>NC_140592.1:1218708404-1219908404 GCF_964204655.1 Triturus cristatus
CTTAACCAGGAGCGTCGCCACCTTAGGGCAGTTGAACGTTCCTGGAAATCGAATCCATCCTCGGACCAACTAATAATCCTTAGAACGATAAGGAGCTCCTATAACAAACAAATCAAGATCGCTAAGGCAGACTACTTCAGATCCCAACTTAATCAAGCCGCTAGTCGCCCCAAGAAACTTTTTGAGCTGGTGAAACAACAATCGGTGGAAACACCAAACCGCTCGGTCTCTGTGGTCAACCCACCTTCATGCGATGATCTGGACGCTTTGTTTACTGAGAAATGCAGACTCATCAATATTGATCTTGACTCCAGGAAGGCGCTTTTGCTAGCCGGGTGGTCTGCGCCCCCCTCAACCTTATCAGAGAAGTTCGAACCGACCAGCCTGAGCACAAAGAAAAATGCCTCATGGGGCACCTTCACTACCCTGAGTGAAAGAGACATCAACAAGATTCTTCAGAGTTTCAACCCATCCAATCATTTAAGCGACCTGTTACCACCGTCCATCTTCAAAGAACTGAAGGAGGACATCACCCCCATCTGGACAAAGATTGTAAATGCGTCTCTCTCACAAGGTACGATCCCGGATTGTCTAAAAGCTGCTCAGGTAATACCTATCCTAAAAAAGCCTACAGCAGATAGGACGGAAGTTGTTAAGGTCCGTACTATCTAAGATCCCCACCCTTGCCAAACTCCTAGAAAAATGTGTCCAATCTCAACTCTGTGCCTACATCGAGAATTTCCATCTCCTGGACCAACAACAATCTGGCTTCCCGAGTGGGCACAGCACTGAATCGGCTCTCACGCATGTTATGGATGACATTTTAAAAATGCTCGACCAAAATGAATCCTCCCTCCTTATCCTCCTGGATCTTTCCTCAGCGTTTGACACTGTTAATCATGACAACCCCCTAACCATTTTGAAGCACAGGACGGGCTTTTCTGGTTCGGTGCTACAATGGTTCTCGTTCTTCCTCCACCACAGATCCCAAAGAGTTAAGGCGAACCACTCTCTCTCCCAGCCATCACTAGTATCCATGGGGGTCCCCCAAGGGTCCGCCCTATCCCCCATACTCTTCAATTTATTCTTGGAAGCTTTAGCTAATGCTCTAAATTCCACTGACATTCTCTTCCATATGTATGCGGGTGATACGCAACTATCTGAAAATCTCCTCCCCGAATAACCTCATAGCACTTAACTCGACCCTAATAAATACTCAAAACTGGTTAACTGAGAACAACCTCTTGCTCAACACCTCCAAAACAGAATTCCTTCTCATTTCTTCCCGAATCACACTCCCAAAATAGGCCTTTGGATGAACCACCTCACTGCCTTCAACTGCTCCCCCCTCACTGTTGACAAATCTCTCGGACTCACCCTAGACAAGCATCTGAACATGAAAACTCATTTCAGCAATGTGCGTAAGGGAGTGAATCACCTTATGAGGATACTCCGAAATCTCAAACCTTTCCTCCCACAAGCCGACTTCAAGAAAGTGGTCCAAGCGCTTGTTTTGCCGAGGCTAGACTATGGCAGTGCTACACTCTGTGGCCTCCCCAAATATACCTTGGCCCCACTAAGTGCTTCACTTAATGCAGCGGCCAGACTGGTCACGGGGACCAAAAGAAACTAGCACATCTCCCCAGTCTTAAAATTCCTAAATTGGTTGCCCTATTCGGCTAAAGATTGCCTGTCTATCTCACAAAGCCCTCCATTTCAAAACCCCCAGTTACCTAGCGCAAAAGCTAGAATTATCCAGAGGGGGTGGACCTACTCGGGATCCCTCCTCCTGAAACCTCAGATCTTTCGCAAAAAGAGAATGTGTCACCCAGCTTTCTCCGGATCTGCGCCAAAGATCTGGAACTCCCCCCCCCCCCCCCGGGGACCAAAAGAAACTAGCACATCTCCCCAGTCTTAAAATTCCTAAATTGGTTGCCCTATTCGGCTAAAGATTGCCTGTCTATCTCACAAAGCCCTCCATTTCAAAAACCCCAGTTACCTAGCGCAAAAGCTAGAATTATCCAGAGGGGGGTGGACCTACTCGGAGTGCTAAATCCCTCCTCCTGAAACCTCAGATCTTTCGCAAAAAGAGAATGTGTCACCCAGCTTTCTCCGGCTCTGCGCCAAAGATCTGGAACTAGCCAGAGGCCCTCAAATCAGTACTACGGGGTGCATGCATGGGACTGCCATGTGGCATATTTCGACAATTGCAGTCAGACTTACGCAGGGAGGAAACCACATTAGCAACCACACTGACCAGGGATTTGGCACACCAACACAATTAGATAAGAGGAGCAGAGAATGTGCAGGATATAGAAGACATCTGGGATAGACTAGATAAATATACGCTTAAGCAGTCCAGACATTTACATAGGGAGGAAGATGAATCTGGGCGACTGGCCTGGATACTACGCAGGAAACATTCCCCCATTTCCCCACCCAATCCATCCGTAACCCATTTAGTTAAACCAGAGTGTCGATTGGAGGTCACCAGAGGGCATAGTAGAAACATTTCCATCTCACTTGCAGGAAGTTTAAACAGCTGACCCAAGTATTAGCCCAGTCGGGTCCTCCCCTTTCCTGGAGAACCTTGCATTGCCAAAACTCCTAGAGTGCCAACGAGGAGTTGGAAGCCCCACTGGCGCTTGAGGAAATTAGAATAGCCTTGTACATGCTTCCCCACTTAAAGGCCCCAGGAGGTGATGGCTTCCCGGACTAATTTCATCAGGCCCACTCGGCAGAGAATACACAACGCCTACTAGAAGGCTTCCTCGAGGAACTGGATACGGGATCCTCCCACAAACCATGCGGGAGGGGGGAAAACTGAAAGTTCCTGTAACCGGGGGGAGAGGAGTAACGCTGCAGCCTACAGACCCATCACAATAATTAATTTGCACGTAACAATTTTGTGTAAATTGCTGGCGGATCTGTTCGCCCCTCACAGGACTGCTCTGGTCCATGAGGACCAGTGCGTTTTTATTATCCCAGGCCGACAACCGGTATGAACTTGAGACTGCTTACACATGTGCTTCACAAGACTGGCCCATGATGATGAGATGGCGCTAGTCTCAGTTGACTTAGCAAAAATGTTTGACACCGATGACTGGGGCTACCTACGGGAGGTTTATGCGGGTGGTGGAGAATGGTCCTCAAGGGTGGATTAGATTACTATAGACAACCCCTGTATCCAAAGTGCACATGGGACAGACTCGACCAGAGATGTGGACACGTGAAAGGATACCTGCTCTCTCCACTCCTGTTCACCTTGGCAATAGAGCTGTAGACGATTAAAGCCCAAAAACTACAACCCCACAACATATGCCTTGGGGAAGTCAATCATGTAGTGTCTTTGAATGCTGATGATGCTTCATTTTAGGTCTCTTCACCCTGTGTCGCTTTGTCAGTGCTCCTGAAACTACTGGAGGAATTCAGACACGTATTGGGACTCCGTATAAACACCACCATATCTTTGAAACTTCCCCTAGCCTCCAATTAAACACCTCCCTCATTTGGGTCTGCGCTGGGAACTGGCTGCATTTCGCTACCTGGGTGTCCAGATAGCCCACACAAGAGCACAAGAAATGCAGCTTAATATGGGTAGAGTGCTCTCTGCTCTTAAAACCTGGGTAACCTTCTGGAATACGCTCCTCCTATCCCTGAAGGGCAGATTACTCATCCCAAAGATGGTACTCTTGCCCAGATGTTTGTACATACTACAGAATTAGTTGTGCCCACTCCCTGCCCGGGTGTTTTGATAACAGGACTCGCTCCTTATTTCATTACCATGGGCTGGGCGGCGTAGTACAGCTGCACTGGCTATCTCAACCAAATTATATGCTGCGAGTGGATTGGAGGTCACACGGCTGGACTTCTACATCTATGCTTCCCAACTGCAAATTGCGGTGTTGTGGCTGGAGGCAGATCCTGGATGGAGGATGACTACTTTTGGCAGACGCTACTAGTCTCCTGGAGCTGCTCATGGAGGGAGCAGGTACACCACTCAGGCAGTCAGAATGTGGCAACGATTTGTAGCTACAGCCCTTAGGCGTGCACTGTTTCACAGAGAACTACCATCTGGATATTAAAGCCAGTAAGGCGGTTGGCGGCCAATAGGTCTTTTCAAGCATGGAAAGATGGGGGGGCTGTGCGTAATGGGGCGATTTATACCTGGACAAGAGACTTTCCTTGCCTCCAAAACTGCCAGTAAAGAGTTCAGATTAGACCATGGGCAATGCTTAAACCATGCATGCCTGGTGGAAACAGCCAGGCATGCCTGACCATGTTACCCAGCAGCCCCGCCACCATCCTGCACTCTCAACGTACTGTTAGCTTTCGGCTGATACACTACACAATTTTCTTCAACAAATCTACTTAATGCCTAAAGCTCTTCATCGCATGACTGCATCCCAACCAGACATGTCCTCGTTGTAATACGAGTGGGGCGGACTTTTTACATTTAGCTTGGTCCTGTAACGCGTGCACAGCTTTTGACAATTAGTGGTGGAAGAAATGGAGCACGCCACCAAACTACCCATAGTCTTGACACCATAATGTTGCTTGCTAGGACTATTTAAACGACCAAAAGGCCATAAGACAACCTATAACCTATAAATTTGGTCAATTGGCCATGGTGCAGGCACAGCGCAGAGTTCCAATTGCGTGCATGTCACAATGCACTCAGATGGCAGCAATTTGGAATAAAGATCTGGCCGAGTGGGCCCTTGCCACAGAGACAAATGCGGCACAGTAGAAGGGATCATGAACTCGAAGACGCATTACACACATGGTGGGCCCTTACAAATAAGCTTTTAGATCCACACTCTTGGGCATCAACAGGCTCTGACACAAGGGCTGGCTCTGGGGATTCAGACCACTGAGATATCAAGGGAGAGGAGGGTGATAGTACCGCATGGCTGTTCTATGTTATCATTCCTAAAGGGAGTCAGTCTTCTGGACTGCAGGGTTGCAGATTTGTAAGTATCGGGTTCCCCAATGCTGTTTGATTAAACATCTCATGTTATGACTGCATCATTCAACTATACGACAGCATGTAAAGACTGCACTGTTTTGTGTCACTGAAATCAAAAATTAAGTTAAAAAAATCACAACAACTAGCACACTACCTTTCCAATTTGGTTCTATGTTAGCAAAGTGTGAGCTGAGAAAGGGGACATTTTGATCCCAAGGTCTCACACAATAGAATAAAAGCAACACCACCTAATATTTTGGAGAATGTACAATTCATTTTTACAATCATATGAACAGGATGGATGCTTATTACATTGTGTCACACACCTAGTGTTAGACTAAGGCAAACATTATTCGTAGAACCACTTTTGTGAGGCATTGGCATGATAATCTGCTTTACAAAAAGAGCAGACAGTGTACTGCCGCTCTCAGCTGATTTGAAACACTGCAATCATGCAGATAGATGATAGAGAGTGAGTCATTCAGAGAGGCCCACTATTTGGAGTTACATCTTACAATGCTAAAGAGGTAGTGCTTTTAGAGTAAACCTCTCTAAAACTGGCATTCGAGACTTCAAGCACTCAGATGCTTGTGTTTCTCACAGGGATCTGCAGATACTGCTGGGCTGTGCCTCATCACCCCAATGTAGCAGCACACAGTCCTAATCAACCAGCAGGACCAAGTTGCAGGCGCTCACCATGGTTGTAGCGTGTGTCTTGGTAATACAGTTAAGTGGGCCACACCAGTACAAAGCTCAGCAGCTTTGTCTGCTGACCGTGTTCTGTTGCATTTGGCATACCAACAATCACTAATCAGGCCTTTAATCAGAAACTTCAAGCTAATAGTTGGTAAGTCAGTGAAAGGAAATGTGCATGTGGCAAGGCACTCCATGCAACAAGTGAGTTGCGGAAAGAAGGAAACAACTACTCTTGCCTTGAACCCATGATCACAACACAATTGGATACTACAAAGAAGCTGCCCAGTGACACAGGAGGTATGGATACTTGGTATACCAGTACCAAGCTGCTTTGAATATTTACTGGTGAACTATGGATGCCCACTGAAGGGTGCTGTATTCAATAACTCAAGAAGTCCCCACTGAGACGCAAATTGTGGAGCGATTGGCAAGTGCTACGTGCTCCAAAACAGTGGAGCCTCCTGCACCCGCCCACAGAGGCCAAGGAGAATCCTCCTTATAACCAGCATTAAACAAAACCGTACAAGGCTGGAACCCCTTGCGAGACCTCTCCAATTTGTTTCATAGCAAAAACCGGAATGATGACAGAAAAAAAAAAAAACACGTTATAAACCATTTGCAAAATGGCTAACATCCTTTTTGAACGTATATTGCACATCTTGTGGCTCTATAATGCTCATAAATTCGGAGAATATTAATTACTACATGCAAAGTGGGTTTTAGCTCACAACGAAGACTTAACAATAATGGAGTATTTGCCCTAATCATCGGTTCTTCAGCGTGAATAAACCAATAAAGAACAGTGCGTCACAAGAGGCAATGGAGAGAAACAAACAAATGAGATTGAGCATAAAATACAACCCCATTATAAATGCACTACTTAGATACCACAACTGTAGGTACAGCAGGTATATGGACTAAGGCACAATCTAAAAAGAATAAGTAGTTAATCATTTGCAAGCTAGTTTACGAGCGTTCAATAGGGGTCCAACAATGTACGAAAGATGTAATTCAAATCAGAAACACTGCACAGATAATCGATAAAATAAGAAATCATGAAAATATAACATGCAGTTCTCAAACTGTGAATCTGTATTAGCAATTCACAATTTAAATGTGGAAAGGAGTAGTGTTGGAAATTACCGTCTTTTGCATGGTATTCCCACAGATTTATACCTCAAGCGATTTTGCTGGCCAGAGAATTCTGTGCACTTTACCCCTGCTAACCAGTGCTTGTGCTCTCCTTTTAAACATTATGAAATTGGATGGCAGCTGATTAGTACATCTAGCTTACCTACAAGTCCCTATTTTATTGTACTAGGTGGACCAGGGGCCCGCAAAACAAATGTCACAAGTGTGCTGCAACACCAATTATACTACCCACTGCAGGGACACAGCAAACCCAACACCAGACCTACCAGTATAGCCTGGCAGGGCAGTTTAAGGATGTCAAGACCCGTCCAATTAACCCCTTTTAACCCCTTCAGCGCGGCGCGGATTACCACGCCGTGCTGAAGGTTCCGTGCGCGGGCGGGGCCGTGACGGAGCGGTTCCGTCATGCGCACAGCGCGACCGACTCGGATGACGGAACCGCTCCGTCACACGCATCGAAGGGGTGAACCTGCTTAAACCTTCATTTTGTATACCAATTAGTCACCCACAAGTAGGCCTTACTACCCATAAGGCAGGGTGCATGGTATTTAAAAGTAGGACATGTTAATGTTTATGTTAAACATGTCCTGTAGCAGGGTTGGCTGTTCCACAAGAAAGAATTTGGATACAATATTACGTTGAGCAAATGTTATCTATGTAGAAAACTGCTACAAATTTAATTTTTGGACTATTTGAAATATTTATTACAAGCATAAGTCTGATGTGTAATACATAGTTTGGAAAGATGACTTAGAAATTCACCTTTCTGCTACCTAAAGTCACTGGAAGCTAAATCTGCATTTTGTTCTCTCTCCCTTCTTCTAGCTAGTAATCAGCATTTTAATAGGTGTGAATTTGCTTACAGGACAGGGGCAAACTGCATTCGATGTAGGGAGGTGTTGTACCCTTGACAGGATGGCTTGTGGGCTTTGCCCAAGGACCCGATTAATTTCAAAGAAGCCTACCCGGTCACAAGTAGATGTAGCCAACACCCAGGCCTACACCCTTCTTTTGCACCCCAGTCAGACAGGCCACCATCATAGTGGGCCTATTGTTGCCATCAGTCAGATCCTGCTAGACTGTCAAGACCTGCTTGATGAGAGGTCTGCTGGGACTTTTTAAATGACACGCGAGGTGCACTTCAAAGGAGGAAAACAAGTTCCCAAACTAATTCTGTGTATCCAGTGTCTGGTTGATGATTAGCTTTAGTTCTATCAGACTTCTGTCTCCGGGTTTCTCAGGGGTACAGTGACTGCCTAAAACTGGATTTAGTGTTGGATATGGGAGGACATTAGAATGACCATAGTACACTCCCTAACAAACACCCAGCCCTCGGAGCCCATGTTTAGTATGGCCAAAGACTTTAACCATCTTGAAAATGCCCAAAGTGGATTGGGTTAGCCCCAGGAACCTTTATCCCCACTGGTTAGAGCATCCACAAGGGACATTCTCATCCACTAGTTTGTGCCAGACATAAATGAGGCATCTCCAGGCACCCAAATCGGAACACTCCTCAACCCGAGCAAGATCAGAAAAGTAGTGGACCTGCTGTCTACAACCTGAGAAGAGCCGTGCAGGATTGGACCTGGCTCTCCCTTGTACCCAGGAAAAAGTAGTAGACACCAAGGGTCATAAGGCTGACTTCCTGTTCAAACTACAAGAATACAACAAGCTCCAAGAGGCCTTTCCTGCAACTGCCCCTAGCTGATCACTGGCAACTGGACATGCCACCCTGCAAGTCTTTAGGTGGCTCGTCTGAGGTGCTGAGGGGTTTTAAAATTGTACTCCTGTGGTGGATCAGAACTTAAAGGACTACAGTCTGAAGGTAAAATCTTTGTATCAGACTCTCACTCCAAAGCAGTCAGCGCAAAATAGCGCCTAGATCTACAGCGATCACTATTATTAGCACTTTGCGCTTCTTGGAACTTTTACCCATTTGAAAACTAAAATTAATATCTTTGGTTCCCCTAATTGGAGTTTTATCATTTTCATGCAATTTTGTTTACTAGATTTTACTCTGTTTTTCATTGTTTGCATTTCGGTTTTATTACCGTATTAGTACTGCACACATTGCATCCAAGTGAAACCGGTCTGCTCTATGCCATAACTACCAGGAGGTTGAACTCAGATTAGCTTAGTGACTTTAAGGATTCATATTCAGGAGGACTGTGATTATTACTTGAGGTAAATATTTGCCCCCCTCAACTAACACCCCAATTTCTTACTAGCAGTAAATATCAAATAGTCTCAAAACAAAAGTGGAAGTAACGGGTAACCAGGTGGAAAGTATTAAAGCGAAAGCCCACCTAATTTCCAAGCCAAACATAAGCAATGGCTGCACTGTACGCAATGGTGGCGAGGAGGTGTGCAATGGGAGTTCTAGACAGGTGAAGAAAAGAGTGGATTTTTAGACAGTCACCCTATTTGTTCAAACAAAGGAGGTAGATTATAACCGACCACAGGCAAGGCTGTTCTACTTCATTTAATTAATGATTTGGAGCCAATGCAAGGGCGACCAACTGAATACAGCCAGGTCGTAACTGTACATGCTCTAGTTCTGTGCACCCTACAACTTTCCTGACATCAGGGAGCGATCACTGCACTATAGCTGTAGCAGGAGGGATATCACACAGCGCTCTTTCTAGACTATTTAGACATTTTCTAAATACAGTGCTGACCAGGGAAATTTACTTAAGTTTTCCAAACAACATAGCCGATTTACAGACAACTGAATAGAGTTGTTTTTTTTACCAGAGAGCATATTTTTCTAACGTCATACGATGTGCAGACGGCACATACATTATCACATGCCCCGTTCTGTTACAGAGTATGTTCACGTGAACAGGGAAAATAGAACTCACTTTATATCAAGCAGGTGTGCAATGCTCTATACTTCACTACAGACATTGGCACTTTTTTCCAGTTTTATATAGCGCAAACTCTACCCAAAGGTATTGGAGCGCTTTACATGAGCACTAGTTACATTATACAAGGACCCATTCATTTTTGGTAGGCATGTTACTTAGGGCGCACATACAACTAATTTTCTATTACTGTGTAATTTAAAATTTTATTACACTTGAAGACATGGACGATGGATGTTTATTAGAGGAGTGTCATAATCCATGGTGCTTTCGCATTCATTCAACTTCTATGAACATATCTTTCATAGTCGTGGTTGTTACAAGTGCGTTCGTAGTCGTGTTTGTTACAGATGGCAGTACATGTGCTATTCCACTTGGTTCTCAACTACGTGGTCCTTGAAGTGCTTCTTAATGAGAGTTAAGTAAAACTATTGCAGCAGGAGGTGTGGCTGTAGACAGAAGTGCACCTATGGTTTGTGGCTCTCAGATGCATCAAGATCATTTGCCTAGCTGGTACGGCTTCCTGAGTTAGGTGTATTTCATCCACTTGTGTAAGGTGTGGACTGTGCACCGTCACCGTCCTCTCTTCGTGTGTCGCAAGTGACACTGTCAATGGTTCCAAGTGGGCTAACAGTAAACGTGATAAACAATTTTCTTCATTTAAAGAGCATATGAACCTGCTAAAGCTATCAGCATATATTTTATGTTTAATATTGTTTTAATGTAGTGTTTTAAAGGAAAAAGCTTGACAATGAAGTTTAAATGGTGAGGCATTGTAAGATATAAATATTGAGCGTAACCTAGTTTTTTTTTAATGTAACTCCTAGAAGTCCCATAATGCATTCTGTTTGTGAAATGACAGACGAAATTCATTTTATTATGGACATACGTCAAGTTTGAGATTTACCGCATGAATGCAGTACATCATGAGTGAAAAATGAATACATTTTAAAGTTAGTACAGTTTTAAAAGAGAATAAATGTCTAGCTTATTCCTTACTTGTTATGGTGGCCACTGGGGCTGCAGGGTCTGTTACCGACATAGCTGACTACGGCTGGTGGTAAAGTGCCAGCAATCATTTCCCCACTGGTGTTTAGAGGTGCCTCCGTGCTAGGGCCTCCTCCTGGGCTACTACCCTCTGCTCTTTTGGCTGCACCGTATACTGGGTTCTTGACTGCAAATTGTACCACCACTTTAGAAATTCTTCGGGGGTTGAGTTGAGGACTCCAACTGCATTTAGGCAGTCACAATGTCTTGTCCAAGTTAATTTTGGGGGGCTTTAGGAACATTCAAGGATGATTTACTAGGTAAAAGGGATACTGGAAGATTTTGGAGCAACTCATGTAACAAGAGGATCAAATGACCAAATTGGAGCACCTAAGTTGACAAGAGTGAGATGTTGAGGGTAAAGAATCGGAGATAATGGGGTAAATGGAAGGGGACAGGTAATAAGGGCGAGGACTGCTGAGAGTTTTGCAACTGCACCAGATAGCAGCACATCCAAGGTGTTAAAGACCGTGTAACACTACCAAGCAACGAGGATGAGTCAATTCTCAAGCGGCATTTATGCCATGTTGCAGTTTAAAACCTGCATTATAAAAGCACAGTTGGCCAAATACGTTGGCAGGACAAGATTCAACCTGTAGAAACTAAAGGCAATTAAACAAAGTAGCTCTGAAGACAAATGAGCTAAAAACATTTTCAATAACTAGCCAACTTAACTACCGATTTTTAATGCCACTGAAACTATTACGTTACTAGATAGTGCTATTAGTTTCAAACCAGGGAAAATAGGGTGTCCTATTGCCGAATGTAATCACTGATTTGAAAGTGACCATCAAACATCACCACTACCATAAATTACAACGGACATGGATGAAATGACAAATAAACTTTACCAATCATAATGGCGAAACGTAATACAATCCTTGAACTTTTTTTTATTTTTATTTTTTATAGATTTACTGCATTGCATGGCGCAGTGTGAGATGGCGTCTTGTGAGTTGGCGCAAAGTGAGATGGCACTGTTGCTGTTATTGAATTTAACGTTGTGCATGGCTTGTGCCTCCTCATTACGGCTCTTGGAATGGCTGTCCTAGTCTATCAGTAAGTTATCTGTCCTCAAAGCTCATTTAAGCTAAGACAACCGGTCGCCTTCCTGTCTGGGAACAAGTTAATAAATTACCAATTGATTGGTTTATTCCGCTCAAGTGATTTCGCCATTCACATGTGCATTGTCAGCATAAATGTGAGACCTCGGATCAGGACTTTCAGAGGTACATACTAAACAAAAACATAGATTGAACTCAAAAGGTGTTATGTAGCCTGGTTTTGTACAGCGCGGCCAACACACAGAGGAGCCTCCTGGTGCTGCAAGAAGAGAAAAGGGATAGGAAACAACGCAGCCTGCGCTAAGAAACGCGCACACCAAGGAAAGGTGTACCGAGGAAATGCAAGACCTTAGATCATCTGGGAAATTTCAGATGATTGCTCTGTAGCTTGAGGTGGTCTGGAAGGGAAGTCTAAAGCTTGGCACCCCGCAGACACTAACTCGGGAGAAACAAAATTCCGGCGTCATCCAGAGAAATTCTAAAATGGAGTGCAAGGGGAGAAATGAATTAAGATGGTGAGAAGGCAGCTCACAAAACATGGATCAAGCTCCATGCAGAGTGCTTTCTTAAAATCACCTCCACTGGAAGAAAGTGCAAAAAGTGTTCAAAAGGAGAAATGATGAAACCAGATTATCTGGCGAGGATGAAACCTGAACGGTTATGTATGAAGTAAAGATGCTGGATGGAATTTTGGAGTTATCCAGGGTCGGCACCATTCCCCTATTAAAATTTACAATAAATTAAAGCATTGATTGACGAGACAAGGAAAAGTAACGCAGCGCACAGCAAACATGGGACTAACCACTCATGGGAAATTACAGGCGTTTAAGAGGTCAGCACTCAAAACAGTGCCCAAAGTCCTCACTACTCCTCGACAAAGCAGATGCGTGGGAACAACGAATTCATGCTGCACAGGGTAAGTTTACAATCTACAATCCGGAAAGGAGGTAAACCAAACAAGCGCCTTGTGTGACACCCAAGCCGCTTTTAGTGTTCAGATGGATAAAAGGCCTCCAAAAGTCAAGCACCATCGTCTGAATGAGCGGACGTACAGCGACCATCCTCATCAAGCGTTTAGTTTTGTGCTCGTCTTGGGTTTGGTTAGGGATTGAATTTTCCGTTTATGTTTACAACAAAGACATGCTGCAGAACGATCTACAAACTGAACCTGGAGCTTTGCTTGTTGGGACGGCGCAAAACTCCTCACAATTTATAAAGCAGAAAGCCAGTTTAATTATGAATTAGGAAAGGGTTTTTTTTCCCCCCTCCGTGTCCTCAGAGAAGGCTTTTTTTTAAAAAAATTAACACGCCACAAATATTACTAAAACCACTAAAGCCGATGCTATTCTATCTATCAAATTCAATACACTAATTGCCGTGTGCCCTTCCCCGTTTGAAAACTACAACATAAGATCACAAACATGACAAGATTAAACGTATGGAAATCACAGCAGCACACCAGATGCCATTCAACGTCTGTCCCGTCCATAAAATTCCCCACTGGACCAATCAGCTCGAAGTGAGAGTCAATTACCCCAGTATCGCACTGTCTATGTGAATTTGGCTTTTGAGGAAGACATGCCGCACCGGACCAAACTGCTGACACACACATTCTTCGTTCGGGCGGCAAAGCTAATTTGTCAAGCTCTGGCGTTTTACATCTCAGCCTGCAGACAGAAGTGGCAGGCGCAGCATTGTGTGTCAAAGTCCACTTTTACTAAACCCTGAAAGCAGCATCACATGCCCTGCCCATCAGGACTCAACCCGCTTTATATTCTTTTCAAAGAAAAGACATCAGTGCACCCACCGTGATGGCGAATAGGGGCTGAAAGCTCGCTTTGCAATCTTTGAAGTACAGTTCTTAGGATATATGTCCGAGACACCACAATCTACCCACAGCATCCATAACGCAGCTTAAAAAATATGATTAAGCAGCGCTTCTTACCGTAGGCTGCACCCTAGGATCCTCATCCTAGGCGGTCTGCTCACGTGTGTCTTTTATACAGGGGGAACAGGCATGCATACGCCTTTGCTGCTACACATGACCGGTTGGTGCTGTTCCGGGCCTTGATGCTGCTACCCCTTTTTGAAGCGGGCCGCACTTGTGCTTTGGGAGATTCTAGCCTCCCCAGCTATGTAATGATGGACGGGCAGACAGAGAGGGGTCATGGCGGGCTTGGTAAGACACACATGCCCAGGTTACTGAGAAGCACGGGCGTACTTGGAAATGAAACCGGCGAGCTTACTGGCTTTTGAAACTTAACATTTTAGACGTTTTGCCCAGAAATATTAAGCAACACTGAAACACTGGCAGTATGTTTTATGAACTTCAGACCGAGATGGAGGGTCCTTTTTATTACTTTCCCCATGCACAATTTTTTTTTTTTTTAAATCCACTTGCAAAAACAAAAACACACGACTAGCATGGGCTACCTAAAAATCAACTTCGTTGATTTTGGAAAAAGATTATTTCTATAAAAATATTTTAATACATGAACGGCAGATACTACAACACCTTCAGTATCATCTGATGCGCAATGTGAGGCCCCTGCCTCCTCCTTTGTGGAGAAGGTGGAATCAATTTACAAATCTTTCCCTCTATACACTGCATGTCCGGGTCCTGTATCTAGACCCTCTTGCATGCATACTCTGGCTGTCTTCCTGACAATCTCTCAAGAGGAGCTTACTGTGCTCGGTCGTAAGATCAAATTGGGTTCTCCGGCTGACCCCCTCAAGCCGGACCAATTTATGAAATCTCTGTCCATGCTTCTACCATAATTGAACCAAATGATCAATCTGTCCTTGTCTACATCTGCTGTGCCTAGATCCTGGAAGCAAGCTAGGGTGGTCCCTTTATTAAAAAAGTCCAACCTTGACACTGCAAAATCAGAAATTTTTTGACCCATCTCTCTCCTGCCCTGGGTCTCTAAGATCCTGGAGACCTACATCAACTCCATGCTGACAGGTCATCTGGAGGAGAATAACATATAGCTTTGACCGAGCATCTGAGGGGGGGCTCTAGACGAGGGTCACACATCGGCATTGATTTTGTTAGATCTCAGTGCCGCGTTTGACACGGTCTTCCACCAGATCCTGCTGCTGAGGTTGGGGGAGGCAGGCCTCGTGGTTTCTGCCCTGGAGTGGCTCGCCTCTTTTTTAGCGGAAAGGACCTTCCAGGTTGCAGTTCCCCCATTTGCCTCCAAGATCCATACCATCAAATATGGGGTACCGCAGGGCTCTGCCTTGAGCCCAACACTGGTTAATCTATTATGTTCAACCCTTAGCAGTGCTGGCCAAGAGCAGAGGGCTCAAATCAGTGTCATATGCGGACGACACAGTTGGTAGTGGCACTCTCGGAGGACTCTGTGCAGGATGCATGTAAGTTTCGGAGAGATCTTGAGGTCATCTTTGAGTGGATGACTGCCAACTGTCTCCAGCTCAATGCCAACAAGTCCAAAGTACTGTTGGTTGGGAGAGACCCTGAGCTGTGGAGCGCGCACTGGTGGCCTGCCACCTTGGGCTGTGCACCCGCCCCCAAACAGGTGGTAAAAAACAAATCTGTGTGGGTGGGTGGACTCTGCCCTTAGCTTTCAGACGCAAACAAAGAAAGTAGCAGGAACTTGCTTTGGCATCCTACGGGAGCTCAAACCACTGCTAGGGTTTTTCGACCCGTCTATTAGACAGATTATTGTTCAGGCTTCCAATCTGTCTAGATTAGATTATGTCAATTCGCTCTATTTGGGATCCAACAAGGCAGAAATTGCAAGACTGCAAAGGGCTCAAAACACTGCGGCAAAAACTTTACTGGGTTTGCCCAGAACATACCCTACCACTAATGCAGTCCGTCGGTTACACTGGCTGCCTGTGGCCAAACGTATAGAGTTTAAGGTCCTTTGCATGTCTTTCAAAATTTTAAATCTCTCCTCTCGAGGCACTTTGGCCAATCTGCGCACACTCTATAACTCCTCCCATCAACTCCGGTCAATGGTGCAGCATATGGCGATTGTTCCGCGGGTGAGGAGGGTTCGTGCTGGTGGACGTTCCTTCTGTCTATTGGCAGCCAAACTTTGGAACGCGCTTCCAATCGGCTTTCACAGCTTGAAATATTACCTGGCATTCCGTAAGGCAATCAAAACTCACCTCTTCCCTCCATTGTAGGCTGCTTGTGTTGACTATAGTTATGCAGTTTTCTGCTATCAGCGCTGCGACGCCCTTTTGCCGGGGCAGCTGTGCGCTATATAAAACGGCATAACCTAGCATAACTTGTTAATGTACTTGGTACTTAATGTCTCCACTCCCATCAGTCACCTTTAATCACAGCCACCCATTACTTTGAAGGTACCCAAACCGCTCATATGCAGGCACTGCTCGAGTGCATTACAGAGGGCTGCTCATCAACGAGGACACTGTGGACCAGGGCCTCCAACGGGTAGCTTGTCAGGTGCTAGTGAGTAGCTCAGACAGGTAGCCCTGCTCCGCTCCCGACACAACATGCAGGAAGCAACACTGCTCATCGAGGGCACAGTGGACCAGGGCCTCCAATGGGTAGCTTGTCGGGTGCTAGTGAGCAGCCCAGAGAGGGAGCCCTGCTCCGCTCCCGACACAACATGCAGGAAGCAGTGCTGCTCATCAACAAGGACACGGTGGACCAGAGACTAACGGGTAGCTTGTTCGGTGCTAGCGAGTAGCTCAGACAGGAAGGCCCGCTCAGCTCCAGACATAACATGCAGGAAGCGGCGCTGCTCTGGGAGTAGCAGCTGATGAAGCCAATGGCAGGGCCAATCCCACAACATGACCCATCACCATGGACAGAAGACATGTGATGGGCAGTGAGTTGCAGGAACACCATGCCGTCACCCGTGTGCGTGCTGAGCACGGGAGTGGAAGAGAAGAATTGCATTAGGAGATGGAGCAGTCTGAGTGCGGGACTTCAGGACCAAAAGGGCAAACATGCAAGCCACCACGATGCCCAGCAGAGCATGCCCAGAGGACAAATGGAAACTTTAAACGGCCTCACTGTATTTTGTGTAGTTTCCTTCATCAACTTTCCACAGAGAAAAAAATCCAATGGGCACTCTCATGTTTGGAAGCCCTGTGACCTATTTGCACCAAACATATAAGGACGAAAACGTAAACTTTTACTTAGTTCCTCCAAAGTTTTGTGAAATTGGTCAAAGACGGCAAAGTTCTTAACGATGCAAAAGTTGGTGCTCTATGGAGTGATGTGACACCGTAACTACGAAGACCGCCTCTGTAATGCGGTGCCTGGTCACACAATTCTATGAAAATAGGGGGCAGATTAATTTTAAATAGCGCCCAGAAAGTAAACAGAAGCGGGCTTCCAAGCAGTGCGAGTTGAGCATTTTATGCCCAGTAACGTCAGGAAAATTGCTTTGCGATATTTAATTCTAGCCTTTTTTGTTATGGGACCAAACACTCAGGCGCTGAAGTGCAGCATTAGGGTTTCACATCCTTGCATTTCAAAGATTCCAGAGGAAATTTCAGCTCATTAAATCAGAACAACGCCAATACTCTTCTGTAACCGACTGTCAGATCTGGTTTTCATCAGAGCTGGATTAATTGCTGTAAAAGCATTCGACTACATTCGGCGTCACCAATCATTCGCACAAGCAAAGCCTTTTTAGAGAACACAGCCGTCAACCACCATGTTCGAGTAATTACCTTGGACAGTACCATTACAGCCGAATACTCCTTTGCCCCAGAAATATGCATTTTTAATCATAGACATTTGTGTAAATTATCACTCGGCTGGATAGCTATGCCTCTGACATCAAGATGAGGTTACTTCTCTCTCTGCTCCAATATGGGACTATTTTTGGAAATACCTGAAGAGGCCTGAATACAGCTCACCCAGTGGCATACAGCTCACCCAGTGGCGTAACTAAACTGGAGGTGGCCCCCAGCAAAAGTGGCCTCCCTCCCACGCTCCTGAACCAGTCCTGTACAGTGCTAAAGGGAGGCCCTTGGAGCTTGCCCGAACCGCAGGGACTGCGGGGGCTATTGTTATGCCACTGAGCTCACCTCTACTCTATTGCCGTAGTACCACATTATGCTGCAGATACTAACGAGCACCACGCGCCTGATTTCAATGGCCAAACAATTCAACAGAGTGAATTTCTTGTGGCCCGTCAGTCCAAGGATAAGAGAGAAGCTTTAATGCTCAAATGCCTACGTGTCTGATTGCACTATTCACAAGAAAATGGTTGCGTTCGGGTTCCCCTGGAGCGCGGAACAATCCCAGGTACTCAACCAGCCAGAATGCAATCAACATTATTTGCTTCCCAGCACTCAGTGTTCGGCATCTAGCAAGCACAAGTAGCAATTCAAAAATAACGTATCCCTAAAGGACAGCCCATAGTCCCAGAAATAATTAGCTGAGGAAAGGACCATAGGTCCAGCTTGCAGTTTTTTTTTTTTTAAATTAAATAAATGTTTAAGGAAATATTCCAGTATTACCATAGTAACATATAACATCCAACTCACAATACAAGTAAACATTTTAAACATTTGTACAGACGATAAGCATCCACTGGTTTTACATTTACAAAACAGGCAGAACATTAGAGACTACATTAAGATTACACCTTTTAAAATACATTTCAAGTATCTATATTGATAAAACAGTAATTCTGGACAAAGGAAAAGTATGCAATTTAAATCTTGCTTTTCACAGTTCAATATGAAAGTCCCAGATGTTTCGTGTGATTAATATAAAGCAGCAAAACATTTTTACTTATTTAAAAGTCACGTACATCTTATTACAGAATTTAAATTTACTTTTTAAATAATGCTGGGGTTCTCTCCTTTTCAAAAAAGCACAATTCAAATACAATTGTTAAACGTTTAAGCAATGGCAGTCATTATCAAAGCTCCTGTCTTGCTATATTTTTTTTTTATCATAGCTTAATCCCAGATACAGTAGTTTGGTTTAAAGTTTTCGATTTGGTAATTCTCAAAGCCTCCTCGGAGTTTTAGAGACCAAATACTTTTGAATGACTTCATTTGATAGTTCAGGCCAAAGTTCGATTTGACCACTTCAATTTCTTATAATTAAAAACTTTAGAAATTCAATGACCAAACCAAAGGTTCCAAGGACGTTATAGTTAAGAATTAGCATTTAAATTTTTTTGAAATTCACAGAAAAAAAACAAAGCTTACAGGGACGTTCTAGTTAGTAAGAATAATTTAAAAAAACCTTAGAAATGAACTGAAAAAATGCAAAGGTTACAGGGACGTTAAAGTTAGGCTGACATTTCACTCGTACAAAACTAGTGAAATTCAGCAGTTCCTGTTAGCTAAACTAACTATAACTCACGGCCCCGCAATGCACTGCTTATGACCTCATATATTACATCACTCATGACATGGTCAATGACATCACTGATGACATCATCCACAGAACCTCTGATGCACCCACTCACACCCCAATAGAACCTTTCATACTCCCACCCCAACTTCTACACTAGCATTCTCAAACCATTGACACACTTATGCCAGTACTTACACACCTACTCACTGATTCATAGGTGTACACACACATCCACTCATACAACTCACTAATACAGCCACTGATATATCCACTCACACACCCGTACAGCCACTAACACACAGTCACTCAGAGCTACTCAGACCTACTCACTCACCTATAGTCAATCACACAGCCATTTACTCACCTTTACAGTAACACACATCAACACACTTATTAATACAGATACCAATACATACTCAGTCACCTGTAGTCACCGATACAAGCACACACACATACAGCCACTCACAAATACAGTCACTTATATACTCCAACACTCATCTATACTGCCTTTCACATATGCAGTTACTCACCCATAAACCACTGACACATCCATTCACTCACCGACACAGCCATACACACATTGACTCACCCATACAGCCCGTCAGACACACTCACAAACCCATACAGCCACTGACTCACCCACTCACTCATCCATGCAGGGAGTCGCACACCCCCTCACCACCCACACATGCACTAGTATAACCATACAGGTACTCAGACAAAAAAATCAATAACCCATACAGCTACTCATTGACCTACTCACCAACCCATACAGCTAGTTACACACCAACTGACACAGACATTCACACAAATTAGTCACTCACCCATACATTCACTGAGACACTTATAATCACTCACCTATACAGTCAGTCACGCACCCACTAAATCATCCATACAGGCACTCATAACATAACGTATTTGTAAAGCGCACGTTCACCCGGAAGCACTTTGGCGCTCAACAACAGATGTTTGCTACCCCACTCAATGGTACTAATTTTATCAACCTCAGATGACTGAAAGGCTGAGTGGATCGGCAGGGATTTGAACCTGTGACCATGAGGTCGATCATAGCCCCCTGCAGTGGACGCATTAGTCCACTGAGCCACCAGACCGGGCCATGCACTCACTGATTCATTAATACGCCTTGGTGTATACATAATTAGCACTCACATTTTTTAGACACACTCACAGTCACCAAATGTCATCAGTGATGTCATTTGAGATGTAAAATGTGAGGTCATAAGCAGTGCATTGCCAGGGTGCGAGTTATAGTTGGCTCAGCTAACTAACAGCTGAATTTAACTGGTTTTGTACAGGTGAATCCAGAGCATAACTATAACATCCCTGTAACCTTTGTTTTTTCTTAAATTAATATATACATCTCCTTGGTGGCAGCTTAATCGGTGTTGCACTGACTTACGCAAAAGAGTAAGTGAGGTAGATCCATGCATCATTACAAAAATAACCCATGCTAACTGAGTACTACTGCACTTAACATCTGCTTCAAATCCTGAAGACTTTCTAGCCTAGATTTCTCCAGGAAACCCCAGTACTAAACAAGCACAGATTGAGGTCGCTTTTATGGTTTAATTGCTTTAAATCAGTTTGATTCAGGCAGCTCAATGGAGCACTATAACAGGTGCTGCACCAAGTCAAATTACCATATCCCCAGCAAATAGCGTGGAACTCTTAAGTCAGAGTCAAGAAATCTAGCTGCACTCAAGTCTAACAAACGCTCAGAAGAAGGCAGGAACCGTGTACCACACAGTCAGCCAAAGCATGCTGCCTCCTACCACATCGGCAGGTAAGAACTGACAACTGTCTTAAATCACAAAGAACAGCATTCATCAGTCAAGTATCAGACTAAATAGCTGCCCAGCGAAAACTATCACCTCTGTTGAGTTCAGAGCTGCACAGGAAGTTCAGGTAGGAACTGAGTGGAAAGCAAACAATACACTAATGTATCCAAGTGTACTGAGAAGGGAGATAAAGATTCCTCCACAAAGAACTATTCCAGCTCCTCCTGCTGCCGGAGACTTTGAGGAGTACACGGTTGAGTCAATAAGGGTAGTCAGTGTGGTACTGTAAATACACTCCTAACACAAGAGGCAATTTTTTTTACGCAGCTAGCAATAGGAGTCATGACTAAGCATGTTGCAGTGAAACAAAAACATAAAACATGCATCCATAAGAAAGAATTTACTGTTTAATGATTTAGAGTACTTTTGACATTTAAAATATTTTGTTAAGCGTTGAAAAGCAAGCACCCCACAGGAGATGAAATTATACATTAAAGAGTCCATAACATGGAGGGATAAATAAATACTCATCTGGAAAGAGCCACTGCACACACTATGTACATTTTCAAGAATTAGTAAAAGATCATGCAGACAGCTTTGCTGTAGAGTTAGACCGAAAAAGGATCAAAGGAAAAGGAAAAGCACAATTGGAAACCGGAATCATTTTATCTATTCAAGGTGTAAAATCAAGCGGAGCTGCCTCGCCATGGGAAAAGGGCTGCCCAGGTTGCAAGGCTATTCCTTCATCACAGACTGACTTTCTAACCTACAGGATTGGTTCATGTGTGCTGAAAGTGTGAATCTGCAGAACAGGACAGAATAGAAGCCGTTAAGCAGCTTACACCCGTTTTTGCTACCTTGTGTCCCACACGTCTTGTCCCACAAGTCTTTACCTCTTGGCACCTGGTTAAAGCCCCCAGAGATTTGTGTGTGACCTTTGGTGGTGGCTTGCAAGATCAGGTCAGTGCAGGTATAAATGGATCTTCTTCATGAACCTGACTGAAGGGACCAGTGCCCGCTCTTTCACCATCCCACGGACTGGAGTTATGACAGCTAGGTACGTGCAGGGCTTGTTAAAAAATGTTTAATGGGGAGGTATCCATGTCTGGGAAAACTCCATGTGTGGCTTTGAGGGGGTGAGACTCTCGGGAATAGGGTTCTTTGCAGGAATACTGTTGTCCTTGGAGCATATCATGGTACTTGCCTGCATAAAAGTTAACTTGATCATATTATGATACTGGCTAGTACACAATCGTATTTGGAACCAACCACTGCATTGGATGACAGAGCAGAGGGCCTGTAATTGCACTCACTAGATTACAGAGGTCACCCTGTGATGAGATGCTGGAACACATGATGGCAATGGGTGGTATAAAACACATATAGCTGGAAATATAATCACTGATATAGAGTTAGTATTGAACAAATTGTGTGGTCAAAAGTATTGTATTTGACCAACAATGGTAAGTCGATACTTGGTAACAAAAGTTAAAAACTAGTATCATTCAGCAAAATAAATGTATATTTAAACAAGCATTTGCAATGCAATAGGCCTCGCATTTACACGAGTTTCAACTATTGAGATTGCAAATAACAATGCCATTTATTTTTTCATGTTTAAAAAAAATAAAAGGCATTGTCATTTACAATGCCAATAGCCTAAACTCGCGTAAATGCGAGACGTATTGCATTGAGGTATCACTCAAACATTGAAATACAACACAGGCATGGAAATGTCACACTTCAGCAAATTTAAACTTGGCAGCTATGCTCTCACTGGCGGGGTTGGGGGGGGGAGGGGGCGGCGGTACCTGAAAGAACAATAAAAAATAGTTACCTAAACAAAGGATACAAATTAGCCAATTTATAGGCTGGTTAAAGAGGCTGTTCTGGGAGAGGGGCAAAACACAAGAGAAAGGAAAGCAATCGAGTAAGAAGCAAGCATATGAGTGAGAATACAGCAAACCAATTGTGAATAATGGTTGGACTCTAAGCCCACTATAAGTGTTTGGTAGAGTCCACAAGAGACTTTCGCCTACACAAAAGCTGTCTGGTAGGCAAGTCCTGTGAAGGACATCACCGCACCAATTGTAAAAAATAATATTTTACTACACTGTGCTCGAAACACTCTCCTTCCTTAATGCCGCCGCAGTTGTTTATGGATCATCAGTGGGGATAGATCTCAAGCGAAGAACCGAATGACCACCAACTCTGCTTTTGATTATAGTGCGACGCGACTACACTAAAGAGGAAAGCTTGATTCGAACCATGCTGCCTCAACCGAGGCTTGATAAGCACGGAAGCAGAAGGAAAATTGAGGCGCAAAGGTTGTTTCAAAGAGAGGCGTGACCCGCACAAACTGTGCATCAAACTGAGGCTTGAAGCGCTGACACTCAGCTTCCGGTCGAGGAAAAGCGATTCAGTCTCTCAACTGTGACTTTGGTCCTTTAAAATACGATATATGGTATAGAGATTTTGGCTACAACTAAGTTCCGTCTGAGACGTGCACTTGTTTACTCTAGGTGCCGCGGTTTCAGAAGACGACCCAGGCGCAATAGACTTGTCTCAGACTGCTGCTAGACAGTGTCAGTTTGGCCCGTAGTTTTGGTTCCAAGACGGTGGCTGTCTGATTGAGCCATGTCTGCTGAGGTGGCGAATTCAGGAGCACGTGGACGGCTTGCCAGGATCACGAGACTGATGGCAGAGTGTGGGCCGG
The DNA here is from genome assembly GCF_964204655.1 of Triturus cristatus. Classification (NCBI taxonomy): domain Eukaryota; kingdom Metazoa; phylum Chordata; class Amphibia; order Caudata; family Salamandridae; genus Triturus; species Triturus cristatus. Next base: position 1,218,732,042 of record NC_140592.1, read on the forward strand.
AGGTGGGACTTTATAATATGTCACGGTAGGGATGCGAGGTGGCTTGTACGAACGGAGGGGTTGCACTGGGAAATCGCCCACAGTGCCACCTGAGAAGTGTAAGCGTTAACATGCAGTCTTCTGATGCTGCTTAACGACTATGTGTAATTGCTAGGCGCTGCCGTCTTCCGCCTCACCGTGAGGCGCAAAAGTAGTGTTACGATGCCTGTAACTGAGAATAAGCACACTGTGCCTCTCGAAATAACGTCCCCAAATATGCTGCGCTTTATATAAATGGGGTAAAAAATATGCTCTGAGGCCCCCCGTTTATAAAGGGGGGGGGGGGGAAATACATTTAACGGTTTGCACGGAAAGTACAAACAATATATAACACGCATCGATTATTTTTGGCAAACATGACTGGAGACAAAAGACCTGGTCAGTGAAAGACTACTAAATTGATAAAGCCTACGAGATCGCTCCTTTTACCGCCAGTAATTTCCTAGCTTTCTATGATTTGGTAATTTTTATTATCTTACGCGCTGTTACACGTGTGGTAAACTTTACTTGATTCACAAAGTAAGACTTTAGGCAGTAACTGCATTAAGCTGTAAAGTAATATGCGTATCATAAGTATTACTTTTGTCAAGATTTATTCCTCAACAGCACCATCCATAAGGTCCTCCTTCTCCAGTCTTGTTGCTGCAACTGCCTGGTGACAATACCATCATTCCAACCTGGAATGTAGAATGCACAGCATGGCAGCACGGCTCGAGCGCATATAAACACAAGCGCTCGCCATGACGTTTTCGTTTGGCTTTTTCTGCCGTGGCCTCGCCTGATAACAGGTTTCTTGTCTTTATGGGGCCGTGTGTTTGGCCCCATAAAGATAAGAAACCTTTTGCAGCATTAGGAAGGCAGGTGAGGCCGTCCAAATGGGACGGCTCAAAAAGCTGAGCGAAAACGTCACCAGCAGCTCTTTCCCAATGGCTGGCCGCCGTTTAGCATAAACGGTGACGCCGGCCAATGGGAAAGAGGGGCGGGGCTCAATGCCCCTTACTAAAAAATCCCAATATCATTAAATCTCGCCAGCGAGACTGCGCATGCGCGCAGCCTACGCTAGCGAGACCTTAAAAATTATATGAAGCGGTGTCAAACCGCATACCTATAATAATTAAATCTGACATTTTACACAATTTCACAAATTGTGGCGTAAAATGCATTGGTCTCCACCATGTATTCAAAGTAGTAAAGGGGGATAAGACTGCTCTGTAGATCAAGAACTACTGGTGTATATGATGAACGACAGCTGCCGTAACTCTTCATCCAATGTCCCCTCCAAAAAAAACTTCCACTCTCCCCCCCAATATTTCTCTTTGCTCTTTTAACAGACTCCCCCCAGTCCTTCATAGTGGGTAGATGAGCGTCACTTGTTTTACATTGTACTGCTGGGCCAGGAGATTTATATCAACCTGGGTTCAAATTTCACCAGTTGCCATTCAGAATCTAATTTAGCAGACAAAAGACAGAGCAACCATGGGCTTAGAAAATACATAGTTACCTTAAGGATGAAGTGCTAGTTACATCATGGCTAAAACAGCAAGTACTTAGTTTTCGCCTTCCACAAGATGCGAGGAGGCCAGAAATCTCTCACTTACATGGTCAACAAGCATTTGCAATGCAATAGGTCTCGCATTTACTCGAGTTTAAGCTATTGGCATTGTAAATGACAATGCCTATTATTTTTGCTTTTTAAAACAAATAAAAGGCATTGTCATTTACAATGCCAATAGCTTGAACGTAAATGCGAGAGCTATTGTATTGCAAATGCTTGCGTAGGTTTAAAACTGAGCGCGGCGCTGTTTCAAGGACACCGCGCTCAGTTTTTTTTTTTTCTTTAACTTTAACACTGAGTGCAGTCTCTTTGAAGCAGGCGCTGTGTTCAGTGAAAAGTAAAAAAAAAAACATTTAAGAAACCGAGCGCAGTGTCCTTGAAGCAGCGCCGCGCTCAGTTTTAAAGTAAAATAAAAAAAAGAGAGAACCAGAGCGTGGGGTCCCGGATGCAGGCACACGCCGCGCTCAACATAAAAGTCTAATATAATTAAATAAACTGAGCGCGGTGTCCCTAAAGTGGGCGCCGCGCTCAGGATACAAATACAATAAAATAACATCCGCCAATGTCCCTATAAGTGCCTATAAAGAAAATAGTGCTGACACCCTAGATGAAGCCGACCGTGTACAGAGCCAAGTAAAAGGTCCAGTCATCATGGGCGGTAACAAATGGCGACAAGTCGGTAACAAGGAGGGACTAACAAGCCTCATAATGAATCACAAGCCAGCCTTTACCAAGGACAATCACACCATCCAATGAAAAGTATGGGCGGAGAGTGGGCGAGGCGTAATTACACAGCACACTAGACTACTGCATGCCTCGCAGAGCAAGCAGCGCCGACGCTAGGCTCGACCTATAAAGGACTTCAGTGTTGTTGCTGAAACAGAAAATAAAACACTACAAGATTCCAACTATGGTCAGCTGCCGCGGCTGAAGACTATGTGCCATTTTGGGGTATTTGGGAACCGCCAGCCTTAGTGGATATGAGCATAATGAAGGGATGGAAATGGGGATGATGCATTCATGACAAAGTTATATGCAGGGTTGCTTTCGGACTACACAAGGTGGTACAATTAGACGAAAGTCAGCACCAACCCCATTCAGAAAAGAGAACAGTGTTTTGCAGTATGCCACAAGTGCAGCCAGGCTGTCTGGGCCCGGGGTCACTGGTTTCAGTATTTTGGTCACCGGAGATACCCAGTGAGGTAAGTTCCCTGATGTGCAAGAGTGCTAGAATCTGTTGGGCAATAGAAATATACCCATAACGGAACTCCTTTTATAATGGGCGACTACAATCCCCCATGATAATGTCATGACCAGACTGGGGAGGGCAGCGGCTAATTGATAGTTGTGGGGAACCAGCCTTTTAACAGGCACACCAATAGAGAAACACTACCTGCTTTCTCTGTGGACATATGGGTAGTATGTCATGACTGGTTCCCCATTGTACCAAAAGAGCATTTGGTACATGAAAGATAGGGCATCCCAAGTTTGGGATGCCCATATACATATCACCTAAAATTGTAGGGTGCTCCATTTGTTTTAGTAGCAGTCAGGGTTGCAGTCTCCCCTTTTACTTGTCTGTTCCCGTGGTCAGATTTTCACCAGTGTTTAAAGAATTCATTATAAAGCAAAAGTAAATATGTCAGTAAGTATGTATAACCTTGAATAGAACAGAAAGGGACCAAGCCAGTTCAGCCATTTCAACTCCTGAACCTACAAATGGCTAGGGCTCACCACCTACACAAAGATGGTCTGTCTGGCCATGCCATGCATCTAGTGTCCTGCTCTGCCCAATAAGGCAGGTCCTTGGCAACAACTCCAGACTACAATGATGTCACCTGGCTCTATCCTACAAAATCAGACTAACAGCATCTGGTTACAATGGAAGGGAAAGTATCATAAGGAAATGCTCTTTTGAATGCCTTGCTCCCACTAATGGGCTGGATTCAGTTTTGAATCTGAAAGGGAAGTTGGCTGAAGGCCAGGTGTCTGTTTCGAAGGTAGCCCCTTTGAATAATTCAGCTTGTGCCTTTTCAACAGGAAGTACTCCGAGCACCTGGGCAGAGCAGTAAATAGTCGCTCCTCACATAAACAGCAAGAACTGTACTCCAAAACAGAGGAAAGTTTATGCTGCAGCTTAAAAAGACAAAGGAGAGAGACTGCATGGTGGGTAGAGACTCTCTACCTAGCTTTAGGTTGGAGGCCGGGTAAAGCTTTTCCAGCGATTCCAGTGCATGACTGAGCTCTGTTACACAGACAGCCAGGACTGGAGGCCTGCCACCGCTACCAGGCGGGACCTAAATCGGACCTGTAGTGCTGAGAAAGAAGAGATACCACATGAGCACACATTTAACAAATAGAGGCCTACTCGAGATCTCGCTGTTCAAAAACCTGTGCTGATCAGAAGAGTCATGTCCGGAAGGTACCATTCACATTACCCAGAGGACTTGTCTGCATCCCGAAACACCCCACATATTAACTCACAATTCCAGAAACAATAAGAGGCCTGTGCGGCTGCACTTAAACTGCCTGCGAATGAGTGAGCTGACACCGCCCCACCACTGTAACCCTCCCCCACTGGCATCTACCACCGTTGTACCAAAGGTGACTTACTGCTAACTTGCTCAAAAAGAACTTAACCACGACAGTCAAACTGATCCACTTTCTCTGTGCACAGACCAGTCCTGCTAAAAACGAATTACAAGTGACTGCATGCCACACAAAACCAGCTGCAGATTACTGTAATTGAAAAAAGAATCCAGCTACCCACGTTGCACCTATCAGGTATGGAGTAAGACCTATATGCTGCTGACATTTTAGTATCTCCTTTCAACACAGTCACTGCACTTATGCTACTTTTTAAAAAGTAAACCTGCTTATAGCACACGATCTGTTGGCTATTATTTATAATTGGTTGGTAGCAGAGATTTGGAACCCACATTTAAGCAAATGAAGTCAAACCTCTTTTCCTTATTGCAAGATAACACTGCTTGGCCAGGGATGCATATGCTGTTTGAAAGTTAATATTCTACTCCAGAACAGACAACCAGTAGTAAATAAGTCTCAACTCCTAACCAAAAATCAAAGCCTACTTATAACACAAATTGGCTAAGACAACTGGTTTTGTTTAGCCACTTCTGAGCAATTATATTCGCCAATGCATGACTAGATATTTAGTAAAGAAAATAATTTTCTATACTTCCAGGACATCTGATGCGTTACGCATCACAACATGCCATTGCGTCTGTAAACACAACTGCCATTTTCAAAGTCTAGAAAACATTGTTTTCTATATGATCTAGATAGCCATTGCGCTGCATGATACGAAGTGAGGAAACACACCACCAAGTCATGTTCTAGATAGGTGCAGTGTTTGGCATGGTGTTGACGCAATGCATATTGCATCATGCGATGTGGCAGTCATCTTAAAAGTACATAAAACAATGTTTTGTTTGCTACACTTATGACATGACAAGTCGCGGCTATGGGCTTTGTCAATGCCGGTGGATTTTGAAAGCATGCAGCATTGGCAAAGCCAACTGCAGCAACCACCATCAAGCAAGAACAGAAGGGAAAAACATAATTAATTGACATTAGCAGCAGGAGTATTCACAAATCAGCCAATCAAAATGTGAGGTGAGAGAACTATGGCTGAGGGGCAGAACAAACACAGAATTGAATATGCTACTTACCAGTATGCATCTGTTCTTGGCATGTAGGGCTGCTGACATTCATATCTGTGCATAGATCGCCGCCTAGTGTTGGGTCCGGATGTTTGCACGTTGTTGTCCTGGAAGAGTCTTCGAAGTATCCTTGGATAGGTGACTCCTCCCCTGGACTACAGTGCGCATGGGCATCCTCTCCATCCTCAGATTGTTTTTCGCCATTGTGGCAGTGATGGAGTAGATACAGAAAGTGATGACCATGCTTGCAATAATTCTGAGAGCTGCAGCTGCGACAGGCGCCGGGGAGGAGGGAGGGCGATATGAATGTCAGCAGCCCTACATGCCAAGAACAGATGCATACTGGTAAGTAGCATATTCAGTTCGAGGCATGTGGGCTGCTGAATTCATATCTGTGCATAGAATACATAGCAGTGCCCTCTATTGGCGGCGGCTACCCGTGCAGCTGCAGCGGTCTGAAAAAGTGTTTTGAGAACAGCCTGTCCTACAGCTGCCTGCTGTTTTGACTGCACATCTACGCAATAGTGTTTTGTAAATGTGTGTGTAGTGGACCATGTGGCTGCTCTGCATATATCATGCAGGGGAATGTTTCCTAGGAAGGCCATGGAAGCCCCCAACTTGCGTGTTGAGTGGGCTCGTGGTGGAATAGTTAATGTGCGTTTTGCCTTTTGATAACAGATTTGAATACACTTAACTATCCATCTGGCTATCCCTGCTTTGGAGATGGCGTTACCTTTGTGGTGTGGGGCAAAGGCAACGAACAGTTGTTTTGTCTTCCTGAAGGGTTTAGTCCTGTCGATGTAGTACATGAGGGCCCTCCGTACATCTAGTGTATGTAATGCCCTCTCTGCAACAGTTTGTGGGTTTTGGAAGAAAACGGGCAGTTCAATAGTCTGGTTCATGTGGAACTGCGATATTACCTTGGGCATGAATTTGGGGTTGGTACGTAGTACGACCCTGTTGGCGTGAACCTGAATAAATGGCTCTTGAACGGTTAGTGCCTGGAGTTCACTAACTCTTCTTAGGGAAGTGATCGCTACCAGGAAGGCTACTTTCCAGGTAAGGAATTGAATCTCGCATGAGTGTAGAGGTTCAAAGGGTGGACCCATCAGGCGTGTGAGGACCAAGTTGAGGTTCCACATTGGAGCCGGTGGGTGACTAGGTGGAATGACTCGTTTGAGTCCTTCCAAGAATGCTTTGATGGCAGGCACTCTGAAGAGAGAGAGGTGCTGCCTGGTTTGCAGATAGGCTGATATTGCGGTCAAATGGACCCGTATAGAGGTGTACGCCAGATTGCATCGGTATAGGTGTAAGAGGTAACATATGATGTTGGATGGATGCGTCCAGCGGGTTAATGTCATTATTACCGCAATAAATGACGAACCGTTTCCATTTGGCTGCATAGCAAGCTCTTGTAGTGGGTCTCCTGGCCTCCTTGATGATGTCCATACAGTCAGGTGGCAGATTGAGATAGCCAAACTCTAGGACTTCAGGAGCCAGATCGCCAGGTTCAGCTGTTGCGGATCTGGGTGCTGAACCTCTCCATGGTTCTGCGTCAAATGCGCGGGTTTGATCCGCAGCCTTTGATGCGGTACCACGGAAAGTTCGAGGAAGGTGGTGTACCACGGCTGGCGTGCCCACGTGGGAGCAACTAGGACGAGTGTCAGGGAGTGTTGTCGGAGTTTGCGAGCCACCAGCGGTATCAACGGTGCTGGAGGAAAAGCGTACGCAAATTTGCCGGACCAGTTCATCCATATCGCATTGCCCTGCGACTGCGGGTGTGGGAATCTGGCGGCGAAGCTTTGGCATTTTGCGTTTTCGCTTGTCGCGAATAGGTCTATTTCTGGGTGACCCCACTGCTGGAAGTACGGTTGGAGTACCGATGGGTGTAACTCCCACTCGTGCATCTGGTGGCTGTGTCTGCTGAGCAGATCCGCCATCTGGTTGTCCTTGCCGGGGAGGTGTTCCGCCATGAGGAACATGTTCCTCTGAATGGCCCACTTCCACATGCTCTGAGCCAGATGAGACAACTGTGGAGAGTGTGTCCCTCCCTGCTTCTGTATGTAGTACATTGCGGTCATGTTGTCCGTCCGGATCAACACGACCTTGTTGCACAGATGTACTTTGAAAGCCTTCATGGCCAGGAAGATTGCCATCAGTTCCAGAAGGTTGATGTGCATCTTCTTCTGTTGTGTCGTCCATAGTCCCTGCACTGTGTAGTGGAGTACATGAGCTCCCCAACCCTGGAGAGACGCGTCCGCTGTCAGTACTATTTGTGGAACAGGCTCTTGGAACGGTCGGCCCTTGCAAAGGTTTTGTGGATTCCACCAATGCAGAGAGTTGTATGCCCGACCGCTCACCAACACTAGGTCTTTCAACTGTCCTTGAGCCTGATTCCACTGACGTGCTAGGCACTCCTGAAGTGGGCGCATATGTAATCTCGCGTGCGGGACTATGAAGATGCAGGAGGCCATCATGCCTATCAACTGCATAAACACTCGCGCTGGAAGCGAGTGGTTGGGTCTGAACTTGGAGATCAGCGCTTGTATGCCGTTGATCCTCACTAAATTTGGCTGAGCTGTGGCCGCCAGAGTGTCTATAGTCGCACCTAGGTACTGTTGTACGTGTGCGGGCTGGAGATGAGACTTTGGGTAATTTAGTGAGAATCCCAGACTGTGAAGAAGGTGAATGGTACGGGACACGTGGCTTGCACATTGCTGGGCCGATCTCGCTTGAACGAGCCAGTCGTCTAGGTAGGGGTAGACGTGTATGTGCTGTCTCCGCAAATGTGCCGCCACCGTAGCTAGGCACTTTGTGAAAACCCTGGGCGCTGTTGTCACGCCGAAGGGAAGGACTTTGAACTGATAGTGCTGCCTCTGAACAGTGAACCTGAGGTATTTTTTGTGTGAGGGGTGGATGGGTATGTGAAAATACGCATCCTTGAGGTCCAGTGATGCTAGGAAGTCTCCCTGCTGGAGAAGCGGAAGGACTTGCTGTAGAGTGAGCATGTGAAAGTGCTCCGAAAGAATGTACTGGTTCAGGGGTCTCAGGTCTAATATAGGCCTGAGCGACCCGTCCTTTTTTGGAATTAAGAAGTAGAGGGAGTAAACCCCCGTGCCCCGCTCGTGGACGGGTACGACCTCGATAGCGCCTTTTAGAAGCATACTTTCTACCTCTTGTAATGTAATGTAATGTAAGTGCCAATTTGTATCGCGCGGCAATCGCTCCAAGGAGCATCTAGGCGCCCAGAAAGGACCACCAGATGTTAGGTAGTCCCTATGCTTACTTGACCGAGAACCCGAATTACACTAGGCTTCTGGCAGTTATATCTTGGAGATTAAAGATCCAGGTTTTTAGATGTTTACGGAAGTCTATTTCTTTATCCAGTAATCTCAACTGGGGGGGAAGAGTATTCCATGCTTTTGCTCCCAGTACCGCCAGGGATTTGCCCCCTCGAGTTTTGAGTCTGAAACTCGGGACGGTAAGCAGGTTGGCCGTTGAAGAACGCAGTGCTCTGGTTGGACAGTATCTGCTGAATTTTTTCCTCAGATAGGACGGGCCTAGGTTGTGAACAGCTCTAAAAGTAATTAACAGTACTTTAAACAAAACCCTTTTTGTAATGGGCAGCCAATGTAATGCCTTGAGGGCTTTGGTTGCAGATGATCTTTTCGGCCATTTTAGAACCAGCCTCGCTGCTGCATGTTGCACCATCTGAAGTTTGTGTGTGACAACTTTATTTGTACCAGCATAGAGGCTGTTGCAGTAATCGATGCGCGATGTTACAAGTGCAACCGTAACTGTTTTCCTTGCTTCAAGGGGCAAAAGATCAAAGAACTTTCTCAGTCCCTTTATTACCCCAAAGCACATGCCTGCCACTCTAGCTGCTTGTTGTCTAAAAGACAGGTCAGAGTCAAAATGCACCCCCAGATTACGGGCCGAGTTGGTTGTATGAGGTGGTATTTCAGCTTTTTCTGGCCACCATAATCGTGGGGTGAACTCATTTTTTGGGCCTATAGGCATGATCTCTGTTTTACCTGTGTTGCATTTCAGGTGATTTAGGCGCATCCATTCAAAGGTGGCCGTTAGGCAACCTTTGAGCTTATCCTCCCAGGCTTGGTTATCCTTATCCATTACCAGGATAAGTTGTGTGTCATCGGCATAGGCTATAGAGTCTATGCCAAATGACGATATCAGTTTTATCAGGGGTGCAGTATAAACATTAAACAGGGTCGGGCTCAGGCTCGAACCCTGCGGAACTCCCGTCAACAACGCTTTTTCACTGGAGCAGAATTCCCCCAGGGTCACCACTTGCCTCCTGTCACTTAAAAAGTTTCTTATCCACTCAAGCACTGTCCCTGTGACACCAGATGTTATTAACCGGTCTAATAGGATGGCATGTGAGACCGTGTCGAAGGCCGCCGATAGGTCTAATAAAATCAGGACGGCCTTCTTGCCTTGGTCTAGGGCTCTTGCTGTAAGAGCGTCAAGTGCTCTGAGGACATAGGACGGTTTCTTGGTGGTATTGTGGGTGGAGTGGAAGTTAACTCCAGACAGTAACCGTATTTTATAATATCTTTGACCCACCTGTCCGTGGTGATGGAGTTCCACGTGGACAGGAACCGTTGTAGCCTTCCCCCGACAGGTGTTATGTGGTCGGGAGGAAGGGAGAGGGCGTCACTGCTTGTTCTTGGGGGAGGACCTGGTGTTGCCGTAGCCACGTCCTCTGCCCTTGGTACTGGAGCCACGATAGCCACCTCGGGTGTTCTTATCGTAGGTGGTCTGCGTATTACCCTTGTTATATGTTTGTTGTGACCCCTGTCCTCTGCCTGCTCCCTTGTTTCCGGGGCGACGAAAGGAGCCGCTCCGAAAGGACTGAGTTTGTAGGGCGCCCATGGACTTTGCAGTGTCCGTGTCCTTTTTTATCTTCTCGAGGGTGGCGTCAACCTCAGGCCCGAACAAAAAGTCGGGGTTGACGGGCTGATTAAGGATATTGTTTTGTACCTCAGGCTTGAATCCTGAGATACGTAGCCAGGCGTGACGTCGTAGGATGACGCTAGTGTTGATGGCCCTGGCAGCCGTGTCAGCAGCGTCTAGTGCACATTTGATGGCAGCATTTGTGAGTAGCTGTCCCTCTCTGATAAGGATTTCTGCACCTTCTTTGTAGGGGTCAGGGAGGTGTTGAAGGAGTTGCTCCATTGTGTCATAGTGCGCCCTATCGTAGCGAGCGAGGAGCGCTTGAGTGTTAGCTATGCGCCATATGCTTGCAGCTTGTGCGGCAACTCGCTTGCCGGAGGTCTCCAGCACCTTGGACTCCTTGTCCGGGGGAGGAGCGTCACCCGTTGTCTGCGAGTGTGCCCTCTTGCGGGCATTCGCCACAACGATGGAGTCGAATGGTAATTGTCCTCTGATGTAAGTAGGATCCCCAGGTGCTGATCTGTATTTCTTATCGATCCTGGGGTTTATCACTCGTGCCCTGGTGGGTTCCCTGAAAATGTCAGTGGCTGGCTTAAGGACCCCCTTCAACATTGGCAGAGTCTTTACATGTCTTTCTGAGGATGCAAAGGTGTCCATTAGAAAGTCATCTTCGATGATATCAGAGTGAAGCTGTACATCATGGTTGTTCGCCGCCCGTTCAATCAGAGCGTTGAACGCCGCAGTATCCTCTGTGGGTGACGTTTTTGCCCCATATAGTTGTGTGTCCTGTGCATCAAGAGGTGCACTGGGGTCTGCAGGGTCGCCCCAAGTTTGGTCAGGGTCCTGCTGGTCATCAGGGTCCGTGTCCACATGGTAGGGGACTTGTTCACCCATGTAGTCCTCCAATGCATCCGTGTCGGAGCGTGTGGGGGAGGCCCGGTGTGGATCCTGGTAGGGTGAATGAAAGGGTTCATACAGGAGAGGTTCTGTGTCCACAGGCAGCTTCCTCTTTAGCGGGATCCTGAAAGGTTCCAATGGCGGTTCCGAAGTTATCCTTCGGTCGTGGAGAATCATCCTGCCAGTGTCGGCGTCGATGACGCGTGACGGAGACGGCTCGACAGGCGGAACCGCAGTTTTGGTGGCCTGTGTCCTGAGTTGAAACGCCTTCGGGATTGTGGATGGAGGCAAGCCGAAGGTAATGCTGGTCGGCACCGACGAAACCGCTGGATCGATCGAACCCGACTGGTCCTGGAGGGCAGCCTTGGTTTTGCAGCCTGGCATTGCGCCAGGCCGTACTCGGGGCGCCTTAGAGGTCGTGGCCCCCGCCAGGGTCGTCGAGGCGGCTGCAGATATCTTCTGCGCCCGTGGTGCATCGAGCCGAGGTGCGGAGATCACCGTCGACGTCTTCGACACGTGAGGTTTCGGTGTCGTCGAGGGAGTGCTGCGAGGCGTAGCAGGCGGGACGGCCCTCGGTGTCGGTGGCGTCGACGCCGGTAACCGAGCAGGTTTTTCGGCGCCGATGGCCTTCTTCCGTTTGTCGACTCCCATGTCGCCCGTCTCGAGTTCGGCACCGAAGTCCCCCTTGGTGCGGTCGGTGCCGACACGGTGCGCCGGCGTCGAAGGTGTTGAAGGCCTCGATCCGACTAGCGCCACTTTCAGTTTCGGTTTCGTAGGAACCTGAGCAGCTTTCGGTTTCGGTTTCGTGGAAGGGAAACCAGCTGGCTTAAGCGGTAATGGCTGCCGCTGAACGTCCGAGGCCGGGCCCGAGGGCGGGGCCGAAGGACTGCGTGATAGGTCTCGGGTAAGGCCCGAAGGCGATCCCTCGACCGGAGCCATAGTCTGTGGCACTGGTGAATTCTCGGTTTGAACAGGTAGGCCTTGTTCATCATCGGAGCTACTCTCTTCGGCCCCTAAGGCCTCCTCGTCGTCTCCTACCTCGGTGTCGTCTTCACCTCTGTGGAAGAGTGACTCGTCGGCCTCGTCCGATCCGGGTTCTTGGTCGGAAACGGGACTGGAGGGTAAGACTTCTACTTCGTCGACGTCGTCCGCGTCGTCGAAGATGTCAGCTGGGGCCGGTGCCGCGTGCTGCGCTTCGAGCCTCGCCGCTCGACGATTCCGCAGAGTCTTCTTTGAACGGAACCGGGCACAGGCCATACATGTCGACTCGTCGTGGTCCGGCGAAAGGCATTTGTTGCACACCGGATGGACGTCGATGTGTGGGTACTTCGCATTACATACCGGACACCTTTTGAACGGCGTCCTCGATTCCATCGTCGAAGTAGTTGATGGGCAGGTAAATGCGAACAAAGTCGGTGCTGAAAGTTAGTAAACTAACAGAGAGTATCGAAAACCGATCGATAACAGTACCGACGCGAACTAAAGGCCTTGGGGCCTCGACAAAATTTTTTCCTAACTTGAGCTAAGATAGCACATCCGAACCCAATGGCGGAAAAAAACAATCTGAGGATGGAGAGGATGCCCATGCGCACTGTAGTCCAGGGGAGGAGTCACCTATCCAAGGATACTTCGAAGACTCTTCCAGGACAACAACGTGCAAACATCCGGACCCAACACTAGGCGGCGATCTATGCACAGATATGAATTCAGCAGCCCACATGCCTCGAACAATAAGGAAACCAGCGTACAACATTAAAGCGGACAAAAGACCCATCCAAATAAAGGGACAAGAGTAAATTTCAAATTATGGAACATAATTTTGCCTGAAACAGCGAGACCGCAAAGAGGAGTTACTTAACAATTCAGTGTGGTTGCAGTAGAATGTGGCATCTGCATTTGAAGGCATAAAAGTGTTACATGTCGCAAAGACGGTCTTGCTGCCCGCAAGGTCACATGTTCCACAGACCCCCAACGAAGTGGCCCAACATTTGCTCACAACACTGATAAACCCGAATTACACAGCGGTCTATGCAAGGAATTTAAACTGCAAGAAACACTCACCCAAGACCAACAAAAAGCTTTGAAAGGCCAAATAAATGTACAAATAAAACCAAATTACATTTGCACAAACATGCGATTAGCTTATATGTGTTTTAGATTCTCTTAAACTCAGCCCAGAATTTGGCTTTCTAGATCCCTAGTACGGAGTACTTTGTCAATGTGCCAACCCAAGATTGAAAGTTGGTTGGACTGCAACCAACCCACTGAGCAATATTTGAGAGAGATGTGTTTCAGGAAGCGATCAATGTTATGAGACATCAAAGGGATAGTGAAATCCAAAAACTTTCATTAAGGAAAGGCATACTCAAGAACACTGGGAAACAATGAACATATTTTAAAGATTAATCTTAAAATCAAAATCCTATCCTAGTGGACACAATACGATTTGTAACTGTAAACAGACGAGTAGATGCAACATTTACCATAAGTGTGAACAGCAAAAGGTATTCTAACATATTGGCTGTATTATTCTATTACAGTTGCACCCTCATTTCTTTAATTACGAAGCTTATCTTTTACCCTTGAAATACTTTAATTCAAGTTTCTGAAATGGTTCATACTTGTATCCCTGTCTGAACAATAAGGGTTTATGTTTAATATAACAGCAAGGTTGCCTTGCTCGTCTCTTCTGCTGGCCAGGCTGATGAGTTCAGGAAGGGAAGACTAAATGCCTCAGTTAGCCTTCAGCAAGAGCAGGTGATGTGATTCTGCATGACATCCGAGACGACTGCTACAACGTGCCTCTTACCCTTCACACCCGTACATAGCTTTTATAACATTAGTCCTTGTTGAATCTTTCAGAATAAACATTTAGCAGGGCACGGCCTGGGGCATTTTTACTTATTTGTATTCTGCGCGACTGTCATTTGAACAATAACACCCAAGGAATGTAGTTATGCGCTTACCTTGCAGCTTTGTTCACAACCCAATTATTTAGAACAGAACAATCAACTTAGATTAACCGAATATATTTGGGAAGATGGGATATTGATGTTGCGAATTAAAATGATAAACGCATATAGATTCTATATTTATCACTCGCAGTCACAGCTAAAAGTTTAAGACATGTAACCTTAAAGCAGGATACCTAGAAGGGAAAAAATGCAATAATATTAACAGCTGTATGCCTCTTTGCTGAAAGGAAAACTCTTCTGCTAAAAAAATCTGTCACGGTGGACTCCATGCCTTTTTCACTGAATTCTTCGCTTATGTAACAAACTGCAATATCACAAATATACAACATACATGTATTATACTTTCTGGAACACTGTAGTAATTAAAGGGGCACTAAAAGTTGACTTGCATTAAATCATTTCTATACATCAATCTAATTTCGCCAGGAAGGGGAAGGGTTTTGCATACACACTATACCAATTCGCATCTTGCAACCACCCTTTCGCTGTTGGAACTGGACCTTCAATCCAGGATAGTACAACTTCGCATTTGGCCAAAAGCAACAATGCCGCTGACCTCCTGGTTACCTTAGGAAAATCAGCTACTCTGGAGGGACCCCAACAGGGTAGCATGCATCTTATACTCAATGAATGGCTCAATACCTTTTAAGCATGCTCATAATACAATTACGAGGAAACATGGCTCACAAATACTGTAAATGAAAAATATATTGTCTAAGAGGTTACCAAAGGACGCAGATTAAAATAAAATATGAGAGGGGGCAGTGCATGCGCAGTGATGTTTAAAAACCCTGAGTAGCACTTTCATTTTCTCCTATCATCTGAATGATATCTGGCAATGACCAGAGGTATGAAGCAAATCTGTGTCCCGCAGAGGCAACTCCAATTAGCGCTTGAATAAACCATACACAATGCTCACTCAAACATGGTATTCTTGCATAGCAACCTGGCATGGCCAAGGTCTCGAGATGCTTGTGCTGTACCATGGAAGGGCAGCACCAGGGCTGTGAAAAGATTGCCATGCAAGTAAAGTAAGCTACAAACTGGACTAATTTGTCATATGGAGTTCTAGGGATGGCGCTTTGTCAGGCTGATAAGAATCTCAAATGTAAACCTGAACTGCTGATTAATTGAACCAGCCCGGCACCACCTCGTACCAGATAACAGCACACAGAAGTAGCTCACAGACTGAACAGAAAACGAACTATCTTGCTTTGCACCCAACGTTCCAGTTCCGCCCACCAGTCAACAAAGTAAACTAGCAGGAATAAAGAAACTGCTTACACGCAGGGAGATCAGCACTTGCAAACTCCATTAGTGGCAAAGTCCAACTTCGGGGAGCAGGCAGCACCCAGTCTGGGCTGCAAGTCGTGTGAGAGAAGGTGGGGATAGTAGACAGTGGAAGCGCTCCAGCTTCCTCCAAGAAACACTGCCACATGCTTAAATGAAAACAAGCATTTGCAATACAATGCAATCGGCCTTGCATTTGTGGAAGTTAGAGCTCGTGGTGTTGAAAATGACAATGTTTTTTGGTCGAGCCTGGGCAGCGCATGCGCTGCTCTGCAAGATATGCTGTATTAGAGTATGGACTTGAAGCCCCGCCCACTCTCCGCCCATATTTTTAATTGGCTTGTGTCACTGTCCTTCATAAACGCAGACTTCTGATTCGTTAATAGGCTTTTTAGTCCCTCCTTAGTACCGCCTAGTCTTCATTTGTAACCTCCCATGTGGACACTCCCTATTACAGATGTTTGTGCTCGGTAGACTTGAATTACAGCCTCCAAGCGCGATTTCGTTTAATGGTTTTCTCCTGCCTGCAGCAGGCAGGAATCTCACAACGCTTTATGTTTTTTACATAGCACGACATACCAAGCTGATAGTGGCAGCTGTGCCTTTGCTTGCTGCCCCAAATGCGGCCGCATTCTTGTTTTGTTTTAGTTTTTTTTTTTTACTTGCCCCATGCCGCACTTACACTTTGTCTGCCGCGCCACTTACCTTCGACAAGCAGTGTCTTAAGTAAGGGGCATGGCCGGCATTAAAGTGAAAGCGCAGTATGGGGCGTTTTACAAAAAGAAAATGCACTCGTTTGTCAACTTGGCAAACAAATGCTTTTTTTTGTAAAAGTGCCCCATACCACGCTTTAACTTTAATGGCTGCCACGCCACTTTCTTTAGAGACGGCTCTTTTAAAGAAAGAGGCGTGGCGAATATTAAAGTTGGAGTGCCGCATAATCATTTTTACAAACTACCATTTGTAATGCAATAGGTGTTGTATTTACGAAACTCTCGTAAATGCGAGACCTATTGCATTGCAAATGCTTGTTTTACTTTTGTATGCATGGAGTGGTGATATCAGCACAGCGCTGTTGCCATTCATATGCCCTCACAGCCCTGTGAACAAAAAAATGGGAAATAAGTTATGAGGGGGGGCGTGGGGAGGGAGACAAGAGCAATATGCTGCCAGACAGATTTTTATTATTATAAGTAACAACATCCTGGAAAAAGCAGACAGTCAGAGAATGCTAGATTAAGTAAAGCATGTGAAATGTAAGCAGGAACATGGTTACCTTAATGGTTTTACACAAATTCAGAAATCAATGAGTGTTTTGGCCGAAAAATTAAGGACATGACTGCAGGGCCCAGAAGGGACCCATTTCAATGTCCATTGCTTATATCCTTACAAAACGCAAGCAGTATGGTTTGAAAAGACCACATCCCTAAACACAGAGTCACGGTACACATTTTATAGATTAAAATAAGTCTAACAGCGGGTTAGGATCACATTAAACTTTTTCCACTCTACACATCAACAAGATATTGCACTACCTCCAGGAATGGTGCACTTCCCCACCCGCGGAAAACAATGTTGTTCAAAGAAAGACGAGAAAACAAAAGTAGCGCTTCACTGGCAAGCTCTGCAAAGTGGCCCCAATGTGTGTGGTTGTGAATTAAACCAATCTGGCCACTTTGCAACCACTCTGTCTTGCTTTATTTTTTTGTAGTTTGAACCCTTTTTTTCTCTCCTTGCAGAAAAAGATAACGTGTAGCTAAAGTGTTTTTTTCTTTTTTGGATCCATTTCACAGGGGAAAAAATAAAGGAAAGAAGAGGAAAGAGAGGGTAAGAGTCGAAGTCACGGTTTTCAGCAAGTGAGGAGGAGCGAGACAGAAAAGCAGTACTCCTTTGCATGACTGCCAGAGAGCCAAAGGAAGGATCTGATGTCACAATTTTTGACTAGCTCGGATGCCTTATTTGAGTCTAAGTGCTACAAAAATGCCAAATAGAAAGGCGATTAAAATAGTGACCTCTGTGCATACATCACATATCACCCCTCTAGTGGCTCTGCCACTGGACGACAACATGTGAATAAGCATGGGTAGAGCCAACAGATGCTACGATCCCATTAGAGCGCCTGCAAAATAAACAGAAAGTGCATTCTGTGATGGAAAATGCATGTTAAAGCCAGTAGATCTGACTTCGGAAAGCTGGTGCAAAGACTACTTAAAAATATGGTTTTAATGCAAACATATGGGATAAAATAGTTGTGTAACGAAAGTTGAGAGGACCCCCCCCCCCTGCCAAGTACAGGGGGGGGCTCCGAATTCACTAAGGAGCACTCAGGTCAGGGTACTATGCTGAGGGGCGGTCCCTGGTGCTCAGGGGCCTTTGTTACGCTATTGTCACAAAAGTAACAAACATTGGCATAGCCAATAGGTCTCGCCTTTGGGACCGTATAAGTGTTTAGCCAGAGATATTGACTTTGCCTATGTCTTTAAGCTGTGCTGTAAAGAAGTGTGCAGCATGCTGAAAAGTTATAATAAGGAAGCGTCCAAAGCATTTTTGTTACCTTATATATGACCAAGAAAGCATTATGTACAACTGAACGACCATTTTAAACAAGGTCTTTGTAATGTATAGACTATAGCGCTACGAAGCTGTGCTGGGCATCTGGTGTTTTTACAAGATCTCAATAAAACATTTTCCAGTGGAATCCACAGTAAGAAGCACTGTGTTAAAAACCTGCCCCATTCTTCACCGCTTGGTGTGCAGTCAGCAAAGCGCCCAAAGGTTGCCCTCTTGGCGATTCTCACAGTCGCACGACCTTCGCTCTCCGAGCTCCCAATGGATAGGGAGGGTGCGGAGATTCCGTGTGACTTTACCAGTGAATTTTACATTCAAATTTCCAAATGACACTGGGGACGATGCAACTAAGTAATAATGTCACTGATGTTTATTAATTTTTTTTTTAAAGGAGTTTTTTTTATATAGCGCGGACTCGACCGAAAGTATGTGAGCACTTTACATGAGCACCAGTGGCGTTACAGACGGAACACTGATTTTGTTAGGCACGGGGAGATTAACTATTTTGCCCAGGACCACAGGATGTTGAGGGTTTCTACAGGGTGCGGAGAGCGTGTGCTTCACAAGCACCCCGAGAACAAATAACACCCAAACACGAATCAGAGGAGCATCGTTGTGCACAGTACGTTATATTGAGAGCCTGTAGTGAAAAAACAGGCGCTGGCAGCCTGCAATTGAAAAACAAGGCACCGCAGCAAACAGTAATATCTGTAATGTTGTTTGTTTATTCTTTAGAGACTGGGGTGTCTGCAGTCTTGTGGGAAATGCGTAATTAGTCCGGGTTCCTTCTTTGTGCCTAAAGATGAGTTCGCTCCTTTTCACTCGCAGAGGTAAACAGCACAAGGAAAGGAAAGGAAACTGACACGGCCTGTCAGACACACACAGCGTTTCCCTTGCGGGAACGAGCAGGGGCACCATCTGTTTGCAAGTTAATTACAAACAGATGTCGCCAAAGCTCGCTCCCGCAAGGGAATCACCAAACGTGCACGCATAGCCATTGAAAGCAATGCAAAGCGTGCACGCTTTTGGGCGAAAAAGCGGATCGATTCCAAGAGGTCCCCTCCTATGCAGCGCATGCGCGCTGCGTAGGAGAGACCTAAAAAGGAAACTAGCATGGGCATAGCCAATAGGTCTCGCTTTTGGGACCTTATAAGTATTCAGTTAAGCAGCACAATATCCTTGGCACAACATCAACTGTTGCATGGCTAAACACTTACAAGGTCCCAAAGGCAAGACCTATTGGCTATGCCAATGCTTGTTCTATTACTTATGCATGGTTTTTGTTTAGAGATGAGGGATGAGTAAATCGCCAGAGAGCAGGAGGATGGAGGTTGTGTTTTAAAAGCAGGGGGTTTGTTAAAAACAATGGCAGCTGGGGGTGAAGGGTTAACCCAATGAATGCATGTGGAAGGCAGTGCTGCCGACCTTGGTACTGAGGAACCAGGCTCAAGTCTCGGTGTCGACTCAACATCCAGTGATCCTGGGCAAATCACTTAATCTCCCATGTGTAATTAAGTAATGTAAATGGTGCTCCTGTAAAGCACTCCCAATACCTTCGGGACACGAGTAAGGGCGTGGGAGGTGGCTGAAGCAGGGGATTGGGTAAAAAAGGGAGTAGGACGTGGTGGGTAAAAAAGGGAGTAGGACGTGGTGGGTAAAATGCAGCTGGGGGGTGGGTTTGTCTGTAAACAAAAACGTGCTGCTGATTGGGAGCAGGGACCTAGCTACATAAATACTATAAAATATGCACACTGTCTGCTTGTGGTAATGTCTTTGCTAGTATTGTGTAGATATTTAGATATACAAGCTGGCATAACTAACTGTGGATAGGGTTTGTTTATGATCTGTGGCCCAGACAAGAGTACAAACCATGGTTTGGACTAGTAAAAGACAGCAAGTACTTTAAAGTTGAACTATAAGTGTGGTGAGCCTAACTAAAAGTGGAAGCTTTATTGCAGGCCGGAGCGACAAGTAAACATGAATAATGGGTGGAATAGAGTGTTTGCAAGTGGAGTATGCGTTATGCCTGTGCGCGGGAACAGACATAATACACATGGAAAAGTTATTTAAAAAAGCTGATCCTTTAGTTTTCGGGTGGTTCTCATTTGTGCCTCCTCCTTGGAACTGGGGAAGCGGAATAGCGTCTTGGCGTGGGCTTAAGTAATGTATCAGGGCTCCCGGATTGTCAGTGAACCATAGGTTTGTTTATGCTTTGCTAAAAGTGAACATCAGCTACTTTAGAGTTAATAGTTAGCGGGTGGCGGAAGGTACGAGTCCTGTTGCCATTTGGGAATGTGGCTTTAAAAGTATAGCTCCCTTGGGCCCCCAGCGCTAAGCAAGCACCGCTTTCCTGCTGTCCGAACAAACATACAGCACGCAGGGGGAGGAGACATGAGGGTGGTGTGGATACCTTTGAGCAGAAATGTACGGGTTAAAAGAAAAGTAGGGTGAGCACAGAGAGGGAAGGAGACATGCAAGGGGAGCCTGAACGTTTTCAGTGATAACTAAAACACGCAGTAGACTATCTGGCAGAAGGGAATTTAAAAGGAGCGATCGCGGAGGGGTGGTGGGGCGTGCAGGGAGTGTTGTGGGAGGGGCGGTAGAATATGGCGCCGGGAGATTAAATGACGGCACTGGAAACTAATCGTAATTTAATTTAAATTAAACAAAATTTAAAAAAGCTGCAACCTCGGAGGGGTGGTGGGTGTAACTTAGCAACCCTGCTCATCCAAAACAACTGTGGATTCCCGACCAGTCTTACCACATGCCCCTCTGCAAGCATCCAACGTGGAGAGATATGGAGCTCTGCTGTAGCCTGCTAGCAAACTCAGGAACGGGAAACAACCAACAACAGGGGAGGAGTTGCATGGCACCATGCAGAAATAAAGGCACCTGTGTTAAAGCACGGTGCTCAGCTCTGCAAGCGGCGCCGTTCATGAACAAGTAATGTCAAGCTTAAAGTGAAAGCGGCACGGTTTATAAATAAAGGCGCACACCCATGCTGTGTGTTAAAGCACAGTGCTCACCTCTGCCACTCCTTAAATTTGAATTGGAAGCAGTGCCATGGAGTTAAATTCAGTCAAAGCAGTGCCATGCAAACTTGGGAACAGGAAGCAACTAACAGGTGAAGAGTTGCACGGCGCCGTGCAGAAATAAAAGGCGCGTGTGTTAAAGCGCAGTGCTCAGTTATGCAAATGGCGCAGTTCAAAAACAAATAAAGGCAAGCTTAAAGTAATAATGAAGTAATAACAAAGAAAAACAAGCATGGCCGCGAAAGTGATCACGATGACGCGCTCTGGGGAAACTGTGCATGGCACGCGTGCTTGTGCGCGTAACAGCAAGCTGGTGACCGGCAAAAGCCTGTGGGTAGCACTTTGAAAACACGCGTACTAAATGTTTCGCCAGAGTAGCGCATGCGCTGGCTCAGGCGAGACCTAAAAAGAACACATTCGCTGTCTCCCAAAGTGGCCGAGTTATACTTGGAATATGAACTTTAAATGTAAAAAAATATTCACTTATGTCTTACTACAGATGTTTTTAAACAGCAAGCCTTTCAGTTGTACCATGCATGTTAGGATTATTATTTATGAAGGAGACATGAATTGCTTTCTATTCTGGCACTCAAACCACAGGCATACATGGTACAATGACACACTAAAATAAACTTTATAAAGTACAATAGTCAAAATACATAGCTGGAATCTAAAAGTAATGTACAAGACAAAAAGAACAAGCATTGGCATAGCCAATAGGTCTCGCTTTTGGGACCTTATAAGTGTTTAGCCATGCAACACTTGATGTTGTTTAATCAAGGATATTGTGCTGGATAACTAAACACTTTTAATGCCCTAAAGGCGAGACCTATCGGCTATGCATTGGGGGCCCTTATAAGTGTTTAGGTAGAGCTATTGACTTTGCCAATGTTTCTAAGCTGTGCAGTAGAGAAGTGTGGCTGTTTGCAGGATGCTAAGGGGCTCCCATGTGTTTCCTCCTTGTGCAGAAGATAAAACCATAGCTTCACTCGGAGCGAAACACAGCGCTTCACTGGGAGAGAAACATGGCACTTCACTGGTACAGGAACATGGCAGGCGCACGAAAAGATGACAGACAAGCAATAAACTGAAGCAGGAAGAGGAAAAACAGGAGTGCATGACAACGACTTGGAATGGCGACAAAGCAATACATCGAGAATAAGGACAGGACAGCAAGAGGTCTCAAAATAACATGAAAACCAATTAAGGGAATTTTGAGCAGGACAGACAATGGATAGGACTACAAGAACAACAGTTCTCTGAGATAAAGACAGGACAGAAAGACAAATAAAGCAACGTATTGGGATAAGAGCAGACCAGGAGTACAAGTAAAGAAATGTACTGCAATAAGAGCAGGACAATGACGAGACAAGGTGACGAGGAAACTAATGCGGGGGTGGGGGGGACTTACCCCAGACTGCAAGACAAAGAGAGAGCGGGCGAAAACGAGAGGGGTGCGTACTGTAGGAACACTAAAGAAAGGTGAATGAGACGACGGGGACCATGAGAGGAGACAAACAGGCAGCGGTAGAGATGAGACACTGTCAAGAGAGAGACGGGCAGCGTGAAAGGAGAGACCGCTTTCTAGAAGGGACAGTGAGGTGCCTGCCACACATCGATGTACAGCGCGTCAGCGGGACGGCCTCCAAGAGGGCAGAGGGAGTGGTGACCAGAGGGGAGCAGGGGTAATCAGAGACGGTGAGAGCCAGACCCGGGCCGAAGCGAGGTGCAGGTGTCTCTGTAAGGGGAGTGCGCAGGTGCAATGCCGCGTGGACCCAGGCGAGGAGAGACCCTGTGCCCACAGGTGGGTGAGAGGTACGAGGCCGAAGGCTTGCTGCCATTCTGATGGGGTTTGTTGAAGCCGGGGGCGCCAGACCGCAGCCGAGGAAGTACACACAACGCTGCCAAATATAAATAAATGAATGCAGTGATCCGCCTCAGTGCGCGTCTTCCTTCCTCGCCTTTTGGGAGGTGGGGGGTGCTTGGGTTTTACTCTTTGTGTTCTGGGAGAGAGGGAATTCTCAAGTTCCCTTTCACCAACGACAAGGACAATACAGTTGTGTTTTTTTTTTTTTTTTTTTAGAGTTGTAATTCACTGCTTGGTGGGTTGTCGCCACGGCTGTGTGTAAACGTAAAAATGTGATAAATGATGTGCGTTCATAATGGAAGTATGGGTTAGAAAGTCCAGTTGGGTCACCTGAAAGCACATTGTTGACTGAAGGAGTGGGCTCGCTAAATGTGCGATTTGTTTGTAATGGGTTACAATTAAGGCCTAGTTTAAGGCTCCCTCAAAAAGAAGAGGGAGGTCACTGCATCCTATTGATCGCGCACATCCTACTGCTTGGATGTCAGATAGTCAGTTTTGTTTTGGGATCTTATTCACAATATTCGGCATTTTCCAATGTAATGCTCGCAGCTTCACACCATTCCCCTTCGAGGCACTGTGCAAAATCTCAGTTTCTACTAGACAACTGGGACAGAGGAGTTAGAAGAAGACTGGGGCACAAGGGGTGAATAGGGAGTGGATAGTAGAAAGCTGGAAAGGACGAGGGACGGTACAGAGACGGAGGGAAAAAAAGCACAGAAAGAGGCCACTAAAAAAAGATGCCGCCGAGGATCGGAAAGAGCCGAAAAAGGGAGAAAGTGGCGCGCTGAAAGTTTAAAATAAAAAAAAAAGGAATGCAGCGTCCCGCGAGTGGCGAGGTAAAAGTTTAATTAGCCATGCCAAGAGAGTTAATGAGCCACGACGAGGAAAGCCAGATGGTGCATGACGCTTAATGAGGTAAAGATAGGAAAGGCAGATGGCGGCTGTGCGCCTGCCCACGCGCGTAACCGCAAGCTTTAGGCCAAGGGCAAAAGCTTGTGGTCGGATTTCTAAAGCCCACTCACTAAATGTCTCGCCATTCCAGCGCATGCGCTGGCTCAGGCGAGACCTAAAAACAGCTTTGAACTAGTGAGTTAACTGAAGAGAAAGGGATTCTTTTTTAGACTGAAGCAAATGGGCTTTGTGCAATCACTCAAAGAGAAAGGGGCCAACTGGCCAATGATGAATGACCTCAAGGGTGGAATGGATGAAGTCCCATTACCAAAACCCTCTCGGTGTATGAATATTTATTTTTATGAAATAACGAGTGGTCTCAAGGCCAGACCTAAAAAGAGATTGATTTGTAAATGTAATAGATAAATGATAAAGAATTAATGTGTGAGGAAAGAGTGCGACTATTCAGTTGTTAAACAGTGCCTATGCTCTCCAACAGAGACAGAGATATACTCAAACAGCCGATCCATAGGTGAAACTAAAAGGCTCATATAGACTGACCAAAGATGCAATTGACAATGACTCAAGCCAGCAGTCCAAGGTTTTTGAGCCAAAGAAGCCAGTCGCTCAAGAATGAACCAAAACCCCTCAAGATTATGCATAGAATACTTACTATGCGTTTGCCATGCAGTGCCATTACAAGGCAAATCTAAAATAAAGGCAACTTCGGCACGTGCAGAACTTTGAGAAGGCATGTGCTTGGACTACAGCCAACCACATACACAGGCATACCACAATGCTCAGACACACTACAGCCAGACATGCAATGCATGTGGAGTGAAGACCTTACATGAGTAGAGGACAAGGGTGTGATGGAGGATGCATTTCTTCAACCATCAAACTTCCACTTTGCATCACTGACAAGATGGCCTGAAATGTGGGCCACTTCCACATAGGTCTGTGGTCTAGCATGATACTTTTTATCCACAAGCCCTGGGGCGAACAAAATGGAAAACTCACAATCACCGGCAGCCCAAGGCAATTGTAAATTGAAGTCTACAAGTGGCAAATATGGGGAATCAAACAATGATTAGGCAGAGTACGCAAGTTATATCACACAACATTTTCGACGCTTCCAATAAATGAGCCTCGGACAATACCGGAAGACTTGTGGCTCGGTACTTAAGTTGCTTACAGTGGCATCATTTTGTAAGCAAGTTTTGTTATGCACTGTTTGTAACCACTTGGTTTATTCAGAGTGCTAAGGGTTATACAGGAGGCACTCAAAAATGGAACAGTACTGTATATAACGGATTACAATATTTTCATGTTTTATCATGTTAGGCCCTGATCCCACTCTAAAATTTGACGTTTTACACAGACAGCTGCACATTGATGCCACCTATGATAGAAGGCACTGTGTGTGGGTTTATACAGTGAGATCCTAGATGTAAAGCAATGAAGCGTTGTAAAGAAAATATGGGCATACTACTGAACCAGAGGTAGAGGCAGGAAAATGGTGGGCTCCAGGGTGGTGTAGAAGAGAAGCTGGAATAACTGCCTCTGCAGGAGGCAAGATCTAGATTACGCACTGATTACAGATGAAAATCGTAATTGTTTTCACAAAGCAGAGGATGGATGGAGCCTGCTAGCTTTCAAATGGGATGGCCTTCCACACCATAGGTACATAGCAGGAGATATGACATCTTGTTTTCTTTCTTGCATCCCTCATTTCCAAGTTGCTGATTTTAATGTGGCTTAGCAGAGTGCCCCAGGTGGTGTACTGCTATTGATCACACTATAGGTGATTCTGCAGTTTTTTTTTAAAGAGATCTCTATTAAGGATAGTGCTTAAAATCTTGGAGACCTACTCACCCCTCCAGCCCTCACCTAGCCTCCAGGCATGGCCACGGTTTCTCGGCATTCCCGCTACATCTTCCTCTTCCTACGCCTTCATGAGCTACCGTTTTAGCACCGGAGTCGCTTTTCCGCGACATTGCAGAAAGGGAATGCCGGGACGCTGCTGACCTTTGAGTCCCCGAGCATTCACTGGATGAATCAGAGTGGGAGCGACGATTCTGTCTTCCGCCTCCACCGACAACGTGGCTACCCCCCCTCCATTCAGGGCTGCTGCTTGGGCACCCGAATTCGCCTTCCCCCAGCTCAGCTGCAAGTTAACTACAGAGATGCTGCTGCCCTGTGTCCTCAAGTGTCTCCATTGACGAACCAAGTGACAGCGGCGACTTCTCGGTCTTCTGCCTTCCCGACCCGTGACTACCTGTGGATCTGCAATTCCTCCTTTTTGTGCTGGAGATATATTGGGACCGAGACCTGGATCCTCCATCTTGACGGTGTCGACCGGATACAAAGATTGCCGCATGCGGCAGATCTATGTCTTGGTGTCGTCAGCCTGTCTTTTGCATCACGTCGACCCCGTTTTGGGACGTTCTCCATCTCGGCAGTGGCGATCATATTCGGGATCACCGCATGCAGCCTAATTATGCGCCTTAAGGTGGACTCTCCCATCTAGAATATCGCAGACATCTTATCGGTGGAGAAGGTTCATTTTGTCTCCTTCTACTGTCCTTCTCCGCAGCCTGATCACTCCAACTTGGTGAGTGTGGCCAGACCCTGGTGCTGCGCGGCCGGGATCCCGACCAGATCAAGGCTCTGCCAACATGACTTGATTGGGACCCTGCTATTAACCTTTTTTTTTTTTTTTTTTTTTTTTTTTTTAATAGCAGGTAATTCGGGACTCTTTTTGAATGAATTCCTACTACAGCCTCATTCCCCATCCCCAACTTCCCTTTTGTTCATCGTTTTACTGCATTTATTTTACCGCTTCATTACGATTGTTCTTTTATACATTAGACATCACTGGCTGTTTGCTGTTATTTTGTATTCCTCCCTTTCCTATTTATTTGATCTATGCATATGTAACTAAATGTAATCCGGAGGGGTAGACCTTCAAGGGGTGCTAACTCTCTCCTACTGAAACCACAGATCTTTCGCAAAAACAGAACGTGACGCCGAGCTTTCTCCGGCTCCACTCCAAAGATCTGGAACTCTCCCCAAAGGAAATACGTAGAAGCTCCTCCAAAGGTGGCTTTCAAATTGGAAGTAAAAAAGATTCCTTAGTTCTTACCTTAAAAGTGTTTTGGATCATCTGCTCTAAAGCATTAGACTTACACCTTTAAGCCCTGCGCTGGGTGCTATTCTTTTACTAATCATTTGCTCCCCTCCTAGTTCACTAGGTACCAGTTATCTTATTCTTTGTTGACCCCTTTTGTTTTTAACTGTTTTGTTTGGTATTCCTTTTTGATATATGTTTTGTTTGGTATTCCTATTTGATGCCTGTACTGCAATTATTACCTTCCTTTCCCTCCAATTGTGAAGCGCTCCGATATCCTTAGGGATCATGTTCGCGCTATATAAAACTTTATAAATAAATAAAATAAATGTAACTTTTCATGTCCACCTCTATGTAAAGCGCTCAGATACCTCCGGGTCTAGCCAGTGCTATATAGAACTCTACAAATAAATACAATCATTAATCATACCATCTTAAATGGTTACAATTCTCAAAGCACGGTATTTATTATTGGATTCTAGACAGGAAAACTTAATTGACTTTCGATTGTTGATGCATTTCAAAAGACAAAAATGACCCTGAAGTTATCCATAACATTCATTCTCCTTACCATATCTTTCGCTCAAGCCCCACCAAATTCTAATAATTTCTTGGGGTGCTAGGCTATTAGGCCTTCCCTTCTTTAAAGAAACCTTGCAATGGTGGCTCCTTAGATATCTCAAGCCTTCTAATCATGGCCAACATTGCAGGTTAAATAAAAAATACCAGAAGACAATCATTGCTTCTAGCACTGATTTTTCATTAAGCAAACTATCTACATTGATCTGCACATACAAGAAAATATAAAGTGTCTCTATTTGCCTAAGAAAACATCGGGAATGTTTTGTCATCCGATTGGTGTTATCACATGCACCCTGGAGGCCAGAAGGCAAAACCTTGCAGGCATCCATCAAGGTCAAAACAAAGGTGCAATCCTCCTCGTATATTATACCCAAGATATTCAGGTCTACACTTGTGATTTCTTGATTAAACCATTAACTTACAAGTAATGCTTGGAAGAAAAAAAAAAGGGTGAAACGGACTACAGCACACACAAACCACATAAGATCCTAGATGGGGAATACTAATCCAGTTATTGCTGTTTCCTCCAGTGGCGTTTGGCATGGCTTGCGAGTGGTAGGGCGGGACGGGCGCTAGGGGAATGGAGGTTGCGAAATGTAAAAAATTAAAAAACGTACCTTGCCGTCGAGTCCTGCAGCGTTGTGATTGGTCTGAGCGTCCTGGTTCGACACTCAGCCAAGGAATGGGAGCCTGGGCATGTTCTCCACGCAGGCTGTAAGGCAGCCTGTATGGAGAACAGGGAAAGTGCGCATGACTGTTTTGGGCGGTCCGAGAGGGCTGGCCAAACAGTCATGTGCACTTAGGAGTGGACAAACCACACCTCCTTGCCCTGCTACGAGAGCACAGCAGCCCTGCCCAACTGCAAAGTAGCACGGAAACCAGTACTGATGTTAACATAAAACTATAATAAATCAAAGTTATTAGCATTTTATGTTTCCTTTACTTTGCACTGCTAAAAAGCAGTGGGGAGACGCTCCTCCTCCATAGCGGAGGAGCCGCCACTGGTTTCCGCACATGCTTCTCAGCACAGCACACATTCTTAGTAGAGACTGTAGATATCCATGGTTTGACTGTTGTGGGAATTTATCTAATAACCAAGTCCCATGTGTGTGGTACTGTAGAAGGAAGATTATTTGATGATAAACTACAGCAACCCTGGGGGTTCATGCACACATCACACTTCCTGTTTAAACAGATTTATCTATTGCAAGTGACAAAATAAACTTGAAATCAGGAATACTTAAACTCTAGGGGCTGTCTAACAAGTGCCCAAAGAGAGAAACAGGTGTTTCCACCATGCTCTGCTCACCCATTGGGGCACTTTGGTAACACACAAAGGGCGACAAATGCTTGTAAGGCCCCTTCTGTAATACAGATAGCTCTGGCGCACATAGAGTGCCAGTTCTATCATTCAAAGTCGTTCCATCATTTACGTGGGGGCGTGGCCCCATGCAACTGGGGGAAACTCTTTGCCTTTGCACCCGTGCCGCATTACTGACGTGGGCGCAGTGGCAAACATGCCTTTAGAAGGCGCATTGAAAGTTTGCCACAAAAAGGTAGCACATTTTCAGTGTGCCTTCTAAATGCTGCTCTGTAAACGGATAAAATGAGGTCCCAATTTCTCTTGGGACCACAAACTCTCCCTACCCTGGGGGTAGGGAGAGTTTGCGGCTGCCCTGAGGGCAGCACGTTTTCCCTGATCGGGCACACTTTCCATTTTTAGGTCTCGCCGAGTCAGCGCATGCGCTGCTCTTCAAGACATTTAGTGTGCGCGTTTACAAAGTGCAGCCACAGGCTTTTGGTGGCCTAAAGCTTGCGTGCACGCGCGCAGCCGCCATCGATCTGCCTTTCTGTTTTGCTCGCGCAAACTTCCTCCCCTCGGCGCTTGTTATGATTCCGTTTTCAATATACCTGAAGATGCAGATCTAAAATCTGGAAAACGGCAGCGCTGTGTTTGTACTCGAGTTCGGCACTTCACCAAGCTTGAAATCCGGCCCAGCTTTTTTTGTTCTTATTCTTTAAGCTGCAAGCACAGAAGCAAAACATTTGTTTTCCTAGCTGAACATGTGAGTTTAGACCTGGGGAACTGTGAACCATAGAAAAAACGGAATGCTTTTATTGCATAAAATGTGTTGCTGCCGGGTTTTTAAAGACGGAATGAATTCCACAAGCTATGCTCTGCTGCCACCTTCTGTTCGATTTTATAACAGGCCAGTCCTTCTCCCTTCTCGTCTTTTGGACCTGATATTTCACTCTCAAAGCTTTGCTTTTGCTTGCAAAAGACTCACCGGGGGGAGAGGGTGGGGGGGGGGTTGATCTTCCACTGGTGCAGCAGGTGCAGCGACGCCGTGGCACAGAAGCATGATAGGCCCCATGAAACCTGAGTATTGCTGCAATTGACTGTTCACACAGCGGCCAGTGGGACTTATTACTTCCTTGCACCAAGACCCATGAACTGGCTACGGTTTGGAGCTGATCGTCGTTTAGGAGTCGATCCTCCATGAGCCCACCCCCCACCCAGAGTGTTATACTGACCTTTAATACTGCATTGTTAGAAGGCAGCTACCAGGGAACATTAATGACCCTCAGAGTAAAACACATTGTTTTGGAGAACTCACTCCTGCCAAAATACCCAGCTAAAACTCCTTGAGTGCTTTGATATGTTTTTAATCGGCCCATCCTGTGCTTCGAGGTAGCGGAGTGGTCTGAGCACCTGCTGCAGAAAGGTGTTTGCACCGAAATTCAGAGAAAAGCAAAATGGTTGCACTGAAACTATTTCAGCAAATTCAAATATAATATTTCAAGCTTCTGCGCACTTGAACATTAGTTTACTTTTAACTTTTTTATTCTTGTCCTAGTAGAGAATGCAAGGTGGTCAGTTATAAAGTTACGATTATTCAATGTTTTCATTGTATTTTACGTTTAAGTAATGATACTTTTAAAATTCAATTATAATGTTTTTTTCAGAATGGAGCAAGTTGACTGTTGACTAATCAGATTGCGCGTGTGATGTTTTTGATAAACGAATCAATAGATGATGGATAGGGAATCAAGCAGAAATAGCAAACATTAAAACTTGCCATTGGTCCATTTTATGTAATCTTCAGGTGATTGTTATCAGAATTTCACCCATCGGACGTCAAAATGAGTTCCATGAGCTGGTGCCAATAAATAGTACAGATTGTCTCACTCATGATTACTTATTATTAGTCTGGGCACGTTACAAGAAATTATTTTTAGCTTCCCTGGGCCATTTCAAACAAGGACCGACCATATGCAAACCTGCCTTAACTCCACGCCTAAAGTGACTGCCCAGTCCCTGCGTCAGGACGCTTCCCACGTGAACAGGAACACAATTAACCCTTCCACGTGTTGTAGCGTAGTTACCTAGTCAGTGAGTCCACGTGGCGTAGACGCCTAGGAGCCACACCTGGGCACAGATCCCGGAAATGAATGCTTGGGTCACTTAGCTAGGCTGACCAGAATTTTAAAGCCAACAAGCATTGGCATAGCCAATAGGTCTCGCTTTTGGGACCTTATAAGTATTTAGTCATGCAGCACAATAGCCTTGGTGCAACAACATCAACTGTTGCTTGGATAAACACTTATAAGGTCCCAAAGGCGAGACCTATTGGCTATGCCAATGCTTGTTGCACCTAGCTTTAATGTGCGCCACGGCGCAAACATGGAAAGTGCACCCCATCTGTAATATGGGCCCTGATATCCACAGTGCCAGGGATAAGTGATCAATGTAATAATGGATTAGGCTAGCTCTTTGAAGCATGCACAAAAGTCTAAACGGACAGTACAACAATGTCCAGTACCAGGTTCTTTCCTGACAAAGAAAGCCTGGGAATGTTACAATAATATTTTTACCAGCTTGATGTGCTTGTAACTATCTAGTAACTGCGCTAATAAGCAACATTGAGAAAACCTTTCAGACATCGTGAAATATTCTCAGGCAGATGGTTAAGGCCATTTTTCATTTCTAACATTTTTTAAAGTAGCACTGATGCAAACTTGTAATAATAAATTATTACGAAAACATGATAATTTTGCATCCCCAATGTTGTAAAAACCCAGATCTTTATATCTACCCACAAGGTAGAAAAAACAGGGCTTTGGGGTGGTGGAGGTATGAGAATAGGTAAATCCAATCGCAAAGAAAGGCCTGGTCTCCAAATGAAAATAGTACCTCACGTGCCTTCCACTCCCTCCAAAACCCTAAGCGACCCATTGGTTTTGTAGAAGAGCTCCTAGGGCAAGGCACTGAGCTTCAGTTTCACCCATGCTTCACATGAATGACCAAGAATGTCTCATCACTGTGCAAGTAATCTATCAAGCCTGCCACCAGCCGTCTTGGTTCTTCTGCAGGCATGCCTATATCTTCACCAGGCCTGGAGAGACAGCTGTTTTAGTAAGAGAGAGAATGCAATGGACAGGTTTGTAGGGCTTGGGAGCACACATGGAACATATTTCCGAAAGCAACAGCTACATAAATATGAATAGTTGTTCAGTATGTCTGGGAAATGGCGAGGGGGTAAAGAACCTCCTCCTCTTATATGGCTGCCAAAAGCAGAGCATTTTGCAGCGCGGCAGATCTCTCATACTCCAGACACTTGTGGAAGTTTTGATCATATACTCAAGGAATTTGAATAGGCATGACTAGGAATCAGTGACTATTTTATAGTGTCAGACATTTAAAAGCAGCGCGTTGAACAGGCTACAGTATCCAAAACATTGCCACTTCCTTTTATCAAATTTCGAAGTATGACGGGAGGGGACTAGGAGGTGGCAATAGAAACCTGTGACCTACAGGTTGCAGTTAGACTTCTGAAGCAGACAGAAAAGACCTATACTGGTCTTCCAAGCTGCACATACACCATGTTTTCTAGTCTTATGATGTGTTATCTGGGTGGTTCCCCCAAAAAACGAGCTCTACTGCAGGAGTACCAGCAAAGGAGTTAAGCATATTTAACCACAACTGATAATTAAGCCTTGTTAAATTACAACCAGTTTTAAAACAAATTGCAATAGAACTCAAAAGCAGCAGTGTGTACCTTCACCAAGGCAGCATTCAGGAAGGCCCAATGACATTGTGGTGGATGCAATCCTTGCATCTTTATTTTTTTTAATCTTCACTGAACAGTAAATTATTGATATTGCTACCACTATACTTGTTTAGGCCTTCCACACAATGTTACTGTGCAAAAAGAGCATTTTCGGGTTTGCCTTTGCTCACAGGATACATGCAAAATAGAGAATGGGAAGCTGCCCAATGTAAGAGAATTATCATTGGAAATTATGGGGGGCTGAATAATTGGAACAGGGAAGTGGTTGGAGGGGGAGAACATGATTATCTGGAACACAGACCCACCCCAAATTCACAAGAGGTGGGATGTTTAAAACATCTGAAGGTTCTCTGAAGAAGGATCCAGGCAAGATGACAAAGGGCACTTCAAGAGACAGAAAGCTAATGCAAGATCTCAGAGTATACATTCAGAGGAGAATAGTAAGGAGGTCCTCAGGAGCAACTCTAAGTTCATGTGAATGCCGAGCAGCATCCTGGGTGGGATACATGAGAATCTCTTTTAAAATACCATCACCTCTACCCAAAAGAGACCCAGGAGAAATCTGAGGGAAGAGCCTGAAAGATTAAACCCAAAAGGGTGCTTGTACAAACCAATTGAAACACTACAGTGGCAGAGACAAAAAATAGGCCCAGAAAGCCACTGGTGTACTGCTGTTGGAATGGTCCTGGAGGACTCCTTGAATTTATACTGACATTTATGTGAGAGCAACTTTGAATGAGCAGGCTGAGAAATCTGGAGAGCCTTGTGTATGGACCCAAGCCTCAGTTCAGGTCAAGCACAATGGAAAAGCTCGAGGGTACCTTGGTTTTCCAGTGAAACACCTTTGTAGGTCTACAGGTATAGAAAAATTCAACAGTTAGCTCGTTTGTTAATGATCGAATATCCCAATCGCAAAGACAAAATCAGATGAAAACGATGCACATGGTTCTTAATGATCAAAAAACGCTCACTGAAGTTGCCGAAGGAATGAGGAGAAAAAACTACTGACACCAGAGAATGGGAAAGATGCGAGCCAGAGAGCTAAGTGATTTGGAAACCAACAAATGCAACAAGGAAAACAAGTATTGGCATAGCCAATAGGTCACGCCTTTGGGACCTTATAAGTGTTTAGCAATGCAGTACATTATCCCCGCATGACTCGGCCAGGACACCTCTATAGCACTATTCACTTGAGCAGGGAAATATTGTGGGGAGATGCCATACATAACATTAAATTTTCGAGGGGTAATGAGTACAAGGTATGTTTTCACCTTGAGGGTTCTAAGTGACATCACAAACTTGAAGTTTGTTCTTTCTGTCCGTTAAAAGCAGGGCCACTGGTGTTATGCAATCGTACAGTCCAGTTGTTTTTCACATAATTATAGATTTGCCACATAATCCATAATCTGATGCATAATTTGCAGATTTTAGCAAAAATAATTTTAAAAAATTGCTTCTAGGCCAAAAGGTTCAAAAGTTACTATAAACACAGTGACGTGTTTCCGTGCAGTGGAAGGCTCTTTACAAAACTTGACTGGTAACATTTCTGTTGCTTACTACTATATATCGCTTTTAAATGGGCACTAATAAGGTGCAACCAATGCCAAGACCATGTTGACAAGTGTAAAAAAATGGCATAATAAGTAATACTTATATGCTCCATCATTTACCTTTTCTTTCTGCATGAATTACTCAACCCTGCCGCATAATTTGGCTCAAGCCTGCTGGCGCATTCTTCCAGCGGCCTTGGATCTAACCCCATAGTTCAAAAGAAAGGAATCCCCTGTATTCAAGTTTACACGTCTGTAGTCCTATATATTGCCCACGAAACTATCAAATGTCGAGTTTACCAATTAAGTGCTTAAACCACGAGCAGCACTATACACACATCTCCCATGCAGCATGCCGCCAAAGCAACAAAGGGGTTTTACCAGCTAAGGCGAGAGATAAACTAATTTGGCTGCATCCGGGCCTAGGGCCGAGACCCTTCAATTATCAGGAGAAGGTGAGATCAGTGCTTTAAATGGGCCGGTACAGATAGACTAAAGGGGAAAGGGAAAGCAGGAAACAAGCAGTGGAAGAGATCGGAAACATAAATAACCGTTGCCATATGTAAAAATCATGAGAGACTAAGGAAGTACAATGCCAGGCATAGGGGGAAGGCAT
The DNA here is from genome assembly GCF_964204655.1 of Triturus cristatus. Lineage (NCBI taxonomy): Eukaryota > Metazoa > Chordata > Amphibia > Caudata > Salamandridae > Triturus > Triturus cristatus. The sequence goes on from NC_140592.1 coordinate 1,218,766,703, forward strand.
AGCAGTAACTCCTAGAGGGCAATGGAACTAGGAGGAAAGAGCGAGCTGGAAGGAACTACAGAGTGTGCAGAGCGGTGGCGGCAGCAGGAGACATACCTAGGAGCTGTAAGCCATGAACAAAAGGTTTTCTACCACGCCTTCTAGCTCCCCGTATGCCGCATCTAGGGCTCCGACCACAAACTCTGGACACAACAACATATACAACTGAACTTCTCCACCTCGCATCGGATGAATATTGAAAATCCAGAGAAAGCGATGATGCTTCCGTACGTCATTCAACTTACCAGAAGTCCCAGCAACAAAGTGAGAGTATAAAGGGAGTGGTGCGCGCGCGGCTGTTGCGCGACACGAAAGTGATCGCGATCAAGCGGGCAGCGAGCAATGCGCTAATGAGCATGAGGAATGCCATATGGCGCCTCTGCTCAAGTACGCGCCCGCGCACATGCACTGCAAGCTGTTGCCGGCGGTAGCATTTTTTGAAGCCCTTACTTAAAGTCTCGCCAGACCAGCACAAGCCCTGGGTCAGGCGAGACCTAAAAATGGTCACTGAGGGCACATGGGTTGTGCAGCTGCATAACTTTAAGGGTTTTAGTATGTAGCCCTAGCAGACCCTGGTGCTGCGCAAGGCACAGAAGAACAAGTTACTTCCCTTCAGTAACTCCATATCTTGTAGAGACTATAGCCGCAGATTCCTTATTTTTGAATATCCCCAGGTATCAGACTCGATCCGGAGTATTTAAGCTGCACCCCTGCAAATCAGTATGTGGCACGGATTGGCTCCGTGTCGTCCGCGCCGAAAGTGACATGCACAGTACCTATATGGGCGTCACCTCAGCACGCTGACGTCAGTTACTTTAGCAACTTTCAACGCCAGGAGCGTGGAGCCACTATGAAAACTGGCCACTGGTGTGGAAAAGATTAAGGCCCTGAAAAGGGGTGATCCTTACAAGTGAGCCTGTTTGCAGAGCGGGGAGGATGGGAGAGTGGGTAAGGAATCTGCAGCTAGACAGCATCTCTACCAGATAAGGCGTTACCAAGGGCAAGTAACTTGTTGATTTGATAGAGCAGGTGTCTCCAACGAGTAGCTTGTGAGCTACCAGTAAGCTCTCAAACTACCTGCGAGTAGCTCTCCTGTGTGCAACCCAGCCTACTACTATGGAAGCTTTTGTTTGGTCGAGTTGCTATAAGCACAGCAAAATTAAAACGCATGTATTCAAGACAAAAATGTGTGTATTTTCAGAACTCATAAACCGATGTTTGGTGAAAAATAGCAGAATGGTCAAAATGTGTTTAAAACTATTATTTGAGTTGTATAGATCTATCCCTCATATTTATACCTTGGTGCTAAGGGGATTGTGTCTATGGTTTGCATGTACTACCCATGACCCATGCAATATTTCAGTTCAATCAATCAGGTTTCTTGTATACTGCGACTACTCACCCGTGAGGGAGGAAGGAAGGGAGAGTGAGAGTGAGAGTGTGTGTGGAGGGGGGTAGAGTGCGAGTGAGTGAGAGTGAGAGTGTGTGTGGAGGGGGGTAGAGTGAGAGTGAGAGTGTGTGTGGAGGGGGGTAGAGAGAGTGTGTGTGGAAAGGGGTAGAGTGAGAGTGAGAGTGTGTGTGGAAAGGGGTAGAGTGAGAGTGAGAGTGTGTGTGGAGGGGGGTAGAGTGAGAGTGTGTGTGGAGGGGGGTAGAGTGAGAGTGTGTGTGGAGGGGGGTAGAGTGAAAGTGAGAGTGTGTGTGGAGGGGGGTAGAGTGTGTGGAGGGGGGTAGAGTGAGAATGAGAGTGTGTGTGGCGGGGGTAGAGTGAGAATGAGAGTGTGTGTGGAGGGGGGTAGAGTGAGAGTGTGTGTGGAGGGGGGTAGAGTGAGTGAGAGTGTGTGTGGAGGGGGGTAGAGTGAGAGTGAGAGTGTGTGTGGAGGGGGGTAGAGTGTGTGTGGAGGGGGGTAGAGTGTGTGTGGAGGGGGGTAGAGTGTGTGTGGAGGGGGGTAGAGTGTGTGTGGAGGGGGGTAGAGTGTGTGTGGAGGGGAGTAGAGTGTGTGTGTAGGGGGGTAGAGTGTGTGTGGAGGGGGGTAGAGTGTGTGTGGAGGGGGGTAGAGTGTGTGTGGAGGGGGGTAGAGTGTGTGTGGAGGGGGGTAGAGTGTGTGTGGAGGGGGGTAGAGTGTGTGTGGAGGGGGGTAGAGTGTGTGTGGAGGGGGGTAGAGTGTGTGTGGAGGGGGGTAGAGTGTGTGTGGAGGGGGGTAGAGTGTGTGTGGAGGGGGGTAGAGTGTGTGTGGAGGGGGGTAGAGTGTGTGTGGAGGGGGGTAGAGTGTGTGTGGAGGGGGGTAGAGTGAGAGTGAGAGTGTGTGTGGAGGGGGTAGAGTGAGTGAGTGTGTGTGTGGAGGGGGGTAGAGTGAGAGTGTGTGTGGAGGGGGTAGAGTGTGTGTGGAAGGGGGTAGAGTGGGTGTGGAGGGGGGTAGAGTGGGTGTGGAGGGGGGTAGAGTGGGTGTGGAGGGAGTAGAGTGTGTGTGGAGGGGGGTAGAGTGTGTGTGGAGGGGGGTAGAGTGTGTGTGGAGGGGGTAGAGTGAGAGTGAGAGTGTGTGTGGAGGGGGGTAGAGTGAGAGTGTGTGTGGAGGGGGTAGAGTGAGAGTGTGTGTGGTGGGGGGTAGAGTGAGTGTGTGTGGAGGGGGGTAGAGAGAGTGAGAGTGTGTGTGGAGGGGGGTAGAGTGAGAGTGTGTGTGGAGGAGGGTAGAGTGAGAGTGAGAGTGTGTGTGGAGGGGGTAGAGTGAGAGTGAGAGTGTGTGTGGAGGGGGGTAGAGTGAGAGTGAGTGTGTGTGTGGAGGGGGGTAGAGTGAGAGTGTGTGTGGAGGGGGTAGAGTGAGTGAGTGTGTGTGGAGGGGGGTAGAGTGAGAGTGTGTGTGGAGGGGGGTAGAGTGTGTGTGGAGGGGGGTAGAGTGTGTGTGGAGGGGGGTAGAGTGTGTGTGGAGGGGGGTAGAGTGTGTGTGGAGGGGGGTAGAGTGTGTGTGGAGGGGGGTAGAGTGTGTGTGTGGAGGGGGGTAGAGTGTGTGTGGAGGGGGGTAGAGTGTGTGTGGAGGGGGGTAGAGTGTGTGTGGAGGGGGGTAGAGTGTGTGTGGAGGGGGGTAGAGTGTGTGTGGAGGGGGGTAGAGTGTGTGTGGAGGGGGGTAGAGTGTGTGTGGAGGGGGGTAGAGTGAGAGTGAGAGTGTGTGTGGAGGGGGTAGAGTGAGTGAGTGTGTGTGTGGAGGGGGGTAGAGTGAGAGTGTGTGTGGAGGGGGTAGAGTGTGTGTGGAGGGGGGTAGAGTGGGTGTGGAGGGGGGTAGAGTGGGTGTGGAGGTGGGTAGAGTGGGTGTGGAGGTGGGTAGAGTGGGTGTGGAGGGAGTAGAGTGTGTGTGGAGGGGGGTAGAGTGTGTGTGGAGGGGGGTAGAGTGTGTGTGGAGGGGGGTAGAGTGAGAGTGAGAGTGTGTGTGGAGGGGGGTAGAGTGAGAGTGTGTGTGGAGGGGGTAGAGTGAGAGTGTGTGTGGTGGGGGGTAGAGTGAGTGTGTGTGGAGGGGGGTAGAGTGAGAGTGAGTGTGTGTGTGGAGGGGGGTAGAGTGAGAGTGTGTGTGGAGGGGGTAGAGTGAGTGAGTGTGTGTGGAGGGGGGTAGAGTGAGAGAGAGTGTGTGTGGAGGGGGGTAGAGTGTGTGTGGAGGGGGGTAGAGTGGGTGTGGAGGGGGGTAGAGTGGGTGTGGAGGGGGGTAGAGTGGGTGTGGAGGGGGGTAGAGTGGGTGTGGAGGGGGGTAGAGTGGGTGTGGAGGGGGGTAGAGTGTGTGTGGAGGGGGTAGAGTGTGTGTGGAGGGGGGTAGAGTGAGAGTGAGAGTGTGTGTGGAGGGGGGTAGAGTGAGAGTGTGTGTGGAGGGGGGTAGAGTGAGAGTGTGTGTGGTGGGGGGTAGAGTGAGAGTGTGTGTGGAGGGGGGTAGAGAGAGTGAGAGTGTGTGTGGAGGGGGTAGAGTGAGAGTGTGTGTGGAGGGGGGTAGAGTGAGAGTGTGTGTGGTGGGGGGTAGAGTGAGAGTGTGTGTGGAGGGGGGTAGAGAGAGTGAGAGTGTGTGTGGAGGGGGTAGAATGAGAGTGTGTGTGGAGGAGGGTAGAGTGAGAGTGAGAGTGTGTGTGGAGGGGGGTAGAGTGAGAGTGAGAGTGTGTGTGGAGGGGGGTAGAGTGAGAGTGAGAGTGTGTGTGGAGGGGGGTAGAGTGAGAGTGTGTGTGGAGGGGGGTAGAGTGAGAGTGTGTGTGGTGGGGGGTAGAGTGAGAGTGTGTGTGGAGGGGGTAGAGAGAGTGAGAGTGTGTGTGGAGGGGGTAGAGTGAGAGTGTGTGGAGGGGGGTAGAGTGAGAGTGTGTGTGGTGGGGGTAGAGTGAGAGTGTGTGTGGAGGGGGGTAGAGAGAGTGAGAGTGTGTGTGGAGGGGGTAGAGTGAGAGTGTGTGTGGAGGAGGGTAGAGTGAGAGTGAGAGTGTGTGTGGAGGGGGGTAGAGTGAGAGTGTGTGTGGAGGGGGGTAGAGTGAGAGTGAGTGTGTGTGTGGAGGGGGGTAGAGTGAGAGTGTGTGTGGAGGGGGGTAGAGTGAGAGTGTGTGTGGAGGGGGGTAGAGTGAGAGTGAGAGTGTGTGTGGAGGGGGGTAGAGTGAGAGTGAGAGTGTGTGTGGAGGGGGGTAGAGTGAGAGTGAGTGTGAGTGTGTGTGTGGAGGGGGGTAGAGTGAGAGTGAGAGTGTGAGTGTGTGTGGAGGGAGTGAGAGTGAGAGAGTGAGTGTGTGTGGAGGGGGGTAGAGAGAGTGAGAGAGTGAGTGTGTGTGGAGGGGGGTAGAGTGAGTGAGTGAGAGAGTGAGAGAGTGAGAGAGTGAGAGAGTGAGAGAGTGAGTGAGTGAGTGAGTGAGTGAGTGAGTGAGTGTAGTTTAAATCGTTAACGCCTTTTTCACATTACTGCTGGAAACCCTGCCTATTGCACCAATGAAATCACTGCTGACGATCTTGGATGAGATGTTCACTTTTACAGCACTAGTTTTGGTAGCTTGGGATGAATTTCAATGAACATAAATAGCTTGTTACAGAAAGGGTTGGAGACCCCTGTGATCGAGACTTCTAGCTGCAGATTCCTTACGTTTGAATAGATGTCTAAGCAATAACTTCCTGGAGGTGGGTCAGCGAACTTGATTAAACCAAAAAATCCTGAATTACCGAGAGGGCAAAGTGCCCGTCATGACAGACCTGACTGTCCAGGCAGTAATGTTCTGTGAACGTGTGCAATGATGTCTACGTCGCCGCCAGGCAGATGTCCAGAAAAGGAACGCAGCACGCTAATGCACTGGCCGCAGTATCGTCTCTAGTAGAATGAGCCCGTAAGCCCACAGGGGGCTTCGCGAGATGGTTGTTGGTTTGCAAACAAGAGAACTTATAAGAGAGGTGCAGATAGGGGTTCAACGTTGTGGGAAGCATACCATGGACACAAATTTCTCCCAACAGCAGCAATATACTGACTCGGTGGAGGGACACCGGTCTTCCAGGATAACATCACAGACTTCGGGAAGAAGGTCGAAAGTGGTCAACTGTTGCTGCTCAATCTCCACGCATATATGTGGAGACTGTGAAGTTAGGGTGCAGAACCCCGCCCTATTGCAACAACCGAATATCCTTCTGAGGAGGCAGCTTGACTTGCGGACTGATGGTTATGCTCAATAGCTCGGGATACCAGACTCTCCATGCCTAATCCAGACCCACGAGAATTACTGGGGTCCAGTCATTACTAATCTTCTTGAGAACTGGAAAGAAGTGATCTTGGCAGAAATGCACACAGGGGCTCAGGGCTCCACTCGAGATGAAGAGTCTCTCGGAGCAAGAGTTGTCTTGCTGACTGTGCATTCTTGGGAGTGGCAAACAGATCGAACCAATGCTCTCCCTACTGCTGAAAGAGACCGTACACCACCTTGAAGTGGAGACGCCATTGGTGATCTGCAGGGCACGTTCGTCTAAGTTTGACAGCTCTCATGTTCAGAGATTCTGCCAGAAGCTACAGCAGAGCCTTTTGACACAGGGTCCACGACCCTGTCCGGTTTGTTGCAGTACCACATGGCGGTGGTTTTGTCCATAAACACCTGCACCAGCCTTCCCTAGATGGAAAGAAGACAGGATTTTAACGCCAAGCAAATTGCCTGAAGCTCCAACAGGTTTATGTGAAGCTCTGACTCTGCCGGAGACCTGAGTCCACTGATCTCCACCTCTACCAGATGGCCAGCCTAGCCATGATGCATTGATCACCAGGCATCTGGTTGGAGAAGGGAGAGGGTCTGCCAGTGACCTAATTGCAGTTCATTAGCCACCACTGCAGGTCTTTTGTAGTTCCGTCTGGGATCTGAACCGGTCAGAGACATTTCCCTGATGCTGCACCCAAATAACCTTCAGGTCACACTGTAGAGCCCGCATATGCCAGCAAGCATACGTCACCAGCACAATGCAGGAGGCTAAGAGACCCAACAGCTTCAGAGTCAGTCTCATAGAAATCCAGGATAGATGCTAAAACATTGATATCGTACCCTGATATTTGCCGCTCCGGAGGATAGACCTGAAACTGCACCACGTCTAGAACAGCTTTGATGAAAGGTAGTGTAGGAGAGGGAATCAGGTGTGACTTCAGCATGTTGATAGTGAACCCTAGCGAGTGCAGGAGGTTTGCTGTAGTCTGAAAGTGGCTGACAACTGCCTGAGGTGAGCCTGCCTTCAACAACCAGTCGTCTAGGTGGGGGTTTTGGAAGGTGGGGGCGGGGGGGCCAAGAAGAGACTGAAATCTCCAACCTCCGCAGATGAGCAGCACCATCACCTTGGGGAACACCCGAGAAGCGCTGGTAAGTTCGAAAGGCAGCACAGCTAACTGAAAGTGCTCTTGGCCTACCGTGAATATTAGATGGTGTCTGTGGGCCGGAAGGATGGAGATGTGGAAATATGCGTTCCTGCTACTCCAATGCACCCACCGAGTCTCCTGGATCTAGAGCAGACAAAACATCCTCCTTCGAGAAGAGGTTGAGAAGGCGCATGTCCAAGATAGGACAAAGTCATCCGTCGTCCTTTGGTACCAGAATGTAGTGGAAATAACAATGAAGACCTACTTCCGATGCAGGCACCCTCCCCATGGCTTCCTTGCCAAGAGAGTCTGCACTTCTTGACAGAGTAAGGAGACATGGTCTTCCGTCAGTCGATCGTAAAAGGGTGGAGTGGGTGGCATAGGTGGAGGGGATCTCACAAAGGGAAGGAAGTAGCCCCTATAGACCAACTGAAGTTACTGACCATCATTGAGGGAGGCAATACCGTACCTTGCCTCCCACCAGGTGTCGTTGATGGTCTAAGGGTAGACTAAAGAGGCTAGGAGGCAGCGGCTGCTGGGGTTGGGAGTGACCAGACTGCTGAGCCACGAAAAGTATGGGAAGCCTGTTGGTGACTGTGGCTGAGAAGATATGGGTGCGACTGGAGACCCCCTTCTGTAGCCACGAAAGAGGCTGACTGGGGTTGATGAGGGGCTATATACAAACCTAAGGACCTGGTCACTGCCCTGCTGTCCTTGAAGCACTCAAGCACTGAATCCTCCTAGTCTCCAAACAGGCGAGAGAAATCAAACGGCAAGTGCACTAGGAAAGCTCGGACATCCACTGAAAAAACAGATGTTCTCAGTTCTCAGCCAGGCGTGTGCCTCAAGGCCACTGACTACGAAATCACTCTAGCCAGAGAGTAGTTTGTGGCAAGTCAGCATCTGATGTAGAAATGAGCTGTAACCCTCCCATTGGCAACAGCCTGAGAGCGTATGACTCTGGCCTCCTCCGGGACCATAGGGAGCACTTGCGCAACCAATTCCATATATGCAGGGGAATAACGGCCTAACTGGCATCCAGCATTCATCAACCGCAATGCCAGGCTGGTGGAAGAGAACATTCTCTTACCGAAGGGGTCCATCCTCTTGGATTCACTTTCAAATGGGATGTTAGGGAAAGAGCCAGAGTGAATGCAGAAGGAGGAGGCTTGGACCTCCAACCTCTCTGGGGGAAAAAGGGTGCCCCAGCACAGGGCGTGGACCAGACCCCACGCAGGACGTCCGTAAGGGCTTAAATGAATGGGAGTAAGGGTTCTCAGGGGCTGACTCCCAGCCGAATCACCTCTGTCAAGATGTTAGTCTTGACTATCATGGAGGGTAGGTTAAGGTTCAGGACCTCAGTCGCCCTACACGCCACTACTGCAAAAGCGGCTCCCTCCTCCATAACCACAGTAGGAGTGGAAACCAGGCCAATGTCAAGTGAGGTGTCCAACTCAATGGCCTCACCCAGTTCCTCATACCAGTTGTGCTCAACTGGGCTTGCTCCATAAGGGCCCATAGACTCCTCCCAAATGTTTTACTTACCAAGCATATCCATCAAATAAGGCATTGGCTCCACTCCGGGAAAGATGTCCTCCGTCAGATGCGGCGTTGGACAACACCCATCCAGCTCCATATCATAATCAGGAATGACAATGGTGACACCTAGGGGTGTCTGCACTGGAGAGGGCATCTAAGGTCACAGTTTCACCGTCTGCCCAGGATCCAGCGAGGAATCCTTGGGGTCTGACTGGCGCCAAGGGCGAACCTGTGACATGGTCCCAGAATGAGCCCCTCAAGCATCCAGGGGCCCAAAGGCATCCCAGAGGGGCCAGGCCACCTAAAGTTGAGACGCATGGCCTCAAAATTCCTTCCGCTGTGCAGGGGGAGGGGGATTTGCACCGGCAAAATCGGGGAAGCACGGAGCAGACTCCTAGGGCCTGGTGTGCCGACGCTACCTCGTCTTATCGGATGACTTTGACGGACACGGGGGAGTAGAAGAGTATTTGGACTCTGACTTCTTATGGGACTTGCCCAATAAATGAAAGTGCTACAAAGAATGTTGGGAGGGGCTCCGCGAATGCTCCCGGGATCTCCCATGCTAACGGGACCTTGAGCGTCAGAGCCAACCAACATCGGGCGGCAAGGATCTTGGGGATCACTCCCTCAGCGCCTTTAGGTGCATGGCGCTGCAGTCCACACACATTTTCGAGTCGTGGCCTTACTCCACGCACCACAAACACGCCAAGTGGTGGTCTGTCACCGACATTTGCCTATGACAGGCCCCAAATTGAAACCTGCTGGTTTCTTGGCTGATAGCCTCACAGAAGAAATTAACTCTAAAAAGAGTCAAAGGACAGTCAAAAAGTAACGGAGGTGTAGCTCAATTTAGATCAGCACTATCTTGCACAGAAAAAGATAATGGTCCCCTACGGTATTCCATTAAATGGAACAATCCATTCTGTGTCGCTCTATGCAGATGACATGCTGTTGTATTCTCAGGACTTGAACTAAAGCAACCACGCGATAGCTGCCTCATTCTCACAATTTGGGGAAGTGTTCGGATTATGTCTTCACTCCTAAAAATCAGTTGTATATTCTTTCTCGAATACATATACCAATCCCTATTTACAATTTGGCCGTATGCGATTTAAAGTAGAACCCATAACATTTAAATACTTGGGAATACACATCTGTAGAACTAGTGTAGATACCACAGATGGTACTGTGGTTAGAACTATTAATTCACTTCGCTCCCAGATTTCCTTCTGGAATACGCTGCCATGGACAGTGGCGGGCCGTTTGGCTGTATCCAAAATGGTTATGTTACCCAGACTCCTTTATCATTTTGTGAACGTCCCAGTCATTCTCCCGGCATGGATTTTTGAAACATTGGACACCCTGTTCTCCTTCTTACTTTGGGGATCGGGTGGACATAGATTGGCACTGGCTAAGTTACAGCTTCCTAGTGTTGCGGGCGGGATGGGGGCACCAAGTTACAGCTTCCTAGTGTTGCGGGCGGGATGGGGGCACCAGATTTTAAAACATACTGTATAGTCGGTCAACTATAGTGGTTAGTTAGCATATTGGCTTGCAGGCCAGAATTTATTTGAAATTGGATATTCCCCATACCGTTTAAAGCGTGGAACTCTACAGGCACTGTTATGTCCGGGAGCTGATAAGATGCGGAATCCCCCTTTTCTCCTACATATAGCAATGCACTATTGGAAACAAGTTTATAAGTACGTAAAACTACCCTTCCCATACGCCCCGAATATCCCGCTCTGTGGCTTACCCACCAGACGTGGATTAGTATCAATGGCTCGAATAAGGGGTTAGACACAAATGGGTAGAGAGACGGTCGGTGATTTCTTTTTAGATGGTAACCGGATGCTCCACGAGGAATTTGTACGCACTCATGCGGTTCCAGAAACCTTGTTTTTCACACATGCAGCAATTGCGCAGTTTATTCGGAAATATTGGCTCGTAGATCAGAAGGTACCTCCCACCTTCAAACTATTGAAATCTATTCACATAATGGGACATGGTCGCCACCTGGTTCGGTGGCTATACCGAGGGTTGAGTGAACATCTAAATACCCTACTACGGCATCTCAGACAGAAATGGGAAACAGTAATAGTGCGCGAATTGGAGGATAGAAAATGGGACATAAAGTGTTAGAACACCCTAGGCAAGTTTCCCGTAATTGCCAATTTAAAAAAATACAACTATTCATATTACACACAGCATATCTTACCCCTTATACACTACGGAAGATGTACCCTACAGCATCTTCGGGATGCCTGACATGTCCGGCTCAGGGTGCTGATTTTATTCATAGGTTACGGTCCTGTCCTGTGTTAGGTGGGTTCTGGTCGGAGGTTACTCCGAGTCTATCGTCACTAACGGAGCGCACACCTAGGGATACAATAGAGGCCGGTCTCCTGGGCCTTTTCCCGCTCCCTAAGAAGGTGAAGCTACTACGCCATTTTGCAAGATTAACCCTTATACTTGCAAAGAGATTGATTATACAGCGCTGGAAATCCCGCGCAGCACTTCGTGAAGGCAAATGGAGGGAGGAAGTTCTCCGGTGGGCTGTAGCAGAGAGGGAGGCGCTGCAGCGCGAATAGTATAGAGGGCTGAGAAAACATCCAATATCCCTGGACTTGGCACAACTGATAGAACTTTTTAGGGCAGACACTGAGGGAGGGGGCGGGGGGGGGGGGTCTGAGGGCTCTTAAGGGAAGACTGTGATGGTGACACTATTACTACCTGTATGATAACCTGGTTTATTGGGAGTCTCCCCGTTCCCCCCCCCCCCCCCTCCTTTCCTCTTCCTCCTCCCTTCCCCTGTGCTCTCCCCTTCGCTTCCCCCATGATTGCGGACATGACTACCACATGATACCTGGCACGGTATGATGATAGCGGCAACAGTTTTCTTTGTTAAAGGGTTAGTTTCTGGGGTGGGTATATGTTGGGAGGGTGGTTACGGGTACTGCCAACTATGACACTAAGCCAAATGATATAATTTAATGTCCTAAAAATAGATCATATACATGTCAATGTATTGTTTTCAAACACGGTACTACATTAGTAATGTAACATATCAGGCACATGACGGACAATGATCGCGGATGTAAACACCATGTCATAACAAGCATTTGCAATGAAATAGGTCTCGCATTTTAGAAACTTTGACCTACTTTTATTGTAAATGACAATGCCTTTTATTATTGCAGGTTTTTAAACCATAAATAAAAGGCATTGTCATTTACAATGCCAATAGCTCAAAATCTCGCAATTGCGAGACCTATTGCATTGCAAATGCTTGTTTCTTAAATCTTCCACTTTCTCTTGTAAAATGTTGGCTTGTACGATTTTATTTTAGTTTGTTTTTATCATAGAGGAGGGGTGAAGCGTTGTGGGCTTGAGTTATTGTTATTTTTCATCCTATGCTCCAATCCCAGTGATGCTAAGAACATTCTATACTGTTGGAGAGTGCAGATGTTCTTCTGTCTGTTCCTGCTTCGAAGAGTACTCGACAATTAAGTAGTGAGCACTGTTATACCTGGATTGTGTTACTACAGCTTTGATCAAGAGGCGAGGTGTACTTAAATGCCAGACCAGCTATACGACAACATCAGCATCACCTGACAGTTCCAGCTGCCTATCTAGGGTGTACTGAACATTTCAAATATGTTAAAAAGAAGGTATGTACCTACTGGGTATGCTTACACTGCAAAGAATTAAATGAAAAGTTTTGGGGTCAATAAACAAATTGTGTTTAGCTTGTAATAAAAATCATCCGTCGACCTTGCAGAACTTTCTAAAGAAATGTCTCACTGATGCAAGTTTGTCTCTGTATGGCCGTGATCCGACTCCCTCTCAAGATGGCGGCGCCGTTCGCTGAGTCCGGGCAGTTTGTCTAACTTCCAGTGTAGACCGGGCAGGCTATGCCTATGCACAGGCCCTAGAACATGAAACACATACTGTGTTGAGAAGACAGTTCAAGCGGCATTCCCAGGTGGATTTGTGTCACCGGCCGCCGTGATGGCGGCGCACCTGAAGAAGCGTGTGTACAAGGAGTACAGCTGTGTCGTCGTTCAGGTAACGCATTAGTAGTTGTTCCCATGCCTAAGTGCAGGGCGGATCGGCAGCTATAAACCCTGGGGTATCGATCCAGGTCTGCCGGTGTTTGTTCTGCTTATAATGACAGTGTATGAGCGACGGGCACAGTGTTTTTAAAAAATTGAATATAGCCTTACTATAAACTGTATAGTGTGTGCACTTGAAGTACAAAAGCGTTTGTTGAAAAGGGTACACACGCCATGCTTTTCTTTTTAAACTAGAAAAGCCCGATTGTATTACCCCTCTACCCAATCTACTCTTTTTTTATCCCTCAAAGCTTTCATTGTGGCGCAAGAGGAATCACTTTTAGACCACAAGACTCAGAATGCAAAGTGCTGGTAGATAAAAGCCCGCAGTACCTAAGAGTGGCACGTATGGCAGGAGGAGCGTGTCATGGGTTGCCCCACAGGACCACTGCCTACAATATGCTATCGTTCTCAGGCTAAAGACCTGATTTTTCTTTTCTTTTCGTTTTCTGTTTCTTGAAATTGACTCTTCAATGTAAGTTCATGGGCAAAATATGTTTCCCCGATTTAGTTTTCATAAATCTCCCTATTTCCCGCTTCCGAATGCTGGCATATATGCTACACACTTTGACTGGTTAAGGGACCTGGTGTACTTGATCGAACAGAAGACTTATGGCAAACCGATTATCCATGGCCAGCCTTAACAAGCAGGGTATTCACTTGCGCCAGTCATCCCACTTGCTCCTGTTATTTCAGGAATGCAGGTGGCAGCGCAGAGTACAGACAACCAGACGGCAACCAATGGTGCACGCGCACCACAGAGGAGCGGGGGCGAGGGAGCCTGTCGTCTGTGCCGCGCTGATGCGCGAAATAGACACCGATGGGAATGGGCGGAGCAAAGGCGGGACATGCGCTTGCCTTTGCCCAATTGCGTGGCTTTTTTAAAAAAAAAATTTTTTTAAAACACGCTAAAGCCAATGGCAGCCGGCGAAAGCCTGACCACACGCACAAGCGTGTGGTCAGCTGTCAAAACCCCATACAAGAGGTCTCGCGCTGCGCGAGCAATGCTCTGCACTGCAACGCTAGGCGCGAGACCTAAAAAAAAGGTACAAAAATGTATAGTCGATTGTATGACTATACCTGAAACATCCGCAGTACTCAATAAAGATTGTGTTAATAAAAAATAATTAAAAATCTGGCACAGAAAGAAATTGATTCACCGTGACAAAAAATCCCACACACACACTCCGTCACACAGACCCTGCTACAAATGGGGACAGGGCGACACTTGATAACATGGTCATAGAAAGCCATACAAGAACACACTGGGCTCCCACTGACAGCTTTCAAAGATAAATGGGAAGACGACATAGGAAGGGTAATACACAGAGTGGGAAAATGCGCTGGTATTTCCTCATTAAGTGTCCAGAAATGCCACATTTAAGAGCATAAACTACTCTATCCTACACAGGGCTTACCCGACACTAGAGCAGCTCAACCGATACTTCCCCCACGCACGCTTCAGCTGCCCGGTCTCTGCAGACCTACAACACATGTTGTTGTCCTGCTCAGCCATAGCCACATACTGGCACTCCTATTAACATCACACTACAGAAGGTCACAGACCTTAACACGTGGCAGGCCTGCGCCCTAGACATCTTTTAAGCGTAGCAATGATAGAAGAACACGATCTGCCGGTATGCCTCTACTCCTTACCAAGAAAGCCCTCACCATGCAGTGGATTGCAGCACAGGTCCCATCGGAGTAGGCATAGTGTTGGGCGATGCAGAAGTGGGGAGGGCTGAAGGGGAAGCACTACGATATGAGGAGAACCAACACATTTGTCGGCGACCCATTTCCAAAGCCTGTGATGCCCTCCTTGATCACTTCAAGAGCCTCACTCGCAGAGATAACCTGCCCCCTCCCCCCCCCAACCGATCAACAGGCAAACGTTGTACATTTGACGGCTCCACCTCCCACAAATTCTGGCATACACTGGACATGCAAGCTGAGCTGCTGCTCACCGCCTCGGAGAAAATATCCCCATCCATCCATATTCCAGACCCCCAACTTCAGACTCAAAATGATGGAAATGCCTTGTATTATTGCCTTATGTTTAACAGTGAAAAACCCAATAAAAACTGTTTTAAAAATAAATAAATCGGGCACTGAAAGGAATGAACGAACATCGCACTGCGGTGGTGCTAATATAGGGACCGGTACATCACTTCTGGCGTGGCCGATGTGGAGCCGAATGATACCACCTACCGACATGCAGGGGTACTGCTCGAAAATCTTCAGGATCCAGTCTGACTCCTGGGGAGATTTAAAGGTATGGAATGCGACTAGAAGTCACAATCAGATCTTATACAGAATTTAGTAGCATACTCAAAATAAAATCCTCTGGAGTTCCTAACTGGTTGGAGAGCATTTCTCAGGGAGCTTTCTGCAAATGTCATTTACTCCAGCCATCAGAAAAAACGCTTAGAAATTCTGCAAAGCAAACAAAATAGCAAAGTCTGTAGAAAAGAATTGCGGTATTAACTAGATTACAACACTGCTTTAAAGAAACGATCACAAAAATGTAGGCACAAAAAACATACAAAACAGTCAACTCAATATGAAGTGGTGATTTCAGTTATTAAAATGAGTTAACACTGCAATTCAAGAGATTAAATTGGACAAGGTCAAGACAATGCGGATAACAAATCTTCTGGTTCTTCCAGAAGATGGTGAGAGATATCAATTTGGGAACAAAGTAAAGGTATAGTACAGGAATAAGTGAGTTACTGTGTATTCATGTGAACAGTTTCTAGAGAGAGAAGTGCTTTTCAGCAATATTCGATGGAATCCTGGTCTAATACAAACTACTAAACTTTCAATCCATTTGAAACTATGACAAAGCCAGCCATGCTTTGCTATTCATGACATACGCTCTTCTTCACAAAAGATCAAATCTGAATTGTATTCTGAGGCAGTACAAACGTGTGGTGCGTAAAGCACCATTATCTGAAAAATGCAGTTGGCCTAACCCGCCAACAGGAGAGCAATGTCAAAAATGGACAACTGTGCAACAGATCCATATTCGATACAAAAAGCAGTAAAAAGACTGAGCTAATAAGTATTAGAAACGGACTTGACTGGCAGCCCAAGAAGTTTTACTAAAAGTAAAAAATATATACACAATGGATGTTTTTGGGAGTCACAAATAAAACAAGCCTAGGGAAAAGAAAATTAATCTGTGTACTTCAAATATCTATAAGCAATCGAACGTGCCTCAAGTACACGAAATTCGAACTTCAAATATATAGTACGTTCAAATTTCACAACCCGAATGTTCTTTTTTAAACAATGTTACGACCGTAAAAGCAAGCTTAACGCTCGGAACCAATAATGATCAAGCCAGGGTTATAGAATCTGGTTCTGGGTGTGTGTGTCTCCTACTCTCTGCAGCACCTACAGGTTTTAAGATTATTTGGTACGGTTACTGTTGCGATTCCATTTACGGGCAACTGTGTTTTAGATTTATAGAAAACTTGGCCTTCACTTTCCATATCCCTTTACAAGTACGCACATCATGGTGCTGAAAATGTAATCTCTTTCTGAAAAAAATAGACCTTTCATTCTATATTCAGATTTCTTTACAGCATACCCCTACACCCACTGCCAAAGGCAGACACTATAGCAAAGTACAGCAACCAATAGAAGCCAAGTAATGGACAAAAGTACAGTCACAACAAATAGTCCTGGCTTTTGGCACAGGCATCCCGCACACAATGCTCCACTCAGATCCATAAAAGGATCTAGTCAGAAACCGACCTCTATCAAACATTATCCATCATTAAACATTATAGTAGTCTAATCCAAGCTTGTTCTCCCCCGTGAAATATATCCACTTCGAAGCAATATGAAACACAACCAACTTCAATGTCAACAAATCACACTCTGACTCCAGTCAAGACTCTCAGAACATTTTAAATTGTGGGAATGTATTTTATAGACACACAATACGTGAAAAAAACATGTTTAAAAACCTGGGTCCAGCTCAAAGCCATGACCAAAAGCCCCAGAATCAGCCTCTGACTGACCGAGACCTGTCCAGAGTGAGCCAATCACCAGAGAGTCAGAAAACTGAAAATAGTAGGTGCCTTATTGCCCTGGGACTCGATAGTACACAAGGAAAGACGCACTTAAATATTTACTACCTCTACATTCCCAATTACAACTCGTAATCAAAGTACCTAGCGGACTTGACTTTAAACTCTGAACTGGCCCTTCAGGCCAAAATATCAGTTCACGTTTTCCTGTGAAAAGCATCTCTCGGTGAGGAAACATTGTACTAGGGGTACCCTACTGTCCTCCTTTGACTCAAGGACAGGTTTTAAGACGGAGGCTGCCGTTTCTACAACACGAGAAGCAAATAGACTGCTACCAATGGAGAGAACATGCCAGGGTCATTGTTTTGGGTTTGTAGAGGCTTTCCCCATTCGACCGTGCATATAGGTATACCTCCGAGCTGGGATTCCTGCCAGATGACAAATGAGCTTCTGATCTACACACCCTCACCAGCTGCATCGTATCCAGGCTAACACCAAGTCATGTCCTCAACTTCCAGAGCAACGTATGGGTTGCACCAAGAATTGCTTCTAGTACTTTTACAAACCTGTGCCTGATCAAGAAAATACTATTTTAACACTTGAAAACTGTCCTTGATCTGACTGCACAACCAAAACAAAAGTGTAGCCCATTTGGTCAGGTTACTTACCTTCAGTAACGCCTTTTTTGACAAAGACTTTATCTAGCTGCAGATTCCTTATCTTAGAATTATCCCCAGTGTCAGACTGGATCCGGAAAGTTTTTGTGAGCAGTTCTCTTGCGCGCCAGTAGATGGAGTTGATCAGGTCCGTGTGGTGTCATACGCACAGGAAGTGGCGTGTGTGGTGCCAACGTAGGCAGCACACCAGCACGCTGACTTCAGTTACTTTTCACGACTTTCCACGCCAGGAGAGTGGAGCCACAAAAAACACGGACCATTGGTGTGGAAAAGTTCAGGGCCCTGAAAGGGGAAAACACTGTCCCTAGAAATCCAACTGCAGGGCGAGGAGGATGGGCTAGTCGGTAAAGAATCAGCAGCTAGATAGTCTACACCTAATAAGGATTTACAGTAGGTAAGTAGCTTGTCCATCTGAAAGAGACGTCTAGCCACAAATAACTCACCTTAGAATAGATACCTAAGCAATACATCTCTGGAGGTGGGTCTGCAAAATTCCGCATGCTAACAGTGGTTGCAGCCCTGGCTCTGTATGAGCACTCAACCCTCAGACAGTTGCTTCTTGGCCATTGCATAGCAGATTTTAATGCAGAGCGCAATCCATCGGGAGATGGTCCGCTTCTGCACAGCCTTACCCTTCTTTTCTTCGACAGACCACACAAAGAGTTGGTCATCCACCCGAAACTCTTTCGTGTGGTCAAGGTAGAACAATGCTCTTTTTGGGTCCAGACGGTGAAGTCGCTTCTCCTCCTTAGAGGGGTGTGGCGGAGCGCAGAAAGTAGGCAGTGTGATGGGCTGGCAAACATGAAAGGGAGTGACGACTTCGGTAGAAATGAAGCTCTAGTTCGTAAAACCAGCTTGCCTGGGTGAATGTTCCGACACGGAGGCTTGAATGACAAAACCCAAAGCTCACCGACCCTCCGGGCAGATGTTATTGCCACTAGGAAGGTTGTAAAAAGCCTGAGGGGACAGATATGCAAGGGTTCAGAGAGCGCACGCCAAGACGAGATTAAGGTCCACCAAGGCATGATAAAAGGGAGAAGGTGGAAACATGTTGTAAACCTTTCAACAATCTAAGTACAATAGGGGATTTGAAGAGGGATGGCTGGTCAGGCACCCGCAGAAAGGCTGAAATAGCATAAAGAAAACCCTTTAGGGTGCCCAAAGCAGAGACCTGCTGGGCAAGGGAAAGAATTAAGAGAAGAACCTGAGAAAGACTAGCAGAAAGGGGGTCACCTGCATTTCTGCTCACCATGCCACATACGTGCCCCAACAGCAGGAGTATATAATTTTTTGGAGGAGGGACGCCTGGCTGCCAAAATAACATTGCAGACTTCGGGCAGAATGGCAAAAGCTGTCAACTGTCACCGCTCAATTTCCACACAAGAAGGCAGAGTGTTGGAGAGCCCGGAAGTGTTATAAAGTTTTGAAGGATAATGTCGATATAAGATCATAACTATGTCCGATGATTACACTGGCAAAAACTCCTGGACTGCTATAGGGCCCCTCCACTCTATGAATATTAACCCCTTGCATACTTAGCGCATTTTCGCGCTGTGCGGGCGATTTAAATAGTGCGCGGGATTCAGACGGCCGTCTGGTTCAAGCAGTACCGGTGTAAGTTTAAACCGTGAGAGAGAGACAGCAGCAGAAAGGTTGGTGCCCATTGTAGTAAGCCCTTAAGCGGTCAGTATCTCTCTCAATATTAAGGCCAGAAAAAATGGACACCATTGCTGAGGTGAATGAGGACCAAAAAAAATAAATAAATAAATAAACGGCAGAATGTTGACAGGTTCAGGTGCAGATCTTTCCTCCTGCCGCTGTTACATAAGATGCTCCCGAAGGGGCAGCCTGAGCGGAGGACATATGGCCATGCTCAACTGCTCGGATACCAAGCTCTCTGAGCCCATACCGGAGTCACAAGTATGACTAGGGCCAGGTTGTTCATGACCCTCTGGAAAACCCTGGGCAGGAGTGGTATGGGCAGAAAGGCGCAGAGGAGGCCTGAGCCCCACTCAAGATGAAGTGTCTCAGAGCGAGAGCCACCTTAGAAAGGCCAGCACGCAAAACTGCGTTTGTAGCAGTGGCAAACAGATCTAACAAAGGCTCTCCTACTGCTGAAAAAGACCCTGCACCACCTTCGGATGGAGAGGACATTCGTGATCCACTAAGCATCATTGGCCAAGTTTGCCCATCCTGCTGCTCAGAGCACCTGCCAGGTGTTGAACCACCTGGGAAATGCCAGACGTTACAGACATATCCAGAGATGCAGGGCCTCTTGACGAAGGGCCTGCAACACCCCACCCGGTTTGTTGAAGTACCACATGGTGGTGGTGTTGTCCGTGAAGACCTGCACTAGCCCTCCTTGATGGAGGGTAGAAAGGCTCTCAATGTTAGCCAGATCACCCAGACCTCCAGAAGACTGATGTGGAGTCCAGATTCCACCGGAGACAAGAGACCTCTGATCTCCACCTCTCCCAGATGGAAGCCCCATCCCAGGAGTGACGCATCTGTCACCACTGTGAGATCTGGTCGGGGAAGGGAAAGGGGTCTACCGCTGACTCAATCACAGTTTGTTAACCACCACTGCAGTTCTTGTGCAGTTCCGGTCGAGATCTGGACAATGTCAGATTTCCCTGATGAGGGGACCAATGGAACATCAGGTCCAACTGCAGAGCTCGCGTATGCCTGTGGGCATATGCCACCAGAAGGATGTAGGCGGCCATTAAGTCAGTTTCACTAAAATCCAGGATAGAGGCCGAAATATCAGAATCTTATCCTGAATATCCTGGGATTGCCATTCGGAGGGATAAGCCCAAAACTGCACTGTGTCCAGAACAGCTCTGATGAAATGGAGCGTCTGCCAGGGAGTCAGTGTGACTTCGGCAAGCTGATAGTGAACCCCAACAAATGCAAGAGGTCCGCCATAGTCTAGAGGTGGATACAACAGTGTGGGTTAGCCCGCTTTCAACATCCAGTCTTTGATAGAGGGGCAAGGCCAAAAGGGACCAAAGCGAACTGAAAGTGCTTGTGACCCAATGTGAACCGCAGGTAACTCCTGTAAGCAGGCAGGATGGGATTATGGAACTATGCTTCCTGCAAGCCCAACGCAACCATCCAGTCTACCGGGTACAGGGCAGACGAGACCCGAGCGAGGGCAAGCATTCTGAATTTCTCCTTCTAGAGGAAAAAATTGAGGGCACAGGTCTAAGATAGGAAAAAGACCTCAGTCCTTCTTGGGCACCAGAAAGTAGCAGGAATAACAACCACAGCCAACTTCTAGTGTTGGCACCCACTCGATGGCTACCGTGGCCAAGCCAGCCATCACTTCCTGGCACAGCAAAGGAATATGGTCCACCGTTATCCTATCGCAAGCAGGTGGTATGGGTGGAGGAGTAGTCTCAGAGGGGAGGACGTAGCCCCTCCAGGCAATCTACAGAACTCACTGGTCCAATGTAATAGACCAGCAGTGGTGGAGATGATGGCGTTTCTTGCTGCTCCCTAAATGACTATGATGATGAGGGAGCAGATCAGGGCTTGGAGGCAGCGGCTGCCTTGGGGATGGTGGGCTGGCCTCTGGCTGTCCGACCCACGAGGTCTGTGAGTACCAGGTCCTCAGCCACCCAGAGGCTGGCAAGAATGCGTGCCGCGATAGCTGGGCGGGTACATAACGACTGGTAGACCCTTCCATGGCTGCAAAAGGCAGACTGGGGATGGCGAGGAGTCATGGAAAGGACCTGGCTGTAGCCCTGCTGTACGCACTGATTCCGCCTGGTCACTGAAGAGACTGAAGCCATCAAAGGGCATGTCTATAAGCGATGTTTGGACATCCCAAGAAACTGCATTTGTCCTCAGCCAGGTGTGGCGCTGTAAGGCCACTGTCAGTAAAACCTCTCTGCCCAGCGAGCCGGTGGTATTCAGTCCACAAAATATGGCTGCATCGCTCCTGTCAGCAACAGCCGCAGAGAGGACGGCTCCGGCCTCCTCCAGGACCGTCGACAGCCCCTGCCCAACCATGTCCCACAGAGCATGGGAGTAGCTGCCCAAAAGGCATGGGTGTTCACTGACCACAGTGTCAGGCTCGTGGAAGATAACATCTTTCCTAAGGTGCCAGCCTCTTGGATTCCCTATAGAAGAGAAAGCGCCATGGGAGGTGGAGGCTTGGACCACCGAGCTCTCCAGGGGGAGCGTTTTGACTAAGGAAATTGGAGTCCCGAGAAGTGGGGCAGTGGACGATCGTCCTGTTCACAGAAGCCCCTGTGCTGAGCTTGGACCAGGCCCCAAGCAGAACATCAGTAAGGGCTTCATAAAAGAGGAGAAGCAGTTCTGAGAGACACACCAGGCTGAAGCACCTGCGTGAAGATGTTGATCTTGACTGATGCAGGCGGAGGTCCAGGACCATGGCCACCATCCTCACAAAGGATGCTCCCTCCTCCGTAACCATGGTAGCAGGAGAAAAAGTGACTGTTTCTGGAGACGTGTCCAGTCCACTGGCTTCCACCAAATCCTCCCACCAGTCCATTAGGGTCAAAGGGATTGTAATCTTCAGGGTCCCGTACCCCTCCCACTCCCTCCCATAGTCCTAGTACATAAGAAAAGAGCTCAGGCTCCATCCTGGAAGGCATGGTTCCAGTCGGCGACAGAGTCGGGCGACGTGCATCCGACTCCATGAGTCAGGGATCTGAATGGGGATGGCAGTGTCGGGATCGGGCCCTGTATCAGGGGAAAGTCAAGGTGACACAACAGGCTACGGTCCACATCCATCCGTGGATCCAACGGGCCCCACTGGCGCCAGGGCCAAGCTGACGGCGTGGATCCAGCAGTGCTCCTCCCAATCCTACAGGGCACGAAGATGCACCGGCAGGAAAAGGCCGCTCAAATATGAGGCGCACCGCCTCATAAAACCCTTGAAGCTGGGAGGAAGGGGGTGCTCAGGCTCCCGGGAATTCGGGGAAGTGCAGAGCAGGCACTGGAGGCATGCCTCGAATCCAGACGCTCCCTCATCTAGTCAGCTGACCGACAAGGTGAAGTCGAAGACTTCTTGCTTTTTTTCTTCCAAAGGGACTTATCCGAGTGGCCCGAGGGAAAATTAGAAGGTAAGGAATTTGCGGCTAGTCTAGAAGTCTCTATCAAATAGGCAGATTCTAACAAGTGACAGACTGTGCAAGTTTGAAAAAGGGCCTGCTACAACCAGAGAAAGGACCTGTCGGTATCTAGTCCAAGTAATGAAGATCCTGATCGATTGATTTGTGTAAACACCTTTAGCACAGCCGGTAACTATATACAAAAGAATATACTATAACATCGGGATCTTGTAAAAAAAAAAATGTAAAATAATCTGATGGGCAAAGACAAACCCCTTTTTTCTTTCAAAGGAATACCAAATTAAAAGAGCCACTAGTAAGAGTCGCTCTACCTAGACAGAATGAACCTACGTTTTACTCGAAATGGGGTCCCCCCCCACCACTGCCCCCTCATTGTTGGGACATTGTAGATGTGGTCACGGTTTGGTATTTAAATACACATTTGACACCAAAGCATTCTCTCATTCAAATGTTAAAACGGACTTGAAACATTTGACAAACTAACTCGAAAGATGTAACGAAATTTGGTGCCCATGTCAAAAACAATGTACAAGTCAAACGTCTCAAAGTAAATTGAGAGTAGGCTTCTACAACACAGAAGTCACATTGTGAACAACTTTGATTTACATATGGATGATCTTGGACTCCTTAACGTGGCTTTAAATGGACTTGCAAACATACAGTCATTCTAAAGAGAGACTCCAGATATTGTAAAAATTATAGAGCAAACCTATAGTCACAGCTACATGTATTTTATTTAAAAAAAGATGGGAGAAACCGGACACTACCCTCATGTCTTCATGGATTGAAGGCATCAAACTGCCTTCATTATCTTTTCTTGTCAATGCTACTTTTTTATTTAAAAGTCTCATTCTTGTTAAGGTATAATAATGAACCAAATAGACAATTATTTCTAGTGTGTACTATAAATGTTAATTATTACCCTGTTCACCACAAAAGTCAGTCTATTCTATTCAACTGAACTACCCTAGAACCTTAATGCAAGTTCTTAACATTTCAGGAAGCAGAGCATTGGTACAGACACCCTGGGATCAAGTAATAGCAGAGGATACTTACCACAAGGATTGTCCGGTCATTCAAAAGCACTCAGGTTCAGGAGAACTAGACTGACAGCCTCATAAAATTACCTAATTTAACAGATGTTGGAAAGAAGGACGTTCTGGATAAAGGTTTAAGACAATGAACCAAGAATGGATCTTAATCTCTTAAACACTCCACTTAAATCTGAGCGATACTGTACAATCCTCTACCAGGCCAGATCGGTCATACAGCACAGCATAAAAACCAAGCATTGGCATAGCCAATAGGTCTCGCTTTTGGGACCTTCTAAGTATTTAGTTATACAGCACAATATCCTTGGTGCAACCACATCAACTGTTGCGTGGCTAAACAGTTATAAGGCCCCAAAGGCGAGACCTATTGGCTATGCTTGTTTTTTAGTGGTTTTTTTTGTGGGAAATAAGCTTTTAAGTTATATATATATATATGGCCATAATTGTGAAATTGTTTGAAGTAAAGTACCCGTTAACTAGTTTAGTAAAGAAAAAAATGAAATATCTAATAGAGAGTGTGATATATAAACAAACCTCCCTTCTCTGCTGGGAGATCAATTAGACCGAGTGTGATATATAAACAAACATCCCTTATCTGCTGGGAGATCAATTAGACCACAAAGAAAGCTTTCATTTTGAAGAGTGGAACTATGGCGTTTATCACATGCCATCAAGAATGGGGATTGAGTAGAGTACATATTATAATTAGCAAATTTTAGGTCTTAAGGTAGTTTCTTCCACACACTATTGAGAATCACATAATAGCGGAGTGCTGCAGCATAAACACATCTCAATAAATTAAGGCTGGGCCACAAGTACGGTGTCGGACCTTTTGAGGACATGCATGGATCTGCTGCAGCCACGGAGTCATCCATGGCTGCAACAGGAGTCTGCCTTCATGGGCGAGAGTCTTTAATTTAAAGGAAAGCAAAGGAGGAGTGGGTGATTATACATAATACGGGGTTAACAGTGTACAATTAATAAACAGATATATTTACAATTGCAGTAGACAATCACTTCTGGATAAGATTAGCGGGACATCTAAATCACGGCAAAGTTAAGAGGGCCAAGTAAGCTTTGGGAGGTGATCCTTCCAGGGCCAAGGTATGAATATTTTAAGGCAGTACCAAAGGGTAAATTGGCGATTTCAAGACAAGCAATGCAACAGTTTTGGTGGGAGTAAGAAAATAATTGATTAGATATCCGAGAGGAAAGATTTGCAGAGGTGTTGCATATGTCACCTGGGATGGAGTATTTTCCATTGGATATTACAGCTGGTCCACCAAGAGGACATTATAGATATTATAGAGATGGATGTAGCAAGTAGAAAGAGATGTAAAGTGGGAAAGCTGCTGGAGATCATGGATTCAGAAATAAAATGCCCATTATCAAATAAATGCCTATCAAAGATTTTCTTTTGGGGGGGAATTCGGGGGGGTTGTTGTATAGCGCGAACTCGACCTGAAGGTATCAGGCGCCTTACATGAGCACCAGTTGCATTACAGGCGGACACGTTCATTTTGTTAGGCGTGGGGAGATTAGGCGATTTGCCCAGAATCACAGGATGTGCTGCGTCCCTGCCGAGACTCAAACCCGGTTCCCCAGTTTTGAGGTCGATCGGTCTAGCCGTTAGACTACATCAGACCAAAGAGTAATTTATGGCAATGTGAGACAGAACTACAGTGGCACAAGGAGAATATGTTCTCACATGTGCATTCTTTGGTAAGAGCAAGATATAAGGAGTGCATAAAAGATCGGGTCTTTTTCAACAAATAAAAAAACACAATAATTATTAGTAAAGTGCTGCACAGCATTTAAAGGCACTTACGCCCAGCTATTCTACCACTGGGTAAAGCATACAGACTAAGTTTTTGCAGCTTCACTTGAGGCCTCGTTTCAGCACGGTACAATCTTTACAAGACTACAAGGAGCAAAAATCCGTGAAATCAGGCTCCAATAGAACAAATACTTCTAGATGCGTCTTTCTCTCTAGCTACATTACAAAGGAAACACGCATAGTAAAATAAACATGTACATAAGGTACCGAAGTTAAATCCATTTTCTTTGACAACCACTACTGGGCATAACTCACAGAATTATAAATGTTTTTGCAAAGAATCCAATGCGCTAGTTAGCCGCATTTCATTGCACACAACTCCCATTGATGGATCCCTTCATTTCATAAGAACTTTGAACAGCTACGGATCATTTTACTGTTGATTTGTGCTTTACATGGCAGACATTGGTTTTGCAGATGTTGGTGGAAAATCCGTAGGACAAAGAGCATGTGTTCTAAAGAAGGGAATAGTTGACTAGAGAAAGCTTTCTTACACCACAACAAAAACTTCCTGTACTCTGCACTGTCACGATAATAAATAAACTACCGCCTAGGATCAGAGACTTAAAGCAAAAATAATTATGCTGGGGCAAAACGAAAGTGTCTTGCTGCAAGTTAATAGACAAGTTTTTTTTTTAAATGTACTTTAACACTTAATGACTGGCCAAGTCCATAAAGTGAAACATTGGAACAGAGCAGGCTCAAAAATGATTGACATTAAATACGTTTATATCCTCTCCTGAAGGGAAGCAACAAATAAAATGAAAGCCCAAAGTCATCCTGGAAAGCCGCTCACTACATTTAGTAAACCTTAGAGTGATCTCCAATCTAAAATGAAATATACCGTTATGACGTAGGACTACGAGGAGCTAGCAGGGATCCACATCTGTGTGCATGATAGGACGGAAACAACCTGGCATCTTGCCAACATTAAATGCTAGCTCCAGAACTCTGCCAGCAGAACAAAACAAATCCCATCTGCACGCTACAACGAAGGCGTAAAAAGGCGAAAATAACAATTACACAAAATACAGGTACTTATGATTGGAATCACAAGATAACCATGTTAAAAAAAAAAGGCATAGCTTGAACTCACTAGAAGGGTTACGAAACTCCGTGGTTTTGCCACATATTCTCTGGAAACTACACTAGGAATAAGAGAACCTTTCTGTACACAAATCCTTCCTTGCTTGTCCCATCCCTCTCTGTCCCTCCCATCCCATGACACTAACCAAAAGAACCCCTTGCAATTCAAGTGAAATGTACTTCTGGATCCTTCCGACTTTGCTCCACTCTAAAATCAACATAGAGTAACATCTAATCAATACTAATCTCGGTTTAGTGCAGGTATATAACTTTTTGACTAGCGCTGGGAAGCCTTCAGGTAGCCAAGCGCTTTAGAAATCTATATAGAAGAGACTCTCGCCTGAGCCTCCACAGGTTGTCCATACTTTGGGTTACTGACAACCTCTTACAGGATTTGAATATAGTTATTGAAGAACTGCTACCCTATGAATTCTGGGAGAATTATTTTTTTTAAACAAGAAAGTTTTCCAAAATTTAGAACAGGTATCATTTATGTATCATCATGCACAAGTATTCCACAGTTTCTTCAACACCAGAGGAATGTCCTACCCTTCTCCATAGAATACTTCATACAACGTAACCAGGCTAGTGAGTGACAGTTGCTGCGAATCATAGGATTGACTCATTGAGGAGGTTTGATGTTGCAATCATGTTGGTGTATGTAACATGGCGTGCTCCTAACCTTTCCCCGCCGTCCGGTACTTTATTTTGAAACAAAGGAGTGCAGCTAGCAGTAATTGGGAGACTGTTTTCATACAACGGAAGATATAAATAATTGTCATAACGCAAAAGCAGCATCAGTGTAACAAAAATGTAATGGGGTGTCGGTGATGGATTTAATACAAGTTAGGATCTCTTTCCAATTGGGGTTTGGAGGTTCACCACGTATGCACAGCCACCTTGGCTGCACAAGAGATATTAAGCGCATCGTGCGTGGCACCAGAGAGAACGTAGTTAAACACTCATTGTGCGTCAACTAGTAAGATATAGAAGATGTTACTACCCTAGACCATGTGGGACCCAGGATATCCTTTTGTAATCCATCTGGTTTGAGCCAACGCAATGACCGTGTGTTGGTGAGTTTCCTTTTTTGTGAGATGGAAGGCCTCTTTACTGGTTCTACAGCTTTTGGGAACTCTTCCCTTACTCGGTTATCCAATTGGCGTTAGAAGGGAGAGTTACAGTTGGATCAAAGGAGTGTCCTGTACGCTTAACTTCTTTAATAATGCGGTCTTCAGAAAATTAGAATCTGAATGTGGATTAGTGTGTGTTGGAGTCCGGTTGGAACGAAAGCCTGTGAAATATTTTAGTGTTCTGGCAGGATACTTGCAAGCAAGTTATCGTTCAAATAGGGGTTATTTTTCAAGCAGTCACCTCCTATTTCTTACGAAGAGACCAAAGAAAGCACATAATAGAATAACCTGACGATGCTAAAACAATTCGATGCATTTTCCGATTTCTGAATTGGGGGGGGGCTGGGGGAGAGTCCTCGCCTAGATACTCACGCTCCACAGGCATTCCAAATCTAAACTGACCCAACCATATAAACCTGAAGATTAAGCAAACATATATGGCTTTAATTCATATAAATGATAAAATACTATACACATTTAAAATGTTATATACATACATACACACACACACACACTTAGAAATACATATCACATAAGGGGAAATCATCTCCACTATTTTTCACACACCGTCCACTCTACCTGCATCACTAAATGCACTGGGCATCGCTGTCACAGAACTTGGAATTCTTTCCTCCTTCTGATCCGGCTGATCCTTGAAGTCTCCCAGGGCTCTTTAGACTGCCTGCTGACCCCTCCCCTCCACTCCCCTTCAATGTATCCCAAAGCTACATTCTAGGCAGTCTTTGTAGTATACAAGACCATGACAATATTACTACTTTGTGATCTTGTACCAACCCTTTGCATAGGATCCCAAAATCGTCTCCTTCACATCAATCTCTTACCAACAATCTTGATTGTCTGACCCCCAACACAAAAAAACGTGGTTATTAGCTCCCCCGTGTTAAACTCTTCAAACACAAACCTGGATTCATTTGCAACTTTAACCACTATAGGCTCGACCCCCCCCCCATCCTATTCACACATGACTCTTACCAGTTTCTTCTGTCTACATACACCATGTAAACTATTTTACTATGCACTTTATAGAAACCATTTACTCGACCATCATGCCTGCATATTCCCAGTGCTTATCATAAATAACATTCACTTACACTTCCAATTCCATGCTGGCAAAGCTGTGATCAATGCAGAAGTCATCACCAAAACTGAACACCTTGCTGCCTTCAGTTGCAGGGACAGATTCTCTGCTAAGGCGGAGGAGCGTCACCACATTGCTCAGCGAGCAGGTGAAAAAGGAAAAATAAAATAACGCATTGTTATTATAATTTTATTTTAAAAAATTCTGTCCTTGCTCAGCTCATTAGGGGTGGGCTGGGCTGTGTCAGAGGAGTAGGGGGATGAGTATTGGTACTCTGAAAGTGCGCATGACAGTTTGGCCGGCCATATTGGGCCGGCCAAACAGTCATGCACACTTAGCATGTTCCCCACCGGGCTGTGTTGCACAGCCTGGGTGGAGAACATGCCCAGGCTCCCAGTCTCTCTCCGAGAGTAGAACCATGGCGCTCAGACCAATCACAACGCTGCTATCAGCATCGTTGTGGTTGGCTAGGGGAGTCTGGACGCCTGGGTGCTTCCTGTTCCTGCCCCTTTAGTCCTGGAAGCAGGCAAAGAGGTCTGAGAGGCTGTGGCACACAGGTAAGTGATTTTTCCCCCTAATTACCTCCCCCTGCAACCAGCCCCCCCCACCACCGTTCAGTAGCAGCTGCTACTATTCAGTTGGCGTATTCAGTTCATCCGTCTCTCATGCCATCCCTCCTTGGCAAGATACTTAACTTCTGCAATTAAACTCTAATCAACCTCATAAGATCAGCACCCAGTTTTCACTAAAGACTAGTCAGTTGGCACTCTTAAATATACAGCTCTACACAAACTGCTTAACTATACTTAATTTCATCCATAGGCATCCCATCCCACCTCTTTCCTCATAGAGACGTTGTCTTGGTACACTCTTCGGTGTGCTTTATGGTGCAAGCAAAAATCTACTCACTTCTTCCAAATCGCCCTGTGCTACTTCTTGAGACTGATCGTTTAGTCTCAGTGACCCCATGTGATTGGAGTTGATGAGTCAATGAAAAACTATTTGTACAGTGTCCTCAAAAAGTATCCTAGCTGTTTTGAAAACATGACGAAAACAGCTAGAAGTGAAAAGCCAAGCCTTAAGAACCGAATGAAAGGGGGAGTTGGCCTGTTAGAGATTGTGGGGGAATGGGAAGATGGCTCCATTACCTACTGGCGGTCGCCAGTAGGTAGTTATAGTTAGGACCACGTTTCCATAGGAAAACCTCAACATTCTATTTTGAATAACTTTGGCGCCGGTCGACGAATCCTCGCGAATTTCTCAAAATAGGTGGGGCGCTACGCTCCGCTCCTACCCTGAAAGTCTCGGGGGGATCCGTCAAGCGGGGGCTGAGATAAAAGGGGGGTCCCAAAACGCGTTTTTCCCATGCATTTTTCCATAGGACCTTTAGAACGAGCTACAGCCCGAACGGCTGAACAGAATTACTCAAAATTTGGCAGAGAGGTAGTCCCTAGGTCAAGGAAGTGCCTTTTGTAGGTTTGGTGTAAATCTGTTCAGTAGATTCTGAGAAAATAGCCTTTAAATCAATATATATATCTGAGCCCGCTTACGGTACGCTTACCGTACGCTTACGGTAAGCGTACGGTGGCGTGCGCGATTCTGATTGGCTCTTAGATCTTAGTAAACATTCGAATCGGCCGAAACCAGGAAGCGGCGGCCGCCATTTTGTGTATTTCACTCTGAAAAAAAAGAGTGAAAACAAGGAAAGGGGGCAATGAGGAGAGTTACAGACCCCCTTACATTTGTGAGGGGGTCAAAGAAGGACTGTAAAGTACAAAGAAAACATTTATTGATTTTAAAAAAAATCACGGGGTACGCGTACGGTAAGCTTACGGTAAGCGTACGGTAGAAAAAAAAAAAAAAAAAAAATGAAAATCAGATTTAAGTGTTTAGATATTAGGGGGCTCTAAAAAGAGCCGTTGTGTTTATGAAATGATTTTTTAGTGGTACCTACAAGTAAGTACCGATGCAGAGTCTAAGGTTCAAGAGGAAGACTCTGTTCCCTTCATCATTGAAGTGCACACCATCTCCTCTATAAATGTCTTGCATGTCATAACGCAAGTTGTTGTGGTAAATGGCACCCATACCATAGTCACGGAGGAAAGCAGAAACAGATTTGTTGACGTGCTTTCTTGCTTTGTCATCGCACCGCGTGCCCACCGTGCGTGCACGGCACTAACTGCGTAAAGTGGGCACGCGGTGCGCGAAGCGCACCGCGTGCTCACTGTGCGCGCACGGTGCGCGAAGCGCACCGTGCGCGCACGGAACGAACTGCGTTAAGTGGGCGCGCACGCCACGAATGGCGTAAAGTAACTTAGCATTTAAAAAACCGTACAAATTCACTGAAAAAACCATAGGTTTCACACACGTTATAGTTAGGAATTAGCATTTAAAAAACCTTGCAAATTCACTGAAAAAACCATAGGTTTCACACATGTTATAGTTAGCGGAAATTTTACTGATAAAAAACCAATGAAATTCCCCCGTTATAGTTAGTGCAGGCAACTATAACTCACGCGACCGCAATCTTCTGCTGATGACATATGTGTCTTTATGAAAAAAAAATATTTGTAATATATGTATAGCTAAAAATGTATGGAAGAAGACATGGGCAAATAAGTGTCTAAATACAGTATTAGCATCAGCAGAGGATTGCGGTCGCGTGAGTTATAGTTGCCTGCACTAACTATAACGGGGGAATTTCATTGGTTTTTTATCAGTAAAATTTCCGCTAACTATAACATGTGTGAAACCTATGGTTTTTTCAGTGAATATAGATATGCATATCTATATCAGGGGTGTGGAATTCTGATAGCCCGAACACCCAGGACATATTATTGGGGTCAAGGACAGCAGGTTTTTATATTTGTCCTTGGGACAGGTAGGCCCAGTCCCCTACAACACAAACCCTTTGCCTGCCAGTTCACTGTAATACATTATGGATCAGGGAAGAGAATTGTCTGCTGCAGAGTTAATATTTGTGTCCATATGTTAATGGTATTCGAACTTGTATTTATGGTGCACTAAAACAGCCTTTATTATTAGGGTGAGTGCTCAGGGGAAATGCTGTAAGCTCCGACTGCGCGGATGACAGTGGTTTCAGAATAAAACATGTGTACACGTTGGCAAAGTTTAACAATATGCAGCTACATATAATGCTCCCAGAACACTCTGATAAGAGGCAAATATCTACAGAAGCTTGAAAGCAAGATTGAGGATTGTTTGTCCTTCAAAATAAAATATTCACCAATGCAACTAGGAAAAAAATAAGTTTTGCTAAATTACTGGAAATTTAAGGTACCATTTCTTTGAAGCATCAGTTAGTAAAATGTGCTCGTACATGGTACTCTTTCAACAAAAATGTTTATAATAGAAATCAGTGAAATCGGTTTCAACATGGGAAACATGAAAATAAACAAGCATTGGCAAAGCCAATAGTTTGGACATTGGTGGTTAGACTTTTGGTTTTGTCAATGAGTGTCTTGTTTTGACATGGTTTTTGTAAAACTTTATAGTTTTAGGAGCTGCCGGGCCATTGCCTTTATAACAAACATTGGCAAAAAACAAAAATATTTTTGGGTCTCAAAAACACCACATTGCGACAGCAGTTCCTGGTAGTGCACAAAACTTTTATGTGCTTCTTGTGAAAGAAGAATGCAGTCACAGTGAAGCAAGCCGATAGATTAAGGGATACATTTTCAATAAAAACAAAAGATCTTGGATAGCACCAGACCTAATTAGAGGCCCTCTTTTTAATGAAAATCACAAAGGTGCATCCATGGTATATGCCCATGCATTAGTGCAGATTTACAGCTTTCACGCATTCAGACAAATTTAAGAAAGTAGGCCTGGAAATCATACTCCTAGAAAATATTTGTGAACTCCATTTTAGCACGAGCAAGTATGCATGTGTAAATTTGCTCATGTAAAAATCTGTTGAGCATTTACAAGTTCACTTTCCCTCCAACCACTTTTTTTCGAACCCTGGAAGAAGTTTTACTTTTGCCCTTGTCAAGCAAGGAGTAAACTTACAACCTCTCTCGGTATGGGAGAAGATTAGTGAAGAAACGATGAAAACCCCTAAAACATGCAAGTTAATAGGTTAGCACAGACTCAAAAGGCATTCCAACCCTGTAAATATTGCTTACCGCTACCTCCAATCCTAGTATGCAGATCTGCGGGAAACTGTCAAAATAAGTGAACTGCTCCATTTCAGACCTTACTACAAGTATGAGACCTGGAATAATCAGAGAGGCTATTATCAGTGCTTGTATATAATGTGTTGCCACACTACATAGCACCAAAGGGACAAGTAGATTTTGTTACAGGACAAGTAGATTGAAAAAGCACTCTGTCCCAGGGACGAGTGTGATATACATATATATCATTTTTTTTCACGGGAAAAAACCAAAAGGTTACATAGACGTTATAATTCGGCTCAGGCTTCACTCGCACAAAGCCAGATAAATTCTGAAGTTATAGTTAGCTGAGCTAACTAGAACTCTGGCCCCCACAATGCACTGCTTATGACCTCACATATTACATCCCTCATGACATGGTCAGTGACATCACTGATGCATCATCCACAGAATCTCTGATGCACCCACTTATGCCCTTTCATACACCCACTCCAACTTCCACACTACCATTCCCTCCGGGGCCCCCACCATATCGGGGGGGGGGGTAAACTTTTCTTCAGGGACTCTGCTTCCTGCTGAGTCCCAAGATGGCTGCCTACAAGATGGCTGCCAACATTTCCGGGCTGAAGTATTTACAGCCAATCACATTTTAATAGGATTCGAGAGACCATTGCAAGGACTCTGGTCCCCAGATATCTATTTTTTTTTTTTAAAGATAGATATCTCAAAAACTACAGAACGGATTTACACCAAATCCCAAAAAGCACACTTTCTGGACCAACATATAGCTTTCTGACAAATTTGATGTAATTTCGATCAGCATTTCGGGCTGTAGTCGTGTTTAAAAAAGAAAACATCCCCATTGACTTAACCTGGGAAAAAAAGTTTTGGGACCCACTCTTTTTTCCTCTGCCCCAGTTTGACGAATAACACAAAACTTTCAACACAGCAGCTGAACCAATAAGCATTAAAAATTCAATAGGTCTCGCCTTTCATTAAGTTAAAGCCATTTGCTTTGCTATACAATACCATTAGCAAACCAAATGGCTTTAACTTAATCAAAGGCAAGACCTATTGCATTTTCAATGCTTGTACAGGGCATACTGTGCTCTGAGTGCCTTCTCGGTGTCTGGGTGTGCTCAACTGTGGATGGATGTTCGTAACCGGGCACGACTGAGATCGCTAGTTGAAGCTGAATACAACACGAGTGTCTCACGATGCAGGTCAGTAGGTCACATAACATGATCATCCAATCCTTGGCCTCTCTGTGCACGGATTGCCTTCTCGGGGTTTGGGTGAGCAAACGTTTTTGTTTTGATTCAAAGCAAGTGGGGGGGATGGGGGGGGAGATCGGGACACAAGCAACAGGGGATGTAGAAGCAACACGAAGGAAGACGGGGAAAACAGACGCAACGCGGGGAGGGTGGGAGGTGGGTGTAAGCTACACAGAGGAGAGTAGGACTGTAGGTGGAACAAACACAGATATGGATAATCAAAATGGAGGTTAAGGGAAACAACACGGAATACATGGAAAGGCAATGTGGAGAAGCACGAGGGAGAGCAACAGGCAGGAAAACGCACTTAGGCAAGAAAGAGCAACAAGTGCATAGGGAGAAAAGTACACGAGTGAGACTGCTTGAGGACACAGGCACTTCATGAAGTGCTTAACACACAAGAAAAAAATTGTGCTTGCCACGCAAGCAGTTAAACCCACCGTCTCATGATCAAAAGAAACATTCAATTAAACAGTAAGCAAGTAACAGAATGCAGTCCACACGCAAGACACAGCGCCTCAAGCGTATACTTACAAGATGGCAGTAATAAAGAAAATGCATCACACACGCAAGACAGCGCGGCTGAAGACACGTAAGACGCATGCAATAGTAAAGAAAAAGGTGCCTAAAGTAAATATTAAACCCACAGTCTCACGCCACCAGTAAAACATCCAATCCCGGTGGGCGGGCCTAAAGAGGACAGGGTGGCAACCAGGAGGGACTAAAAACCCTCCGGTTCAATCAAGGAACTCTGTTCGGCATAATGAATAACGACAAACGACGCACGCGGAAAAAAAATAGGGGCGGAGCAGAGATACGACTTCTGGAACCGTATTGATTCCAAGAAGCCCTCGTAAGGGCGAGAGCAGCGCATGGGCACTCCCAACACCAGGCGAGACCTAAAAAGGGGACCTTTTGTGAAAATTTTGTGGATATTCGTCAAGCGGCACCGAAGTGATTGGCAAAACAAAAAACGCTTTTCCTATGGAAACTTTGGTCCTAACTATAACTACTTACTGGCAACGGACAGATGGAGATTTGGGTATTTGGAGTTTTATATAGCGAGAACATGACCTCTTCGGTGACAGAGTGCTTAAACTGTGTTCAGAAAAAAGGGGATACGACAAGGGGAATATAACATTACATAAAAATAAATTATCTGCAGATCTATACTTATGGACTAATGGCATAAATGAAATATGAGCACAAAATGAGGCACAAGTCCAAGGTCTAAAACATAATGGTGAGGTAATAGGTGGTGGGTGAATAGGAAGGAGGGAACAATCTACGGGGAAAAAAGGCAGTCCTCAATATGAAAGGAGCGTTTTGGATAAAAAGAGTAACTTCTTTCTTGAAGGTGAATGAAGATGGGTTGCATCTGATTTCAGTAGCGATTGAGTTCCAAATCTTGGAGCAATTACAGAGAAGGATAGGTTTCACATTGACCTCGACATTCCAGACTCTGCTCAAAGATCACCTCCTTTAAAGGGATCTCTTTAGCAATTGACCACAACAGCCAGATTCTAATGAACATACCAGACCATATTTAGCACAGCCCAATGTGTATGCAGATATTTGTTACGTTTGTTTAATCTGGGTCTGAACCGCTACTCCGCAAATGACAACCTTCACATTTCCCTTGAATGCAACCATCCAAATTACTCCAGTCGGTCTGTATCATCTTTCTATATGTGGCCTAGACTCGCTACAGCAGTCTAGACAATCTCATTCATGTTTTCCACAACAAAAAATAAATCATAAAAATCCATACTAATATTTAATGGCTTTTTCTCAACCCTTTATCTGTCTGGATCCAATGTAATTCACATTTTTCTTCGACCCACTACAACATAAAGCAAAGGTCTTTAAACTGAGGCGCACCCCCGGAGGTCAATGGTAGCATTCCCCCGGGGCGAAAACAGGTCTTACTTTTAAATGGAGAAGGCCTGGAGGCTCAACTTTGGTTATTTGGCGACTTTGAAGGCAGGCTTGATTTACATACAGCAGTTGCAGTGCCTCAAAACAGAATGTGAACCATGATCCTGGATGCCATGGGTTGAGGACAGGGAGTAGGTTGCAGGTTAAAGATGGGACAAAAAAGAACATTATATATGTAAATGTTTAGTTACTTTTTTTTAACCTTAAGATAGCTACATATAAAATAATGCGCTCATTTGGTCAATGCACATGCCTGTGTGTGACCAGAAAGCAGAGCCACTAGAATTATACAGCAGGGAAGGACTAAATTAAGTTAAGTTATGTGGCACGTTGACTGAATTATGCTGCAAGAAAAGGCAAATTATGACGTTTAATGAGACATATTTCAGGATAGTATTTAATTATTTTGCCATTTTTACACATGTACTGTCTGGGCAAAGATTTAAAATCATTAGTAGAAGGTTTACCATGCAAATACACCAATAAGCAACTGAAAGGTGACCAGTCATTGATTATGCAGTAGATGACTGATTAAGTGACAAATGTATCATTATGCAGAAAACGCCGCAGAGTTCCAGAGGTCCTGCAAGAAAAATCAAAATCTGAATCCTAGCTCGAACAGTGGGAATAGTAGCTTGTGTATTTATAGTGCTATGAAGTCGGAGTCTGTGACAGAAAGCGCTGTGAATATGTAGGTCATTATTTGGATCTACATATTTTAGTAATACATAATCCAGACTATACCTAGAAATATTTTGGTAAGTGTTCACTAAAAGGATGCACTTGGACTCAGCAGGTAACAACCTCATGTTACCTCTCAAGAAGAACAAGCCTTTGCCATTGTGGAGCTCCAGGTGACTCGATCAGTTAAAGTCTAAATTGGCTCACTAGCAGCCTTTATGTTTGGTGATTAACCAATTGCATACACTTACATTTCCTACAGGTGGAAGGCACCCTGATGAGAAGGCTTGGTTCGTGTAATTTTATGTCCCTCCCTCTGGATAACAGAAGAGCCCCACCACCCCCCTTTCAGATTGAGGCATCTCCAGGTCAGACTTAACTTATTAGGTATGTTTGTTTTTGCAGAAGGGTGAATCCATGGGGTGGCAGGGAAGAGACCAACAGGGTTGCATTCATATGCACAGCCCTGATCCTCCAGACTCCCTAGGGACTCAAGTAATGGCTCAAGAAGAAATGAGCCAGACCCATGGATAATATCAGATGTGGAGGACATTTTTTCCTGCAAATGGACAGAGGCAGCTTCTCCTGATAGATATCCCAGGAGAAGTAGGAGCAATATATGGGAGTATTCTTTTTTTCAGGGCCATCACTAACAGTGCGGCAGGTTCTGTGGTGTGACTGGCCACTGCACCCAAATTACAACTGTCTTACTACAAAAAGGGGAGTGGGGGCCTATTTTCTAGTATTAGGGCCCATGTCACACTTGATGTGCAAGGAACAGGCCCCAAGCAATATGGGTGAGTTACGGAGTCTTTTGTCTTGTACACAAAAGGAGCAGAAAGCCTGCGTGGTGACTCGTGCCTAGGCATGATAGCACAGAGGACTGGGCTTCCTTGCTTGCATTAGGGCTCAGTATACACTTGCTGTGCCAGCGTTACTTTGAGCCTTGGAGAAATGACCTAGGGGAAAGGGAGGGAGCACAGGAGAGGAGAGATCTTGTTATGGGCACCAGAGACAGCAGGGAGGGGGATGGG
Source organism: Triturus cristatus (assembly GCF_964204655.1). Classification (NCBI taxonomy): domain Eukaryota; kingdom Metazoa; phylum Chordata; class Amphibia; order Caudata; family Salamandridae; genus Triturus; species Triturus cristatus. The sequence goes on from NC_140592.1 coordinate 1,218,804,297, forward strand.
GCAAGATGGGAGCACAGGTTTTAACAAAGGGCGGGGGAGACAGCCCACTTTGCCAGGTTACAGCTATTATTATTAAAGGAAGTGCTTGCACTGGGGTGCAGAGGTCTGAGGGACCCAACTATCATAATTAAGGCACCCAGTTTTCGCTTATTTTTACAGATAAATACAGACCGAAAACAATGTGCTTACTGTCTGTATTTATGCTTTTTTTAAAGCAGAAAAATACAGAAAAGTAGTCCTTTTGTGAGAGACTCTCCATGGTGACCTTTATGAATTCCAGGCCGACGACTGAGCAGGTAGATAGCAGGGAGAGTTAAAAAACAGGGTGATATTTTTCTTAAATATAGGTATTTGTAAACATACATTTGTATATAAAGCTAATATTTATATGAGGGTGTAGTGTTTTGTCATATTTGCTACTTGTTTTTGTGAAATGTGACAGGCATCATAGTTTGAGTGCATATTATCAGTTAAATAAATATGGAAATATACAATTTTACGACACCATTTGCAAAAGAGTAAATAAATGAGGAGAACTATCAATAAGATGGCAAACAAATTGATACAGACGGAAATGGTAAACAATACCATAAAACTAGGAGTCCCAATCACTATCAAGATTGCCTCGCATAACAAAAAAGTGGTAGGGGGCTCAATTTCCTTGCTAACATTAGGCCCAAGGGGACCTTTGCTGCAAATTCGGTGGCAACAAGTAGGAGCTCATTTTTTTCCACGGTTCGGGGAGGGGGGGAGGGGAGGCACATGTCAGTATTTGTTTGCTTAAATAGAGGATATGTGACCTAAAGGTGAGAGCTGCCAACTTTGGAACCGGGGACCCGTGATCACATCCGGGCGTTGACTCAACAACGAATTACAGACTCGAGGCTGCTGTCGACAACTCTCCGCGCCGCCCCCGTCGCACTCCTGCATGAATCGCCCACCGTGCTACGGATACACATATGAATACATTCATGTTTGGTCCTGTTGTGTGTGGTGAAAGCTTTCAAACACATACTGAGAGAACAAGAATCCAACAGTTCCTGTGTTTATCGGGCAGGCAAGTTAAGCACGAAAATCTTTGCTAATCGGAGGTGTGCGCAACCAATAAATTAATTTGTTAAGTAAACAGGTGCAAGTGCTGGTCATGTCCGCATGACAACTGCACAAAAGAATGTACTGTCAGGGCCACTGCTCAGTGAACAGGACAGTAAGGGAGCAGCATCAGAGGTAACTATTGCTCTCTCTCCTTGCGCCGAGGACATCACTAACAGCCGCGATTCAGCGCCTGGAGGGCCACCCCAACGAGTGCAGGGAGCTAGAAAGCGGAACTATCAGCAGTGACAAAGGCTATTCAAGCCACTGCCGCGTGCACATTGGACAATTAACGCTTTTGACACCAAAAAAACGCAAAGCAGTTGTGACCTGTGTCATGCAGCGCTTCTACAAAGCGTTTAACCTACGACTACAGACCGAGGAAGCATGTTTACACCAAAGTAAGCTCGTTTCCAAAGCTCTTGCAGTCGAGTAGTATTCGGGGTGCACAGTTACACTTCACGTAGGAAAGCACCAAGGGGTCTGACCGAAGGATACCCACGGCAGCTGGCTGGCATCTCAGTTAGAAAGTGCCTGACCGAAGAATAACCACGTCAGCTGGCTGGCATCTCAGTTAGAAAGTGCCTGACCGAAGAATAACCACGTCAGCTGGCTAGTATCTCAGTTAGAAAGTGCCTGACCGAAGAATAACCACGGCAGCTGGCTGGCATCTCAGTTAGAAAGTGCCTGACCGAAGAATAACCACGGCAGCTGGCTGGCATCTCAGTTAGAAAGTGCCTGACCGAAGAATAACCACGTCAGCTGGCTAGTATCTCAGTTAGAAAGTGCCTGACCGAAGACTAACCACGGCAGCTGGCTGGCATCTCAGTTAGAAAGTGCCTGACCGAAGGATAACCACGGCAGCTGGCTGGCATCTCAGTTAGAAAGTGCCTGAACGAAGAATACCCACGGCAGCTGGCTGGCATCTCAGTTAGAAAGTGCCTGACCGAAGGATAACCACTGAAGCTGGCTGGCATCTCAGTTAGAAAGTGCCTGACCGAAGGATAACCACTGAAGCTGGCTGGCATCTCAGTTAGAAAGTGCCTGACCGAAGGATACCCACGGCAGCTGGCTGGCATCTCAGTTAGAAAGTGCCTGACCGAAGAATACCCACGGCAGCTGGCTGGCATCTCAGTTAGAAAGTGCCTGAACGAAGAATACCCACGGCAGCTGGCTGGCATCTTAGTTAGAAAGTGCCTGACCGAAGGATAACCACGGCAGCTGGCTGGCATCTCAGTTAGAAAGTGCCTGAACGAAGAATACCCACGGCAGCTGGCTGGCATCTCAGTTAGAAAGTGCCTGACCGAAGGATAACCACTGAAGCTGGCTGGCATCTCAGTTAGAAAGTGCCTGACCGAAGGATAACCACTGAAGCTGGCTGGCATCTCAGTTAGAAAGTGCCTGACCGAAGGATACCCACGGCAGCTGGCTGGCATCTCAGTTAGAAAGTGCCTGACCGAAGAATACCCACGGCAGCTGGCTGGCATCTCAGTTAGAAAGTGCCTGAACGAAGAATACCCACGGCAGCTGGCTGGCATCTTAGTTAGAAAGTGTCTGAACGAAGAATAACCACGGCAGCTGGCTGGCATCTCAGTTAGAAAGTGCCTGACCGAAGAATACCCACGGCAGCTGGCTGGCATCTCAGTTAGAAAGTGCCTGAACGAAGAATACCCACGGCAGCTGGCTGGCATCTCAGTTAGAAAGTGCCTGAACGAAGAATACCCACGGCAGCTGGCTGGCATCTCAGTTAGAAAGTGCCTGACCGAAGGCTAATCACGTCAACTGGCTGGCATCTCAGTTAGAAAGTGCCTGACCGAAGAATACCCACGGCAGCTGGCTGGCATCTCAGTTAGAAAGTGCCTGACCGAAGGCTAACCACGTCAACTGGCTGGCATCTCAGTTAGAAAGTGTCTGAACGAAGAATAACCACAGCAGCTGGCTGGCATCTCAGTTAGAAAGTGCCTGACCGAAGGATAACCACTGCAGCTGGCTGGCATCTCAGTTAGAAAGTGCCTGACCGAAGGCTAACCACGTCAACTGGCTGGCATCTCAGTTAGAAAGTGCCTGACCGAAGGATAACCACTGCAGCTGGCTGGCATCTCAGTTAGAAAGTGCCTGACCGAAGGCTAACCACGTCAACTGGCTGGCATCTCAGAAAGTGCCTGACCGAAGGCTAACCACGTCAGCTGGCTGGCATCTCAGAAAGTGCCTGACCGAAGGCTAACCACGTCAACTGGCTGGCATCTCAGTTAGAAAGTATCTGACCGAAGGCTAACCACGTCAACTGGCTGGCATCTCAGTTAGAAAGTATCTGACCGAAGGCTAACCACGTCAGCTGGCTGGCATCTCAAGAGTGTGCATGGCAGCATCAGCCAGGCCTTGCCGGATAACAGCACAAGTGCTGCACGGCGCTGGAAGGCGAGCCCTCTCCAAACCACAATTGTCAACACGTGTGCGCTTTGCTTATTACAAGATGTGCTGTTAGCAGCGCAGTGGTTATAGACACAGCACGTCCGATGGAAGACTCGCACTCAGCTGAATAATGCACTTCTTCTCCATTAAAGCACAGCGTGGTACTTTGACGTGAAATATTCTGCCATTACTTTTTATTTCAGGCAATCAGACTCCAGCACATCTTGATGCACTCTTTCATTGATTTCACAAGAGTCCTTTTTTATTGTACACTGCGCCGCCAGCACTGCGTGTACTTAAAGCAATGCCGTACACGGAAGCATTGTGCAGTGTTTACTGTATATAAAAAAAATCCTTATACTTTTCGAACCAGATTACTTTCGGGTATTTTCTTCCGGTCCTTATGAGAATATCTATGGGTTAGACATAAATTTGCTTAAATTTGGTTCACCAGTTTAGGACTGACAATACTGGAAACAAGCACCGTACTTTCAGGTACGATTACATTATTGATTTAAACATTAAAATAAATCCACAGGAACCACTGTTCTACATCTACCTAGGAGGGTAGTTAACTGTCAATGCATGTATAGGCAGCGGTTGAAGTAAATTAAAAGAAAGTATAGGAACTGTGATGCTGCATGCAACGGGGCAGAGTCCGTGAGCGTGGGGGCGGAGTCAAAGGTTTGGCTAAAAAACAATATTCTGGAATTTTTTTGGTCATTCACCGTAGAGAGGAGCGGGGGTATATTTTTGTGGAGTGGGGTATATTGGGTGGATTGGCGTGAGATATATTGGGTGGGTTGGCGTGAGATATATTGGGTGGGTTGGAGTGGGGTATATTGGGTAGATTGGAATGGGGTAGATTGGAATGGGGTATATTAGAGTGGAGAGGAGTTGGATAGGTTGTATTGGAGTTTGGAGTGAAGTGGGGTAAATTCGACTGGGCTGAGGTAAATTCGACTGGGGTGGAGTGGAGCAGAGAGTCAGGTAATTGGAGTGGAGTGGGTTGGATTGGGGTACGTTTGAAGTGAAGTACACTGGGGTAGATTGGAGCAGAGTTGGGTACATTTGAGAGGAGGGCAGTAGATTGGAGTGTAGTAGGGTAGATTGGAGTAGGTGGGGTTGGTTGGGCTAGACTGAGTGGGGTGGGGTAGATTGGATCGAGGTGGGAGTAGATTAGTGTAGGAGAGTGGCATCGACTGCATAGTTGCCCCCAACTTTTTGCTGAGGTTTTGACTGTTTTTTGACTCTAGCCAGGCTGTGGCCCTGCTATCCAGGACCCCAGCCTATCTGCTTCCTCTCTAAACTAATGTGAGTACCCTAAGTACAGACCAATTGTATACTGAGGACACCCTATGAGCCCCTTGTAGATGGTACCCTAGGTACCCAGGGCATGGTTCCCTCAGAGGCCTACCAGGGGCTGCAGCACTTATTGTGCCACCCCGAGACAGCCATACAAACTGACACCACCAGACCACTACTGTAGTCTGGGTTAGGTGGTGCTTGCACCCCTTACAGGGATATAGGTATCCTGTATCCCACTTAAATACAACACATATATCCTCATACGTCACCCCTAAGGCAAGCCTTGCTAATCCTACAAGGCAGGGTGCTGAGATATGTGTGAGGGGGAACCCCTACCCGAGTAGGGCCCCTCTGCAACTTTCATTAAAACTATTGCGAGGTTGTTTGTAGTGCAGCCATACCATATACTCTTAACTGCATTATAAGAAATCACGATAGCGTGATAACTTGAGAGTGGCTGCACAGAACCATGTCATGTTTGGTGTCAAACATCGTGGAATCATACCCCCAATCCAGCCATGGGAGTGAGGGCATGATTCCCCCCTGCTAGAGGGGTGATATGGTAAAAGCGGCAGATTTTAGACACCAATTTAAAAGAGCACACAAAGTACAAAATGGATGCTACCCGCCACCCACACGATTCTGGCTGCCTGTTGCTGGGCAGAACTCCAGCCACGGCAGCTGGACAATAGGGATCTTGTTGCAGGGAGGTGTCCCAACCTCCCCAGACAGACTATGTGGATTGGAACTGGGTGGGTGCACCATAGGATGCCTTTCAAACTTGCACGTGGGCTTCTCCAATGCCTACTTCTGCATACACCGCCTCAAACCGGTTCAGGGGCATCCTGTCCCCTGCCCAGGCAGGAAACACACAAAGGGGAGAGGGTGTAGCCACCCTTTCCCGCCTGAACACCCATTGGTGGGCTCCAATTTAGACACTCCCCTAATCCCTGGATAAAGATGGGTGCTGGGTCCCTAGAGCCTCAGATTAATCTTGGATGAGAACTTTGCTTCAAAGACTTGAAACTTCGACAAGCTGCCGCTCAGCTGAATGAAGAAATCTCCTTTGGGGTAAAGGAGTTACCCCCCTGCTTGGCAGGCACCTGAAACACTGCAAGTGACCCGGTTGGAATGCCGCTGCTCCTACGGACGACGAAGACTTCTGCCTACCCTGAGGTGGGTTCCCAAGCCTCCCAGAGGCCAGTGAGTGTGCACAGCAAAGCTGAGCACCGTGGACCCCGTGGACCCCGTGGGTGCCGAGATACCCAATACCCCAGGACACTGGCCACCTCTTCCCCAGCACACGACCCCGACGAGTGGGGAAGTTGTGCTTTGGCCCATCATTGAGCCAACCTCTCAGCATCATCTGTGCCAAAGATCGACACCCCAGCCCGCTCCGGCGACCCGTGGGCACATCTTTACGCATTCCAAATTGCTGCCTCCCGCAGTCCCTTGTCTCTCCACTGGTGGGTCCTGGCGGAGGTCAATCTTCACTTTCAAGGGCTCTCCTGGTTGCTCCAGGCCTGCTCTACAGTCTCCTCACCGGGGACTTCGCTCAGACCTCGTGGGTCTGCACCATAGCTGTTTCTTGATCCTTGCGTGGGTTGCGGTTGCCATGTCTTAGTGGATCCAATCCGGACACTAACACCGCAGCGGCCTTCATCCTTCGTGGGACAGTCGCCCTTCAGCAGGTGGCCTTCCTTGAAGCCTCCTGGACCCCGTGGCTGCTGATCCAAGCTACCCGTCTTCAACCTGGAAGCACCCGACATTGAAGGGCTCCTTCTCCTGAGGTACCTGGTCACTGGCTAGTGACCCAGACTCTGTCCCCTCTGCTTTCAGGTCCTTTCCTTCCAGATCTACATCTTCAATCTGCACGACATCGATGACGCTTCACGCCAGCAGCAATTCACGATTTTCCATTGAAAACGAGATCGCGACCCGACACTGAAAACGACCTATGCACCCGGCTTCCCTGGGGCAGGTAACAGTGGTACCTCGGTACCATCGTGGGAGTTGGTCCTCCAAGAGCTTAACTTAAAACTCCTGAACTTGAACTCCTGCTAGAAGTGTCTAGATTCTTGCAATTTCCAACCGCGACATTTCCCATAGGGTTTAATAGGGATCCCGACTGTAGTTTCAACACTGCACACGCTTCCCGTGGGTCCCCTCCCTCACTACCTTGGGTGGTTTCGTAAGGGGCCAGCGATCCTAAGTGCCCTAGGCACTGTCTGCAGAACTGTTGTAGTTCTTATACCACTTTTTTAATATATGGTTTGGTCCCCCCTGGGGCCCTGTGATTCCAGTGCTATTTATTGTAACTATAAATGCTTTATTGAATTGTATCTTTACCTCCAGCCTCATAAAGAGACTAGTGGGATTTGCTCTTAGAATAAATACATATATTTTGAATATATACCTGTGTGGACTACTCTTTCATTTGGTCATTCAAGAGGTTATCCATGGTAAAACAATAAGCTTAACACTCCTTCAAGACTTAGCCTGAAGGCTGCTCTCCACAGCTACCACTAGGATAGCTTTCTTTAAAGGTTGTCTTTTAACCTATCACCTTAAGAGTCGAATTGGACTGGTACAAGGTGTCCCCTATAACTAGTGGACAGCATATACCAGGCCAACTTCTCACAATTAGTTTAGAATGTTGCAGATTTAAGTGGGGTAGATTTAAGTGGGGTAAACTGGGATGTGGTAGATTGGGGTGGGTAAATTGAGTGGGTAGATTGGAGTCGGGTACATTGGGGTAGATTGTATCCAAGTGGGGGGTAGAATGGGGCAGAGTGGCGTTGTGGGGCGAGTGTCGTAGATAGAAGTGGTGTGGAGTCAAGTGGCGTTTTTGTTGGGTGTCTTAGAGTGAAGGGTTGTAGAGTGAAGTGGCATGTCAGAGTGGAGTGTCCTAGAATGGAACAGCGCGGCATTGAGCGGAAGGACATGGAGTGCAGTGGAGCAGTGGGGATTATGCCTGCCATTAGAGAACACATTTTCAATTGAAATGACCATTATATTTGCACTGAAATACGGTTTCACTGCATACAAATGATAATGTGTGCAAATGTTTTCACCTAGTGGTGTATTAATGGGTTTTGATTGTATTCAAATATTTGTTTCCACCACAATTCAGAATTCCCCCAAAAATCTACTTTATTTGTACTAATTCTGAAACATCAGCACAGTTCATTTCTTTTGTTGTGTTGTGCTAGGGAAAAAAACATCCTGCACTCTCCAATTTTACACAGGTACTAAGCAGGTTTGTCACATACATTTTCGCACTTTGAAGTCAGAACAAGAAAAGTCAACACCAAGCTCCTTCGGAAGACAGAGCATGACAATGGACCTCGGTCTTTGCATGCACAGCAAATGTGACAAGATAAGAAAAAGACTTAAAGGTCTGTTTACAGAAAGCGAGTTCGTGGAAGAATACAGTACACATGGTTTGGGCAACAAGAGGGACAAAATCAAACTGGACAGCCTAAAGCAAATAAAGCCAGCAAATAGAAAGCCTGAAAATGTGCGTTACAAAGCCAATGGTAAGCAATGGGCAGAATTGTTCATAGGTCAGCTTTCTGAATATTCCCATTCTTTCTGGTAGGCTGCCACATAAAACAGCTGTGTAATTTTGTAGGTGCACGTGACTACAAATGACATGGCACGCCACATCAGACTTTTTCCCTTATTTAGCTATGACCCATAGCATCGGAGTCGCCGTATATACCAGCTAAAAACCAACAGCAAAATCAAGAAGCAAGACTAAAAACCAATGATAAAACTAAAATGCAAGACATATTGTGATACGTGTTTGGATTTCTACTGTTAGGTTTACCTACCTAGCGCACCAAGGTAGAATGAAAGCAAAGAGCTACGCATGTCTGTACTAAAATGGTGCTTTCACAATATCGGTGGTCATAACGTATGACATGAAAACTTCCCCATAGGGTCAAAACAAAGACAACATGATCCCAAACACACACCCTACAAGGTGTAGTGCGATACTCGTGTAGGCAAGCTCTTCAGCACACCATGAAGGGAAGTAAGTGCTGGCTAGATACTGCAATACAATACAATTTGGTGATTGAAGAGAAAGAAAAGAAAACATACATGCAACCCTTTGAAGGCAGCAACTGAATTCTCCATTTACGCCAAGTGAGCAGAATTCAACTGGAACAGGATGCATCAATACAAGTGCTTCAAAGGAATAAAGAAATGGGAATAGAATGCAATGAAAAAGATAAAAGATGTAAAAGGGAAGAGGAAACCACAATGGATTATTACGCACAGATAAACAAATGCTGATGTCCTGCATGGTGAAGCAACTACCATGGAATGCAATTGGTGCATGTGGATCAATATGACCCTAAGGCTTTCTGTACCATTCAGCCTCAAAAACCTTTCCCAGACATTTTTATTTACACCCATTTAACTCACAATGGAACTTTACCTCCAACATTAGTAAACCTTAACTGGGACTGACAAATGACAGAAGCCAAAGCCATCTTCGGGACATTCTATTCATTTAGATGCGCTCAGATTTAGGTCGATATCAGGCAGCTCAATTAGTTCCAATTAATGACGGACTATAGACAGAGCGAGCCCCGGAATGAGATCAGAGATTGACACCCCAGTAACCTCAAACTTATCTCATTATATCAGAAGAAAGTATCCCTGGCGCCCCCGCTGATCACTAGAATACCCCAGGATGGCTGGGTCCAGCTTTAAAAGAAATGAGCTGACACTGAGCTATAACAAAGGAAACCGCCCTTGTGGTATGACATCTGGCTTCGGCAAAGAACCAACTGGCTGGATTTCACCTGTGGTGGGAGACATATGCGAGGCTAGCCATTTAAAAACATTTGAACAGCTTCAAGAGGAGCTTGATTCCCATAAGTGACAAATCTTTAGATTTGTTGCAGATTAGAAACACTAGAGACCTTCAAAGAGGAACTCATGTTGGTTCCCGATTTTAATCGACTTGAATCCAAACAAGTCCTTAAACAGGAGGGGAAAAAAGGATTTTATCGGGAGTGTAGAGATCACTGGAGCCAACTATGCCAGACCCATTTAAAATCCCAAAAGAAAAATGGGTGGAGAACCTGGGCCCTGGCAAGAGGAGTGGTTAGACGCTAAAATGGCAGACAGGCAACTTGTGATATCGCCCATTTACTGCTCATACAGTTTAATTATTTTCACAGAACGCACTATACACCTGATACTCTTCACAAGATGGGCAGAAGTACAAATCTAACGTGGAAAATATGGGAAGGAAAAGGGCATTCTCGTCCAAGTTGTTAAGTAAGGCCCGTTGATTCAATCTTATTGGACTTAGATCTACATTCTACTAGCTCCGGTGCCTGAATAGCTCTAATTAGAGAGCCCAAAGCCACACTGGTGGTAATGTCAGAAAGGAATGAGTGTCGGGAAGGCGGAAACTGGTGTCAATGGGACTGAAGGTAGCTAAAAGGGATACAGGGGTACCATCTTCCCCAGAAGTGGATGAACGGATATAGGGCATGGACTTCTACATCGTTGTCAAGGTGTGACGCAGCGGCCAGGGTGCCTGACTCCAGACCACAGGGTTCACGTTTCGATTCCCAGCAGCAGGTTAGTCCAGCACCATGCGACTCTGGGCAATAGCTTGCTTAATCTTCCCGACGGCCCCCAGCGCCGTGACACATCTCCGGAGGTAGTTTTGCGCTTTACAAATGTTGGCATTTACATTTACATGGCTGCAGATGTAGAAGAGAGGGTAAATAAAAGAAAGTGTCGTAGAAAACACATTAAAATATGAGGAGCATTGTTGGACAAATTTCAGTCAATTAAACCCAAGAGTATGAAAATAGAGTTCGGTTCAAAAGAGAGAAAGGCACTGGAAGTGTCTGTTCGAGATTTCGGAAATTTATCTCAAATCTGGCATAAGGGATGAGCTACACTGTACTGCTTTATGTTGTATTTTTCAATTGGAGAATTAGGAAAACCAATAAAAATTATATAAAAACATAAAAAGATGTATTTTGCGTCGGAAGACGCCTCAGTTCTCATCACCTTATATAGTCACCCCGCTCCTTAGGCACATGGGGCTTGAGGTGCATCTGGCATTGATGCAGTTCCACCTAATACTTGTTCATTCACTGGGAGTGACCTTTATCTCAGCTCTACTTGTCTGCATCTTCACTTTTGGAACATAGGCCCCACAAAGTCTCCTACGCGTTTAACGACCTCTATGCCATTACCACTATAAGTGTTATACATGAATCACATCCATTCCTATTCTGAACAAAAAGTATTTTCCAAAGGGTTTCTGTTCCCCTTCTGCTTTAGAGGTGACCACAGATGCCACACTCGGGGTAAATGCTTCCCTAAAGTGGAAACAATCCACCGACTTAGTGCCACAGAGACAAGAAAACAAAAGCAACGCTAAAAACGCACTATGCCTTTCAGGGAGACCCCAAATGATGCCAATAAATTTATCTTTGAACACGCAGGTTTATTCTCAGTGATGATGCACCACCGTTTACACTGACTCTACACTTCGAACCTATTCAGGAAGGCAGCTGGACGGTACAGATCCGCTTACTTTCTCGTACTTGTTTCTCGAGGTGAAATAATGCCCAAGTACTTCTGGTAAAATTCAGTGCATGCAAGAATACATAGAAATACTTTGGAGTTGAGCTCTCTTGTTTCTCCTCTAGTTTTTGCCACTTCTCTCTCTCGTGTCTTCTTCACACCACCAAATGGTTTCACTGATGCCGCAGCATGTTCTAAGATTTTCGCAACATGACTGTCACAGTTACAAGTGTATCGCAACAATTCGATTCAGAATAGCAAAACCCCATTAACGACACCACTCACTTTTGGAGACTTACCCTCTTCATCCCACTTTCCACCTGCTCATGTGTCAGTTGTAATTTTTGGGAGTTTGAAGGTGCTTTTCCCCTAGTAGGCACAGAAAGAGGAAGAACCTGTGCTAAGATGAGCAAACGGCCACCATCAGAAAGAAAACCTATTTCAGGCTGAAAGTCAGCTTCAATTACCCATTGTTGGTTAATTCCCTCAAACTCCCACCTTTTTATTTTATTTTATCTGGGCGATCAGCCAAGGTCTTGCACAGTTGCCGGGTCTTAAGCTGATAAGACCACTCACTTGTGGACCGAGCCCCAAGCATGGTGTGGTATAAAATAGAGCAGGGCATTTTGAAGAGGGAAGCTGGACTGGTGGCAAATATGCAGAGTTTTCTTGAGGACCCTGGAGCGACTGGAGCCACATCCTACAGCACACAGAGACCGTGTAAACTTTTTAGGTCGAGCCTAGCGCAGCGCGCATGCGCTGCTCTATGGGAGGCTTATTGTGAGCACTTCAAACTTCCCCTAAACTTGACAGTGTGATTTTGGTAACTCCTACACATTTCATTGGTCATTGCGTGTCTTTCAAAAATGAAAGCACGCAAATGGCCAAAGGCGTGTGTTTGTCCCACCTTTTATCTAAATGTTCACTGCCACAGCATTTTGGTGTCGGGAGCGAGCAGCGGCGCGCAATGTGGCATCTGCATTCTTCCCTTCGATCATGTTACTAATTAAAGACAACGCGGTCGCTTTCACAGCCGTGTTTTTTTTCGTTTACGTTTTTTGTCCTCGTTTTTTTTACAACCTAAGCGGCGGCACAGTCTAAGAATTCAATATAAGAGGTCAGGTAATATTTCGGGAGTTACATCAAACGTGGTCTTCAATCCCCAATGACTTGAGGTTAATTGCGCTGGGCGTGATTTCAATGCCAAATTGCAGGAAAGCCTTGTTTGCATCTGACTTCCCTACGAAAGTGTTTCCACGCCTCAGGAACAGGGCCTCCTGGTGACGCGGGTTGGCATCCAAGGGACGGGGAGGTGAGGCAGGCTCCGACCTGCCGCAGTGCTCACACCCCAGCGCGCAGTAACCATGTCTGGCGATGTCATTCTCTGGCGCAAGAACACGGACCAGCTGCCCCCTGACCCCACCGCCATGTCGGACCCGGAAGACGCAGACAACGAGTGCTGAAAAGCCCTGGAGGCCTACCGGGACAAGCTAATCGCCGTCATCGACCCCACGCGCATCACCCGCTACCTGCGCCAGTGCTGTGTGCTGAACCGCTACAACGAGGTCCAGGCCTTCAACAACCACAGCCTGGTCATCCGCCGGCACAAAGTGGGTGAATGAGGCCAAGAAGCATTCTCCAGACTTAAGAGTTCATAAAATGATCATTTATATACAACGCCTAATACCAGAGTTCCCGTTTCTAAGCGCGATAGGTACTGTCTATTATTATTTTCCTCATGTAATAGTACTGATATGTTCATCTTGGAAGGCTGAGTTACATCTCTATTTCACCGAATATCCGCAGCTTAATCGACCACGCCCTGCTGGCATGTAGTGTTATGAATGAGTGTCTCTCATGGCCGACGGCCTTGCATTTGATACGTAAAATCCTGTACAGCTACATTCACTGTTTAAAGTGGACATGTGAGGTTGCCAAATACCACTTGTCATCAGGGGTAACATTTAACAACCTCATGAATTATGGGAGTTGCAGTTTTGGGGCATTTCAACTGAACAAATAGACTAACACACCTGAGTACAATGACTTGTGAATGAGTAGTGATGGACATGGTGCTCTCATGGGGGGTAATAGCATGCAAATGTGGCTTTACTCTGAACTTTGTGGTCAGGTTTATAAATTTCATATTTTTTATGTTCGTACAAATGCAAACCAGGACGAAGAGTGAGGCAGCTTAGCAAGTGGCAGAATGCTTTTAAATTGGAGTTATTCTACAAATGTCAACTGCGTTGTACCGCCAAATCGGAACCAGGATGAAAGCATCTGTAAATTTTTTAACATCTTTGAGAATGATGTGTATTGCTAGCTAATAAACTCACTTTTAAAGTGGAACTGGCTTTCAGCTGTAACATTAGTCTGGCTTTATTATCAAAATAATCGAAGTTACGGGTGTGCAACCCAGACTTGGCATGCCCACAGCTGCGCCTCGAAGGGCAGCGGGGGAATGTGCGGGGTGCAGAAGAACACCAGAAGGGAATCTTTTCTCTGCTGGTCAGTGGGTTGTATGTGACTCTATTCACTCTATTCATAACATATGAGAGTTTCAGAAAGTGTCCTTATAGGGGGTCTTGGCGCTAGAGAAAGGCATACATCACGTGGTATATTGGCATTAGATACCCCTCAAGCCAAAGTACCCAGTAAACATCCCCTCTGTACCCTGCTGTAGCTACAGACCGGACCGTGCAACACATGGCTGTTGACGTGTGCCTGTTATAGGATGGCAGGCGTGTATCCTTAGAATATCGTTGGCGATAGATGGAAGTCTGAGTTTCTGCTTGCAATCCTTGACTTTACCTATTGTGTATTAGCACGTGTCCACTATTATTCTCACACAATGTGCTTGGAGTCTGTTATGAAATCCCTGCAGTGGGTGGAGGTTGGGCAATAATGCTTCTGTGTTGACAATATTACAAAAAATATTAATATACCCTGCTGCAGGGGGTTGAATCATTGGTCACAGGCCACCTCTCCGAGTTGTAGGGTCGAGTTGTTGGAGAGGACGAGTTGTTGGAGGGGCCTTTGAACACCATTGGATGAAGGGCTAAAATGCTCTTGAACACTCATTCCACTAACTGAGAGTCCAGTGTTCTAAATTAAGCAGGGGGAAACAGCCAAAGAAAGTTTGGAATGATGGAGCAGAGCAGAAGGGCAATAACAGTTATTAATCACCCTAGACCACACCATTGCTTAAGCAGAGATCACATTCTGAATAAGATATTTAAAAAGTCTTCAAATATTTAACTATTATTTTAGGGTCATCCATGCAGAAGGTGGTACACATTTTTGGTGTTAATTCTGGTTCTATTAGGGTACTTCATTTGTATATAATGTTTTCTAGGAGATATATATATATATATATATATATAGACAAAAATGGTTATAACACTTTATTATAAATTTTAAACATGCTGCACAACATTCATAATGCTCTACAACACATATTAAAAACGCTAACAAAGCCAATAGCACTGTCTAAACAGATATGGCCCCAAAGACGAGACCTATTGGCTATGCCAATGCTTGATGATGTTTGCTACCTGGGCCCTCTCGCAAATGGTAATGAGCAGAAGCAATGCCTTGCAAGGAAAACAAGGAGAAACCCCAAAGAACAAGAAAGCATTTTTCTTCCGGAGCTAAATCTCAGCATCTTCTTGAGAAATGGACACAACTCTCCAACCCAGGCTCACTAATTTGACCCAGGAGGAGGAACAAGGGAGTACACAGCTTTATTTGAGATGGACCGAGCCTTAAAGAGATCTTCAGATGTTATGGTTGAAAAGACAGCATGAAGGAATGGGGAAGCATGAACCAATACATCACCTTATGTATTTATGTGGTACTTGTATTGCGTACACCTACCCAAATCATCCTTTTTTGTAAAATGAGAAACAAATAAAGAAAAGTTGTGTCGAGCAACAAGCTAGGGCACGAAAGGAATCCAAACAGCCAGCAGCAGGCTGCAATGCCAAACCCGGCTTGAATTCTGGGTCGCAGCACTCCTCCACATCTGTGAAGGAATCTATCAATACCCGCCGGTGCAGAGAGGCCACTAGTAGTTACAAGGCTAGGCCACACAGGAGGCAGGCTCGTGCACATTCTAGGTCCCAGACTTCACTGCTGTTCACCGACACGGGCTGCCTCGTCCCAAGAGGCATTTAAAATGATCTATTGGACGGTTCACCTGCCTCGCATCTGCGCTGCTGAAGAAACTCTTTATAGTTCATATGAGTGTCAGGCGGCTGTGTTTGCTGAAGTGCCTAGGGGCTACGTATAGCATTTACGTATGCGCAGGATAATAAACTGTAATCCAATGTGCAAAGGGGCAGTATTCCAAGGAGGACGACCTATTTGCACTAAAGACGAGCGAGCAGAGAACACAGACTCCAGGTGACAGCGTAACTGCGGCAGGTCAGCGGGGTTAAATTCAAAGTCATTATTCTGGTTTCCTTTCCTTAGGGCAGTGTTTTTTCTTCTTATTGCTGTTCAACGAGGGATGAGAGTTTACCCGATGACAATGCTCCGCCTGGGGCGCTGAACACTTCCTCGCCAGGTAAAGACAGGGAGCACCATTAGGAACAAAGGACTTAATGACAGGCTGACAGGTCTTGAACGAAGCACCCTCATTACTACTCCATAAACACGAACGGTCCTCGGGCAGAAGCGGTTCATGCAGTCGCCCGGAAGGGAGTCCAGAGCTTATTTGGGTCCCAGTTAGTGACTGACATCTACTTTTCACACCGGGTCGTGGCTCGACTGCAGACGCAGCAGCAGACCAAGGTCTGCACAGATCTCTGTGAAACGCAGGCATGGGGAGACTTTTCAGACCGAGTTCTGACAAGTGTTCAAAACTGGTCTCCATTCCACATACGAATCTAGACACTTTTCTAAATTATTGGGCTGGGGCCACGTTAAAAATATGAGGTTCTTAACTGGTGAATACCAAACCCAAGAACCGCTTACGTGGCTCCAGGGAGGGAGGTGGAGGTCAGACGCCTGGAGGATCTGTTCGGTGCAATGGAGAACTAGCCTTGCTATAGGACTGCGCACTGAGATTCTCCAACACCAAAGCCTACAATGCCGAGAAACACACGGAGGAGCTGAGGCGGGCGAGGCAATGCCCAGAGGCAGACAGCAGGTGCCTTCCAAGGGGTCCTGGACCTCCAAGATCGGCCCGATGCCGACTGCATTATTTGTTTATTTAAATGGCGCCGGGCAGCCCTCTCTGGGTTCCATTCGGTAGCGTAACCAGGCGCGGTGCGTCCATTGGGGCGTGGGGGCGTAGCCCCCCCCCCCGCCCACGCACCCACCCGCGCTTAGTTTACTTTCAGAGATGCCGAGGGTGGGGACGGAGAACTCAACTGACAATGCAGGTCAGTGAGTCATCATGACGTCGGACCGTGGGCGGTCAGGCGTCATGTTGACGGACATGCATTGCGGCAGCACAGCACAAGTGCGCATGAGTGGGCATGGTGAGCTAGTTTTTAGCCCGTGCCCAGTCATGCGCACTTGTGTTTTCACGGATTTGCGCATGCCCATTAGGAGCCCCTCGGTCTCCTAATGGGCAGGCGGCGGGCGAGGAGTAGGCTGTGCCCTCAGCCAATCCTGGCGCTGCAGCAGCGCCAGGATAGGCTGACAGGCTGAGGGGTTGCCACTGCAGCGCTGACGTGACGACGTCAGCTCCAGTTTGAAGAGGGCAGAGGCGGTCAGGTAAGGTGGGCTGTAGGCGCCAACGGACGGACCCGAGGCGGCGCGGACGTGCTGAGGACGTCAGGTAGGATTTTAACATTTTTTATTTTAACTCCCCCACCACGCGCGACTTCCCCCACCACGCGCGACTTCCCCCACCACGCGCGCGACCTTTCAAATGTCACCAGCCGCCCCTGAGCGTAACTGCCCTTTCATCCCACTGCCGCCCCAAACCTCGCCCCCGGGCCTACCATGAAAGACACTGCGTGGGAAACGTTTGGGGCAGGGACATCTTAGGGATTCTGGGGGCCCTGGGTCAAATGGATTCTGGGGCCCTGTTCAGAGCAGCTTTGAATTTAGGATCCAGTTTCAACGCGTGTATGTCCTCTTTGGCCACAGCAGCAGCTCTCTAATATCACTGCAAATAATCTGCGATGACTTCTCATTGCTCATGTGAGGTGCGGTTTTTATCTAAAATAAACTTTTTTTCATGGATGTTGCATAAAACAAATACATTTCTCTGCAAAATCTCTGTAACAGACACACAACACCTACATCAAAAATCAAAGAAAGGAAAATAGAATTTAAAACAATCTGTTTAAAAATTTAAAAAGTTCGACAGGGCAAGATTCTCTGCAAAACAGGGTTGGCTCTATCAGTGCTCACCCTCCCGTCCCCACGAAATGCTGGGGCCCTGGTTCGGAGCCCACATGCCTTGCAACGTCTCTGGTATGAGGCACAAAGTGAGAACAGTACCCATTATCACAATTCTGTCAGTGGTAAATTACAGCGCCGCAGAATACCAAACTGAGGTAAATTGCCTCTGGTACACATTTACTACCAACGTTAAGTGCCACCAGTCAGTAAAGGTTAGAGCTAGGGGATACACACGCATTCATTTATAAGTTAATCACTGCCAAACAGGACATCAGATAAGGCTCCGAATTAGGAGCATTAATTACCTACACTTGGGAGTAAATTATTTTAGAGAGTATTTTAAGTGGGCAAGAAATGTAAAATGTATTTTCAATTCAAAACCCATGGGTATTGCTTTAATGTGACTTATGCTTTTGTAGCGGTAAAGTCACAAACGAGAATATGCATTTTTTTATGTTAAAGTATTCAAATCCAGCAGAAACAAGCACTGGCAAAGCCAATAGGTTTCCAAGACCTAGTAGCGTTTTCAGTGTTTTTAAAAGATGTTGCACAGCAGCGTAGGATGCTGTGCAACATGGCTTAAAGTAACATTTTTAAAAAGCAAAGTGGTATGCGCAGCCAGCACTGACTGCAGCGTAGTGTTTTGTTTTTATTTACTTTAAGCTATTTTGCACAGCAGCGCTGCAGTTTGTATTAGAACAACGCCGGGAGTTGAGGGTGGCAAACAACAAGAGTGAGGAGAGTGGTGAACAAAGAATGTGCAGCAGTGGAGTGGATTAAAGAGAACAGGGGAAGGTTTTAAAAAGATTGCATGGCAGGAGGAGGGCAGGATAAAAAGATCAGAATGAGAGCGAGGGGAGGATTGCAGGCAAAACCTAAACGACGAGTCCATGCTGACATTCTTGATAGACCTAATTCTAGAGTAGTTAATGTTTTTATGTATTTTGTTCAAAGTATTTGGTCAACTTTATTGGGGAGAAAAAAGCAGTGGGCTGCACAAGAGAGAATTAACAACTGGTGAAAACATTGCCCATCCCCAAAACTGTTTTCAATATCAGCAACATGGATAGACATGCAGCAAACAATGTGTTCATCCATTATCTCCAGTGTTCAAGAATCGGGCATTAACAAAGTTTCAAACTCCAGCATCTGCTTCTGGGCAGTACATTTTATAATTTCGGTAGCACTACCGTTCCTGCAGTGTGGATTTCCAATTGTTGAAGGTTTACAACAGGTAATACAGCATTCACTGCTTGTTTCGATTTCGGATATGGTGAGATGGATACTAGCTTCCGGCAGTAATTTTCCCTTTTGTACAGGGCAGCATTTTTGCTATTCTGTAGGGTGCCTATATTTAGTTTGGTCAATAATTGCAGTTACTACCAGTAATATTCCTACCAAGCCCAGATGTGTAAGAGCACAGTGTAGCAACTAACACAAAATAGAATGGAAACTGCTGTGCACACCAGCACAAAATGCGTTTCTTGGCAGTCTGGCAACTTCGTAAGATACCTACAAAAATGGATGGACTTTTAACAGAAGTTTACCATAGCTTTGTGTAACTGTATCAATAAGCGACAGAGTGGCAACTGGCAGGCAGTACCCTGCCTTTTAAAGTAGGAGCAAAATTCCATCACACCCAACTACACAGAACGGGTCTCTCACGACTCACTGATGTGTGATTAGACTTATCAAAATATAGATGTCCTGCTTACTGAGGGGTATGACCACAAAAAAAAAAAAACACAAGCAGGAATGGTATGAACGCCGGTAGTTATTCCATGGGCTTGTACCTGTAAGGTATCCATTTCATCTTGCAGAGTAAAGAGATTAATAAAAGCCCTCCACAATGAACTCAATGTACATCGTGTTTAAATCGAACAAGGGCAGTACAATAAAAGGCAGTAAAAAGATTCTAACAAGAGTAGCATGACTTGGAATTAACAAGGCAGGGAAGCCCACCTTAAAATGGCAAACCCATCTGGACAAGTAAGCAGAAAAACCTCCGACCCTTGGCGAGAACTAAATTGCTAGGCTTTCCAACCGATCCTCCACTTAACTTTCTTCAACCAATAAGATGCTTTAAAAAAAAAATAGTATGTTTTGCTTTTTTGCGTTCAGCATCAAATCAAGATGATAAATATTTTATTCTATGTTTAGAGATAAAAAAAATACATGGGTTGAATGTTTCAATTAATCTCAGCCATTGGCAATAATTTGGCCACATTCCAGTCCATCCTTTTTACATCCACTATCCAACTGCATAAAGAGACCCTCCATATGCAAATCAGACTCGGTGCTGCTCCAATAGTACCTGTCACACCCAAAGTGTCAGGCCAGCTCCTCTCTAAATAAGAACACAAGCAACCCTAGATCCGTATCGCACATTGGGCTTCAATGACATCCACCTAGAGTGCTATTGCAAGGAGCACAAAACCCATGCCGCGCCATACCCAGTTACAATGGCACTGGCTAGACAGATCACAACTAAAGTAATGTCTAAGGGGCATTCATCAACCGAAGAACTTGGATTACTCCTCCTTCAACAAACTTCATACATTACTGCCATCCATGTTGGCACCACCTCTGATCATCCCTCCCTCCAGAAATGCAAAGTGGCAGACGCTTATTCTCGGTTCAGATTGTCGAGTGGATGACCGTAAGAAGCATCTCCTAGTACTAGAGAGAAGTAGAAACAAGCAATGGCATAGCCAATAGGTCTCGCCTTTGGGACCTTATAAGTGTTTAGCCATGCAACAGTTGCATAACTAAATACTTATAAGGTCCCAAAAGCGAGACCTATTGGTTATGCCAAGCGGCCCTGCGGCCGCGAAAGTGATCGCGATCAAACATCAAAGCAGCCGCAAAAGTATAAGCAATCGCGGTCAATCGCGGTGCGCGAGCCCGCGCACATGCACTGTAGCTCTAGGCTGGCCTGGTAGCACTTTTTGGAGCCCTCTCAATAAGTCTCGCCAGAGCAGCGCATGCGCTGGGTCAGGCGAGACCTAAAAACGACTCTTCTCATCCACATAGTGTACACATCCACATACAGATGGCCTTGAAGTTTGCTTGGGCACATCGATTTTCATTTTCTGCAAAAAAACATTATGTGGAGTCAGGCTCACTGCACCATCTTGGAAGCAGGTCTGTCAAGCTTGTGCATCGCAACCAAAACTAGTGCTTGAAATGGAAAAATAGAAGTGCAGGTACTCTGAATCAGAGTACCTGCTTGTTTCTGAGAAGCACTGGTACTCTACGATTAAAAGTATTACGTCTCTTGAGAAGTGCCGGTACTCTCTCTCTCAAAATAAAAAGTGCTGGTACTCAGTACCGGCCCATTTAAAGCACTGCTTATCACGTAGGCCAAACTACACCAAATACTATTAACCAAGCCTCTCCGAAAAAGTACCAACGAATGGGATGCAAATTGGAGTGCTTAGAGCCCTCAATTCGTCTTAAGTGCTATACACATCTTACAACACAATAGGTTCCAACAGGGTCACAAGTGTAAATGAATTTTATGAAAAGACGAGCTTAGCTAGTGGAGGAATTCAAAGGAGAAAACAGTAAATGGCTTTCAACATGACACACAATTGCACATTGTAACATGAAATAACGGTCCAGAAGACAGTAGAAATGTTTGTCAGGGAGCTACAAGGACAATACTCGTTAAATAGTCACATATAATACTCTCCCTGCGAAACGATCACAAACGTCAGCAGCATCATAGTACAAATATTAAAAAATCATGACGGTTAACATTTAAATAAAACTATAAAAGAAAGGTGACAAAATGTTCCCTAAATAGCGTACATTCCTTAATCAAGACGAAATAGGTCTATAAGAAAGAGGAACAGAAATCATAAAAGGAGTAAAGGGATTAAATAAACCTTCTCAGGCATCAAGAATCTAGTTTGAGATTTGAGCTACTTTAAACATCATGAAGCTAAACAGACAAGCATTGGCAATAGGTCTCGCCTTTGGGGCGTTACAAGTGTTTTGGCAGAGCTATGGGCGTTGTTATTGTTTTAAATATGTGTTGTATAGTATTGTGAATGTTGTGCAGCAGGTTTAAAAGTTATGAGTAATAATAAAAAAGTGTTATAACCATTTCTGGCACCTTAAATATAACCTACAAAAAACATTATATACACAACTGAAGTATCGTAGGTTAGGTTTGCTCTAGAAGCGTCGGTATTCATAATGAAGTGCCTTGGTGAGTCCCGGAAACCACCAGCTCAAATTAAGCACTGTAGGTTTCAAAATGCAAAAAGCATATTAAACGGCACGCACAATAACAGCATCGCAGTCTATATATAAAAGCTATACCAGAAATGCGTTTTACTTGTGCGTGTTATAAAAGCGAAGGAGCATGCAAAACATTGCGCTCAATAACATCGTAGTTTATAAATAAAAAATATATCAGAAATTAGTTTTACTTGTGCGTGTTATAATGTGTTTTAATATATCTTGAAATGGTGCTTATAAAAAGCACTCCAAGACCTTTGGGTCCAATTTGCACTGTAAGCGCCGGTGTTGACAATTAAATGCGGTGGGGAGTGCAGGAAAACACCGGCTCAAATTAGCACTACTATAAAACAAAAGGAACAGATTAGGAGAAGCAAATGTCATTGGGGAAAGCTATCGGGTAACAGGCAAAGATGCCGACTTTAGAGCTGGGGTACAAAGTTTGAGTCTTGACGTCGGCTCAACAGCCTGTGATCCTGTGCCAATCATCTAATTTCCATGTTTGTACCAAATATTCTTATGCCCATAAGTGGTATTTATAAAAATAACAGTGCTTGTTCCATACAGTCATATGTCCTTAAGTAATTCTTATAAAAAGCACTCCAAAAACGCTGGGTCCAGTTTATGCTACAAGTGCCAGTGTTTATAATGAAGTGCTGTGGTATGTTCGGAAAGCACCAGCTCAAATTAAGCACTATACTGCTATAGAAAAAGTAACAGATTAGGAGAGGCAAATGCCATTAGGGAAAAGCTAAAACATAGCACTGAAAGGTGCTGACTTCAGAGCTAGGGAACAAAGTGAGTTTTGGCATTGGCCCAACATCCTGTGATCCTGGGCAAATCACTTAGTCTCCACTTTTGTACCAGAAAATAATATGCCCTTAAATTATGCTCATAAAAAGAATTCCAATATTTGTAGGTCCAGTTTGCTGTATACGTGCCAGTGTTGCTATTTAAATGCTGTGGTGGGTCCTGGAATCTACCGGCTCCAAAAAAAAGCACTGGCGGTTACAAAATCAAAACACCAGATTAAAACACAGTAAAAAATAAGAATATCAAGATCTAAAAATAATAAGTATCTCAAACCACGAACTCTGACTTGCTCTGCCTCAGCCCCGTCGGCCTTTCAGAAGCAATGTCCTGTCCTGATTTGCCTAGACCCCCTGTATCCACTGACAACTTTCACTGAGGTTTCAAGATCCAGCAGGGACCGTTGGGCTTATTAAGAAATAGAAAGTATGAGTGACAGGGAGAGCAATGGGGAGGAAAGGTGATTTCAGAGGATGAAGACTCGAGATTTTATGCAGAAGGGAAAGGAGTAACATAAGCTGAGTGGTAATATAGGCAAGGATAGGAGAAGCTACAGCATCATTACCGAGCATGGACAGAGGAGAGCACGACTGACCTATCATGGTCGCAGATGAAGAACAGGGAACACTGGATGGTCATTACTGCGAGGTGATTAAGGACGGAGTAAGATTAACCGTGAATGGGAGGGAGTGAGACTAACCGCGTATTACTGCAGACTGAACAAAGGAAACTGAGCACAAGTGACTGGTGAGCACTACAGAGTGCATGAAGGAGGAGTAAGAGAGTGTCACATCATTCATGCACGCAGCACAAGCAGCGGGAGTGACTAATCACTACTCCAGAGTGCACAAAAAAACAGACTGAGGACCAGACTGCAGACTTCCATAAACACTGATGGGGAAAGTGACCAATAATTACCAAGTAAGAACTGCCAAAGTCATTTCAACGGTATGCAAATCAGGGTCGTGCACACTGTGCAAACACCAAACACACTTCAGAAAGTTAGGAACAAAAGCATTTGGGAGAAGCGCGGCCGCGAAATTGAAAGTGACCGTAACATGATCCAAAACAGATGGCACCCTGCGCGTCCCTGCTCGCTCTCGCAAGCTGGATGCCGTGGGAAGAAGCATTTACTGGAAAAGGTGGGACATGCACCCGCCTTTAGCCAATTGCGTGCTTTCATTTTTGAAAGCTACACGCAAAGGCCAATACAACGTGTGGAAAATCCCAACACACGCACGAGTTTTCAGAAAAGCTGGAGTGATTCCAAGAGGCCCTTTCCTAGAGCAGCGCTTGCCCCCTGCGCTAGGCTCGACCTAAAAAAAAGCGCCCGAGAAATAGGTACAGGCGATAGGTTTACAGCAGCCAGTTCTACGTTAATTACCAAATACTGTCAATAATATGTTGGTCAACTGTATAGGATGTATTTTGTAGATGGTGCAATAAAAAGTATAAATAAATACATATTCATTCTAAGGATCTGGAACCAGGTGTACCGTCGACCCCACAACCTGCTTTTATGCAATACAAGTGTCAGCAGCGGCATGCCATATTTGGAAACTAGATGACCATAAATTGTAATAATCACCAGCACATCGTGGCACAATAGCGCATAACAAGCACGATTTTGCAAACTTAATTAAAGACAAACATATTAAATTGAGTTTCCAACTAAAGTCAGTCCTGTTCGGTGCCTAAGTGAGCATGAATGATTAACACCCTGGAGGATTATATGTAGCAAGCATTGGCAAAGCCTACATGTCTTTCCTAGCTGACCTATGAACTAAGCTGATGCTGCACATTATCGGGAGAAAGCAAAATGTTTGATGATGCTGTACAACTTCGTGGAAAATTTCTCAGAAGAAGAAAAAAATATATTGATGTAATGAAGCAGCTGTGGGTATGATGCTTATGCGCAGATGCTTGATGTTGTATTCACGCCTACATCACCACACGTGGGAGCCAGTGTCATGAGGTGGGCATTCTTTTCTTTGATTTTTTATTTTCCAATCCAAGATGGCAGACACTACATGTACTGGTAAAAAAAAATCTTTTAGCATAAAAGCACTTAATGAACTGCAGAGCAGCATGGTAGCAAAAAGCAGCTGCCAGGTGCTCCAAACATGTAATTATAATGAAAATATTACTTTGTCCGTCATGGAGGAGCATGTGAGAAGCAATGGGGAACGGGTGGAGAAGGGCTGTTGGAATGGAAGCAAACAAAAAAGGGATAAACATCATGGGTTGGGAGTTGAAGCACACAAGGGAGAGAAAAAGATGGGGCGAAGGGAAAAACAGGGGAAGGAAAGCACAACATGTAGTACAGGGTGGGCAAAGAGAAGCATATGAGGAAGACAGCTATATAACACATGCAATCTTATTAAGTGCTTAAGCAAAAAGAAAAAAGTAGTTACTTCAAAATTGAGCAGTGCAAGGACAGAAGCCAGCCAATAAGAGAGATGGTAAACAGACTGTGTTCAAATGGAGGGACAAACCCAAGGCAGACAAGCTCGGACCAAGAACGCAATTAATTAAGAAGAAAAGCATGACTGTAAACCCAACCAACAGTAAGCAATGAGCAAGCGATAAGACCACCTCAGCTCTTGTTGAGCTCACAAATGGCCTTTTGTCACACGATAGCTTGTGCTGCCAGGTAGACTCAACCGAAAAAAATAAAAATGGAACACTGACTCACATTTACTTAATAAACCTGTGTAGTGCAGGACAGATAGATCTGGCAATGAGACGAGCTATGAAACCTGCAGACATTTATTAAGGACAAAATGTGCTTGACCCAGAGTGCCTTAAGATGGGTATTGATATTACCAGGTAACTAGGCCCTTAACGAGGTAGCACACATTTCTTTAGCTAAATAAAATCTTGATTGGCACCAGCACTGCTTGAACTCGAATGTCATCATTGCACAGCTAGGCTTCATCCAGAAATATCAATACAAAATATTATATCAATGCAACATTAGAACTGCTGCAAACGTATTCTTTCACCTTAATAATTTAACTAAAACCCAGTTATCTTTCAGCACCCTGCAGAAGTTAGGATCGAAACATCAGAGTTTAATGCAACAGCCCTCTAAAAATAAAACTTCCTCATGCAAATACTCTCACAGCCACCACGCACTCCCTTGGTGGAATGGAAGGTGGCCATAGAGCATGCAAGGAAACTGGAAAACACTGTACTTGACGTGGGTAATAAACAAGTACTAGCATTGTAGGTCTGCATCGGCATAACTAAAAGGCAAGACTTCCAAGCGTTGCCAGTTTTTTTTGCTAATAATAAAAACAAGAATAGTTCTAAAAAGTACGATAATTTATGCATGTGCATCTGTCAAGCATGCACACATGTCGTAATACTAGGGAGGCCAGAGCCTGATGATGTAAGAGTCATGACATGGCATCCATTTTCTTTTTTGATGGGGTAGAATGGATGGGGGAAGGAGTACCGTCCCCCAACAAGTAGTGAGAGCAGCAAAAGGGGAGAAGCGACAGATTAGCTGAGTTGGAGGGGGGTGGTAAATAAATTATAAAGGTAGACAAAAAAAGCGAGTCGAGAGGGGCTGTGGAAGCAATTGACAAGCAGCAACAAGGAGAGTGGGGATGCTTCAGTGGGGAAGCAGCACACAAGTGTGCGAGCATGAGAACACATACGCCAATAGAATGAAAAAAAAGTTTTTCTGTAGACTTTCCAAGCAACAAATAGGACTTGGAGAAAAGAGTATGTTTGGGGGAAGCAGAAGAGGGGCAGATTAAAAATACATGCACTGTGATGGGGTGCTTAAAAAAAGAAAAAAGTAGTTCCTTAATGGTGAGCAGTGGAAGGATATTTAAGTCTTTCCTCTTGCCGGCTAGTACCATACAAAACGTAGGTGCAACTCAGAGCCTACGCGATAATCTCTCCAACCTCTTTCAGGAGAAGATTATTAATATCTACTCTAGCTTTGTTTTGGACAATAAGGCTTCCCACCTCGGATATCTGTCAAGAAATGTTAACCATTGATAGTTATGCCTACAGTGCTGATCTGTGTCGAGAAATGCCATATCTAACATTATGAGAATTTGAGAGCATCTCTTTCGAAGATACCGTAAGGGCTCGAACTTCAGTGAAATCGGGGTCTCCTTTAGACTCTTGCCCTCAAAGTGATATACAAACAAATCAATGTGCTATATATTCAATCATTAAAATTGAGCCTCTTCACTAAATTATGGATAGCTATAATCCTCCCATTGCTAAATAAATAATATTTTTTTTAAAGCGCAAACTCTGAGCCCTCTTGTATGAATAACTATGGACCAATTTCCCTCCTTCCAGCTCCGGGAAAACTATTAGACCAGACAACAGCCAGATTCAACCGTTTATCAAAAATGATTCATGGTATCCCTCTCAATCTGGGTTTTGTTAAGGTTTTAGCAAAGAAGTAGCACTTCTCAAAGTTGCATAATTTCTTAAATCTAATCGAGATTTAGGTAAACAAGTAGTAGTTATTCTGCTGGACCTCTCACCCGCATTCAGGATGGTCTCTCATGAGATTCTGCTGAACAGGCTGAGAGCTGCGGGCATTAGCAATATGGCCATGAAGTGGCTCTAATCCTTCCTATCAGACAGGGAGAAAGTTGTACATCTTCCACCGTTTTCTTCGTATTTTAAGATATGTTGTGGGGTACCACAAGGTTCTGCTCTAAACACCACTCTTCAATATCTATTTAGCTCCTCTGGGTAAATTAGGAGAACTAGAGTTTTAATCTTGTAACCTATGCCAATGATACACAGTTGATGCTTTCCTTTCAACAAACGGACGGCGCTGTGATGGAAAATGCGCAGAGCTGCCTCAGGGCCATAGTGAAGTGGATGAAACAAAGTTATCTGAGGCTGAACTCATACAAATCTGACATTTTGCTCTTTGAAGCCTTAGGTTCACCTGCAGAAACATCTCCGTGGATTTTGGTCCTCCTCTAGTTCCCAAAGAAGAGCTTAGGAACCTAGGTGCATTCAACTAGCATTTAAGCCCCAGGCGAGATATTACAGCTGCAGGTTTCTTCCTCTTAAAATTCTGAAAGACGACTCTGGTATTTCAACCTGACCACTCTCACAAGATGGTAATTCACACTACGATTATGGCAAAGTTGGACCACAAGGAGGACTTGTTAATAAATTCCAAGTGGTTCAAAATCCAGGAACCCATCTTATTTTGGCATGTCCCAAAAGACAATACTCTATGTAAAACTTGAAGCCTCTACATTGGCTCCCCATTAAACAGAGGATAATTTTAAAAACTGTGACCATCGCTTGTAGGGCCTTGCATATTTTCAGCTGTCTCCATCTACGAAGGAGAGAGAAACAGTACGCTCATATCAGAACTCTAGGCTCTTCCAACCAGGGCTTAGGATGTATCCCCAAGATACACATGGAGAGGCTATGAGGATGCTCCTGTGCCTATTTGACAGCAAAAAACTGGAACCTGCTTCCCAAAGCGCTTAGATATTCGGATACAGAAAAAACCTTTAAGGCTCCATTAAAAACATATATATATCGCGCAGGAAGAACCCGGAGATGTCTAGTATCCTGCTGTTGCCGTTAGGGTGTTGGGAGGGGGGCGGCGGCTGCAGCCCCTAGCCTTGGACACGCGAGACGAGCGTAGTGTTGACCGGTAGTTAAGGGGTGGGAGGGAGGGGGAGTTTGATTGTTTGGCATCTTAATGCACGTTGGGGCGCTCTGCCCATATCTTTGTGGATGTTCTGCAGGACACTAGACCTGCCACATTCTGGTTCCACCTTGGTACACCTGCATCCTTTAACGCCGCCGTACCTCCGGGTTGACGGCATTGGGCTGTGTGATTCGAGACATATGCAAGTATATTTACCGCGGCCGGCCCATAAGGGTTGTAGGCTCTCTGCTGTGTACCTTGATTCTTTGAATAAAGGTTTTTCCCCAAAAAAAAAAAAAAAAAAAACCATATATATTTGACACCTCCAAGTTGTGGTCCCCTTTTTACAGCTGCATGCTTTATAAATAATTATTAATTCATTTATACAAATATTGGTATTGTTCACAATAGGACTTTCACAACAGACTGCTAAACGCTGTACATTGATAATTCACATGGGCACGGATGCACTGCAGCAGCTGCACCAATGACGGCTCTGCCCCCTGCATCACCAGGAATATGAAGTATACTTACCAGCACGGATGAACTGCAATAAAATGCTACCCTCAATTGTAAAAGAAACTGAGCAGGTTGGGGAGCAACAGGTTTATATTGTCCCATCTGTGTCGCTTGTGAGGTAAAAGATGAGGGATTACAGGGTTCAAAATACGCAGTTACAGACCACATAAGCAGTGGACATATTGCAGTACTGTCATTCATCATAAGTTTCTTTCTACACCGCTGCCAAAGAGCTGCCTAAGTCCCTGGACCGTGCCACTTCACAGGGAAAGCACTGTCAAATGCAGTTTTGTCAAGGAAAATTACAAATCCACGTTTACTTACAAAGCCGATATATTTCCTCAGCAGTTAAACCGTTCGTTACATACTTGCAGGTACTGTGTGCATTTAAAGGAACTGGATTGTGAAGCTAAATTGAAAAGGCAATGCAATGTCCTAATATGATGCCATTCGAGTCATTTCCTCATCTTGGGTCACATGACCCAAAGTACGGCAACTCACAAAACAGAGCACAATACCTCGAGGGTTCTTAAAAGGCACCTCGCCAACAGCAGCACACACTTATATAATGCCATCAGCAGCATTTTATTTTGTTGCACCCCTTAAATTTGCTTGGATGCACTAGTAGAGCCTTTAACGTGGAGGACAGGCACCCAATGAAAGCAGGATACTATTGAACGCATCTATATTTTCCGAACCCCTGTGTTCTACAACATTGTAATGTACATGTAGTACTTCTAATGGGGACATATTTCAAAGCTGGCATGGCTATTAATGTTAGTCTTCCTGGTCTTTACTACACGTTTCTCAGGACGCCTGGTATTGTTTGCTTATTTCGTATGCGTAGGAGGTATTGAGGACACTCTTGACATGGATATGCCAGTGTTTCATCATCCTCCTATCATTGACCTGATCAATACATCGTATTATTTGTGCATAAGTTAGGAAGAATTCTAATATTCCGTGCGAAAACATTCACAAACCATTTATTATGGCCAATCTACCAAAACATGTTAATACAGGGAAGGCTACAGTGAAAGAAATGCAGGGGATCAGGCTAGCTCAAGCTTTGAGAACACATCAGTTTTACAGCCCATCTAAATGTTCCACCCCCTTGTAAAAGGATACAGACGATTAAGCCACTAGAAAGGAATGTGGGGCGGTTACCTAAGCTCATCACAAAACAAGTTGAGAGAAATGCAGACGGAGGAAGGATCCTTTTCTGTTATGAGGCGGACAGAGTGAAGCTAAAGGTGGCCATGGATTCCACGAGGTGGGGGGGAAAAAAAGAGACCAGATTTATTGTTGGATCTAGCTGATGTCTAGGGTAATCTTCAAACTACTACCCACTAAAATGGTTAAATAACTTGCGCCTGTTTGTACAATGTATTTTAACTGAATTTCTTTTTAACAGAAAATTAAGTGAGAAAATAAAGTCATCACAACAGCCACGATATGTAATAATTCAAACTTCTGCAATGTTTTACCCTTTTTTTTTTTTTTTAATAATGTGACCCACTTATTAGCAAGTGAAACAGAAAAAGTGGTAACCTGTGGGAATAGATTATTACACAACTGAGCCAGTAAGCTTATTAATCGGTCACTGGTATGGTCTAGACCATGGGTACTCACAAACATTTTCCCGGGGGCCACAAAGTTTGATCTATGGTGTGACCAAGTGCCGCACTGATGCCAGTGGGGGGTGTAAAGTGGGTGTAGGGGAAGCAAAGCATGTATATCTAGTAGCTGTCTTTACAAATGAAGGTGCTCCTAAAGTTAGAGGGCCTAGTTACTTTCTTTCTCTAACTGGAATTAACTTTTAAATAAGCGATTGCAGTATATTTAACATTTATTTCCATGTTAGTGCTGAGTTGAGTAAACAGCAGCCCAGTGCTACTGCTGCCCAGGGGGCCGCATGTAAAGGTCAGGAGGGCCGCATGCGGCCCGCGGGCCGTACTTTGAGTGTCACTGGTCTAGACTGACAAAATGCTATTTATTAGCCGTTTTAAGAAGCAAAACCCCAAACACCTAGACTGGGATGCGTAGGACAGTGTATATACATATCATAGTGACAAAACAAATGTCTATTCACAATACAAAGTGGGACATATCTTCTTATACATAAACCCTCAAGTACAAAAATCAAAACAGATTAAGTGCAACAACACACACATATATTCCATGTCCCTACAGCAATAGGAACCGTCTCCCTTACAAACTTTTTTCAAACAAACAAAGAAATATATGGCTGCGATTTCTAAATATCATACGCAATCCATATTAGAGGTAGTCCTTTATGGTGACACCCATGAGGGGAACGTCATGTCCTCAAAAGTTTTCTGGAGTGTCTCAACAAATCCCTAGGTTGTGCTATAAGATGTACTCCAGCCTAGAAGTTAAATGGCACTAGTGGACTGCAGCCTCTACTGTGCTACACACTGCAGTGGTAGTGCAAACATGGTTTCAGCCCTACCATTGTAGTTGTGTTAAAAAAATATATATATATGAAATCTGACCGGTCAAAAAACCTTCAACATGTCAAAACCTTCCTTTTAAATATTAAGTCATTCCTATGTAGGGATTGTGGCCCACAAGGCAGCGTGCATGGTATTTAATAGTAGGGGTGGGCGTAACTCACAGAAATTCACTCCATGAAATTCCACAGAGTTCCATCAAAAGGCGGGAAAAATGTGTGTTGCGCTGCAATTTAGCAGCAGTAGGGCGTTCTGTGCTGAGAGTTCAGCACGAATGGCATCACGAGGTGGGCAAGAGCGCGCAGTCCTTAGAGTTGATTTTGCTGCTGCTCCTGCAGACAATTTATTCAAGAATTCTCCTTCTGACTGTGAAAATCTTACCGTAAGGCTCACTAGCAACTGAAAATCGCACTAGTGGGCACCAAATTTCACTCCACAGCGCTCTTGTTGGAGGCTTGCATTGCTCCCATGGTCATCGCATTGCTCAAACGGGAAACAAATTCCACCACAAGCCGATTGGTGGAATTTGGATGGAACTCTGCTTTAAGAGTAATGCACCGTCGCCAAATTCCTCCAATTCCACGAGCGAAATTAAAAATTCCGCCCAGGCATATTTAATTGTAGGACATGCAGAACTTTTATGCTAACATGTTCTGCAGTGACTAGCACACAAAACCTATTTTCACTATGGAAGGCCTAGCAGTCACAGATAAAATGCTAATACTGTACCTCAGGACAGAACTGGCTAGAAAAATAAATTAAAGAACTATTTTTAATATATATGAAAAACACAATTCAATGGTGAAGTTAGGTTTGTAATTAAGGAGAAGTAACTTTTAGAAATGTACTGTTTCCCTGCCTGAAGTTCCTGGAGACTAATTTGAATTTGCTGTCCAATTTCTCCGAGCAAGAGATTAGCAAATAAATTTGTACAAAATGGTGTGAAATGCCTCCTACAGGAGCAAACAATAGATTGACCTGAACAGGCGGAGGGGACTCCTATGAACCTCTTAGAATAGGAAGGGTGAGGGGGCATGGGCATAATTTTTGAGAATGCAGTGTCAAATCCTACAGGAGTGTTGAATCCTGCTTGACCGATCTTGCTGGGGTTTAGCACCTTAGCGCCGAGACGCCTCATGGTAATTGTTCGCGATTTATAAACCCCATTTCAAGTCACAACCCTAAGTTGCACTTTCAAAGGCAGAAAACAGAATGACAAGTCAGTTTTTGTGTTTCTACTGCCTCGTCGCTGATGAACCATTATTTGTCCAACCGGACTTCTAATTCTGGATTTAATGTGGGCACAGTGGCTTAATTAAATTGGATTTTAGTGTTAGATGTGAGAAGACTCTATGATTACTATAATGCACTCGCCAAACATCCCAGTACTCAGACCCCAAGTTAAGTGTGGCTAAAGACTTTTGTCATCTTTATTAAAAACCAAAAGGTGGGTAGGGTTGGTCCCAGGAACTTTTGCCTGCCGTTAATGCGTGTCCAGGAGTCAGTCCCACCCACTGTCTAGCACCAAGCATAAATGTCTGGAAAGAGGAGATCCAAAGGACAGGACCCGTTTCCTCTTGTACCCAGAACAAAGATGAGGACCTCCTGTTAAAGGGACATGGATACAAGCTACAAGAGGCCTTGCCTGCAACTGCCCAGTGGCAGCTGAACATGGACTAGGCCCTGCTGCTAGTCTGGCCGACACCTTGTGAGTCTCTAAGTGACTTACCAGAGGTGCTGAGTGGTAAAATATTTGGGCAGGACAAACTTGGTTGGTGTACTGGAGCTGCACTCCATCACAGTCGGTGTCAAGTTGCAATTAGGTCCTGGCCTACCACGACTATTTGCAATTTGTGCTTCTTGACACTATTCCTTCTTAAAACTTTAAAAAAATCATATTTCCTATTACCCAAATTGCTTTTTGTCATTCTGGTGTCATTTTATAACATTTACATTTTTTAATCCGTGAAAATTGTTTTGCTTACATTCTAACTTTATTACTGTTTTTGTACTGCATAAATACTTTACAAATGGTCCTAATTTGGGCCAGTCTACTCTATGCCATAGCCACCAGAGGGTTGGGCTCAGGTTAATTTAGTGATTTTAGTTCACCCCAACAAGGGTTGTGATTATTCCTTAAACTGGGTAGTCACCCACTCCAATTAATAATTCAGTTTCCTAAAATAAAAGTTATTTGCAGGCATATAAATAAAAAGGTTATATATGCCAGGAACGGTCAGATAGAAGTTAATGAGCAGTATAAAACTGAATTCACCCACAGGAATAATATATGCAAAAAATGATTAATTGGTCTACCTTACATACATCTAATATTCATTACAAACGTAGTGCTTACACAATGCCTCCCCTCAAACACCGGACACTCTCCCGCACTCCATTTTGTCCTCTGTCTTTCTCTCACGTGCTGCTTTCCCCCTTCTACCACCACCTGATTTTATATTCTCCCACCTCCCTGTTTCTCCCCCACCTGCCCCTCTATTGCTCCCTCACCCCTTGTGGGCATTTACATTCTCTCTACCCTCATTTTTAGAGGTCTCATTTACAGCTGGGCGCTCTGCTACAAAACAAAAGTAAGAAAGAAAACGGTGCCTGCATCATTCTATAACCACCTGAAGGCATGGTGGGGCACAGGCACACACGTGCAAGTTCAAGCAGTCATGTTACCGCTCCTTCAGCGAACACTGTCATACTCGATAGTCCCAAAAGACAAGACCCAATGGCTTTGTCAATGCTTAAAAAGGAGACTACAGAAATTCTGTAGCAAAATTAATGTATGTGAATCAGAGGTCCTGTCACCCGTGTTGAATAGCTATTAAGGAGCGAGAGTGACATGACCAGGAAGGACTCTTTGTAAATTCACAAAAGAAAGCTGTAATAATTTAAGTCAGAACACATGCTACTGTCCTTTCGTAAGCAGTGTGAAGAAAGATGCATCGGTATATTTACTTACGGGAAAATGCAAATCAATGAAGGTTTTTATTCTTTTTGTTGTGTGTGCCATATGGACCTCGGGACCTTTACCACAAACATTAGATTACCACTGCCATCACCACATTACCATAATCATTGCCGCCACTGCCATTACCACCTTCACCATTAATCACCCTCACAAATATCACTATTATAGCAAATATCACCGCCACTAAAACAATGGGTGTTTGTGAAGCACGCATTTCTCGCTTGGTGCATTTGATCAATGAATAAGAAATATTTATTTAAACTAAATCAATGGTACCTTTACCATTGTCACTACTGGCATTATCACTACCATTACCAGAACCACTAGCACCACCTTTACCAGAACCAATACATCACCGGTGCCACCACTATCATTACCAGGACATCCTTTACTCTCACCATCACTGTTACCACCAATACCTAGCAAACATTAGCACCCTCAATGCATATGTCATCAACCCACCACCACCTGCACTCCTACACTACACCATGTGTCACACCATTGCAATCAGCACTGTCACCAACATTCCTAAAGCCCAGACACCCAGGACATGTTTGGGGTCGAGGACAACAAGGTGTCAAGTTTATTCTATCCAGGGGCCAAGTAGGCCTAATCCCCTGCAGCACAAGCCATTTGGCTGCCAGTTTACAGTCCCACATAATGGATCAATGAAACAGCATGGTCTGCAACGGACGTAAGATTTGTTACTATATGTGCAAGCTGTTCGAACTTGTATATATGGTACCTTAATACAAATCCTTTATCATCTGGGTTTGCGCTCTGATAAAATGCAGAGAGCTTGGCTAGCATTACTGACAGTGGTTCCAGTAAAACAATATACTCACATGTTTGCAAATTAACAATTTGAGGCTACTTTGAATGCTACTTGATTAGATGCATCAGTCTGAAAGCAAGATTGGTCCTTTTTTGCTTTAAAAAATAAAGTCTATAAAAAAAATATATATATATGAGCCTGGGAAAAAAAATGTTTTGCTAAATTACAGTGTAATTGAAGGTACCATTTATTTGAGGTAGCTTTTACTAAAACCAGTTTGGTGAATGCTAATATTTCCAGTAAAGATTAATGGAGAATCAGTGTAAAAATCAATTATAGCAAGATTATAGGAAACATAAGTAAACAAGCATTGGCAAAGTCACCAGGTTGGGCTTACATTTCCAGCCTTTTGGCTTTGTTAATGAGTTTTTGGATTTGATACAGTTCATATAAAACTTTATTCTTGAGAGAGTAGCCCCACCCTCACCAACGTAAATTAATTAGGTAAAAGCAAATATATCTAAATGCACACATTGACAAAGGAGTTCCTGGCACTGAACGGAACTAATTTACGTGTGCGAATGTGCTCCTTGTGAAAGAGCAGAAAGCCGTGGCTCAAAATGAAGATGCCGATGGTGGAAGTAGGTTGACCCACTGCTCCATGCTGTAGTAAGTGGGAACATGAATGTTGCAACAAGAGAACAATGGCTGGAGAGGGCTGGCTGAAAGTCCATATAAGTATAATTTTAATAAAATAAAAAGGTTTTGGCAAGTGCCAGATCTAATTAGAGGTCCAACTCTTTAAGAAAGTCACAAAAAGGGAGTCCCTGGTCGTTGTCCATGTAGTCCTGCAGATTTACAACTTTCATTAATTTTGTAGAATTTACAGAATCTGTCCCGAGACCTGCACACCTAGAAAAGGTGTGTGAAAAACATTTTCACATGACCAAATATGTACATATGTTTTTTCTCATGAAAAAATCTGATGAGCATTTGGAAGTTAGGTTTCATACAACCATTTCTTTCCCACCCTGAGAAAAATAACTTTCAGTTATTCCCTTGACAGGAGTACATTTCCAATATTTCCGAATGTGGGAATATATTGGAGAAGAGTTGGTGAAACCCCTTTAACATCTGAGTGTGCACAGACTAAAAGGGCGTATTCCAACACTAGTACCACAGCTATTTCCAGCTCCGGTATATAGCTTTTCAGAAGGATGATAAAATCAGGGCAATACTAAAATTCTAACCACGCTATAATATGAGCTTTGGCAAAATAGAACTGGCTTTTAGGAGAGGTCTGATATAATAAGAACGATTATTACATAATTTGCCATCGCACCAAAGAGACAAGCGGATTTATTTTTGCATGAAGTATCCTGTCCCAAAGGACAAGTAGATATTTGATAAAATTCCACACCCCTCCACATGGGATATACATAAGTCAGATCTGCAGCACCCCTGAAACCAAATTATTGTATAATAATAATAATAATAATAATAATATTTTCCCCAACCAACATGGTTTGATTTTGATCACTCAAATAGCTTAAAATAGGTTCTAGAAATTCAACCGTTTTTCTACAATCAGCAGCATATAAATTCTGAAGTTACATACATTTGCGTTTCAAATGCAAGCTTTGAATTTTGGTAAACATTAATTCAAACAAGCAAACGCTTCTGATTTTGTTCACATAGAGGAGAGCTACTTACAAGTAGCTGGAGAGCTACCGGTAGCTCACAAGCTGTTTGCTGGAAAATCCTGATCTAGATCTGCATATTTAGATTCCTTGTGGTTCTACTAAATGTGCAAAGAGGTTTATGGCTACTGGCACTGAAACTTGTATGCACATGTCAAAGCACCCCACTTTAAGTGGGAAACAGCAAGCCGATAGTTGTACATTTCAGGGGTGTTACAGAGACTGTTAAACCTTTAAACATGCAACATCCATGGCAAGAACAAAAACGCTTTTAGTGTAATAAGAAAGATTTTCAATTTTAATTCACCCCGACAGATTACTATTAATTAATGCCAGCAAAGCAGACACCACAAAAGAGCACAGGGCCATGATCCAGTCTCTGTGTTAAGATACTGGGAAAACAAATTTCATTGTAGATTTGCATATTGCCACCAGTGTGGAAGCCGAAACCACACAGTCAAGATAGTCTGCTTTGTCATATGCTTTGTGTCCAGATATGATCATGTTGCTCGATGTTCCTTAAAAGGGTTGCAGGAGACTGTTCTCAAAAAATTGCGCTAATTTCCCAATATTCACAGGTTACAGCCCTCCACCAGCCCTTCCCACACACACCTCACCCCCTATCCCTCCTTGCCCCAATCCACAGGCCCATGCCCAATCTTCCTCGTTTGCAAATATAGGCCAAATTCTTAGTAGGACTACCAAAAGCATGCAGCTCTCGCACAGGAAAGCCATCAAATCATGAGCAAGTAAGGGCTGACTTTGTACAATGCTGCCTGCAAAAGACAGCAAATGCAAAAAGAACAGCAGGCACTGTTTGTAGCAAAACAAACAAGCACTGAAAATACAATAGGTCTCGCCTTTGATTACGTTAAAGCCATTTGCTTTCCTAATGGTATTGCATAGTAAAGCAAATGGCTTTAAATTAATGAAAGGCGAGACCTATTGCATTTTTAATGCTTGTTGGATGTGGAAGTACCAGCTAATTTCTCTGAGCAATATGCAATGTCCTAGGATAGTGCAAGATCTGTTATTGACAAGTGCTCTGAGGTGAGTGAAGGAGTGCGTAAGAAGATAGCAGAGGTAAGAATTAATGGAGTAGGTCTCGGAGAGGTGTTGCCTAAGACGTTTGACCTATGAAGTAAATTGTATTCCTTGATGTGCACTTAATATTTGCCTTTTTACTAAATTTGCGTAATTACAATGTTTCTGGTTCATAGTTTTACAGTTTAGATGTGTTTATTATGCTTTTATAAGTTATATTAATTAATTATGCTTTGTGGTTTTAACGGTGAAGGTGTGTGTGCAGTGCTGTGTGTGTTTTTGGAACGTAGAAGGTGGAATACGATTGTAGGTTGTGAGGGAGTGCTTGCTAGGCGAGACCTAAAAGACATTGTGTCAGTAGAAGGCACAGATTGCTGTAGCTAATCTCTGCAAAGTGCAACTATCAGTGTATACTGATTGGAATTAGAATGTTTAGCTTTAGTTTACCTTTCACATATAGAATGTTGATTAAACAAGAGACAAGGGTAATGAGTGAGGAAGGGTGCGACTATCATTATGATGATAAAACCCAGTTTTCCCAGGGACTCGTGAAACTTTTACTATTTCACTGAGGTATGCCTAATTATTGGTTTCTGTACCACTCAGTTTTGTACAATAAAATCTCCCAAGCGTGTATTTATTAATAATATATTGTTTTCCCCATTGCTTAGTAAAGAAAAATGAGCCACCCTGGTGCAGAAAGTGTGCAAAAGCCAGTTACCAGTGATTAACTCGAAGAGCCAGTTTTAGCATCTTTTACATTCTCACGGGTACCAACGTGACTACGTCCAAATTGCAAAAAGTCGATGGAATTATTGTTCGGTGTAAAACGGTCAAATAAAATATAGGGAGATGGGATATTTTATGTCCGTGTGCAGAAACATTATTATGGGACACTTTTGCAGGCTTGCTATTTGAGGAAGGATGCTAATCCGGCTTTATCAGCACAGCTTAACAAAGACCACTAGTGCATTGAAGGCTTGGTTTACAGGCTGGGTGGGATGGGGAGGGCAGGTGCTTGGCGACGACAGACACATACGGTATAGCAGCGGCAGGGCTTGTGGTCGAATATCTGCCCGTATTGGCCTGTGTCTGGTGTTATCGGGGTGTGAGCATAACTAATAGAGGCAAAGACAGGTGGGGTGGCCACTGCCTGGTGGATGGCGTTAGGCTAGACTATAAACTACGCTGTTTTCATCACGTATCCTTGCTGTCTATTGGACTACGGTTAAGTTATTTCTTTTATTGCTTGCACTCGTTCATGTAACCACTGAATGCACGGCTTACAAATGAGCATTTGATGTGCAGGTTTATCTTCCAAACCGCCTTGCTTTACCCCCTTCCCCCTCCAGCCACTATTTAACTACTGTGCACTACCTTTCTGACCCTTATTTCACCCGGAAGCAATTTCACCTTAACAACTAACATGAGGGCAGACAAACTGCGGAAACAAGAGAAACCTTGTGTGCATTCCTGCAGCCGCACAAAGTGATGCGACTGCTTGTCCATGGCAGTGACGTAGGCTGCGGATCATTCCTCTGTGTTAGCAGGCCTGGGCTCCTGGTGAAAACCCCGTTATGCCTTGCGTCAGAAAGAGTGCATGCAGCCTGCATGGCTGCCATACGACGCAGAGCCTCTGGCGGGATGTGGGCCACTCTATAGATTCACGAGTAGGCTGGTAGCCGGGAAACGACGCAGCCCCCTCCACATGGCTGCGGCTGCAGACAATGGGATTCTTGTTTATGTACGGTCAGTTGGAGCTCATCTGTTAATGAAGGCCGCAACGTGCCAACCATGGGACTTGAGTGCCCTCGGGTTCTGTAAAGGGCACCATCCAGTGCGGGACGGGGCGTCCCGCACTAGCGGTAATCGCGTGCACATGACGGTGGGTAGGAATGATGATAACGTTGAGTCTTCAACTGGCGTTCTGGGCCGGTTTCCTGGTATCTTTGTGATGTAGCGGCGCCTCTTTATAGCTGTGGGAGACCTCCTAGGTAAGTGAAACAAGTACCGTCCCCGGAAGAAGGTCAAGGCAGTCAACGCGGCCGCGAAGCCGGGGGAGAAGCTGTGCAGTGCCGGCGGGATTAACAGCTTCAAGCCTGCCGTGAAGAAGAGCAGCAGTAGCTGTTCCAAAGGCTGTCCACATGGACTGTCAGAAAAGTAGACGAGAGCGCACAAGTCCATTTAAAGTAAACAAAGATGGCGTCGGGCTGTCCAGGCGAGCGCATGTGCACATGCGTCTGTCCGTGCAAGTGCATTTTTTTGTCCCTCCGTACGCGTGCACATCTAGCTTTCGAATCTGAATTGATTACAAAAAGGCCCGCGCTGCTAACGCCAGGCGAGACCTAAAACCAGCTGATCTTTTTCCAACTCAGTCTCTAACTGATAAACGGAGGATTACTCATGAGATGCTTAAGATATCCCAACTAGAAGCATCTGCCTTATATAGCATTAGTTCCTTAAATATTTCCAATTATCATTTAGGCGTTGTCAGATACGTGCCCAACTTAACATGGAACCTTTATAAGTAACGTGATCTCCTCAACAAGGGAGCAGCACGTTCTGATAAGCAACACATTGTGATAAGCAACACATTGCGATAAGATGATAAATCTCAGACCAAAGGCTACGTTTACAATTCAATGACACAATGAGTAATAGTGTGCAGTAATAGTACAAACCGAAAGAGAACATGCTTGGACAAGTTACCAGAGCAAGTAGTATGTAGGTGGCTGTGGGGATTTTTTTTTTTTTAAAAACTAGATTTCATCAATCACTGAAAACACAAGCAGCACATTTGAAGCAACAGCAGAATTAACAAAATGATGTACTGGAAGGTAAAGGAGACGTCAATTTGCTGTTTTCCCTTATTATTTGTATTAGCAGAATCTCTTGGAGATGAGAAGTAGAGGTGTCCATGGAGCTTTAAGCAACGGTTAAAAATCATTTTGAGAAACAAAGTTCAGTAGTTGTAAACATTTAAGAAGACAAGCTGGAAGTTGCCTAATGAGAGATATATATATATATATATATATATATATATATATATATATATATATATATATATTTTAACAACCAGGCCTCAAGAATCAAGTTATTTATGTCCTATGTGCCGAATGCCATATGTTATGTTATGTTATGTTATTAAAAATTTATAAAGCGCGCGTACGCCCAAGGGCTTCTTGGCGCTGGTAAGATAAAAAACATAACAAGAGGTGAGTCTGCCGGAAGAGTTATTTCGGATAAGCTTTTGTGAAGAGGTGAGTTTTAAAAGCCTTTCTAAAGGCAAGGAGGTCTTTACTCTGTCTGAGGGCTAGTGGTAAAGAGTTCCATAGGGTGGCTGCCAGGAAGTGGAAGCTGCTGCCGCCTTGTCGTTTTTTCTTGAAACGAGGAACTTCTAAAAGGTCTTTGTGGGCGGATCTTAGGTTCCGTGAGGGGACATATCTACCGATCAGCTGTCTGATAAATAGGGGTCCCTTGCCTTGCAGAGCCTTAAAGATAATGCACCCGGCTTTGAATTCGGCTCTTTGAGCCACAGGTAGCCAGTGCAAACTCTCCAGGCCTGGTTTGATAGGTTCCCATTTGGGTACTTTGCAGATCAGCCTAGCGGCCTGATTCTGCAGGTACTGTAGTCTTTTGAGTTGTTCTGCAGGTAGGCCTAGGTATAGGCTATTAGAAAAGTCAATGTGGGAGAGGACTAAGGCCATGACTACCTGGATTAAGGCGGAGGGAGTGAGGAAATGGGCGATTTTCCTGATTTTCCTTAGTTGGAAAAATCCAGAGGAGACCACGGTACCAATTTGGGATTTTAGCGAGAGGTCCCCGTTGATGGTTATCCCCAGGCTTTTTACAGTGGAAGATTTCTTAGGGGGAAGACCCATGTCCGACGGCCAGAAGTTAGGGCTCCAACTGATTTCGCTCTTGCCGGGCAGAATCAACTCAGTTTTCCCTGGGTTTAACTTGAGGTGATTTGAGGACATCCAGCTCTGGATTAGGGTCATGGTGGCTTGGAAGTCCTCCACCGCGTTAGGGGAATTGAGAACAAAGATAAGCTGTAAGTCATCTGCATAGTTATATACAGTGACTTTGTGCTTACTCAGGGCAAAGAGGAGGGGCCGCATGTACAGGTTGAACAACAAGGGGGATAGTGAGGAGCCCTGGGGCACCCCACAGAAAGACTTGACCTTGGCGGCAGAAAAGGAGCCTAAGCGAACCGATTGGGTGCGTTCGGAGATGAACGATTTTAACCAGGCTAGGGCAGAGTCTCTGAGACCCGCCTGTTCGACACGGTTGACCAGAATGGAATAGTCAACCGTGTCGAATGCCGCGGACAAGTCGAGAAGTACTAAGGCTTGATGAAGGTTGTTATCAGCGTTGGACCTCAAGGTGTTCTGGACTGCCAATATTACTGCCTCAGTGGAGTGACCAGGTCGGAAGCCTGCTTGGTTGGGTTGGAGATATTCTGTTTCCTCCACGAAGTTAGAGAGGCAGTTGGTGACGTGCGCCTCCAGCATTTTCGATAGAAAAGGTAGCAAAGATATGGGCCGATAGTTCGTAAGGTCGAGCGGGTCGATGCCAGGCTTCTTGGTGAGGGGAATCAGTAAGGCCTGTTTGAAGCTGCTAGGTACTGTCCCTGACGTGAGAGAGTCGTTGAGTAGGGATATCATGCTGTTGGGCATAGCTCGACCAATTTCTTTCATGATATGGGGGGGACAGACATCCATAGGGGATCCTGATTTGACTCTAGACAATAATGTCAAGAAAGTTTTCAAATCAATAAGGGGATAGGAATGTAAAGTTGAGGGATTGAAATAGATGTCATCCACTGGGGCGGATGATGGGAGTGTGGAGATGTTCTGCTTAATCGTTAAGATCTTATCACGGAAAAAGTCGTTCAGGGAGTTGCATAACGCTTGTGAGGGAACTACCGGGGGGGAAGTTCTATCGTCGTTGCAAAGGTCGTTCACAATCCTGAAAATTTCTTTTGACTTGTTGGTAGAGTTGAGGACTTTAGATGAATAGTAGGTTGTTTTATGGTTCTGTAGAGTTTTTTGGTATGTCTTCCTGGCTGAGCAGTATGCGGCTTTGGCCAGTGGACAGTACTGGGAGCGCCAGGTTCTTTCCTTTTGCCTCACTTCTAATTTCAGTGTTTTTAGTTCGGGTGTAAACCATTTATGTGCATCCGGGCTCCTTGAGCAGCTGAGATGCGTGAGGGGAGCATAGATGTTAATCGCTTCAGTGAGCCATTCATTGAGCCGGCTATCGGCCTCATCCACATTGTTGCTGTCGAGGGGGGGGGAGTTACCCAAGAAGTTTAGAAAGGCTGGCATATCCATGGAGGACCATTTCCTGATGGTTTTACTGGATTGTAGTTTAAAGTGGGTTGTCTTATCTAGCTGGAAAGAGAAACTTATGCTGTGGTGATCGGACCAGCAACAGGGTTTTATGTCTAATACAGATAGGGGCAGGTTCAGAGACCAGATTTGGTCGAGGCTGTGGCCCTTCTGGTGGGTCTCGGTGTGGATGTGTTGTGTCAGGTTAAGATCACAGAAGAGTTCGCTCATCTCTGCAGCTTGGGGGTCCAACGATAGATTGTCGAACCAGAAATTTAGATCTCCAACCAGGAGTAGTTTAGGATGGTTAGTAACCAATGGTGCCAGTAGCTGAGCTAGAACAGAAGGGAATGTAGCCATGGTTTGGGGAGGGCGATATAATAGGACCAATATAAGTGAGCCATTGGGGGTGTCTATTTTGGCGACTATATTTTCAGTATTAGGTAAAGGCAGAGAGGGGAGCTGTCTGAGTTGGAACTTTTTATTGACGATTATTGCTGCTCCTCCCCCAGTTTTTCCGCCTGGGCGGAGTGCTGATAGAATATAGTAGTCTGCAGGTAGGGCAGCTAAAATATCCGGTAGTGAGTCCGGAGTGAGCCAGGTCTCCGTCAGTAGCAGCATGTCAGGTTGTTTGTCCATGAGTAGCAGAAATATATCAGATTGGTGCTTAATCATGGAGCGGGTGTTAAGATAGATACACCTGAACGTGTAGGTGGAGCAGGGTGTGGTCGTGCGCATAGAGTACTCAGGAGCAGGGGCGTTCGTGAGGGAGGCAGAGTTGCCTATACCTAAGTGAGAAATGCGTTTAGCTGCGTGATAAGGGACAGGTGGACACGTCGTGGCGGTATGCCACAGAATCACAGTACTCTCCTCCCCTTGCTACTCGAGCTTGAATGGTC
Organism: Triturus cristatus; assembly: GCF_964204655.1. Lineage (NCBI taxonomy): Eukaryota > Metazoa > Chordata > Amphibia > Caudata > Salamandridae > Triturus > Triturus cristatus. The sequence goes on from NC_140592.1 coordinate 1,218,848,483, forward strand.
AGGCATACCAAATAAGATATAAATAGACAGGGTTGAGGGCTCAAATGAAGGACTGTATCATGATTAGGGCTCCCGGTCTTATGATATTCATCTTTTTAACATTTCCGTCTGTATTTATCCAGATTTATTTTTTGGCCATTTTATTGGTATTTATCCATGCTTATTTTATGTTTTGAGAATAGTCTCGTAAAATGGTATATTTCTATATTTATTTAACTGATAAACATGCACTCATACTTTGAATGCGGTCAAGTTTTAGAAAATGAAGCTGGCAAATATAACAAAATAATACTCTGGTAAGTATATGAGTATTAAATACAGACATATATTAACATATTTGCATACAAGAGAATCTCATCCCGTTTTTCAATCCACATGGTGTCTATCTGCTTAGTAGTCGGTCTGGAATCCATGAAGGACAACATGGAGAGTTACTAACAAGAAGACCAATTTTCTGTATTTTTCTGCTTTTAAAATTAAATAGACAAGAAGCAGATTGTTTTCGGTCTGTATTTATCTGTAAAAATCAGTAAAAACAGAAAACTGGAAGCCTTAATCGTGATCCTTCAAGACTTTTTATTTCGATTTCCAAAAACCTAATCTTAGTTTTATAATAGTAAGAACAATACAACAGTTTCTTTATGTCAGAGCAAATTGGTCGCTTCACAAGGCTGGACATTAAGATATTTGCATGTAAAATTATATTTTAACTTCAATAAAAGCTTACCAAAATTGAGTAATATCCTTGTATTTCTCTACCAGAGTATCAAGAAGATTAGAAAGAGTCATGCAAGCTTAGAATACTGGTGCCAAAGTTCAGTGATTGGAGTATATTGTACACTAGGGAAAGTGTGCATCTTATCAAGTTCCTTGTCAGGTTCTGTTTTTTGAGTAATTGTATAAATTGACATTATTGAATCAGTGTAGATCAGGGCACAATAACCCTTATTGTTTCAGGCACAAGCAAACTCTTCATTGTTTCAGGCAAGTTGTGCACTGTTGCAGGTCTGCAACAGTGAGTTTGGCAGGTGTGCTCTTTAATATTCTAAGAGCAGCACAACCATTGTGAACACATTCATTTCCTACCAGCACTATAAGAAACATGAAATGTTGCGTTTAACTTTTTAGTTTAGGGACAATAAATATCCAGCAAACCAATCCAGCACTACTGTAAGTTGCAAACTCAACATGCACTGCTTAAGACTTCACTTATGACATGTTCTTTGACATCACAAACAACATCACGGATGACAAACAACATCACGGATGACATCATCCAAGCTTCCTTTGTATACATTGCTTTATAAACAGGTATACCATTAGAGCTATGAAAGTGCACAATAGCTTCGAAGAATATGGAGCATCCTTACTGTTACCATATATACAACCACCATATGAAAAGCAAGCTTGTGATATTTGCAACATTAACCCTATACCATACACTTCATAGGTGGGCGAGTTCATGTTGACAACCACAGATGAAAGGGAAACCTTTCCTGCATACATGCATGTCATACCATATTGTCCATTGTATCAGATGTCCCTGTAACAAGCTCTACATTAGAAGCATGATTCATATGGCAAAAAAAAATATTTTACAGCATATAAGAGCTATCAAACATAATGATCAATAGTACCCTATCGCAAGGCATTTTTTAATATATACATTATCAAAATAGTGACCTATTACAATTTTTTGTAATGGACAAAATTTAAAAGATCAGAGGTGGCAAAAGGGTTAGTACCTTACGCAAATTAGAGTTGAAATTCGTTGTCTATTTGGATACATTAATCCCAAGCAGGCTGAATTCAGATGAAGAGATGACAGCCCATTTAGAATCAGGACGCTATAGTTATACTCTCTTACCTGTCTTTCATAGTGTTTTAGTTCATTTCATTGCTTTTTAGGATATTTATTATCTTCACTGTTTTTATTTAGATACATTTGGATCACTGCACATCAGTCCCAGCAGCTGCGCAAGTTAACCCCTTCAGTGCCCATGACGAGATGGTCTCGTCATGGAGCACGGTTGCGCTGTGCCCATTACGAGACTATCTCGTCATGAACCCCGCCCATGAAACGCCCGGCACAGGGCGGGGAAAGGGCGTGGCACTGAAGAGGTTAAGATAATTTTGGACTATTATCCCCAATTTTAGTTTTTGTTCCATTTTGCATTACAATGTGAAAGGAATTTACATTGGCCAAGCTTCATGCACTTTTTGTAATTCCTGTAATATCTGTATTTTACCATCCCCCAGCCAGCATGGTTTATATTAGCTCACTTGGGCAAAGATAATATCAAAATGATTAGATTTCATTTATTTGCATTACTATTAGGGATGGTAACTATTGTATTATCAATAATTGGACATAGAATATACTATGTATATATGGCGGAGTCAGTGTATATTGCATATTTTAGATTTGTGAATCTCAATGGGGTAATATTCTGTTTTAGTGAAACACTGACAATGAGCAATCTACTTTGAATGAAATTGCAACTGCTTATATGTTTAACACATTACCAGCACTTGGGTTAATGAAATTCAATATTACAATTTGTATTCTTTATATATTCTGTCCTGACGCTCATCCTATTTAAAAACTAAAAAAGGCGGGTTTAATTGTCATAAACCATTATTAGTTGTGTTTACATTATGTCACAGAATAATTGGTTTGCATTTTGGATTAATGCAAGAACCATACAATATGTAGAATACTCAACTCCAAAATGGCCAACTCCATTTGGGACTTTTCACTTGAATACTATGGGATCTGTCCATTGTCTATTACGAGCACAATGTGTTTATATGTCTCTGAGAACTTAACCACTCTAGACCAATGAAAAAGGCTACGGCAGAAAAACATGAGAATACTCAAACAAAATACAAACAATAACGTAAGATTCATAACAAAAACGCCAAGTAAAGATGACGGACTAAAAAATATTCTGAAAATGTTGCCATCTGTTACAATTAGATCCAATAATAGGTACACGTGTTGGGAATAACCCACAAACAGCATATTGCAAAGTAAGATCATTTAGAGATAAACTGACATCTGGCAATTTTTGAGCCCAAGAAAGTTATGTTTTGGGTGAAACCCATACTGGGCTTCAAAAAGTGGAAAACATGCAAAACTTGAAAAATTAGAAGGGACAGTTACAAGTTGATCAGCCCCTCCTCAATGAAATTTTGTTGTTAACGCACTTGTGTCCATGCAAAAAAAAAAAAAAAAAAAAATACATTGACAGCATAACTTTTCCTGCTTACAAAAAGGTACTCAAACGCATGCATTACACAATGGGGATGTCACACTACGGCTTGATATTGTGGACCACACTATTGCTATTATGATCTCCACAATAGCAATGTGAACCTGCTCTGCTACTTTGACGTAGACCATGTAACAAAGGGTATTAGAGGTGGAAACACAACAGCAGTACTGAGGCGGTTGGCATCTCATTACATTAGTCATACAATAGTGCTAATCATCAACTTTGTAAATTGTTTAATTTCATTAATTGCTTCCTCCCTAACATGTACAGCATTAAGATTTTAACTATTTTTATGCGCATTTATGCACGATTTGATTCAATTATCACGAACAGGCCTGAAAATGAGATACCCAGTTAGGCTTCAATTATATTGTGAAAAAATGTGTGATCAAAACATACGACCTATTTGTCCACTTGAATCTAATGGAGACACGGGGTCAATGGTGTGGAAAGCGCACTTCTTCGCTGTGCCTGCAGCTGGAGGTGTACAGGTGCAGCCTGCGAGACCTCAGTATGTTCATACCTCCAGGCACAGGAAAGAACTATTAGACATAAAGAAAGATGTGCCAGACTATCGAAAAGATCCAAAAGGTTTCTATGAAGGACTCCAGTCTGCTATAACTCTTTGCTCCATGACTTTAAAAGATGTAGACGTATTCTTTGGTACACTCCTTCCACGCGATGTGTGGAATGGTATACGTAGAGTAGATGATGTCGCTCATTTCGGGGATACCTGGCAAAACCATGATGTCATTGACACACAAAGAGCCCCAGGTGCTCCACCTGACTGACGCATACTTGCTATCGCTGGATTGGTGCTTACTAAGTTGCAGAACACAATACCCCTAGCGAAAAAAAGGATTGGGACAAACTAACTGCATGTAAACAGAAACAGAGTGTGGAAGTCTCGGATTTCTTCACCAAATTAGAATGGGAGTGAATCACAGGCCAGTCCCCAAAAATTGGTCAGCCCATTGACGCTTTATACATGTAACTTCAGCCCAACAGCCTTGTTTGATCACAAAAGAGATACAGAAATATATATATATATATATATATATATATATATTCACTGAAAAAACCATAGGTTTCACACGTTATAGTTAGCGGAAATTTTACTGATAAAAAACCAATGAAATTCCCCCGTTATAGTTACTGCAGGCAACTAAAACTCACGCGACCGCAATCCTCTGCTGATGCTAATACTGTATTTAGACACTTATTTGCCCATGTCTTCTTCCATACATTTTTAGCTATACATATATTACAAATATTTTTTTTTTCATAAAGACACATATGTCATCATCAGAAGATTGCGGTCGCGTGAGTTATAGTTGCCTGCAGTAACTATAACGGGGGAATTTCATTGGTTTTTTATCAGTAAAATTTCCGCTAACTACAACATGTGTGAAACCTATGGGTTTTTCAGTGAATTTGCAAGGTTTTTTAAATGCTAATTCCTAACTATAACGTGTGTGAAACCTATGGTTTTTCAGTGAATTTGTACGTTTTTTTAAATGCTAAGTTACTTTACGCCATTCGTGGCGTGCGCGTCCACTTAACGCAGTTCGTTCTGTGCGCGCACGGTGCGCTTCGCGCACCGTGCGCGCACAGTGAGCACGCGGTGCGCTTCGCGCACCGCGCGCCCACTTTACGCAGTTAGTGCCATGCACGCACGGTGGGCACGCGGTGCGCTACGCGCACCGCGTGCCCACGTTACTCTAGATGGGCCATGTACGCACGATGCGCTTCGCGCACCGTGCGCACATGGAGGACATATGATGCACTTCGTTTTGAAAGGTAATATTTTAATTTTTCGTATATTTTATAAGCCATTTGCACACGGGGTGGAGAGAGTGTGGATAATTTTTTTTTAAATTTTTTTTGTAAAAATGTTTTAGTTTTTTTCAGCTGTGATAAGCCATGCACAATTGGTGGCCATAGGCCACCAATTGCACACGGGGTGCAGAGAGTGTGGATGATGTTTTTTTTTTTTAATTATTTTTTACCGTACGCGTACGGTAAGCGTAATCGCCGAAATTACCGAAAAAATAAAAATTCCGTTTTTGGCCTTGGAGGATCTTTGGGGACTCCCTCAACATGCCTATGTGTGTGGGAGCTGTCTAAACAGCCCCTTTACATGTTTTTGGGCTTTAAATTTTAAAAATCGCTCTGTGCGAGAGAGAAAATGGCGGCCGCAGCTTCCTGGTTTCGGCCGATTCGAATGTTTACTAAGATCTAAGAGCCAATCAGAATCGCGCTCGCGCACGCCACCGTACGCGTACGGTAAGCGCACCGTAAGCTGGCTCAGATATATATATTGATTTAAAGGCTATTTTCTCAGAATCTACTGAACAGATTTACACCAAACCTACAAAAGGCACTTCCTTGACCTGAGGACTACCTCTCTGACAAATTTCTAGTAATTCTGTTCAGCCGTTCGGGCTGTAGCCCTGTCTAAAGGTCCTATGGAAAAATGCATGGGAAAAACGCGTTTTGGGACCCCCCCTTTTATCTCAGCCCCCGCTTGACGAATCCCCCCCGAGACTTTCAGGGAAGGAGCGGAGCGTAGCGCCCCACCTATTTTGAAAAATTCGCGAGGATTCGTCGACCGGCGCCAAAGTTATTCAAAATAGAATGTTGCGGATTTCCTATGGAAACGTGGTCCTAACTATAACTATCTACTGGCGACCGCCAGTAGGTAATATATATATATATATATACATATACATACATATACACACACACACACACATATATACAAACACAAATATATATACAATCATACAATATATAAACACACACATGGAACATGCATCAGAAAATTCTGAAAATGTACTTGGATTAATTTATTGTTCCTACGTGAACCCTACAAAAGGATTTTGAAGCTACTGTGCAGCATTCAAATAGCCCATGCATCACTTTTTACTACTGTTGGGTGAAGGAGAAGATTAAGGCCCAGATTACGAGTCTTGCAGTCCACTGAACACAAACTTGCAGGAGCGCGGCAGCAGCGGTCTCCCGTCCGCCCTATTAAGAGTTGGGTGGTAGGACCACCAGAGCCCTGCTGCAGCCGCAAAGGAAACTGACTGTGTTGCGACGGTGAGGGGCAGTAATATGCTAGGCAGTACCACCAATTATGTTACAAGTTTCCTCTTTGCCGGCAGTGTCATGGTGGTACCTACTCCAAAAGCACTATGGCGGAGAGGAAACAGAGGGGACACTGCAGGGCCACTCCGCCTCCTCCGCCTGGGGATAGACACGGGGGGGGACGGGGGGGACACAGCATGTGACCCCATGTGTGCATGCGCCACAGTTCCTGCACGGCATGGACTTTCCAGTCCATGCCGTGTAGAGACTGTTTTTGGCGTTCCTATTGCAGTGCCTATTTTTAAAAGCATTGCTGTGGGAATGTCAAAAATCAGACCACAAGAAAAGACGAAACTTCTAATCTGGCAGGTGGTCTGACAATGGCTTTGGTGGTGCAGAGAACCCGGCGCCGCACCGCCAAAGTCGTAATCGGGCCCTTATTGTTAGTCATGGGCTTGCTAGATATTACAAATTTATGTATTCAGCCATTAAACTGAACGATATTTCAGTACTGAAAAGAATGTGGAGGGTATTGGCATAGGTAGCTTTTATTGGCAAGTGTGAACTTCCTATAAGAGCTGAAGGTGGCTGTAGATGCATTTTACATTAATAAAATTGCCATGGGCTCCGATTAAATTTGCAAGCTATTTTCTCGGTTTGATATATAATATTACAGCAATACTTGCAGGACTCCATTGTTAAGGCTGCTTTGGGAACATCCTAGGACAGTCAACACTGGCTAGCAGACTCATACTTTGAGTGGGATCCAATTGTGAGCCGTCATCCACAAGCTCATCCAAGAACAGTTACTAAACCGTCCAGAATGTATAAGTTGACCTTGGTTTCCACTTATGCTTGTATTCAGATGGTTGTGGAATGGGATTCAAGGTTCGAACGTGGAGTAGAGCAAAATATTTTGCAAAATTTAAAAGACCAGATTTAAGATTTTTTTGTGCAAATCACAGACAGCAATGCGCTCAGTTTGTGCCCTCAATGGAGTCGTCATGATTTAATTTAGGTATGTGCTGTGGGTGTAAAATCTCACAGTGTGTTCTGAAGAGCACATCTTCATGGAACATATCAATGAGTATTTGGTGAAACCCCATTTGTAAATGGGAATGTCAGGGATGTCTCCTTTCTCCAGTTACAGCGGACATCTAATCCAGGTGGTTGCTAGTCTGATGCCATCAGCAAGGAGGCGGGGCTAAATATGGACGCAAAATTGTCCTGAAGGAACAGGCTCTTTCCTACTTGGCCTAAAAGCCATATGCCTCACCCCTTATCCAGGCAGATGTCAGAATAAAAGAAGGAGCCTTAAGGAACTAACATAGTGGCTAGAAGCCTGCTTGCACTTCAATGTTTAGAGGAAGCTCTCCCCAGTACTTCACAAAAAGGTCCCAGAGTGATCTTGTGTTTTTAAATAACAGTTTTCTCCAAGTCATTGGAGAAAAGTTCCCTTAGCAATCTGTGCAAGTGGACATTTCAGGTTCTTTACACAGATTCATTCTTTATTCGAAATGGAAACTGCACTATCTAACATGATGCTTCCAGCAGAATTCTTCAACGGCTAAATTGGATTTCTTGCAACTAGGGATTCGAACAGCGTGTTTCCATCATGTGCAACATGAAGAGGTGCTGTCCATAAAAGATATTTTCACACAACAACTAAACAGAGATATCTCCTGTGTAAACCCTAAAATAAGTAATTTATTAAAGCACGTTCTAGTTGATTATCCACAGCTACTAGCTGTACATAAACAATTTAGGTACAATTCATCTCCTTGGAAACGGGAGACATTTCTTGCAGAGTTTTGTTACATCAAAGCAGGATATTAAATGATACAGACGGTTATTACCCTGGTATTTGCTTCACCATTTGTTCTAAACCAATAACAAATAGGAAGTGTCAATGCTCTAGCAAAATAAGTAGCAAGATAAATTATGTTCTAATGCATGAGAATATTTTCGATAAATACAACTTTCAAAGCTTGTAGCCTCAGATTTCAAGCTTCAAGAATACTCAAGATTACTGCACCATTACTCCGCCTCCGATGGACCTACGAGACCCTCGAGCCTGTCGGATCCGTGGCGGTCGGTCTTTCAGACCGCCACACACCTGCCAGCCATCAAAATGTGGCGGGCGGAAAAATGTATTGCGATGGTGGTGAGACTGCCACCAACGGGCTATCAGTGGCAGACCCACTGTCATTGGGCCCAAAGTTGGGGGCAGAGAGGAGGGAGCTTTTATAAGACTTACCTTACCTAAAACAAAACGATGTCCGTGGTCTAAATGTGTACAATACTGAAGTTAACTGCCATTGTTTGGTACAATACTTCCGAGAGAACATATTGGAAGGAGAGCGCAGGGAGGAGGTGAATCAGTGGCGTATTATATAACTAGCCTCCTGAAATTGGCAGCTATGTACAAATTTGGCATGTTAATGGAGGAGGACATTAGAGACCAATATCTCCTGCACTGCAGGGGGAATTGTGGATGAGAGAGGAACCTCCATTATATGTAGTCATCTAGGTTACTATTGTGAAATTTATCAAGGACTCCTCCAAAGTTTTAAAGAGCATAGTCTAATTCATAGAGCGGATAAATGCAGATCTGGAAATGAAGAAATGTGCTACTTAGGACAAAATATTTTACTGTCATGAGTGTAACAAACAAAACGTAGTTGGTAGATATAACTGTCCAATGTAAACTTACACATACGAATCACCAAGGAACAAAAACGAGCTGATCTCATTTCTGTGCATGAAAGAGTTCAACAGCAAGTTTACTGAATAAGTGTCAGAGCAAACTGTCCAAAGGAACATGGACTTTGTGGGATGAGAGTGTGTGGGGGGAATTTTACGTTGATAAAAGAAGATGTAGCCATTTCAAACTGAGGGCTGGAAGAAGAAACTTGGGTTGGACAGTACACTCATGAAAGTTTTAGTCAAATTTAAAAAAAGATTTGCACAAAGAAAAGATGGCATGCACACAATTACACTCATTTTGGATTGTCACATTGATAGGATTGTTTTTTAGGGGCACAAGACTTATTTCTCCTAGCTCTGTTAGAGATAGGTTGATATATATGGCTCATGAGGGGCCATTAGCAGTGGTTAAGACCAAGCAAAAGTTACATTTGAATTTCTGGCGGCCAGATCCCGGTTTGAAAGTAGAAAGGGCAATTAGAGACTGTGAAGAATTCAGTTACATTTGATAAAAAAAACCTCAAGTCATGTGTACTACCTGTGCAGCGCCACACTGTCAAATAGGACATAGGAGGAGTTTACAACAGCATGCTCAATGGTCAGTATCAGGCTAAAAGGTCCTGGGTTTACGCAGGTGTGCATTCACTCTCCAATGAAAACACCTTTAATTTGCTTTAATCAGGGCACTGTGCCATTTTCCTCACCAAAGACCCCATTGCCAGGAATCGTAAGGAGGCAGATGTGTCGCAATTATTATCCAAGACAACAGAAAATGATAGTCCCGATTAGAGGACTACCAACAGAAGGCCCATGAAGGAACCACATGCTAAATCGTTGCCGCAATAAAGAAAGGACCTCAAGACCTGGCTCTTCCACTGAACCGCAGAAGAGGAATCTTGAAGTCATCATTCTCAATGATGCCAAAGTGTCTAAACAAAGCGAGATGGTAGTTGAATGAATAAGAGAAATGTTGAGGCAACAATGAGAAATAAGTGCAAAAAGGAGGCTCGGTTAGCACTGCAAGCCTCATGGTCTCCAGTTCTCATGGCTACTAGAGTCAAACAAGTAGAAAATATAACCAGTCAGTGCACAGCTTGAACCACAACTCCTGAGAGAAGCTACTGAATTTAAACTTGCGCTCATGGAGGAAGGTATGGGATCTCAGAACTAGTCCTGAATGAGCAGGAGTAAAGAGCTACAGGAACCTGGCCTGACTGTGTACCCAGCGTTAGTTTGTAGTTCTGAATTCGATGCGTCTAATACAACCCTGCGATTCTTCGTGGTTCTACATCAGGCTCCCTATAAAAGAAAATAAATACACTAATGCATTATTGAAGAGAAAAAAAACAGGTGTAACAGCACACTCAGAAGCACCATCCTGTGCCGTTCCGTTCGCGTGCATAGGCACCCTGTGATTCAGCTGTGGTTTATGCTCTCAAGAGACCTGTCGTCGTCTTTCCTCCACTTGACGTTTCCTGGCCATTGTTCAGTGGACTCACAGATCCGTGTGTGAATATATTTGTTTACTGAGCCAATAAGGCCTACTGTGTGGGAAATTTGCTGAACAACTTTCAAGGAAAAACTTTATAACATCTGCAGAGAGGAAATGGTGAGGCAGTATTGAATGGGTTCGTGTTAGCAACTATAAAATGGTCACATTCCTAGCTAACACCATCCCTGTCAAACAAAAGGTGCTACAAGCTAAGGTCGCCGTCTTGGAAGTTCTGGAAGAGAAAGGCTTGTTGGTCAATTATCCGATCAGCAGTGTGACAACTAGAAAGTCAAACAATGTTTTATTAATGAAATCTGCAAATGCTTCCTCTGCAATACCTTATCCAACGAAGATCATCCACAGACAAAAGTAAACCCACACACTTTGTTCTAGTTATGCCCTAGACAAGCGTTTACCAAACTGTAGGGCGAGCTGATTTTTGGTGGGTCAGGAAAGTGAGCAATAAACAAACACGCCTTCACATTTCTAGTGCTTAAAAGACAGATATTAAATGTCAAGATAGGTCATCAGACAAATTGCTGCTTATTCTTTTAACATGGGATTGGTGTTTTCTTTCTTTGACAGCAAAGTGAGAGGAGTTTTTAAAGTATATTATGTGACAGTCACTGGAGTACAGGAAGTGTGAAAGGAAAGGCTGTGGGATGCCGTTTTGCAACACACAACAAAATGTAAATACCTGTAAATGAACTGTATGCATTCAGCATTTAAGAAAGCAAACTGAAGCACATTTTTAATTCTTAAATCTTCTGGAAACACAGATTTGTATAGGATCAAATCAAATCAGGACACTTTACTTGATGATGCATAAATGATAAATATTCACAGAAACCAGATTTGCACAGGTTATCATTTGTGTGCTATACAGTTGTATCAGTAAAATTGTATGTTTGTGCAAAGTTAGTGACCATTTCTGTGGAAAATACTTACAAGGCACTACACAACAAACGACCGGCGTGCCTCAACAATCAAGTGAATTTCCACCAACCAACCAGGAAACTTCGCTCTAAATCTCTCTCCCTAGCAGCCACCCGACGCATCGGCCGGACAAACGGTGGATGCCACTCTTTCACCCACCTGGCGGCCAAGGCCGGAAATAAACCCTGCACCTCAGAGCCTCACCATCGCTCCAGCTGTTCAGGAAAGACTTCAAGACATGGATGTTCAACCAACAGAACATGCACCATGCTCCCCCAGCGCCCCAAGACCCTCACGGATGACGCAGCCGCGCTATACAAATCCTGATTGATTGAAAATGTGCTGTCTGTAAATGACAATGCACTACTATGCGATGCTTTAGTTACATTAAAAAAATCACCCCTCGTCATGTCCATTAAAAGTAGATGGGTAGAGAACATTTTCTGTTCTAAAAAATGTGTGTTGGGGTACTATAAAGTTTGGGAACCACTGCCTTAGAATCAAGTAAACATGTTGGGAAGACTGAGCAGTCGCCAAGAGTCACTGCAACTGAGACACCAAGCAATCTTGAATACTTACAACTCTCACAGGAGGAAACCCTACCAAAGCTTGACGAGCAATGCATATGGTGGTATTTAACCAAGGTATGGATTAGGTAATGACTTTTCCAGGACGAATATCAGAATAACTCCTGGGTGGGGTTCAACAGGTGGCAAAACAACTAGAGCACAAAAGTGAGGGACCAAAAACCAGCTTAGGAACACCTCAAGTCTTATGGATGTACAGAATAAAAAGCAGAAAGAAAATGTAAAAACAGAAGAAAAGGGCACCTCCTGTGATACATCCAAGTCTTGGCAACTGTGCACTGCCAAAGACATAATAGCTTTTCAGCAAATCAAATAGTTAAAACCCTAGGCACCCTAGGACATGGGTCTCAATCAGCCCACCCTAGTAAAATCTAACCATTACTTTACACAAAAGATATGGATGGATCCGATGTGTACAATGTACATATCCGTGTATGTAACCTTATTACCATACCACAACCTCCTGGAGAATAACTTGTCCACAATATGGTATCTTGTACCAAACCAAAGTATTAAACTAGTAAGAACTTAACAGAAGTGCCAGGCAATCAATAAATAACACCAGTGTATACAAATGATGAGGTATTAGGCACCATACAAATGTAGTTATCCGTTTGCTAGAACCTCTCTGAGCTAGTCAAGCTTTTAAAACCCATCTGCAGGAGGAGCACTCAAGTATGGTTATCAACCAATCCTCCAGGGGCAAGATGCCACCACCCTATACTGCACCAAGGCTGTTATATTAAACTGTTCCCCGAGTTTGCTACTGCAATGCTGAGTAAAGAATATTTGAGGAAGGCAAGAAATAACTAAGACGCAAAAACTTGAAATATAAGATGCTGCTTGCGGCACGTCTATGCATATTTCTAGAAGAAAGTCTTAGCATTTTGATTCCTCTTAATATTTTCTCGACTCAATGGGAATGAACATTCGGTAATGGCAAAACTAAAAGCCAAAAAAGCAGGTGGAGCAACCACTCTGCCTGCCTGCCAGCCACGAAAGGGAGAAGTACCGGTTGAGCTGGATACAGCCCACAGTCACACCAATGGCCGTTTGAAATGTGACCATTTTTGCAGAGGATTACCAGTGAGGGACAAAATGGAGGAACCGAACGATCAAAGACTTTACGGACAGATGACGCTAAAGCTACATCAACTGAAGCTTCCGTTTTGGAATGTAAATAAGATTCCGTGATGTTCTGGAATATTTACTGGAGAATTCGGTTGCAATGTTCTAGCAGTGAAAGTTGCTGAATGTTCTCCTTCTCCCTAGCCACAACTCTCATGAGGTCCTAAATAAACAACTTCAACCAATAAACCTGCAAGTGGAACTTCAATAGCAGGGATGAATGAGCAATTAGGAGGAGGAACCATGAGAAATGATTTACAGTGTTTTCCAGGCAAACTTACCTGCAGTGCAGTGAATATTGAGGAAGTCAAAAAAATGAGTGAATATCCGACAAATCAGGGATGCTGAAGCGATGATGCTCCATGTTAACAAAGCGTAAAGGAATGTGATTACTCTTTGTTCCTGCAGGTGTCATCAATTGATTGATATTAGTCTCCTGTTGTGGCATTTGGACGCCATGAGGAACACACAGGATTCTGGGGTTTGACTAACATCAGTCACACTGACACTGCCTGTCTGATTGTGCCTGTCACAGTGGGGATGGTTGGGGACGTTTTTATCTCATCACATTGAGCACAGTAAGCATATGCAGTCTGACAATTTTTTTCCTCAAACAAAGCAATGTTGGTGACCAGATGAAATAAAAAGACCACCAGGACGCCAGCAAAAGAAATTCTGGAAAAAATAGATGCTATAGACCCTTTGACAACCAACGATAAAACCGTGATTAATTTAACTGATGTAGTCCTCAATACAGCAGATAAACAATTGCTTGCCTTAGGTCTATCTTTCTGTCCCGAAAATTCATTCAACTACGCCAAATCACGTGTGGATATCTACAAAAGTGTCAGAAAACTCAAGCTTTTAAAATAGCATGCACAATTTAAAAAGAAAGAGAAAATTGCTGGAACAGAGACCAAGAATGATAACCAGCTCACAGAAACTGTTCCTTTAGAACTCACCCAAAATGAATCCGGTAATTTGGTGGACCCTCTCTATGACTTGATTCACGAAGGTGACCAATTGGACAGTAATACCAGTGGTGAAATAATGAGAACCAACACCAAATTATGTCAGACCCCCTTCAAGCCACCATCGAAATTTTACCCGCTTATGATAAAGGACACAATAGACAGTTTTCAGGAACAGGTCATTAAAGACTTAAAACAACTGAATAAAGCTACACTTAGAGAAAGAAATAAAAATGTGAAAAATAAAAAAGAGCTCCAATATCATCAACTAATGACGAAGATAAAAAACAACAAGGAAGTAGTCATAAGGAACGCGGATAAAGGTGGCAACATCGTACTGTGGAAAAGAGAAGATTATTTGGCAGAAGCAATGCGCCAACTTAATGATAAAACATGCTATGGAAATAGTAATAAAATGATTTTTAATTCAATACAGACGGCGTTCAAAACGAAACTGATGGGATGGCGCGACACTGGTCAGTTAACCACAGATGAACACAAGTACTTATGGAATGCGAATCCCACTATCCCCATTTTGTACTTCAACTTCATCCCTAAAGTGCACAAAAATGACAAAAAACCTCCAGGAAGACCAAAATCGGCGAGGAATAGCATTTTTGAAAACACTTCAATTTATATTGACTTCTTCCTACAGGAACATGTCCAGAAACTAGCGTCCTACATTAAAGATACAGGAGATTTTTTGGCTAAAATGGTAAACTTTCCATGGTACAATGACTATTTACTGATCACCCTTGATGTGACCTCGCTGTACACCTCAATCAAGCACAAGGATGGGTTACGAGCACTACAATATTTTTGGTGTAAAAGAGGAACTCAATACTCTGACCATACTAAAATGCTAGTGAATATGGTAGAAATGTGTTTGTTTAACCCCTTCGGTGCTCATGACGGAACGGTTCCGTCATGAGCGTCGGTTGAGCTGTGCTCATGACGGAACCGTTCCGTCATGACCACGCCCGCGCAAGAAACCGTCAGCACAGCGGCGGAATTCGCGCAGCATGGAAGGGGTTAACAACATATTTATGTTCCAAAACAGTATGTTCCAACAGTTACAGGGAGTAGCCATGGGAGCCAGCTTCTCCCCCAGCTATGCCTGCCTACACATGGGCTGGTGGGAGGAGCTGGTTCTCAGAATCAAATATATGGAAACTCTGGAAACTCATGTAAAATGTTGGTGGAGATTCATAGACTACCTTTTTTTGGTTTGGCAGGGCACTGAAGAGTCAGCACTAAAATTAATTGAATCTATCAATATTAATGATTTGAATCTCAGCTTTACCGCCAACATTAGTAGAACAAATGTGGTGTTTTTGGATGTTGAACTTGTTGTCAATCTAGACAAATTAGACACTAGACTCCATAGAAAACCTACGGCAGGGAATGCCATCCTTCATGCCAAAAGCGCACACCCAAAACACTTAGTGCAAAGCATTCCATATGATGAGTTACTGCGCATTAAACGCATCTGCATTAACGATAAAGATTTGGAAACAGCACAATTGGAATGCTTAACCAGATTCAGAGAACGAGGCTACAGTAAAACCCGTTTGATTAAAGCTCTTAACAAAAGCAATTTGAAAACAAGGGATAATCTGCTAAAGCAAAAAATAAAAGCAAGCAAATTTGATACATCAGACAGTAAATTTAGATTTATCCTGGAATACAATCAACATGAGTCATCTATACGTAAAATTATCAACAAGAACTGGTATCTGATTAAACAGGACCCAATCATAGGTGAAATAATTTCTAAAAAACCATCTATAACATATAGAAGAAACACCTCTATGAAAGATACGTTGGTGGACAATGATCCCTGTGGCGTTATAGCCAAGGGGTCATGGTTAGCTCAAAGGACCGGATTTTACAAATGCAAAACATGCAAGGCTTGTCAGTTTGGAGTAACGACCACCGAATATTCAACCCCCTTCGGTGGACCAATCAGACAGATTACAAAGGCCTTAAATTGTAAAACCGAATTTGTGATCTATGTGTTGGAATGTCCTTGTAAACTGAGATATATCGGCAGTACCATCTTGCAAGGACACAAGCGCATACTCCAACACATACGGGCCATTAAAAATCATGACCAGGCCTATCCTGTGGCTCACCATTTTCATGAGAAACATGAGGGAGATCCAAAGGATCTCAAGTATTTCCTATTGGATTCAGTCCCCAAAAACATCTATTAGTCCACCAGCATTAATACCAAATGAGTCATAAAAACATGCTCTTCAGAAATACATCTTGGAACAATCTAAGTGAAAAATTAAACCAAAATGACAAAATGAGAAATTGCCACAGCCGCAATAACCAGCCTCGGTAACAAATTCATTGGCAAATTAAACTATTATAAAGTTACCGTCAATATTATAATCATTCGACCTACTGAATTTTCCCTTCTTAAGTGTATTGTTTTTAAACCATGTTTTTTAGATTAATTTTAGGCACACAGCACTTTTTCTACCAGCACTAAATTTTTACACATTTATGGGTGATATCTATTTAATAAACACAATCAATAATCTTAAAATGAAATTAATTAGTAAGCAAAGATATTAGACATCACGTAGAATCAAGTCTCAGACTAAGGTGGAAAAATTGCCAATGCATTGGCTTAACAATATCCTATTAAAATACCAGCATTGGAAAACTGATATATGAGAATGAGTAAAGCCAAACCATCCATCTAGATCAGCCTATACTCAGTATTAACACTAATATAGTGAATGAAAAGAGCATTTTAGGCAGATCGATCGTTTAGGGATTTATCCTTCATATATAATTTTTGTGCATGCATCTATTTATTTACAATAATAATTTTTTTTTATTTTTTTATCACATAAGGCAATGTATTTAAACGTCATATACTATAGCTTTTAGTGATTTTATGGATGTATTTTAAGCAAAAAAATTGTGTTTAATTTGTATATTATTAAGTATTTAACTATTTATTTATTCATTCAATTGCAAATTTGCACACAATGACTTGCACTTTATTGTTATCCACAAAACAAAGTCTGAATCGTAGATTTAAATGATTCAAATATTGATGAGCACAAAACAAGTAATATAAGTTGATGTCTTTTACATGCTTTTAAATGTTGTTATTAACAACTTTAAGATATAAACACAATCACAATACATAAAGTTAATGTATTAAAAAGGAGGAAAAAAAAAACGAAACAGAAAAAAACAAGCTTGGTAAAAAAAAGTGTGTATCCTATAAAAAGCATTCCTATTGGCAAATGCGCGTCATGTGATCAAGTCCCCAGGGAGGGCCGAAACGCGTAATGGCTGCCGTTCCTGTTATGTAACTACGAAAATAAACTGAGCGGTATTACGAAAGGATTTTGTGGTCCGTGCTCTTTTGTATCCAGTATCCAGATGGAAGGAAATGTGGTGAAAGAGTATTAAGCGATAGAGATTATATATATATATATATATATATATATATATTCACTGAAAAAACCATAGGTTTCACACATGTTATAGTTAGCTGTACATTTCACTCGTAAAAAACCAATGAAATTCCACGTTATAGTTAGATCAGGTAACTATAACTTGCGCGCCCACAATAAACTGCTGATGACGTCACATATTACATCACTCATGACATGGTCAGTGACATCACTCTTCACATCAATGATGAAATCTGAAATGACACATTGTGGATTGAGGTCGCGCAAGTTATAGTTACCTGATCTAACTATAACGTGGAATTTCATTGGTTTTTTACCAGTGAAATGTACAGCTAACTATAACGTGTGAAACCTATGGTTTTTTCAGTGAATTTGCAAGGTTTTTTAAATGCTAATTCCTAACTATAACGTGTGTGAAACCTATGGTTTTTTCAGTGAATTTGTACGGTTTTTTAAATGCTAAGTTATGTATTTATTTTTACATTTTTGAGCGCACGGTGCGCTTCGCGCACGCGCTGTGGGCACTCGGTGCGCTTCGCGCACCAAGCGCCCACGTGGCGCATTTCGTACCGTGCACGCCTCGCCATTTTTTTACAAAATATCAATTGTTTTTTTCTCTCTTGTGGGTCCTTAGATTTATATATTAAATGTGATTGTTAATTCTTTTTTTTTTTTTTAACCGTACGCGTACGGTAAGCTTACCGTACGCGCACCCCGTGATTAAATTCATTTTTCATACTTTTTGGTCCTTCGTGAACCCCCTGACGAACGCTAGGGGGTCTGCAACTCTCTTCATTGCCCCCTTTTCAGTGTGAGAGACAGAAAATGGCGGCCTATACTTCCTGGTTTCGACCGATTCGAATGTTTACTTTGATCTAACAACCAATCAGAAACGCGCTCGCGCACGGCACCGTACGCGTACGGTAAGCTTACCGTAAGCGCACGGTAAGCGCACGGAGCGCTGCCACAGATATATATATTGATTTAAATGCTATTTTCTCAGGAACTACTGAACAGATTTACACCAGACCTACAAAAGGCACTTCCTTGACCTTATGGCTACCTCTCTGCCAAATTACAAGTAATTCTGTTCAGCCGTTCGGGCTGTAGCTGTGTCTAAAGGTCCTATGGAAAAATGCATGGGGAAAACGCGTTTTGGGACCCCCCTTTTTTCTCAGCCCCCGCTTGACGAATCACCCCGAGACTTTCAGGGTAGGAGCGGAGCGTAGCGCCCCATTAGTTTTGAAAATTTCGCGAGGATTCGTCAACCGGCGCCAAAGTTATTCAAAATAGAATGTTGCGGATTTCCTATGGTAAGGGTCCTAACTATAACTACCTACTGGCGACCGCCAGTAGGTAATATATATATATATATATATATATATATATATATATATATATATATTTATCAATCAATGTGCCCTCGAGCTGCAGGAGGTCACTCGACAGCGCCCTGTCACCTGGCTTGAAGATGCAGCCTGCCTTCGTACATCACTTTAACATAATTATTGCCAACGCGTTTCAAGGTACTTGACCCCTTCTTTTCTGGGCTGCTGCAAACAATCATTTGAGGCTCACACGGATCGTATTTCCGGTTAATTTATTCAATTACTTCAAGTCAAGCCCGAGATGGGCGCATGCTCAGTGCAGTTATAATTTCAATGCCTTATGGGACACGAAGTCCCCAATGTGAGCACAGAAGTTTCCTTTTGGTAAGTTCAAATGTTCGTTTGATAATTAAAGCTTTATATTTTCCTTTAGTAGGTGTGACTCACCCCAGCAGGCTCAATTCGCATATGGAGCGCTGTGCCAAAAAGTCTTGAGCAGTTCAAAACTACAGCCTCAGCCAGCTGGATATTCATTTTCCCAGCTTGGCGATGGTGCTCCTCCTCACGGACGGGCCGCCGTGTAAATGTTCATCAATCAAATTGCCCTCGAGCTGCAGGAGGTCACTCGACAGCGCTCTGCCACCTGGCTTGAAGATGCAGCCTGCCTTCGTAGGGCACTTTGATTGATATATTATATATACACATATACATACACACTTTATAGCGACGTTTTCACTAGCAGGGATTAAAGGTCAATTCACTTTCACAAGCAGGTATGTTTGCCATGGGGTGCCATTTTACTGTGAAGAGGCAAATCTATTCCCAAAAGCAGCACCGGTCTAGGAATACTTGTAACTTCTATACCATGCTATCTTTCTATGGAAATAATTACAGGACCTGGTACATTTTTTTCAGTTCCAGGAGAACAGTAGTAGGAACAGTAGAAACGGGGATTCCAAGCTTATGTGGAGGCTAAAGGTGGGGTCATATATACAGCAAAAAAGAAATGTGATCTTTTAAAACATTGTCTAGTGAAAGAAGAATGCCCCATATTAAAACATCTTCCTTTCATTTTTTTTTTTTTGAAGAAGAAGAAGACGACCAAGAAGATGCCTGATGAATATCAATAAGCCATTTCCCAACTGGATATAAAATAGGGAAGAGCAAGGCAAAGAGAGCTGGTCATAAAATTTGATTAAACCCACCCAGGACAAGGTATTGGGTCAGACGATAGGTATCTATTGCAAAAATCCAAGCCGCGTGGATCTAAATGGGGAAAATTGTTTCGGAAAGTTTTTAATCAAAAATGTTGTCCATCGCATTATTTTAAAGGCGTATGGCATATACCTAAAAACACAAAACATGAGGAACATTCCAGTGTGGAATGATCTGATCTGAAAGTTGAACTAGAACTTCTTGTCGGAGATGGAACTACTGAGGAAATGGAACCAGCAGAATGGTTTCCTTCTGGTTTGGTGACAAACAAACTAAAAGGTATGATCAGACTGTGTGTCGATTTGCATGATTTCAACTGATGTGTATAGGTTGACTCCCACTCTTTGCCTAGGATTGGGAAGATGTTGGCAACATTAAAGGAGGCAACTGTTCTTACTACCATGAATTTGCTACCAGCCTAGCATGGGAGCACTTTGCATGAAGAATCACAAGATTGAACTTTTTTATAACGATAAGACGGGGTTATCGGATATAGAAGAATGTCGTTGGGTTTAGTCACTGCTGCAATTTTGTTCCCACCTGCCACGCAACATTTGAAGCTGTAACAAAAGGTCCCGTATTTTCAAGAGGATATACTAGGATAAGACTGTTCCAGGTATTCTCTATTTTGGATGATCATGGCCTTCGGATTGTTACGGAAAAAAATGCAAAAAAGGAATATGGGAATTTGTGCAGTATTGATGTAAGAAAGAGGAAATAAGTTGAAAGAGGAAATAAATTGAAAACTGACTTATTCCACTAAATGACAGATGCAGAAACTAAATACTCCACAACTGAAAAAAGAAGATATACGACTTTGATGGGGCTTTATTTTAGAACATATGTTTGGGATCTGTCTTTTCTGGTCTGCAAAAATCATTTTCCTTTGGTTGATTTGTTTACTACAAAAATGGGGAATCAAAATAGCTCCACGTATAGCTGAGTGGCAATACCGCTTTTATGAATATAATTTGTATGTTCCACAAGTTTCCAAAGTACACGGTTTATGAAGCTTGCCTGCAACAGATGAGGAAGGAAGCGGTGTGTAGACGAGTTGGTTGCTGTAGTAATGGCAGTGGCAGAAGCTTTTAAATGAGGTACAGAAAGAGAGGAGTGGTACATGAAAGAGTATGTGGTGAACGGGTGGAAGTTCTCAAACACAACAGAGATCTATCTCATGGTTGACTCTTGCCGTCTCTGAGACTGATGCCAAGGGCAAAGAAGTGCAAGCCCCCGGGTGTAAGCTGGGGCTCATCTACATACCAAGCCACCTCCAATCGGCCAATGCCCTCTCTTGAAAGTGTCCCCCACACCACAGGGACAAAAATGTACTGTGTGGAGAAATGTTATAAAACCAAGGATTGAGGGATAAATTGTCTTTTTGTTGATGGAGTTTGGTAACGTGTATAATTATTAATTGTGCCCTGGTAGTTCAGATAAAGAGATTCATCACTTGCACATGAAGGTCATCCGGGCAGGAGTAGCACTAAAATAAATTTGCTGGTGGATTTTTGATGGCCAGGAATGGTGAAAATTTTGAGAGAAAACTATGCTCATGCTATTCTTGTGCATGGAGTTATAAGTTGCAAAAGACTGTAAAGTATCCCTGTAGGATGGAGGAAGATTCCAGTAAATCTTGTATGAAAATTTCACTCAATACTTTTGGTCATTAGTTTTGAGGGAAATGCCAGTGTACGCCTTTGTTTTGTTGGTCCAGTTTACAAAGACAAGTTAAAATTATCACCCATGTAAACACTTGTTTCCTAGGAGAGGTAGTCAAGATAGAGAGAGAATGTCCCAGATAAACGACTGATGGAAAATAGTGGGAGTCTGTCACAGATGAAAAGGGTGATTTCCTTATCTATTATGAATTAAACATTTCCAGACATCTGTTTATTACCCACAAAGTATGGTGGAGAGATATAATCTTGTTTTAAAACAGTTTTTACAACTTATAATGGTGGCGGTGTGAGTTGGAATGAGTATTTGAAAATAGGATTTGGGCTTAACAACACTACTGTGCGTAGTCTCGGGGGAAAAAGACAACTTCTAAAAATGTGTGATTCGAGACAGGAACCAGGTTTAGATGGTTTTGGAAGAAGGATAGTAAAGTACCTGGGGGCGTGAAGGATCAGCATAAGGATTGTGCAAAACATGATTGTGTGTTGGGTACGTTGTACAGTTCAAACTAGTCGCAGACCCATCAATGAATGCTCTCAGTTCCACGGATTATTAAAAGTGGAAAAAGTCGGAAGACATGCAGTAGTTTTGTCAAGATGGAAATGTGCGGAACAAGGCTTTCATAGTGAACTTGGAGTATTTTGTAGGGTTTTAATTTGAATGTAAATGTTAAACTGCAAAGGAAAATATGTACAATGGTGTTAAGAATAAGGGAATCCAGATTGAGAGGAAGGTCCTCTCGACATTTTAGTGCACCAATGTGGATGGATCATTATGTGTAGGTTTGTTGCAAGCTTTACTGTATGGAAAAGATGATCTATTGCCTCATGTTAGGAACTGTAAAGTGGTAGAACTATGCAAATTCAATTACACCTTTGCTCTGAGATGCCTACGGAAAACCTGTTTGTATTAGTTATTTATCATTATATAATGTACCTTAAGATGATGTTATTTAATGTATTTGTTTTTTGAAGGGTGGTGTGTGATGCTCTGGAATGTTTACTGGACAATGCTGTGGCAGTGCTCCAGCAACGACAGTTGCTGGATTTAACCGTCCTTCGCGACTAACTTTCAAGGGGTCCTGAACAAACTACTTCAAACAATGTACCTGCATAACGCAAAATAATTGGCTCTCCTGCAGAATATGATGCTACTATTTACTATGTCTAAATTAGCAGATGTTATTGAGGAGCTCTGATGGTTTGATTAAGAACTGATGTTTCGATCATTAAACAGGGATGAGATGGCAGCATTAGATATGGAATAGAATGTGGGAGAAATACCGGAAGCAATATTGCAGATCAAGGGACACCCGGCATTCCAGTAGACCTTTTTAAAATACCTTTCACTAAAATATAAGGCCACTTAGTAAACATACTCCTTGATACTAGGGGGAAGGAATTGTCATTACCATTTTTAGGTCTCGCCTACGCAGCACGCATGCGTTGCATAGGAGACCTTTAGTCGTCGTGCAGCTCTTTTTCAAAGCACATACTCATGCTTGTGGCGGCATACAGCTTGCAGGAGTGCGCAACAGCATGCCATGAGTATGTGCTTTGAAATTTAGCAGACTGCTCTCCCAAGCGCGTGCTTCTCTCCCGGCCCCTCATGTTTTGCTCGCGCTTCTTGTTTAACTTTAAGCGCAAGGCGTGCGCGCTTGTGTTTAACTTGTTTTCACTTTCCTTTCTACGTTAAACGATCTCACATGGTAGGGACTGATGGGTTCCGGTTTCTAGCTGCTTTATTATACATTCTCTGTTTACATCTACCTTCCCATCTCAGAGGGATCCAGGCCTTAAGTCCCTAGTGAGGTCACCACGGACGCAGGCTGCACCCACCGCCCCCACATCTAGAGTTGCCTCCCGTTGCCACCACAGCACTTACTGCTGAACATGATATCAGGTTCAACCCCCAGCAACAGCGATTACATGGGGGATAGGGAACAGGGGGTCTGGAGGTACGCGACACTGCTGCCCTCAAGAGATGTGGAGATGCAGAGTAACTTGTTGAGTAACTCCGCTCTGCTCGCCGGCCTACGAGTCCACAAGGAAATGTAGGGAAAATACCAAACACGTCTCCACTCTGCTTTCCCTCCTCTCCCGGGGATTTCCGGAGAGCATCAGATGTGCTAAACAATACTGTTTTGCAGTTCAGTTTGATCTACTCTGCACTCATTGTTCTGCGCTCGTCACCGATTGGTCGCTCTGCACTCTGCCGATCAACTCCGCACTCTGTTGATCTAAGGGGCGGTGCACCACAAAGTACCTTTCGCCCATGACACCCATGGATAAGAACTGTTGACTTTTAGGAGCAGATATCATAACATTATAGAATACCTGTCAGCTGAAGGTAAATCATGTAACACCTGGAATCTGTGCGGTGTGAGGAGGCCAGTATGGTGGTCGCTGTGCAGAGGGACCTGTTCGGTACGGGCAAGCTGGTCCAGGCAGCTGACCTTAAGCTGGGTACCGCTCTCTGCAGGTGCATGTCCGTAGATGCGGATGACACGGTCACCTTCCGGATCGCAGTCCAGGACTGCGGCAACTCTTTGCAGGTCAGTCACCATGGCACCGCGCGGACCCTTGGCCGGTTATTACACATTAGGGTTTCATTCATTTATTGTAGTTCAGATCCACTCTTTCTTCAAACTTATTTTCTAGATTTTAATTTGTATTCTGACAATTGTACTTCTATTTCTATAAGCGGGACTACAATTCCCAGAATGCCTAAGAAAAGCTTGTTTTGAATGAGCTGCTTGCGTGTAGATCTGAGAAACTTAACACCCACGTACTCCATTAGGCGTTAGACCACGCTGTATCCTACTGGTGCATTTATACGTCAATAGGGATGTTAAAACGCGGCTCTTCTCAGCCAGTGGATTACATTCAGTGGTTAGTATCGGCACTTGCTGAGAATTCCCGTCAGCTGTTAAGTACAGACCTAAATATACTCTTTCTGAGCTGGAAGAAATACAACTAGTTACATCGGTGGTTCTCAGCCGTCGCACTAGCATGCAGCCTGGGGGTGTTTCCTTTATTATAAGAGGGCCCAAGACCTGCTGGCTGCGCCCCTGGTCTGTTCTGTCTCTCTCCGTCTGCCCTGCACACTGGACCTGTATTGGGACCACAGGTACTTTTACTTGCACTTGAAGGTCAGAGTGACTATTGTGTGCGTACCTGCTCCAAGTTCAGCTCCCCCTCCCATAAAAGCATCCATCTTTACAGGTAAAGGCTGATCCTATCTCTGTATCCATCATGTAATGTAGACCTGGTTTAACAGTTACCTACATCTCTAACTTTATTTAATGACTTGCTTCATCAACAGCAAGTCACAGTAATATCATGTGACTTTTGTTACAGGGTAGGGCGCACATATAATAATCAGTTACCTCTTGATACTCTCCCGGAGTCATCACGTCGAACCAGCAGCCCCATATGCTGCCCAAGCGTGACTCCCAAAGAAGCCCTCCAGGGCATCACCAGAATGACAACCCCCCTCCCAGTGGTCTTGTTTGTGTTATACGTGTATAATTCTTAACCCCGTCAACTCCTCTTGACTAATTCCACCATACATTGTGGGGGGCGTTCTTTGTGCAGCGGTAGCTGGTGGTTAATGTGTAATATTACTAGTGAATATTGTCTATTGAAACTGCTGTAGGGTTGCCATCCTCTCGCTCTTAAAATGGCTAGCCAAATATTGCTCTAGCAATTGCCCAAGACTTCTCTATGAAGCATTTAGATAGAGATGATAGAAATGGGGGTGAGGTGGCCATTATACATCGCTATGCTTTTATCTTGCTCTGTCTCTAAATGTAACAATGTTAATAATATTGAAGGTGTGTCCTTCAATATTATTTTAGCACCTACTTTCGCAGTATCATGCATGCTTATTTATTGCCCGCATGAAGCCACATCTTTACACTTTTTGACTAACACTTTAGGTCAACTATCTCCACAGCATACTAACTTTGTTTTATTAGAAGATTTTAACCTTCACTTGGATGACCTTAACAACAAATCTGCACAGCAATTTGTGAGCTCCTTGGAGGGTTTTAACCTTGACAGCTTCTTAAGGTGCCTACTCTCAAAGCTGGTCACACTCTTGACCTTATTTTAGCTAACCCTTTGTTAGTCAAGGTAAAACCAGTTTTGAAACTTGTTTGGTTTGACCACGTTTTGATCCCTTTTAAAGTTGTAACCCCGACTCCCCGTGACCCGCAAGGTCTGACAAAGAAAATGTCTAGTCCTTGGTACAAGGTTAATGATTTTCTTCTGACGGATGCGCATCAGTCCTTTAGCTGTGATAGGACTGGCGATTTAGAACAGGACACAGAGCGTTTTAATGGCTTGGTCACAAAGCTTTTGAAATCCTACTCCCTTATTTCGTACAGTGTAGACTGTCAACCCTTGCTTCTAATTTGATGGCACTTATCTTTCTTAGTTCCCCGCTTCTGATTAGGTTACTGTGAAGCTCTTCCAGGTATTGGATGTCACAAATGACAAGTACACCTTACTCCAAGCAAGGTGCGTTAATTTTCAGGAAAAAAACTCCAGCCACAGCAAGTGCAACAACACAGCTTCAGCCCTCCCTCTCAATTCCAACTCCCAATCTTTAAACACAAACATTCTTAAACAGAATGGGGAAGAGAGGAATATACCAACTAATAAGGCAATCTCACCCCCCTTCTCTAACACGAACAACATTATAAACAAGCATTGGCATAGCCAATAGGTCTCGCTTCTGGGACCTCATAAGTATTTAGTTATGCAACACAATATCCTTGGTGCAACAACATCAACTGTTGCATGGCTAAACACTTATAAGGTCCCAAAGGCGAGACCTATTGGCTATGCCAATGCTTGTTCATATTTTCCAGTCAGTCAACGGCTGCCACAAAACAATGGTAAACGTGTGATCCATGTTTGAAATGTATGCTTAAACAAACAGGTCAAGCGTAGACAACGGGAACAGATAGTTCTATACTTATTTACCTAAAGCGTAGATATATACCAGTCTCTATAAATCAATACAATAATGTAGAAAAGTGAAAATATTGTTTTTGTTTTAATGGGACAACCTTAACTATCCTGCCGCCATCCGAACATAACGACCAGTAACTGTTTACTGGAGCGCATTAACTCAGCGTCCCTCGAGTATGCTTGTTTTAAAGTGGTAAAGCTCTGTGGTTTCTGTGCTTGTTTTACATCAACAGCCCCCCTGGCTCTGTTGTGATCAAAGAATGTTTGGAGTGCAAAGCACTTAGTAATCTTATTTATACGATATTATCGGTGATGGATAATATACAGATGTACATCTTGCTGCAGAGATATTTTTATGTAATCTATTAAATTATCCTTGTCTTTATTTATGCAGAACAGTCATTAGGACTGCGAAACCCACATCTTTACCATCAGTCGTGCACTAGACTAAGCACTTTATCCTTACAGGGCACAGCGTTTTATATACCATCACAGTAGTTCAAATATCTATGGTTTATTCACACAGGCTTTTATTTTTTTAATCTTGTGGCAGTTAAGTGTAATTAAATGCTTTATTCAGCCGTAGAAACTTTAGGCTAAAACTGTGGAATTGTTTACATTTTTTGCTGATTGATTCACGACCATCATGATTCTGTAAATAGTCATTGGCACTTTACACTGGCAATCATATTGAGGTTCCTATGCTTTTAGCACCCCTTCATCAAGAAACAATTATAAGTGTGTGTATACAGACACTTGTACTTTAAATTGGTGATTATACTGAGGCTTATCTGTTTTGGCATATTTTAATTAGGAAACATGTCTCTGAGTTGTACATTCTTTTTAAATTATTTTGTTTTCACTCTAATGGACTGGATTGTCTAAATAACGTCATTCTATCTATAAGCTTATACTATGAAAGATTTTTTTTTTTTTTTTTTTTTTTTTTTTTTAAAGCTGCACGGCAGGAGCCTGCAATGTAAGGAGGACACTGACCACCAGAAACAGGAAGACGAGGCGAGGAGGAGGGCGCTGATCAATAGCAAGCACATGGGAGCCCGCCAGTTGTAAGTAATGTGGGGGTGAGACCCACAAGGGAACCAGCAATGGGTGGGCTCTAAGCTTCTTTTAAGATTTCTTATTTGTTAATACAAGAGATTTTTTTATTTTTAAATACAAGAGATTTCACAAGCTATGCGAAGGGGAACCCTAAAGAAGATTTTTAAAAGACAGCTGAGAAAAGACATTTTATTGAGCTACATCTCTTGCATGAATACCGCTCGACCAGTAATAAACACCGTCAGCAAATGGCCTGATGCATCAATGTACAATAGTGAACTTAGCTAACAGATCTCTTCTGCAATTACAGCGGTCATGGTTAAAGTGGCAATGTTCTTTTACACAGTGGATGAAAAAAAAAACTATGGTGGATTAACTGACTATGGGAAGAATACGTACAATATACGCTTTCACCTGCAACTACAAAACAAATCTACCACACACCTCCACCCCCAGGAAGCAAAAAGAAGGGGGACCCAAACTGCCTGCAAAAACAACACAAAAATGTCACTGCAGGTAAAGTTATATCTTCTACTGGACAAAGAATAATAGTCTCTTTATTGAGTCTCTAAGCGCCGATTCTTTCCAATGCGGCTGCATCTCCGGGTCAAGTTGAAAAATGTTTAAATCAGGACATGCCAAACATAGGACTTTTAAGCAATAATTTCTGGGCTGCAATAGGTAAAGAAAAAAACAATACCTGCAGAATAATAAGCTGAGAGCAGGAACAGCTTGGGAAAAAAAAAAACTTGAGCAGGCTAAATGACAAACTAGTTAGGACTAAACACAAGAGAAACAAAGAATAAACAAGCATTGGCAAAGACAACAGGTTTTGCCTATGCAAGATCAATTAGCTTTGTACAATTGTATTTTTAGATGTTGCACAGCTGTGCAAGCTGCTGAGTTACATAGCTTGAATTTATAGTTTAAAAAAAAGTGATGACGTGGTAAGACAGCATCACTGCACTTTTTTTTCACTTTAAACTATGCACATAGAAACAAGTTAAAATTATTATTGTCCCTATACTGAATATACAATGTATTCTTTAACAAATGCCCATTGCAGTTACCAATGTGTCAAAGTGTAGCAAGCTGGAACACTGAGCATCGATAGGCTGTGATGTTACAACCAGAGCAGCTAACTTTAGAGCTGGAGAACCAGGTTCGAGTCCCAGCAATGGCTCAACATCCTGTGATTCTGGGCAAATCATTTAATCTATCTGTGCCTGTAAAAATTAATGTGTCCTCGAGAATGCAACTGATGCTAATTAAGCACTCCAAGCCCCTCCAATTGACATTGCACTATATAAAACAAGCTATGATAGAGGTAGGAGGGAAGCCACTAGTGACGGGGTGGAGAATGGGCATGAAGTGACAGCAGCAATGTGGTGGGAGTGACAGGCCAGCAACGAACGGGGAAAGCGCATGCAGCAAAGGAAGCGAGGTGGTGGTAGGGACAGGCAAGCAATGAACAGAATGCAGACTCTGAAAAGTAAATAAATAAAGTATGTTACAAGTGCATTGCCAATGGAAGCAGAGTGGTCGCAGGACGCAGTACTTGGTTCAATCTCCACAGCAAGGACGAAAACGTGGAGCCAAGCAGCAAGCTGGAAGCAGACACGGACCAACAGGAAGAAAGAAAAAGAGAGTGACGAGGGTTTCAACCAATGGTAAGCAATGGCCGGGCTCCAAGACCCTTTTAAGATTTTTAGGTCGAGCCTAGAGCAGCGCATGCGCTGCTTGCTCGACTTTTAGTAAGGGGGTTTTCAAAGTGCTACCACTGGCCTCAAGCTTGTGTGCACATGTGCGTGCACGCGTGCAGTCGCCATGTGGGTTTCTTTCAAGGCTCATTAAGCCTTGCGTGCCTCTCTCCGTGCTTCAATTCCCTCCCCCTCCCCAACAACAGATCGCGTCACTCTGCTGGCCTCCACTCCCCCCACCCCACCTCTCTATACTGCAGCAGGCCGTTTCAAATTTTATTTTGCCCGCATCCATTACTTCCCATACACAAGTTGGCTCCTTCCCTGACACTTGCTGCATAGCCGCTCCCTTGCAGTCTCACATTCATGCGCTGTTGAATTTCAACTAGTCTCAGTCAGCATGTGTAAAGTCATGAGAAGAATTGGGAGTTGCACTTTATGCAAAAACGCACACGCACGCACCACTTGCATGCTTGTTTTCTCTTTCTCTCCTGGTCTCTCACTTACTGCCCCTATATCTCTCTCTATTCATTTCTCTCCCTCCCTTTTTCTCTCTTTCCCGGTCTCTCTCGCTCTCTTGCTTTTCTGGAGTGTTTTTTAAATATATAGCGCAAACTCTACTGAAAGATATTGGAGCACTTTACATGAGCGCCCAATTACATTACACAAGATCACACACCTTCATGTTTCTCGCTCTCTCTCTCCTCCCCCCTTGTTGACTCTTACTCTCTCTCACACACACGCACACTCTTTCTCCTTCACACTGTATGGGCTCTTTCCCAACACCCCACCCCCACACCTTTACCCCCCACCCTCACCTGACTTAACTCACTCCCCATTTGATCTTCTTCCTCGTACTCATACACTCTCATTCAGGAGTCTCACCTTCCCTACTTTCTACACCGCGGAGCTTTCTGTGTTAGTCCAGCCGTTTCTTTCTGTCGTCTTCATTTAATGTCTCCTGCACAGAACAGCTTTCCTCTCTCGGACATTGGTTTTCTGCTTTTCTTAACCTTACTGCTAAGAACTGTCAGATGGTTGGGGAGAGGGGGCGCAAGGCATGCTTTTTAGGTCTCGCCTGAGCCAGCGCATACGCTGCTCTGGCAAGACATTTAGTAGCTGCTTTAAAAGTGCTACCTTGCCGGCCACCAGCTTGCTATTACGTGCACAAGCCGCGCGACGTGCACAGCTGCCATCTGGCTTTCAGCGCGCGCGTGAATCCCCTCCCCTACCCCCTCCCTTCTCACACTCCCTCCTCGTCAGCTTTATTTTCCTTTCACTTTCGGACCGCGCGGGCGTGTCACTTTCACGGCCGCGCGGCTATCAGCTTAATTTTTTTAATATATATATATTTTTTTTACTTTCAGCGCGAAGCGCGCGCTGGTTCTTTTTTGCTCCCCCAGGTTGGTCTCACATCCACCCCCTCACCCTTCCCTGTGTTGCTTCAGCACTCACCGCCCCCCCGCTGCTTCCATGTTACCCCGTTTGGCTCACTTTCATGGCTGCGCGGCGTTACTTTTACGGCCGCGCAGACAAAGCTTGTTATTTCTGAAGTGTGTTTTCCCCATGCAACTGTGTTTCCAGTCAAAAGCATTTGCTGCTGTCAAACCTTCGCCAACCTGGCGAGGTGAGCCTGTGGGGTTGATTAGACATGCAGAGACAACTCTTTAGTGCAGTGATTGCTCTGCGACATGCTTTCGGCTCTGACACTGTTGTCATTCATCAATGCGGTACCCAAGTGTAACTGAACCCCCATCAGGTATGGTTGTTAAAGCATCCGCCACTTTCAGCACTGGTTGTGTTTCTTTTTTTTTGTAAAGCCTGTCTAATTAAGATGAAGCAAAATAGTTTTGAGCGTGCTTTGCTTGTGTTTGCATTTGACACACCTAGGACATGTTAAGGTAGTGTAAGCAAGGGACCAGTGGACACCCAATCAGAGAGGATGAGGATATAATTAACCTAGTTACGTTCAATCTACATGGTGATTTCGTCCTTGTGAGCTGCCATCACAGTCTTTTGTCTCTTGTAAAAGAGAAGGTCGATGCGCTCACTTGCCTTTCACGCTGGACGACACAGATAATACATTTTAGGGTGCCACATATGGTTCATTGGGGAAAAGTAGCTCTAGCCTTTCCACGGTGTTTTTTACTTGATGGATTGTCTATCCCTTTATCCGCAAGTAGTCCAGATATGACACTGTATGGGGGTCGAATTAGTGGGTGGTAGTACTAGTAGTGGTGGTGGTGATGATGATGATGGCACCCAACTTCACCTTTGTGACACAGATGTTCAGCAGCAAGATATCTGAATATTCCACGTGTGCAATCTCGGGGTATTTTAATAAAGACACTCAATAAATACCTGAGGCATGCTATGATATTCTCTGGGGTGCTACGGAAGGGGAGCATATAGTTTGCTTAGTCAATTTATGTTCTGTTTTGCCAGCATTTTTAGCTTTCTTAGTAGTTTCGAAGAATAGTGAAACAAACGGTATGGAAAATGAAGTACCTGTTGCTGGCTACTGATGGGTATTTGTTGTAGCTGTTGAGCGTCCATTCATCTGTAAGGTACTGAGGGTTTTATTCCGATACATTCCTTTAGCTCTCATATATACTGCCTGCCTTTCCATCTTTACCAAAGGTATTTATCCAGGTATCACATTGAAAACATATGGTACTTCAAAAACCCATCAGTTCAATACAGAATATTTATTAATCGCGTGCCAGTTCTTAGTAAAGTAAAATTCTGAAGTTTGGGTGTGGGAAAATGAAAGATCGTTTTACAGCAAACCTCTAAAAGTGAATGCTCACAAATGATTTAGCTTTACTGGTGAAAGGTCTGTCATCTTTTTATTGTTTTGATATCCAGTCTGTGAGACAAAATAATCTGTATAGCGCAGGGTAAGTGCCTTTTCATGTGGACGCATTCAGTGCCACCACTAAGTGAACTTCAGTAAGTGCAAAACGCCGTGATGTCTGAACAAAAACTTGTCAACACATTTGAGTAATAAAGTCATTTTTACATTCTTGCTGCTTCTGTCCTCCTATGTGTTTGTGTTTTTTTTGTTTGGTTGCTGATTGACCTTAATCCATTAATATACATAATAATGATGAGCACTGTTTCATGCAAATAATCCTGTGGTTGGAAGGCAGTCTAATTTGAGTCGCTTTTGGGTCGAGCCACGCCACTTTCTCGGACCAAGGGGTTATTTTGTGCTGATCCTCTGGCCTACATAGGATCAGCACAAAATACCCCCTGGATGCTGCCTAGTGTAACAGCCCACCCTATACCATAGATGTCCTTATTTGTGGGAATGTATTAACATCTTCAAAACAAGCATTGGCATAGCCAATAGGTCTCGCCTTTGGGACCTTATAAGTGTTTAACCATGCAACAGTTAATGTTGTTGCACCAAGGATATTGTGCTGCATAACTAAATACTTATAAGGTCCCAAAAGCGAGACCTATTGGCTATACCAATGCTTGTTCCCATTGAGAGCAGAAACTCTGTGCTGACATTGTGTATGCAACCCATATTATTTCTAAAGTCATCATCAGCCGTAATCTAACAAATGCCAAAGTAAAATATACTCCTCCCCTTGTGTGTTCTGTTCACAGCAATCTCCGTTGTGTTGATGGAAATATTTAAATAATGGATAGGGTAGAACGATCTAGCTCCCCCCCCATCCCCCCCCCCCCCCCCCAAGAACATTTCTAGACTGAGACCACCTATTATCTCCTTTGCTAAGTGTACCTTCCTCGTGTTGGGAGTGACAAATGAGTGAAAATGCCTGTTGTTTGAGCTGTCTTGGCTGGACCAAACCGACTGGACCTTTCGCTCTTACCAGAACTGATCCTGTAGTCTCAATAGGAGAGGTTGGACTGTCCGTTAAATGTCAGTCAAGGAAAGGACATGACAGTTGTTCTTCCTCACATTTAGCCAGTTTCTTCTTCATAAGTCCCAGCAGCATAAGCAAAAGCTCCTTCTGTGCTTCTAGGGGCTTCAAAAGCCAGTGTGTGCGTGTAGTTCATATAGCGCTTCCACTCACACACATCTATGCAATTTGCATTAATCCCACGTTATTCTTCACATAGTTTTGCAGTTATCCTTGCAATTCATGCCTCAGTTGCCTTCATTGACTCCAGTGACTGCACTGGTTCCTGTACATCTAAAGCCTCGTTGCTAACATCCCTCCTCAGCCCAGAAATAACTGTGGCCCAGATGTATTTGGTGTCCCAAAGCCGCGGCAATATTCTGAGATGTGATCCTGTGACTACAAGAGAAGAAATGCCATACGCCGGAAATCTAGAGTCCAGTTTGCTGCCATATTCTGCTTCGCCAATCCAGATGCACACGTTTGGCACTTGGATAACTTTGTGTTATTTGAGCCATGCGTGCTCTGAAGGTGCATGGCTAAACACTTATAAGGTCCCAAAGGCGAGACCTATTGGCTATGCTAATGCTTGTTTTGTTGCTGCTACAAAAGATTTTGCAAGCTCTGTGTAGGCAAAAGCAAAAAATAACACCTGGTGTAAAGCAATTTGTGCACAATTTCTTTGCAGTGGCTATTAACTACACTATGCGTGACTGAGAG
Source organism: Triturus cristatus (assembly GCF_964204655.1). NCBI lineage: Eukaryota > Metazoa > Chordata > Amphibia > Caudata > Salamandridae > Triturus > Triturus cristatus. The sequence goes on from NC_140592.1 coordinate 1,218,882,673, forward strand.
CTATCACTGTAAAGGATGGGGCAGTGGATGCAAAATATACGTAACGTAGCAGTCACTGTAAAATGCTACTAATGAGCAAGCCCCCCATAAAAAGCAATGAGGTAACCATGCCAAAAGATTGTTCCTGAGCGTCATCAGCTATCAGAAACCGTGTTATTTTCTGATGGATGAGATACTGCAACAACTGACGAGGCAATATCAGACAAGTGAACATCCAGTAATGACCCCTTCCTCAACCGACCCCAAAAAGTTAATGAGCCTCTGTGCAGCGCACTTAACATTGGATCGCTAACATATGGTTCTGAGTATTAAGCCTGCACTTCGAAACCCAGAAGTACCTGGTGTGAGCAGAGGTTCCAGAACCTTGAAACAGGTTTACCAGGACCTCCAAAAAAATGGTCAAGAGTTGAAATCAAAGAGTAGAATACACATCCAGCACCAGTAATTAGTCACCCATGCGTTGCTCATGGGGAGGAAGCCATATGCTTCAAAGTATATGGCGAAATGTTCCACCAAACTCCTTCAAACAGATCAGGTGGAGAGGAGGGAAATTCTCAAGTCCGTGCTCCCGACTGACTCAGTTACATCACAAAATGATTGTTTGAAACAGGAAACACCAGCCATGGATTCTGAAAACGGAAGGTGTGTGTTAAATATCAATAACTTTAGCACCAGGAGACTGGGGATGTAAGACTTAACGATGCACGCACCTCTAACCAAAACGGCCAACAAAATGATTACAAGCACGCAGCGCGCGCTGCATTAAATGGGTACTTGATGGAATGGTGCCTTCTGGAATAGAAGGGGAGGTTTGGACAACTCAATTTCTTGTAGCTATTTCTTGTGCCACCCATGTTGTTACCAGTCTGCACAGATCTATATACAGTTACGTCCAAGTAATTGCTCCATCTATGTGACATTTACAGTGCAGCATGACATATTGCCTTTTAACCAATTTTCATAAAAAAATATTGTCGACTTTAAACTAAAAATAAATATCCGCACCTGAAATCTCTCAAAAACACATGTTCTGATGTTACCATTTAAATTGGTTGCTCTAGCCCTACCACGGCAGCACAGACATCCAAAATGTACACAAAGGGAGGGGTTGAAGAGAAGTGTTGAATTTCAGCCTAAAGCATTTTTTCTATCTGCGAAATTGCATGTGGCGAGATGTGCCAAGCTCAGATTGCAGCTCTCCCAAGCACAGTTGATAAACACCTTTTGTCTTTCACAATACATTTCACGGAAAAAAACATTTCCAGAAGAGGCGTGAAACCATAACAGGTCTGCGCAAACCACAAGTACAAGCATCAACTGTAACCGACTGCTTTACCGTGTCACTTTCATTCCACTATTCAAGATGACAGAGCTAGGGGTTTTAAAGTGCAGTAAAATACAGATCCGAGTACCAAAATATAAGTGGATCACAGCTTAGAATGCGCATGCCTACAACAGTACCAAAATACAACACTGTAGTTCAATACGACCTATTCAGTTTTAAACAAAACCTGTGTAATGGGGGGGGGGGGGTGTTCACCCCACTGGAGCATCCTGGCATAATATAACAGCTGTTCGTTGTTATCCAATTCAATGGTACCCATTTTACTCTAAGGTGAGAGGACACGCCAGGATTCAGTCCGTACCCCCAGGGTAAAACGCTGATTACGGATGCGGATGCATTTAGTCGATTCAGCAGCTAGGTCCAGCGAAAGTGCAACCGCGTTAAAGAAAAAGAAAAAAGGTACATGGGGAACAAATGCCAACTTCTAAGAAGTGCAGCAAGAGTCTTTTCAAACTGCCCAGTCAACCAAGCTATAAACCTTACATTGAGAAACAGACAGCAGCCCCCTGACTTTCTTCGCAAAAGGAAAAGGCGGTCTCAGTCCAACATTGTTAACAGATCGAAGTAAACAGATTTTCACATCGAGGGAGAAGTTCCCTGCACTAATATCACTGCTCCTCACTGATGAGACGACCTACCGTGCAGACAGTGTGGCAGCCAGAAGAAACTCAGCCCACTGCAGCAATCCCAGCATTATTCGCTGCGCTTCCCACGTTAAGTACTCGATCGGCATTCATATTATAGGCATCACCATATTGTGGACAAACTGATCTGTAATAAACAGTTTAAGGGACTTAGCTGTTTCATGGGCAAGGAATGCATCAGCTGAGCAGCCGATCTAATTTGTAAAGCACTGCACGGGGACCCAGAGGGTTGCAGTGCAATAAATAAACACAGCGGACAAGTGTGACTCTACCATCGAACCACGTCCAGCTGTAATATGATGTCATTCGGGCATCACACAGAATACTTGAAGGAATATAAACACTAGCAGCCTTTAAGATATATATAGATAGCTCAAACGCCCACATAATCTGTACATTATGAGAATTTCGCAGGGACCCTCCTCAGCAAAAACAACTGCAGTTTCACAGCCCATAAAATACACTATTTGAAACGCTGCAGTGAACTGATGAACCCAATCTGCAAATGCTGGTGAATATAATTGGTGCAATCTAGGTGACATGATACACCGCCAAATGCTGACACATTTTCGAGAAACACTTTCACAAACCCAAACGTTCATTGGAAGGTGAAGACACCAACTCCTGCTCCACTTGTCCAACAATGAGCTAGTGATGGACGTTGCCTACCCTCTCAATAAGAAAGAAACATATCGAATCAGAAATGCACTTAACATATTTGGACAAACATAAATATAATCGGGGTCCTAATAATGGAACTCTTACACAACAACGTGATTATTTTAGTAGGAATGCACAACATTAAAATACACATTTTAATAATGAAGAAAACAAAAGATTCTGTGACAAAGCCACTGCAGTCGCACAAAGTGTTTCCGTGCACCGGGAATAAATGCCTGCACCCACTGACAGAAATATTAAGCACAAAAGCCATTTCCCAAGTACAAGGGTGCAAACAAAGGCATCTGCAGCCGCTGGCACAAAGACTCACCAGGTGTGACGACGGGTGGCACCGTGGGGCGGGGGTGTTCCTGCTTGTCCAAGTGGGTGTGACGAGGCTGCTCCTGTGTCCCCGAGTTTGGAAGGGTGTGGGTGGCCAGAAGGGGGGTTGGGCTGCTGCTGGAGCCCGTCCAGCGGTAGGGTGTGTTTATATGTGTGGGGGCTGTAGGGTTACAGCTCCAAGCATCTCCTCAACACAGCTGTGGTACCGGGGGCCCTCAGCCCCTCTCTCTCCGATGCTTCAGGCCGGCGAGCCGGGCCTTGCTCCCCTCAAGTGCCTCCCCCCCCGTGCTGGAGCCGAAACCTGAGAGACCCTGGTAGCAATTCCAGAAGGTTCCCGTAGAGAAGGAGGCGAATTAACGTTGCCGGTGGGGAGGTGCTCAATGGCCGGCAGGATGACCCGTGGTGCCAGTGCTGCTCCCCCCGTACCCGAGCGCGCTGATCACCGCCCCCTGCGCTCAACTTGTGCCTACAAACTTCGCCTCCTCCGCCGCCCCCGCCTCCTCGGCCTCCGCCTCCCTCCGCTTGGGATGAGGTCACACCAGCGACTGGTTCCCATTAGAGGAAGGACCCTAGCTCGGCGTGCGAAGCACGTGACGTGCGTCTCACCGCCTACGCGCCTGCGTTCTACCTTGTGATTCGGGAAGAGCGGGAAGTGGAGGCCGGTGCTGGCCGCGTGCTGGAGAAGATCGCTTGGCACCCGTGGATCCGCGCGCTCACACCTATCCACATTCTTGTACCTTCATTGTCCTTTTCCGCGCGCCCGCACTATGGAGAGGGAGAGGTTGTGACCTTACGGCCAGAGCTGCCGACTTTGGAGCTGGGGAACCAAGTGCGAGCCTCGGTGTCCGTAGGCTCAGCTTCGTGTGATTCTAGGCAAATCACTTAATCTCACCATGCCTACCAAAATATGAATGTGGCCTTGTGTAACATAACTGGTGTTCATGTAAAGTGCTCCAATACCCTCAGGTCCTGTTCCCAGCTATATAAATCTGCAAAAACATCCTACTTGGGAGTTCTCCATCTTCGGCTGGTCAGACTGCACTGTGATTGGCTGTTGAGCATCAAGCAACCTTAAATGGATTACCCTGATGTTATGTTGTGTGTCATACTTGCCACCATTTTCAAATCAGGCAGAGAGAGACTTTAAAAATAATGTCTGGGGACTTCATTTTCCCCATGACGTACTGTAAAGCAAATGTCATTTTAGGCGATGGACAACTATAATAAAGCAATTTTTACCTTAAGAAATTTGGAGCCTCCCGCCTGGTTTAGGTTTCTCAGCCCTATGGTGTGTGGAGTTGCTGGCTCAGTTCTCCCGGTGGGCTTGGTATGCCAGCTCTATGGCCCTCTTTTGGAGGAGTTGAAGTACCACCATACATCGTCACTACAACAGGAGCCGCCCATCTGTGGATCCAAGTTTCTACCTTGCTTTTCACAACTTGTTATGTTGTTATTATAACTGTTGGTGGTATGCACCAAACAGTCATATGTTTACCTTTGAGATGTGTGTGTGTGAGCGTCAGGGCCGGCTTTAGTGCTGGTGGCGCCCTGTGCGACAATGTTTGTTGGCGCCCCCCCAATGACCACCACCACGGATTCTCTCACTAGCACCCTTTAACAGTGACCAAGTCACCATAACCACACTCTATCAGATGCATTGAATTAGTTATATAGCGCCACTCATACTAGTGTAGGGTGTCCGAGCACTTTGCATCACACACACATTACACCGAGACAATCAATCAAACGTGTGTAAATCAGTGTATAGGAAATGTTACATAAGCCAAAGGACTGAAATTGTAGGAGTCACGTCATCCATACTGGTAGGCAGTATAGTTTAAGAGTGCTTGGTGTGGCGAAGCACAAACGCAGAGTCGAAAAAGAAACAGCATAGTTGGGAGTTTTCTTTAATAATAGCCAAATTAACCCTTTTTGCCACATTAATCAATGTTCTAATAATGTATACTTTGCAGTGTGTATGCAGTTCTAGGATGAAAGTTGATAGCTCACTATTCTATATTAGGACTTTACGTTATAAATTGCAAGTAACAAAAGGATGTCTCTTTTGAAAGCAGTAATCTGCTGATCTGTTTACATCATACGCACTCTGTAATCTACTTGGTACACGTTCTTTGCAGCAGGCATATTAACCCTCTGCACTAACTTCACCTAAAAGTCAAAACCTCAATTTTACAAAATGCTGATCTCTCTCCAGGAAGATAATTAATCACAGGAGTTTTCTTGACATGTATGTGAGGCCTGGTAACTGCCGGCGGAAAGAAACGCTGCAGCAGGTGCTTCAAACGCTTAATAAACTTTCAAACACGGCGCCCCCAGGAAGCCAGCACCCGGTGCGGTGGCACCGGTCGCACCGCCCTAAAGCCGGCCCTGGTGAGCGTGCTTGGAATGCCACTTGGTAAGTGGCACTCGAGTTCTCCAGTCAGTTGCTGTTGTACCTGGAGACTGATGGATGTATATCCTGGCGCTCACCTGTTACTTGTACTATATTTATCTTCAATAAATAATATAACTATCCTCCTGGCGATCTTCCTTCACTTCAATTGGCGACGCTTTGGGATTCGGAACCATAATTTACTTGGAGGAATATATATATTTTTTTTTTTGCCATTTTTTTTTAACAACTACGTGACGACAAGCAAGGTGCAGAAAAGACATTGCAAGAAATTTACGTCGGGAAGATAGACGGTACAAAGGAGTACGTGTGTAAGTTCGGACTTACTTGTGGATGTGGACTGGGGCAGTTAGAAGGTCCGCGTTGACTGCATCTTTCAAGCGGCGTGGAGGTTCCAAGGACGGGCATTGCGCGGAGCTCCTGACGTAAGCTGAGAGTGTTGATACGTCAGGAGCATGCGCAGTACTGCTGAACACGGAAACGTCATCGCGCAAGGTCACGTTGCATGACCTTGCGTAGCGGCCATTTTGGTTGAGCAAAGTTACAAGGAATCCACAACAAGTACGTGCAGTCACTGGCTTTCGACTTGGTTGGAGAAGTTTTACCACGGGAGGCCGGTAATTGGAAGAAAGGCTTAATGGAAGACTGTAGAAACAGGTGAAACTGTCGGGGCATACTAGCGGCGTTATATAGAACACTTGGATATTATACAATATTATTATAAAAAATATTCGCGGAATATATATATATATATTTTTTGTGTGTGCCATTAAGAGAAGATTCCCTACAACTGCTAATTATTAATGGATGAAGGGGATAACGAAGCAAATCTCGTAGAGGGAAATATGGCACAACAAAATTTTTCTATCAGCAATCCACACCCTTTTTGGGCTACAGGACCAGAACCGAGTATTAAATGGATGGAATGGAAGGAATACTTCATAAATTACATTTGTGCAATAGATGACGCAGGGAAAATGAAACCTGAACAAAAAAAGAGGATACTCCTTCATTCTTTAGGACCTGTGGGATTGAAAACTTATTCGAGAATGTCTAAAATTTTGGATGCTAATTTAGATGCCTTCGAGAACACTGTCAAGGATATGGACAGGTATTTTGCTCCAAAGGTTTGCATAGGAGTAATAAGGCACAGATTCTTTCAGAGGAAGCAGACTAAAAATGAAACTGTGGATGAGTGGTTGGATGATTTAAAAAAATTGGCTATAGATTGCAAGTTTGATAACTTGCACGATGACCTAATTCAAGACCATCTAGTCATGCACAATAACAATTCACCTATACAAGACCGCTTATGGGTGAATGGTGACGCACCGCTCGATGATGTGTTGGCTATAATGAGGAAATCAGAGATGTCTGGTAGATGCGCGAATGTGATTAAAGAAGCAGAGAGAGAACCTGAAAAGACACCGGACGCGGTATTTAAAATACAAAGTAAAGTTAAAAGCAACTTTCAACAAGCTCAAGGAAAATGGACAAACCAGCCGTCGAAGAACCAGGGGAGAGATTTTAAAACTGATGATAGAAAGTGCTATTGTTGCAATAGTAGGGATCATTTTGCTTTTAGAAAACTGTGCCCGGCGTTAAGGAAAAATGTGGTATTCGTGGCCTGTTAGGACATTTTAGTAAAATGTGTCGTAGACGCAGCAATGTAAAATACATATGGAACGATGATAAAGGCGATGATGATGATGGTGATGGGGATGAAGATTGTGTGAAGAATGTGAGAGGCAATTTTATTTTGAACATTAAGGATGATTCTATGGAAGGGAAACCTATTTGTAAATTGTCTTTAGGTGGGGTAAAGGTAAATGTGTTCGCTGATTCAGGATCGCCTTACACCATTATAAATGAAGAAGTATGGAAGAGGAAATTCGTAGATAAAATTGAAGATCATTTAAATGCATCAGATGTGAACCCAGTGAGCTATACAGGAGAAAAAACTGCCATGCTAGGATTCAGGTGGTTAACTTTTCTTTTTAAAGGAAGATCTACAAGAGGGAAGTTATATGTAGCTAAGGTGGGACCATCTGTATTGGGCTGGTTTGACCAGAAAGACCTACACATAATTTAAGACCCAAATAGTGTGGAAAAAGTACTTATTATGGATGAATGTAGTAAGATGGGTGAGGTACTGAACAAGAAGTTTCCTAAAGTGTTTGGGAAAGACTTGGGGGGACTTAAAGGTTTCGAACACAGAATAGTCCTGAAAAGTGATGCTCAACCAAAAGTTCACAAAGTTAGACCTATCCCTATGCTAATTAGAGAGGAAGTTAAGAGAGAAATACAAAATTTATCGTCTAAGGGGGTCATTGAAGAAGTTGAAACATCTGATTGGATCTCTCCGGTCGTGGTTGCCTGCAAGCCAAACGGAAAGATTTGTTTGTGTGCATTGACTTGCGCCATTTGAATAATAATATAGTAATTGAGAAGTTCCCATTACCAAAAATTAATGAGATGGTATCTTCCTGAAGAGGTGCGACATGGTTTTCCACCATTGACCTCTCCGCTGCCTATCATCAAGTGGTGTTAGAGCCGCAGTCCAGAGGTCTCACGGCTTTTATTACCCCTTTTGGGTGCTACCACACATATGCCTTTTGGACTTGAATCTGCTGCGGCAGTCTTTCAAAGACTAATGCATAGATTGTTTGGGGAAATGGAGGGGGTTTGTTTCGTCCAGGATGATATTTTGATAGCAGCAATCAACAAAGAGGAACATGATACCAGGTTAGTTCAGGTCTTAGGAACATTACAGTCTGCGGAACTAACTGTTGAATTAACAAAATGTAAATTTGGACAAAGAAGTGTCTCGTATTTAGGACACATTATAAGTGAGGAGGGAGTTAAGCCAAAACCGTCGCTTGTTGAGAACATTATTAAGTCACCTACTTCCACTTCTAAAGAAGAAATAAGATCCTTTCTGGGCATGGCAGAATATTGCGCAAAGTTTATAAAAAACTTTCCATCAAAAGTCTACAATTTTCGGTCCCTCTTAAAGAAGAATACTAAATTTGATTGGGTAAGGAGTGCGAGAGAGAATTTGCGGAGATCAAGGTGGACCTACAAGCTGTAAATGCTCTAGCTAGCTTTGACCCTAACTTAGAATCTTTATTGACCACGGATGCTAGCGACAAGGGGCTAGGTGCTGTTCTGTCACAAAAAGGAAATGAGGGGAAAGAGAAAATAATTTTATTTGCTTCTAGAGCGTTATCACCTGCAGAAAGTAAGTATCCTATTATAGAGAGGGAAGCATTAGCTTGTACATGGGCTTTAGAACATTTTCGTGCTTTTGTGTGGGGAAAACCTGTGACTATTCGCACGGATCACCGAACTCTGGTTCGCATTCTGTCTAGTGAGGGTACTGCAGTTGCTTCTGCTAGATTAGCCAGAATATCAATGAGGATGAAGGAGTACATCTACAAAATGGTTTATGTACCGGGCAGAGATAATGTTGTGGCGCATTGCTTATCCAGGTTGCCCACTCCATTAGAGGAATGTGTTGATGACCCATGGGGGAATTGTAGTGTAGCATTCATACATGATTCAGGTGCACCTGCGATTAGTAAAAGAGAATGGCTGGAGGAACAATCTAATGATGAGGTATTGGAGAAAGTGTTGGAGTACATTTGTAATGGGTGGCCAAAGAAAGGAAATATCATGGGGAACTTGCAGTCCTTTTGGGAAGTACGGATAGAACTTTCCTTAGACAGAGATTTATTATTGAGAGGGGATAGAATCGTTCCTCCAAGAGTGTTATGCAAAAGAGTATTACAATTATGTCATGAGGGACATTTTGGTATTGTCAGAACCAAATTGATAGTGAAAGGGATGTTTTGGTGGCCTGGAATTGATAAAGAGATTGAGAGTTTTGTTAAAGGTTGTCCAGTTTGTTGCTCAGTAGACAAATCTCTAAAAACTTTAAGACCTACAATGAGTGAAGGGTTGATTCCTAGTCTTCCTTGGGACACAGTAGCGGTGGACATCTTTGGACCAGTAGGTGAGTTGAAGGAATATGGGTTGGTGGCTTTTGACCTGTTTACTAAATGGCCTATTGTGAAATTTGTGGAAAAAGCAGATACTCACTCTGTTCTTAAATTTTTAGATAATATCTTTGTTATGGAGGGCTTACCTGTATGCCTTTTGACGGACAATGGGGTACAATTTCTATCTAACATGGCTAAAGATTATTTTGAGAGATGTGGTGTAAAACCAGGGCACTATACAATCTAAGTTGGAATTGCACGGTGGATTATTTAATAGGGTGATCAAGGGTGTTATACAAGCATCAATGAACAAGAACTTGGATTGGAGAATACAGGTGCAAAAAGCAGTGTGGTCATATAGGGTCACTTCTCAAGTTCAGACAGGGTTGTCCCATTTTGTCATGATGAGGGGTAGAACACCTAGGTGTAAGTTTAATCCTAGTTGGCTGGTAGAAAGCAAAGTGCAATATTGGTCTCCTACTGATGTGAAAGAAAAATTGGAGTTAGTACATTAAAAAAACAAAGATTACTATGACAGGCATCATGGTGCCAAGGAAGTGTCTATTAGTGAGGGGGATTGGGTGCGTGTCAAGAAACCGTTCAAGGTCATTAAAGGTGAAAGTAAATTTGAAACACCCAAACTAGTAGTAGAAGTCTTAAGAAATTCTGTTAGACTTGAAGATAGGAGAGTTTGGAATCTTAAAGACATTGCTATAGTTAGTAATCAGAAACATGATGGAAACAGTCAAGTACATGATCACAGGGGAGATTTTGAGTAGATTGAAGATTATTTTGAAAATAGTAATTTACAATCTCAATTAGCTACTGAAGGTTCTCATGATCCTGTGGTGGTTCAGGATGGAAATGGGGATGTGTCTACTAGTAATGGAACTGCAGATCCTTCTTCTTCCTTTACGGAGGGGGAAGGGTCTGTTAAGAATCATTCTGTCATGGAACCTTCTCAGGCGAATGTCAGCTCGAATCTGGATAATACTGGTGGTAACAAGAGAAAAAAAACCTTGTCTAGTTGGCTCAAAGAATACATAGTGTAGCATTACTTGGTATTAAGTTATGGAGATTCTTCCTTGGACTTTTATCCTTGTTTATTTTGTTTTTGTTTTGTTTGTTTTGCTATTCTTTTTTTTGGTTCAATTGTTTTTTTATGTGTTGTTGTTCATTACTGAGGGAGGATGTGTTATGTTGTTATTATAACTGTTGGTGGTATGCACCAAAGTCATATGTTTACCTTTGAGATGTGTGTGTGTGAGCGTGCTTGGAATGCCACTTGGTAAGTGGCATTCTAGTTCTCCAGCCAGTTGCTGTTGTACCTGGAGACTGATGGATGTATATCCTGGCGCTCACCTGTTTCTTGTACTATATTTATCTTCAATAAATAATATAACTATCCTCCTGGCGATCTTCCTTTACTTCACAACTGCGTGAGCATTAGTTTGTCAGCATGGTTTTATTAACTAGTGTGAATCTCGCAGGAAATCCCTCCATTATGCTGCCGTATTGCACTGACTACTGTATTAATTCATTTGTCTTCCTGAGATGCCAGTGCCATATCTTTTAGGTCCATAGCTTTGGGACAGGCCACCTAAATTCTTAGACGTTTGTAGTCTTCGGTGTCGTTGCTTGGTGGGGCCTCCCGTATCTTGGTGCTTGGGGGTGTCACAATAGGTAGTCTGCTGGGTTGTTATGAAGTTGTATTGTTGAAGTTGTACCACCCATCATTCAGCAAATGTGGACAAGTGGCTTATGGTCAGTTATAACCCGGAACTCCTTCCTACAGACGTATCTGTGGAAACAATGGTATCCCAGCTTGAAAACCCAGTACATCTCCTTCGATTTTGGCATACCTGGTCTAGGTGTCTGTCAGTGATCTGCTTTCAAATGCAGTTTGTACACAGACCCCTTGTACCTGCTCTTGGACTAGGCTGGCACATAGATGTGGGGGCTCACATCCACAGTAAGCTCTGTGCCCTGTTTGGTATGCCATTGTGGTGTTATAGTGGGGGAGTTTATTTGATGCTGTTGTATGCCTTTTTATCTGCATGATCCATTCTCAATGGGTGTTGACTCTTGTCAGTGCTCTCAGGGGTTCTGAAAAGTTGACGAGGTTCAGCATCAACCTACAGCAGGTGCTCACCGTGCCTAGGACGCGTCTTATTTCTGTTGCGTTCTGTGGGTCAGGAGCATTCCATATTGCTTCTGACTTGTGGAGGTCCACTTTAAGTCTTTCTTTTGAGAAGACATATCCTAAGAATTACATTTGGTTTTCAAAGAAGGCACATTTTATCTTTGTGCAATGTTTTTTTTTAACAAATCTTTTTTATTGAATAAATAAAAAACAGGGAAAATCAAAACAAAAGAGGACAAAGTGCAGTGCATTTTCCAGAATTTTAAACAGTTTCCGTGCATTGGTACAAAATTCGACTTTCTGTTACATTTGATCAATACTTCAAACAAGTGTCTCATACAGTACTTAGTGATATAGGCCTTTTTCCCTCCCGTAGTCCGTCAGCTGTGGAGAGGAGTCATCAAAGGGTGTGCATATCGTCCCTCTACGCACATTTCATGCCTTCCAAATCCTCGTCCATTTTTGTCGGTTACCTCTACTTTCGTACACCAGCCTCTGTGCTCGCATGCACAAATCCATATCGGACTCCCAGTCACAAAACTTGGGTTTAAGTACGCCCTTCCAGGTTCTCGCTACGTTGCGTTTCGCTACCATACAGCCAAGGGTTGTCGTCAAATCAGTAGCTTCCCAGATATTTAGAAGACACAAGCGGGGCGAAACTTCAATGGTTTTGTGGCATGTTGAGGACAGTGCTGACGTGACTCTCCCCCAATATGTCTGAAGAGTCGGGCATTTCCACCATTGGTGTAGGAATGTACCGGTTTGGCCACACCCCCTGGGGCAGGGAGCGAAGCTCAGGACACCCATTTTTACAAGCACTGAACTGGTGTAATAAGCTCTATGCAGGAGTTTAAGTTGGATGAGTTTAAATCAGGAACGGATCGCCACCTCCCGGGGGAAGCCAACGCCTCCTGCCATCACCAATGTCCCCAATGTCCTCCACCCAGCATGTGCAAATTTTACCCAGTGTGTCCGGTGTATTGTTAAGTATTTTGCGGTATGTCAAAGAAATAGCTTTTTCCAGGAGGTAGTCGTCCAGAAGTCTATCCTCAAGTGGCGAGGAAGCGGGCAATTCTGTACCTTTGGGTATCGCCCTTTGTAGTGCATTTTGGGCTTGGAGGTATCTAAAGGTTTCGCCGTTCTTCAATTGGTAATCTCGTTGGAGCTCGCTAAAAGGGACCACCTCGCCCTTCATCTTTGTGCAATGTTAAACCATTTTCCATCAGACTTTCAAGAGTCGCCTTAAGACAGTGGCAGTATTCTTCCAGCGTCATAGAGTTATGGGAGCCCAAATGACAATATTGTACTGATCACCCCAAAATTGACCTCTGATGCTTTAACTCTAGCATCCTTGATATAGCGATAAGAGAGACACCTCAATGACATCAGGCCCAACAATGTAGCAGAGTAAATCAAAATAGTGACTGGGACCACTCAACAATGTAAAATTTACATGCTATAATTAATTTTTTTAAACATACTTTATTGATTGCCAAGATAGCATTGCACTGTGATACATGTAATACAAATGGCATTTTATCTTTTGATGTTCTCCCCATCGTATACAATACAAAGTGGTATGCTGAACAAGTAATTCAATTGCAGTTGTTCCTGGTTATATATCCGCCACTCCGGCTATAAGGTGGCTTGGTGTACTCTGGAAATGCAATATTTCTCCTAGAGTAGTTTCACATAGTATGCTTCAACATTAAAAACATAACATTTATAACTTATATAACATCCCCCCTCCCTCTACCCTCCCTCCTGGTCTGCCATTACTTGTATGTTTAGTTGCCTATTAGTATTATCTATATATCATTATTTGCTCTTCGCTGCTTAAGTACAATGTTGTCGTGACTAGGCCCTCTGAAGATCTCTGGCGTACGGTCCTAGAATATTTAGGTCTGCTATTGTGTGGGGTTGTTATGTGTGGGTATAAAGTCCAGCTGTTTAAAGTCTTCCATCATGATATCCCAATCCATAGAAATAGGGTGTTTCTGCATACCCCTTTCCTCTTCTCTTCTAATTGCCGTACTTTCGGCACTGCCCCATTGTATCACATCTTCCTGCCATATAGTCAATAATGGACTTCTAGGTGATTTCCATCTCATGGTGATTGTTCTTACGGCCAGTATAAGGGCAAGGTCCAGGAACCTTAACTGTACCTTCTGTGCTGCAGTCCGTTTGCGGAGACCCATAAGGCACCCCAGGATATTTTCCTGGACAGTTAGGTGCGTAACCTCTCGCACTGACTGCCGTATTCCGTCCCAGTAATCATGTAGACGTGGGCAGGCCCATAACATATGGACAAAATCCGCCTCGTCTCCCTTGCATCGGGGGCAGCAGTGTTGGGCCTCTGGAAACATACGGTGTATTCTCTTCGGGGTTAAGTAAGATCTATGTAGTATCATTTTTTGAATAAATGTAAGTTTAGCGTTACGGGATACCCGTTTGGGATGCTCTAACATGCTCGCCCAGGCTTTGTCGGTGAGTTCTGTGTTTGCATCCACCTCCCTTTTTGTTTTAAGATCAGTAAGTGCGATTGATGCTTGCGCTCTAATCCCTGTGTATAACCATTTGACTAGATGGCCTCCTTCCCCCATGTAGTACAGTAAATGGACCAGTTCGTGTTGTGGAGGTTCCCTGAGTTGTGGCGCCCATGTCTTCTTGATATAGTGTGATACTGCTGCGTGTGTCAGATATAAGCGGTCTGGTGCCCCAGTGGTCTGTATGAATGTGTCATGATCAAGAAGGTTGCCGTCACCAAAGAACAACCCGACTTCCTCCACGCCAGTCTCCGTCCAGGCATGTAGTCTGGCCTTTGTTAGCACACCCCCAGGGATGGGAATGCCCAGTAATGGGATATTAGTCGCATAGGGGGTTGTTCCTGAAGTATAAAGCAGCGCCTTTCTCCAACATTGCAATGCGGCCTTAAGTAATGGAGGCCTGCCAAGGGGATTTTAGCTTTTGGTAAGAGTAAGGAATGTAGTTTGCCCCGATCTAAGTCCCGGGGTGTATAACCTATTTCTTGTAGATTCCTACCCGCTGTCCAGTAGGACAGCCACTGGAGTTGACAGGCGTAGTAATAGGCCCTGAAATCAGGGACTCCCAGACCTCTCCTATGGGACTCTAGTTGTAATTTCCGAAGACTTACTCTCCGGCGGCCCTCACCCCATATAAGTTCTATGAGGATATTGTTCAAGGTACAGAAGATTGAGTGCGGGACCACCAGTGGTAAATTCACGAAAAAATATAAACGGGGAAGCACCACCATCTTTGATATGGCAATCCGCCCCATCACCGATAGCGGCAGGGATATCCAGAAGGCCACACTCGAGCATAGAGCGGTGAAGGCCTTTAACAGGTTGCCTTCTAGTTGAGCCGCCTGTGCCCTGCACACTTATATTCCTAAATACTTGAATGCGGCGTGTGTTACGGGTAAGGTATAATTACCGAATTGTGTCATATCTGGGTGGATTCCGTCATGAAAATAAAAAGTATTTGATTTCCGTGGATTAATGGCAAGGCCCGAAATACTTTCAAATGTGGAAAATATAGTGGGGAGAGGTGCAGTGTCAGCAGTCAAATCACGTAAATAAAGCAGAATATCGTCAGTATATATTGAAATTAAGTGTGCAGTTCCATCAATGGGTATCCCCAGCTGTTCTGCTGACTGTCTCAGGGCTATCGCTAAGGGCTCCAGCTCTAGCACAAACAGCAGGGGGGACAAAGGACATCCCTGCCGTGTGCCCCTGTGTACCGTATATTCACATGAGATATGGTGGCCGGTGCGTGCTCTAGCTGTAGGAGAGGTGTAAAGCAGCCGTACCCATTTGAGATAGGCGCTAGGGAGGCCAAATCGCTGTAGAGCAGCGAACATATAGTCCCATGCTATAGAATCAAAGGCCTGGCGTAGGTCCAGTGCCAGACAGCCAGCCTCCGGATATTCGGCCGGGGTAGCCGCCATGATATAATGCAAGCGTTTAGTGTTGAGGGACGTACTGAGATTCGGTAAAAACCCGCATTGGTCACTATGTATGAGAGTGGTTAAGTATGGCTGTATACGGTTTGCCAGGGCTTTGCTCAGGATTTTATATTCAGTTGCTAATAAATATAGAGGCCTATAATTGGAGATATCAGTGCAATCGCATCTCGACTTAAGAAGTGAGACGACCAATGCCTGCATGGTGGATTGTGGCAAATGGCCAACCTCCAGGGCTGTCCTATATACTTCCTCCAATTTGGGGACCAGGGCTTCCGAATAAGTTTCATAAAATTCTATGGGCAGAACATCTAGGCCAGGCGCCTTGTTATGATTATGGCCTTTGATCGCAGCTCGAATTTCTTGTTGGGCTATAGGGCCTGTGAGTTCCTTCTGTGTATCTGCCGGTAGAGAGGGGATAGTTAAGCCTTGGAAGAAGTCTGCTATCAGCATGTCATTATTGTGTGTTGGGGCCACGTAAAGGTCACAAAGATACTTACAAAAGGCCTAATTTATCTCGATTTGTGTGTGGACTGGTCCGTGGTTCAGTACATTAATGTGTGTAATGATTGGTGGTTCCGGTCTGTCCTGTACTATGCGGGCTAGTAGTGTTCCAGCCTTGTCTGCCTCAGTGTGCTTACGTTGTGTGAAGGCCCTATGGTCAATAACCCGGGGTCATTAATGCGGGCATCCTGCAAGGCCTCTCGTTTTTCTGGATCTGCCACTTCCTTCGGTTCTAAAGTATTCATCAGGTTTTCTAGGCTAATCAGGCGTTGATGTACCTCTTGTCTGGCCCCCACCACCTGTCCAATGGCAGACCCCCTCACCACCACTTTAAGTGCATCCCAATCTATTAGGTGGGATGAAGCAGTATTCCAATTTTCAGAGAAGTAGTTATTAATGGTAGTGGAGATAGCAGTGCGGAACGGGGCGTCCTCCAATAACTGGGGCCACAGTTTCCAGCTGGGCACCGGGGTCGGTACTCGTCCCCAAGTAAGTGTGAGTTCTAGGACATTGTGGTCCGAAAATGTCTTGGCTAGGTAAGTGGACTGTCTGATATGTGTAGCAATGGTGTGTGAGCATAAAAATCTGTCTATCCTGGTGTGGAGGTGATGGACCGGTGAATAGAAGGAATATTCCCTGTGAGTAGGGTGCATTAATCTCCAGACATCTGACAGTCCCCATCCATCTAACCATGTTTTTAGGAGGTCCGCTTGCTTGCAGGCGCCAGCGCCATGCAACGGGGGGTGGGACCTGTCTAGGTCTATATCTAGTACTGTATTGCAGTCTCCTCCCAGAATCCAGGCAATCATATCCCACCCAACAAGGGCTGCACCCAAACGGTGGAAGAATTTGTCCTGTTCAAAGTTAGGGGCATATATACAGCCCAGGACCACGGTTACGCCATCAAGAGTTCCTTTCAAAAAGATATATCTGCCCTGGTCATCTATGTGATGATCGAGCTCCGCAAATGGGACCCCATGCCGGATACAGATGGTCGCTCATCTGGCAAACTCTGAGAAATTAGTGGAATATATACTGCCTCACCTTTTTTTACGGGTCCTTAAATCCTCTGAGTCAGTAAGGTGCGACTCCTGGAGGAAGACAATATGGGCTTTGTGCCTAAGTAAGTGAGCATGAACACGGTGTCTTTTTTGTATAGCCCCCGAACATTCCAAGTCAGCAGATTGTAAGAGCCTACGGTGGTGCGGTCTCTAGGCATAAGTTATTATGGTAGATGAAGCTCCTTGTAGCGAGGCGCCTTTTAACTGTCGCAGACCAGGTATTCCCCTTTCCCTTAAAACTAACAATTCTCGGCTCAGCCAACAAATGACACTGGGCACAACAAAGATTCCCAACATATAGGTGCCACATAACGGTGCATTCGCTTAGTGGGGGGTCACTGCCACCGTCCATATCGTGGTTGGTGTAACTGCGGAGTCCTGGTAGCTCAACGGAGCCCGGGGGGTGTAAACATATCATTGCAAAGACAGTACAATCGCCTCATTCAGACATATCGTTACGTTACCTGAGCAGTTCGTACAGAGAACAGCAGCTATAAAGTTCTGCGCTGCATTAGTAGACAGGCTGTATACTATAGAACTGCATAATAAAACATCTCCAAGGGGTTTGATTATGTTTAGATTGGCCCCTGTAAACAAAGGATTGTAAAAGGATATCGCTATAACTATAACTTCTGCTATATCACTCTTCAGGCCCCCTCATGGACTGTGGTGGGGGTAAATAAAAGTCAGTACAAGGTATATGTAGATCGCCTAAGTTATGCTTTATATGTCTCGGCAGAGAGGTGATATCAACCTCTACACTGGTCTATGAAGCATTATCAGCCAAGCTGGGTGCTTTACAACAGTAGAAAAGAATATATCACAGTTATTCAGGGCATTACAATTATGAATCTGTAGACATAGGATAGTGAACGGTATTGGTGTGCCAGTTGCTTATGCTATAGTGCAACTATGGACTTATCGTAAATGTAAATAGTATATGCGGGCAAACCAGATATAATTAGTTGCAGCCATCTATATCATGACTTAGCGAGTAGGAGATCATCACCCCAAAAATAGTCATGACCAATGTTCCCTCTAATTTTTTCCCTCTGTGTGCGGCAGTGTAGGGTCTATGTGCGCTGCAGCCATGGCTATGTGCGCCAGGAACCAGACAGCGCGTGTGGGTGCAGCACCACATATCTCTCCAAACTAATGCTTAAACAAGTGAATAGACTGTGCATTTCCACACATACAGCGCCACATTAAGAGTCTTAAGGCAGGTTTGCAATTTAGATACACAAGCCATGACATGAATTGGTTACACAGGCAAGTACACTTCGGGTTTAGAAAAGCACAAGACTCCAATGCTGGTACCATCATAAGATTTTACTACTGTAGGTGTAATGTTACTTGTTGTATTATATATCTGGATGCACAGACAGAAAGAAGCAACAAAATACCAGCCAGGCAGCACACTAGGCTAAGCAGAGAGATTTCTAACTTACCTGTTACCTAGAAGAAATGCAGCAAGTCCAAAAGAACGACGTGTGCTTTACACGTCGTGCTTTTGGACTTTGGGCAGCCAACTTCCACTAGGCACAGCCAGGGCCACCTTTAACACTGGTGGCGGCCTGTGCGACAATGTTGGTTGGCGCCCTCCCAATGGCCACCTCTACCACGGATTCCCTCACTAGCACCCTTTAATAGCGGCCCTCAAATCTCCAGAACCACTGTCTCTCTGATTCATTTAGTTTTATAGCACCACTCATAGCAGTGCAAGGTGTTAGAGCACTTTACACCACACACACATTACACAGAGACAACCATAGGTGTGTAAATCAGTGTATAGGAAGTGTTACATCAGACAGGACTACAAGGTGTAGTGTAGGAGTAACATGTCATCGATACTAGTAGGCAATATAGTTTAAGAGTGCTTATTCTGGACAAGTACAAATTCAGAATTTAAAATGTAACACCATTGTTAGAGGTTCTCTTTAAAAAAAAAACAAGAATTGTTTTTTTTACCCAAATGAACCCTTTTGGCAAGATTAGGATAATGAAAGACAGGGCAAAAAATGCATATTGCTCTAACATAATACTTGCAGTTAACACGCCGCTGTTTGATGACAGTTAATAGCTCACTGCTCTATATTAGGATTTTGTCTTACAAACCACAAGTAACAAAATGAGCTCTCTTACAGAAGCAGTAACTCACTGACCTATGTACATTACATGCACTTTGTGATCTGCATGGTACACGTTCTTAGCAGCAGGCATTTTAATCCACTGCGCGACTTTTGGATGAGTCAAAACTCCCACTAGACGATTAATCACCGAAGCTCTCTAGACATTTTAATTGATGCCTGCTGGTGACATGATTAAGGTGGCGGCAAAATCGAGGCGACGGGAGACGCGCGCCTATTCACTGCAAGATAGAGGCGGGAGACAACGCCTATTCACGTCTTTTCTTTTGCACTTGCTGC
This sequence comes from Triturus cristatus, assembly GCF_964204655.1. Lineage (NCBI taxonomy): Eukaryota > Metazoa > Chordata > Amphibia > Caudata > Salamandridae > Triturus > Triturus cristatus. Next base: position 1,218,902,194 of record NC_140592.1, read on the forward strand.
ATTGCTTTTTAATGGGCCGTGGCTGTGTGCTGTTGGTGGCCCTTTGTGCTTTTGGACTTGCTGCATTTCTTCTCTTAATGGAGCGCGTCTGGCGCTGATTGTGAGCCATTGTGAAAATAAGTTTGTTAAATGCAGCGCATGACGGTGCTGCAATTAACAAATATTTTCACAAAGGGCCACCAACAGCACACAGCCACGACCTATAAGGAAAGAAGTGCTGGATGTTCCCCCAAACAGAAGAATTACTGTTTTTGCGCCGCTCGCGTCTTAAAAGCGGAAGCGCGAAAGCGTTAACAGGATGTGTGCCCGCTTCCCTCGGGACACTACACGCTCGGGGTTAGTGAGGTGCGCGCGCGCGCACACCTTACAGGGAACACTGGTCTGACATAGTTATCAGGCAACCGAGCCTTAATTATCAATACAGTAATAAACTTCCACAGCGTTTCAGATGAGTCACCAAAGGGTGTTAAAAGGATACTGGTGCGCCTGGTGTTCCAGCTGATATGCATACACCTTCTCGACCAAAGTTTTGACATTTGTGTGAGCGAGATACATCAATTATCTACTAACTCGTCCACAGTCTGAGGTGTCACCGAGGAGAACAGAGTGAGGCTGTGGTCAGAGTCTGACTGGATGGTGCTGTCCTCCGAATCAATCAGGATCTTGGGGATGCTATCCCGTGCCATTCACCACCCCACTCAGCCATCTACGTGTGTGTCACCAGTAAGACATGGGATGAAGACCAGTGTATCTGCAATTAACAATGATTCGTGGACCGTCTCAGGGGCCCAGACGTCATTCTCCGTAGCAATGCGCCTTCTCAACACTCCCCGGTCCCGCTTTCAAGGAAGGCCCACTCCAGTAGATTGCGTCAGCTGCGGAAAGAGAGGGGCCTCATCCCTGCAGGGTCAGTCGCGGGCTGCAACGGCCCAGGGGTCAGCGGACCGCACCCACATTATGCTCCGTGTCCATCCCGGTCCAGGAACTGCACAGTTAGGCCAATTGGATCCAAGCAGCCGCAGCGTTGTGGCACAGTCCGCCCCAATCCCCACTCCAATGCAGGGGTATTGATCAGCGAGATAAGTACTATGCCGCTCTCCTCACGCCATGTACTAGTAGCGCGGGAGGGGCCTGATCAGCTCCGGCTACCCCCAGCATGGCCTCCAGCACTCACCGCTTGTACTTCGAGCTGTTCACAGTGGGCCCGTCTAGTCACTCAATGAGGCCCCTCACATCAGCTCTCGGCTCAGTATGTTCAACATATTCGTCACGGTCGAGCCGCCGGGCTGGGTTAATCATGCTGCAGGGTGTGTTTTACAGGGTACCAGGCATCGGGCGGGAGACGGGGGACGCCGCGCTGCAGTTCCAGCGCAGCGTTGCAGGCAGACCTCAGTATCCGCGGACGCGGCTGAGTGCCGATATCTCCGGCATCATTGCAGTTCACAGTCCCAGATCAAGATGATCACTGCACCGGACATTAAGCAGCATATTTCTATTTTTCAGGCGGCAATCCCAGCCCTCAATCTGGCGAGTGCTCAGGATCTTTTACCCCCAGGGTCCGGAGCCTCACCAAAACACGTCCGCCATCTTAGGCTTTTAGCCATGCCCCCCTTCCTAGCTATCATAACGGAAAGTTTTAATTCTATTCAGGACTTGGAGGTGGGGATTATGCATACTCTCTTTGCTTTAATCAAACAGCATCCATTTGACAAGATATAGAAAAAAATGACTATTCCAGTGAGGCCGTTGGAATCTTGGGAATACCATAACAGTTCAAAGCAGTTCAGCAACCAATGAGAGATAATCCAAACAACAGCCAATCAGTACTCTCCATGCTCGAACATATGCCTTCACTTATGTCCCTCACTTCCTCTTTCGTCGCGTGTGCCAAGCCAATGTCCCAGAGTCAGGCTTTCTGTTTATTGGCCTCTGTCGCTGAAATGAAAACCAAGAGCAGTCATACCAAACTCCCCAAATTTAGAACATATCCCAATAGACAGAGAAGGCAATTACGGTCCACAGTTGCATTCAGTAACAACAAATCAAATATAAGGAAACAAATCTACACATTTCTGAGAAATAGATGAAGCAAAATTACTTACTAGCCATGGGACGGGAACTCGGATCGTCATCCAGGGTGGGATAAGCCTTGCCTCAGAGTCCTTAATAGAATTGAAACTTTCCATTATGATAGCTTGGAAATGTTACATTCTGTGTCAGGACCATGGGCCAGAAGTATGCCTGTCAAAGCTTTCCCACCACCAAGCAGGCCATATCAGGCACTAGCTTAAAATATAACCACTTAAAGGTAGAATCCAACAACCAGGCAGCCACATTAATAATATCCTCCATGTGCCCTCCCAAACTGAAGGTTTTTGAAGCCATCCCTCCACGGGCTGAGTGCGCCCCAAAGATTTTTCGATCAATGGTCACTTCTTGCATTATTCACCTTATCCAGCGAGCTATAGTAGGGGAGGAGACCACCTAATGCGGCTTCTTAAGGGCAATTAACAGCTGCCATTCTTCCAGTGGGTGGAATTCTTCCAACATCTCCTCATAAGCCTTGAGGCATTGCACAACACACAGTTTTAGAACATTTGGAAAGGCTGGGTAAGGAATCCCCCTGGAATGGCATTTCGTTCATCTGTTAACCACGAAGGATAATCCCGAAGGAGTGAACGTTCTGCCTGTAATATATAGGGCCTGAACATCGGACCCCCGTCTACAAGAAATCAGGCATTAAAGTATCTTGACAAAAACCTGTTAGGTGTTCCCCAACAGGTTTAGCCGTCTACCGGGACATGACCTGCAGAAATGGCCAACCTTAAGGTTTTGATGGAACGATCTGCTAATCCCTCTGAAGCCAATGAAACCAGAAAATTGTGCTTGTGAACTACGTCGGTGACCATGCAACCTCGTTGCACACACCAACTGGACCATCTTGTCCAAGCTGACTTGTAGCGCTTGACCATGATGTCCCCCCAGGCTCTGGAGAGAAGAGTCTTAGCTTCTTGCGCAAGGGCCGGGAAAGACCATCTGCCCCGGTAATCCGTTACACCATCAGAGAGAGAGACCCGTCCAGAACCATTTGATGCAGCATCTGATCCGAATTGAGGAGCAGGGATGGAAACAGGGAGACAGATTGGAAAATCCCTAAAAAGTTCCAGAAGGACCGGATCCCACACTTGTGATTTCCAAATTAGGTTGACCACCACCAGCTCTGCTTCCTGGCGCCTGGCCTGGGCCGAAGCCCAACTGATCATCGCGCACGTTTGAAAGGCATAACCCCTCTCCTGACTCCAATCTTGGAGTAACCCATCCATGGCAACCGCCAGAGGGTCTGGTCTTCAACTGACAGATCTGGGTAGTTGATATTCCAACTGGATGCAAATAGATTGATTGAAAGGTATCCTAGGTTCTGTGGATCAAGGCAAAAAGCTGCGGATGAAGCTTCCTAAGGCTGGAATCCCGAAAAGTGTGGGAGTGCCAGTCTGCCACTTTTTTCTCTTGTCCCAGTAATAGCCGAAAATGTCCCTCCCATTCCAGGCATCCGTGTGGGCGAGTCCCCAACCAATTTTGTCCTTTGCCTCCTGCGAGAGGACTACCTGCTGCAAATACGTGAGGCCCTTCCTCAGATGGGCAGACTTTAGCCTCTGGAGCGCCCTTTAATGCAATGGACCCCGGAAGATCGGTTGGATTGAAGATGAAAGCAGGCCTACCACACGGACAATCTGTCTCAGGAATACATGAGTTCTCACCAAGGTTTTCCGTAGCTCGTGTCGGATCTTTGTGACTTTGGAAGCAGGGAGACTTAGAGAAGCCTTGGTCGAGTCTATTACGAAACCCAGGAACGTGATCGATTGAGAGGGAATGAGCTGGTGACTTTTTGTCATTTATGAGAAAGCCAAGATTCTGCACCATAGTAACAGCTAACTGGAGCTGGAGCGACAGCTGGTACGAGCAGTGAGCCAATAGTAGTATATTGTATAGGCTGGCAATGAGCCTTACTTCTTGGGACCTGAGGTATTCCACTGCTGGCTTGAGAACCTTTGTGAAGCACTAGGGAGCTGAGGACAGCCCGAAGGGCAGAGTAGAAAACTTGAATGCCTGGTGGTGCCAGAAGAACTGGAGAAATCTCCGATGCAGAGGAAAAGTCCATTCTTACCATCTAGATGGAGGGTGTCAGTAGGTCATGGAGGAGGTGGATGCCCTCCATTTTGAAAAGGCGATAAACGCACCATTTGTTGAACTCACGGAGGTTGATAACCGGTCTTTGACCACCATCCGCTTTTTCGACAAAAAAGATTTTGCAGATGAACCCTCAAAGATGAGGCACCAAAATGCAGATCGCACCTTTCTGCAGGAGGGAAGAAGTCTCCACATCTATCAAAGCCCCCTTGTTGTCAGAGAACTGGAGGGGTCTTGGGTGTACTTCCTGATAGGGGGAACTGTAGAACTCTATATGAAACCCTTGAATGGTCTGCAGGACCCATGCGTCTGAGGTGTTAGAGCGGCATATGTGTACGAAACCTGGCACTCGACCTCCTACTCTCAGAGAGGAAGGAAAAGCACTCCCGGAATTGGCAGCTGCGTTGACTCTCTTGTTTTTGCCCCTGAAGCGTTGACCTCTGGTTGGGTAGAATGTGGCATAGCTGAACTTGTCTTGGTAGGTGTTGCGCTTGGAGCCTTGACCTCGGGGGTATTGTGAAATTGTGCGGCTGGACGAGTGACCCCTGCCTCGCCCCATGGAAAACACAAGGGTGAAAAACCCACTTGATGGAGGACTGGGCCTCATCTAAAGATGTAAAAGTATTCACAAATTTACCCAACTCCTTTATGAAGGGCTGTCTCCGAAGAGCCCCCCTTCGGCAACTGCTTTGATGACGAATGAGCGCTGTCGTTCTGCTGACAAAGCACAATTGGCCGGACAAGATGTCAGGGGAAATGATGGAGCCTGATGACTACTTCGGCCATGTCAAATAACTTTGGCGGCGGGCCAAGGGTGTCAAGGAGTTTGTCTTTGCACTCCTGCCAGGACCTGTCATTCCCCTTTTTGGGATCTTTCCTGAACTTGGCCAAAATGTACCCATGGTGGGCTCAAGCTCTGGGGTTAAGGACACCTCACCCTTCATTGAAGGGTGGGGGCATTCCGCCCGGATGCAGCTGCGAGCCTCTTTCTCGAGGGTCTTGCAAATTCTCGCTGCCACATAGGCGCCACCTTGTCGGCGGGGTCAGTTTCGCCAACCTAGAATGAATGATGTCATCAGGGTCTAAGAGGTCTGACCCAGGAGCAGGGGTAGGCTTATCAGAAGGAGTGTGGAAGAGGGAAACCAGGGACGTGATGAGCCATGGTTATCATATCCCCGTGAAGATCATTTGGGGGGGGACTCGACACTGGGACCAAGAGGCTCGCCTAAGACCGAAGGAGCAGGGTCGTGATTCAGGAAGGCATGCTCGAGGCATTCAAAAGCATTGTGATATACCTGAGGAACTTCGATTTTCGATCGTGATCGTATCGACCCGCCATTTTGTGCTCCGCCGCCATTTTGTGTTGCCCTCACTCAGGCAGCACGACGATCGAAGTCTTTTCTGCTTTTCCTGCAATATTGTGTTGAAGTAACCTTGTGCCTCTGTTTACAAAGCTGGTGTTAGGACTGGCCGAGTACACTAATCCCTGTCTGGTTTTTCTAATCCCTGTCTTTACTATCTATTGGTTCACACTATTCTCTTCTGACTTAATCTTATCGTCTGGCCTTCGCTGTCCTCTGCTCGTATTCTCTTGTTTCACAACTATCCTCCAAAACACACAAACGTATCTCGCCACCTGCAAGTCAGCTACAAGTCAGTTAATGAATTAGCTCGTGGGGAGGGGTGACAAACACAGTTAGAGGAGAGGCTTCTTCGAGATACTCGATACTTTATTTTCAAACCTTTCCTATTGGTTCTGTTCTGTTCTCCAACTTTTCTTATTGGCTCTTTTTATATGTTTTAGGTGTGTTTCTGGGTAATGTATATGTCACCTATGCACTATATAAGATTGTGCGCCACGGAGTGAAGTGGCAGTCTCCTGAGAACATACCATGTGTACTTCTAGGACAACTGTACTAGCTGCAGCTAATAAAATCTGATCTTTTACGCCGACAGAGTGTCCCCGTGTCTCTGTGTAGCTAAGCAGGAGAACCCAGGAGATTAAGGCGTACCCTGCGCCGCCAGGTCCAATTGGTTCTGGTTCTTCAAATGGCGCCCAACGTGGGGCGGCTTCAGTGGTAGTGGTTCTGCCTGAAGGTCATGAGGAACCCCGCAAGAAAATTCTGGAGGAATCGCGAGCCATGTCAAGCGACCCCTGTATGTCGAAAGTGGTCCGAAGGTCTTTTGCAGCGCGGTTACTCCTTCCTGACGGCTACTGATGACTGCTGCCCTGACTGCCGCCCTGCCTTGGCCCTTCCTTTGTTGATGTATGGTAAGGCGAGACGATAGACGGGCCTCTGTTGGTGTAAGAAGACATCCTTAGTTAAGTATTTGGTGGGTCGCTCCCACAATTTTTGTCCTTTGGTTCTTTGTTCCTTTGTTTCTTTGGTCCTTAGATTCGACTATTGCAATAGCCGAAGCCGAGGGGTAAGTGCATTTGTGCTGCGTAAACTGAGTTTTGCACGCTTGAAGTTTGTGAACAGTCAGGTGAAATCACGAGATGCCTGGTCTGACTAAGTTTGGAAAACTTTGTTGCTTTGGTTGTAATAGGGATTCCCGGCTTGAGGACTCTTGTCCGATTCCTTCGGTTGGAACTCCCACATATGAGCTCTATTCAAAACATGGTGATGGCCCCATTGCCTTTAGTGAGGCATGGACCCGATACACGAAGAAAGATGGTGTTTTAAGATGGCCAGAATATGGTAGTTTTGATTCTGATGTGCTAGACAATTTGGAAGCAGTTTTATTCAAAAGAAAAGCCTGGCCGGCAATGTTTGACTCATTCCGCCTTTGGCGTAAGGAAGCCAAACAGAGAGAAATTAAGCAAGCGAAACGAGATAGGAAAGCACAGGGTATGACAATTATACAGGCTGCCCAACAATTCAAAGATGATGAAATTGATAATGCGATGGAAATTTCAGAAAGACAGCATCGTATGGCGATAGATAAATGCTATCCAATGTTGCCTGTTTCCCCTCCCGATAACAAGAAAGATTTAGAAAAAGATCCCTTGATGTCTCACTTATTGAGATTGCCTCTGCCCTATGCACAAGGTGCCAATGCACCCCAGTTATTACAGCCTGTTCAGCCGCCAGCAGTACCTCTGCCTGCTCCGGCTCTTCCACATTTGCCCCTTCCAGTATTACCGCCTTTTCCAGCTTTGCCTTTAACTTCTTCTACTTTGTCCTCATCTCCTGATTTTCGATCTCCTTTGCCTTCTGCTCCTTCTGCAATTACTGATTCTCCTTTTGTTAGTTCGCCTAATACCTTGTCCCCCATTCTTATGTCCAATTCTCCGTCTATGCGTAAGCGACTTACGGACACTGTCACCGGTATTTTATCTCCTTTCTTTGAAGCTTTAAATGTGTCTCCGGCTTTTGCTCGAAGACAGTCTCGTAGTCAGTTCCCAGATTCTGAAGAACGAGAAAGGTTGGACTCTCTCGCACGCAGATGGATCAAGAGGGGTCCACAGTATAGTGTGTCCGATATTATGTCTACCTTCTCACAGTGGAATGCGCCTACGCAGAGATATGTTTTTAATATTATGTGTGATACTCTCGTTAAAGAATGGGAGGATGTGAATTTGAGTTCGGTTCCACAGGGTCTGTTAGATGTTCAGACTGACTTTGATAAAGGACTTGTTGTGGGTCCTAAGGTTGAAAACGCTGTAAGAACACTTATTACCGTTAGAACCTTGTTGTCCTCCCAGACTTTTCTTGACTCCGATCCTTCGGTTAGACTGACACTGAAACATTATCCCATGAGAGAGGTTCCTCCAGTTTGGAAGGAAGAAGTTGCGGCTCAAGGTAATAATCCAGCTATTCCTGCTCACTTTCAGTGTATATGGGTACATGTCCCCTGGAAGAGATCTGAAGTTTTAGCACTTAAACAGACTCTACCAGATCCTCGTAAAAACCCTGCGGGTTATTATAAAGAATTATCACAGACGGTTGATGCTTGCATCTTGAATCTAGCTGATACCGACATGTTAATGGGGAATGTAGTTCCACAAGCTTTATGGGCTAAGATTCGGAGAGAAGATCATGCTCAAGCATTAGGTGGTGATTGGGCTGCTATGATTGCTGCAGATGCAGCTCAAGTGGGTGGTGCCAAACCTGAAGCTTTGATCTCGGAACTCCCCGGTAGGATTATTACATTAATGAAAACGATGATGCCTGCCTTAAGAGTTAACTGGGATAAATTAGCGGCATGCAAACAAAAGAAAGATGAAAGTGTCTCCGATTTCTTTACTCATTTTGAGGAGACATTCATCGATCACAGTGGTCAAGATATGGCTACAGAGGGTGGACAGCGGTTATTCGTGGACAAATTTGTATTTAATTTGCTTCCTGAGCTGTCACGCAAATTGAAAGATTCTGAAAGTTCATGGGCTGTTTCTTCTTCTGCCCAGATATTGGCTACTGCACAATATTATGAAAACAGAGATAAAGAAGAAAAAGAAAAGCAAGAGAAAAAGACTAAAGAATTGAAAACGAAGGTTCTCTTGCAACAAGCGTATCCTCCTCGCTATGTTCAGCCTCAGTTTCAACAGCCTCCGCAGTTTCAGAGGTTGTATCAAAAACCTGAGCCATATATTCCACGACCTTTGTTAGGACCTAATCAATGTGCCTATTGTAGAGAGGAAGGTCATTTTAAGAATAGTTGTCCGGTTTTATTGCAGCGCAATGGGACACTATCTGCTCCACGAGGTCGTGCTGGCCTCCAGTCAGCAAACAGAGGAAGAGGTCAAGGTATGTCGACTCAAGAACAGCGTTCCCTTCCTCTTTCTAATTCCGTGAATTATTTTGATCAGCAAAACGCACGGTCTACACAGTATTACAATGAGGATTGTTATGTTGAAGGCGAGAATGAAAGTCTTCATGCTAACTAGGACAGCCTTGGACAAAGTAAGGGAGTTGTGTCGATTCCAGTAGATCAGAATGGACCTTATGTTAATGTCACTACAATGGGTGTTTCAGAGCCATTTCTTCTAGATACTGGTGCGATGAGAAGTTCTATCATTCATTCCAAACTCCCTGGGGCACCTTTGTCTGGCTTAGCGAATGTTTCTGTAGGATTTTCTGGCGCCCCTGTTCGTAATCCGGTTTCTTGCCCTTTGCCTATTTCAATTGGCCCTTATGATTTGGAAGCTCCACTTCTTTTGACGAATGGTTGCGGTGAGAATCTGTTGGGTTTGGACTTATTGAAAAGAATGCATGCTACAATATCTTGTTCTCCTTCTGGTGTATATCTCACTTTAGGACAGAAACTGATTTCCCCAATGTATTTGTTCAAAGATCAGTTTCCACCTGAATTGCTTTCTCTTCCGGCAACGCTTTGGGCTACGGGTCCGAACGATGTTGGTTGTCTTGAAATTCCACCTTATGTTGTCACTCTCAAACCTAATGTTGAATTGCCACGTATTCCGCAATATAGAATTTCTACTGAAGGTGAAAGAGCGCTTTTGGAAATCCTTCATGATTTGATTCAGAAGGGTGTGGTTGAGGAAACGAGAGGAACCATATGCAATAGTCCTATTCTTCCTGTTCTTAAACGCACTGATCCTTCTCAGCCTCCTGTATATCGTTTCGTAATTGATCTCCGGGAGGTAAACAAAATTGTTGTACCACAGTTTCCTGTTGTCCCAGATATCACTGCGCTGTTGACAATGATACCTTCCACAGCGACTTGGTTTTCTGTTATCGATCTAAAGAATGCCTTATTTAGTATTCCCATAGCTGAAGAGGGTAGGGATATTTTTGGCTTCTCTCTTGGAGGCCGAACTTTCCGGTTTAAGCGCGCACCTCAGGGCTATTGTGAAAGTCCCTCTATTTACAGCCAAGCTTTAAAATGTCACCTTGATGCTTTTCATTTGCCGTCTGGTGCTGCTCTTATACAATACATGGATGACTTGTTAATCGCTGCTGATTCAGAGGATATTTGCAAAAATGTGACTGTTGCATTGTTACGTCATTTGTTTGATCTGAATCACAAGGTTTCACCTTCTAAACTACAATATGTTCGTCGAGAGGTTACCTACTTGGGTCATCTCCTATCAAAGGAGGGACGACGATTAACCCCAGAACGAATTCAGGCGATTGCGCAAATGTCTGTGCCATCCACACAAAGGGAGGTACGTGCTTTTCTGGGTATTACTTCTTATTGTAGGCAGTGGATTCCGAACTTTTCTTTGTTGGCCAAACCTCTGTTGGCACTCACTTTAAAAGATACGCCTCAGCCCCTTCCGTGGACTGACGAATGTCAGAAGAGTTTTTCTGACTTACGTACTGCTCTGTGTTCTGCTCCTGTATTGGGTACTCCCGATTACAGTAAGCCGTTCACGCTCTACGTTCAGGAAAGAGAAGGTTGTGCGTTGTCAGTTTTAACACAGCGATTTGGAGATAAACAGCGACCATGTGCATTTTTTTCGGCTACGTTAGATCCAGTAGCTAAAGCATTGCCTAGTTGTCTTAAAGCAACAGCAGCAGCAATTTCTATTCGACAGTCTGCTGGAGTGGTGCTAGATAATACTCTCATTGTTATGGTGCCACATGCAGTGGATACCTTACTAAACCGAACAAAAACACAACATCTTACGAGTGCTCGTTTATCTGGATATGAGTTGACGCTTTTGGCTAGTCACGTGCACATCAAACGATGTAACACTTTGAATCCAGCTACTTTGTTGCCTCTTCCAGTAGACAAAGATGACCAAGAACAACATGATTGTTTCCTCCATACTGAGGAAGAGACAAAAGGAAGAATTGACTTGAAAGATACACCGCTAGAAAATCCGGATGGAATTCTATGGGTGGATGGTTCTTGTTTTAAGCTTCCTAATGGAGATACAGTTTCAGCCTATGCTGTTACTACTATACACACAGTTGTGGAAAAAGCACGCATTAGACACAATTCAGCTCAAGCAGCAGAACTGATAGCTTTGACGAGAGCCTGTGTGTTGTCCAAAGGAAAGAGAGTGAACGTGCACACCGATAGCCAATATGCTTTTGGTGTAGCGTTCATTTTTGGGCGTTTATGGAAGGAAAGGGGATTCCTTACTTCACATGGCACTAAAATACAACATGGTCAGTTGGTGACTGATCTTCTTGAGTCACTTTCTTTACCTGCTCAGATAGCAATTGTGAAGTGTAGTGCACACAAGAAGATTACAGATGATGTTGGTCGAGGAAATGCATTTGCAGATGAAGTAGCGAAAAAGACAGCGAGAGATGCTACAAATCGAATGTATATTGCGGGTCCTGCGAATTGGGTTAGAGAGAGAGGAATGTATGAGGAAACAGTAGAAAGTGTAAGGTCGATTCAGAAAGAGGCTACAGAGAAAGAATTGAGCAAGTGGAAAGAAAGTACAGGAATGTTGGATGAGATGGGATGTTGGGTGGAATTGTCTGAGCACCAACGTTGGCTGTTACCAGATGCCTATGTACTGCCAGTAGTTACTATGGCACATGGTCCAGCCCACTTAAGTGCCAAAGGTATATGCAAGCTTCTGGCTCCAGTATGGCAAAATGAAGGGATTCCAAAATGTGCAGACAATGTAGTGAAACATTGCATTGTTTGCATAATGTATAATCCTGGAAAGGGAACCCCAACTCCAGCAGGTCACTTTGCTCCTCCGACATATCCATTTGAGGTGTTGCAGATCGATTACATTCATATGGAACGATGCAACAACCTCAAATATGTTCTGGTGGTAGTATGCGCCTTTTCTAGGTGGATAGAAGCATACCCTCTAAAAGACAATACAGCCTTATCCACAGCCAAAGTTCTACTAAAATAATTTTTCCCCAGGTTTGGTTTGCCGCGCATTGTCTGGAGTGACAATGGGAGCGAATTTGTGGGCCAAGTCATGCACTACAAATCAATGTACAGTCGTTGTGGTATAGCTTTATGTATTATTATATTATTGTGTATTCTTTTGGCGTGTATAAATTGGATTGCTATTGCTCTGCAGCGAAAAGTTGTCTCTCCTTCTATCTCTTCGTCTTCTTCTACTGTCTCTCCACATCTATTTCATACACTTCCTCAACATGAACTCATAAGAAGAACTGAATATTATAATAATTCATTTGTCCAGTTGTTACATCAACACCAATTAGTGATCAATACAACTGACTGTTGGGTGTGTGGACTTATGCCACATACCACAGGAAAAGGGAAGCCATTTTTAGTTCTTCCGTTCTCTTATGAGGGTTCTGCTTGGGCTTATTTTGTTATCTTCTCCAATGCCTATCAAAGCAAATTTAGACGACCCATTAGTTCATATATTGGTGGTCCAGATTTTAGTCACAGCTCATTGATAAAGGGAATGGTAGCTATGGCTAAAATCATGGAAAATAGTAAGATTTCCGTTGACGAAAGAAAAGCGTACACTAACTGGAATGTCACCCATAATGTCGCTAGCCTTAGTGATAAGGTTAAACAAGAAAAATCTCCACCGATTTGGACTGTACCACATCAAGGCAATTTCTGTCTGCAAATAAATAGTCAGTCTACTGACATTATACAAAGAAACAGCTGTTCCCACACATATGTCTACTCCTCTCAGAACTCGCCTCCTCTAATACCATCTCAAGGCACGTATTTTATCTGCCACGATAGGGCTTACACGTGGTTGCCAACTGGTTTTTCTGGTACCTGTTATATAGCTTTCCTTCTTCCCCCTACATACACCGCTTCTGCAAATCATCATCGAAACAGATATGGCAGAGGAATTATTGATTCCAAAGACACAGCAGGACAAGAGGGAGGAGAATTCCTCAAAGGATTTCTTCCTTTTTGGGGTCCAATGGCCAACAGCAGAAATATAAGGCAATTGGTTTGTGTCGTAGAAACCACTATAGACATCACTGTAGGAGTCTTGAGTAATATCACAGCAGAACTACAGGCGGATCGTCTTATGACTTTACAAAATCGAGTTGCCTTAGACTTTGTTCTTGCGGACCGTGGTGGAGTGTGTAAATTGATCGGGTCAAGTTGCTGTATTTTCATACCTAATGACGCTCCGACAGTATACCAAGCTATCTCTAAGTTACATATAATCTCTGAGTCGATTCATCAGGACGAAGGAGATTGGTCATTATTGGAGTGGTTTTGAGGACTACTGTCTAAATGGGGTTGGAAGATATTGACATTCCTTGGAATAGTCTTAGCCATCATTTTCTCTTGTTGCCTTTGTATGCACTGTGGCCCCGCCATCTGCGACCTTTGTGCTACTATGTGCATCCCCAAACCCAAGTCGCAAAGAACAGAGAATATCAGAATGATGCTACAGCAACAGCTCGATGACCTCATGGCCATCGACATTGACTCAGATTAACGTGAGTCTGTGTATCTTGCCTGAGTTCTGGCAAAAGGAGGGTCTGAGGAACTTCGATTTTCGATCGTGATCGTATCGACCCACCATTTTGTGCTCCGCCGCCATTTTGTGTTGCCCTCACTCAGGCAGCACGACGATCGAAGTCTTTTCTGCTTTTCCTGCAATATTGTGTCGAAGTAACCTTGTGCCTCTGTTTACAAAGCTGGTGTTAGGACTGGCCGAGTACACTAATCCCTGTCTGGTTTTTCTAATCCCTGTCTTTACTATCTATTGGTTCACACTATTCTCTTCTGACTTAATCTTATCGTCTGGCCTTCGCTGTCCTCTGCTCGTATTCTCTTGTTTCACAACTATCCTCCAAAACACACAAAGGTATCTCGCCACCTGCAAGTCAGCTACAAGTCAGTTAATGAATTAGCTCGTGGGGAGGGGTGACAAACACAGTTAGAGGAGAGGCTTCTTCGAGATACTCAATACTTTATTTTCAAACCTTTCCTATTGATTCTGTTCTGTTCTCCAACTTTTCTTATTGGCTCTTTTGATATGTTTTAGGTGTGTTTGTGGTTAATGTATATGTCACCTATGTACTATATAAGATTGTGCGCTACGGAGTGAAGTGGCAGTCTCCTGACAACATACCGTGTGTACTTCTAGGACAACTGTACTAGCTGCAGCTAATAAAATCTGATCTTTTACGCCGACAGAGTGTCCCCGTGTCTCTGTGTAGCTAAGCAGGAGAACCCAGGAGATTAAGGCGTACCCTGCGCCGCCAGGTCCAATTGGTTCTGGTTCTTCATACCCCCTCTTGGCTGGGGTGCTTAGCCGGCGTCTCATCAGGGGCAGAAAGGGGGGCAGAGCATGGGGGTTCAGTGGCCTGAGGGGTTAAAAGTCGCCATCTTTGTGCATACAAGCACGATCTGCTGAGTAGGGCGCTGCTCCATGGGAGCTATTGTCTCAGCCACTGAGTTGTAGATCGAGGTGTCTACCGCTTCATTGAAATCATCATCAAAGTGAAGATAGTCAAGGCCTCACCCCCTGGGTATCCACAAAGACCTACATTATTAGAACCCCTTTGTATTAAACACCAGCAAGAAAAACCAAGGACTATGCAGGCAAGCACTGCAATGACAGGGCTGGGGGAAGCCAACACATTTTGGATGGGATGATCCTCACTTCATTGGGGCTGACCCCTGGGACACCATGCCCCTGGTGCTTGTAGAAACAATAGGGATGGGGAATAAAAAGCCTGGGAGGAGGTATCCAACATGGTAAATCGCATAATACCTGTTATCAGCTTTAAGGCCCACATGGGCTGAAAGCGTGCTGAGGTGGCTGAACGGACCGAAGCTAATGCAGGATACAGACCTCACACGGAGCCGTCAGACGCTGAAGCGCGATAGTATAGACCCAGGTAGGGAGTGAAGCTAAGCCCATGATTACAAAGGCCCGCAACAGGCTACAGACCCCAAACCTTAGCGGCGTCATTCTCCAGGCTTGAAGGGCTCCAGACTGCTACACGCGATCCTAACCCGATAAGAGGGATTGAGGGTCGCGCGCCAAAACAGGCACCACCAGGAGGGCGGAGGAACGCACCGCAGAGCCGCACCTCAGAGCAGCCGCGAAGGGAGCGCAGAGCAGTCCCGCAATGTGTTGCGCTACCAATAAAATGACCAAATAAAGAAATGAACTGCAGCAATACACAAAATATACAAGGTAGTAATGGGGAGAAAGCCAGAATAAGCTATATTAAAACAGAATACAACATTAGAGCACAACAAAATAGCAAGTAAAAACTGAGATAAGAAGGAACCACTTAACTCGGCTGCGAGCAGCGAAGAAAGAGGAAGTGCGGACATAAGTGATGGAATAAATTCAAGCATGGAGAGTCCTGATTGGCTGTTGTTTGGATTATCTCCCATTGGTTGCTGAACTGTTATGGTATGTCCAAGATTCCCAGGGCCTCATGGGAATAGTAGTTTTTTCTTTATCTTGTAAAATTTCTGCTATTTAATTAAAGTGAAGAGAGTATGCATAATCCTCGCCTCTGGTCCTGACATAGAATTAAGTTCTAGACCAGTAAAAAGGTAAAGAGTTTTATGACAAACATTTTAGACTAGGCAATACAGAAATAATACAGTAAATGCCATGAAGGATCAGATTCAGAACACAAAGGCAGCAACCAGAAATCATTTAAAAGGTCTCTAATTATCAGGTCCATAATGAACACCAAGAGCATTTCTAATATGAAAAGGAAGTCTCTCAATTATTAGACAGAGCTCAATGAGAAACATAATTATCCAAATAGCCAGAGTTCTGTGAGGAAATTAAAAGTCTTATGCCATTGAACATAAAACCATGGGTTTATTAATACATTTTATGCATAATCAATGAGCAAAACTGCAGATTCAGCATAGAATGGCTAGTGATGGCACATAGTGGACAAATCAGAAACAGTATCATTATGTTATGGTTTATAGCACTAGCCCATTTCTAAGAACAATCAAGAATCTTCTGTTACGTCACACTGTACTGTGCTCCACAGAAACAGTAGAGAGAGAAGACTCGCAGGGTGACATTAATTTGGAGGGGGAATGAGCACGAGCAGAATGAACAAAACACTAGTAATTGCACCCATTTTAATAAAATGGTGTCTTCTCAAAAATGTGGCTAAACTCCGTTATTAGTTGCATTATAAACATTACTACTAATTTGTTTTGAGTGCAACATTATTAAATAATCAGTTACAACTATATTCATAATACCAATTATTAATACGCACATATTATTTATTACCCAAAATTGCACATTTAAAAAACTTTAACAGTTTCCTCTCTGATTATTTTTAATCATCACTCATAACTCATTAATAAGCTTTATTAATCTATTATCAATGAGTAGACTTCTTGAACTTCTATTGTTGTAGAACTTTCTTCTCCACCATCTCTGGCTGTATACATGATCTTTAAAATCCTCCACCTCCATTTCTATTGACCTATTCATTTTCCTCAATCTATTTTCATCTTTCCATTAGCCTTAAATCTAATAATCATACATTCTAACCATTTTAGCAAAAGGAATAGAATAATTGCACAAATCATTATGATTACTACAGGAGTTAAATTGACTGGAAAACACTACCACCTACATTACCTAACCACTCGCAAACCATGTCAAAACTCTCCTCTAACTCTCTAACACAACAGCCTACATTTTCCCATAAGCCTTGTTCCTCAAGAGACCTAATCTCATGAATTAAATTTGGCATATTAGAAATAAAAGATTCAATAGCCTTACTATTATCAGGAATATATGTAAAACCCCCTTCTCCTTAATCACTTTACAAACTCCACCCTCTTTCAACAAAAGAATATCTTTAGATATACTTTTGTTGAAAGAGGGTGGAGTTTGCATTACCATAGCCCTAATTGCTACCATTTCTACATTCACTTATTAAAAGACCCTGTGGTATGTACAGCATATCTATTTATTACTCTAGACAAACAACTAATTTTCACATTTTTCATTTCTACTCCCCTAGACGGAATAATAGCATCTAATGTAAAGCTATTTGTCCAAAACCATGTTTCACCCTTCTCAAACGATTTTCATCACTCAATTCATCCATATGATAAACTCTAGGATCCCCAAAAAATAAATAACATGAGCCAACCCAACTTCTCGGCAACTTAAAATATGCAATCTTCCCCCACACATAATAAATTCCCCTCAGATGGGTTATTCACCAAGCAAATATTCAGTTCTATCACACAAACTCACCTCCAAATTCCACCTTACCACCATCTAAGAAACTTAGCCTTACCATACATAATTCACCTCTCTGCTTTTGTTCCATTCTCAGCCTAAGATGCAAGCCTGACAAACTGAATTCTTCTTCTTTCTTTCTTTACTTCAATGCAATATAATGTTCTTCCCAGCCACTCGCCACTTGTTCTCCCCTTTCTACATATTCTCTAATAAAATCATGCTCCTCTCTACTCAAAAAGCACACATTAAGTTTAAACAGGTTAATATCATATTTGTTTTGTGCAATCATTCTTAAAATCGTACCATATTTAATTTCTCTGTTACTTACCTAGTAGGAAAATTCTCTAAAGACACATAAAAATCAGTATGGATACAGAAATTCACCCTGACTAAAAATAGCAATATAAACACTACCTGATAAAGAATATGAAATCTGCAATTGCGCATAAGTACATTCCTCCCCAGCAGACGTAGGAGGGTAGGCATATATACTTACTACCCACTAACCTTCCTTATAGCTACATACTCTCTAATCATTTTAGTATATACATTATCTTTCAAACCACTAAGTATTCTCTATGCACTGGTACATCATGTTTCAGTCCACAGTCCACTTCTTTCAGAAGTTATTTCAACATTAGCATTGTTAAGACAATCTGAAGCATATACCACAGGAGTCAATAAGCACAACAACAGTCCCACTAAACTATCAATGGTATTATTAGTATTATTAACCCAATAGTTTCACAGCATTTGCCGTGCTCCATCTTCTATTGAAACAAAACATTTTTAACATGACAAAAATCCAAAAATAAACTAAAACTTTCTCTAAAGCAATATTATTTTCTTCTTTGCTTGTTATGTTTTTATACAATGCTAATAAAAAAATTATTGTTCATTTTTTTTCTCAAATGTTTTTTTCAAGTTCATCAGTCAACAATATGTTTCAACTTGCTCAAAATGGAAACATTCCAAAAATTAATGTGTCTTAGTTCATAAAAGTCTCTTTAAGTTTGTCAAAATCTTTTATCAAAGTCATCAGTTTGAACTTCACTTGTATTCAACAGTCTCTATTTAACATCCAAGGTGGTTCTTCTTCTGTCTACAACTCAGTCTCTGATTCATCTTAAACTTGTACTGGCACTGATTCACCAATGAATAATTATCTGTGATTTCGTCTTCTTTTTTAGAAACAGTAGCTAAATATACCCATTCAGGCAAAGGGCATTTTTGATTCAGAACTATCTTTCTTGTTGACCGTTTCACAACTGGAGATTCACTCCCACTGGTTTCTGAATCTAGTGTGTCTCTCTGATTTTCTTTCTGGCTTGCAATGCTTCTTTTTACAAGTTCTTTTCCTTGGAAGATCTCCTTCAGACTCTTTTTTTCTCAGCAACAGTCTTTGTTTCTTTATTCTCAGCAAAGCTGTGTTCTGTGCACAGACTCAAACTTGACCTTGAACTTTAATCACATTTGTCTTTGTTTCTCTCTGCTCTGTTCACTCTGAACTTCTTCTTTCCCCCGGGGGTCTTTGTAACTCTTGTAGGAGAGTAGGGTCTGCTTTCTATGTTCACCCCAACTTTTTGCTTTTGCTTTACTGCTTTTCGACTTAGATGTGGCTGTGGGCCTGCTAATCAGACCCACAGCCCTGCTGTTCTCTCTCTAAATTGATACTATGTACTTTAGGTGCATAACCCATTTGGATAGGGTCACCTTATTGGCCCCTGTACAGTGTACCTTAGGTACCCAGGGCATAGGTGTACCCTAGGCCTACCAGGGGCTGCAGCATGTATTATGCCACCCCTGGCCTGGCCTTCCATTATGACACAACTGGCTGATCACTCAGCTGGGGCAAGGTCGTGTAATCACCCCTTGCTTAGGTGTAGTATTCCTATACCTAACTTACATATAGACACATGTGTACCTATCAGCCACTCCTATGGCAGGCCTTAACAATCCTGGAGGCAGAGTGATTGGTAACATGTGAGATGGTGCTCTAGCATGAGCTGAGCCTGTCTGCAGCTTTTGGAACCATGTCCTTATAGCTGTTCTATGATATAGCCTACCATATACTCTTAAAGTGCCTTATAATCTTAAACGGTTATGGTAACTATGGTTTGGCTTTATCAAAACATGTCGTGTAAGGTGTCTAACACTTTGGAATAATACCCCCATCCCATTTCTGGGGATGAGGATATTATCCCTCCCTTCTAGAGGGAGAAGACATGTTGTAACCTACTTACCCGGTTAAAGTTAACCAGAGCCCCAGCATCACAAAATGGATGCTGCTGCCACAGACACGAGTCTGACCTCCTGCTGCTGGGAGTGATCCCGGCAAGGGAGGCTTGGACAATAGGTTTCCTGCCTTGGGAGGTGCGAGCACCACCCCAGACAGGCCTTAGTGTATTGGGGCAGGGAGGGATGAAAAGAATGAGACATGCCTGGGGCACACAAGGTGTCCCGTGCATAGTCCAGTTCAAACCGGTGCTGGGGCTCTCCAGCCCCAGTCCTGGCGCGAAACTGGACAAAGGGAAGGGGGTGTAACCACCCCCCTCCCAGGTCCCACCCATAAGGCGTGACCTAGCAGGTAACCCAGCCCCCCAGATTTGGATAAGAGTGGTAGCTGGGCCCCAGGAGATTGGATGATCCTGAACCTGCAACTTGAACAGAAACTCTGGACCTTCGACATTCGACGAAAGAAGAAGACTGAAGAATCTCCCTTGTGGCCAAGGAGTGGCTACCCTGTGCAAACAGGCACCATCAAGAGACTACCCTTTGCTTTGCTGAAGTTCTACGAGGGACCGACTGCAGAGCCCGACCAGAGCCTTGACTGCCAGACTTCTCCGACCCTGATCCACATCGAGCTGAGATCCGTGGAGGCGACGAGAGACGTGGGACCGGCTACCTGGGAAAAGTGGCTAGTATCTTCCAGCGCAGCTTCTGATGCACCCTCCAAGTTGTGCACCAGGGATTGAGAAGCCCCAACCCCAAGCACCATCTGCACCGAAGATCAGCCCCCCACACTCCACGAGTCCTGCGTGGGGCCCTTCTGCATTTTCCTGCTTGCCGCGCCTGCCCGGTTGCTTGCCCGTTGGCTAGTGGCCTTTGTGACGACGCATCCAGAAATCTTCACTGCTGGTTTGGCTCCTCCAGACTGGCTCCCGCTTCCTTGCAAAAGAGAAGCACCCCAGACCTTCCTGGTCTGCACCAGAAGCAAGTCCTCCGTTCTTCGTGGGTTCCGCTTGCCAAGGCTTGGTGAGTCCTAGTTCGACTTCGATGCCGCCGACAGCAAGAGCCTTCATGGGACAGCTCACCTCCTGGTCCTGGTCGTCCTCGACGTTCCCTGGTCCTCGTGGCTGCAGCGACAAGCTTCACCTTCACCTGCAATCTTCACGACATCGCCTGGTTCCTTCCTGGTTCCACTTGGTCACTGGCTAGTGACCTTGACTCTGTCCCTTCTGCTTGCAGGTATCCTCTCTTCTTGATCCCAGCCTTGGGATCCACCGGACACTCTTCACTGACTGCCTGTCAGCAACTTTCCTTCAGGCATCCATAGAAGTTCACGACGAAACCCGACGCAAGTTCACACCTATGCACCCGCAGTCCGTGGGCTAGGTAACTTGGGTACTTCGGTGCTAACAAGGGTAGTGACTATCCTAGGGTCTAGTTTCCGAGTCTCGACTCTCTAGCTGCTTCAGAAGTATCCTTAAACTATTAATTGCTAACAACTACTATTTCTATCGACTTTTACGCATTACGCGTGAGTGTTTCCACTCTGCACCTGAATCCCGTGGGCCTCCCACTTCCTAACTGTTGCTAGTGCAGTGTAGCCCCAGCGATTCCCTAGGCCTAGGCCTATCCTATTTCCGTGACAGTGGTCCTTATACCACTTCTTTAGTATATGGTTTGCGTGGCCCCTAGGGCCCAACTGTATTACTTACCTGTGTGACTTAATGTATGCTTAAATAAGACTGTGTTGTACTTACCTCTAATCTCATAAAGAGTGCTGAGGGTTTGACTAGAATAAATACACTTTATTTTATATATATATCTGTTGTGGTGTCCTTTCATTTGGTATTCAAGGGATTATATATGGTATCACAGCTGGCTTCACATGCCATTCAGAGTTTAGCCTAAGACTGCTCTTGTCCATGCTACCACTAGGATAGCTGGTCTATAAGGTTGACTTTACAACCAATCACCATAAGGGTTGTTTGGACTGATATAAGGTGTACACTAGAACTAGTGACATCATACATCAGGCCAACTTCTCACAACTCTGATTTCTAACTGTAACTTTTCACTGCTCGGGTCAAAGTCTACTTCTTCCTGCCACTTACGCTTTTGTCTTTTGCATTGTAACAGCGCTTCACTCTGATCACTATTTTGAAACTGGAATTTAGGAGTTTCAGGTTCTTCTTCAGAGCTTTCATTAACCTGAAACTTCACTCCTTCAGGATTGCTTTTGCTCATTATCTTCACCAGCTTCAAAATCAAAATGTTTACCCCTCTTTGGATTCACAGTGCAAACATGAGCTTGGCTTTGAACTTGACTTTGTACAGTTGGTGTGCTCTTTACTGTATCACTCAACTCAATCACTGCTTCAGCTGCTCTCACTCTGGGGCCGATTCCGATAGCCGGTCGGACAGCTGTCCGTAGCCTTACCGTGCGACCAACACGTACCTGGAGCCGGTTCGTCCTGTAGAGTAAGTAAGATGCGCATAACTGCCAAAAACACGACCGACACGTAGGCTGTGAATCAAGCCCCATTCTCCGTCCGAGCCGTAACTCTTAAAGATGAACTGAGTTGCCCGGAAGCAGTATCCATAGCAGTTTCTGGCATGACAAGTACTATGCGTACTTTCTACGCGCCGGACGGGTCGTCACGTACGGCACATTTCAGCATCCGGAAAACAAGCATATCAGCTACGATTCGTGCCACAAATCAATACACGGCTACGAGACAGACCAGCTTGCAGCGGGTACGAGACGGAGCAACAAGCAGCGTGTACGACACGAACACATAATGAATCCCATCGCACAGGTCATACCAGTACTCTACATCTATGACCGGCTCAGGAACCGACGGCGCAGGCGGTAAGTCAGACACCTACCACACAAACAATCGACACGTACCCGCAAAATGGCACACACACACAGGGGATCCACATCCTGGCCACTAACAACAGCCCTAACAAAACACATTGACACCTCGTTCGGTGCCACTTCAAGATGCACAGCCGTTCAAGAATGAATCCAATCAATCAAAACTTGTTACTTTTCAACTTGTATATATGTCGATAATTTTACTCCATATCTTTTTTCTTCTTAATTATTCAATCCATTTTACTCATTCCAAAAAACGTAGGAAGCAATCTGGTTTTCACGTGCCACTTTTTTAATTAAAAATAACCCAATGCATTTCGGGATAAAATCCCTTCGTCAGGGGTATCTGAAACACAAAAATTAATATTTAAAAAAACATTTAACATTATTGAGCCCTCCTTGTGCAATAGCTTTAGAGTTTATCACTATATCTGTTGATATTAACAATGTAACAGCACATGCAAGGGTAATCCGCTGAATTACATCATAGCGATGTGTAATCTTGCTGCCTGACACTACATTCACCGACTTAAACATGGTCCTTGAGCCTTAAAACCTACATAGCGTGATCTTTAGTTCAAAACGTATACTGGCAACCTGAGGTACTGTACTGCTCGATTTTTCCGGCCTTTTCTTGTGATTAACTAGTGTGACTTCAGTCTCTTTCCATCCAAGTCTAAGGGTTAGAGTAGTGTATAGAGCCTATTTATTAGGCCTGTGTTCTTCCCCATAGATCAGGGTTTGCACACATATCCTAGGGGATAGATTTGTTAGCTTTGTTTCATATTATTCTTCCACAGATGTTAGTTCTGTTTAATGAATGTATAATAGACTGAAGTCAAGGGTGAAATGTACTGCTCGATTTTCCCGGCCTTATTGTGTTGAAGGGTGATTAATGTGACTTCAGTCTCTTTCCATCCAAGTCTAAGGGTTAGAGTAGTGTATAGAGCCTATTTACTAGGCACTTTGACATGATCCTGTGTTCTTCCCCATAGATCAGGGTTTGCACACATATCCTAGGGGATAGATTTGTTAGTATTAGGGGTAATCTGTTCTGTAGTGAGGGTATTTCATGGAGCCGTGCTGAATTCAGGCCTGGTAGGCCTTAAACGGGAGAGACTCCATCTTTCCTCCTGCTCTGGCAGCTTGGGATGCTTCTAGGTCATAGGCAGTGTTTTAGTTAGGAGGTGTTATTCGCTTGGAGAGAACCGGTTCAGGCCGGCCCTTATCGAAGGATTGTATTTTTCTTCATGCCGAAGACACTACATCAGGCCGGCCGGCTGGGAACGTGTCCTTGGCACGGGGAGGTACAAGAATTTGGTGTTTATCACTATATCTGTTGATATTAACAATGTAACAGCACATGCAAGGGTAATCCGCTGAATTACATCATAGCGATGTGTAATCTTGCTGCCTGACACTACATTCACCGACTTAAACATGGTCCTTGAGCCTTAAAACCTACATAGCGTGATCTTTAGTTCAAAACGTATACTGGCAACCTGAGGTACTGTACTGCTCGATTTTTCCGGCCTTTTCTTGTGATTAACTAGTGTGACTTCAGTCTCTTTCCATCCAAGTCTAAGGGTTAGAGTAGTGTATAGAGCCTATTTATTAGGCCTGTGTTCTTCCCCATAGATCAGGGTTTGCACACATATCCTAGGGGATAGATTTGTTAGCTTTGTTTCATATTATTCTTCCACAGATGTTAGTTCTGTTTAATGAATGTATAATAGACTGAAGTCAAGGGTGAAATGTACTGCTCGATTTTCCCGGCCTTATTGTGTTGAAGGGTGATTAATGTGACTTCAGTCTCTTTCCATCCAAGTCTAAGGGTTAGAGTAGTGTATAGAGCCTATTTACTAGGCACTTCGACATGATCCTGTGTTCTTCCCCATAGATCAGGGTTTGCACACATATCCTAGGGGATAGATTTGTTAGTATTAGGGGTAATCTGTTCTGTAGTGAGGGTATTTCATGGAGCCGTGCTGAATTCAGGCCTGGTAGGCCTTAAACGGGAGAGACTCCATCTTTCCTCCTGCTCTGGCAGCTTGGGATGCTTCTAGGTCATAGGCAGTGTTTTAGTTAGGAGGTGTTATTCGCTTGGAGAGAACCGGTTCAGGCCGGCCCTTATCGAAGGATTGTATTTTTCTTCATGCCGAAGACACTACATCAGGCCGGCCGGCTGGGAACGTGTCCTTGGCACGGGGAGGTACAAGAATTTGGTGGGCGGCAGGTTACGGGCTGGAATTTTCCATGAGAAAATGCACATCTATATTAGTGAAAGTCTGAGGCAGACACTGGCACTTGCTTTTAGTTCGTAGGCGGCACCTGGCCGTTAGCAGTAAAGCTACTACTTATTCCAGGGAAGACAGATGACAAACTTGAAGGTGGAGAAAAACCGAGAGACAGATATTCTTCTAACAGAATAGCCAAAGAGAAGAGAGTAGCCGATGAGGAAGAGGTCCCAGTGACTCGGAGAAAAGAGAAGGGAGTAGATCTGTGACTGTGGAGGTGTGACTTCCAGGTGAAGCCGAGGCGCAGACGAGAAGGGAACCTAGATGACCATTGAGTGCAGGCTACATACGACCAAGGTGATGTCAACCCCTTTTTATTAGAGTGTACAACTTAATCTTTCACTTTTCTTTGCAGGTTATATGTCATAGTATGTCATAGTATAATGTTATGTGGTTACGTATGTAATGAGTAATAAAGTACCCAGTTTGTAGTGAATCAACATGTGCTGCGTGTTCTTGTATAAGAGGGTAGCCTATTCTTCTAGTCAGCTGTGACTTGACATGAACAGATGTTAATCCTGATCAGGTAAGTGGTAACAGAATAAGGGAGAAAGGAGCCCCTCGAACTGGGGAACAGGTTGTGCTCAACTAGCAGTCTTTGTGTGATCTGATACATAGTCCCTTGTTGTATGTCCTGGTAATTATAGGATGAACTCGTGATGTAATGACTGAATAAAGTATCCAGTTTGTAGTGAACCAACATGTGCTCTTGCATGAGAGGGTAGCCTATTCTTCTAGTCAGCTGTGACTTGACATGAACAGATGTTAATCCTGATCAGGTAGGTGGTAACTGAATAAGGGAGAGAGGAGCCCCTCGAACTGGGGAACAGGTTGTGCTCAACTGGCAGTCCTTGTGTGATCTGATACATAGTAACACTGATTCCCTTGTTGTATGTCCTGGTAATTATAGGATGAACTCGTAATGTAATGACTGAATAAAGTATCCAGTTTGTAGTGAACCAACATGTGCTCTTGCATGAGAGGGTAGCCTATTCTTCTAGTCAGCTGTGACTTGATATGAACAGATGTTAATCCTGATCAGGTAAGTGGTAGCTGAATAAGGGAGAAAGGAGCCCCTCGAACTGGGGAACAGGTTGTGCTCAACTAGCAGTCTTTGTGTGATCTGATACATAGTAACACTGGTTCCCTTGTTGTATGTCGTGGTAATTATAGGATGAACTTGTGCTAAGGCTGCCGTCTGGGCAGGAAGTCCTGGGTCCGTTTGGGACCGCGAGGCTAAGGCTGCCGTCTGGGCAGGAAGTCCTGGGTCCGTTTGGGACCGCGAGGCTAAGGCTGCCGTCTGGGCAGGAAGTCCTGGGTCCGTTTGGGACCGCGAGGCTAAGGCTGCCGTCTGGGCAGGAAGTCCTGGGTCCGTTTGGGACCGCGAGGCTAAGGCTGCCGTCTGGGCAGGAAGTCCTGGGTCCGTTTGGGACCGCGAGGCTAAGGCTGCCGTCTGGGCAGGAAGTCCTGGGTCCGTTTGGGACCGCGAGGCTAAGGCTGCCGTCTGGGCAGGAAGTCCTGGGTCCGTTTGGGACCGCGAGGCTGAGGCTGCCGTCTGGGCAGGAAGTCCTGGGTCCATTTGGGACCGCGAGGCCGCCACTTGTATTATAAGAGGTCTTGGTATATATATAGTAGGAATTCCCTGTCCTTAGGTGGTATATATATGTGGTTATTTAGGTGTGAATAGGCCCTAGGGAGGGGGTAACGTTCTGGCTGGGGGTTAGAGAGGCTCTGTTGAGCGGGTTCTATCTGATCCGAAAACCCAAGCAGAACAGGTACATAAGGTTGGACGCATCAACAACGCTTACCGTGGCACATGTATCAGTACGTTGTTCAAAGATGAACCGAGTTCGCTAGTGAGCCCCATTCCTGAGCTTTATTCCTCTGCACTCCGCGGCCCCAGTTTGAATAGATTTAACTGAATCAGCTGCTGGAAACTGATGCACTATATAACCAACGACCCTGGTTCTCTCCAGGTGGATGAACACGTGAATGCTGATTGACAAGCCCACCCCACACTAAGCGCCGCCTTAAAATGAACCTTTGTATTCCAGTGTAACATAAAGACTCCAATTCCCAGAACCTCGCAACCCGGGTCTTCTCTAACTTTACCCGCCCGAATATTAAACTGGCAGGATCGTAAATAAATATACATGTTACTAACTGGCATAATTTAGAACACCTCATGAAAATATACAGCGATGACAAATAAACAGATAATTGATGTCCAGCGCTAATCTTGTAATGGATGTCAAATGCGTGTCCGATGTGGTCGACAAAAACCAGCTCCTCCGTCCAAAGTCTTATTATTCAGTTCCGTTACCGCTTCTTTTAATCTCTGTATCCTCATACCCATTTCCTCAGGGGTGCAATCTCACAGGCGGACAGTATCTAGTGAGACTATAACATTATGTAGTGAGATGCACACCGATGTACTCAGAACTTTAAACACATGTCCTCCTTCAAACTGACTTTGGCGTGCAAACATGATTCGCGCTCCGTCCAGTCGCGCGTGACAACTTTAACAAAACACATTGACACCTCGTTCGGTGCCACTTCAAGATGCACAGCCGTTCAAGAATGAATCCAATCAATCAAAACTTGTTACTTTTCAACTTGTATATATGTCGATAATTTTACTCCATATCTTTTTTTCTTCTTAATTATTCAATCCATTTTACTCATTCCAAAAAACGTAGGAAGCAATCTGGTTTTCACGTGCCACTTTTTTAATTAAAAATAACCCAATGCATTTCGGGATAAAAGCCCTTCGTCAGGGGTATCTGAAACACAAAAATTAATATTTAAAAAAACATTTAACATTATTGAGCCCTCCTTGTGCAATAGCTTTAGAGTTTATCACTATATCTGTTGATATTAACAATGTAACAGCACATGCAAGGGTAATCCGCTGAATTACATCATAGCGATGTGTAATCTTGCTGCCTGACACTACATTCACCGACTTAAACATGGTCCTTGAGCCTTAAAACCTACATAGCGTGATCTTTAGTTCAAAACGTATACTGGCAACCTGAGGTACATATGGTTGGACGCATCAACAACGCTTACCGTGGCACATGTATCAGTACGTTGTTCAAAGATGAACCGAGTTCGCTAGTGAGCCCCATTCCTGAGCTTTATTCCTCTGCACTCCGCGGCCCCAGTTTGAATAGATTTAACTGAATCAGCTGCTGGAAACTGATGCACTACAGCCACCCCCACCCATAGGGGACCTGTTGCCCATCACTACTGCCACCCACACCCATAGGGCATATGTTGCCCAGCACTACAGCCACCCCAGTCATAGTGCTGATGTTGCCCAGCACTACAGCCACCCCCACCCATAGGGGACCTGTTGCCCATCACCCTTGCCACCCCCAGCCATAGGGCTTATGTTGCCCAGCACTACAGCCACCTCCACTCACAGGGACCTGTTGCCCATCACCCCTGCCACCCACAGCCATAGGGCTTATGTTGCCCATCACTACAGCCACCCCCACCCATAGGGGACCTGTTGCCCATCACTACAGCCACCCCCACCCATAGTGGACCTGTTGCCCATCACCCCTGCCACCCCCACTCACAGGGCACCTGTTGCCCATCACCCCTGCCACCCCCAGCCATAGGGCTTATGTTGCCCATCACCCCTGCAACCCCACTCACAGGAGACCTGTTGCCCATCACCCCTGCCATCCCCAGCCATAGGGCTGATGTTAACCAGCACTACAGCGACCCCCACCCATAGGGGACCTGTTGCCCATCACCCTTGCCACCCCCAGCCATAGGGCTTATGTTGCCCAGCACTACAGCCACCCCCACTCATAGGGGACCTGTTGCCCATCACCCCTGCCACCCCCACTCACTGGAGACCTGTTGCCCATCACCCCTGCCACCCCCACTCACAGGAGACCTGTTGCCCATCACTACTGCCACCCACACACATATGGCTGATGTTGCCCATCACCCCTGCCACCCCCAGCCATAGGGCTTATGTTGCCCATCACTACTGCCACCCCCAGCCATAGGGCTTATGTTGCCCATCACTACAGCCACCCCCAGCCATAGGATGGGTGATGCGCAACACATCCAACATACTCCAACATCAGGTATGTCCGCAAAATACATCCTCACTAACATCATGACAACAGTGTGTAGTCTGTGACAAATGCCCACAACAGTGATTATGGCTACGAGCATACAATGTAAGTAACAGCACATGTGTGACCAACACATGAGTGTGACATACACAAGCCGGGTCTGGTGGCACAGTGGACAAATGCATCCACTGTAGGGGCCTGTGTTCGACCTCATGGTCACAGGTTCTAATCCCGGCGGGTCCACTCAGCCTTTCATCCATCTGAGGTCGATAAAATGAGTACCATTGAGTTGGGTAACAATATACATCTGTTATTCACCCCCTCACTGTGTAGAACAGAAGTTAAGTGGGGGCTCCCAAAATGCAGCAGATGTTGAGCATTGTAGTGATGGGGACTAAACCCCCCTCATCACAGTGACCAAAAGGTAAGTTTCATCATGGTCAAAGCTGCAAATAACAAACATGGCGGCAGCTAGGTAGCTGTCGCAGCACTCCATTCTGAGCTCCCTGTTCGTGCGCTAACAGCAGAATATGCGAAGTCACTTACGCGGTGTGGCGGACCTGTAGATACGCCGCTCAGCGATAATACCTGGATATCAGATGTGTGGAGACGGGAGGTGTCGAGACATCGCCATTGCCGTAGTTGGAGACATCAGTCCGCGAGTTGCTGCCGCTCTGTTTGCTGGATTTGCTCCTCCCTCCAGGCTTGGCTCGGCTACGGCGGACGAGAGGGCAGGGAGCTTGGTTGATTGCCGAGTTCCGAGGCAGGCCGTTCTCGGCTTGCAACTGTGGCATCTGGCTGCACTGGAGCTCCGTCGAGGAAGGAAGGCTCGTAGCCTTCTCCAGGGGTCTCGCAGAGAGGAATTCCACATTTCATCTGAGTTCGGTAAGAGGGGTAGGGGGAGAGGGGAGCGGGCTCGGGCTCAGGCTCAGGCGGAGTTCTCTGAGGTAGCAGAACCGTTACAAAGGTGTTCTGGCAGGATAAGAGACCCAGGGGGACCTGCACCTGTGCCTGTTTTGTTGGACGTTTCTCTCAACTGCCCTGTTTCCGGGCTGCCCCCCGTGCACGATACTGTTGAAACTAAAATAACTGTTGAATCAACTGTTGAATCACCTGAGGGAGATCAGATACTGTCATCTTCTGAAGGGTTATCGAAGCCATATCAGACTGCCCAGGCCACTCAAGGATCTGTCTTAAAGACAAGAGTCTCCTCTTATCTTTCGGGTGAGGTTAAGGCGAAACGCGCTTTTACTAATAAAGCAGCAAAAAACCCTAAGGCTGCCAGAAACATCAAGGCAGTTAAGAATACAGCCAAGAATATAGAGTCTAGGATAACGCCGTCCTTGCGGTCTTATTTTAAGGCTATCCCGCAGGTTCTGCGCCTTCCAGATCAGCAACTATTTGAAAGTACCTCTTCCACGATGGCGTCACAGAGCTATTTTGAGTCTTCTTTAGCTACAGGTACAGACCCGGTTATTTCTTCGGGGTCAGTACCGGGGCCAGCTCCGGCTAAAACAAACGCGTCGTTGCTCCAGGTTGAGAGTATTGATACAAATGCAGATGAAGATGTTGAGACTACGGATAACATCGCTAGCCTCTCAGTCCTTCCTACCCAAGGTTCCATCCCCCCTGTTAAGAGTCCTAGTGCTCCGGGTCAATTGGATTCTTTATTACAAAGCCAAATGGATCATCCATGCTCCATAGAGTCTCCGACCCTCTTGTTATCCCCAAAACATCAGGCTATAAAGCCCTTATCAACAGTTTCCAATTTCGGGTTTCCATTAACAGGGTCTTCTCATAGTAGCAACTTACCACAAGAGGATGGTCAAAGGGATATAACCTCTGCCCCAGATACATGCTCAGCTGGTGGGGTTGATCCATCTTTGGCCTCTTATCTTCAGTCGATGTTTTCATCCCTATCAGCAGACATCAAAAAAGGCTTCGAGGCCTCGTCAGCTATCCAGTCTGAAATTCGGAACTACTGCGAATCTCTAGATAGTAAACTAGTTGACCTCGCGACAAGAACAGAAAGATTGGAGGATAACATGACTGTTATGTCTTTACATTTGGATGAAACCAAACTGGATATCAATAAGCTCAAAAGGGAAGATCTGATGCTGGCTGAGAGGATGGAGTCTTTGGAGAATAATGCACGCCGCAATAACCTTCGTATTCTTAATATTCCGGAAGGTAGCGAGGGGTCAGATATTAAGCAATATATCACTCAGTTGCTAAAAGACTCTTTGAGATTAGATCAGTCGGTTGAGGATTTATCTGTTGACATCCAGCGCATCCACAGAGACCCCTTCAGGAGGAACCCTCAAAGGGAAAAACCAAGAAAAATATTAGTGAACTTCCGTACTTATACTTTGAAGGAATCTATCTTGGGTTTGGCCCTAAAGCAGAAGTCATTGAGCGGGAAGGGGTTTAACTTCCAGGTTAGATCAGACCTCTCAAGGGCCACATTGGATAAGCAGTGGGAGTTCGGGAGGAGGTTGGAGGCATTTAGGAGTCTTGGTGCGGTGGCTCAGCTAGCATTTCCAGCCACCCTGAAGGTTATGCATAATAATACTATGCACAACATTCGATCAGTGCAGGCGGCTGATGAACTCCTAGCTTCTCTGGGGAAGAGTAGAGAGAAGAATAAGGATAACGGGGGCTCTAATTAGGTGCAGTTGAGAGTGATGTAGAGTACTGTTGTTTTTTTTTTAAAAAAAAGTAGAGAAGGAAGGAAGAAGGAGAAAAAAAAAAAAAAAAAAAAAAAAAGGGGGTTTTGGGGGCACGGAAGGATCTATAATACACTGCTTTTTCTACTTTTCTTTTTACCATTTCTTTCTCTCCTCTCTCATATCTTGTGGGCGTATTTGTAAATGTAAATGTAACAGTAAAGATAGTAAAGATAGTAAAGATAGATTAAAACAGGACAGGACCTCAGTAGGAGTGCTATCTACTGGAATTTCCAGATAGATAAAGTAAGGGTTTCCCATGGGGAGGGGGGAGGCCTGGGTGGGCACGGGGGGGTGCAAGTAAAATTTTTTAAAAAGTCCTCTTTTTTTGCCCGTTGTTACATTCTTTGGGTATGGAGAATCATGATTCTGCAAGAGAAAGTTAGTATGATTAGTATCGTTAGCATAGGTTTTTCTTTTTGTAGCTATGGGGTGAATACCTGGTTGGGGGGTAGAACTTGTCTCTATGGATAAGCTTAGAGTTCTTTCATGGAACATTAATGGCCTTCGCTCTAGCCCAAGAAAATGGAAGATTATGCAGTATCTCCGAGATTTTGATGCTCAAATATTGATATTACAAGAGACGCATCTTACGGAAAAAGAAATGCTTTCTTTAGTTAAAAAAAATAGATGGGTCGATTTTTGTGTATCTACCACACAAAACTCTAATACTAGAGGGGTCGCGATTATCTTTAAAAAATCATTAAAAGCCAGGTTAGTTGAAAAACTTGTTGATTCAAGTGGGAGGTGGATTATTGTTTCTGTAATTATAGCTGGGGCCCGAGTTACCATAGCAGGCTATTATGGGCCTAACCAGGACGATCCATCAGTTCTAAGTACCGTCTTCTCCCATCTTCTTCTTTATCCTGAACCGATCATCCTGGCTGGAGACTTTAATGTGGTCTTAGACCCTCTCCTTGATAAATCTTCATCTAATAGACCTATATCTTCATCTAAAACTAGGTCTCTTTTACTTGAAAAAATGAAAGAGTTCGGATATGTGGACGTATGGAGGCTTAAGTCTGGTCTAAGACAGGGCGTCTCATTTCGGAACTACAAATATCAACACCAGTCGAGGATAGATCTAGCATTGGTCAGTCAGGAATTAGTTAAACTGGTGCAAAAGGTCTACTATCTCCCCTTTCATCTCTCTGACCATGCTGCTTTATGCCTTGAGCTGGTTGGGCTGTCGGAAACCAATGCCACTGCCACTGCCAGAACATGGTCGTTTGACCGCTCGTTCCTTAATGTTCCAGATGACATTTCTTTTTTAAGAACTGAAACGCAGTATTTTTTTGAAAACAACACTGGCTCAGCTTCGTCCGGCTTTGTATGGGACGCATTTAAGGCTTTTTTGCGTGGCCTAATTACCAACAAGGTCTCATATAAAAGGAAAATTTATAGAGACACGGTCATCTCGTTGGAAGCAGATTTAGCTATGGTTCAGGATAATATCTTGTTACATCCTGTCGCTCCTCCAGAAATACTAGAAGAATGGCAAAATAAAATACTTACATTAAAGGGGGAACTGGCTTCCATACTGAACTTACGAGTTCTTCAGAGATGGGAGGCCAGTAAGATGGCCCATTTTGAATTTGGGGAGAGTGCTGGAAAGCTTTTGGCTTGGAAAGCAAAAACGGATCGTATTAGAAATAATATTGATCAAATTTCGGCAGAAGGTACGGTCCACTCAGCGGATAAAGAAATCAGAAATGCCTTCCGTGATTATTTTAAGAGCATATATCATGAGGATAAGAGCATCGATGCACGACAAGTTGAGGACTGGCTGAGTGGAGTATCTCTTCCCTCTCTTTCTCCTGTTCAGAAAGTTGCCTTGGATAGACCAATTACAAAAGAAGAGATAACTGGAGCTATCTTAGGTAGTAAGAAGGGCAAGGCATCAGGTCCGGATGGCCTCCCTTCGGAGGTTTATCAGGTTTTGTTACCAACAATACTTCCCTTCTTAACTCAGCTGTTTAATCAGATCTTTTTGGAGGGGGTGTATCCTCCTGAATCTTGGAACGAAGCCTCTATTACTTTGATATTAAAACCTGGTAAACAGGCTGACAGCTGTGGGTCATACAGACCAATTTCTATTCTAAATTCAGATTACAAGCTTTTTTCATCTGTCCTAGCTAAAAGGTTGGGAGAGGTGGCACCCTCTATTCTACATCAGGATCAGCGTGGCTTTGTGAAGGGTCGCCAGCTGTTTGAGTTGACCTATGATCTGATGGGTGCTATCGACATGGCGACTACGGACTCCTTGCCCTTAGCTGTTATCACGTTGGATGCCGCCAAGGCCTTCGACAGGGTGAATTGGACATTCCTGTCGGGGGTCTTGGCGAAGTTCAATATTGGCGAGGGTTTCCGTGGAGCGGTCGGTTTGCTGTATCGGAATCCAACAGCTTCTGTATTAGTCAATGGTGAATTGTCAGATCCCTTTAATATCACTCGGGGTACCAGGCAGGGCTGCCCACTCTCCCCTCTCCTATTTGATTTTTACATCGAGCCCTTTGCCCAACGATTGAGGGATGATGTTAATATCAAGCCCTTTATCTATGGGGGATGGGAGAGGAAGGTAGCCCTGTATGCGGATGACATTCTCATTTTTTCTTCTGACTTGAGTACAGCATTACCTGCGATCATTGCACAGGCCAATGATTATGGTGAGATGTCAGGATACCAGATTAATGCATCCAAAACAGAGATGATGATATGGAACGAGGCTGAGCCAGTGGTAGGGGTCCAGCCCAATTGTTCCATGCGGTATCTCGGACTTACCATCGTTAGAGATATAGACAAAATTGTACCGCTGAATCTAGACATAGTGACAAGAGATTGTAGAAAGCTTATGAGGTCGTGGTCTTCGCTCTCCCTTTCCATCTTGGGTAGAGCTAATTTGGTAAAGATGTTTATTTTACCTAAAATTTCTTTTCTGTTCAACAGTATTCCATTGTATTTTGAACCTTCTATTTTACAAAAACTGCAAGGTTATATTAGTTCGTTTATCTGGAACGAGCATACACCTCGGATAGCTTGGAAAAAGATTAGACGCCGCAGAGAAAAGGGGGGATTAGCAGCACCTGATTTACAGTTATATGCTTGGGCTTTCCAACTTTCCCATGCCAGGATGCTGCTTAAGATGCCAACAAATGTGGGTATAGGAAGCATGTTTGCTGCATTATTGAGAGGAGGGGGAGTAGACCAGAATGGGTTTTTGTTTAAATTTGGGGATCCCAAGTTTTTTAAAAAGATTAAGTTGAAGATTTTGTTAGGTTTCATAAGAACATGGGTCAAAATAAGAGGTGCAATAAAGGTGGGTTATTTCTCAGGCAGGTCACCATTATGGAACTCTCCCGGTTCCCCGGTGTGGCTTCTTGACAGCTTGGCAGTACCTCTGAGAGATGCGGGTCTGGAAATTTGGGGAGATCTTTTCTTTGATGGAGTTTTGCTATCTTGGGACCACATACTAGCTAGAGTGGGGTTAGGTCTCTCTAAATTTAAATATCTACAGATAGCAAGTTGGGCCCGTATGCAGAGCTCTGTCAGAGGTAGGTTCGAAATAGGTGGTGAGAGTAGTATAGTGACCTTGTTGATGGATAGACCCCCTGCACCTAAAGAGATTTCGTTTTGGTACAACTTGTTACTAGATGAAGTCGACGGGGAGTTTGCCTTACCTGAGACATTATGGAGTTCCTCTTTCCCAGGGGAAGACCTTGAGAACATCTGGTATTCCTCTTGTAAAATCTTATGGGATACGGTGAAGCCAGCATGGTTATGTAGGAACCACCTTTTTACTTTACACAGGGCTTATTATTCTCCACAGCGGCTATCTAAATTTTCTAATGAATCCACTGTGGCATGCCCTAAATGCGGATTGTTAGCAGCCTCGGATCTACATATGTTTTATGAATGCCCACTGGTGTTACCTTTTTGGGATGCTATTAGCACACTGTTGACAACATCTGTGGGACATCAAATTTCAATGAATGCACTGTTCGTAATTTTTGGAACATCACTGGAAGTTCAAGGTTCGGTTAAAAAGCTTTTGTTTTATTGTATCCTACTTGCCAGAAGAGAGATATGTAGGAAATGGAAGGATCCACTGCCCCCCACCTTGCTGGACTGGCGCTTATCAGTATTACGTACATCAAAAATAGATCTAGTAAGATCGGGTAACCCCGAAAAACGAGACTTTTGGCACCTCCTGAATTGGGCCTAAGTATGTGCTTGGGTTTTTTTTTTTTTTTTTTTTTTTTTCCCCCACATTGTCCGATGATTAACGCTGCTTGGTCGGCTCTCCCTCCTATACATGGATATACCCAGATATGGCTACTTAATAGCAGCAACATTGCCCCTATATGGATTAACATTTCGCGGTGTTTACTCTGGAGAGTTTATGAACAACACTGAGTGCTATCCTAGTATGTGAGAGCACTACCAGTTTATCTGTGACAGTGTATCGTATCTTTTTTTCTCTCCTAGAGTTTCTATGCGACTCTCCAAGGGCAAAATGAGGACAAAAAAAAAAAAAAAAAAAAAAAAAAAAAAAGCTGCAAATAACAAACAGCATGTATGATCCCTGCTCCCAACACATCAAACACTTCTGGGGCAAACTAGTGGTTGTGTCCCATACACACAGAGTTGTGGTGAGGCTAACAGTGCTTTGAAAACATAACATACTCTCGGCCATGTGCAGACAAGCACCACCCATGGGGGCTGACAATGCATACAGCGTACAATGACACAACAGCAGAAGTGACCATCACCAAGCATGCACACATCTCGAAAATAGACACACCGATCAAAACAACATGTGTAGACTGTAGGTGTCAGCTCACAAACTCACATTCCATGCCAGCAATGGCACCCAACAACCAGGATGAATGTGCACAATTATGTGAAATTACTCACAGGGACAGCATGCAAAATCACAGAAACAGCATCCAGACAAAGGCCCACATCAGCAATACCAATGTACTGGTGAAAATGCACAAACACAAACAGGCAAACTCACACTGCACATCGGACACAACATGTGTGTGTGTGTGTCACAATATTCCCAGGCAACTACACAACACATGAGGGGGGCTCAACCACAGTGACACAGATGTGGACACAGTGCTATACAAAAGTAAACCATCATTGGGACACCCTCAGTGGGCAATCAGGCATTGGGAGATGAGAGGGAGCACAACAGACACATGTGACACAAGCTGGAATGAAAACCAACTAACACAGCAAGAGACTGACACACAACACCACTACCCCCAGGGAACAGACATTGGGGTGACACAGGCATGCATGACACCTCCACTGTGATGCTACAGGCAGATGTCGTACAAACTGGGAAACCCAGACATGTGTCCTGTGCCACAAACGTACATCACACATACACAAACACAAATCAATCAGCATGGCCCCTCATCCATGGACAAACAGGAGCTAGGGGACCACTTATGCAACATTCACATCCGTCCACCCTCAACACCACACACCCTGAACTGCAACAATGTGTATCTGTGAAGCCCACATGGACAGGTGACATTGCACATGTACCCATTACAAACACAGGAATCTTGGGAGGAACTAAGGTGCACACACACATCACACAAGGACAGTTCACAACCCTGGGGAATGACAGACATACTGCACAGTATGCGGTACATGGCCATGACCTCAAAGCTCATGTAACCTTCCGAATCCCTGCCACAGTCCCAGGACAATACAGATGCCAAGGAGAAACACAAGGCACACATGCTGACACCTGCCAGCATCGCAGCCATGAACCCGACAAGTGGGAGCAGTCACACACACATACAAATGTCTCAATCAGTGAAAACTCCCACCTAGGGACAACTACATGATTTAGCAAATAAATAGGTGCCTTGAGGAACCCTGACTGTGTCCCATCTGTGTCTGACAACATCATCACCACTCAGAACTGACAAATCCCAATGATGATACACCAATTAACAGTAGTGTGTCATGCACCCACACATCTGGTAGCCCATTGGAAAAGTAGTGGGATGAACCCAGTACCACTCAGCAAGCATCAACAACAGGAACATATCAAGGGAACACTGTCTGTGTATGAACAGTGGAGAGGTGTGGCTCACTAGGCGGCAGACCCGTAAGCAGAGAATCGGCCAGGGACCAGGGTTCAATTCCTGACGCGGCAGGGTCGTGGACCAGGGTCAAAACGGACTCGATAATTCTCGCCTCGGTACCTACTCTAACCAGGAACACACTCGGCAACTATGGGCATTAAGCTTGCCTCATCTCTACAACGGCCCCCCACAGACGCCGGGGATGCCTGGTTTCACCTTGGAGATACCCAGAAAGGGACCATCTCACAGGGATAGCCAGGACGGGTTCCCCAGCGGTCTACAGCGCCGGGACGCCCCGTTGCTGGGGCAGCTGTGCGCTTTACAAGTCTACAACATAACAGGGATGTGGACACACACACATGCTCATACGACACACACCAAGGACCCAGGCCATGTCACTGGACAACACATTTACTTGAGGGGACACAACTCCTGTGGGAGCCCAGCTGTGCCAAACATATTCACCGCAAGTCCCACTCAAGTTCAATAAAAGCTTTATTCGGAGGCAGAGCACTTCCATATAAGCAAGATACAAATACAGCATTTTTAGCTACTTAATAAAAATTCATTTTATAACAATGCATACAGAAAGATCTAACAGATCAAAGACTTTTAAAAAATGAGAATAGTTGATCATCAGAACATCTCAAATGAAAACCTAATTATCAGCAAAATTTAAGTAATAATATAAATTAGTTTTTGTGTTTTGCGATGGTTGATGATATACAGCTGAGGATCAGAGGGACTAAATGGTTAATGTTTAAAGGTTTGATCTGTGCCTTAGGCAAAATTTTAAAAACATAGCAATATTAAAACAAATTGCAGGAGAATCTAACATTTGTAGGACCAGTAATGCTGGACGACATTTGCGCATTGACAATTGTTTCAGAACAGGTTTCAACCACCGTTTTCTAGGTTCAATAAAATATTTACAAAAAAAAGTAACGTGTAGAAGGGACTGTAAAGAAAGATCGTCGCAGGGGCATGTGGAAAGAACCTTTGACCAGTCATTTGGGTTCGGGAAAGTAATTAATCGATGGAAGTTGTTAAATCTGAATCTGGTGAGTAGGAAAACATCGTAAATTGGAAAGCAGGAGGACAAATAAGGCTCAATTTTGAAAGAAGTTTCGATTAGTAGGGAATGCTGGACGGAAGGTTTGTTGGCTTCTGTTGTTAACCGTAGGTTGTCAAGATGTTTTAGACATTCCATTTTGAGTGATTTGCTGGATATTCTTAGCATGTCATGTGGTGAGGAATAGAAATTCGGGTAACCCAAGTCATTAAGGAAATTGCGGACGAAGTTTAGCCAGGGAACTTTTTCAGAATTATCCAGTTTTTGGCAGTCAGTAATGATTTCTTTGGTTAATGACGTCTTGTCTGAGGTCCAGATACGGTGCCAGAGAAGGATTGGTTGCAGACGGATGAGATCGGTTATGAATGGTATACCAAGTTCTTGGTGGCAGGCGTAGGTAGATGAGGATTGAGGGAGTGATAGTAAATATCTCAAAAAGGAGTTTTCTGTTTTTTGGATGGAATCTACTCGGGCGTGCCCCCAGATACCTGCACCATAAATGGCAGTTGAAATGCATTTTGGGCGATAAATTTCCAGGATTTCCGTCGGGGATCTCTTTCCGAGTCTCTGGGTAAAGGACATTAGAGCCATGGTGGCCTTTAGAAACTGATGGTTTCTTGACTCAATTGCCCTTTTCCAGGTCTCCTTATTATCTATCACCACTCCCAAGTAGGGGTAGGTTATTGTAGTTTCTATCTTGGTGGAGGTAATGTATATGCGTGGGTCCTTTAGTAATGTTTTACCAGAGGACATAATGAAAGTTTTGTTCGGATTGATTTTTAGATCGAGATTGGACATGAAATTGTGATAACGGGTCAGGGAGCGTTGGAGTTCTAGTGGGGTGCGGGCGAGAATTACCGCATCATCGGCATATAGTAATGCGGGGATTGGTTGATTTTTGACCAGGGGTAGGTCCTGGCTCCCCTCCAACATGGCTGCCTCCAAGCCGTTGGTGTAGATGGTAAAAAGGAAGGGTGCCAGGACACATCCCTGTCTTACTCCCCGTTCCACTTTAAAAGGTGATGAAAGTTGGCCCCCTGTGCCGAATCTTACTTTGGCAGTGGCGCCAGAGTAAAGTTCTCGGATATAATTGACTATGGTCTTATCCACCCCTATGTCCAGCATGATTGACCATAGTTTTGTGTGAGAAACGCAGTCGAATGCTGCCGAAAGATCGACATAAGCCATGTGGAAATTGCCTCCCTTTGCATTCACGTATTTTCCTCTAATCAGTACTAGATTCAGAACCTGGTCGATTGTTCCCAGACCCTCTCTGAAGCCATAATGTAGATCTGAAATGATGTTATTGTGGTCTGCCCAGCACTGAAGTCGGTCAAGTAAAACACGACCCACCACTTTGCCGAGAGAGTCAAGCAGAGAGATGGGTCGGTAACAAGTCGGGCTGTTGCGATCCCCTTTTTTGAATATTGGAACCAATATGGACTCAGACCATGAGTCCATCGGTCCTGTCTCGCTGGATGCATTCAGTACTCTGAGTAGAAGGGGAGCCCACAGGACGATGTTGGACTTATATAAATCTACAGGGACCCCGTCCGGTCCTGGAGCCTTTCCCCCCTTGCTGGCTTTCAGGGCTGAAGTGATGTCATCCAAGGTGAATTCAAGGTGGATGGGGTGCGAGTCGTGGGTGGGGGATTGGATAGCCTGCAGAGGGAAATTTGAGGATGATGGAGAAGAGTGAGTTAAACTAAATATCTGGGAAAAATGATTAATCCATTCTTGCTCCGGTATGGCCACCTCTAAAGAGTTTTGATTTTTTGGAGCTGAGAGGAAGGATGAATTGATTACCTCCCAAAAGGCTGTAGGGTCCTTCGCTTTAGAGCTATTATGGAGGGCAGACCAGAGTTCTTCTTTTAATTCTGATTTACGGTTCTTTAAGCACTCGTAATAGAATTTTCTAGCTTGGGCGACCTCAGATTTAATACGCGGGACTTTCTTTAATGCCAACTTCAGCGCTTTGTGAGCCTTAGAACAGGTGGAATTAAACCAGCTAAATGTAGGTGTTTTTTTAGATTTGAAGGGAATGGTTAAGGCCTTATTGATTTCTGTTATAATAATCTGGAAGTTTGATAATATCTCAGAGGAGGAGGAGGAGTCTGCCAGACAAGATGAAAAGGCTGCCCTGTTCCCTGTAATAAGCTCTTTCAGGATTGTTTCAGGGTCGATACAAGACCACTTTAGGGCATAGCCATTTGGCCGGTTCATTATAAGGTTATTCTGGCGTAGTGAATTTACAGGATGAGTGAAGGAACCAGGTAAATCCAGAGTGATGGAGATAGGAAAGCGGTCGCTGTGAATGCAGTCATGAGTGGTCAAATTGGTAATCAGATTGACTGCACTAAAAGACAGAAGTATAAAATCTATACATGACATGGCACCTCTGCCGTGAAAGGTTGGAGTTAGCTTGATCGGTGGAATTGGCAGTTCGTTGGAAAAAGTTATTTCCAGAGAAGACATTATTTGATTCATCAGGGAGCCTTTGAGGGAATGTGAAAAATGAGTGACGGGGGATTCATTGGAATCCATAAGGCCACATGTGATCTTATTTTTATCACATAATGATAAATTGAAGTCTCCCCCCCAAATCAAGAAGGGGTTGTTAACTTGGGACTGATGAAAGTAGTCCACTAAAAAAGATTGAATTTCTTGCAATAAACCTAGCAATTTTGTGTCTTGCAAATTATTATAAAAATTAACTATCAGAAAGTGAGTGTTTTTATTTAGTATAATGGAGATGATCTGATAGTTAGATTCGGCTTTTAGTACATTAATGAGTTGACCTGAAATGAGATTCGAGATGTAAATCACTAAGCCTCCCTTAGCCCGCCCTGAGGGTGAGGGAAGCGCGGGGGAAAAGAAAGTTTTGTAACCATTTAAATGAATAGGTAAAAGAGCCCAGGTTTCCTGCATACAGATAATATCGTAGCGACTGACGAAGTCAAGCCAGCCCTCGTTTTGAATTTTTGAGTGCAGGCCTGCAATGTTCCAAAAAATGAACCTTAGTGGGTGACAAGAGGAAGATTTTAGGGGAATATTTGATGTAACGAGTTGTGAAGTTGTTTGAGTAGGAAGAGGAACCTCGGGGGTTAGGATTAGATTAGAATCTGTGTGAAAAATATTTTGAGAATTAACTAGAGTGTCTATAGGAGTTGGGAGAGTAAATAGGACTGGCTGGGAGAAGATGGGGAGTGATGAGACGTGGGGAGGAAATAAAAATGGTGGGTTGCTCATCGGAGGGGGTACTAGTTCAGTATCGGTATTTAATTGGGATGATTTGTTACTGGGAAATTGAACAGTTATAGGCGTTTGAGGGGACTTTGGGGCAAAAAGTAGTCAATCAACTTCCTCGATTGGTGAGAGGGAGTTGAATCTGTTTTCCATTAGAATTGGGCCAGTCGGAGGTTTGGGCAGATAATTAGAAGGACGGTAGAAAAAGCCAAGAGGGAGAGCAGAAATTGCGGTTGAGTTAAGGAAAGGATCCTCTTTTTGTGCTAGGATCGAACAGGCGAATTTAGGAGATCTAAAGTTCACGATGATGCAGTCACCCTGGATCGTTTTTTCTGAAGGACCAATCCAGTCTGTTCTTCGTGCCATGATGATTTGGTTTGAGTTATGAACATTAAACTGTCTGTGTTTAGCAAGCCAGTCGACCACTTTATTTTTCAAGGAAGGCCAGGACTCGGTCGCTCCATGATGCAGGGAGGGGACTCCAGTTAGAACCACTATGTATGGACAGGTGGCAGGCGGCAAATTTGGGCGGACTGAATTTGGATGAGACAGTTTGGTGGGGTTGTTGAGGTTGGGAGGAATGCCAGAATTCTTTTGTGAAGAGGGTATTATGGATGAGTTATTATCTGTCAGACTCCTGCTAGTTGGTAAACTGAGAAGTGATTGAGGAGTGCCGTCAGGCAGGTTTTTTTTTCGAAGTGGCAAAATGAGTCTTTTTGATGATTAGCGTTAGTGAAAACTTCAGTGGGGATAATGGAGGAATCACAAAAAGGTATAGGTTGTTCTTTAAGGTTTATTAATTTGGTCTCGAGGGATCTAAGTGCTTCATTCATTTTAGCATAAAGGCTTAAGGCCATAGCATCCAATTTTTGTGCAAGGATGTTTCCTAAATCATCAAGATTAATATTTAAATTTGGTGGAGAGTTTGAATTAGGTAAGGTTGGTTTGGAGTAAGACTGAACAGTGGGAGGAAAATCCGCCTGGTCGGTTTGAGTGCCTTGGGTTAGCTTTTTTAGTTCGGTACGTTGTTTAATTACCCTAGGCCTTTTCTGGGATTTCCCTGGTTGCGTGACTTGAGAATGTCTCGTTCTGCCTCGCGTTAATGGGCCCTTAGAGGAGGTGATGGGAGAGCGAGGGTGAATATCATTATTAACTGATGGAACTTGGGTGATAGGAGGGTGAGATATGGATGGGGGATTGAGGTAAGGACTTTTGTGTGTGGAAAGAGCTGTGCTGTGGGAGGAGTGGCTGGGCGGGAAAGGGTGCGATGGCTCAACGGATAGTCTACGTTCTATGAGGTCGATTTCATTACTTATAATTGTATCCGCCCGCAGAAGGTAGGCGTCCAGAGTCCCTGTAGAACAAATACGTTTCTCCATAATTTTTAAACACGTGTATGGCAATGTCAATGATTTGCAATAGAATACAAATGTCCGGTGCTAATGGTGCAGGCAGGACAGTAGGCCAAAAGGTACTCACAGAATTACTGCCTGAGTGATCTGGGTGAGGACTAGATGGAATTGCTGTAGTCGTGACTCCACACAAAGGCAGGATAGAAGATGACAGGGACGTGGCCCAGCCCAGCCTGCTTCAGCCTACGACGGCCTCAGACGGTCCCGCCCTGGTCCCGGGCTTCTCCCGGCGCTACCCACGCGCGACCTCGCGGGAGGAGGGACCATGCGTGGCTTTATAGCGCCTCCTGGCGCGCTGCAAAATCGCTGGCAGGGGCGTTGCTGCGGGGCTGCTGGTCTCTGTAGTCCCGGAGCTGTACAGGTAGGTCGAAGAACCGCCGAGCCCGGCCGGCACTGTGGTAGGTGGAGAGTGAGTCCTGTGCCTCAGCGGGGCTCGGGAAAGGTCAGGGGTACTGTCTGCCACGAAAAGATCACCGCAGGTCTCGGCCCCAAGCCTGGCTTTATAGCGCCTCCTGGCGCGCTGCAAAATCGCTGGGGGGGGCGTTGCTGCGGGGCTGCTGGTCTCTGTAGTCCCGGAGCTGTACAGGTAGGTCGAAGAACCGCCGAGCCCGGCCGGCACTGTGGTAGGTGGAGAGTGAGTCCTGTGCCTCAGCGGGGCTCGGGAAAGGTCAGGGGTACTGTCTGCCACGAAAAGATCACCGCAGGACTCGGCCCCAAGCGTGGCTTTATAGCGCCTCCTGGCGCGCTGCAAAATCGCTGGCGGGGGCGTTGCTGCGGGGCTGCTGGTCTCTGTAGTCCCGGAGCTGTACAGGTAGGTCGAAGAACCTCCGAGCCCGGCCGGCACTGTGGTAGGTGGAGAGTGAGTCTGTGCCTCAGCGGGGCTCGGGAAAGGTCAGGGGTACTGTCTGCCACGAAAAGATCACCGCAGGACTCGGCCCCAAGCGTGGCTTTATAGCGCCTCCTGGCGCGCTGCAAAATCGCTGGCGGGGGCGTTGCTGCGGGGCTGCTGGTCTCTGTAGTCCCGGAGCTGTACAGGTAGGTCGAAGAACCGCCGAGCCCGGCCGGTACTGTGGTAGGTGGAGAGTGAGTCCTGTGCCTCAGCGGGGCTCGGGAAAGGTCAGGGGTACTGTGTCCCACTCATGTCTGCAGAACACTTGGTCAGTTAGCCATCAGTTACCACATAATGAAGGTTCTGGTCACAACAGCCTGGGTACGTGAGTCTCCCCTAAGTCATCTGCACATACCCAAAACATATGTCTAGCAAGTTGCACAGAGGACCCAGTTGCTCCTATTACAATGATGCCCTTACCTGTAGGTCCAGTGTTGATGAGCACAAAGTCTGTGGAAGTGACAAATTGGACAATGGGAAGCACATCATATGTGCAGGGGTGCAAGCCACAGATATGACCATGCAAATGAAATGCTCACAGAGAGATGTCCACAAATAGTTGATCCTGACACACCCATGTAGCTGCAAAGGATGACATGGATACTTACCAGAATAGG
Organism: Triturus cristatus; assembly: GCF_964204655.1. Lineage (NCBI taxonomy): Eukaryota > Metazoa > Chordata > Amphibia > Caudata > Salamandridae > Triturus > Triturus cristatus. Next base: position 1,218,947,060 of record NC_140592.1, read on the forward strand.
ATACATATCTCATGGACCACAGGGAGTACCTCACATCAACACATCAGTATTCAACATTGTAAACCAAGCATTACAGGTGCAAGGGCATGTAAAACAACATCAACATAATGTACAGCTAAATCAAGTTCACAGGGATAAAGAAAAAAGCTTTATTCAGCATATTAAAAGTGAAACGTCTGTTCTAACAAAAGAGAACTGCAACTAGGCCCCTGTGGTCTAGACAGGCTGTGCACTACCTAATTCACTCATAAAAGAGTATATTACATGCTTCAAAACATTCTTGACATCAGTTTAACTGGTTCAAACTCATTATGACCAGTTGCTGAGCAACAAATTACAGAAACGAAATCCTTGCAGGAGTTAATCCAAAAATAATGCCAAGAGTCCAAAATAGAAGTGCTTCAATGAATGTTTCTTGAGGATGTGTAATTATTTATTACCACATCTGTAAACGTAAATTCAAAAAGTTTCTTCACAGAAAATCAAATTAATCCCAATGCATTTCGGGTGTAACAATCACCCTTCTTCAGGGGATCTATAAATAACAAAAATACAAATTAACAATATAGTACATACTTGTTTGAATACAATAAAAAGAATTGGACTAAAATTTAAGTTAACAGCTTGATAATGTAAAAGAGAAGAATGGTATGAAATCTACCAGGAGGAAGAACAATAGTGTTCAATAGTTGAATATCCAGAAATGTTCACGAAATAGCTTGTGACAGTCGATAGTAAAGAACCAGAAGGCCCACAAAGCACCAGCATGCCGCGTATCTAATAATGTGAAAAACGCTGTGTAAAACAACAAGTGGACTACCTTAAAATGAGTCTGTGATGTGGGAAACTGCCGGTGATTAAAACGATGAAAAGGTATGCCACATAACCTGAAAATAAACGTGAGTGTCAATGTAAACTCATGCTATATAGATAAAATAGCATATTGAGTTGTGAGGTCTAATCGATACACCTAAACTACTAAATACCTCATGGGAATTCAACCGAATTCGAGATGGGATGTGGAGGAAAACCAAAACAGTGTACTGTCTTCATGAGCAGGACTCCTTAGAAGGAGTAGATAACTTCCGTGCACATGCACTCGCGCTGATATTAGTAGCTGTGTCCGTTGCGGTCAATTTCGCAGCTGTCACTGGAAATAAAATGGAATGCGCAAACTAAGAGATAGAAACCTCGTGAAGAAAACGGCAGCTTGAGCGGTTTATGGAACTCGGATCGAAGTTCCTTACCTAAATCATAGAAGACGATACGGTGTGAACTGTGCTCCGGTCAGGAAAGGAACCCAGGTGTGCTGAGCGTACAGTCGGCTCCCGTATGTACTAACGTGAGATGCCGTTCACGTGTTAATTAGTGGAAAGAGGTGAAGGACTCGGAAATCAAAAGAAAGGAGTGCGATGTCGGCCATATTGGACTGGTGCCTATAACGTAATATGTGTGGTTTGTACAAGTCAATACTGTGTCAAGACGAAAGAATAAAAGTGTATTTGCTAAGTATCCAAACAATATGGAATATCCAAACAATAAAAATATATAATCATGTTAAACATGCGTGCTGGATACAAGCGTCCTCATTTCTGTTGACGGACATCAGTTTATAGGATAAGTTATGACTCGATAAGCATCTCGAGTACCTTACGCTCCTAAATGGTCATCAAAATTGAAATTAAAACAGAACATGTCAAAATCTTCCTACTTCTTTGATGCATAGAGTGCATCTAGTGATTGCAAAACATACAAATAAACAATAAGAAAAAGTAGACATGAGAGCAATAAAACAAGCAACTGACCATGCATAACATGCTAATGAGATATTTTAGTTGTATAAACAAAATGAGCCCTTGCCTTACTTTGATGTAACTAGGATGTTTCCAAAACAAAAATACAGCATGCATTTGCAATTTCAGCTTCAAATTTCAAGTCAGTTCCTGATTACCCATAATGTGCAAAAAATTAAACACACAATAGCACGTAAGTAATACATGTAGTCAAACTTAAACATACTATGTAGGAACCATCTAACATAAAGACTTGTGTGAGTAAACCTGTGTGGTAACGGTTGTGCTTATGAACGTGCAAGGGAATTCCATATGTGAAAACATAATAACCGCGGCTGGAGGAAGCTGAAGAGGGCCTAAGCTGTGAGAACATTTGAGACAGTGCTGCCCTGGCTGACTCGTGAACTGATACTCATAGGAAACAAGAGAATTCTATACGGTCATTAAGACCCTTTGGATGCATGGTATTCAGGGTCCTGATCCAAAATGTTTCTCGTTGGGTAATGTATTTTGATATGTCCTTGTCTTTGCTGTCGTGTATTACTTCCAAAACACAAAATTTCAGTTGTGCTATGGTATGATGTGAGCCTACCCAATGGTTAGCCAATGGTGAGTTGGGATTCTTGGTGCGAATTCTGCTCTTGTGTTCCGTGATGCGTATGCGCAAACTCCTTTCGGTCTTGCCCACATAATATAAGCCACATGGGCATCGTATTATGTAAATCACATTTTGAGTGTTACAATTAGCTGTAAAATTGAGCTTGATGGGTTTACCCGACCAAGGGTGTGCAATGTGAGTACCTGAAATTACGTTATTGCAATGGGAGCAATTATAGCACCGTGTCATCCCTCTGTTGTGTTGACCTGAATCACTTGTGTCCTGCCTTTTAAGTAATTCTTTTAGATTGCGTGAGCGTTTGTAGGCAAAAATTGGGCGATCGCGAAAGAGTTCGCCAAAGTCTGGTTCAGTTTGCAATAATTCCCATCTGTTGAGAATTATTTTCTTAATGGCCGTCGAGTGGGTTGAGAAGGTGGAGACAAAAACCTCCTTGTGTTTAGAGGATTTGATTCTTTTCTTCAAAAGTTCTGATCTAGGGAATTCCTGTGTCCTAGCTACTGCATCACAAACTGTTTGTTCCGGGTAACCACGTACCAAAAAGTTGGTCTCTTCAAAAGTCCTGGATAGCTGAGTGGAATCTGAAGTGATGCGTTTAATTCTCAAAAATTGGGAGAGTGGTAGGTGCCTTTTCAGAGATTCCGGATGGAAACTAGTATAAAGTAGGATGTTGTTCCGGTCTGTGGATTTTTTGAAAACTTTGGTTGTGATGATGGAATCATACAGTTCAATGCTGACATCTAGATATGATATAGTATGGTTGTCTAAGGTGTGTGTGAATTGAATCCTTGGGTTTACAACATTGAGTTCACTGAGTTTTCTTTCTAAGTGGTGTTTTTGTCCTCGCCATATGACAAAGATGTCATCGATATACCTACGGTACATGAGAAGGTTATCTGTCCATGATGAATCGTTCAGAATGTGCTCCTGTTCAAATTTCATCATGAAGATGTTGGCGTAGCTGGGAGCTCCTGGAAATCCCATGGATGTGCCATTGGTTTGGAGGTAAAAATCCTCCTTCCATTTAAAATAACTGTGGAAAAGACTGAATTGTAATAATTCAATCAGAAAAACTTTGTTGGCCGTGATATTGTCTAGTTGTAAGAGTGCCCATTCGACCGCCTCAATACCCTCAGAATGGGGTATGGAGGTGTAGAGGGACACTACATCTATAGTAGTCAACCAAATCGGTTCACCAGAAGGTAAAGAAAGTTCCTCCAATAGTTTAAGAAAATGTGTGGTATCCTGAACATAAGTGGGTCCTGCCTGAACAAAGGGTTGAAGAAATGAATCTAGATAGTGACCAATGGGTTCGTGAATGGAGTTGCAACCTGAGACTATTGGGCGTAGAGGAGGATCATGCAGGTTCTTGTGTATTTTTGGAAGCATATACACCATGGGTCTACGTGGAAATCGTGTATGTAGGAATTCAAATGTTTTTTTATTGATCCAACCCATTTCCTTAGCTCTGGTCAATATATCTAGCAGGATAGAAAGAAATTCAACGGTGGGATCCTGTTCTAGTGGCAAGTATGTTAACTCATCAAGCAGCATCTCTTGGACCTTGGTTTCATAAAAGACGCGGTCCATGACAACTAGGGCACCGCCCTTGTCAGCTGGAGAAAATGTCAATGAGGTATTTTTCTTTAGCAATTGGAGTGCCTTCTTGTCTGCAATTGTCAAGTTTTGTCGTTTCTTGTGTGGAGCAGCTAGGTTGGAGAGATCCCTCTTAACAAGTGTCTCAAAAGAATCGAGAACTTTGTGCGAGGTGGGAGGCATGAATGTACTCGTGGGTTTAAATTCTGTCTGTTCTACTTCGATGAAAGGTTGATTAGAGAAAAAATATCTGAGTCTGAGTTTTCTCATGAATTTAAACAATTCTATCTCTGTGTTGAATGGTGTAGTATGAAATGTTGGGACAAAGGATGTGCCTTTGTTCAATAGTGCTATCTGTGTTTTTGACAGAGTGCTGGAAGAGATATTTACTACTAATGCTTCTTCTGTCTCCTGCCTGCACTGGGCTGTTTTTGACTTTCCACTACCTCTGCGGGTTTTGTGCTGCTTGTTTCTGGTAATGATTGCGTCGTTGGTGGATTGTTGGCGGCAGGGCTGGATTCTAAAAAAGAAACCTTAGAGCCCGAAGTGGATGGTGCTTGTGAGATCGTGGAGTCCACTGTAGATGGTACAGGTGGTCTATTTAAACGAGTGTCACTGAGGGAGGCTACACTTTCCTCGGATGAGGCATCTCCGGGTTTTTGGTATGTGCGTTTGTGTGCATATACCTCCGCCCAGGAGTATACCTCATCGAGTTTGTAATCTATAGTGTCTCGTCTAAATTTCCGTACTTTGCGTTCATGTATCTCTTTAGCATATTGGTCTAATTTCGTGTTAATTGTCTCCAGTGATGTAGTCAAGTCTTCCTCTGTCATGCGTGCTTTTAAAGATTCTTGAAGATCTTTTATTTCTTGTTCCAAACCTATTAAAACCGTGGATAATTCCTCAACAATTAATAGAATCAAATCCAGAGAACACTTGTTAAGTATCGAATACCACTTGTCCATAAACTTTTTGTTCATTTTAAATAGCATGGGTTTCAGTGGTAATCTCAACCCTCTCGGGATCCTACTTGCCTTGTGATATTGTATCAATGTGGTTGCATGTAGCCGTTGGTTAATTTCTCGTCTCATTAGATACTCTAACTGTCTCAGTTGGTGGACTACTGGACCTTGTGTAACATCAAATGTTCTAGCCTCCCGGATGAGACCATAGATCTCTTGTGCTTCAGTGGAACTATAGGCTTTAGTGTCAGCCTTATTATCTGTGAGATTTAATATGTCTTCAAAAGACATGTTTTTAGGTAGTGGTGCTGCTGTAAACTGCGTGGGTAAAAAGTCAAATTAAATTGGAGATAAGGCAGCTAAGCGCGCACTCGTGTAGAGAAATTCTTAATCAAAACATATACACAATATTCTAGTTCTGTGTGCAATGCCTGAGGTGGTTCTACCCTGCCACCTGTGAAATGAGAACTGCAACTAGGCCCCTGTGGTCTAGACAGGCTGTGCACTACCTAATTCACTCATAAAAGAGTATATTACATGCTTCAAAACATTCTTGACATCAGTTTAACTAGTTCAAACTCATTATGACCAGTTGCTGAGCAACAAATTACAGAAACGAAATCCTTGCAGGAGTTAATCCAAAAATAATGCCAAGAGTCCAAGATAGAAGTGCTTCAATGAATGTTTCTTGAGGATGTGTAATTATTTATTACCACATCTGTAAACGTAAATTCAAAAAGTTTCTTCACAGAAAATCAAATTAATCCCAATGCATTTCGGGTGTAACAATCACCCTTCTTCAGGGGATCTATAAATAACAAAAATACAAATTAACAATATAGTACATACTTGTTTGAATACAATAAAAAGAATTGGACTAAAATTTAAGTTAACAGCTTGATAATGTAAAAGAGAAGAATGGTATGAAATCTACCAGGAGGAAGAACAATAGTGTTCAATAGTTGAATATCCAGAAATGTTCACGAAATAGCTTGTGACAGTCGATAGTAAAGAACCAGAAGGCCCACAAAGCACCAGCATGCCGCGTATCTAATAATGTGAAAAACGCTGTGTAAAACAACAAGTGGACTACCTTAAAATGAGTCTGTGATGTGGGAAACTGCCGGTGATTAAAACGATGAAAAGGTATGCCACATAACCTGAAAATAAACGTGAGTGTCAATGTAAACTCATGCTATATAGATAAAATAGCATATTGAGTTGTGAGGTCTAATCGATACACCTAAACTACTAAATACCTCATGGGAATTCAACCGAATTCGAGATGGGATGTGGAGGAAAACCAAAACAGTGTACTGTCTTCATGAGCAGGACTCCTTAGAAGGAGTAGATAACTTCCGTGCACATGCACTCGCGCTGATATTAGTAGCTGTGTCCGTTGCGGTCAATTTCGCAGCTGTCACTGGAGCACAGTTCACACCATATCGTCTTCTATGATTTAGGTAAGGAACTTCGATCCGAGTTCCATAAACCGCTCAAGCTGCCGTTTTCTTCACGAGGTTTCTATCTCTTAGTTTGCGCATTCCATTTTATTTCCAGTGACAGCTGCGAAATTGACCGCAACGGACACAGCTACTAATATCAGCGCGAGTGCATGTGCACGGAAGTTATCTACTCCTTCTAAGGAGTCCTGCTCATGAAGACAGTACACTGTTTTGGTTTTCCTCCACATCCCATCTCGAATTCGGTTGAATTCCCATGAGGTATTTAGTAGTTTAGGTGTATCGATTAGACCTCACAACTCAATATGCTATTTTATCTATATAGCATGAGTTTACATTGACACTCACGTTTATTTTCAGGTTATGTGGCATACCTTTTCATCGTTTTAATCACCGGCAGTTTCCCACATCACAGACTCATTTTAAGGTAGTCCACTTGTTGTTTTACACAGCGTTTTTCACATTATTAGATACGCGGCATGCTGGTGCTTTGTGGGCCTTCTGGTTCTTTACTATCGACTGTCACAAGCTATTTCGTGAACATTTCTGGATATTCAACTATTGAACACTATTGTTCTTCCTCCTGGTAGATTTCATACCATTCTTCTCTTTTACATTATCAAGCTGTTAACTTAAATTTTAGTCCAATTCTTTTTATTGTATTCAAACAAGTATGTACTATATTGTTAATTTGTGTTTTTGTTATTTATAGATCCCCTGAAGAAGGGTGATTGTTACACCCGAAATGCATTGGGATTAATTTGATTTTCTGTGAAGAAACTTTTTGAATTTACGTTTACAGATGTGGTAATAAATAATTACACATCCTCAAGAAACATTCATTGAAGCACTTCTATTTTGGACTCTTGGCATTATTTTTGGATTAACTCCTGCAAGGATTTCGTTTCTGTAATTTGTTGCTCAGCAACTGGTCATAATGAGTTTGAACTAGTTAAACTGATGTCAAGAATGTTTTGAAGCATGTAATATACTCTTTTATGAGTGAATTAGGTAGTGCACAGCCTGTCTAGACCACAGGGGCCTAGTTGCAGTTCTCATTTCACAGGTGGCAGGGTAGAACCACCTCAGGCATTGCACACAGAACTAGAATATTGTGTATATGTTTTGATTAAGAATTTCTCTACACGAGTGCGCGCTTAGCTGCCTTATCTCCAATTGTTCTAACAAAAGGCCAATGGCCAGTCCATGTCCAAATGCCAAGGAGTGAAGTAGAGTGACAACTGTCACACCTTGCTTGCCTGCACTGCTAAGGACCGGGGTCATCCCCTCGGAGAGGCGTACATGGGGGCAGGCCAGGCACTGCAGGGACAGGATCAGGGCACAGCAGAAGGAGGCAGTGAAGAGGTGGGGGATGCAGGCGAGACACTTGCAACTGCAGTGGAGCTGACTGAAGTGGTGGGTGCTGTCACAACTGTGGGGCACAAGTCAGATGGGGTGGGTGCCAGCACAACTCCAGTGGGCAGGTCAGACGGAGTGGATTGGCTCACCACTGCAGTGCCCAAGTCAGACGGGGTGGTCGTGGACTCCAAAGCAGTGCCTACATCCATGGGAGCGGAATGGGGGACAGGTGAGGTCGGCAGGGGGGGGGACACGGTCCCCACATCAGTGGCACCAACTGTCTGACCAGGTGTGGAGGAGCAAGTGCTAGGGGAATGGCCTTAGCATTTTGGGGATGGTGTATCTGTGTGTGGGGGAACCTAGGGCAGGGAGTGGTGGCCTGGGTGATGGAGGACGGAGACTTTGCCTTGGAGCTGCGTGGTGGCGGGGGGGTCTTGCTCTTCTGGCGCCGGGGGGGACTTGCGGGTGGGCATCTCTGACTGCGCCTGGAGGAGGGTGTCTGGGTGTGAGGGGCACTCCCTTCTGTGTGTGGGGACTTCCTCCTCCCCTTGTAATCAGGATCTGCAAGGTCGGTGGGGAAGAGGCCAAGGTCACAGAGGAAGAGCTTCTGGAGGGATGGGGTTGCAGGTGAGGCAAGGGAAGGGGGCTAGGAGGGAGAGGTCTCAGAGAACTGCGGAGTGGTTGTGGATGACTGTGTGTGTGTCAGCAAACTAGCCCCTGTGAGTGTGGAATCAGTCCCCTGTGCTTGCTTGTGTGCACGTCTAGACCTTGGTATGGGGGTTTCTGTGCTTGGGACAGGTAGGGTGCTCGGATTCGTGGGTGGTGCAGGGATAGTAGGGGTGCGGGACTGTTGGAGGAGGGACACTGCTGCTGTCAGGGAGGAGACCACGGACTGATTGGTCCTCTGTAGGGCAGACATGCCAGAGGAAATGCCCTCCATGAATGACACCAGTTGTGTCAACAGACCTGTGTGTGCATGGAGGACCTTCAGCATCGACGTCTGCCCTACATGGATCTCTCGAAGTAAGTTCACAGACTCCTCAGTCAGGGCAGCAGGGGACATAGGGGCAGGGGGTGTGGTGCCTAGCACAAAGGAGACATGCTCACGAACACGGGAGCCCACAGGGACCTCTGGGATGGCAGCCGATGGGAGGGGGGTGGTGGTGGTGGCGGGGGCGGGGACAGCCTCACTAGCTGGGGTTTGGTGGCTGCTGACACCCACCTCCACAAGGGAGTCATCCTCAGAGCTGCTGTGGCCCTCAGCTGGGGGGGTGGTGCTGACGACTCCTCTGTGTAGCTCCACTCGTCCTCCGGGCCACTGGGTCCACCGACTCCTCTCCTTCTGTCCCTGTCAGGCTCTGTGGCTCCTCCTGGTCCGTGGAGCTGTCCCCTCCTGTGGCTGTGGATGTATCTGGATAGGAATAGGAAGTAAGAGAACAACATCAGTCGCTTGCACCGACTGCACACACCACAGTAAGTACATCACATTACAGGGCAAGCCCTGGCATCATCAGCTGAACACAGCTCAAAGTGCCAACACTGTTTAGGATAAGACAAGTGTCATTCTCAACATCAACCATGGCACACATATCCCTCCTTGACTTTCACACATATGTCCGTTGCATGTTGGATGCTAACACCCCAATGTGCCAACATGCACCACCCACACATTAGTTGTACATGCAAGTGAACATGTAGGAGTATGTCACTGTACACACAGCACATCTCTTGCTACTGACTCAGTACAGGTGTCCGGATGAAGGGATGGGCAGAGACTCATTCCACATGCTTGTGATGCATGCCAGCAACACACACTATGATGTACTCCTGTCCTGATGGTCATTGCCACAATGTGGTGCATGGTGCACACTTGAACACAATGCAGGTTCACTCATAGCAAGTTAAATGCCATGGCACTGGGATGCCCTGGAAGTCAGTCATCACTGTCTCCTGTGACAGGGGCAGGGCATCCAGACAACAACAATATGCACTGACTCACAATCCTAGCTCAGGGGTAAAGCAAACTCAGCAGATGACCGGCGCACTTGCCCATCCCATGCAAACAATATATCCAGGACCCAGAAGACCCCACATCATGCAAATCAGACATATGAGTCGCAGCAAACACTAATCCCTGTACATTAACACATCACAGTCTGCCATGCATGTAACCCAGCTGCATGAAGGACACAGTTGCATACACCATTGTGCGCTGTCAGATGATCACACTCCTATATGTCACATAGGTCTTGTCTCTCACAGTCACATCGCAGATGGCATGCTGACCCTCTGAATCATGGATACCCCAGTTGTACGTAGCAACAAGCCACACCCTAATGACACAGAGGCAGACACCTGAGGGCACATGTCACTGAGCACAACCTGCAATTTCATACAGAGGAGTGGGATTACAGAGTGTTTCTAAATGCCCTTGAGGGGGCATGACTGGCCAGGACTAAGTGAAACAGTGTTTGGCCCTGGACAGTAGTCAGGTGGCTAAGCAAGTGTGACATACTTGATATACATACTTCTGAGGCCCAAAAATTGGAGTCCCCTGCTGCATGGGTTTGTTTGGAATTCTCCAGCCACATGTTGCGAGTCAGACCACCAATTGGTACACATCTCAAGGGCACACACAGATCACATGTCAGATCTCAGGCATTGTGTAAACAATTGACCCACCCATGAAACACACAACAGATTCACGGGAACTGATGCTGACCGGTACCTGAAGCATAGCTGACTGCAGGGACACAGATTCAATGGCCAAGGCGTCCGCCTGTCTCGGACCATGCCTGTCCGACGCGTATGCATGATAGTCACCCGCGTCGGACCTCATTGTATTCAATGACAAAGCGTACGCGCGGCTCGGACATGACCCGTGCAATGCGTACGCATTGTCACCTGCGTCGGACCTCATTGCATTCAATGACAAAGCATACGCACGGCTCAGACATGACCCGTGCAATGCGTACGCATTGTCACCCGCGTCGGACCTCATTACATTCAATGACAAAGCGTACGGCTCGGACATGACCCGTGCAATGCGTACGCAGTGTCATCCGCGTCGGACCTCATTAGTGTGACTATTATACGGATGCAACACACATATACTGGCCATGGACACCTGTGCACACCTGCCACACTACAGCATTGGCCACACAGTGTCCCATGGCATGTAAGGCTGCATTCCCTGGGTGTTTGGGGGGGCTGGACATGACCCGTGTAATGCGTATGCAGTGTCACCCGCGTCGGACCTCATTGCATTCAATGACAAAGCGTACGCATGGCTCGGACATGACCCGTGCAATGCGTACGATGTGTCATCCGCGTCGGACCTCAATAGTGTGACTATTATATGGATGCAACACACATATACTGGCCATGGACACCTGTGCACACCTGCCACACTACAGCATTGGCCACGCAGTGTCCCATGGCATGTAAGGCTGCATTCCCTGGGTGTTTGGGGGGCAACAGCTGTTTTGTTGGCTGGCACTTTGTGCAGCCACTCCCAGGCTGTGCACGTCTACATGGGGGCAGAATCCTTTGTGTGTTGAGCACATTACCACTGTGATGTGCAATTGGACAGTAATAGGCATGAGTCAAGGCCACAGTGTCATGTTGGATATGTTTAAGACATGTCACGTACACCCTGAGTCCTGGATGGGATGGCATGTACGTCACAGTGAGACCTGTAGCCACAATACTGATGTGCACCCACAGTCTGTGTGCATGTTGTGTCTCAGATGTGTCTGATCAAATGCTCCCAATGGGTGACAGTCTCCACATCCATGTGGTATATGCATCAACCTTGATGGGGTGTGTGTCTAAGAGACGTACATGTATGGCCGGCAGGAACAACAGTGGCCACTACCTGTGGGACTTACGCTTGCCTTGTGGTGTGTACGTGCTACGCCATGTCAATTGCTGTGTTGATGTGGCAATACAGGGAGCCTGGGTTTCTGCATGGCAAAGATCTGTGATGCCTGGGAGACATGAGGCCTCAATTGTCACTGTGGTGTGTTTTTGGAACGTTGCAGCAGCACATAGGTTCGGTGACACAGCCAGATGATTGGCCATTGCACTACATGGGACTCATGTGGACATGTGGAATTGAGATGTGAGGTGGTGGTCTTGTAGGTGACATATGTGTCCGTGCCCAACAGCACACACCTCAGTACATTGTGTAATGTCATAAACTAGCATGTGATAGTGATCGTGGTCATGGCCACATGGGTGGATGAACTGACAATCTTCCTTTGTGCATCTCTGTACTGCAAGGCACCAGCTGTCCATCGTCCGTTCCCAGACCTTGCAACCATGCAGGAACGCGACTGCATCAGACGGTACCGCTTCACCAGGCCACTGATTGTGGAGTTGGCGGAGCAGTTGGCGCCACATCTGCTACCTGGCCGGACATACCCTACAGCACTGACCCCAGAGGTGAAGGTGATGGCAGCATTGCACTTCTTTGCTACCGGTACCTTCCAGTTCACTGTGGCTACTGCTGGTGGTATGTCGCAAACGATGTTTAGTCGGGTGCTACGCGATGTCTTGGAGGGGATGTTGCAATTCCTCGATCTGTGTATCAAGTTCCCGAGCCCAGCTGAACTCCCTGAAATAAAGGATGCCTTGTATACACTGGGGAGGATGCCGAACATCATCGGATCTATTGATGATACCACCACAGGCACATGAGCAGGCATACCGGAACAGGAAGCACTACCATTCGATCAATGCTCTGGTGGTCTGTCTTGCTGACATGTCGAGCACACATGTGTGTGCACAGTTCCCTGGTTCTGCGCATAATGCCTACATTATGAGGAGTAGTCGCATTGCAACGCTGATGTCACAGATGCCAGCTCAGCATGCCTGGCTTGTCGGTGTGTACTGACTGTTTCTCATTGTGTGTGTTTGTCACTGTTGTATTCCGCACTCCTACAAAACTTAGCTACTTGTTCATTTTTGTGTGTGTAGGTGACTCCGGATACCCCAACATGCCGTGGTTGCTGACACCCCTCAGGAACCCTGTGACACCAGCCGAGCTGCGCTACAATGAGGCACATGGTCGGAGCAGGAGGGTAATTGAGCGGACATTTGGCCTCCTGAAAAGCCGCTTTCGCTGCCTGGACATGACCGGAGGGGCCCTCGCATATGAGCCTGCACAGGTGTGCAAAATAATCCTTGTCTGCTGCATGCTACACAACATGGCGGTGCGGAAGGATGTGCCTCTCATCCAGGATGACGATGACGACGACCAACGTCCGGCACCTGTGGAGGATCCCGGCCTGGGCCAAGATGTCAGTGATGATGAAGATGATGGTGACGTTCGCTCCCAGCTCATCAACAACTTCTTCACCTGAATGTAAGTTTCCAGGGTTGTTATGTGAATGTATGGAGGTAGCCTGGAATGTGTTGTGGCTGCTCTGTTGCTGTCTGAGTGTGCCTGTGTGCCAATTGACCGGATGCCTGCTATGATGTGTCCATTCAGGTAGTGTATATTCCACAATAGGGTAGTACTGCTAACTAGTGTTTGGGTAAGTGTTTTGCAACATGTTTTGTGCATGTGTTTTGCATTTCTCTCCTGTTCTTCTGTGCCTTTGACTGTATCTTGTCTGTCCTTCCCAGGGTACTTTGCCTGTTGTGTGGTCAACACTGACCCCCAACACCCAGAAGGCAACACCAGTGTGGAAGTTGACAATTCCCATCAACTGATGTACCACACATCCCTGGACTTCCATTCTCCAACACATTGGGAGCGTGTGTCCACTGTTACACAGAATTACTGTGCAACAAGTGTGGAATAAACGTGTTGCTGACGTGTAATGAACCTGTGCTATGCTTTGTTATGTGCGTTGTCTGTCTTCCCACATCAGAGTGACATCTGCTTACCTCACCTGTGGACTTGTTACCACTGACTGGGCTTGGTGTTGTGTCTGTGCATGACAATGTGTTTAGGTCAACATCATTGTGTGTGACGAGTAACATGGCCATGATGAGTATGTTTTGTGTTGCCATAGTGGTGTGTGTCCCTCACATGTGTCACATCCCCATGACTCACCTTACGTTGGTCACATTGTTGCAGTATTTGGCATGCACTGTGTTGTGTAGCAGATCGACATCTCCCTGAACATGACAAGTTGGAATCACAACAGAGGCAAGTATGGTGTACTGGTGAGTTTATTTACAAACATGTGTGAGGGAAGTGCACAGGATGGTGGGTGCTGTACAGTGGTTTGCGAATCCAAAGTTCACATTGGAGTTGGAAGTGCTGGTAGATGAAATGTCCAGAGTAAAGTCCACAGTCACCTGATACATTGGCCCAACATGAACCCTCCATGTCATGTGGGCGAGTTGTGTGCGATTGGACAAGGTGAACGGGTTGCACACAAAGAACATTGTCCAGAACAGGTTTGGAGGCCCAGGGGGATGTGCTGGGACATCTGCCTCTCACATGTCATTCTTCGGACGACCCCTCTTCTTCCGGGGGGGGGATACTCATGTGCAGGCCTCTGCGGTGCAGGGGACTCTCCGCCAGAGTCCTCCTCCCTCCCTGTGGCGCTGGCAGATGGTGTTGCGACAGATGTTGTGGGCAAACAGGGGGGTGTGGACAGTTTGGTGTTGATCCGGCGGAGGCATTGTAGTATGTCCCGATGCACCGCAGTGATGTCATCCCACTTGGCCTCTATGCGAGTATGGTGGGCGACCTGCTCGTGTTGCATGTCCTTGAGGATCCCCACTACCTGGCCAAATCCTCCGGTGCTATCATGGTACGCATCTAAGATGCGTGCCAGTTGGGGGTCATCATGCAGTCCAGACCCCTCTGCAAGGCCCGCCCTGTGCCTCCCACCCCTCCCAGCACCCCTCTCCACACGGGCAGGACCAGTGGCGGTACGCACAGGTGACACTGGGTGGTGTTGCTGGTGGTGTTGGTTGTAGCTTCCGGGGGGTCCTGTGTCCCTGTGCTGTGGGTTTTGATTGTTGTTGGTCTGTCCGTGTTGGCGGGGGTGCCCTGTCGGTGTCCAGATGCTGGAGGCGTGGGTACAGGGGGGGGCAGATGTTGATGCTGCTGGTGCTGCATGATGGCTCACACCGGAGGGGCCAGGTTGGTCGTCGTCATCCGAAGAGGACAGTGAGAGAGTCAGACCAGAGAGCCCAGTGTCCACCAGAGTCTGGGACTGGGTATCCTCGTCATTTGGTGCTGGGTGCCCAGCACCACCTGTGTTTGGAAGAGACACACAATGTGATATATGTTTCTACATGCATCGTTGGTTCACAAACATGACATTTTCTACTTTTCAAACAGATGCCTGCCTGTATACTGCTTTTTCCCAGCTTGTCACGAACAGAGTTTGATATTGTTGTTGGCCATTTCCCAGCATGGCCTTGTGCTCCCCACAACAGAGCCCAGTGTTAGACATCTTGTCAGTCCCTTCCCACTCCCTGTGAGGCGAGTATGGTTCAGTTTGATCTTGCTGGGCCATGTGGGTGGGTGTAGGTTGTGACTCCCATCAAACTCTTGGCTACACCCCCCTTCCCAGCATGCCCATACTTCCTCCCTCTTGACTCTGCTTCCCTGTGAGGGGGTGTGACAGCAATGGCAAGATGGCTGACTGAAATCCTGCTGTTTGTTTGGCTACAAGTCCCAAGTTAGCCCCTGTGCTTCACACAGCAGCACCCAGTACGGGGTATCTTTTGCTGATATTTCAATGAGGTGTGTGTCAATGCATTGTACCCGGTGAGTTGTGTGGAGTTTGTGTTGAGGGGGGGAAGTCTCCCCATGCTGATTAGTATGGTCATGGCTGTCAGTCCTCCTTCCCATCATGAAACGTGCCTCCATTGTAGGACGTGCAAGTTGTCTTTCAGGATGTCAGTCAGTGGTGTCCTGCTTCTGATTTGCACACAATCCCTAGCAGGGCCTTGTGCTCCCCACAGCAGGACCCAGTGTCAGCCATCTTGTCAGTCATTTTCCACTCCCTGTGATGTGGGCATGTTTCAGAGAGGTCTTGATGGGCCAATCAGGGGGGGGGAGCATTATCTGTGACCACAGGCCCCATCATGCTTTTGGCTACACTCACGTCACCTGCATCCCCACTATTCCTTCCTGCCAGTCAGCTGCACTGTGAGGTGGTGTGTTTGTGGTGTCAAACTGTCTGGCAGGGTGTATTTGGCTTAGTGCCACTGGCTTGCTCTATTTGTTTGTAGGTTGGTGCATGTCATGACACAGTTCCCAGTCACTATGAGATGGCAGGTATTGTGTTTGTCTGACTGGCATACACATCGTGGTATGAATAACTATTGGTTAGTGTAGCTTTGCTTGCGGTGCATGGTTTCACTGTCCCCTTGCCACACAATCTTGGGTATGTTGTTTGTGTACTCACCAGGCTCTGGGATGTGTGTTAGGCCATGGACGCTCTCTGGTGGTAGGATGTCCCGCACCTTCTCCTCCCAGGCCCTGAAGTAGACTGGTTTGGCAGGAGGGCCACCGCCGGTACACTGACTCAGGGCGTGATCTTTTTCGATGAGTTTCTTGACCCTCCTGTGCACGTCATACCACCTGTTCTGGATGTCGTCCTTTGTGCGCCTTGCTGGTGCTTGTGCGTTCACCTTGTCCACAATCCTCGCCCACATCTTGGTAATCTGTGAGATGGGGGTCCTTTGAACCAATGTACCAAACAAATGTGGCTCTACTCTGATGATCTTGTCTACCAGCACTTCTAACTCACTATCTGTGAACTTTGGATTCTTCTTTGGGGGCATGGTGATGGGTGGTGGTGGTGAGTGATGTGTGTGTGAGGGTGCAAGTGATGGTGGGTTGGTGTTGGTTTTGCTGGGTGTATGTGTGTGTGCTTTTGTATGAGATGCTGACGGTGTGTGAGTTGTGTGATGGGTGAGTTGTGAGTGTGTCTGTGGTTGCTGTGTACTGGTGTTTGGTGCTGGCTGTGTCTCCTGTTTGCAAAGGATGATGGTATTGATTGTAGTCCTTTATATAGTTGGAGTGGTGGGTGTGTCTTTTTCCCATGTTTTTTTATTTGGTATTTATTGGCTTTGTCATTGCTTGTTTGGTCCTTTTTTTGACTTTTTTCCTTTGTGTTTTGTAGGCATGAAGGAGACGTTCATGTGATGGAAACGGAAGCTGCTGTTGTCTCGTGCGTGCTTCTCCGCCTCGTTCACGCTGCCTGTCTTCTGTGTTTGGTACGCGTCGTTCGCGGCGGTCTCTATTGCTTGTGTGCCGGGTTGTCTGTGTGTGTCGGTCGTGCGGCTTGATCTCCATGCGAGTCAGTCTGGTTTTACACGCATTGCATCGTACTGCGCAAATCGTACATCGCGGGTACGGGTCGGTCGGCTTCATTCCGTGTTCGTGTCGGTCGGTGATATTCGCGTCGGTTTTCCGGCCGGCTCACTATTTTCCCTACGGCTCGGTCGTACGGCTTGTCTTCCGTACGTGTCGGTTGTAATTCACATGCGTTGCATCGTACTGCACGGGTCGTACGGCGCTGGTCCGTGTCGGTCGGTATTTGGTCCGGGTCCGTGTTGGTCGGTTCGTTTTGCGGCTGGAATCGGAATCGGCCCCTCTGTGTGAGCAGCTTGCATACACAGCGGTACATTTGCACATTTCACTGAAGTATTCATTGTCAGAATCACCTGGTATAACCCGTTCTAGCGCTCATCCTTGCACCCCTTGCGGATGTGCTGTGGGATTACTATCCAATCCCCAGGGCTTAATCCATGACATGGCGTATCTTTGTATTCTTCTGCTGAAACATTCACCTAATGAGAGACAGATTTCACCATAACAGCCAGACCCTTGCAATAATCTAGCATGATGTAATCAGTTATTGAAATTAGTGCAGGTGAAGGTATAAATGCCAGTTTCACTGCTCTACCCATGACAACATCATAGGGCGATAAACTAGTCTTTTTGTCAGGAGTGCTTTCATGCTCATAAAAACATGAGGTTGTGCATCAGACTGTTTCAAATTAGTTACAGCACATACCTTTGCCAGTTTATACTTAAGAGTGCCATTTGCTCGTTCCAGGAGACCAGAAGATTGTGGCCGATAACTACAATGGAATCTCTGATTGATGTTGAATTCTGTACATATTATCTACAAAGTCTAATTTTTAAAATGAGTGCCACAATCAATCTCAATAGAAGTTGGAAAACCAAATCGCGGTATCAACGTCCTCAACAACAATTTTGCAACTGTGAGGCTATCTGCTCTCTTTGTGGGAAAGGTCTTGCCACCTATTTAGAAAATAAGCAGATAATAACCACAAAATACTTCAAGCCTTTACAATTTGGCATCTCTGTAAAATCTGCGTTGAGTCTATTAAAAATGTCTTGTGATTTGTCAATATGATTCTTAACTGTAGCTGTTCTTTTGTACTGATTGTTTAAATGGCACATCAAACATCATCTGCAAACATCCTCAGCAACATTTTAAAGTCCTGTATTCTCACAATACTTTTTGAATATCCTGACCAAACTAACTCTACATACATATGTTTGATTGTGCAGATACTTGCACATTGGATGTCATTGAATCAGTAAGCACATACTTTTGTTTTGTATTTACATGCAAATTCTGATTGTTCTTTTTGTAACTTAGTTTTCCAACGTTTTTTCCTCACTTTCTGGAGCATCTTCATGCAAACCCTTAACTCACTCAAAAAATATTACATTGAATCCATAAACAAACAATTCACATTGTATATGGTTTGTACTAAATCAATTTCCAAGTCTTTGGTTTCATTTTCATTCTCCTAAACAATTGACTCTTCCTTTAATATACAATATTTTTCCATCTGATAAGCAAATCAATTTCATTTCCAAGAGTAATTATGTCTTTGGCAAATTTAGGGGCTGTACACTTCACATCAGTCACCTCTTTTGGCTTCTGTATGGCTTTTAGTAAATCCAAACTATACACTATTTTGTATGGGATTTCCTGAAGATGTCATGAATTGTCTTTGTGACCATATCGGCCCGTAATCATGAACAACAGCAAAATCATACCTGCTGTCTGTGTAAATCGTCACATTCAAATTCTCAGACAGGCAGCAAGCGCACATTAAAGAAACCAATTCTTCCACCTGTGCTGAAGGGTTCCATTAAGTAAAGGGGATGCATTTAACATTTTGGAAGTAGTATATACTGCATAGCGGCTCTCAATCCTCCATATTGGTCTCAAACAGAGGGCATCAACAAATTATGTTAGATCAGCCATTTCTAATGGTGTTTCTTTCATATCTGGTCTCAGGGTTGTGCATAATTAGGTCAAAGCAAGAAAACCATGGTCCAATTCGTTGTCAATTTCATCATCATTTTCCGTGTCTTCACAATTTTTGTCTAAAATAGCAAGCAGTGTCACTGGGTACATAATGTTACATCTCCAAATAAAATTGTTCTCTGCTGCAGACATGATCTGCTAATAACGAGTCTCTCTGCTGTTTGTCATATGTTGGATTCTTGTCCTTGTCAAAAGGATCTCAGCCAAATGTGGAACACAAACAATTAAAATATGACTCCTCACAGTTCCTTCACTCTGTTCAGCAGCTAAGCATACAGCTGCAACCAATTTCAAACAACCCGGAAGACTCACAGCTACTGAATCCAAGGTAGCAGAAAGACATGGTACTAGGCACTTTAGTCATCCATGCTTTTGGGTGAGAATTGAAAGTACACATTCATCCTTTTCATGACAAAACAAGAAAAATATTAAATTGTAATCAGACATCCTGAGCGCGGGCGCATGACACAAACTCTCTTTCTGTTTTTTAAAGGCATCAATACATTCATCATCATATGGTACCTAATCTTGTATCACTGCATGTCAACCTTACGGAAGGCTTTGAAATCAAGGAAAAGTTTGGAATCCACTATCAACAGTATCCAACAATTCCAAGAAACACCCAAACCTCTCTCTGAGTAGTTGGCTGACTTAATTTTAGAATAGCAGAAATGCGTTCTTTTGAGACTTTCCTCACAGCCTTTTCAATGTGGTGTCCAAGATAGATGATTTTGTTTTGACAATACTGCCCTTTAGTCAGGGAAACCTTATGTTTGTTATCAGTTAGGTGATTCAAAAAGGGAATTGTGTCAAGTTTACAGTTCTCTTTATGCGACCAGTAGATCATAGATATACTGCACCAAGATTGAATTGCTTGGCAATTTCAAACTCTCTACATCTTTCTTAAATATTTGCAAGAGGATCGAAGGACTTTCAGTATGCCTTTGTGGGATCCTACACCGCATGAGAACTTTATTAAAAAATTGGAATGCAAAAAGGAATTGGGACTCCTTATAGAGAAGAATTGAGAAGAACACTTGGCATAAGTCAATGACTACATATCAATCATCATCACAAAAACGTACAGACCTCTCTTTCGTCTTCCTCCCAATGCCCCTCCGGCTCAGATGAGACTCGAGTTTGGTCTAGTAAATCAACTAATTGCCAGAAAGGGGTCATATGTCAAAGTATGGAAGAGAATACAATCTTCATTAGGCAACCCTTTGAGTAAAGCCCTCTGGCAAGAAATTCAAAAAGCCAAAATGCTCCCGCTCTTCTGCACCCACTATTGATGACTTGGGGTGCAAACATAATAGGACATAACTCTCCCCCAAGGTCTTTCAGAAAAGCAATAAATGGTGTAATGAAGAACATTTCTGCTGTTACCAATAAAAAATCATCAGTCAGATCACATGCCTGGACCATCCAAAATGACTATAATGCCATTAAACCTCAGCCCTTTCTGCATGCCAGTTGGTCCAATCAGTTAAAGGAGACCTTTGTCATAACGCTTTGGCCTTATACCCAGTCTAGCCCAAACTGTGTCTTGGTCCCTGAAAGTTAAGCCTCTCACATACAGACTGTGCCACTCAGCAGAGGAGAGCATCGCCCATCTAGTTTTTATCTGCCCTATACTCATGAGGAAAAAGCGGGCATCTCTGAGAGCCCTTTTTAACCAACAAGGCATCCAATCCTGAAGACAGGCCGTTATTGAATATTTTAACCCAATTGATAATCCTTTTACATGTTAAATGTATTTATGAAACTCAAAGTGGCAGCTATTAATGCAATAATATTTTAATGTATGCTATGGTTTTTATTAACTTTGCATAGTGAAAATACAATTACAATGGGGACGATTCACAGAACTAATCTGAGATAAAATCCTAAACTTACTACTTTTGGTATTCACAGAAGGCATTTAGTAGTAGTAAAGTTAGGACTCATAACTTTGCTACTACTAAAATAAGACAAAATCCTAACTTTACGACTTTCGGTATTCACAAAAGGCATTTAGTAGTAGTAAAGTTAGGAGTCCTAACTTTACTACCTCTAAATGCCTTCTGTGAAAACCAAAAGTAGTAAGTTTAGGATTTTATCTCAGATTAGTTCTGTGAATCGGCCCCCGTGCCTCTACATCATTCTACTTCTACTGGAGTTTAAAACAGGATCACTGCTATATTCAGTACCACTGGACTACATAGGACAACAATTTAGTTAATCCTGCTGAGAGTTTCTACAATTCTCCATTTGCTTTTGGTTTCCTAATTCTCATCACAGGAGAGTTACAAGGACTACCAAGTACCTCCCGGAGGATTCCTTGTTCAATTATTTTTCATTCACTGACTTCATTCCCTCCTATCCCTTTTGTAAACCTATGGTGTTTAGTTCTAAGCAACTTTGCATTTGGGTTAACATTGATTTTTACTGGTTTTGCTCTTTTAATCAATCCAATCTCCTTATCAGAGAAACCTCACCTTTGACAGTATGTGGTAAATCCAGGGGCAGGTTGTTAACAAGCATTTACAATGCAATGGTCTTGGCATTGTTAAAGTTAGAGCTATTGGCATTGCTCATGACATTATTTTTGTTTTTGTTTTTAAAACATTTAAAGAAACTGCATTGTTATTTACAATGTCAATAGCTTAATCACTCTCAAATGCGAGACATATTGCATTTGCACCCACACACAGAGCCACACACAAAGCCACCCACACACACAGAGCCACTGACATAGCCACCTACACACACACACAGAGTTACCCACACACAGACAAAGCCACCATGCATAGAGCCACCTACAAATAAAGCCACCCACACAGAGCCTCCCACATGCACACAGAGCCACCCACACACACACAGAGCCACCCACACACACAGAGAGCCACCCACACACACACAGAGCCATCTGCGCTCCCTCAGCCGGCTTGTGAGTGTAACGTCCCATGTGCTTGTGCTGGCGTCACTAGGATAAGCTAGTCCCCATTGTTTGGTTTGCTGCGCGCGTTAATGACAGCTTTGCGGTAATTGTTCATTGTATGTAAGACATCAAGCCAATCTGAGCTGTTAGCCGAGACCTAAAAAACAGCTAAACGTAATATATCACGTGTGATTTGTTTACAGCGCGTCTGTTGCAGGTAAAGAAATTGGATTTATATGTAATCGGTGCAATCAGGAAACTCTGTGCGCTAATTGCCAACAGATCATCAATTATAGCGTATTTACGTCATGCCATCAAAATATCACGGCACGCTTAAAAATCAAAGCAGAACCCATGTGCTGGCCATTACATTACTACTGCGCTAGAATGAACAAGTCCTAAACTCCTTTAGCTGCACAGACATCTTGGCAGCACTCCAAATGTTTATTTTTGTTTTGTTTAATTGTAGTTTTCAAGTTATGAAACGGTAAGCTCTGGTAACAAAAGCCATTTGAGCGGGTTGCCCGGCAAGTATAGCCCCAGGGCCGGTGTCTGTTTAATCAGCCAGTGTCCTGCGGTGTTTAGGGAAGTGGCCTGTGGTTAAACAGGGAAATGCCAAGGAATTTTAATAGCCCAAATAGGCTCTGTGCTTCCTACAGGGGCTGACATCAAAGGCTGGCCTGCCCCCGAGCAGACAGTGTGTCACAGAGGTCAGCAGTCACCTCACAGCGTGGCAGCCGTGAGACAGTCGACACAAAGCTCGACAAACGCTGCACAATGGGCACCCTCTGGAACTGGCCTGGCAGGTCCGTTCGCGGATATCTGGGACGGCTTTGGTGGTAAAAGGATGCGCCACAGATCGGTAACTCGGCACCTGGAGAATGTGGCCGAGACCCAAACAAAAAGGTTTGCCCGGCTATTGTGCCAACCCCGAGACGGGTAGAGTTTCAGCCGGCGAGGTCTCCGCTTTCAAAGGGCTCTCTGTGCGCTGCGAAGGCACAATAGGGTCAGGCCCTTTCAAAACAGGGCCCTGGGGTCAGAGATATTCGCTGTACACAGCAACTGTACTTTGCACAAAAAGGAGCGCAAAATACGAAGGCAGCCCTGTCCCTCTGACTGCTCCGGGTCAGGAAGAATAGAAGGGCGGTGAATATTGTGAGAGAGGCTTAGCCGTATATCTGGTACTGCACACTGCGTAAACCGACCCCTCCCCCGACAGGCCCTCTTAAACTTCAAGCAATGATGAGGCTACATGAAAAACACCTTGTGAGGGGCAGCTAACATGTTACTTTGGTGAACCACCCCATATACTTTCTTCAGTCGAGTGGAGTCTCCAAGAAGGCGGCCTCCCACATCCATCTGCGGGGGTGAACGGGCTT
Organism: Triturus cristatus; assembly: GCF_964204655.1. Taxonomy (NCBI): domain Eukaryota; kingdom Metazoa; phylum Chordata; class Amphibia; order Caudata; family Salamandridae; genus Triturus; species Triturus cristatus. The sequence continues at coordinate 1,218,970,445 of NC_140592.1, forward strand.
TACTACTCGACTTGGAGTGAAGAAGTGAGAGTTTAGCACGGATATCCAAGAGATCTGATCATATCTGGCTGGTAAAATGGGCGGTCTTGGCCAACACAATTGTTAAACGAGAGGAGCACCGAGGGAGCCGAGAGCAGGGGAAGTGGTGGACGGGAATGACGTCATGAACACCACCGCCTTTCTCCGAGGTCAAGCAGAAATGCCTCGGAGAAAGGCAGTGGCATTTTCGGATTGGGGGGCGTGTTTTTCTTTCTCTCCTCTTCCCATTGGCTGGAATGTTTACAATCCAGAGGAGAGAAAGAAAGAAAAAAATTCTAAAAAGACGGGGCTTAAACGGACAGACGCCCCTCTCCTCCCATGGCTGGCCTCCGTTTAGGAAGCCAGCCAATGGAGAAGAGGGGCGGGTTCAAGCCCCGTACTAAAAAACGTTAAATCTCACGAGCGAGACTGCGCAAGCGCAGCCTTCGCTAGCCGAGACCTAAAAAGTGGTTTTATCAATGAAGAAGATGCAAGATGAGTTGGTTCTAAGCTGATAGTTTATTTGTAAGTTACATTGGTAGAACAGCTCAGCCACCCAAATGACTCTGGCCAGTTTCTTAAGTAGACTCCCTTGACATTCTACAAATGACTCAGAACATCTTAACAATTCTAGAACTCATGCAAGCATATACTACAACATTGATAACATTGAAAGAAGGCACATTACAACACATCCCCCTCATTAATAAACAAATTAAAATAAGAAGACAAAAGAGTAAGAAACAACATTACACAAAATAATCATCAAGATATGATGGAACACGAGTCTCCCTTTTGGATCTCTTTGGAACCATCGAGTCAGAGTTATCAACATCATTTTGAATATTGTTACTTAAATGGTCAAAACCCTTCTCCTAGCATACAGCAACCCTGCCAAGATTCCAAACCCTATGGTCCGAGGTTCTCACAGCATTATCAAACACCTTAATAACTCTCAAAGGTTTTGAGAATTTAGAACCAGAAACACAGAACCCAGGTTTCTTGATCATTACAAGATCACCAATAGCAACCGTAGTTTTCTTAACAGCATGTCTGACATCATATTGTTTTTTACTTCTTAAACTTTGTTTGTTTTCTTTCTCCTTCCAGGAGTTCAAATCAGGAACACCACGTTTGTCAGAAAGAAACTTATTAACCCACGGAGGTTCCAGAAAAGTATCAGGCTGTCTATTACGAAATAGAAGAAAAGGAGTTTTACCAGTTGTTGAATGAGGTGCAAATCGATAAAACTCCAACTCTTCTAGAGACCTCCTCCTTCCAATCAAGACAATTTTGCTTTGCTAAGGAAATAGGTTCTTTTATAACCCTATTAAATCTTTCAACAGTCCTATTTGATTCTGGGTGGTAAAGAGCACATTGTTTGTGAACAATGCCACAATTAAGAAGAAACTCTTCCTTTTCTTTTGAAACAAGTTGGACACCATTGTCCGTCAATAAAGTTTCTGGTATTCCTTCTCTTGTGATCAAGTTTTTGAGGAAATCAATAATAGTTTCAGTATTCACATTTTTTACAAAAGAGATCCCAGGCCACCTGGAGTACAGATCTATCACAACAACAACCTATGTTTCATGTCCATTTCCATGTACTGGTCCCAAGATGTCTAGAACAATATCCCTCCAAGGCCCAGACGACCTAAATTAAGATCTAATTTCCATAGGTTGAGTTCTGATCTGAAGACTTTTTTCACTCAGTGAACATTGGAGGCATTCCCTAACCAGACACTCAACCTGGAGATCCATGCCAGGCCACCAGTATATAGAACGCACTCTCTCTTTGGTTTTTGAAATGCCCAAATGTGCATCATGTGCTAAATCTAGCAACTCCTTCCTTAAGACAATTGGAGGAACCAACCTATGACCTCTCCATAGCATACCTTCACCAGAGGAAAACTGATCCTTTATGCACCAATAGTCTTCCAAAGACAATCCTCCTTCTTCTTTATGATGCCAACCATCATGAATGAGTTTCATCAAGCTCTGAATAACTTCATCTTCATCACAAGTTTTGTGCCAACTTTCATGAGAAATTATTTTATAATCAATTTCACAAACAAAATCATGTGAATGATTGAAGGCTGAATCAACATGACTATCAGATTGAGAAGTAGGGACTAATCTAGAGAGAGTATCAGCCACTAGGTTTTCCGAACCAGGAATATATCTGACAGAAAAATCATAACCCTGTAAACCAACAATCCACTTTCAAATTCTTGGTGAAATTGAGTCAATCCCTTTATTGGAAAACACCTCACACAGTGGTTTATGATCAGTTCTGACTACAAATGAGGTACCCCATAGAAATGTTTACAGTTTTTTAATGGCCCAAAAGACCGCAAGAGCTTCCCTTTCAATGACTGAGTACTTGGACTCAGCTCCCTTAAGACTGCATGAAAAAAACATGATGGTATTATCAGGACTTGTGCCACCTTGATACAATACAGCACCAAGACCCTTAAGACTTGCATCTGTCGAAATAATAGAAGATTTGGAAGGATCAAAATTGCGCAGTTTAGGAGCATTAGACAATTTACACTTTATATCAGAAAACTCTTCTTCACATTCTCTATTCCACTCAAATTTCACCCCCCTTTTTAATAAATTTCTCATGTTGAATGTGACTTCAGCAAAATTCTGCACACATTTGTTATAATACTCCACCATACTAAGGAAGCGCATGAGTTCTTCCGTGGATGAGGGAGAAGTTAGATACTTGATGGTGTTAACTAAATCAGCCTTGGGAATTACACCATCAGCCGTAATGGAATGGCCCAGATAATCAATCTGGTCAAGACCAAACTTGCACTTTTCAAGTTTTATGGTAAGATTGTGCGCACTAAGTCTGTCTAAAACTTGCCGGACTCTTCATCCATGTTCAGATGCATCACTACCATAAACCAAAATGTCATCCTGGTATACGCATACTCCTGGGACATTAATTAACACTCTCTCCATAGCACGTTGAAAGACCGAAGCAGCGGATACCAGGCCAAAAGGTAGTCTGACATACCTATAAGTCCCAAAAGGTGTAACAAAAGCAGTTAAATCTCTTGAGGACTGATCTAACAAGATCTGATGATATGCAGATGTTAAATCAATGGTACTGAAAATCTTTGCACCCCTCACCATAGTTAGAAGATCTGAGATGTTGGGAAGAGGGTATTTGTCAACCAGTACACATTTGTTGAGCTCCCTGAGATCAACACATAATCTTAAAGAGCCATCAGCCTTCCTGGCCGCTAGGACTGGAGCTAACCAGTACGTACATTCAACTTCCTCAATAATGCCTTGTGATTTGAGCTTCACCAACTCACTGAGCATTTCTTCTTTCACACTAAAAGGAACATTGCGTTCTTTGCTTGAAACAGGAATAGAGCCTGGAGCCAATTTTATTTTATAATAACCCTTCAAGCAACCAAGTTTATCACCAAAAACATAAGGTTATTCAGCCATAAGATTAGTTTGTAAGAGAGAGTCATGACTTACCAGCTTAACAGGTTCTCTGTCTTTTAGAATTATAGGAGCAGTGTTGTTGGGATCTAACATAACACCAAGATCTTTCTGATACCACCAATTTATGATACTGTCCCCTTTCTTGGATACATAGATCTTTCCAGAGGTGAAGCGATTTTCATATTCTATTAAACCAATAAAATAACCACGCAATTCAATTGGGTCTCCACCATATGCAAAAGGACGAATATCCGCCTTAAGAAGATTAACTTTAGTTCCCAATTTATCATCAAAGAATTTACTTGAAACAATGGTAATTTTTGCACCTGAATCAAATAAGACTTTCGTCTTTTAAGCTTCAACTAGAATGTAATCCAAAGGCCCATCTCCCCCAACTTGTACAATAATTTGTCCACACTCAAAATCATGCACATCCATAGATATATCTGCCCTATTTCATTGACCCTTTGTCTAGAAGATCTAGTCCTGCAAGCAATGGCAAAGTGCCCCCTTTTGTTTACAATAAGTACAAATGGCATTGAAAGCAGGACAAGACTTATCATTAGCCCAGTGTTATTATATCTGTAACACTTTTTATCTTTACTGAACTTACCTTGGAATTTGTACACCTGTTTGTCTTTAACCTGAGCTTTACCTTGGAGATTCTTGGATTTAGGATTGAGACTGGAAGTTGAATCAACGACTGATACCTCCTTATTGAGGTACTTTTTTGATCTATTTCAGGCACTCCATGGAATGCTCAATACGCTTGGCTACTACTAAAATGTCATCTAGAGAAGGTTCATCCTTAAGCCATAACTCATCACGCACTTTTTCACATATGCACCCCAGCATAAATTGATCTCTAATTCTTTCTTCTGTCAGTACACCAAACTTACAAGAAGCTAGACACCTTAGATCTGTTACATAATTCTCAATAGTCTCACCTTCTTTTTGCAATATGCGCCTAAAATGATAACGTTCTAATATTGTACTAACTTTTGGTAAATAATGAGCATCAATCTTGTACAAGCACATTTCATACTCATTTAGGTCTGTTGCAACACCATCAGGAAGATGATCAAAGACATCTTGACCTTCAGATCCCAGACTGTGTAGGAGCAAGGCTGTTCTCCTTTCAGCACTTGGGAAGTACCACAAACGCGAGCATATCGCTCAAAAACCTTTTTCCATTTAGACCATTTGATGGATGGATCACCACGTGATTGTAAGAAGAAAGGAGGTGCTGTGATGTTTTGCATGGCCAATGTTGCCGATAATTAATAAACAATGTGAATGTGCGCGTATACAATAATCAAAACTGATTTTTTTTTTAAACACTCCACCTCTTTTTTTTAAATTGACACTCTCATTAGGAGGATGCCCTCAGCTGTGTGTATCAGCGTAATAATGAATTATTTTACTGCTATAAACACACTTGTTCAATCAAAAAAAAAGTAACTCTTTTTTTTAAATAAGCTGTGTGTGTCAGCATGATGAAAAACATAAAAAAATAATCCAGCAGTGTGTGTCAGCGTTGTTGAACTAACAAATACAACTGACACACTCTTTTTAGAAACAAACTGTGTGTGTTTGCGCACTAAGTGTGTCATCGTGAAGAGAATAATTACAATAAACCAGCTGTGTGTGTCAGCGCTGTAGTAATATCAAATATAACTGACACACTTTTTAAGCAACAAGCTGTGTGTGCCAGCGCAGTAAAGAAAACTCTTCTTAAAGATGTCTTGACACGCTCCAACTGTTGTGTTAGAATGTTTATTTTCCTGTAAGCTTGAAAATGAACACCAAAAGCTGTGCGTGTCAGCGTGGGAAATAGGATTGCTTCCTGTTGACACGCTTATGAAATTTAAAGCTGTGCGTGTCAGCGTGGGAAATAGGATTGCTTCCTCTTGACATGCTTATGAAATGTAAAACTGTGCCTGTCAGTGTGGGAATTAGGATTGCTTCCTCTTGACACGCTTGCACTGTTGTGTTGTGTAAATCAACAATGCGGCCGTGACAAAAAAAAATGAAGATCCTAAGTTGTGCGTGTCAGCGTTGTGACACGCTCGTGAAACTGACGAGTTGAGTAATGCGCTTGCTGTCAGAGAAGCAACCGTTGCCAAGGAGACAAAGTCAAAGATTTTCCAATAATATAGCAAACGCTGCGTTCCACGCCGTGTTCCATACGAAGTCAAACAAACTTGACTGCCGCACACAGACGCTGCCTTTCAGATATGTAAGAAACTGTACGTCACTCCGAGTCAAACAATGAAGCGAGGCTTCTATCTTGACACATGAGGCCGCATCATGAGAACGCCTCGAGGATAGCGGGAGGTAACTTTTAAAATTCAAAGTACATGAAGATAAACGTTTTTCCTAAACGTGCTTAATAAGTAATATACCTGCTCTCTGTTTTATGTGCAAATCGTTGTAAACGGGAAGGAGCGCAGCGCTTACATCTAAAAGTAAGCAGGTTGTAAAATGTAAAGGTCTTACTTGACAAGGTTGAACGAAGTGTCACCAAGCCTCTCACAGAATACTTCTTTCTGACGAATAAGGCAGAATTCTTGAAGTTGAGAGTCAGGCCAGTGCATGCTTGTAGAATTATGTAGGTAGCTTTAAAATTGTAGTTTCCTCTTGGACCGGTTTAAATTCATAGAAGAGAGCAGGAACATGGAGTTGAGCTGTTCTTTCTTGTTCTTCTTGTACTTGCCCAGTCGTCGCCAGTGTTAAAAAGTGGTTTCATCAATGAAGAAGATGCAAGATGGGTTGGTTCTAAGCTGATAGTTTATTTGTAAGTTACATTGGTAGAACAGGTCAGCCACCCAACTGACTCTGGCCAGTTTCTTAAGTAGACTCCCTTGACATTCTACAAATGACTCAGAGCATCTTAAGAATTCTAGAACTCATGCAAGCCTATACTACAACATTGATAACATTGAAAGAAGGCACATTACAACACAGGTCTTCTTTGGTTAAAACTGGGAACAACTCAATTCTGAGGAACTCATTTTAAACACTGAGTCCTCATCTTGTGTCTCTATTGCAACACCATCCGGGGTACAACATTGCATGCAATTCATTTACACAATAAACCCCTTCCCAGAAGATTCATAGGACTTTAGTCACACAGAAAAAACTCGTGCTTATTTTCCTTCTGACCAGTTTTAACTGGAACATTTGCTTTAACCTGATTAACAGCAGTGGTGTAGCAAGGGTGGCGACGGCCTTCTCCTGCTCTTACCTTCCGTCCCGGGCAGCAATTGCCAGCACACCCCGCCCCCGGTCTACAGTGCGCCCATTGCGGGACGGCAATCAGCAGAATCCCACCAGCACAGCACCCCACTGCTCTTTAATGGCCACCAGGGGCAGCCAAAAGGGCTAGCTATGCCACTGATTAACAGTTTATTACTGATCCCTACTACTTGGACTTCTCTTACTGAGAGAAGTAGGTTTCGGACTTCTACAGAATGAACTGTAGACGGGTAGCCCCTGAATCAATCAAAAAATTAAACAGGATGGCCATTGACTTCTCTGTCAACATATTGGGCACTTTAGTATACCTCTAGGACTGCTCCAAGTATCTAATCCTCCTCCTCATAGGCTCTGTTTTTGTGAGCTATTCCCTGCAAGTTCATCACTCAGAATCAGTAGATTCTGCTGATACCCTGTACTATGGGTCATCCTGTTCCTAATGTTCTGCTGCATCACAGGAGTGGTTGGCATTGGTATACAGAATTATTTCTGACTATGCACATTGTGTTCTGAATTCTGCTAGTTTGGTGTTATGAGCCCCAATGTACCCCAATATAGGCCTAGGTAGCTGCACGACCTTTTACCTACATTTGTCCTACCTTGCCCTACATAACGGTTCTGGTGCTGACCTTTTACCTAGTTATGTGCTGAATAAAGGTTGTCTGGTTTTCTTCGAAACGTAGCCTAATTTATTATGCATGAGGAGTCTAAGGGGCACATGCATCAAGGTAATCATTTGCGATTACCAAATAGCGAATTTTAAGGATTCGCTATTTGGTAATCGCAAATGCCTATGCATGAAGGATTCGCAAATATTTTTGCGAATCCTTAGCATTCCCTAATAGCGAATTGCAAATTGAGATCGCTATTAGGTAATGCATTCCCATTCATTCCTATAGGCCTTTCATGCATCGGAAACGGCATTTTACCGGTCGCAAACAGGCCGATTCTGTGAATCGGCCCGTTTGCGACGGTAAAATGCTTGAGGCATGTGCCGCTAAGTATCAGATCTTAATCCGCTGCCTAGGAAATGCACAGCAGGATTACCATCTTCTGTATAATAACTGTACAAAAGTCAATGCTATCGTCGTCCTTGAACGACAGGCCCACAGTACTATTACACATCTAGGTAGAACCACTGAAGGTACCTTTTGGGTATAAAAGAAGATCATCTTCACTGGGCAGCCAGAGAAGAAGCTTCCATGTTGACTCAAGATGTTGAGATTCCTGCATGCAGAAACTCCAGCACTTAGTGGTCGGACATCCCTTGTGGGGTGTCCAACTCGAGACCAAGACGGGGTCCTTCGTTCTCTCCCATCAGGTAATGGGGTCGACTCTCTCCTAGGGGATTCTTGGCTTTACACCCTACATACATGCAAGGTCCATTAAGGTACACTTAAATAGGGTTAGCATTTTAGGAGTATGCGTGATTATTGCCCTGTATCTATATGTCTGCATATATTAACTGTTTTAGCACCATGGTAGAATTCTACCTTTTCTTTACTTTGTTGGTGCTTGCAATCGTATATATCTGTTTCTGTCTAATGGTTGTCACAGCACATGTATTTTATATTAGAATGACGCTGGTTCAATAAATGATTATTAAAAATGTCCCCATCATTTAATCTGTGTATTTCTCCGAGACCAAGTGAGCACGTGTGACTGAGCGAAAAGCAGTACACTGTTTCCACGATCCCTGAAGGATCAAGGGTTGTCATTTTCAATAGTTGCCAGAGACTATTCGCTCCTTGGTAAACTTACAGGGCTTATGGTGGCACAGTGAGCTGGCTGGTCTAAAGGCTAACATTTCCTACCGGGGTGTCTGGAATCAGTCTAGACTCCAATCCCATAGTATATGTTATCTAAACGCGCAGATCCTATATAGATTTATAGGAACTACAAGACATTGGAAGCATCATGTTATTTCTCTGTATCTCCCTGAATCCTCCTCTTCCATTTTTCAATCTTCACACGGAAGTGACAAGCTGTATTCTTTTACATCATTTCAACATGCACATTCACTCCATCACCTCTGCCACCATTTTGCATCTGAACTTTAATGCATTCTTTTCATTCTAGTTTGCATAAAATTCATATTTGAACCCATTTGGTTCCGGGACCCTTTCTCAGGTTGCTTTGCTTTGCTTTACTACTAGTCTTAGCCACCATCAAGGTCTGATCTATGTCTTTTGTCTGCCAACATAACAACTGAATGTGGTTAGTTATTTCTGGCCTCAATCCATTCACAAATGAAGATACAAAACCACTAACCCCCTCTTTTTGGGGATTTTCGACTCTGCTGTTCTTCTTATAAATGTGCATTAGCCTCTCATAAAAAGAAAACACATACTCTTTTTGTTCCTGCGATGTTCTCCAAAACATATGTCAATTTATATCCTTTCAGGAACTCGTTTTTTTCATATACTCATTCATAGCCTTGTATTTGTCTGCTATCTCTGCAGTCGGTGAATTATTTGTACCAATTCTAGCTGGTACTTGTGTTGACCATCCAGACACAGCCTTACATTCTAAATACAAATCTCCTGCAATCACAGTCTCAAATAACAAATTCAAATATCTCCAGAACACCTGAGAAATGTATGTCCTATGTACTTCATTGTGCCACTTTGCTTGATCTTCTGGCAACTTTGGAAAATTATGCATAAATGCATACAAATCAGCCCAGGTCCATGTACACGATTCCCTCTATGAACCTCTATCAAAGGAAATTTCAAACCTGTCCCTGCTTCAATTTCTGAATTATTTATAACACTTCTAACCTTGACTTTGGCCACTTTCAACCCCTTTTTATTTGCTGTCCCCTTTTTCCATCTTCTCTATATTTGTTTAACTCACTCCAGTCTTGGGTTTTCTCAATTAAATCTTTAATATGGGCTCTTAGAGTAATTAAACCAATTTCCATAATTTCATCATGTGTCAAATCCATTTTGTATTTCCGCTTCACATTTTTAATTTTGCTGATATCAGCTTCTAATTCATCAGCAAGTTCCTCTAATTTATTGTGTGCCTTATTGCTTCAGCTGGCTGCTTCTTTAATCAAATCTCATTTCATCAGCATTGTAAGTCAACAGTGTGTTCTACATTGCCCTGAAGCATCTCACCAAATTCAACTTTCAAAATGCTAATTTCTTCAAGAGGAGGTTCAACTATCACTGCACCCTCTGTTGCAACAACTTGTCTCTGAGTTTCAGAGGACATATCTCTACTCGCAATAGGTACTGCTGCCATTACCAACTCTGTTGGTGCAGTTGGTACCACCCTAGTAGGAGTTTGTACCCCCACACTATCTCGTCTAGCACCCGTGCCCACTACCACAGGAGCAGCATCTGTCATTCCATTTGTATATGGAGCAGGTCTGGCATTCAAAAGCTCACTTATGAATTTATCATCATCATCAGATTAATCTGCTTGTTAATTTGTCTTTTTCACTTTGTTTTTATCCCGCTCTTCTTTCTCTGTGACTATAGCAAGGATTGGGTTGACAAATTTAATCATTTCCTCTCTCCAGCTTTCTCCTGTCAATTAATTTTACTCTCAATCCAATGTCTAAATGAGCTCTTCACCAGGTTTGCTGCATTCTTTTTTTTTTTTTTAGCCATACAATCCCATTCAATGAGAGCCTCAAACTGTGTAGGTCTAGGCGTTGGTTTCATGTCATACATAGTATGTCTCAAGAAGTCTAGTTTCTGAACATTAAAGGTACCCTCTAATAGAAATTGTAAAACGTCATCATGTGCAGTGTATTTATTCCAATCTGAAAATCAGGTGCACGTATAGTTCCCAATCTCTGTCATCATTTCAAAGGCTGGCCTTCCTTCTGCAGGTAATTTCTGACCCTCCCTTGGTACTACAGTAACCTTGTGCTTCACTATCAACCTTCCTAACCTTCTTTCTTCCCAAACAACAAATACAATCAACTTCAAAAACGCAACAAGCCGCCTAGTGAACAATAACCAATCGCACCTAAACTCTGTCAAAGGTCAACCTATAACAGTGCGGCTTTGTCAGCAACCCACCAATCAGAGCACTGTCTTATGGTGACATCTCACCAATCTCAGCACGGCTCCCTGCCTAAGCAACCAATCACAGCATGACTTATCCATGAACAGGAAAACAACTATAAAGCCTCTTTAAAGTCAAATAACTAAATAAACCCCATTGCCTGTTTATCCTAGAAAGGAAACAAAGTCAGCAAGTCAAATAATTCAATTACAATCCATAAAACTTCAGAAGTTAAACCAATTCAGAATTAAATATGAGAAACCAATTCAAATATAGATTTGCAAAACACTTCAACCCATTCCAAGCACACTCCTGTTCAGCAGTAACCTACTCTAGCAAAGTATATTTAATCTGTGCCCAAGAGCTAAGTACACCAACCAAAATTAGACATATAACCTAGGAAAGGAAAATGTGTTATGTCAGATTCCCTATCAATGTATAAGTAGTGCCTCACTCTACACGCCACAATTGAAGACAAGTACTATCAATTTATCTTGAGATGTTGGATTTCAATGAATCCGCAACCCAAACCAACCAAAACCACTAGAACCTCAAATGTGTTTACAAATATGAATAATACATCAACACAACAGTGGTGCCCAATCAAATCCACAATCATCATCACATGCCGAAACAACTCACAACAGAAATAGAAATCCATCTCAAAAACTCAAACTTTAACACACACTCACAAAAACTCTCACTATTCATAATTACTCTCCAAATCATTCCAGAATGTACAGCCAGTCTCTTCTTGGGAAGATCTAGCACCAGGAATTTTGTCAGAGTTCCAAAAACTCCTTTCTCTCTTGCACAAGGTATTAAAAATTCAAAATGCACAGGAAAAAGTTTTGGGCTACTCTAGAGATTTCCAATAATAAGGAGGTTCTCTTACACAACCCCCCTATACTACCAAATTGTGGGAGCCCGAACCCCAATAGTTTACTGAACTCCAATATTTTGATCACCCCAAAATTTACCTATGATGATTTGGTTCCAGCACATTTGATCTAGCGATAAGAGACACCATCCATGGCGAGATCAGGCCCAACAATTTAACAGAGTAAATCAAAATAGTTGCTGGGACAGCTCAAGAATTGAGTTTTGGATCAGTAAAAATGTAAAGACTTTTATTACAAAAACTTTAGAATAAGCAATACAGAAATAATACAGTACATGCCACGAGGGCTCAGATTCAGTACACAAAGACTGGATTCAGAAATTCATTTACAAGGTCTTTAAATGTCAGGTCTTTAAAGAACACCAACAGCATTTCTAATATGATAAGGAAGTCTCTTAATAATCGGACAAAGCTCAACAGGTAAAATAAAGTCTCTATGCAAATGATCACTGTTTCGTGGAGAAATTAAGTCTCACCATAAAACCAGAGCAAAACTCAAGATTCAGCATAGCATAACTAGCGATAGTGATTGAACAAATCAGAAAAGGATTGTCATGTAATGGTTTATAGCACTAGCCAATTTCTAAGAATAGTCAAGAATCTTCTGTTACCTTCCACAGCAACAGCAATCCGAAGATGCAAAACACAGTATGAAACCTTCTTACACAAAGACTAACACACTCATGTGTTAGCAAGCCTGCATCAGAACTGCCACCGGAAGTATCTTCAAAAATTACATCAACAAACACTATTGAAACTTTCATTCACAATACATGCTCTCTAAATCAAATATTCAGTTACGTCACACCCTACTGTGCTCCGTGGAAACTGTGGGGAGAGAAGACTTGGGGGGGGTGGGGGACATTGATTGGGAGGAGGAACGAACAGGAGCAGGATGAACAAAACACTAGAAACTGCATCCATTTTAAGAAAATTGTGTCTACACGACAATGTGCATTACTAAACTCCGTTATTAATCACACCTCTAAACTACTATTATTTTGTTATAAGTGTAAATTCATTAATTAAACAGTTACAACTATATTCATCATAAAAATTATTAATATACACATATTATTTATCGCCCAAAATTGCACATGTGAAAAAACTTACAGTACACAAGTATGTCGTCACTGATGTTGAGGATGCCACGTAACCCTGACATGGTGTCGCAGATGGCATTTTGGAATACCTCAGCCACCGAGGAGATTTGAATGCTGAGTCGCTCGTACCTACTCATCTCCAGGTGCTTTGAGAAGGTGGGTATGTACCTGCTGGTCTGGTCTAGTAGCAGCTGATGGTAATGAGCATTGAGGTCTCACTTTGCAAATTATTGTGCCCCTTTGAGGTCTACAATGATATCATCATTGGTGGATGTGATATATTGCTCATGTAGGTTTGTTGAGTAGCCACATATCAATGCATTGCCAGACTTCCCCTGCTGCTTTGACTTCATGGTGATGACTGTGGAAGATGACCACAGTTTGGGGCTCGATAAGCTCTCAATAGCATTGATTTTTTCAAGCCTTTCCAGTTCCGTTTCTGCCTGGGAACATAGATGGAAAGGCTGGTTGTTTGAGGACCATCAGTTTTATGGCATTTTTAATGTGTAACTAAACGGATGTGCCTTCCAGGTGCCCTAGCCCTTAGAATAGGTGCGGAAAGTCATTGATGATCTAATATTTGTGGCATTCATGCACCTTTCGGGCAAAAATACGAGGCATAGATCTTCTGCCATGTGGCAGCTGAGTAACGTTACTGCCTTTTCAGCAGTGGCAAGGAAGCGGGCATGGGTTTTAATGTCTACGTTGTCGACTACCACATCGATGGTGACCTCCAGCATCAGGGGCTGATGCTGGAGAAGTGTAGCTCAGTGGAGAAGTGTAGCTCAGTGGAGAAGTGTAGCTCAGTGGAGAAGTGTAGCTCTGTGGAGAAGTGTAGCTCACTGGTTAGAGGAGGCATACCCTGAAGCAGAGGTCAGACCCGGGACCAGGGTACAATTCCCAACGCGGCAGGGTCCGGAGCCCAATTGTCCACGGACTCGATAATTCTCGCTTCAGTGCCCACTCTAAGCACGAGTTCACACTATGCAGCTCTGGGCAACAAGCTTGCTTAATCTCCACAACGGCCCCCCCGCGGCGGGATGCCTGGCTTTCACCTTGGGGATGCCCAGTACGGGTTATCTCACAGGGAAAAACCAGGACGGGTTCCCAATGCAAGCGCCAAGATGCCCAAGGGTAAGTTGAGCGCTATATAAGAACACAATAATAATAATAATAATAATAATATGCATAAATTCAAGTGCATGTCGGGGTCAGTGAAGGTCAAGACTGTATGGCTTTGTACTGTCTTTTGTCCATGACAGTAACTCATGTGTCTTTATCAATTAGCGCTTTCACCGGCATGCCTGTAATTGTCACCTTACAGACAGGATGAGGTTGCAGTTTGTCCTTGCCTTGCAGGATACAAGAAAGACCTTTCATCTTCATCATCTTAGTCACTGGTCCTGTCAGGGGCCATAACCCTGGTGTTGGTCAACTGTTGGTTATCTTCCAGTGTGGGTTTTCTCAGGGTTGAGGCATAGCCATCCTGGGGACCTCTGCCCTCTCCCTCCACTTCTGCATACTCAGGCAAAATAGTTTGCTTTGCCTCATTAGGTGTATGTTGTCCCTTGAGCCGGGTACTTTGCTGGCGTATAAGGTGGCAGTCTGTAGTTTTGGCATTGGGATGCTGCATCATAGTGAGCCTTTGCTGGTTGTCATGGTGGCCTCTCCCACTTATTGTGTCTACTACCTCAACCTTGACACATGCGTGACCAGAGTTGCCCAGGTGTGTTGGTAGCCTCACCAAGGCCACCTCCATCTCTTCCACCCTGCTGTTGGATAGCTTGTGTGACCTTGCCGTGATTAGTATATCTTTCAGTCTTATGCCTGGTTTGCTTCATATCGTGGTGTATTAGTACTGATTATCTGCATCCCTGGTTAGTTTGGGCCCTGGCTTCTTTCTTTCGGTAGTCATCAGTGCAAATACTGGCAATATCTCTCAAATGTGAAACTCATCAATGGTTTGCCCTTCCTGTTGTCTTGCGTGCTACAATTTAAAACCTCATAATGTGGGTTAAACTGTGGATCAAAATGCCATTTTGTGCCCCCTTCGCTGTGCTGAAGGTGTAGCCTGCCCCTCTCGCCAGAAAGTTCTCGACAGTTTGTACTAATACAATTTGTACACTTCATCCCGTGTGAAATGCAGCAGTAGTGACCTCTTTACCATTCTGTTTGTGTCTCATTTGTGGCTCTAAAATAGTTGTTGAGGTGACTAACCCATGTTGTCCATCATGCAATGGCTGTGTCAGAATACACAAATTCAATGAACGTGGGCCACAAGGTCATGGAGGCATGCATTGCTACCATTCCAGGTGGGGAACCGCTGGCAGTGGTGCAGGTCGCCTGGCTTGTGCAGCAGGATGTGCTGTCATGCTTGTATCTGCCCATCGATCACCGGCCATTCTGGTGCCTTTCCAAATGACCAATGTTGCTAGTAGCACTGTTTTACAAACAACAAGGGCAACCCTAGAACAAGAACCTGGGGTAGTATCAACTATCTTCCAAACAGTGGTTCAGAGCTAAAATAACATACTATAAACCAATTAGTGTGAAAAAAAGAATATTGTGCGAGAAAGAAAAAGGAAAGAAACTTATACTGGCATAATTTTGAAATGACCATGTACATAAATAATCCCCAAAATATTATTTAATATAAATTCAGTATAGTACAAAAGAAAACCACAATAATAATGGGAAGGGCGCTCAGACAGTTACACAGACAATAACAAAATTATAAACATTAACAAGTGTAAACTGAATAAACAGTGGCAGAGAAAAAAACATAAAACTATAACAATTGACAAAATATAGCAATATTGACCTCTCTTAATCAGGCCATGTTTTTTAGGCGTCGACGGCGTTTTGACCAATGATTGCTTTAAGAGTCATCTTCAGGACAAAAGACTTCAAGAGTGAGAGCGACCACTTTCTGTTCTACAAAATGAAATATGTACATGGGTTTACAAAATAATATTTTTTAATTTTTGCTCAGCACCGAATGTGTGACCAAAGATCAGAAAAAGTGAATTGAAAGTAAAAATAGAACAAAATGTGGGCCTACTCAGAAAGTGAACACGCACGTCATTTTAAAGCGTGCCGTCATCGTTATAGAAAGCGGACTGGACACGGATTTAAGAATAACATCCGGACACCAGTGCTTCAAAACATTTCAGAACCGAACATAAGTTGAAAAGATGTGGTTCATTGTTAATAAAGATGTCATATGACTCTAAAGCTAAATAAATAGCATATCGGAAAAACAGCCTTACAAATCGGATTGGGAACAGGATAATTTGGGTCCTAATAAATCGTCGCCCATTTTGGAATGGGAAAATTGAGAAAGGAGGTATAGAAAAGTTGAGAGGAGGGAACAGAGCCCATTTTCCAAGATCTCACAATTAAAACATGTGCACAATATGGCCATGCAATAAAGTTTACATATGCTATTGCACACTAAATTACCAATAATATAATTTTTCCCAAGGACTATATCCACCACAGAAAGCGGACAGTGTACAAAAGACCACTTAATCTAGAGGCAAAGATCTCAGGCATACATTCAAAACTTAGTTTGTTTTATATAGTCATACTGTATACCAAGATAGAGTGTAAAGATGTGTTACATGATATTCAGACCCTCGTAATAGCAAACGAGTACTTTTAAGCCTAACATATAGTACCATGATTCAATGTCATGCCTCTATGCTTATGTTATCCAGAAAAATCAATTTTCAACAACTAAAACACCAGCACATTCAAATGAAATAATTATTACAATATAAGTCGTGTAACAATAATTCAAATGAAATAGATCATAAATAAATTTTCATATAGAGTTGTTAAAACATATAAACTAAAAACAGAAAAAAGATATACGTTTGGATGCTATTTGAAAAAGTCAGGGTCATCATATCTGCATGGTTTGAATATGTAGTCGTCTCTGGGTTGCAGAGATCTGCACTTTGTGTGCACCTTGACAAATAAATTTTGTTTTAAAAAAAAAAAACAGAAAAAGATTATTGTCTCCAAATTCATATAACAGACACTACTGTTTAGAACATCTTCAAATTGCAGAACAGGTATAAGGGGAACTCAATATATCCAATATTCTAGCTGAACAGTACAGCCGTACATTCTTCTACTGAGTCCCTTGTTGATGCTGTCACAGCGGAACATCCAACGGCATTCTGCTTGATTAAGCATTCGGGTAATGTCATTCAAAAAGTCAAATTCTTTGGAACTGAGAAAACCAGCTTGTTTGGCTGCAGACGTGGTTCCCAGAATCAATCTCTGCATGATGTAGTGATTGGTGTTAGCAAGTTGGCGATGAATCTCAGATTTATACATCTCAGTAGGTAGAATCACAATCCCGCCGCCCTTGTCGGCGGGTTTGATAATCACGTCTTGGTTCTTTTTCAAGGTACGCAGCGCCTGTCTTTCAGGGAAGGTGATATTATAAGGGATGTATTCAAAACCCATATTCAAAGCTGTCACATTCCTTAGTACCATAGATTCAAATGCCAGTAGTTCAGCGGCATTTGTAGCGTCGGAGGATTAAACCTTGATGGAAGCCTCGAATTCAAGGGGTTAAAATTGACATTGCAAGGTTTATCCATAAAAAATACTTTAAACGCAATTTTCGAAAAAACTGTAGAAGTTCAACCTGAGTATCAAATAAGCATGTTTTCTCCGTGGGGACAAAACTAAGGCCCTTACTCAGCAAAGAAACTTTAAAGGGTGACAAAACATGCTCAGAAAGATTGAAAATAGGAATTGTATTTGGAAAATTATCAACACTCATTTACTGTGGAGGACCCCACTGGTAAAACTTCCGGCGGGTCTGGCGTTCCCCCGCCTGGAAGTTCCACTGTTGGGGCTAGGGGGGGGGGTTTACTGTGGCTTGTATTCCATGGCTGTGAGTTCGGCTCAGGTTGGAGTGACGTCTGTGATCTTGGGCCAGCTGGGACACACTGCCTCCTAGGTGAGGGTGCGTGCCCATGCTGCTGTGAAGGCTGGTGCGATAGTGTCATGAGCGTCCAGTCACATGTTCTCCCTTCTAGCCCTCAGCGGTTTCAGTGGGGTGAGGGAGATGGTGGCAGCAGTACACCATGTGAGGGTGCCTTGTCAGGCAGCACTCCAGTGAATCCCTCAATGTCCCCAGCAAGAAGGATGGGGAAAGGTGTTGGCTCTCAGCCACACAGGGGCTCATGTTCCTCTTGTCATGATGTATGGTACTCCCCCTTCACCCCCCATGGCTTACCTCGTAGATGCAGCAGCCCACCTGCATTTCAGGCAGCAGATGAGGGGGGTCTCCGTTGCCGGGTGAGAACCCCAGCCATCTCCCGCCTTCAGTTGACCGTGTATACAGGGCACCAGGCCCAGTTCGTGTCCACCAAGCTGAGGGGTGTTGGGCAGGCGGCTGAGTTGGTGGATGGAGGTGGGTGATGATCACACCACACCAGAGGGACTCATGGCAGGATTTCATACTTCATCCCTTCATGTAGGTACTGGGTGGCCCCCTCACATTAAGACTGTCACAATGCCTGCTACACTGCACTTAGTGTGTGGAGTTTAATACAAATTATTATTTCTGAAGATGTGCAAATGTCTAAGGACATTTTGTGAACATTATGCAAAATGTGGTTTGCCGTCGCCACTATCAGGAGATAATATTTCAGGCAAGGGCACACCTTGCATAACATTGTTGGATGAGATACGGGTAGGACACTGGGTCAAGGAGAAAAGGTCTTTGGACATTGTCTATGAAAACTAGTCTTCCTTGTCTGAAAATGACACAAAATCAAGTGCACAGTTTTTAACACACTTTTTGCTGATCCAATCAACATTTCATTGAGGCCTATTTTTCTGTATCCGCAAGTCATTTACGTACACGTCAGAAACCATCACAAATTGAAGAGTGGGATGCAAAGCACAAGTGTTTATGGAGCATTGCTTGAAGAAGTGCTTGATACCGTGTGCAACAACCCCACAACATACCTCTTAAGTCACTCTCGTACGGATTTAACAAAAGCCTTGGAATGACATTCACCCCCTTTACAAGCCAAATGCTTCCAGTAGACCTCAGTGGAGTTACTGGTCCTGCAGACCTCCCTCACTCATTATCCCAAATTTTAGGGCTTTTTCCCCAATGATGGACCTAACTAAACACATGCTAAAGTCATTGACTGGTTTGTATTTGCTACTTGTGGTTTTATCCTCACACTTCTTTTTAAACCAAAAGAAAAGCTGTGCGCCAACGTTGCTTTGCCTAGTTTGGATCACACCCCCTGATGTTCACACTCTGCACCAAAATGCCAGGATCTGACTTCCACCAATACCCATCTATCATTATATACATGCACTACAGATGTAGCATTTACCCACCTGACTGCCTGGGAAGCACTGTGGGCCTGGACCAGTGGTAGGAAAGGGCAGTAGAAAACTACAAGTACAACACAAAAATGTGTTGACAGGTCAGACTTCAGAAGCCCTGCTGCCCTGATGACGAGGGGGGTATGGAGGCACAGCCACAAGAAAGGACACCACACGCTTGCCAGTAGTGTTGGACTGAGACCCATGTGTCCATTTCTCCTAATTTCTACCATGTAGCCACATCCAGCCGCGAGCGAACGCTTTTGTGCCTGTGCCTTGACTCTTACCTTTGACCAGATATCGCCAACCTTTTCTGTAATAAGAGCTACATATGTTCAATAAAACTAACTGAGAACTACTTATGTTTTCAGTGTTGTAATAGTGAGGAAATCAGGCAAGATTACATCAGTGGTCACCATATGCAAATCTACTACCGATGCATCAGGCATGGTTGCCAGCAGCAGTGTAAAAAAGGCTTTGCCCATATGGAATGCCTCTACAAGCCATAGCAGCAAGTCCATTGATACCAAGGTAATAACATTTGTAAAACGCCTCCTCAGTGCCACATGACTTATCACTCAAATATCAGATTTCAATATATTTTGTAAATTCAGGCATTTTTCTCCAAATATCAGCTTATGAGTTATGAAAATAAACATATTTTCATCTCAAATATACATTCTCAATTTTGGTATACATTATAGTCATTTAATGAAGCAAAAGCTTCTAATTTAGCAGGCTGGGCTGCACAGAGGAGAGCTATTTGCAGGTAGCTGGAGACGTACCAATAGCTCATGAGCTACTCGTTGGAGAAGCCTGCCTTAGACACTTGGGCCATGTGGAACATAACATCTCTCCCCAGATTAGATCACTGAATCCAGCTGAAATAAAGATAAAAAATGTAGAACATACATTATTTTTTATAGTCTATGATTTACCGTGACAGTGAAGGCTAAGGTTTGTGCAAACATGTAACTTCTCCAGAGAGAGACTGACTGCCAACCAGCTGGTCAGAGGTGTGGCGGCTCTCCGGCAAGATTTGCCCTTCCCTCGTTGGGGTTGCTTCTGTGGCTGAATCAGCACTACACCAGCCAGCGAGATCATCCTCGTCAGATTTGGGTTCTACGTTGATGTCGGACAGTGTTGGTGTCTCCCTAATGCCCCAGATGGTGCTGACACAGTGACACATTTCAAGCCACAATCTCATGGTTCAGTTCACTGGTGACCACATTTCCATTTGTTACAATCACAGGCCATGGGCCTCATTTAATGGTATTCTGAACTTTCTGATGAAATTACAGTCCTGGACTAAAGCTTGGGCACCCATTTGAACCAAATGGGTCCTGACTCCTATTTGTTGGCTGTCCCTTTGTTTCCAATCAGTGGCAGCAGTGAGGTCTAATCAGGGCTGTGGGGATGGATTCTTGTACAGCTGTGCCAGACTGTATGGAGGCATGGGTGCACCTGGGGATGCAAACAAATCTCTTCTTGCTCCATGCTGATGGAGAGGGTTTTCTTCATCATGCAAACCACCCTCTAGAATTACCCAATATTGAACTGTAGCTGCCTGGGAGTGCTTTTCTGGCGGTCTATATAGGGGAGGTCCATTGTCACTCCGAAGTATTTTTGGGATTTCATATTGCCTGTTTTTTGTCAAATATTGGTCTGACTGTTTGAGCGCAATTGACAACTCAATTTGGATGGCCAGGTATTTGGTAGAGGAGCGTAGTGGAGCTAGGAGGTATTGGGCAGAAATTGACGTTTAGATTGATGTGTGTGTCTGTACATCGATCTCATCGAATGGATAGGAGGTGGGTAATCTGTATTGTCTGGTGCTTGGCAAAATTGAATGAGTTAACTAGATCTTTTCCTCGTCCCTCTATCCCTCGGAACCAGAGTCTTGCCTTTGACTTCACCGTGTCTTAGCACAGTTTTAGAGATCCAAGGGTTAGGGACCCTGATACAGTCACCTCTGAAAACTGTGTCAAGACCCTGAGTGGGAAAGAGATGCAGTTTTGACTCTGAATTTGCACCCATCACCTGGTTGAGTCTTGAGAGTAGTGCATTTCAATCAATCAATCACGTGTTTGTTAAGCGCGACTACTCACCCGTAAGGGACTCAAGACATTTCCCCCTCCACAGTAAACCACACCCTAGCAGGAGCTGTCATTGCCTTTCCTTATTTGTGTTTTAGAAATAACTGCCCTGACCTACATTCCTACAATTTATAGTGTAACCGAGTATTCCTTGTGATTGAGTTTTTGTGAATATTTTCTTTTTTATTTTCTCTTAAATTTCCATTTCAGATCTTACTTTCACCCCATAGTGACTGAGCTGTCAGACTCTGGGGGATGGCCTGTCTCCTTTGGGGTGATGTAACGTGGTCGGATTTCCCCCTCTCTTACCTCTTCACCTAGTGTCTTCCTCTCTTTTCATGCAACTGCCATCGCTCAGTGCAGAGTAGAAACAGGCGAGAGATTAGTCTTTGCCCCAGAATCTGGCACCCCCACTGTTTGAACCTTGTTTGAATTGGACATCTGGTCGCACAGTAACCTATACCATAGCGTGAATCCCACTAGCATTTCTGCATCATGTTTTAGAAATAATTGTTGTAACTTACAGTACTCGGTTCAACTTGTGGCTCATCATTTACTTGTGAATTAACTTTTGTGTGTATTTTCTTATTTTTTTTATCTTGTGTTTTCCTTTGGAGATCTTTTTTCTGCCCTGTGCTGCCTCCCAGTCCCACTGTAGGGCTTGGCCTTTCCCTGAAATCCTCCTGAGCAACATAGTTCAGAAGACTTTCCCTGCTCCTCTTCCTTCTCCATCCTATTCGCCTAACATGCCCTCTCCTACGGTCCTCTTTTGAGTTTAACTTCCTCTCTGAAGACTTTAAACCCAGGCTTTCAGGTAAAGGGCAAAGGATTTGAACCTCTGGTTTTCCCTTCCTTCATAGCATTCCCCCTCCCTCAGTCCTTACCATCTTAATCTAAATACTTCCCATTTACAGGACCACCCTTTGTGACCTTTCTCCCTGGTCCCATAGTAGCACCCACATACATAGGCATACCTTTGATGCTTCTAGGTGAGCCCTGTTGGGTAACTACTGTGAGGTTTGTGGACTTCCTTAGGTTACACTTTTTGTCACATCTAGGTGAGTCTCGTAGGCCAACTACAGCAGCATCTGTTGACTTTATTGGTATGCACCT
Source organism: Triturus cristatus (assembly GCF_964204655.1). Lineage (NCBI taxonomy): Eukaryota > Metazoa > Chordata > Amphibia > Caudata > Salamandridae > Triturus > Triturus cristatus. The sequence continues at coordinate 1,218,992,800 of NC_140592.1, forward strand.
GCACCTCTTCTGGATAGACCCTATGCACGCATAGGCTAACTACTCTGTTTGTTGTCTTTTGAGCATTGTGAATTGCACTATCGCTGCCTGTGGTTCACAATTTGACCGACCACTATGGTGTCTGTTGACTCCCTTGGGTTCCACCCTGGTCACTTTTGGGTGGGTTCCAATAGACCTGGACCCACCAGTGTAGAATCTACTTACTTCCTTTGGTTGGGCCTTTAGCTGCTTCTGGACAGGCCCATAGACGCACAGCCTCACTACTCTACTGTCTGTTGACTGCCTTGGGCTGTGCCATCACCGCTTCTGGGTGGACATCTAGGAAACAGTGCTGTTATGTCACTTCACTTCCTTGAGTTGCACCCTCATCGCTTCAGGGTAGACTCTGTATACCTCGACCTACTTTTGGGGTGTAAGTGGACTACCTTAAGTTGTGCCATAAATGCTTCTAGGTGGATTCCATAGACCTACCCACAAGCTTTGTATCTGTTGATTTAAGTGGGTTGAGTTACGACTTGACGGGCCCGTAGGCCCACTGATGTAAAGTTTGTCGATTGCCTTGTGTTGCACCCCCATCATTTCTATGTGGACTACTTATGCCCTCTTCTGTGCTGTCAGTTGACTTCCATTCATTGCACCCTCACTACTTCTAAGTGGACTCGGACCTTGAACAAAAACTGGAATGTGTTGACTTCCGTGGGCTCTGACATAATCTCTTGGGGTAGGATTCCTCAAACCCACTACTGTGGCATCTGTTGACATCCATGAGTTGCACCATCAAAGCTCCTGGGTGAACCCCTTAGATCCATAGACTGTTGGGTCTGCTGTCTGTCTTGGGGTGTGCCTTCGCCAACTATGATTGAACCCTTAGACCCTTATTTTAAGGTTTCTGTTGGGTGGTTCCATCACTGCGAATAGTGAGAGGGTTGCATAACCATATACAATAGGTCCCAATCTGCTAGGGAGGAAAAATTAATATGATGTTTGCTGCATTTACTTAAAATAACTCTATGTACATTGGCACATACACTGTCAGTGTCTAGTTTGCCACAGTTTGGTCACCCGGACCACATGCACCACAACAATCTCTTCCCATATAGGACATATTACACAAACAGATACATCTCTGTATAAACATACAGGTCTGCCTGTAATTGCTCCAGAGAGCTGTGTGTGCTTACAAATGTCAGTTTGTCCACCATACAAATATTAGATGACAATTCATAACATTTCACTGCATGTGAGACGAGTTTTGTGGGTGAAAGAAATAGTCAGTTGAGACTCATTTCAAAGCGTGGGACCAGTTTAAAATCAAGGTACATATTTGTCAACGATCCATTTGATCCAGTTCTTATGTAACATTCATGTATATGTGCACAGTAGCAAGTTTTCAAGTTAATACTGTCAGCTTGAGATATAGCATTTGGCGCATCTCATAATTTATTAAGACCTAGCATTTTAAACCAATTTGAAACAAATTTATGCCAGGGACCTGCCTTTGCGACCATTACATTTAATAAATCTTTGAGAGCATCTCTGTGATCACTTAGCTCCGGTGTAGACCAGAGACGAACCTAGTACATGAGGGGTTCAAGTGCTGCCAGATCATTGCTTCTCTTGAATCCTTTTTCAAATTATAGTGGAGTTAAAGGGGTACTATTTGGGACAGAAAGTAGCTTTCTTGCAAATTTATTTTTAGCAATAGATAATGGATGGACATCTGTACAGCCCCAGATCTCAGTGACGTAAAGTGCAGCACCTCGTGCGCTCTCATTATAAACCTCTAGTGTCGGTGAAACAGGGTGTAAACTTGTTTGCTTATGTAATCTATTGATAGCATTTGATCTATGCTCTATGAGCATAGCACTCCTGGTGATTTGTCCTGACCATTCGAAGCACTCCATTAACTTAAACCCAAGGTAATCAAAGTTATGTGCCCTCACTAGAGTTTCCCCGCCCGCATGAATGATGACATTTTTTACCAGACCCGTTCCAAACACCATATATTTCGTCTTGTTTACATTGAGTTCCGTGCCCCTTGAATTACAAAACCCTAAAAACTTGTCAATTAGGAGTTTGAGCCACATGGGGGTTTTGGAGAAAAGGAGAGAGTCATCCGCAAATAACAGAATAGGAACCTTTCTCTTACTCAGCACAGGGGAGTAATTTTTAAAGTTTCAGCTGCGGCCTGTGCAGGTAAGATCGGTGGGGCGGTGGGACCGGGTGGGTGGGAGAATTTTGACATACGACCGCGAGGGAAAACTAATTATTTATTTAATTTCCCCTAATGGTCGTCTGTCGAAATATCCCCCACCCGGCCCACCACCCCACCGCTATTACCTGCACGGGCCGCATCTGTACAGTTTAACAATACATCCACTACATCATTCATGTATAGGATGAATAATGTTGGTGCAAGAAAGCACCTCTGGCGAACACCACTGTCGACAGAGATGCACTCGTTAATTCCACCTTGCTACAAAATCGATCTTGAGCACACTTCTTAGTATGGAATTTGATCATAAACTGGATAAGATTGCTAGGAACCCCCATATGTGACAAGACCCGCTACAAATTGTTATGTGGAATGAGATCAAATGCAGCTCCGAGATCTACGAAAGCCATGTATAGCTTTTGTTTCAATATTGTAATATATTTCCAATACAGCGTTGCAAATCTAAAAATTTGATCCGAGGTACTGATCTTTGGGCGAAATCCACACTGGAAGGGGGTCATGATGTTATTGGAATCAGCCCAATCTAGCAATCTATCCAGCACTTGTTGTGCAAAGATCTTTTGATGATTGTTTTTTTTTTTTTTTTTTTTTTTTAGACATTTATTGTGCAAAGGAAAGGTTACACTGCGTCACGCCAACAACCCGGAGGCAGGCCGCGATATCAACAAATGTTTTCAATTAAGGTGTACCATATTAGGAGTCATAAACAATGTCAGTATCCTACCATTCAGGGAGATACACACCCTTAACCCTGGTGAGGAGTACAAAGGTATAACCAGTGCAGAGTGGATGGTCTTACATTTTTGGGTGTCGTGGACTGGAAACGAATCCTAGGCTCACGGTCTCGTCCAGTCACTCCGGCGAGTACTAGGACCGCAGCTCATGGAAAAGGTAATGCATAGGTAAATCGTCCACTACCACCTTTTCGCCCAACACCCCCGCAACAATCGGAGGGAAACAACAAACTTCGGTGCAGAGCTATTTCAAAAAACCAACAGACATCACATCTCACATACGCAGGGGCTCGCGTACAAGGACCCGTCCGTCATAGAGGGACGACTACAAGCAGCATTGGTGGCTGCAGGAGGATCGCAAGGCAGCAGCTATGGGGCGGGGGCAGAGGGGGGGGGGAGGGGATGCGGTCGGACAAAACAGCGGGGCGCCTGGACGGGAAGGGGGGCATCATGTCAAACCCGACAGGCACGCAGCAGGCATGGGATCCGACAATAGCAACACATTCCACAGCCCTCAGGCACATCAACCAAGCATGTATCCATCCATCCCAGCAAAATGCACACAGGGCTCAAAGGTTTCACCCCATGTCATCCGAAACACCCGTCCCAGGGGAGTCCACAGAGGCATCCGAACCCGCCCGCTCTCTAGTCCACTGCAGGAAGGGTTCCCAGATGTCATTGGGCCTAGATGCGGTGGGCATCGTCTCCCAGTAGTTCGTGAGTTGTGTCTGACCATATGTAACGTCTCGAACCCATGCGGCGAACGTAGGCAAGGCTCCACGGCCCCAGTGTATCGCCACCTGGCGTTTAGCGTAAAGCAGCAGCATCGCGTGCAGTTTCCTGTCAACGGGTTCGGTGTCTTTAACGTATCCCAGGAGCCCTAAAAGCGGAGTGGGTTCATCTGATCTGTGTAATATGTGATTGATGGCCTCAAAGATGCTCGACCAGTACTCATCTAGCTTTGGGCAGCTCCACGCCACATGGAGGAAGGACGCGTCAGCTCCACCACACTTCCAGCATGAAGCGTCAGTGCGGAGTCCCATGCGATGTAGCAGCACTGGTGTGCGATAGTACCGGTGCAGGAATTTAAAATGGACCAGTCGTAGCCTATAGTTCGGTGACAGCGCCGTGAGCTGCTTACAGCAGTATTCCCACACGTCATCTGTTAGGGTCCCGTCCAGGTCTGCGGCCCAAGCCTGTTTGGCCACAGGCACGGTGAGCGGGGCCTGCTCCTGCATGCAGTTGTACAGTCTAGATACCAGTTTCGCGGGGGAGGGTCGTGACAGAAAGTTCTGAAGGGCATCCAGTTGTGGAGGTTCCTCGGGGAATTGAGGCCACATCTTCTTGCAGGACTCCCGGAGAGAGTGATACAGAAGCGCGTCCGAGAACGAGGTAGGCTGGCCGTCCTCACGGACACCCAACGCTCCAAACGTCCCATCAGGGTAGATGTCTGCGAAAGTGGTCACCCGTCTCCCCTGGAGCGTGATGGTATCTCCCCTAGCGCAAAGGCAGGGCAGCATCGGATTGCTTCGCAGTGGAATAGCCGGCGCATAGAGCAAGGGAAGGCCCGCCCTCCGACTTAACTCCTTCCAGGACCAGCGGATCATCTCAACGGTGTCTACCTCCTTCGAGGGGCGGGAAACCTTACCATACAACGCCACCCGAAGTGGCAACGGGGCAACCGCGGCCAATTCCACCGCCACATGCGGCTGGTAGGGGGTGGGGAATACCCAGAAATGCAAGAATTGAGCCTGAGCGCACAGCGAGTATAGCTTTAGGTCAGGCGCCCCGAGGCCCCCTTGTCGCAGCGGGAGTGTAAGCAGAGCCCAAGAGGTCCTCGCCTGCCTCCCAGCCCACACCAGAGATACAAGTAAGGAGCGGACTCGTGCATGGAAGCATGCAGTCATGGGTAACGGAAGATTCACGAACAGATATAGGAATTTCGGGAGAACTACCATTTTCGCCAGTGCAACCCTCGCAACCAGGGACAGGGGAAGTTTGTTCCAGACCTCCACCTTCCGCTCCAGCCAGTCGACCGCTCTGCCGAAGTTGAGAGACCATAGTTCCTGCGTGTCCCGACTAATCCAGATACCTAAGTATTTGACCGCGTCAGTCTCCCAACGCAGGGGGTAGTCCGAAGGAGGTTGAGCTGTCTCGTCAGTTAGAGGGAATGCAACTGACTTGGACCAATTTATAGACACGCCCGCCAGACCCTCGAAACGTACAAATTCTCGGAGCAGTGGATTCAAATTCTCTGCGGGGCTGTTAACATACAGAGTGACGTCGTCTGCATAAAGAGAGATCAGCAGACTACGAGAGCTGAAGCTTATCCCTCTCGCCGTGTGGTGTTGGCGTATTCTGGCCGCCAGTGGCTCCATCGCAATAGCAAAGAGGAGGGGCGACAGTGGGCACCCCTGTCTAGTCCCCCTGGAGATGGGAAAGGGTTCGGACACCAGGCCATTCACTCGTACCCGAGCTCGAGGTCTGTCATATAGCAATTTGATGAGAGTAATAAAGTTACGACTGAAGCCCATCCTGCCCAAGACACGAAACAGGTACGGCCACTCTAACGAATCGAACGCCTTAGTCGCGTCTAGGAACACGACTGCGGCCTGGACGGAGGGGTGGAGATAATGTAGGATGGAGAAAAGTGTTCTGAGGTTGTGCGAGGTGGCACGGCCAGGGATGAATCCTGATTGGTCCGGGAGAGCGATGATTGGCAGCATCGGCTGTAATTTGTCTGCAATGATCTTGGCAAAAATTTTAGCGTCCACATTTATGAGAGAAAGGGGACGATAGGAGTCCAGGTATAATTCGTCTTTGTCGGGTTTTAATAGGGTGACAATGAGTGCCTCGTGCATGGAGTCTGGGAGGGAATTCAGCTCCAGCGCCTCTACGAATACTGAGTGCAGTTTCGGGGCCAGTTCTTCAGCATACGTCTTGTAAAACATTGTGGTTAGGCCATCTGGGCCAGGAGCTTTATTAGCTGGCATGCTCTTGATAACCTGAGCTATGTCTTGGACCGAGACAGGCAGGTCCATGTATTGTCTATGGTTGTCATTGAACCAGACAAGGGCTATAGAGTCAAGAAAACCGTCCAGGGAAGTCGGAGCAGCAGAGTGTTTGGACGTGTAAAGGGAAGCATAAAAATCGGCGAAGGCCTTCAGCACCGCCTCTTGGCCCGTGACCCGTGTCCCCTCACTATTATTGATAGTGTGTATATAGTGTGCCTGAGCCTGGGGAGCAATCAATCTAGCTAGTGTCCTGCTCGGTCTATCACCTTCCCCATATCTGCGGGCTTCGGCCTGTTTCCCTAAGAACTTCACCTCCCTCTGCGCCTCCTCGTTGAAGTCCAACAGTTTTGCCTTAAGACTACCTGCAATAGCCAACGTCGGGTCTCGGCAGAAGGCCAGGTCCAGATCCTTAAGTTCTTGCTCTAGCTGAGTCAGTGTCCGACGTATGGTATGTAGCACCCCTGCCTGCCGAGCTATACACTGGCCCCGTATTACCGCCTTAAAAGCGTCCCACACCACGGCCTCAGAGGAGGCCGAACCCTCGTTTTCTGCAAAGTACTTGACAATGTCATCCCTAATTTCTTCCGTGAACACCTGATCTGTAAGGGCGTGGGGTGGCAGCCGCCATGAAAACGCCCTAGGAGCCACGTTGGGTATCCGCAGCTCTAGCATGCAGGGGGCGTGGTCCGAAAGCGACCTAGCCTGAATATCCACCTCCCCCACCCATGTAGCCACCTCAGGAGACAGCAGCCAAAAGTCCAGGCGGGACCAAGCGTCATGATGACACGTGATACAGGTCCCCGTTCTCTCCCCAGGGTGACGAAGTCTCCACACATCAGTCAGTCTCCCCTCTTCCATCACATCTAGCAACGCCTGCCTCGCTTTCGCATGCGTAGGTCTACTAGCACCCCTTCTGTCCCAATCATCGTCCAACACTACATTGAAATCCCCCCCCACCACTATCAGGTTACAATCAAGCAACACAATTTGCGCCCAAACATTGCGAAAAAAATCAGGATCGTCCACATTTGGGCCATATATAGCGGCCAGAACCAGCGGCCTACCCTGCAATGAGCCATGCACCAGTACATAACGACCCTCCTTATCCAGTACACAATTATGTTCTCTCCAATCCAACCCTTTCCGTATGAGGACAGCCACCCCCCGGGCATAGTTAGAGTATATAGCTGAATATACATGCGACCACCTGTGATGTTTCAGCCTGGGCGATGGGGTCGAGTTGATGTGAGATTCTTGCAACAAACAAATGTCTACATTGTGTCTGGTCAACATATTATGCATCAATCTGGCTTTTTTATAGTCCCCAAGGCCACGAATGTTCCAAGTCCACAGTTTAACTCCCCCCATGCCTGTGGCACATCCAGGGTGACCAGGCCGCCGCCCCGCTCCCCCCCCCACACAAACAGGCCCAGATCGCCGCACACTCCCGCGCAGTACAGTCGTGAGAAGATAGATTGCAACGCGCTCCACCAGCACCGGTAACCAAACACTCAACATCCCCCCCCAACCCCCACCCACGCCAACCCCCCAATCAGGTTGCGCTAGAATCCCATTCGTGCTCTGAATCGCACTTGAGTCAACTGAGAACAAAAACAACGGGAGATACCCCATGGGGCGAGGTGCTCCTAGCTGACACCCCTGAATACACAGGGTGGCTGCACACTGAAGGATATCCGCGACACCCGAGGGGTGCCCAGCAGCATGGATCAAACAGTACTGGAGTTGTGTGCCGTCCAATACGCCTCAGACCTGTGACACAGTCAACAACCAAGACCCCCCCAGCATGAGTAGGCCAGCTCCAGCAGTTCCAGCAGTGTCCTCCATTCCACGTCTCGAGGGAACCAAACAATCCAGCAAATGTCAGCTTTAGTTGAAAGGGGCAGCACAGACCCCATTACCCTCAGTCCCTCAATCATTGTCGCTCATGCGGGCCGCGTCCTCCTCCAACCTCGGCGATTTGCGTCTGGCACCGGGGCCACTGATATGTTTAGCAAACTTTAAGGCTGACTTAGCGTCAGTGAAGAAGTGAGCAGTTCGTTCATGGAAGATTTTCAATTTGGCTGGGTATAACAAGGAGTATTGGACTCCGGCCTGCATCAGGAGTTTCTTCGCAGGTATGAACTCTTTTCTGGCAGCCTGGACGAGGGGGGTGAAATCAGGGTAAAATGAGATATGATTCCCTTTATGGATGATCTTGCCTTTTTCACGGGCCATCGGTAGGATGCGGTCCCTGTCCTGAAAATTGAGCAGCTTGGCCAATATAGGGCGTGGAGTGGCGCCTGGTGGTGGTTTCTTGCCCAGTGTCCTGTGCGCCCTCTCCACCGTGAATACCTGGGACAGGTCCGGGTCAAACAGCTCATGTAGAAGATCAGTCACAAAGACCTCCATCTTTCCGGTGTTGTCCGTTTCCGGAATGCCCGTAATTCTGACGTTGGACCTCCTGGAGCGCGCTTCTAAGTCGTCCGCCTTGGCTCGCATGGACTCCAGTTCGCGCTCAATGTTGGTTATGTGGTTTTTCGCCTGCTGCTGAAACTCGGCACATTCGGTATGTCTGTTTTCTAGGCAGTCTAGCCTCGTTTCGTGTACGTCCACTTTGGACTTGACCGCCTCTAGCTGTGTGGCCATAGCATCCAGCTTTGCGTCGATACTGTTCAAGCTAGATCTGACCTCCAGCATCAAAGCGCCAAAATCAATTTCAGCTGCAGGGCTCTTGGGAGGAGACGACGCGGCTCCCGTGTCAGCTGTTTGTTGCTTGGCCTTCTGCTTTTGGTCAAATGTCAGTTTGGGCTGTTTCGCATCCTTCGTGCCCCCCATCTCGGACACGCGTGGGACGCGGTGTGCAGGCTGTGGTATGAAGCACTCACCGGTGCGCCGCGCAGGCCACCCTTTAGGACTGGCAGGCACAGTTCGAGTCGTCGCAAGAGAGAACTGGGGGGTCAGCAGCCCCTAACCACGGTGGGCTGCCCAGAGCCCTTCGGTGACCCTTCCAAGTTCCCCCCACGATCTCCGAGTGGAGGACAGAGCGCGGGAAAGGCTCTGGCAGGATCAGGCTGAGGTTTTTAGTTCGTTTCTGTGCCCGGGAGCGGAGCTCCTATTATCAGGGCAAGATCGACACCTTCACGCCAAACGGCGATCTGCAGGGGCTCAGGGGCATGCCAAGCAAGGGGCTCTCGCAGTGTAGGCTTTAGTGCGCCACGGGTCCGCAGCTTCTCCTCTATCGACCCGGCCGCACCGCAAAATGGCGGCATCGCGCTTCTGTCTCAGCCCCGATCTTCCCCCGATCCGTTACCTCTGTCCAATGGCCGCTCCGCTCCCTTCCTCCGTCCACAAGTGTTTCCGCGTAGCGGCCGCCGGCAGCTCCCAGCCCCGCGCCAAGGGCGCCAGAGTAGTCCCCTCTCCGCCGATCTCCTTTGGCCCAGCAATCCCCGAGGTCCGGCCAGATGTCACCGCCGCCTCGGGCTCCACAGCAGCAGGCGGGCTCTAGTGTGCGGGCCGGCGCCACCCGCGGCCGCCAGGTCTCGTCGCGCAGCCACCCGCGAGCGGCAAGGATTCAGTCGATCGTGCCTCCGGACTGCCGCATCAATTACACACAGAAGCCGGGCCCCTCGGTAGCGCTGTGAAGGATAATCAAGGATTTATTCGTGTGCAGCCGGCGGAGCTCGCTCAAAGAGCGGCCATCTCGCTGCTCGGTTAGCCACGCCCCCATCTTTTGATGATTGTTGATCAGGCTGACCGGCCTGTAATTTGAGGGGATACATGCATCACCTTTCGTAGAATTAGAAATTATTTAAGCTCCTCTCCAAGATTCTGGTATCTCACCTCCTGCCGCTACTGCATTTGACAATAAGTTTATAAAAGTAGTCCATACTAGTGGCTCTGCTATATATAAGTACCTTGGACTTTATGGTGCCTTGCGGGTTTTCAAAAATCGATTGCTGTAGCTGTCTCTTCATAGCTAAAGAAGCTGGATTTACAAGTCCTGTTCTGGCTAAAGATGATAAATCAATAACGGTGGCCTGATATTTTCTAGTATACAGTTCTAAGAAGTGAGATACCCATCTATCCGGTTGAATATGGTAATGATAGGTTTTCACTTTTTCCGACTTGACCTGAGCTATTGCAAGCCAAAAAGGCAGAGAATCATTTATTTGACATCACCCAACATGTCAAGCCAAATTTGATCATCCCAGTTTTTTCTAGCACTTGCTTTAGTTGCTTTATAGAATGATGGATTAAACCCAGATCCTTGTGACTGGGAGTGAAGGTTTGCATTGTCCAGCATTCCGTCCATCAATTTTTTCTTTTGCATATGTCGCCCTAAGTGGTAAGGGTATGCCCAGACGTGGGTCCCGTGCTCACTACACCACAGGATTCAAGCTAGCCTGGGTGATGCCCTGAAACCGGTCCCAGGATGATTGTTTCCGGTTCAGAAAGGACCTGGCTTGGCAGTTCGGTCTGGACTGTTCCCACAAGGAACAGGGTCGAAGACTGATTTGCATATGGCTGGGTCTAAACTGGGGTGGTGTGATGAGCAAAAGAATGATGGATTGAACCCAGATCCTTGTGACTGGGGGTGAATATTTGCATTGTCCAGCATTCCGTCCTTCACTTGTTTCTTTTGCATATACATTATAGTTGCGCCCGGCTTCAGCAAATGATATCCTATCACCTCCTATAACAGCTGCTCTCAGACATATATTGGCCTGTTTATAGGCATAATTAAACCACTTGTCTTCTTTAATAGAAGTCTGTTTTATATGGGCCACCTCTTTATAAAGAATCTTCTAAATATGTATATTTAGTATAGGAATGTCCACATCCCTTGCCCCTATGTACTTGGATAGGAACACCAAGAACAGCTCGTATATCTACGAATATACTTTTTTGTTCGATAAAACGTTTGGCCATGTGACATAGCAGTGATTATCAGCTACGATTGGTTCTGGAACAATTGTATGACTTGTGTTATATGTACTTTTCAAGGGTTCCCTAGTTAACAATAGGTTTAGTGAGTTATGGTTACTATCTCTGCACAACTCCACTTTCATATCAACCAGAAGTGACCATGACCTCACGTCTAAGATAACATAATCTATAACACTAGTATAGGAGCCTCTCTTAAATGTGGGGGCCGTTTCAGGCTATGAAGTAGTACGACCATTACAGGTCTTTAGTTCTCTGGCAACCGTTATAGAAACTAATTTAAGGGCGGTGGCGGAGGGGATCTTCCTGGGATTTCCTGTCAACAATGGAATGCCCCATGATTCATCCCCCACTTCTGTTAACTCATTAATATGTGAAAATGGTTCGAAAGTGGTATTAAAATCTCCTGCTAGCAATAATTTTGTATTGGGGTCCAGGGAGTCAAAGACCTCTTCCAAAAGTAATAGAGTAGGGGATTTGGTGCTCACCGTGGTTGATCTTACATCATTGTTCAATAGTGCCACAAAAAGACCAGTTGGAAAGGTAGCAACAATTCTCATTAAATCGGGGCATTTTATTTGCTGTGGCCTAAAGATTGTTTTTTATCAGGATTAAGAGTCCACCAATAGCCCTCCCAAATTTAGCTGGTGGTTTGGCTTTAATGCTAAACGTGGTAAACCCATTTATGACCACTTTCTCGGCAGCCTGTCTCTTGGAATATACATACATCATAGTCTCCAATATATGATACCCAATCGGGGTTGACCAGCTTCGACATTATGCCAGCCACGTTCCAAGGCATTAGAGTAATAGTTGAGTAGCATTTCCTGCCCTTCTTAGTGTCGGGTGAGCTGGACGAGCTTAAGGGCTCATCTGAGTAGGTGTCAATAACCTCCATACCATAAGGTAACAACCCATCGTTCCCACTGCTAGAGGTTATGTCTACATCTACCCTGGGCCTAAAACAGTTATACTTTCTACCTCTACATCTGCACAGTTTATCCCAATTCTCCTGAATTCAACTACAGGAAACAAAATCGAATTGTTCTCTGGCAAAATTACCGCAGTGCAATCATTTATTTCCAGGTCTTTAAAAATGTGGCTACCACAAAACACAGCATTAGTGTAATCTCTAGTAATTCTAGAGAGTACATTCGCAACAGGAGGACATGAGCCTACTGGAACATGCACACTCAGTCAATCGCGTTTAGATGAGACACAATGGTGGGCATAGTATTATCCTTTTTGATCAAATTAGAAGACTGCGCTCTATGGCTAGCTGGTGTTGAGTCAGTAGGAGGAGATGCTTTTAGCCTTATTTCCTTTAAGTTGTTCCCTTGGAGATGATAGGTTCGCAATTCAAAGTTTATAAGACATTCAGCCATTCTCTTTGAGCACAACGTGATCGAAACATGATCATAGAGGGATGAGAGCCAGGTGAGTATCTTCTAACATGCATGATGTCATATCCAATTACAGAAAGGCAATTCCGCTTTATCCTAAACCAATAGATCACTTTATTGGTCAGAGCATCAGTGTCCTCAAAAAGGCCCGGATTTAGTCTTGGGAACTGGGTCATTTAGATCGTAATTCTAAGATGGGGCTCAGAGATTCCTTGCATTTGGGGGGCAAAGAGAGTTTGAGGGACTAGTTGGTAAGTAGATTTTCTTGAGGCCACCAGTCGACCTGGTACCCTCTCACCGACTTGAACCCCCTAATCCACATTATAGCCAGATGCAGAAAGATACTGGGAAGACAAGTATAACTGCTTGTTGTACAAGGGTCCAGCATTTTTGTTGCTTGATGGACCTGAGCAGTGAGACTTATAAGAGGCAGTTCGGATGCAAAGTCTTTTAGGCTGATTCTCAGCTGCCTCTGGTCCAACGTATTGTGCTTGCGCCGTAGGGCCTGGTCTTGGAGCCATGCCTTTTCAGCCAGATGCCAGGTCTTTAAGTCCTGGGCCCGGAAAGATCTTCAGTTGATTTCCTAGTGAACCATTGGTGCAGTCATGCCCACAGCAGCAAGATCTACTAGATAAGCTGTTGAGCCGGTCAGTTAAAGCGGTAAGCATGGTGCTAAGCTGGTCCAGCTTAACATTTACTGCCTTCAAAAGATTTTCTTCCCATGTTTCACATGGGTAGCGTTGGTCGGTGGTGGTGAACCTTCGTGGCCAGGAGCGCACTATTTTTGTCAATTGAACTCAATGAGGCAGAGCAATGTTGGCACAGTATGTTAGGAATAATATTAATTTTGGGCGATAAAGGATACAAAGCTGGGTTGCTTGTTTCAGCGGATGGTATTTCACGAGGTTGGAGCAAAGAAGATTCGGTGATCCCAGAGTTGACTAAAGCTGGGGTACTCAGAACTCTAGTACCAGCAACGACAGATGGAGTAAGTGGTGACTTGTTTTTCTCAAATATAAATCAGGGACTTGTAGCCTTTTATCTTTCCCTTTAACCTTCCCCTTTGGAGCTTCCTCTATTAATTAGTCAATATCGGCGAGTTTGTTAGTGCTGATCGAAGGAAGCTCAGATTTGGGGGCATAATAACAAGGCGGCGATAAAAAATTATCGCCCCTTTTGCGGCCGTTTTCAGCCGAAAAGTGGTGATAATTTTATCGCTATATCAGCAAGGTCACGCTATCCCGTGAATCCTTGCCTTAGCGCCCTTTCCCGTAACGCCCACCTTTGCATCTCTAATGAGATGCAAAGTGGGCGTTCCAGCTCAAAATAACTGGAGAAATGTCACTAACCGACATGTCTCCAATTATCAATGGGCACGCTAACAAGCATAGCGATAAGAAAAGTAGCGCTAACCTTGGTTATCGCTACTTTCCTTCCGCCTGCTTTTAGTTTGACTTAGCCATGATATCCAATGGAAGGTGGATATCATGGCTGAGTCTGCCCTGCCCTATCAGCAAGCTATCGCCAAACGTTGTGCGATTATCGCTGGATTTACAGCGATAATAGCACAATTGGCAGCTTGCGCCTGGAATTTTATCGCTTTTGAGATAAGTGTTGCTAATAGCACGCTATCTCAGCGATAAAATTCGGCAATAGCCAGCGATAATTATCCTAGCGCTAAGTGCGCTTAGCGATAATTATCGCCGGTTGTTGCTGATATGCCCCACGGTCTTTGTTGATTTACGTGGTTTATTTGCACTGGACTCAGTTTTCACAGGGTCCCCAGCTTTGCGTTTGCTCATGTCTGAAAAGGTCAACCAAACACCTAACATAAGCCAAAATTGTAAAAGAGAAAGAATTTCAGTTCCTGGGAAACGGATCAAAGAGAGTAGGCCCAGCCCGGCATCTTCCTGACGATGACGGGTGAACACGGGCCTGGCCTTGGCCGGTCTTGGCCCTAGCACGTCCCACGCTGTAGGAGCCCCGCTCTCCTAATATGCGACTCCGGGCACAGAAAAGATGCAGCCGTTAGTTCTGGGCTGCCTGGGGCTTGTAGTCCTGCCCCCAAACCATGATTCAGCGCGTCCCCGATAAATCTTGCATTACCCTTGTGCCCTGTTGCATGGCGCCAGGGCGACGCAACTACTTGATAAATTTGGCCCTATGTTTTTTTAATTTTCTTTCTCCCTTTTTATCTTCTCTCTCTGTTTCCTATAACAAGTCAATTTATTTATTTTTCTATGTTTCCTATGACAGGCCAATTTATTTATTTTTCTATGTCTTAGATGTATCTGCCCTCCACAGACCTTCTTTTTTCTTTCTGCCATTATATCTTGCCTTCCCTTCACCCTAATGCTTCTCCTTTCTTTCTATTTCATGAAGGTATCTGTTCCCAAGAAGAAAATGTGGAAAGGGCAACAGCAAAAAAAAAGGCGTAATCAATCAAGTGTTTGCAAACAGTAAATTTGTTTTTATTGACTGTTGCTGTGCCTCTGTTCTGGGCCCACACTGTTATCCCAATTCCAGCCTCCTCTTTTTCCCAACGCCACAGCTCGTCGTCGAGCCATGGTAGGGGCAGGTCACTTTCCCTGGTGGAGTTACAGGAGAACCACAAGTCCTTCCGAGATCCTCCTCCCGCCTCTCTTCAGCCAGAACCTCCTGGTGCAGCAGGATCCTCCTGTTGACCTTTCTCACACAGGGATGATGTCATCACTCTCCTTTACATCGAGCCTCCCTGCTGACTGAGAACTCCTGACATTCGGCCGGATGACTTCTGTCTCCTCCCCGAGGATTGGTGTCCACGTCGTTCCATCTCCCAGCGTGCGTAGACTCCTGGGTGGACCATAGTCCTTTACTTTCTCCCTTAATGCCTTGTCAGGGGTAGTAAGCGCTATATAAATAAATACACAAATGATCTCTTAAGTGCTATGGACATGACCGTACCCTCCATAGTCCTCAGAGCTGGGCGCTAGGGACGTGGAGGACGCATCAAAGAGCCGAGCAAGGGAGGAGCTGCTGGTGCTGGTGCTCTGCTGCCTGGGCTGGAGTGGGAGACTGCTCCAGCCCAGGTGGTGCGATGGTCCTGCAAATGAAGCAATCGCACCTGTCATGCGATTACGTCGTGTGTCAGACCAGCACCCAGGAAACAGCAGGGGGTGGGGGGGCAATGCAATCTTTCTATCCCCCTGGGAGGCATATGGGGGGGGGTTGCCCCCAATCTGTCCTTCGGGGCTGTGGGGGTAGCAAGCCCACTAGACACCAGGGAAATTCCCCCAAAAATAAACAGAGGGATGGGCAGCCCACCATGGTAAAAATAACACTGCGGAACTCAGTTGCAATGAAGAGTTGTCATCGTTGTCCGGCCTTTCGCTCTCTTGTCACTCGTTAGGCCTCTGTCATAGATCACTTGTTCCATGGGTTTGAGCACTAATCTAGTATGGGCTGCCCGTGGCCCATGTTGAGGCATCTTCGTGTGAGGCGGGGGAAAGGGGAGGGAGAAAGGAGATGCGTGACTGGGGCTTGCGCGTGGTGGAGGAGACAAGTGTAGGTGAGGCAGTTCTGGATGGTTGTCCGAGACAGAAAGTGGAGTAGATCATGGGTCCCAAGCTGTCGTAAAG
The DNA here is from genome assembly GCF_964204655.1 of Triturus cristatus. NCBI lineage: Eukaryota > Metazoa > Chordata > Amphibia > Caudata > Salamandridae > Triturus > Triturus cristatus. Next base: position 1,219,008,748 of record NC_140592.1, read on the forward strand.
AATGTTGCTGCAGGAAAAAGGGGTGGAGGGGTAGTGTGTGAGGTAGGAGAATGTGCGGCAGGGTGTCGTCCTGGGGGTCTGGGTGGTGGTGTGGTCAGTGTGCAGGTGTGTGACGCTAGGGATCTCCATCAGCGGTAGGGAGAGCGAGTATTCTACGTGTCCGGCAGTAGGGTGGGAAAGGGAGATGGGCGAGGAAAGGAGGGTAATAAGGAGGAGGGGAGAGGTGCGGGGGAGAGAGGGAGGGCTACGTTCTGAAGGGTGGAGGGGATAAAGGGCAGGTGAAAAGGGGGGAGTCGGTGGGAGGGGGGCTGAGGCAGGTGGGGAGGAAGCCCATGGGAGGGAGGAAAGAGGGAGAGAGGGCCTGGCTCGCTACACCAGGTAGACTGTCTGTTATGCTCATTGGGGGCCAGAGGGGGATTGGGGTGGGGGGGAGAGGGTAGTAGCGGTCAGTAGTGGTACGGTTAGCTTTAAGGGGCATCTTGGAGGAAATGTTCCCATGCCTGGGTAAACACCTCTGTCTGATCTTGCAAACCATATATGACTCGTTCATAGTACGCTGTCTGTATCTCTACCACCATCCAGGCCTCTTGAGATGGAGACTATGCCGAGTGCCATTGACGAAGGACACAGAGTTTGGCCAAGGACAGCGGCGTATGTAGGAGGCAGTGTTGCGATCGTGATAGCTCCGGTGAACCTCCAAGATCATGTAGGAAAATCACAGGGAGAGTGAGGGGTAGCTGAAGGGGCATGGACCCTAGGGTATCTCCTATGTATGTCCAGAAGGATTGAATTGAAGGGCAGTCACATAAAATGTGAGTAAGGTCTCAGTGGGTGGCTGCACAGCTCCAGCAATTCGAGTGAGGCAGGAGGCCACACTTTTGTAGCTTTTGCGGAGTCCAATACCACTCATGGAGTGTCTTGAATAAGCAGAATATCAGTCGGGCTTCACGGGCGCCCCTGTCCAGGGCTTCTAGGATTTTAGGCCAGTCTTCTTCCTCAATGGTGATCTGAAGACAATTCTGCATTTGATGCGGAGGCTGCGGCAAACGGGTTGCGAAAAGAGATGGTTTGTGAATGTGCCTTAAAGGCCAGACACCGCGCCCTGATGTCGGCCCCATGTGTGAAGGTATTCATCCACAGGGGAAGGAGATAGGGTCCATGGACGGGCGTGCCCAAACAATGCAGCAGATAAAGATGCAGTTTTTCGTATTGCCAGGCGTGTCTTGGGTGGAGGCCAAACTCCTCCCTCAGGTGGTTAGAGGATTTCAGGTGTCCATCCTGCAGTACCTGGTCCAGTGTATGGATCCGCTCCTCTTCCCACTGTGGCTAGTGCCTGGGTCGGCTGCCCATACGGAGGCTGACATTGCCCCATAGGGGTGCTCTTTTGTGTAGTCGGTAGTCCACTCCGAGGATGTGAAGGAAGCGGAGCCAGGCCTTGGACATGGCTCGCATTACTGGGTGGGGTTGTGACGATTGGGGTATACAGGTCCTGAAAAGAAGGCCTAGTTCATTGTCACAAGTGAGAAGTGAGTACTCAGTATAAACCCATTGTGGGGGTCCGGAGTGCCCAGCAGTAAATAGGCAAGCTGGGAAAGGTGGAAGGCCAGGGAATCGTGTTACACTGAGTGCAGGCCCAAGCCGCCGCAGGAGCAGCACGCCATCAGTTTGGGAGAGGCTCATCAATGAGACAACGTGGTCAGTGGTACCGTGATGGGAAGCATACCAAGCGTGTATGTGAACAGCATAACGATCCTCACTACCTGCGCCCTGCCCCACATAGAGAAGCCTAGCAACTACCATTTTTCAAAGTCTGGTTTCATCTGTGTGATAAGGGGGCCAAGTTGTCTGTGATCATCTCTGTTGGGCCCCTGTTGACCAGTGTACCCAGGTATTTAAGCCAAGAGGCATTCCAGCGGAACGGGAATCCGTGGATCGTCGCTATTGTAGTACAAGTCGATAATGGTAGGACTTCGCTCTTGTCCGAGATTACCTTATAGCCGTACAATGATGCAAAATCGTCTTAGACGCCCAGCAGAGCTGGAAGGGATCTACTTAGGTCTCGTAGGGTGAGTAGGATGTAATTGGCATAAAGGTAAATCTTGGAGAGGCTACCTGCGATGGGGATGCCAGTGATAGCTGGGGAGTGGCAGCTGATGGAGGCTAAAGGCTCCATAGCCAGCAGGATTAAGAGTGGAGAGAGTGGACAACCTTGGCGCGTGCCACACCGAATCTGGAAGGGGTCGGAGATGAACCTTCCGTAGTTGACCTGGGCTGTAGGGCAGTCATACAGGAGCCGTACTTTGGAGATAAATGGGTCTCCCAGTTCGAACCGTTTCATGGTGGCAAAAAGGTACCCCCATTCGATACAATCGAACGCCTTCTCTGCATCCAGGGAGAGAGCCATCGTCTCCTTCGGCATGTATCTGGCTGCCCACAAACTATGCGCTAGGGTGCGAAGATGATTGCTGAGGGAACGGCCTGGTACGAAGCCAACCTGTGTGTTGTATATGAGGGAGGGGAGGACTGCTTTTAAACACGTCACAAGTATGCTCGCGAGGATTTTTATGTCGCCGTTTAGGAGCGAGATTGGTTGGTAACTGCCACACAGCAGCGGATCTCTACCTGTTTTGGGGAGGACTGAGATCACTGCCCTATTATAAAGGAACCTCAGGGAAGCCGTCCGCTCTGCCTCCTGGAAGGCCGCGTGGAGGGGGTCGACCACCTCCTCCCCTGCCCAGCGATAGAAATCAGCCGGAAAGCTGTCCTCTCTAGGGGCTTTGTGATAGGGTAGCTGACATATGGCTGTCGCAATCTCATCCTTACTGGTGTCTCCCGCTAGGAGCTCACAACCCTTGTCGGTCAAGCGTGGGAGGTTTATTGTTTCCAGGAACGCTGTGACTTGCTCCTCACCCGCTGGCATCTCCGGCGTGTAGAGCGTACCTTAGAACTTTGCAAATTCGTCAACAATGGCCTGAGGTTTGGTCAGTATCTCCCCAGGTGTCGTCCTAATAGCCGGAATTTTCATAGCGGCCTCTCTGTACCAGAGCTGGGCTGCTAGAAGGTGGCCTGCCTTCACTCGCTGTTGGTAATGTCTCCCTTTCATTTGTTGTAAGGCATACTTGGCTTTGGAGATGTACAAACTATTAAGGGCCATGCGAGCCTGTTCCAGGCATCGTTGGTTGGGTGCAGTGGGATGGGAGGAAAACAGGCAGTTGAGGGTAGCAATCTGTTCTTCCAGCCCGGCGCTCTGAAGGGAGGCCTGTAAATCGGCCATGGTGGCGTCTCTCATCATCTGGCCACAGAGGGTTGCCCTTGCGGCGCCCAGGGTACCCTGCGGGAGTCCACAGAATGCTTGTTATTTGCCATGTATGCAGAGACGTGGGCCCGGAGTTAGGCCTCACCGTGAGGGGAGCGGTACCTTTGTACATTCTAGTGCCACTGCTTGTGACCTGGGGAGGACAGGCCCACCTCCGAGGACAGTAAGACAGGGGAATAGTCAGACAAGGCAGCTTCCAGAATTCAGGATTCCTCTACGAGTGCCACGACCAGGTGTGAGATGAGAAAATAGTCCAGTCTGGACTGTGTGCCATGTACCAACAACAGGAAAGTGTATTCTTTGTCTGCTGAATGACATAGACGCCAATAATCAACAAGGCCATGATCAAAAGTAATTTCACATAGCATGGCCCTGTCTGCATCATTACCCTTATCTAGGGGGCCCGTCTTGTTGAGGATTGCGTCCCGGGCAAGGTTCCAGTCCCCACCGATAATGCAATTGGATGCATTGATCTCCACCAGTAGGCGATTGAGCTGGAGGAAAAAGGCATGTTTAGTACCCATCGGGGCGTAGAAGGAACTCACGCAGATAGATCTGTCTCCCACCTTTAGTTTTGCAAATGCATATATGCCATCTGGGTCAGACAACGTCTTCACCACTGTAGCATGCAGCGATTTGCTAATTAGTATCACTACTACGCATGTTCGTTGTGGGCAATTAGCGGCGGAGTTCGTCAGAACACTGCTGTGTATTACTCTGCCCACCCACTCTGCGTAGCTTGTCGGCTTCTAAGTCATCAAGGTGTGTCTCTTGCAGTAGGGCTACGTCTGCTCGCTTGGCCTATAGGTATGCAAGCACTTTCTTTCTTTTAATATTGTGCGTGAGGGCATGTACATTCTAGGAGAGGATGTGTGGTGCAGGTGTAGGCATGTGGATCTCGGGGTTTTCTGGGAGATGTGGGTGGAGGACAGTTGTCAGTGGGAGAGGGATGCGGTTCACCCGGGCAAGGGGGTGGCATGTGAGATGGAGATTCGTGACCCATCTAGGGGTGGAGGGGGGGGACAGGAGAGGGAGGGGAGGAGCAAACAGTGATCAGGAGAAGCTAGTGTGGTGAGGATTTATGGGGGAGAAGGATGGGTGGAGGAGAGTGGGAGTGAAGATGGAAGGGAGAGTAGGAGGAGAAGGGGTGCTGAGGGTCTAGTAGGGAGAGTAGGGTGTGGGTGCTGGGCACACTATAGAGGGTCTTGCAGGTGGATATCTACCAGGTGGGAGAAAGAGATCTTGTGATGAGTGGGGGGCTGAGGGATGAAGGGGAGGGGTAGCTAAGGGAGGGCTAGTGAATAGGAGACGCAGGAGGGGAGTGACTTTGTGCTGCGGATCTAGGCTTGTGGAAGTGGCTCACGGGTGGGCCCTTTCCGGGGCAGGCTGGGAAGCATGCACACATGCTTACATGCATGTGTATTCGAGCGTGTGGGAGTAATGGCAGGAGGTCAAGGTTTCGAGGTCCATGGGTTTAAGTCTGGGCAGGGGTCAGCTCTTCTAGCTGGGGAGATAGTGCGGGGGTAAAGACGTCGTAAGAGTTAGCTGCTCCACAGGAGGGGGCATCCGCTGTGGGGGCGCGCATGCATTTGCGTCTCTTGAAAAGATTTTTTTGTGTTGTACGGGTGGTTCCCCAGTTGGGGTGGGGATATGGAGTAAAAGAATAGCGGGGTATACATGGCTATAACACGACGGTTCAAGAAATCACACTCTAAGCCAACAATTGTACATAAGAAGTAGGAGGAAAACAACAAGAGAAGCATGTAACAACCATGTAAAGAATGGAAAGAGAGAGATAAGATGCAAAAGGGTATGCTGGTACTCAGCCCAGATGTATTTTACTAAAGGTGCAGTGTCATAGGGTGGATTTTGACAACACTTACCTTACAACATAGACAGCTCTGGAGTATCTCAAGTGGAACTTGCAAAGGACATAGACTGAAAAAGAACTCAAGGAAGGAAAAGAAGGAAAAAAACTAAGGAAAGGAAGACAAATGGAGAGAACAGGAAGAGGAAGGAGCTTGGACTTTTTTAACCACTAATGTTTGACAAATAAGGCTTTCCCATGCTGTTGCTAAGCTCTTTTTAGAAAGTTTGAGGTAGTTTGCGTGTAATTCTTTTAGTTTTTATCCTTTTTTCCACAACACCCTAGGGATTCTATAGGCACACAAGGTTTGTAGATTACACTGGAGGGAAATAAGAAAATAGCCAACATTTGCTAAACTTGTTTTGTGGGAAAAACGGGAAAAAAAGAGATGTGCAAATAAAGCGTTTCTTCTTTTTCTAAAAATGGCTTAAAAAATCTGCTGTGCTATGATCACCATCTTCCCAGATTTCAGGAAGAAGCAGAGCAGTATAAATATATATTTTTTCACCACAGACTTTGCATTTTACTGTTGGTGGGCCTAGTGCCCCCAAATGTCAACATGGACGGATTACATTTTTGCACTCAAAACCATTTTTTTGCAATGTGGGTATTTACGGCTTTTGGACCTGGGCTGAGCCACCATTAGGGAAACCTGCCAAACCCACAAATTTCCTCAAAACTAGACACATGGGGAAGTCCACAGTGGTATGACTTGCATGCACCTCCTGAGGTTTTCTTTTAACTCAGATGCCCTTGCAAACCTCAAACTTTGGCTAACAACACACATTTTCCTCACATTTCTGTGATAAAAAGTTCAGAAATCTCCAGGAAGCAACACATTTCCTAGCACACAATGCTCAATCATGTCTCCATATAAAATGTTACCCACTTGTGCAGGTGGGCCTTGCAGTCGCAACAAGTAATGGCCCAACACAACATAGGCAGATCTAATTTTTGTACTCAAACTGACAGTTTTGCAATTTGAATGGTTGTGGAATTTGGACGTTAGCTCAGCTGACACCCAGGGAAGCCTACCAAACACAGACATTTCTGAAAATTAGACAGCCGAGGGAGCCCAGGGTAGTGTGACTTCCATGGACCTCACAAGGTTTTTTTTTACCTTGAAGCTATTGCAGAACTTTGGCTAAAAATACACATTTCCCTCACATTTTGTGAGGAAAGTTCCAGAATCTGCAGGGCTCCACAAATTTTCTACCACTCAGCATTCCAACATGTCTTGCTATAAAGATGGTACCCAACTTATGTGGGTGTGCTAGTGCCCACTACAGGAAAGGCCCCAAATGGCAATGTGGAGGAATCAACATTTCCTGCCAAAATAATGATCTGATTTTGCAATGGGGATAGTTGCGATATTTGGGCCATAGCTCGGCTGTCACTCAAGGAAATCTATCAAGGCAAGACCTTTGTGAAAACTAGACACCCAGGGGAGTCGAGGGTGGTATGCCTTGCATAGATGCTACAAGGCATACCACTGTGTTTTCTTACCCACAATGTCCTGCAAACCTCAAACTTTGCCTAAAAGCAAGCATTTTCTTCACATTTATGTGATGGAAGCATCTGTAGAGATCCACAAAATTCCTACCACCCAGCGTTCCCTTACTTGCCCCAGTAAAAACACGAAAAACTTGATGTTCTGCAAAGTTTGAGATTTGCAGGTCATTTTACGTAAGAAAACTTTATAGGACGCACTCAAGCAACACCACCCTGACCCAAAAATATTTAGGTTTGATAGATTTTCCAAGGTGGCAGATGAGCCCCAATTCAATCAATGCAGACGTTTAGTATGACAAATGGGACGATATTGGGATTTAGGCCCATTCTGCTGGCCCATATGGAAAAACAACACCCAAAGGAGGGGGGGGGGGGCAGAAAGACTTTATTGCCTCTTTTCGGTTAGGGGTATGGCCTGATGCCTAGGGCGGACACTCTGACTAGTCGTCTTCTGCCTCCCCAGGGCAAATTAAAGGCAAACTCCTTTTCTGCCCCATAAGGAGGCAGAAAGGCTGATTTGCCCCATTTGGAGTGGGGTGTGGCCCTATGCCATGATGAACCCCCCCATCCCTGTCTTTTTTTAGATCTTCCCTGGTGTCTAGTAGGCTTTCTGCCTATGGGTGGGTGGTAATTGTGGGCAAAACCGCAATCTGTCTCCCTCCCAAGGGGCAAAAATACGGCATTGCACACTTCGTCAATATTCAATGCATTTACAGGAACCACCAGCACCGCGGTCCTGGAAAGGCAAGGGATGTCTGCTGGGTGGGCAGGCATCTTTAAATTTGTAGAGCGGAGTACTTTTGCCATAGTGGAAGTATGGTGCCCTGCCATGACGCCAGTACATACTCTGTCTACCAAATTCTAAATAAAGCCCATAGTCCTTTAAGTCCCAATCCACCCCAGGAGTACACCCAGGACCTCAGGGGAGGCATTTAGATACTCACAGGGTGTCAGGCAGAGGCCAGCAGAAGGATTAAGTCCAGGTACACTGGTCAGGTAGGTACTTACAAGAAAAGGCCTCTTGTAGCTTGTTGCGTCTCTGTAGCTTTACCAAATCAGCCTCAGGACCCTTGGAGTACATTTCTTCGTTCCAGGTTACAAGAAGGAGCAAGTCCAGTTCTTCAGGGCTCTTCTCAGGTCACAGACAGCAGGTCCAGTCATCTTCTGATTGTCCCAGGTCCAGGAAGTAGTCTGAAGTGGGTGCCTGGAGGTGCCACATGTATCCCTGGCAGTAGCCGGTGGGTGGGAATGACTCCTGGGCATGCCCACACCAATGTTTTAAATTTCCCAGGGCCAACACTACCCACTTTGGGCATTTTCAAGATGGTGACAGTTGTCTGCCACACTAAACGTGGGCTCTTAGGGCTGGGGTTGGTTTGTGTGGGGAATGTATTATGGGAATCGAGTGTCCTCCCACATCTAACACTTAAATCCAGTTTGAGGCAGCCACTGTACCCACAATAATCCCAGAGACAGAAGTCTGGTTGGAAAAAAAGCATAGTGGGCTACAGGTTTACATATGGGTGAGTTATTAATATTTAAAAGGGAGGTTATCACCTTTCAAAAGATTTTATATTGACTGGTCGAATTGCATTTTTTATGCTGCTACATTCAGGCTACAATAAAAGGCTTTGAGCCATGTTTGCTCTACCAGTGTAGAGGATGGCACAATAGGTACTGCAGTCCACTATTGACATTTAACTTAGAGACCATAGGTACACTTTGTACCATATGCTATGTGAGAGAGATGGGTGGAAAATAAAGCGAGGAGGTCTTATTGGCTGTTGAATGATGGCGACATTTATTAAAGTCAATCACAGTAGAAACGACAATGACAACGAAGGGTATGGAAGAAGGAAAACGGTGTTGTCTTGGTTCCGAGTATTGTGGGTTGAGTATCGTCTTCTTCTCCGCGGGATGATGGCACCTCCCCGAGTAAGCAAAAAGAAACAAGAGGCGGTTAATGCGGTTGTCCTATCAGGCAAACGGTTATTCAACGTGTGAACCGTGCCTTCACTGTGATACAACAGCTAGGGTTTGGGAAAATAGAGGGGAGGTTTAGAACGGTAGTCCGTTATGCACCTCCGTTAACTCTCGTTCAAACCGTAAAAGGAAAAGAACGTGAAAACAAAAAATAATATTACAAACAAAAAAAAGGAAAGGCAGAACGAACTTAGGGGGTATTTACGGCCTGTCACTCCACCGGTTTTCTTTAATTTACTTGATATCCCCGATTTTCAGGAGAAGTAAATGAATGAGGGCTGCCTCTCTCGTAATTGTGGTTACGTTGATTATGATACCGTCCACAGTGGTTAACGAAGGCCGTGAGCGGGGTGTGAGGGGAAGTGAGGAAAAGGTGCAAGTGATTTTCACCCCCTCTACCAGTGCCCCTGGAATCCCTTGGATTCACCACCCCCCTCCCTTCCCTTAGTTTAGTGTCCCTTGCCCCAAGTTACATACCGCAGGGGCCGCAGCTCTCCTGAGCTAGAGCGGCCTTACAGCGTCCTCCGGGGCTGACCACCAATCCTCCACCACTCTTCCGGTTCAACGCCGGCTGTCTCCGCTCGTCTCAGGGGTTCCTCGTCTGCTTCTCGTCCTCGCTCTGCCCTCAGCCCGTCTGCTTCTCGTCCTCGCTCTGCCGTCAGCCCGTCTGCTTCTCGAACACGCACCCTTGGCGTCTCCCGGGATCCCTCTTTCTGCTACAGACTTCTACCCCTTCGTTAAAGGCGCTTCATTCCATTGGTTGTCACGGGGGAGGGGAGGTTCCTTGACCTGCAGGGAAAAAGGGCCGAAGGATATTAACTCTTGGTGATCCGTCTCCAGCTCCAGCGTTATACTGGACTCCGCAAGGTGGCGGCTCGGCTCCGTCTCACATGCTAATTAGGAATATGCAAATTCCACCATGTTTAAAGGAGGAGCAGAGGCACTTTACTACTAATTTGCAGTGGTAACATGCAGAGTTTTAAAGCCAGCAAAGCATAAGGTCCAGCAAAAGGGGAAAAATCGGGGGTGACCATGAAGAAAAGGTGGATTTCCTATGGTAAACAGACATAATATCGAATTCAAAATATCGACAGGACAGAATATCGAGTTTTTAATATAGAATGGACAGAATATCGAATTGCCAAAATATAGTGGTGAAGAATATCGAAAATCAGGTAAGAAATAAAATATCGATTTAAATAATATAGAAGTAAGTAATATCGACAGTCATAATATAGTTGTTAAAAATATCGAATTTTTTATAGTGTTTTAAGTGTTAGTATATGTGTTAAAAGTATGTATACATTTTGGAATGTATGTTTGAATATTTTTAAAGTAATTAATTTTATGTTATTTAATTTTTGTGTAATTTAATTCCGTAGCGGGTTGTGGGTTTATAGGGGATTAGGGTGGGAAGTAATTTAATTATAGTACATTAAATAATAATTTTTAGGAATTATTAAATATTTTTAATTTAATTTTGAGTTTTACTTCTGTAGCGGGTTGTGGGTTTATAGGGGAATAGGGTGGGAAGTAATTTAATTGTTATTAGGTAATTATTAATTGGTATTGAAAATTAATTGGTTGTTGATTAATTATTAATTGGTAAATCATTTTTATTAATTGGTAATTAATTAGTATTAATTGTTTAATTGATAATTATGTTAATTGTATTAATTTATTATTTGTAGCGGGTTGTGGGTTTATAGGGGAATATGGTGGGAATTAATTTAATCGTAAATAATTAATTATTGAAATAATTTTTGTATATTGCTAATTAATTCTTAATTCATTATTAATTGGTATTAATTTTATGTATTAATTTTTGGTATTGAAAATTAATTGATTGTTAATTAATTATTAATAGGTTATTAATAAAAACATCAGTATTTATAATAAAGTAATGATTAAATATTGTTTGATTGGTAATTAATTTTAATATTTTTATTTGGTATTAATAATTTATTTATTTTTAATAAAATATTAAATTATTATTTTCCCTACTATTGCACTCACTGGAGTGGAAATAGTAATTTTTACCCCTACGCTATCCAACGCTTTCCCTACTATTGCACTCACTGGAGTGGGAATAATCATTTTTACCCCTACGGTATCCAACGCTTACCCTAGAGTTGCACTCACTGGAGTGGGAATAGTACATTTTACCCTCCCGCTATCCAACGCTTTCCCTACTGTTGCACTCTCTGGAGTGGAAATAGTAATTTTTACCCCTACGCTATCCAACGCTTTCCCTACTGTTGCACTCTTTGGAGTGGGAATAGTAATTTTTACCCTCCCGCTATCCAACGCTTTCCCTACTGTTGCACTCTCTGGAGTGGGAATTGTAATTTTTACCCCTACGCTATCCAACGCTTACTCTACAGTTGCACTCACTGGAGTGGGAATAGTAATTTTTACCCCTACGCTATCCAACGCTTTCCCTACTATTGCACTCTTTGGAGTGGGAATAGTAATTTTTACCCCTACGCTATCCAACGCTTTCCCTACTGTTGCAGTCTCTGGAGTGGGAATAGTAATTTTTACCCCTACGCTATCCAACGCTTTCCCTACTGTTGCACTCTTTGGAGTGGGAAAAGTAATTTTTACCCCTACGCCATCTGACTTTTTCCCTACTGTTGCACTCACTGGAGTGGGAATAGTAAATTTTGCCCTCCCGCTATCCAACACTTTCCCTACTGTTGCACTCTCTGAAGTGGGAATAGTAATTTTTACCCCTACGCTATCCAACGCTTTCCCTACTGTTGCACTCTCTGGAGTGGGAATAGTCATTTTTAGCCCTACTCTATCCAACACTTTCCCTACTGTTGCATTCTTTGGAGTGGGAATAGTAATTTTTACCCCTACGCTATACAATGCTTTCCCTACTGTTGAAGTCACTGGAGTGGGAATAGTAAATTTTACCCTCCCGCTATCCAATGCTTTCCCTACTGTTGCACTCTCTGGAGTGTGAATATTAATTTTTACCCCTACGCTATCCAATGCTTTCCCTATTATTGCACTGTCTGGAGTGGGAATACTAATTTTCACCCTCCCGCTATCCAATGCTTTCCCTACTGTTGCACTCTCTGGAGTGGGAATAGTAATTTTTACCCTACCGCTATCCAACGTTTTCCCTACTATTGCACTTACTGGAGTGGTAATAGTAAATTTTAGCCACCCGCTATCCTACGCAAAAAATATTGCATTTTTAAAATTAATATTACGTTAATATATATGTATGATTTTTTTTTTTACTTACATTAATTATTTATTAAGTTTCAAGTAATTTAAGTATTTTTAAGTATGTTTCAGTTAATTACATGTTTTATTTCATTAATTTTACATTAATTTTAAGACATTTACAATAATTCGATATTGTGACTAACTATATTTTTTACAACGATATTTTGGATTCTATATTTTTGTACTTACCTGTTTGGAGATAGAGATTCGATATTTTGGCATTCTATATTTTTCCTTCGATATTTTGGCAATTCGATATTCTTCTTCTCGATATTTCGTCAGTGATCCTTTCCTATAGTCATTGATGGTTACGTTTTTTTCCTCCATTTAGGTGCCAATTCGGATCCTGGAAAAAGTTTCCCCGTACGACTCGTATCCGGTCTTTTTACCGTACGAATCGTACAAGTAGCGTACAAACTGCCAAGTACGATTCGTATGGGAAACAGTCCATACGAATCGCATTGGGAAAATTTCCCCACACGTCCTCGGGTCAGAAAAAGTGTCCGACACATCCCCGGATGATTTTACGCACAAATGTGAAAAGTGAAGTCCGACCGCGCAAGTACGATCACTCCCGTCTTTTCGATTTCACAACTGTATGGAAATAACACCGTACGGACCGAACTCCCATAGCAAGCATGGGGACACGTGCCCGCACACGCGCCGAACACCCCACCAAAGACCCCGCATGTACGTGCTAAACGCCCCCTGGCCGAGCATGTACGCGCCGAACCCCCACCCATGTATGTACGGACCGTACCCCCACCCCACCCCACCACACCCGTGTATGTACGGACCGTACCCCCACCCCACCAGTGTATGTACGGACCGTACCCCCACCCCACCAGTGTATGTACGGACCGTACCCCCACCCCACCCCACCCGTGTATGTACGGACCGTACCCCCACCCCACCAGTGTATGTACGGACCGTACCCCCACCCCACCCCACCGGTGTATGTACGGACCGTACCCCCACCCCACCAGTGTATGTACGGACCGTACCCCCACCCCACCAGTGTATGTACGGACCGTACCCCCACCCCACCCGTGTATGTACGGACCGTACCCCCACCCCACCAGTGTATGTACGGACCATACCCCCACCCCACCCCACCCGTGTATGTACGGACCGTACCCCCACCCCACCAGTTCTATTTTTCCTTCGATATTTTGGCAATTCGATATTCTTCTTCTCGATATTTCGTCAGTGATCCTTTCCTATAGTCATTGATGGTTACGTTTTTTTCCTCCATTTAGGTGCCAATTCGGATCCTGGAAAAATTTTCCCCGTACGACTCGTATCCGGTCTTTTTACCGTACGAATCGTACAAGTTGCGTACAAACTGCCAAGTACGATTCGTATGGGAAACAGTCCATACGAATCGCATTGGGAAAATTTCCCCACACGTCCTCGGGTCGGAAAAAGTGTCCGACACATCCCCGGATGATTTTACGCACAAATGTGAAAAGTGAAGTCCGACCGCGCAAGTACGATCAATCCCGTCTTTTCGATTTCACAACTGTATGGAAATAACACCGTACGGACCGAACTCCCATAGCAAGCATGGGGACACGTGCCCGCACACGCGCCGAACACCCCACCAAAGACCCCGCATGTACGTGCTAAACGCCCCCCGGCCGCGCATGTACGCGCCGAACCCCCACCCATGTATGTACGGACCGTACCCCCACCCCACCCCACCCCACCACACCCGTGTATGTACGGACGGTACCCCCACCCCACCAGTGTATGTACGGACCGTACCCCCACCCCACCAGTGTATGTACGGACCGTACCCCCACCCCACCCCACCCGTGTATGTACGGACCGTACCCCCACCCCACCAGTGTATGTATGGACCGTACCCCCACCCCACCCCACCGGTGTATGTACGGACCGTACCCCCACCCCACCAGTGTATGTACGGACCGTACCCCCACCCCACCAGTGTATGTACGGACCGTACCCCCACCCCACCCGTGTATGTACGGACTGTACCCCCACCCCACCCGTGTATGTACGGACCGTACCCCCACCCCACCAGTGTATGTACGGACCGTACCCCCACCCCTCCAGTGTATGCACAGACCGTACCCCCACCCCACCAGTGTATGTACGGACCGTACACCCACCCCACCAGTGTATGTACGGACCGTACCCCCACCCCACCAGTGTATGTACGGACCGTACCCCCACCCCACCAGTGTATGTACGGACCATACCCCCACCCCACCAGTGTATGTACGGACCGTACCCCCACCCCACCCCACCCGTGTATGTACGGACCGCACCCCCACCCCACCAGTGTATGTACGGACCGTACCCCCACCCCACCAGTGTATGTACAGACCGTACCCCCACCCCACCCGTGTATGTACGGCGCGTACCAACACCCCACCAGTGCATGTATGCGCCGAACCCCCACCCGTGTATGTACGGCGCGTACCAACACCCCACCAGTGCATGTACGCGCCGAACCCCCACCCGTGTATGTACGGCGCGTACCAACACCCCACCAGTGCATGTACGCGCCGAACCCCCACCCCACCAGTGTATGTACGGACCGTACCCCCACCCCACCAGTGTATGTACGGACCGTACCCCCACCCCACCCGTGTATGTACGGACCCTACACCCAGCCCCCCCTGTATGTACGGTGCGAAACACCACCACCCATGGACGGTGCGGACCAACACCCTGCCCGTGTTCGTACGCACCCTACCCCAGGCCCACACACCAGCACCCTCACCCAACATCGCCCATGTACGAGTCGTACTAAGCCATAGCAAAGGACAGCACTGTACAACAACATGGCCCATGTACGCACCGTACAGACGCAAAAAACACTCGTACTGAACCAGGACAAACCAAAAAAATACAAGGAGAGTCAATTCGATGCACACAACACCACAAAACATATCCAACAAGGCCAAATACATCCTATAGACTGACCTGCAACTGACAAACAGATAAACAGAGGCCCAAACCACTACCACTCACCCAAAGTTCAAACACAGCCACACCCACAAATGGACCAATAAAAAGGCCCAACACACACAAACCATGATCCTTTGCAACAGATCCACTGCTGCCAGACCCCAGAGACAACGCACTGCACCATACTACAACCATCAATACACCTTACACTTGCACTCTTTCACACAACCACCATCACAAACACACCCTCATCACATTCACACACACACACCCACACACCCACAACCATCCACACCCCCACACCCATCCACACCCACACCCCACACCATGCCCACCAACAAGAATCCAAAGTTCACAAAGGACGAGCTGGAGGCCCTTGTCGACGAAATCCTCAGAGTCGAGCCACAGCTCTTTGGAACATTGGTCAGACGGACCAGCATATCAGAAAAAACTGCCATGTGGGAGAGGATAGTCAATTCCGTGAATGCTGTTGGGGCCACCAGAAGGACCAGGCATGAGTGCCAAGCCAGGTGGTACGATCTGCGGAGGACGGTCTGCCGCAAAATGACCGACGACCACAACCAGGCCAACATCACTGGAGGAGGGCCGCCCCGCAGACTGGTACAGTACCATCCCTGGGAGGAGAAGGTGATGGCCACGCTGCCGCTGGTGGGAGTAGACGGACTAGAAGGAGTCCGAGAGCCTGGTGAGTACACAAACAACTCACCTCACATGGGGGGAACGCCATATACAACCCAAATACCAAGCATGCACGGAACCCCCCCAAAGGCAGCACCGGACACAACCACACACATGCCACTAGCGCCTCCATGCCCCATGCCCCAAGCAAGGCCATGCCAAGTCACAGGCCACACAAAACACCAACACAAGACAGGATGTGCCTGATGCCGGGAGGGTGGGCCTCAAAACTAACATAGAGCAACTCTGAAGCACACAACAATGCCCTCAGCCCATGTGGCTTAGGGCACAGCCATACAAACAGTGTGTCCCCACACAGTACTGTTTTGCCTGCTAATGGTGGCCGCGTTGCAGGACGACATGGGTATGAAGGCACAATTTGCACATAACTGCAGCCAATGAAGACTCAGCACACTGAAAGAGTGTCAGCAGACACCGCCACAGCAGCAGCGCAGACTCAGACACTCCGCCCAATGGGTGCCGGCAGAGAAGAAACAAACCCACATGAACAAGCCAATGGCCTTTGAAAGACCTGCAAACTGTGTGTGCCCAGGAAGCTGGGCTGAGGTGACAGAGGGTGACACACAGAGGGAGGGAGGAGGCTGACAGAGGGAGGGAGAAAGGGAGACACAGGGAGACGGACAGAGGGAGGAGGATGACAGAGGGAGGGAGAAAGGGAGACAGAGGGAGACGGACAGAGGGAGGAGGCTGACAGAGGGAGGGAGAAAGGGAGACAGAGGGAGACGGACAGAGGGAGGAGGCTGACAGAGGGAGGGAGAAAGGGAGACACAGGGAGACGGACAGAGGGAGGAGGCTGACAGAGGGAGGGAGAAAGGGAGACAGAGGGAGACGGACAGAGGGAGGAGGCTGACAGAGGGAGGGAGAAAGGGAGACACAGGGAGACGGACAGAGGGAGGAGGCTGACAGAGGGAGGGAGAAAGGGAGACAGAGGGAGACGGACAGAGGGAGGAGGCTGACAGAGGGAGGGAGAAAGGGAGACACAGGGAGACGGACAGAGAAAGGAGGCTGACAGAGGGAGGGAGAAAGGGAGACACAGGGAGACGGACAGAGGGAGGGAGAAAGGGAGACCGAGGGAGACGGACAGAGGGAGGAGGCTGACAGAGGGAGGGAGTAAGGGAGACAGAGGGAGGCCAAATGACCCTTGGGTGGTGTGGCCATGTCCGCTCGTCAGCAGGTGGACTGTGTGCATGTAGACAAGGTTTGGCAGTGCCTGAACCCCCCCCTCCTTCCATTGATAAACACTGGGCCATGTGTCAATCTGTGCACAAGTACATCCGTGCTGCAGGCACAAACCTAACCATACACCCAGTAAACCTACCCACTGTGTTTGTTAGAACCCTGTCACAAATGCTTAAGTTACCTACCTGCATTCTCCAATAGCATGGAAAAAACACCAATTGCCCACATACAGTGCAACACGTAATGCGGCTCTGCATGGCTTGCTACGCCCGCTCACTACACTGCTGACTGCGTACCCAAAATATGCATCAACTAAGATTGTGTCACACAGAGGTAAAGTGTTGAAAGCTGTGGCCAAGGGACATACCCATGCACAAGTGCACTGTGTGAGGAATGCTAGCCAAATCAAACCACCCAGAGGAACTGTGCCAAATCAAAAAAGAATGAAACATGGATGTCGCATGTAACACAATTAACACTGTCTCTCTCACACACAGGTCAACGTCATCGATCTCCCCCCAACACTGGGGGGAAGACTCACAGGACCAGGCTCTTCGTGAAGAGGACCCCACCGGCAGCGACGACTCTCACCACTCCGTGGACGACCCAGACCAACCTGGCCCCTCTGGTGTCCAACCACCTGCAGCACCTGCGGCAGGTACGACTGTGCCAACCACCACCCCCATTCCTGCCACATCCCAGGACACACCCAGGAGCCCTGCCCGCACACAACAACACAGCCAGTCTGTCCAGGAGGGACAAGGTGCTCCGGGCACCCAGGAGGAGGCAGGCGACACCGCAAATGCCATCCCTCAGGGGTCCTGGAGACCCGATGTGCCAACAAAACGGCAGGCCAGGCGCAAGTGGGCAGGGGTGTTGGGAGTGGAGGACGGCGGAGGCGCGAACCTGCCCGGTTGGCTCAGGACCCGGCTATGGGACACGTCAGAAACATCCTGGACGCATACCGGCGTGACTCCAGAGGCATCGCCCAGGTAGTGGGGACCCTCAATGAGATGAAGACCCTGCAGGTGGAGTATCATGCCAGGATGGAGGCAAGACTGGAAGAGCTCCTGGCGGTGCACAGGGACGTAAGCCAATCCCTCCGTCAGATCGCCCAAAGCCTGGCAAACCCTCCCTGTGCCACCAGGCTTAGAGCAGCACCAGAAACAGGGAGGGAGGAGGAGGAGGAGTCATCTGATGGAGCGTCCCTTGTATCGTCAAGGCCTGCCTCTGAGGGTCCCCGCAGGAAGGTGGGTCGTCCACGAAAAAGACCGTGAGAGTCAGCGGAACATCACCATCTCCCAGGTCACCTGGCCTGGCACCTGGCCCTCTGGCCCAACATCAGCACAGCACCAAAGGACATTCTCTGCCACATGGCCTTGCTGGTCACTGTCTGACCAATGTTGACATAGACTGTGGCACAGACTCTGACGACTTTCAATGGCAAGGACACCAACTCCCCCTGTGAACTTTGGATTCTACACTCCCGCCAAGCACCTCGTCACCCCCCCAAACACGTACCCCAGCACTAATTAAATTCATCACAATCACAAGATGATGCCGTCATTTTGCATTATTCCACTACATGTGTGTGTTGTAAAGTCAAACCATGCCTGATTGCTGAAGTAACTCCAAACATCCATACCCTGGGGTCTGAGTCTGGCACAGGACACACATGGGTCACAATGTACCATCCAAGACAGACATGGAGCACCATACTCACCCGTGATGGGCCCAACCAGCTGAGGGGGTGCCCGCACAACTGTGCCTACAGACCTATTTAGAAGAGCAACAGTCATGCGCAGAGGTCAGGGATCATGTGGAGTGTCCTGGGGTGGGAGTCCCAGGTATGTGTAGACACGTGGCAGAACCATGTCCTGCATGCTTGAGTCAGGTGGATGTGGAGAATGGTGGGCCAGCCAAGGTTGGATGCATGGAGATGGCACAATTGGGTGTTGGATCACAGTGCCACATGGTTGTCTTGTGCTAGTGTGCTGCATCCTGAGTGTGTGCATGGATTGAGAAGGTCATCCTGCAGCTGGCAGTGACCCACTCCCCCATCTCTGTTTGACGTTGATGTGGCCTGGTCGCGGGATGTAGTAGCAGAGCTGTGCAGATGCACCCTAGATGTGGACAAGTATCATGGGATTTCTAACGCACATGTCCGTAGAGTGCAGGGAAGGATTAGACACGGATGTCGTAGTTGACCTGGGGGATGGTCTCCCTCTTGCCATGAGGTGGATGGAACTGGGGATCTTGTGCATAATGCAGAGTGTGCTGCCGCATGAGGCACAGATGCTGCTGATCAGCATAGCACATGTCAGCAAGCAATCCATGATGAACACCAGCTCGTTTGCATGGACACTGGGTGCCCTTGCTGCAGGGCCTGCAGCAGCATGCGCCATGTCAAGGAAACAATGCCAAAAGTAGCACACAAAGACAAGGATCCCAGGAAGGAACTATGCAAAAGGTGTATGTCAAGGAAGGAATTTCTGGTTAAACATGGCACACACACACACAATGGATTCACATGCAGCACAGTGGCCGTCGTTGAGACTGACATGCCACAATACCTACACAGCCATGGACATCATGCACAATACAGAACCTAATCCCTGACAAACAGCTTGCATCTTGCTACTCTACACATAGACTCATATGCACCATCCCTGAAAACAATGTCAGACATGCCGCATGCACAGTGGCAACAGACCACCATTGACAGAGATGAGGCACCTTGGAGGCAGAGGGACACCTTTATTACTCATGTGTGTCGGAATGCCAATCCAACTTGGTCAACACATACACAGGTCATGTGGATGAACACGTGGGACCAACACTGGCACCCCCCTTACCACCACAGATGCTGGAAATCCATGGCACTGGCACACAAGTGACGGGTTACAGCTCAACTGCCCCTGCTGCTCACGGAGAGCCTGCTAGACACCATTGAGCCCCTAATGGGGAATTCACACACCATGTCAACCCGGTCCAACCCGTATGTTTCCGAGGCCAGTGTTACACACATTGATGGCTCCATCACAATCCCATTACAGATGACTGTCACCAAGTCTGACCATCAATTCAGGTGAATTCTGCTCCAGGTCATGTGCCCCATGGTGAATCTACATGTATGTAAAGTATCCAAACATGAACAGGAGCAGTGCACACACATTCAACACAAATACCACTCCCAAAAAGCCGTGCTGCATCCCTTACCCGAAGGAGATTTGCGAACTTGTCCGTGCATGTAACGCTGAATCTGCACATGTTGCTGTGTTCATGAGGAATAGCAGGAGCACAACAATGCCACCAGCAGACAGCATGCGCAAGTACCTGTGGATGGGAGAGACACCAGAAGTCAGCCAAAAGAAGCACATCCGCATGCATGTGCATGTACTCGACACGAATTAGGTTGTCAACATGCTAGGTGACAATGATGACTCAGGAAAAACATTCTTCGATTGCACCATCACTCGAGTGACACATCCAAGAACACCTCTGACTCACTTGGAAGACATGCAGATGGAAACACACATTGCAACACTTGCCACACACAGCCCAATGCGTGCACACTCAGACACTGGAACTCACCACTAAGCAAAGAATTTGCGTATGAGCCGACTCCGCATGTCCTCTACCGCCTGCTCCTCCTCCACATCACTTGCCTCGTGGCCAAGCCCTTCATCCTCCACGGGTGGATGGTCCTGCTCATCTAGATCCAGGATGAGTGGCACAGCTTTCTCCACTGCCATGTTGTGCAGCATCCAGCACACGAGGAATATCTTGCAGACCTTCACCGGTGCATATGGGAGTGCGCCACCGGTCTTGTGGAGGCAACGGAATCGGCTCTTCAGGAGGCCAAATGTCCTCTCTATCACTCGCCTGGTCCGCCCATGGGCGTTGTTGTAGCGGTGATCGGCAGCCGTGCTGGGGTTGTGGAGAGGCGTGATCAGCCATGGCATGTTGGGATAGCCAGCGTCCCCTACATGGACACATCATGGACAAGAGTGGGTCAGGAGGAGCAGTAAGACAGGAAGATGACGTTAAATACAGGACTGCCAGGGTATACCCACCAACAATACATGCTCGTTCGTTGCGCAGCTGCAGCATCATTTCAGGCACCCTGCTACGCCTCATGATGTACGCATCATGTGCTGATCCTGGAAAACGAGCACAGACATGTGAAATCACCATGTTGGCAAGACACACCGCAAGGGCATTAATGGAGTGGTAATGCTTGCGGTTACGGAAGGCTACCTCCTGTGCCTGTGGTGGTACCAAAGCCACATGTGTTCCATCTATGGACCCAATGACATGCGGCATCCCTCCCAGGGCATAGAACTCACGCTTAACACCTGTCAACTGCTCAGGAGTTGGGAATTTAATGAACTCATCCAGGTGAACCAACATGGCCTCTAAAAAATCATGCAGCACACGGCTGAACATGGTTTGGGACATGCCACCCACATGGGCAATGGTATGTTGAAAGGTACCCGTGGCCAAGAAATGTAGGGCTGCCATCACCTTCATCTTGGGTGTCAGTGCACCAGGATACCTGTGTAGCGGTTGGAGGTGTGGTGCCAGCCGTGTCGTCAGGTCCTCAATCAAGCATTGGGGGAAGCGGTAGCGGCGGATACAGTCATTTTCCCGCATGTCAGCCAAGTCCGGAATTGGTCGAAGGAGAGGCGGAGCCCTGCAGTGAATTAGAAGGGACAACGAAGAGTGAGTACAGTACACCACCAATGTCAATGTACAGAGCACATGCTCAACAGGCAATACACATATGCCACATACAGAGTCAGTTCTGTGCAATATGCCCTGGACACGTATGCCAGGCATGTGACACTCCTACCAAGAGCCAGCTACAAAAGTTGATTCTCAACCTCAATATGCCATGCCATGAAACTAGCTGTGGGCCAGTGTAAGTGAGCAGGCAGATGCATGACGGGAGTTACAGACAACCAAATATGTGCAGAGGAAGGATGTTCATTGCACAGACAGGTTGCGGAACACTAGAGGCACAGGTCAAATGTCATAGAATAAGGACAGACCACACACATTGCCATGAAGGATTACATGTCAAGACTGATCACACATACATTGAGAGTATGCAGATATGTCCTTGTTTTGGAACTCCGTGTCGATGCATACATACACACCTAACGTCGGATCACACATGTGTGCTGGTGTGCGTAACAGTGTGCCATGCCCATCTACACACAGACACATGTTGGTTGCAGCTACAGCAGATGCATTTGACCAAACACCTACAGCAAACCTATGGGAACACATCACACACACATGACATGGCTACAGCGTGCAACGCGGGCATTCACTTGTCAGGGGTAACATTCCGTGTACCTGGCATCAGGGGACATTTGCGGGTGTCGGTGACTGTGCCATGCCAGTGACGCATGGCCCACCAAGTCAGTACTCCATGCACACATGTCAAAGGAGTGAGGGGGATGTGTGGCACATGGGGCACCATCACACGTGACATGTGTACACAGCTCATCATACTGTAATTAGCTTCACACCTCAGGAGTATGTTGCCACATCACAGCCTGACCCACCTGTGCCCGACACATGTAGTACTGCACAGACAATGCCTTGATGTCCAGCCTTGGACAAGTATGTCAGCTCTATTCCTTTCTGTGTGCTGCGGTCACCACTGTCAGGTGTGAAATGCACCGTACATGCGCTCTGAGGGCGTGTGTACGTTCCCCATCACTATGGGAGTGCTGTCGTAGGCCTACCCATAGTGATACAGAGCGTACATGCGTGTGTACGGGGCGTATCACTATGGGTACGCCTACGCGTGCAAACCCATAGTGAAATGGGCCGTACACGCGTGTGTACGGGGCGTATCACTATGGGTACGCCTACGCGAGCAAACCCATAGTGAAACGGGCCGTACACGCGTGTGTACGGGGCGTATCACTATGGGTACGCCTACGCGAGCAAACCCATAGTGAAACGGGCCGTACACGCGCGTGTACGGCCCGTTTCCTTATGGGTTTGCTCGCGTAGGCGTACCCATAGTGATACGCCCCGTACACACGCGTGTACGGCCCGTTTCACTATGGGTTTGCTCGCGTAGGCGTACCCATAGTGATACGCCCCGTACACACGCGTGTACGGGCCGTTTCTATGCATTTGGGGTGCCCTAGGTCCCTGGAACTCACCGTCCCTGTGTGTGAATGTCCAAATTACATAGGGGACACATGAGGGACAAGTATAAAGCCCTACATGCATGCTGGTTGTCATGGAGACCGAGTTTAAAGTTTGAATTTTTTTCATCAGGTACCCAGCTAAAGTCGGTTTGAAAGAATCTACTTTGTTGCGAAGTGGTTGTTGAGTTGACATCATGCTCAATGAAAAAACAGAGCAAAGCCACTGACTGTGGTAGGTTTGAAGGGATTGGAGGAAACATAGGATGCAAATGTGAGTGACCAATCACTCTGTACTCCTGTGAATGAAACAGGGCAGCAAGGCAGATATAAGGCAGCCAGGTCCCATGAGAGAGCACTTGCCTGCACATCGTTTGATTCCACAACACTGCTGCTGCTCGTGAATCCTCTGGCACCATGTCCAGGTCTGTGGAGAGGGCCCAGCCTTAAACCCACGAGGAGAACCAAGCCCTGCTGGATGTGATCCTCCCACAGTACACCATGCTGTATGGTCGACCAGGGGTTCAGGTGAGTGCTGAGTCCACTAGCAAAGACTGTGCCCCTTTTTGGTGACTGTGACTTCTGCCATTGTGTCCAGGTGTAACACACATGCAATGTACTGTAGGGTGGGTCCCGGGTGGGGGAATGCCTAATGTCTCCCAGCCAGAGCATGCTGTGGTGCATGTCTGCTCTCCTCACTTGCATTGTGTGTACTGTGACAATCACTGCATGTGGCATTACACATTCTGCCTGTCTAATCCTCCTGGGAATGTTGTTACTACAGTCCTTATGTGAATCTGTGGTCCCCCCAGTGTGACAGGTGGCAGTACCCACAGATGTGTGTTTGTTTAGTGTACCTGTGCTGAGAGTGTACAAATGATGTGTTTGTCCCCTGGACATTGGTGTGTGTGTGTAAGTCCCCTGTCATGTGGGTGAGTGCATATGTGGAGTGTAGCACCCCAGCTGCATGAGGGATGGATATACCCTGCCCATCTGATGTGAGCAGGGAGCAGTGCTGTGTGTCTGCGGTGATGGGCCAGCCCCACACCTGTGACACTCCCCAGTCTAGCGGCACATGTGCAGAGTGAGGTGTGTAGCTGCAGTCGGCAATGGCAGGTGATTGTCCTGTGGCTGTGTGTGTCTGTGTACTCTGCTGAGGGCGCCTCAGTGGCCTGTGGCATGTGACTGCTTTGAGGTGCTGCACATAATCCTGGTGTCGCTTGTGATGCACAGTGTGAGCCTGGATGATTGATTGTGTCGTACCCCTCATGCCACCTGTGTACTCTACAATGCCACCTAGTGCATTTCGCCTTCCACAGAGGAAAATGTCCCTATGACACAGGTGTAATGAGTTTGATGAATTCTATGCCCTGTTAAAACCAGCCAAATTGTCCTAATGTGTGTCTCTGTGACATGTCGCAGGTGTATTGATGTTGTCTCACTTTTTCATCCTCACAGGTAGGCGCCTGTGCCAAGGAGCAGATCTGGAAGGAAGCCGTCAGTGCCGTGAGGAAGACGGAGGGTCGGAAGCGGCGCCTAGCCCAGGTGAGGAAACGCTGGCAGGATATCCGGTGCTGGACGCGGAGGATCGCACGGGTCCTGCTGGGGGACTCACCTGTGAGCCAAAAGAACCATGGGCGCCGCCGTCTGACCCACATCCACAAGCGTGTGCTGGCGGTCGTCTTCCCTGACATGGACAGGCGCTTACGGGAAAAGCAGCAGCAGGAAGGGGGTAGGTACATGTGTGTTTGTTGTGTGTCACCAGCATTTGTAAGTGCACAGTTGCATGGATACACTGCCAGGGTTTACATGTGCAGTGCAGTTCCTGGTCCCCAAAGTGTAGCGGTGCTGTCCTTCCTCCCTTCCCCTCCTTGCCATGTGTACCCTGGTCTGTGTGTAGTCACACTTGCACAAGGTTATCTAGGCTGCCAGTTTATCGATGTGCCCAATGCTTGCAGCTTCATGTGTGGGGGTGGTGTATAACAGGTTTTGGGACCTTGCCTGTGCCCTGTCCAGTTCAGTACTTGTGGGGTCCATGTCAGTTGTCACTGATGCTGAGTCCAGACATAGGAGTGTGTCTCAAAAGTGTATTGCTTTACAGCATGCATGTCCTATTTTGTGGCCTGTGACATGATGTGCATGAGTGTGAGATATGCAGAGTGCAGGGATGGTGGCTTGTGTTACAGTCATTACCATTCAGGACCATGGAGTAGTGTGTCCACTACTGTCCCCTGGGGCATCTTTTCCTAGGTATCATGTGTGTAATCCAAAAATGTCGACAATCTCTGTGTCTACAGCATAGGTTGTGCTCTGTGCCATTGTACCCTGGCACCATTTGTATTTACGTAAACTCTGCTACATGTGTCCACTGTACAGGCTGACCAAATGTCCCTTGTTCATACTCACGGGGGCCAGTGCCTGTGTGTCTTGGTAAAATGATCTGATGATGGCCATTTGTAGATGATGTATTTGTACCGGCGCACCAGGGGTATTTTGTGTCCAATCAGGATTTCTTGCAGGCCATGTGGTTTTATTCCAGACTAAGAGATGTAAGTGCTTCCCGTGTATCAAAATATTGTCTCATGTAGGGGGTGGTTGGTGCGGGCAAGGCCTACATGTCTAAACCTGAAGTCTCCTTGCTAGGTCTGGCCAGTGTGTGATGTTTGTCTGGACATACACTCAAGGTGCAGTGACCCATTAATGTTGGGCATGTTTTTAAGTATTACCTTTGCAGCATGTGCCTACAGTTAATAGACATGGTTCCTGCTCATCCCTTTTTACGCCACTGCTAAGTGCTGCAGATGCTGTGCTGGATTGTCCCCAGTGCCTGGCTCCTCTGTCCAAATCCATATCATGTTATTTGCTTATGTGTCATGCTCTCCATAGTTGGTCAGTGGCATGGTGGGTCAACCAGCTGTGTGTTGCAGGGCCTACATATGTACCTTGTATTGTAGATGTTACTCATGTTGCTTTTCAGGCTATGCACTGTGACATATGTGTATTTGACTCATGTGACATATGTATACAGGTGTCTGATTATTTCCTGTCTCTTCACCTTGCCCACAGCATCGTCGGGGGACACCGAGAGAGACACTGGCACAGACCGTGAGGAGGGAGCGAGCACCAGTGCCAGCAGTGCAGAGTTGTCTGGCACATCGAGTGGCACGGAGGCCGACGGGAGTGCAGCGGAGGACCTGTCCAGTCAAACCACCACCGACTATGACGCAGACGGGTCCGAGGCTGAGCACTCCGAGGGGGCGGAGGCTGGTCCCACAGCTAACACCAGCACTCCATCACTACCTGCCCCCTCCATTCCGATCACCGGCCTCCCACTTGCTCGTGTCCCTTCCCGCCGTGCTCGGTCACCACGTGTCTCCTTCTTGTCAGGCACCGCACCCTCTGCCCCTGTCTCCACTGCTGCCACCAATGCCGAGTCTGTGGACATCCTGCGGCAGTTGCAGGTTGGTCAGACTGAGACGCTTAATGTCCTCCATTGCCACAGCCGAGTGCTCAACCAGATGGAGGCATACTTGGAGGGCATTTCAGCCGCGCAGTCTGACCAACGCAACTTGCTGAGGTCCATAGGCTCGACACTGACTGCAGCAGTGGGTCTCCTGCAGTGCTACGTCCCACCCCCTACCCCTGCCCCATCCACACTTCCCACTCCCATGCCTGTCCCACGTACACCCAGACGTCAGCATGCACGCACCCCACCAGACACAGGCACCACACCAGCAGGGCAGGGCAAGCGCACACCTCCTGGCACGCACACACAGGGTGAGATAGGCACACCCACTGGGTCAGGGGGCAAACGTAAGTCACGCAGCCAGAGTGGGAGTCCGCATTCTGCAAAATCCACTCCCTCAAAATCCACTCCCCTCAGCTCTCCTGGCCCCGAATCCAGCAAGGATTCCTTCATGGCCGCTCTGTCCCTGAGCCCAAAAGTGACACCACCCCGCAAGCGGTCAAAGGAGTCCCCGGTCAGGGTAGCTGAGTGCCCCCCCTGTCCACACCCTCCCCGGGTAGCGCTGCGACTCATCCCTGCGACCCCCCCCCCTCCTTGGGGCCTGTGGTTCCTTCGGTGCAGGGGAGACGCTGGGCGACCTGGCAGTATTGTGCAGCGCCGTGCTCCAATCCACCTTTGGCGCTGCCCCACCCCCTGTGTTGGAGTCGTCCGTCCCTGCACCCACAACACCTACCCTTGCCCCTCCTGTCCCTGCGGTGCCTGGTCCTTCCCCCCCACATGATGCCCCCCCCCTGTGGAAGACAGGGTGGTCTGAACTGTGCAGGCAAGCTAGGGGACACGCGCCCCACTGTGTCCCCCATCCAGCTGTGACTTATGGACTGCCCTATGGGCTTTGTAAATATAGAACTTTATCCAAACAAACATTTTTTGATCATGCTGAATAAAGCAATGTTTTTTTTCCTTAGACCACTACTGCTTTTCTGGTATTGCTGTTGGTGGGGCTGCTACATGATTTTGGGTGGTGATCATGTGTTGGGTGTGTGGGAAATGTAGTAGTGTGCTGGTCATAGAGGGGACCCTGGTATCTGTGTGCCATCACAAGGTGTTAGCTAAGTTTCTTTGTTCATGTAAGCAGTTACTGCATGGTGAAATTGTCCCAAGGTGTGTTCCTTCCTCTGTGTACCCTGACATCTTCCCTGCAGGGTGTTTCCAATATGTTGTGCTGAGCTGTGTCTACATTAGCTGGGTGTGTGACGGGCCCCTTCAACTTTGGCCATGCATGCAGGGCGATGTCTCCACCTGCATCATTCGTGGCATCCTTGGTGATCACTGTACTTGTGTATGTAGTCTGTTGACATGACTTCATGTGGACATGTTCCCTTTTAGGCAGTATGCATGTGTGTACTCCCAGCCTCGCACACATGTGTTACATGTACTGCAGGGTCTTTGTGCACCTGACTGACAATTGTGGCCATTGGATCTGTGGGTACTCCACCCTTTTTCTTTCCATGTGCACTGCTGGGGGCCTCTGCACCCACCCCTCCTGTGTCTGGGCACTGCTGGGAGGACTCTGCACCCACCCCTCCTGCGTCTGGGCACTGCTGGGAGGACTCGGCACCCACCCCATCTGCGTCTGGGCACTGCTGGGAGTGATAGGCACCCACCCCTCCTATGTCTGGGCACTGCTGGGAGGACTCTGCACCCACCCCTCCTATGTCTGGGCAGTGCTGGGAGGACTCTGCACCCACCCCTCCTGTGTCTGGGCGCTGCTGGGAGTGATAGGCACCCACCCCTCCTATGTCTGGGCACTGCTGGGAGGACTCTGCACCCACCCCTCCTATGTCTGGGCACTGCTGGGAGTGATAGGCACCCACCCCTCCTATGTCTGGGCACTGCTGGGAGTGATAGGCACCCACCCCTCCTGTGTCTGGGCACTGCTGGGAGGACTCTGCACCCACCCCTCCTGCGTCTGGGCACTGCTGGGAGGACTCTGCACCCACCCCTCCTATGTCTGGGCACTGCTGGGAGTGATAGGCACCCACCCCTCCTATGTCTGGGCATTGCTGGGAGGACTCTGCACCCACCCCTCCTATGTCTGGGCACTGCTGGGAGGACTCTGCACCCACCCCTCCTGTGTCTGGGCACTGCTGGGAGTGATAGGCACCCACCCCTCCTATGTCTGGGCACTGCTGGGAGGACTCTGCACCCACCCCTCCTGTGTCTGGGCACTGCTGGGAGGACTCTGCACCCACCCCTCCTATGTCTGGGCACTGCTGGGAGGACTCTGCACCCACCCCTCCTGTGTCTGGGCACTGCTGGGAGTGATAGGCACCCACCCCTCCTGTGTCTGGGCACTGCTGGGAGGACTCTGCACCCACCCCTCCTATGTCTGGGCACTGCTGGGAGGACTCTGCACCCACCCCTCCTGTGTCTGGGCACTGCTGGGAGTGAATGGCACCCACCCCTCCTATGTCTGGGCACTGCTGGGAGGACTCTGCACCCACCCCTCCTGTGTCTGGGCACTGCTGGGAGTGATAGGCACCCACCCCTCCTATGTCTGGGCACTGCTGGGAGTGATAGGCACCCACCCCTCCTATGTCTGGGCACTGCTGGGAGGACTCTGCACCCACCCCTCCTATGTCTGGGCACTGCTGGGAGGACTCTGCACCCACCCCTCCTGTGTCTGGGCACTGCTGGGAGGACTCTGCACCCACCCCTCCTATGTCTGGGCACTGCTGGGAGGACTCTGCACCCACCCCTCCTGTGTCTGGGCACTGCTGGGAGTGATAGGCACCCACCCCTCCTATGTCTGGGCACTGCTGGGAGGACTCTGCACCCACCCCTCCTATGTCTGGGCACTGCTGGGAGTGATAGGCACCCACCCCTCCTATGTCTGGGCACTGCTGGGAGGACTCTGCACCCACCCCTCCTATGTCTGGGCACTGCTGGGGGGACTCTGCACCCACCCCTCCTATGTCTGGGCACTGCTGGGAGTGATAGGCACCCACCCCTCCTATGTCTGGGCACTGCTGGGAGTGATAGGCACCCACCCCTCCTATGTCTGGGCACTGCTGGGAGGACTCTGCACCCACCCCTCCTATGTCTGGGCACTGCTGGGAGGACTCTGCACCCACCCCTCCTGTGTCTGGGCACTGCTGGGAGTGATAGGCACCCACCCCTCCTGTGTCTGGGCACTGCTGGGAGTGATAGGCACCCCCCCTCCTATGTCTGGGCACTGCTGGGAGGACTCTGCACCCACCCCTCCTGTGTCTGGGCACTGCTGGAAGGACTCTGCACCCACCCCTCCTGTGTCTGGCCATGTACGCTGGGGACATACGCGGGTGGGGGTACGCGTCGTACATACGGGGGTGTTGGTACGTGCCGTACATACACTGGTGGGGTGTGGGTACACTCCATGCATACACGGGTGGGGTGTTGGTGCGCGCCGTACATACGCGGGTGGGGGTACGCGCCGTACATACGGGGGTGGGGGTACGCGCCGTACATACACTGGTGGGGTGTGGGTACGCTCCATGCATACACGGGTGGGGTGTTGGTACGTGCCGTAAATATACGCGGGTGGGGGTACGCGCCGTACATAGGGGGTGGTGGTACGCGCCGTACATACACTGGTGGGGTGTGGGTACGCTCCATGCATACACGGGTGGGGTGTTGGTACGCGCCGTACATACGCGGGTGGGGGTACACGCCGTACATACGGGGGTGGGCGTACGCGCCGTACATACACTGGTGGGGTGTGGGTACGCTCCATGCATACACGGGTGGGGTGTTGGTATGCGCCGTACATACGCGGGTGGGGGTACGCGCCGTACATAAGGGGGTGGTGGTACGTGCCGTACATACACTGGTGGGGTGTGAGTACGCTCCATGCATACACGGGTGGGGTGTTGGTACGCGCCGTATATACGCGGGTGGGGGTACGCGCCGTACATATGAGGGTGGGGGTACGTGCCGTACATACACTGGTGGGGTGTGGGTACGCTCCATGCATACATGGGTGGGGTGTTGGTATGCGCCGTACATACGCGGGTGGGGGTACGTGCCGTACATACGGGGGTGGGGGTACGCGCCGTACATACACTGGTGGGGTGTGGGTACGCTCCATGCATACACGGGTGGGGTGTTGGTACGCGCCGTACATACGCGGGTGGGGGTACGTGCCATACATACGGGGGTGGTGGTACGCGCCGTACATACACTGGTGGGGTGTGGGTACGCTCCATGCATACGCGGGTGGGGTGTTGGTACGCGCCGTACATACACGGGTGGGGTGTTGGTACGTGCCGTACATACGCGGGTGGGGGTACGTGCCGTCCATACACGGGTGGGGTGTTGGTACGCGCCGTACATACACGGGTGGGGTGTTGGTACGCGCCGTACCCAGGCCTTCAGAGCGTGGGTACGAGTCGTACCACGCGTACCCCTATTGTCACCCTAACAATGCTGGTACGGCCCGTACCGAGGCCTTTGGCACATGGGTACCCGTACCCACACTCTTGAGGCGTGGGTACGGCAGGTACGGGACTTGTTATGTTGCTGGTTCGCGTCATCACCCACTTCTGTTGTGGCGGACGCATGCGTTGGTGGACACGCCCCCATCCCCTCGAAGTGACCAGGCCCTGAAGGTCAGGTATGTCCAGGGCATGTATGATTTGTGACTTGGGTGGGGGTCGTGTGTCCTGCCCCTGCCCCCCCCCTTTGCCCCTGGGTGTTGTTCTGACCTTCTGCGGCGTCTGCGTCGGTTCCTGTAGAGCAGGTGGACTGCTATGAGGGCTGGGATGACACGTAGGTTCGGGTCCATGGCTGTCCGTCGCGTACAGGTGCTCCTTGTGCGCGTCGTCCTGATTTCCCGGCAGTTTTTGGCAGTCGGAAAATATTGTCCGTGCGGGGTGACGTTGGTTCGAATCTTACTTCCTGGTTCGTGGAACGCTGCCTGAAAGCGTCCCGACGTCACGTCGGCGCTTTCCCGGATTACATTTGTATGGATATTTTCGTCGGTGGGTGTTTTGTACGATTCGTATGGAAATACTTTTTCCATACGAATCGTACTTGCAATTTTGTAATGTTTTTTGACCGGGTACGCGTCGGACGGAGAAAATGCTCCGTCCGACGGTTCGTACCCGGTTTCTCCAGGATCCGAATCGGCACCTAAATTTGCAAGCATGCTTAGAATGTTGTCATGGCTGCAAAAAAGGATACCATAAATAAATACATTTAAAAGCAAAAGATAACTTTCCGGAATGCTGCAAAGTGATTATAATCATATAAGTCACAAAATATTTTTTTCTCTTCTTTATTACATTTTACCCTGACCAGTAAAGCCCTGTGAATCAGATTAGGCCCTTTGTTCAAATGTACAATAAAGCATTGTGGCAAAGTGAGTATTATATCTCTTGTGATAGTAGATTATTCGAAAGAGTGTCATTGCTGATGGCCCAGATCTATCAATATATTAGTTGCAAAATGTAGTCACAATTTGCAACCACTATTGAATTTTAGGAATTGACTTATTTATTAATAGGTCAGTCTGCACAATTCCAAATGGGAGTAGGGGGCAGTTCGACCTTCATCATTAAAACTCACAAGGTAGGCGGCGAAATGAAACTCGCTTTAGTTGGTGCCAATCATAAGGAGTGTGGTCCAAATAGGACCCCTTCCCTTTTGCGATTGTTACCACCCCAATTTGGGTGCCTGTAACTTTTCAGTGAGTTGTGACCGATCCGGTATTTAGAAGGGATGCCCACAATACACCCTTTCCAAATACCAAATCAGTATCCAGTACCAATCCCATTTAGGGAGTCAATACAACTGTACATGCTCCTAAAATGGGATTGGTACATGCCCAAAAGCGCTTTTGTGGTGGTAGCCAGAAGTAGATGTATTGGTTTCTAACTCGAAATTAGGTGAAATTAAAATAATAGAAGTTTCTGAATTTCTATTGCCAGAAATTCCGAATTGAGGATGAAATGTCAGGAATCAACCCAGAACTTGGCAATGGCAGTCTGAAAGTTTATAAACCCAGTCAGAAATGGCACCGTTTTGATGCAATTAACTCTAGATACAATGTTGCACACCATTGTAACTCTGTTCGCAAATACAAAGAATTCACAGTTTTTTTAAATTATTTTCTGCATAGGTCTAGGAATAGGGCTGATATGTGTCCAGTGTTTTTTTTCATGTGGAATTTGCAGCCCATGATAAGATGCTCATGGTGCAGTTTACATTGAGAAATAGAGCTGTATTAGTTGAGGCGGCAGTGTATTGAATTGAAGTAGCATTTATATGGTACTTCATACCACTTACAATTTGCTGAATTGCATTAGCGGATTGGTGGCATGCTACACTGTATTGTGTGCTTGTTTAGAAGAATGTTTAATTGCAGCGTAGCGTATATGGAAAGTGTTTTGGGGTCAGGCGTGATGATAGGTGCTCTTACACAGACATCGATTATTGTACTTAAGCGAATAGTGCAGGATAGAACTATGAGCTTTTTATATTCCTTTATTGGAGCCTGAGGGTTATGTGTGTGGGTAGTGGAACGTGGTTTGTTGTTGTGTGTGATGATTAGTGGAATACTCTTCTTGTGTCTCTGCAACGATGTCTGGGTAGAAATGATTTCAAGTGAGATATAGTTCGGCATGTGGTTGTGCCAACCATCTAAGAGAAGAAAAAGATTCAGGTTTAAAAGTGGGTATGATCCCATACTTTCCTTGTGTGGGCCACAGTAACTAACTTAATTCTGCACAAATTATATTATACTAGCCAGAAGAATAAGTCTTAATTAATGCTTAAAGGATCCGTCAAGTGTGAGAAAAATCCCTATACAAATATGCTGTTGCATGTGTGTATGGAAAGGGTTAGCATCCCACTAGGACGCTCACACAACTACTGCAGCCCAGATGGTTGTGGCGGGTTTGTGACTTTTATTAAATCATCTATTTCCCAACTGATATATGATTCTCAAACGAATGGCTTAGGGATTAAAAAACAATACTATGAATAGCTATACTCTTCATGCGTGACACCCCGTGACTAAAATAAGGAGCAAATTTGAAGAAATAACAATAACATGGTTTAAAAATGCAGGTAGCGAAACATTCCATTCTTCTCTAACACCAGAAGAGATCAAAAATGTTATCAAGAGTATGGCAAATGGCTATGCCCGTGGTACGGATGTTCTAACCACTAAGTTATATTAAGATTTTCGAGAGGAATTGACTCCCCCAATCCCCATATTTTGACACTATTCAAAAAGGTGGTGGAGGGTGGCTGCCTGCTGCCCATGATGAGGAATGCCTTGGTGGTTGCTATCCTTAAGTCTGCTAAGCCTGAAGATTTTTGATTCTTATATCGGCCTCTCTTGCTTTTAAATCCGGATACCAAAATCATTGCAAAGATCATAGCTAACTTGATCACTCCCTGCATGCCCGGGCTGAGCTTTGCTGAGCAGTCTGCCCACAACCTCAGGAACTTCTTTGGCTCCATCTCGTAATTAGATACTGTAGTAAATATGGCAGCAATAATTTTAGATGCTGAAAAGGCCATTAACTTAGTTGAGTGGGACT
Organism: Triturus cristatus; assembly: GCF_964204655.1. Lineage (NCBI taxonomy): Eukaryota > Metazoa > Chordata > Amphibia > Caudata > Salamandridae > Triturus > Triturus cristatus. Next base: position 1,219,042,733 of record NC_140592.1, read on the forward strand.
TCATGTTTGCTGTGCTTGTAAAGATCGGGGTCAGCAAAATGTTCCTTGAACTGATACGCTTACTACACACTAACCCCACAGCTCTGATCTGGGTCAATGGTAGAATTACTAACCCAATCAACATAGAAAGGTGGGGGTGCAACAGATATGCCCCCTCTTACCACTTAATGCCATTTTTACTGTACCATTGGCCTGTGATCTCAGGGTACACCATGCACATAGGGTCCTGAGGTTCACGGGCCTCAGGTTGGTTGTGTTGGCCTGCGCTGATGATCTCATGCTCTATGTCAGGGACTACAAAATCAATCTTTCTCTAACTCCTAAAGACATTCAGAAATTTAGAGGTATGTGGTGATTAAAAATTAACTGAACGAGGTCCCTTATCTTTCCATTGACTGAACCAACACTACAAAGTACTCTTGAGTATCTTCAAGATGGACGTATAAACCTCTGCGGTTCATGAAAATGGTTGTTTTGTCCAGTATGTTGTATCTGTTTTTGAGTATTTCTATTATTCTCACCTGTACATTCTTTCATGGCTTACAGAAGCTGATGTTCAGGCTAGAATGGCCAGCCCAGTGTCGAATACTCCATGTTGATGCTCCCTTTCGAGCCGGGACTCCAGATCTATAGCTTTATTACCGTATTGCACAGGCTTATTTCACACACGATTATAGTCATAACCTGACACTGCTGCTGCACCTTTGGTTGAAGCGGAATGCTTGTGTGCCAATGTCGCTGGCAGCTACCGAGTTACCTCTGTGTGAAGCGGAATGCTTGTGTGCCAATGTCGCTTGTGGCTATAGAGTTCAGCTCACCTATGAGAAGGTACTCTGGCACAGGCCCTTATGGGCGGAACAGTAAATGCATGATCAGAGCCGGAGAGCATTGTTCTGTTAACCGGGGATGCGGGTGGAGTAGTGCACATGGTTACCAGTAGTGTTGGATAGAGGAGTTTGTGGTCCAATGGGGCGGCTCAGCATCGAATGTCTAGGTGACCTGTTTCAGGATAACACATTGGAGACTCTTGAATAAATATCAGATGATAGTCCAGCCTTTACAGCATTAGCTATATTCTTAAATTATAGAATAATTTAATCTGTAAGATTTACTCTCTGACTTGCAATATCAGATCCTCAAACATTAATAAAACCTTTCAAAGATGGGAGGGGGATAAGGACTGATGAGCAATGGATGTTTTAGTGTTTAGTTATCAAGAATGTATCCCTTAACAGTAGACACAAACTTATACAGTTTAAATGTATTCAGAGGTTTATTATACACTGACTATGCTGCACAGATATGCCTTTATAGAGGATAACGGATGCCTTAGCTGTCATGGAAAGGGGATAGATTTTATGCACCTAGCGTGCTGGTTCCCAGGTATACCCGTCTATTGGTAAAACATATTACTTTAGCTGGATAAAAGGATAGATTGTAATGTTGATCCCAACCCACTAATGCATTTTTGGTATATCTGAAAGAACTTGCACTGTCAAACAGGTAGTACACGTCTCTGGCATTATTACTTGCTAAACAACGCATTGCGATGAGGTCTGACAGGTGCCCTCTCCCAACTGTAAGTGTTTGGACTCAACATCTCATTTCTTGTAATAATGCTTCTGATACTTTTAACATGCTTATACCAAGGCAAGGCCTAAGGACTTATTGCTCTTTCAATCCAATCTGGTACAGCGCTCGCACCATAATGATGATGCTGGAATATAAATGTGGACGCCAACATTTTATACCCTTCATTGTAAGGTTGCTCCCTGGAATGAGCAGTATAATTAGATATGTCACATGGGGTCACCACATCATGCTATTTTACCTTTATGTTTCAATTATATTGTGTCTATCTTTATTTTTGTAATATCTCTTTGAAGCTAATAAAGTTTTGAAAACATAAATAAGTTCTATGCAGGCAGTCCTGCATCTCCAACGTATCCCCAGCAATATCTTTTATTTGATGCTATCTACTGGGGTTTTGAGAAGTACTGTAATGTAATTCACTGGATGCCCCCTTTAAAGTAAGTAAGATCTCTATTACATCTGTAGTTAACCTTGCTAAATCAGGTGGAGCCTGATGACTATAACATCTGTTTTTCTTTAAACCAAAACACGCTTGGGCAAATTGATTTCACTGTTTTGGGTGAAAGATCACACTTTCATACTTTTAAATGTGTGAGCCACAATAATTATTGTTCACAGTTCATTTAGAAATTGCAACGAGATTTGTGTTCTGTAATTTTCATATCATGTTTTCATGTTACAGCTTTCCTTACACGTCATATGTTGGCTGGTAACATTGCTTCATGGTTGCATTACAGCCATGAGAATAGAAATTGGCAGTGTACACTGAGCATAATATATTAGACTAACACAAGAAGAAGAGCCTGATTTAGATCTTGGCAGACGGGTCACTCTGTCGCAATGGTGACGGATATTCGTACCGAAATAAAAATCCCATTATATCCCATGAGATTTATATTTTGACAGACAGGATATCCATCACTGTTGTGACAGAGTAACCCGTCCGCCAATAATCAGGCCTAAGTCTTCACTGTGTACACTGAGATCACTATATTCAACTAACCACAGGAATAAGGACTCACTGTGTCCACTGAGCACAATAAATTAGACGACCACAGGAACAAGTCTTCACTGTATACACGGAGTAAAATATTACAATATATTAGACTAACCACAGGAATAAGTCTTCACTGTATACATATAATACATTATATTAGACTAAGCCCAGAAATCAGTCTTAACTTTGTACACGGAGTACAGTGTATTATACTAAACACAGGAATACCTCTTCACTGTGTACACTGAGCACATTATATTAGACTAAACACAGGAATACGTCTTCACTGTGTACACTGAGCACATTCTATTAGACTAACCACAGGAATAAGTCTTCACTGTGTACACTGAGCAAATTAAAGTAGACTAACAACAGGAATAGGTCTTCACTGTTTACACAGAGTACAATATATTAGACTAACTGCAGGAATAAGTCTTCACTGTATACACACAGTGCAGTATATTTATCTAACCCTAGGAATAAGTCTCAACTTTGTACACAGAGTACAATATATTATACTAAACACAGGAATACGTATTCACTGTATACATATAGTATAGTATATTTATCTAACTCCAGGAATAAGTCTTAACTTTGTACACAGAGTACAAAATATTATACTAAACACAGGAATATGTCTTCACTGTGTACACTGAGCACATCATATTAGACTAAACACAGAAATACGTCTTTACTGTGAACACTGAGCACATTATATTAGACTAACCACAGGAATAAGTCTTCACTGTGTACACTGAGCAATTTATAGTAAAGTAACCACAGGAATGAGTCTTCACTGTGTACACTGAGCGCATTATATTAGATTAATCACAGGAATAAGTCTTCACTGTGTACACAGAGCACATTAAAGTAGACTAACCACAGCAATAAGTCTTCACTGTGTACAACGAGCACATTATATTAGACTAACCGCAGTAATGAGTCTTCACTGTGTACACAGAGCACACTATATTAGACTAATCACAGGAATTAGTTTTCACTGTGTACACTGAACACTTTAAAGTAGTCTAACCACAGGAATATGTCTTCACTGTGTACACTGAGCACATTATATATGATTAATCACAGGAGTAAGTCTTCACTGTGTATACTGAGCACATTATTTTAGACTAACCACAGGATTAAATCTTCATTGTATACACAGAGTACAATATATTAGACTAACCGCAGGAATAAGTTTTCACTATATACACTAAGTACAATATATTTGACGACCACAGGAACAAGTCTTCACTGTATACACGGAGTACAATATATTTGACTAACACAGGAATAAGTCTTCACTGTATGCACAGAGTACAATATATTAGATAACCGCAGGAATAAGTCTTCACTGTATACACTGAGCACATTATATTAGACTAACTACAGGAACAAGTCGTCACTGTATACACGGAGAACAATATATTTGACTAAACACAGAAATAAGTCCTCTCTCTATACTTGGAGTACAATGTATTAGACAACCACAGGAATAAGTATTCACTGTGTACACTGAGCACATTATATTAGACTAACCACAGGAATATGTCTTCACTGTATACACGGAGTACAATATATCAGACAAGCACAGGAATACATTTTCACTGTATACATGGAGTACAATATCACAATATATTAGACTAACCACAGTAACAAGTCTTCACTGTATACACGGATTACTTATATTCGCCTAACACAGGAATAAGTCTTGACTGTGTGCACAGAGTACAATATATTAGATAACCACAGGAATAAGTCTTCACTGTATACACTGAGCACATTATATGAGACTAACCACAGGAACAAGTCGTCACTGTATACACGGAGAACAATATATTTGACTAAACACAGAAATAAGTCCTCTCTCTATACTTGGAGTACAATGTATTAGACAACCACAGGAATAAGTCTTCACTGTGTACACTGAGCACATTATATTAGACTAACCACAGGAATATGTCTTCACTGTATACACGGAGTACAATATATAAGACAAGCACAGGAGTACATTTTTACTGTATACATGGAGTACAATATAACAATATATTAGACTAACCACAGGAACAAGTCTTCACTTTATACACGGAGTACAATATATTGGACTAACACAGGAATAAGTCTTCACTGTGTACAAAGAGTACAATATATTAGACTAACCTCAGGAATAAGTCTTCACTGTGTACATATAGTACAGTATATTTACTTAACCCCAGGAATAAGTCTTAACTTTGTACACGGAGTACAATATATTATACTAAACACAGGAATACGTCTTCACTGTATACATGTAGTACAGTATATTTATCTAACCCCAGGAATAAGTCTTAACTTTGTACACGGAGTACAATATATTATACTAAACACAGGAATTCGTCTTCACTGTGTACACTGAGCACATCATATTTGACTAAACACAGAAATACGTCTTCACTGTGTATACTGAGCACATTATATTAGACTAACCACAGGAATAAGTCTTCACTGTGTACACTGAGCACATTATATTAGAGTTACCACAGAAATGAGTCTTCACTCTGTACACTGGGCACATTATATTAAACTAATCACAGGAATACGTTTTCACTGTGTACACTGAGCGCATTCTATTAGACTAACCACATGAATATATCTTCACTGTGTACACTGAGCACATTAAAGTAGACTAACCACAGGAATAGGTCTTCACTGTTTACACAGAGTACAATATATTGGACTAAAACAGGAATAAGTCTTCACTGTATACACAGAGTACAATATATTAGACTAACGGCAGGAATAAGTCTTCACTGTATACACACAGTACAGTATATTTATCTAACCCTAGGAATAAGTCTCAACTTTGTACACGGAGTACAATATATTATACTAAACACAGGAAGACGTCTTCACTGTATACATATAGTACAGTATATTTATTTAACTCAAGGAATAAGTCTTAACTTTGTACACAGAGTACAATATATTATACTAAACACAGGAATATGTCTTCACTGTGTACACTGAGCACATCATATTAGACTAAACACAGAAATACGTCTTTACTGTGTACACTGAGCACATTATATTAGACTAACCACAGGAATAAGTCTCACTGTGTACACTGAGCAATTTATATTAAAGTAACCACAGGAATGAGTCTTCACTGTGTACACTGAGCACATTATATTAGATTAATCACAGGAATAAGTCTTCACTGTGTACACTGAGCACCTTAAAGTAGACTAACCACAGGAATAAGTCTTCACTGTGTACAACGAGCACATTATATTAGACTAACCGCAGTAATGAGTCTTCACTGTGTACACAGAGCACATTATATTAGACTAATCACAGGAATTAGTCTTCACTGTGTACACTGAACACTTTAAAGTAGGCAAACCACAGGAATATGTCTTCACTGTGTACACTGAGCACATTATATATGACTAATCACAGGAGTAAGTCTTCACTGTGTATACTGAGCACATTATTTTAGACTAACCACAGGATTAAGTCTTCATTGTATACACAGAGTACAATATATTAGACTAACCGCAGGAATAAGTCTTCACTGTATACACTAAGTACAATATATTTGACGACCACAGGAACAAGTCTTCACTGTATACACGGAGTACAATATATTCGACTAACACAGGAATAAGTCTTCACTGTATGCACAGAGTACAATATATTAGATAACCGCAGGAATAAGTTTGCACTGTATACACTGAGCACAATATATCAGACTAACCACAGGAACAAGTCGTCACTGTATACACGGAGAACAATATATTTGACTAAACACAGAAATAAGTCCTCTCTCTATACTCGAAGTACAATGTATTAGACAACCACAGGAATAAGTCTTCACTGTGTACACTGAGCACATTATATTAGACTAACCACAGGAATATGTCTTCACTGCATACATGGAGTACAATATATAAGACAAGCACAGGAATACATTTTCACTGTATACATGGAGTACAATATAACAATATATTAGACTAACCACAGGAACAAGTCTTCACTGTATACACGGAGTACAATATATTCGCCTAACACAGGAATAAGTCTTGACTGTGTGCACAGAGTATAATATATTAGATAACCGCAGGAATAAGTCTTCACTGTATACACTGAGCACATTATATTAGACTAACCACAGGAACAAGTCTTCACTGTATACACGGAGTACAATATATTTGACTAAACACAGAAAAAAGTCCTCTCTCAATACTCAGAGTACAATGTTTTAGACAACCGCAGGAATAAGTCTTCACTGTGTACACTGAGCACATTATATTAGTCTAACCACAGGAATATGTCTTCACTGTATATACGGAGTACAATATATAAGACAAGCACAGGAATACATTTTCACTGTATACATGGAGTACAATATAACAATATATTAGACTAACCACAGGATCAAGTCTTCACTTTATACACGGAGTACAATATATTGGACAAACACAGGAATAAGTCTTCACTGTGTACACAGAGTACAATATATTAGACTAACCTCAGGAATAAGTCTTCACTGTGTACATATAGTACAGTATATTTATCTAACCCCAGGAATAAGTCTTAACTTTGTACACGGAGTACAATATATTATACTAAACACAGAAATACGTCTTCACTGTGTACACTGAGCACATTATAGTAGAGTTCCCACAGAAATGAGTCTTCACTGTGTACACTGAGCACATTATATTAGACTCATCACAGGAATAAGTCTTCACCGTGTACACTGAGCACATTAAAGTAGACTAACCACAGGAATAAGTCTTCATTGTGTACAATGAGCACATTATATATGACGAATCACAGGAGTAAGTCTTCACTGTGTATACTGAGCATATTTTATTAGACTAACCACAGGATTAATCTTCACAGTATACACAAAGTACAATATATTAGACTAACCGCAGTAATAAATCTTCACTGTATACACTGAACACAATATATTAGACGACCACAGGAGTAAGTCTTCACTGTATACACGGAGTACAGTATATTTGACTAAACACAGAAATAAGTCCTCTCTGTATACTCGGAGTAAACTATATTTGACTAACCACAGGAATACGTCTTCACTGTGTACACTGAGCACATTATATTAGACTAATCACAGGAATAAGGCTTCACTGTGTCCACTGAGCACAATATATTAGACGAACCACAGTAATAAGACTTCACTGTATACACGGAGTACAATATATTTGACTAAACACAGAAATAAGCCCTCCCTCTATCCTCGGAGCACATTATATTAGACTAATGTAACGCCCTGAACGTCTCAGGATCGTTTAACAGACACGATAATGAGAACGCAACCACTTGTGAAGGTTTAGTTATTTTAATGAAGGCAAAAATAATACAAGGAATAAACAAAGGTTATAGTCACTGGAATCCTCCAGGCTAAGTACGTTACCAGCCCACAGCACGGATGGTCCTAACCGTCCTCTGCATATACGCCGATCCCGGCGTATGCCAACAGAGGGCAGAAATGAAATGGCCGACAATGCCAATCGGTAGGCTGTGAGGGGCACGAAGAGTGTTAGGGAGAATCGAGGAGTCAGGGAAACACCCAGCCGGGGTCTCTACCTGAAGGGAGCAGCCGCTCAACCTCTTCCTCAGACTACACCGGGACGCGGAGTCACCTCCTGGTGATGCGTCACCGATACCCCAATCACAAGCAAAGAAGACTGAACCGAGAGCAGCCGCTCGATCGATCCTGTGGACTTCCGAGTCTGTAACGCGGCAAACACCTCCTGGTGTGCGTTACAGCTGGCAGTCCCTGTATCTCTGGTCGGGCTGGGAGTTACGACTCCAACCAGCAAAAGCGCCACTGCGCTTTGACTCAGCCGAGTCAAAAAGCGAAGCTCAATGGTTATCCGGTAGAGCTTCCGGGTCCTTCACAGGTGACGATGGGGCAAGACACGGCCCAGGGAGTAACGACTCGACCTACCTCCGTTCTTGCCTTACTGGAGCACCACTCCTGAACACTGCTCTTCACTAAGCAGGTACGTTGGTGTAAACACAATATCCGACAGCGTTGTACCTCCCGGTTCCTCCCTTTATAGGGCGTTGTTTTCCTTGAGTTATGTAACAGCTCTCCTGTTTACATAAGGGCGTGTTTTCCTTGTGTTATGTAACAGCTCTCCTGTTTACATAAGGGCGTGTTTTCCTTGAGTTATGTAACAGCTCTCCTGTTTACATAAGGGCGTGTTTTCCTTGAGTTATGTAACAGCTCTCCTGTTTACATAAGGGCGTGTTTTCCTTGTGTTATGTAACAGCTCTCCTGTTTACATAAGGGCGTGTTTTCCTCCCCTCGCATGACAGGAATTCTTGACAGTACATCCTCCCTCTCAGCGGCTCCCCACGGGTCCAGCGCTGGCAGGAAAACGCCGATGGAACAAGGAGACCAAGCGCGGAGCATGAACCCCTTCAGCCGGTTCCCATGACTGCTCCTCCGGGCCATAGCCTTTCCACGCAACCAGGTACCACAGCTTCCCCCTGCGTCATTGGGACGCCCGTATGCCCGACACTTCATACTCCACCTCCGACTCCACGCATACCGGCCTAGGTGTCCCAGACGGCTTGGAGGGTGCTGGTTTGAGCAATGATACATGAAAGACAGGGTGTATCCGCAATGACTGGGGCAAGCACACCTTCACGTTCACGGGACCCATACACTTGGTAATTCGATAGGGGCCCATGTACTTGGGATGGAACACACTGTTCTTTCGAAACCTCATGTTTCTTGTGCATATCCAGACGTAGTCTCCAGTGCGGTACAGTGGCCCGGGCCTTCTCTTCCTGTCTGCCGCAGCCTTGTATCTTCTCTTGGCCTCTATTAGGACAGCCCTTGAGCGCATCAACGTGTCTTTTATGTGTGCCACCCTGTCCGCTGTGGCGGGAATCCTGTCCTCTCTGAACGGATGTATAAATGGCAAGAATCTGGGATGTTGGCCATAGTTGCTATAGAACGGAGATGACTGTGTGGAGCTGTGAGTGGCGTTGTTATAGGCGATCTCTGCAACCCATAGCAAGTCGACCCATTCTTCCCTGCCCTGGTCCACAAAACATCGCAGATACTGTTTGAGCGTTTGGTTCAGGCGCTCGGTTTGGCCGTCCGTTTGAGGGTGGTAGCTGGTGGACAGGGCGGTCTTAACATGCAGCGCAGTGCACCAAGTCTTCCAGAATTGCGCAGTAAACTGCGACCCCCGGTCCGACACGATCACCCCAGGTAATCCATGCAGTCGTACCACATTCTTTAGGAGTAGTGACGCCAATTCCCCGGCCGTAGGGACTCTCTTGCAGGGGATGAAGTGCCCCATTTTCGTCAAGTAATCCACCACCACCAGTATTGCCGTCATCCCCTGGTCTACCGGTAGGCCCACCACGAAGTCCAGTGATATGCTATCCCATGGTCTATCCGGGGTCGGAAGTGGATGTAAGAGCCCTTGGGTTCGGCCATGGTCGGCCTTCATGGTAGCACACGTAGGACACTCCTGTCCCCACCTCCTGACATCCACTCTCATGGTTGGCCACCAGAAATGCCGTCCCATGCTAGCCACCGTTTTTTCAAAGCCCAAATGACCTGCGCATGGAGAGTCATGGCACCAGATGAATGCTTGTTTCCTTAGCCTAGGCGTGGGTATCAATAGGCACCTGCCCTTCAGGGGTATCCCGTCCTTCAGCTGCCATTCTCTGTGACTGAGGAGCCACCTCCGCCATGCGAATGACCTGATCCCTCTCTTTATTCCCCTCAGGAAAGTATCCGGTTGGATAACCCCCAATACCATCCTCGGGGAAATGATGGAATGCTCGGTCGCAGGCAATGGTTCCTTAACTGCAGATTGACGGGACAGGGCGTCCGCCTTCCGGTTTTCCGTCCCCGGCCGATATGTGATGCGGAAGTTGAACCCCGCAAAGAAGATCATCCACCGCAGCTGTCTGGGAGAAAGGTGTCTTGTGGCCGTCATGAACTGTAGGTTCCGATGGTCCGTGTACACCGATACCACATGTCTTGCCACCATCAACCGATGCCTCCATTCGGTGAAGGCGTCCTTGATTGCGAGGAGCTCCTTCTCCGCAATATGGTAGTTGCGTTCGGCGTCGTTGAGTTTGCGGGACATGTACGCAACGGGATGAAGCACCCCTGTGTCATGGTTGCGTTGGGACAAGATAGCCCCCAGCGCCACATCTGATGCGTCCGCTTCCACCACGTAGGGGAGATCCGGATCGGGGTGAGCCAACACCGGTGCCTTACCAAAGGCGCTTTTCAGGGCCTCAAAGGCTTTGTTCGCTTCAGGGGACCAGACAAACTCCTTGGACTTCCTCAGTAGCTGTGTGATTGGGGCCACCAATCCTGAAAATCCATCTATAAACCGCCTGTAAAAGTTGGCGAAGCCAATGAAACTTTGGACGTCCTTCACGCTTTGGGGCACCGGCCATTCTTTCACCGCCTTGATCTTTCGTTCTGCCATCTCCTGTCCCTCTGGACTCAGCATCACTCCGAGGAATTCCACGGATGTGACGTGGAAGTCACACTTGCTGAGTTTACAAAACAGCATGTTTTCCCTCAGCTTTTGGAGCACAGCTTTGACGTGGTGTACGTGCTCCTCCACACTGGACGAATAGATGAGGATGTCGTCGATATATACGACCACGTAGATATCCAACTCCTCTCTGAATACCTCATTCAAAAAGTACTGAAAGGCTGCCGGGGCGTTGCACAGACCGAACGGCATGACGAGGTACTCAAAAAGGCCGAACCTGGTCTTAAAGGCGGTCTTCCACTCGTCTCCGTCCCTCATGCGCACCAGATGGTATGCCCCTTTCAAATCCAACTTGGTGTAGATACGAGCTTTCTTGACCTGTTCCAGGAGTACACTGATGAGAGGCAAGGGGTACCGATTCTTTACGGTTATCGCATTCAATGCCCTAAAGTCCACACAGGCTCTCAGCTCCCCATTAGCCTTCGGGATGAAGAAGAGTGGCGAGGCGGCCGGAGACTTGGACGGGCGGATGAATCCTAGCTTGAGGAGTTTATCCAGGTACCCCCGGAGATGCACGTTTTCAGGCTCCGTCAGGGCATACAGCCTCCCGCTGAGAACGCTGGCCCCTGGCACCAGGTCGATCTGGCAGTCAAACTGTCTATGCGGTGGTAGCACTTCCGCCTTCACCTCATCAAATACATCCTCAAAACTGTGATAAGCCTGGGGGAGAGCCACATCTTTTTCTGCCGCTGTAGCCACCGTCTGACTCCCGCTCTCATCTGCGTCAAGGGATTCCGTTCCTATTCCACAATGCAGGATGCAATACGGTGACGTCAGTTCGATGCGATGTGTTGGCCAATCCACAGAGGGGTTGTGTTTCTGTAGCCACGGCAATCCCAATATGACGCCATATTGGGGCGCTCGGATGATGTTAAAATCGATTTGTTCCAAATGGTTCCTCCCACATCTCATCGGAAGGACCCCCGTGTGCTGCCCGATGGGCCCCGTCACCAATCGCCTTCCGTCTACAGCATAGACGTCTTCGGGTACAGCTTTGGGAAGAAGCACTAGCCCTAGCCTGCATGCCTCGTTGTGGTCCATAAACATGCCAGTGGCCCCTGAATCCACCATGGCCACAACGGGTATCCACTGGTCATGCACTCCCACGTGCACCGTGAGAAACAGGTGTCGTTGTCCCTTAGTGACCGAGTTGGAAAGTGAAGGGATGGATGAGTGACTCCGAGATGCCCCTTCTTTGGTCTGGGAGTCCTCTAGTTTTCCGCCGGTACGTCCACCACGGCTGTTACCGACCAGTTGGCCCGATAACGTGACGTCTTCGGTTTGGCACGGCATTCACGTACGTAGTGGCCTTTTTTGCCACAATATAGGCACAATCCTTGTTTACGGCGTGACTCTTTCTCCGTGGCTGTGAGGCTTGCTCGTATTGCGCCGATGTCCATGGGTTCTCCCTTGGATGCGGTGGAAGTTTCAGGACTTCCCACTGTCACATAGGATGGAAGGGATTTTCCTTTTCTCCCATGATCCCCCTTTCTTTCACTTAGCCTATGTTCCAGCCGTAATACCAGGTTGATAAGGCCCTCACATGTCTTGGGTTGTGGGTCAATATGAGCCACGGCGTCCTTGAGCTCATCGCACAGCCCGTGATGGAAGAGCGCCGTCTGCTTAGCAACAGGCCACTTGGTTTCCGCAACCAGCCTTCGGAACGCGTTGAGATACTGCACCAGGTCGTTGGATCCCTGTCTCAACTCAAGCATTTCACGGTCCGCCGTGTACGAGTCAGCCCTTCTGTCGAAGACCTTCAGGAATTCCTCGCGAAAAGCACCCCAATCACATAAGATGGGGTCGTCCCTGCTCACCAGAGGTACGGCCCATTGTGCCGCGTTTCCAGCCAAATAGGATATAAGGAAAGCCACACGAGCCTGACTCGTGGGGAATGCCCTTGGTTTGCATGATAAATGTAGCGCCACTTGTGTGAGGAATACCTGCACTGTGTTAGGATCCCCACTGTACCTCTCTGGTGTTGCCAAGGGGACGGCTACCGGCATTTCCACTACTACCGCAGGGGTCTGGTTCGTGAGGGAGGTGCTGGGCGTGAGCGGGTCCAATTGGATAGCATCCAGTCTGGCTTTTACATCGGCTGTTTCTTGCCTGGAGGCAGCCAATTCAATTTGCACGGTCGCTAAAGCAGCCAGCACATCATCAAGTGTTGCCATGTCTGTTATCGACCGGGAGACAGTTAGTGTTCTTAAGGTCGGATATTTTGTAACGCCCTGAACGTCTCAGGATCGTTTAACAGACACGATAATGAGAACGCAACCACTTGTGAAGGTTTAGTTATTTTAATGAAGGCAAAAATAATACAAGGAATAAACAAAGGTTATAGTCACTGGAATCCTCCAGGCTAAGTACGTTACCAGCCCACAGCACGGATGGTCCTAACCGTCCTCTGCATATACGCCGATCCCGGCGTATGCCAACAGAGGGCAGAAATGAAATGGCCGACAATGCCAATCGGTAGGCTGTGAGGGGCACGAAGAGTGTTAGGGAGAATCGAGGAGTCAGGGAAACACCCAGCCGGGGTCTCTACCTGAAGGGAGCAGCCGCTCAACCTCTTCCTCAGACTACACCGGGACGCGGAGTCACCTCCTGGTGATGCGTCACCGATACCCCAATCACAAGCAAAGAAGACTGAACCGAGAGCAGCCGCTCGATCGATCCTGTCGACTTCCGAGTCTGTAACGCGGCAAACACCTCCTGGTGTGCGTTACAGCTGGCAGTCCCTGTATCTCTGGTCGGGCTGGGAGTTACGACTCCAACCAGCAAAAGCGCCACTGCGCTTTGACTCAGCCGAGTCAAAAAGCGAAGCTCAATGGTTATCCGGTAGAGCTTCCGGGTCCTTCACAGGTGACGATGGGGCAAGACACGGCCCAGGGAGTAACGACTCGACCTACCTCCGTTCTTGCCTTACTGGAGCACCACTCCTGAACACTGCTCTTCACTAAGCAGGTACGTCGGTGTAAACACAATATCCGACAGCGTTGTACCTCCCGGTTCCTCCCTTTATAGGGCGTTGTTTTCCTTGAGTTATGTAACAGCTCTCCTGTTTACATAAGGGCGTGTTTTCCTTGTGTTATGTAACAGCTCTCCTGTTTACATAAGGGCGTGTTTTCCTTGAGTTATGTAACAGCTCTCCTGTTTACATAAGGGCGTGTTTTCCTTGAGTTATGTAACAGCTCTCCTGTTTACATAAGGGCGTGTTTTCCTTGTGTTATGTAACAGCTCTCCTGTTTACATAAGGGCGTGTTTTCCTCCCCTCGCATGACAGGAATTCTTGACAACTAACCACATCTTCACTGTGTTCACTGAGCACAATATATTAGACTAACCACAGGAATAAGTCTTCACTGTGTACACTGAGCACAATATATTAGACTAACCATAGGAATAAGTCTTCACTGTGTACACTGAGCACACTATATTAGACTGATCAAAAGAATAAGCCTTAACTAATGCTTACAGTAAATGAGCCTTCTTTTTACATCTGTAAGTAACATTACTAAGCATCCATAATGCACTTATCGACCCTCTGCTGCAATCTTACTTAGTGATTTTAGGTCAAACGCTGAGTCAGAGGTAGGAAGAGAAGACTAAGGACCTTATGTAGCATATGGTTGGTAGGTCTTCATGCTCTTGGTGCACCAGAGGGACTGGTTCCACTGCCCCAGCCATTGTCTGTGAGCCAAATGGAAAGCTCGGTGGATTGTTTTGCTACCGATGGTCTCCAACAACATGCACCAGACAACATGGTGGGATCGCTCACAACAAAAGAAATACAGGCTAGATTCCAATGCCATGGTCGCATGGCGGTCTGGTTGGCATTGTTTCTTTTATTATCTAAGACAAAGTAGGGTTTGTGCTTGATAAATAAAAGATCAGTGTCCCTCATGCACTGAGATATTTCTCTCAGTGCAGGTGGAACACATTTTTTAATTCAGGTCACCACCAGGTGTTGCACGGTGGTCCCAGCTAGGTCAAAAGTCATTGATATGGTGTTGGAAGGCAGTCTTTCCAATATCTTGTGAGAAGGTGCTTCCCCCGCAAACAAGGTGTTTCCAATAGCGGAGCATGTGTAGACTCCGCTGTCAATCAGGGTTGGTAAAGCACAACTACTCACCTGTGAGTGCCTCAAGGCTCTGGGGGGGGGGGGGGGTGGTAAGAAACACTGTGGTTATGATACCTTTAAATAGGAAAGGAACCAACTTGGGCAATAGGGGTATTTGTCAGTTTTTGTGAATACCCCGTTATCACCCAACTCTAAATTGACCCCTAAGTCTCTTAGAATTAGAACACAATGAAAACACATATTAGCCATGGGTGGTAAATGATCTAAAAGTATCAAACACCTGAACAGCAAGGAAACACTCTTATTCCCCTAGTCTTCACTGTCAGTTTCATCCGAGGTTGCTCTATTCATTTTAACAGACATTAAAACCGTCTAGTAAGGGAGCATTTTTGTTGCATATCACCACTCCACCTCATCCGATGGGATTCTTTTTCGTATAAACATGTTCTGCAAGGAAAATACAGGATGGACAATTACAGGTTACAACTCTATTTACTGTCTCACAATGAGTGGAATGGGCAAAGAGAAGGTGTGAATCATATTGTCAGGGTTCTGAGTGACATGCAACAGAGGCAGAGGGCAAGAGGTATATACCTCTCATCCTAATGGCTTTTGCTCACGCATCAGACCACTATATAGTTGTGTAAAACATGTAGTGGCATCTGTAGGCAGAGGAGGAGAAATCTTACACATGAAGGAGTGTTTAGTCAGCATCTAGGTTGACCACCTCAGTCCAGATCATTTACAAATATTGTCTCAAGTCCTCAAAGTTTCACTTACATATCACTTATTTTTAGGTGTGTTAGTCTAATTAGTTCAGTGGGAGCAAAACAAGACTAAAACAACCAGAACCCTTTAGGCCAGTGTTTCTCAAACTGTGTGTTGTAGTGGATTATTTGCCGATTTTTGGTGGGTCGTGAAATTCCAAGCAATAAATAAAAAGATGCCTTAAAATTCTACATTTACTTTGTCACAGTTGCTGCACTTCAAAGACAGAGCTCAAGTCTTAGGCTACGTCTTCTGACAAACTGCTGCTTATATTTTTAACATGGGGATTGGTGTTTACAAGCTCCTCTCACTTTGCCATTAGAGAAAGAAAAGTAAAGAGAATTGAGTGACAATCTTGCTTGTGTACAGAGTGTGGAAGCAAAGGCTGTAGGGTGTCATTTAACTGTGATACACTGCAAAATATAAATGTCTTTAAATGAACAGAACACATTCAGCAGATAGGAAACCAAAAATGAAGCACCTTTCTGATAGTTCTAAAGTGTGATGGAAACAAAGATTTTAATGGGATCAGAACGAATCAAGACACTTTTCTTGGGGATGCACAAATAATAAATATTAACCGAGACCCTAGTTCAACACAATATCATTTGTGTGCGATATAATTGTAACAATAAAACTGTATGTCTGTGCAAATGTAGTGGGCATTTCAGAGGTAAGTATGCTGTTTGTAAATGGCAATTCACCACCACATGATGCTTTAGTTACATTTAAAAAACGTCTGCCTCCTGTCCAGTAAAGCTAGGTGGGTGGCAAAAATGTTTTTTACTCTACAAATTGGGTTGTGGTTTCAACAATTTGGGAAGCACTGCTTTAGGCTATCACACAAACGCCAGGGTTCCAAACAGTGTCCATAATTACATGGAGGAAGGGACCCCATCTTGAACCCTAACATTTCAGTCCTGCCACCAATTCTTGGCTCCTTTGTGTCCCTTCAATATCTGCTGCTTATAGTCTGAACACCCCACCATTGGAATGCCTCCACCTTTCGCCTCCCTCCTCACTTTCAGAAAGGTCCTGAGGTGCACCTCTTTCACCTCAAATGCAATCCCTTCAACATCCTCAAGCAATATTTTATGTTATACGCAGATGCTGAGTCGGCGATGCGGTGAGCGCAAGCAAAGTGGTTTTATTTCATTGTACCTATTCCGTCGTCTGTCGACTTCCCCCTACCCGCCCCACCGCTCTAACCTGTGCCAGCCGCACCTAGTTATAAGTGTTTGTGTAAGGCACAATCTGGCATTGTTATAGCATTGCGGTGCTTTCAGTAGTTATGGGAGGACTTTCCAAATGGCGGCGAGGGGCAGATCGCACACCAGAGTTGGATTCTGCCATTGAAGGTGTGCTCTCAGTGACGTTAATGTTTATGTTCCACTATTAGGTGAAGGTGTAAACTGCAGTGAGTGGTGGGTTAATGTTCTTGGTTGGTGGGACTGGAGGTAGCATCGAATGTGACTGTAACCAGGTCACCTCTCTTCACAACCACCCATGCAAAAAAAAACTGCACTTGACTGAGATCCTTGTTTGTTTTAACTCACATGTATGTCCTGTTGCACCACATGCCACCCAGACCGCCAGTTTATTACAACCCACTTCTGTTTTATGTAAGGTCTGCTGCTTCCTTATTTTTTTTTTACATATTTAATTGATCTTTCAGTTGACATCCTTAACCATCTTACAAATATGATTGGGATTGTGCATGAACCCCACCCTATGTCTCAGAGCAGTTAAACATAATAACACCAGCATTTCCAGCTGCAATTGTCCAGCAGTCCCGCTAGTGATATAAGAAAATGGTATTCATCGTAGTCCCAGGCTGTTTTCTAAACCTCTGCCCTTTACTGTATTGTAACGCAATCTATCATTTATGAATCTCTTTGAGGCTCTTCTTCCCATACGATGCTCCCAGTAGAGTTCTATCTCACCCCACCCCACCTCAAACTCCCATCCTCCCCACCCCCCAGGCATGCCGCTTTATGATCCGATCAACTACTGGTGGTCTTTGGTCAACCCAATATTGCGAAGTACGTGCCACTCCACCTACCATGAACCACTGGTGCAGCAGTGTGAGGTGTGTGCTATATCAGTCAGGCCTTCTGCTGCTTCCTTATGCTGCAGTTTGAGGTAAAGTATTTCTGACAAATGAGCTAAGTTTCAGGTATACCAAGGTGCATCAATTGATTGTCTTGGTTACTGTGCCATTACAGACAGGGGTACCCTGCAGAACAGCACTTTCAGAGTAATTACTAGTGGTTTTATTAAGTATTGATATGCCTTCTTAGTGAGCCGTCCAAGTGTTATGGATGAGCTTACACGTGGATCCAGAGTTCCACAGCGAGTCAAACTGCACAACAACAACGCGGCCTAGTAGGTCCAAACTGTGCTTGGGCTTCCTTGTGTGTCCTTCAGAGGAGATGTGGAACAGGGTTAAAAGTGATTTGCATATGGTTGGTTCCTGTCCTTAATGCTATAGTGGAACAAAATAACGATGGAATGGAATGAACAAGATTATAATCAGTGATTCAGGCTATTTCCAGCTTCTCCTGCCATCAGTTCTATTCTATCTAAGTGAGTCTTAGGCAGGTATGCCCAGACATGGGTCCTGAATGTGCTGTGCCAAAGGTAGTCAACCTGCACCACACTTAAGAAGGCCAGTAATGCTTGTGTTCCCTTTCATAGGAGAGGTGGCCAGTAGGGTGGACTGTCCTGTTTCATTCAATGGAATTGACTGCGCCAGTGTAATTACTGGTGGTTTAGATAAATGTAAACACTTCTAGCAATTACATGTTTGCAATCTTAACAAATAGAACCTTAAACTGTAATATACAGTTGTGAGAAAGTGGATAATCAGCTGGGGTGGATGATAGTGCACCACAAGTTATAATGGCACTATTCTTGCTGTGTCCAGTAAAGGTTTCAGCACTTTAAACCTGAGCTCAACTCCTGGCAGATATGGCTCTAAGCAGACAGGTTTAACTTAAGAAAATGTGTAAAGCATTTAGAAGTACCATAACATGTAAAAAGTTGAAAACAACACAATGAAAGTCTCACTCGAATCTTTAAAAAAAAAAAAATAGTTAATTAACAAACAATGAAAATCCAAAAAGGGGAACTGGAGATATGAATTTTTAAAGTTTGAATAAAAGTTTAGTGCCAAAAATGGCAAACTGGCAAACCCTTGGGCAACTGATCTCACTAGACTGAGCCAAGGGTAAGGTTTGAGGCCAACCACGAAGGAGAGGGGGCTGAATCTGAGCCCTACGTAGGGCCCAGTCAAAGAGTTACCTTTGGATTTAGACATCTTTCTGGAGAAACGCTGGTCGTAGATGAGTCGTTCGGCAGGGCAAGCTGGATCCAAGTCAGGGTCGATGATGGGGGTTGTTGAAAAGCTGGGTCCAATTGTGGTTCTCAACAAAGGTGGGAAAGCTCAGAGCAGACAAGGTCCAGCCTCCAGGCCCAGGAATGTCTCGATGTCAATCGGCTTCAGCTTGGTGTCGCTCTCGGTAATTCAGACATCCGGACTTAGAAACATTTCTGGAAGTCATATTTCCTTCAGCATGGCAAATCAGCAAGTTGGATCCAAACAGCAATTTTACGTCAATGGCTTCGGCTCACCGAAAGTCCCAGTCTCTCACAGGTTCTTCAGAGAAAAAGTTGACAAAAAGTGTTTAAGTCCCAGATTTTGCAGTTTCTGAAACGTATCTGAGGACCTCAGGGACACTATTTAGGGGACAGGACTCACCCCAGTAGAAGCCACCAGCAGGTTGTAGGACAGGTACAGTTGGAGTTGGTCAGCAGGGTTGGGTTCTACAGGAAAGAGGGCTTCTTGCAGCTTTTGTGCCTCAATAACTTAACAGGAGGTCAGCCAATTGACCCCTGGAGGCCACTTCTTGGGTCTGATAGGAGGTCTAACCCTTAGGGTTCTCCTCATAGGTCACAACAGCAGGCGCAGCCATTCTTTTGTATTCTACAGGTCCAGCAGTGTGGGTGGGGGAAACTCCTGGCCACTCCCTAATCAATGGGGTAAATATTTCCAGGGTGCCCATACCCACTTTTGGTAAGCTATTTCACAGTGCTCCTCTCTACCAAAAATTAACATGGCAGAAACGTTCATTCCCTGTGTAGACCTCCATGTATCCACCCACATTTGTGGCTATGATAATGGACAAACCCTCATTTGTGGTCACTGAAAACCATCTTCTCTCCTACTGGGAGTGGTGACTGGCTTGCAAGCAGGACAATAGAGGGGGCAGGTCCAGGTGTGAGCTACATCTGCCAGTGACTTGGTCGACATTTTTGAAGTTATTTAAGTTCCTGAGCACAGCCCAGATGGCTATCCTGTCAGGGAGAGATCACCCCCTCCACCTTTGGCTCTGGAAGCCACTTCACACCAAATCAAGGAGCCATTCAGCTCCTGGGTGAAAGTGAACACTGGTAGAAAGGCACATTTGGCTCATGCAGAAAAATGACACCTTTCTAAAAATTTAATTTTATAAAATAGTAATGTAAAATCCGGCGACCAATAACTGGATTTTAAATTACTATTAAAATAAGTCTTAGAATCACGTTTCCAGCTCCTCCCAAACTGATGTTAAGCATTACAAGGTGTTATAATGTAACCCAGTGCTTTCCTATAGGAGAGCGAGCCTGGCCAGAGTGAAAAATGACTTTGGAGGTTACTCACTGCCCGGACATCTAAAACATAAAGTCTATTTGTCCTCCTTTTTAAATATTGTGCACCCTGTCTTATGAGCATCCAAAGGTGATATATAAGTATCAAAAAGGAATATTTGGGCCTAATGAGTATTATTTTGACAGGTTGGATTGGTAGTTTTAAAACTGCATACCTGGGCTGCAGGGGCAGTCCTGCCGATATGATTTGGATTGTCACTTTAGTGGTGGCATACTATGAGCTGCAGTCCACTAGAGAAATGTAACTTACAGGCTCAGGGTGCACTTTTGTACCATATACTAGGGACTTAATTAAGTTGAAAATGGCAATTCAAGAGTGTAGTCGGTCCCGAAATAATAGGGGATACCATACATGCATTTTCCTGCAATGGTTTTGAGTAGTAATTGAGGAAACATGTGGCCAAGCAGACAGAAATATACTCATTAGCAGTCATGGTGGAAATGTACAACATCCTATTAGATAGACTGAAGCAAGACTAAACATCTTTGGCTCACAGTAATCCCTGAGCCACTCAGATTCAAATAACTGATCTCTAGGCCAGGTCTCAGAGTTAGGAGACTTTACCTGAGTGAAAGAAGTAAAAACAGGCAGGAGATTGATGCCACAGACAATGCCTTCTGGTCAGGCATCCTCATTCAGCTGCTCCACACCAGAATCATTTAGTTCATGACCCCCTGTATCCACAAACACCAAGGGGATATTTACTTACATTTCACGCAACACAGGGCTGCAAGCAAAGTTGCAGCGCTGTGTTGCGTGGAAGGGAGACTGCAGAAATACGCCATATCAACGAAGATATGGGGCATTTCTACTGTCTTCTAGAGCTGGTACATTGTGTGCTGCATAGTGTTATTGCAGACACCCTTGCACGTTGGTGCAGGAGTGTCTGCACTAGCGGCAGGATTGTTTTTGTGCAGGAAGAGATACCGTCCTGCACAATAACAATTTAAAAACCATTTTACTCATGTTGTGCATGATGCAGAAAACAGCACATATAGAAAGAGGGAGTAACAAGGAGAAATACAAATATTTCTCCTCGCTATGCCTGATTCAGGGGGCCATAGCTTTTTGATGCAATCCAATGTTTACTAGCTTTAGTAAATCTAAGATTAGGCCAAAAGCTGTGGATGGATGCATTGGGAACACCCATGCTCCACCCATGGAAAGCATCTGTAACACAAAGTAATGCAAGGCAGCGCTATGCCCTGCCTTGCTTTACTTTTTGGGAAAAATATCACACAAAGCCATGTAAATTTTATTTGCGCGGATTTGTGAATCACAAATAACATTTCGTGTTGTGGCTTTGCCACAAAAGTGGCAGATAATGACGCAAAATGTTAGTACATCTGCCCCCAAGTGTATACGATACTTTCAGACTGCAGCATATAGGAGACACGATCAGTTGAAGTGTTTCGTGTTGTTCCCGTTCAGCTCATAGGTGACATCTTCAATTCTCTGGGCATGAGGCGAGGCTTGCCGCTGTGAACTGCATCCTTGGAAGCCCCAGAGCTAGCACTCAAATCCTCTTCTGTGGAGTCTGTATCCTGTCGGCCAGGAGGTCTCAGCCCCAGGCTAGCACAGACACTGCCGCTACTGCTTCTCTTTGAACCTACATCACCTGGGCAGCTGATGGTGTGTCCAATGTTCCTCGTCTCCTCCTGTTGTGTTCCCTTGCCTTTATAGCTTTGGGTCCTGGACCTCTTGGGGTCCAGAGGTTTCTAACTTTATGCACCATTTAGACCCAGCAGCACTTCTCAGGGCCACAGTTAGTTCAAATAAGACTGTACAACCTGCATGGTTCCTCTGAAGACAAGAGCTTTCTAGAGATTCAGAACTGCTACACATGCCCATGGCCCAGAAATGCCACATGGTTTTATGAGGTCTGGGACAAAAAAGTGATTCTGGGCCCACAGGTCAGTGTATTGCCGTTAGGGCGTTAAGTTATTTTAGCTGCCATGAAAAAACAGGGGAAGCTTGCTTCAAATTCTACAAATAGCGCAGGGCCCTGAAAAAGCACTGACCTGGGGATTAATGCCCACCATGACGTCACCTTTCGATGGCCTTGCCATTGCCTTTAACTATTGGTTCTCTATAGACCACGCTTCTGTATTCTCTACCCAGCTGCCACCAGCAGCACACACATCTCATGCTGCTAATGGTGGCAGATGGAGTGTGTACTACAATAGTAGGGCAGAGGTCACAGACTCCAGCAGTGTTAGGGGCGAGGTATGGCAACCAGCACCAAACTGGGTACGGCCATTACAGTCGGGGTCCTAACCCTGTGGCAGTCGGCGCTCCAGGTAAGCGTGATTGGCTTGGCTGGGGTGCCAGAGTGAGTGTTATATGTTTTTTGAGGCTTGGGCACAATCTAGCAGCCTAGGTTTGGATTCATTGTGATTTTAGTGTCTGTGGTTTTGATATGCCGGCATTGATGCTGTAACATTCTAGTCTTGGTAGCACCTGGGCTGTTGTCATTTCATGAGATGGTTAGCCTTTAGAAGTGGGGAAACACTTCACAGTTGGTAGTTTGTACTTTTGACCGCATCATTTATCTAGGGTTCAAAGGGCATCACAGTATCAAAAGGCACTCCCAGGTTCCTTGCTTTTTCAGTCATGAGCAAGTCTTCTCCAAGCATTGAACCATTCCTAGGATGGTGACTCGGGTTCGATGGAAGGAGCCGCTCCACGGAAGGGCTGTGTCTGATCCTCCCATCCATTCCTTCAGCTGGTTTGGTAGAACCTGGTTGGCCACGTATCATAGATGGCTTAGAGATCCTGGAGGATCAAAGCTACCGGCCGCTACTTGTTGAAGCCTGTGAGGACCCCCTGATGGTTATGTGTTAGCGCAGGTTCTATTCCTCTTCTAGGCCTGAAGCCGGACTGCTGATCATGGAGCAGTGTGTTCTTTTGGTGTATTCATGGGGTTGTTTTATGCCCCCCCCCCCACCACCTCTCCTTCCAAGACTGTGCTTATAGTAGCGGTATGTTAGAAATTGGTCAGTGGTTGGATAGAACTGTGGGAACCACTGAAGGTGTGTTTAGAAAAGGAGCGATCACCGCCTACTTCAGCTGTATCTGATCTTTGTGGTAAGGAGCCATTGATCAGGAACGTGGCATCAGGCGCACCTCCTCTCAGTGTGACTGCTGCCAAAGTATGTGTGCTCTTTTATGCGGCTTTACTACCACTTGTAGCTTCCCTCCTTTGTCACTTTTATTTTCATATACACCTACATTTGCAGACACACACACACACACACACAAGCATGGGTGTACACACACACACACATGCATGCACACATACACTCACACCCACCCACACCCACCACTTTCCTCTCTACAGGTATCCGCACAGGAACACTCCTACATCTCATTCAGAAACCCTCCCCATCCCCACATGAGTGACAGCTCCTTGGAGCTTAATATAGGCACCAGCTGCTGAACCAAAACCTGTGTCACTGCACCGCTGTTTTCAGTTTACTTACTTTCACAATATGAAAAGCCTTCAGACCAATATTCCTGAATAAAAACATACATTTCTCAAACGTTCAGCCTGACCTGCTTCAGTAGTCGGTTGTATCAGCCTTGGGTGAGGAATTGATACCCCTCCATCCAGGAAAGGGGGGGGGGATTATATCAGATCTCATAAAAGGACTCTAATCTGAGATGAGAACTCGCCTCTTCATAGAAGCTCCTTCTAAGAGCCACTGCAAACCGTCACTCCTCTCACGCTCTGTTCAACGTCAACTATTAACTGATCAAGTCCACCTGTAAATTCCAGGCTCCGACACCCCATTCGCGGTGCCTCACCATGACCAATCGACGGAGTCTCCTGTCTAAGAAGCACAGATAGCTCCATGACATGACATGTCAACCAGTCAGACTGTGCTGTGAATAATCCAAGTCACATATACTTCTCCAAGTTGTAAAGCAAGTTTAAACAAACATGATTCAAACTCAACATTGACATCACAAAGGCCATTGTTGTGGTTCAATCAACACAACCATGCATACAGCGCACTTATGCATGTTAGCCGTCATCATCGAAGGCTGCTGCGTAGCGTGCAGTGGTAATCCACACATTGTCTCACCAAGGCCACTGGGTATGAAGATCCACGGTGAGTCTGGCCTCAACCTTGTTAAAGGGTGAGGGCAATGGCGCACGCGCCAAGGCTCGGTGCTCTGCCACCTAGGTCCTCACCTGACCTTACACCTCACCCACTGCCTTTATCTCCTTGTTGGCGCGTCACTGGCATCAGCATCACCATCATTCCTTGTTTTGGCTTTGGATACTTTCGACTTTTTTTAGCTGACGTCCCTTCCAATTGACTGCTGCACCACAGGAAACCATAAATGGAGGTTGATGGTGTTGGTACTTAAATAGTATCAGCATTTATTGTCACAATACATGTTTCCCTGAAGTATATGCAATTGTAAAAGAAACTTACCTCTATAAGGCATATTCACAAAAGCAGCTATGAGTACAGGAAGTAGTACCACAGGAGTATTATTTTATGTGCACAAATATGCCTTTGT
The DNA here is from genome assembly GCF_964204655.1 of Triturus cristatus. NCBI lineage: Eukaryota > Metazoa > Chordata > Amphibia > Caudata > Salamandridae > Triturus > Triturus cristatus. Next base: position 1,219,067,977 of record NC_140592.1, read on the forward strand.
AAATCGTCCACAAAACAATCAACTCCCTATTAGTGAAAGTTGAAAGAAGGCACATACCTTTCTATTTGTACTAATTATATATGAATGCTCCCATTTTACTCCCAGGAATAGGGGTGGAATTCGACAGACGACCAGGAGGGAAAATTAAATAAATAATCCCTCCCCCCCCCTCCCCCCGTCTCCGTCTGTAGAAATTCCCCGCCACCCGGCCCCACCGCTCCACCGCTCTTACCTGCATGGGCCACGGCTGCTACCGGATCACTAATTTAATGATTTTTCCGTGTTATATTTTACTGCAAATTGTTGGTACTTATCAAATAATCTTTCCTTGAACAACATGGAGATGTTTTTGTATGTTTCATGCCAACTGTGTGATAACATACACTCACATTACATGTAAATAGGCAGTTTCTCAAGAAAACCAAAAAGATGTTTTGTAGAGTTTTATTTTTATACATATTTAACTCTGTATTATATTTCTCAGCGACATGTTTGATAATCAATGATAATGCATATTTAATATATGACTTTTAATAAATCATAAGTATGGTATGAGAATGCAATTGCTGTTTGTCCACAATGCTTCACAGACATTTAGATAATTTAGTAAGACATGTCCTCCTGTATGCATACACATATATTTGCATGAAAAGATATGACTTTTATAGAAATTGTCAAAGAATTACAGGAATATTCCCGCAAAGCTGTTCCTATAGCAGCATTTTATAGGAGTAATCAAATACGTGTTTAGGTTTTTAAAAAAAGAATGAGTACATTTTCTTCTCCATAAATGTGACTTGCAAATGCATTTGAAATGAAATGAATGAATCAAACCTCAGAGGGTGTCAGGGTCATTAGTGTTTGTTTTCCAATAGCATGGTTCTGCTTTGAGGGTTTGTTTGCTGGGCATCCACAGGAAGCTTGGCAATCACCCAGTAAGCAGTCAGTGCCTTCAGAGGTGGCGGCTCCTGCGGAGGTATAGAGATCTCCGCCAGGGTGGCAGAGTGGCGGAGTTCTCTGAATGTGGTGGGTGGTAGTTCGCCAGAGCAGCAGAGGCCATTACCACCACTCCCCTGGCAGGCGGTGGGCCGACTACCGGTCTCTAAATTGGGCCCTTACTCCTGCCCTCGACAGGAATAATCTTCAGCTGTTTCCATGATGGAAATGAGGCTGCTAAGAGTTTGTGGATCCCTACAAACTTGCAGGTTTGAGAGCGCTCACCTACTTAGACGGGCATCTGAGCAGTGTAGCACCCACAACCCACCCTCTTATACGTTTTGCCCAGATGTAATGTTCGAACATACTAGCATACTTTTATGCATGAATCAATACATTTAGGAGTGTAACTAAAGGCCTGAATACGAGTTTGGCGGTCCTGGAGCGGACCGCTACACCAGTGCCCTGCTCCAGGACAACTAAACTGGCCCTCCGCCCACCCGATTAATAGTAATCTTGTGGTCTGGCGGGGCGATCATTTGGCGGTGCCTATTAAAAAGGCACAGCAATGGGAACACCAAAGCCTGTTCCTGCACAGCATGGACTGTAAAGTCCATGCTGTCCGGGAAAGGGGGTGACTGCACACTGGGGGCACAACATGTGCCCCCCTGCAGGCAACCCTTGGCCCTGAGGCAAAAGGGGGCCCTGTAGGGCACTCTGTTTCCTCACCACCACAGTTTCCGTGGCTGCCTCACCGTAGTTGTAATACGCGGGTCGAACCACTGGTGCAGCAGTCCCCGACCACCACCTCACCTCCACCACGGGTTTGGTGGTCCATCAAACTCGTAATCAGGCCCTTAGTCTTTTATGAACAATACTTGTGAGTTAAAACTTGGAATTCAAAGTAATCCAGTACCCAATTTGACCTTTGGTATACAAAAAAACCCTGTGTGAATGAGGCCCTTATTCTCTATTATCCTGAAGGTCATTTATGTAATTGAATGAAGCTATTTATTCAGCAGGGATCCAGCCTCAGGGGCAATAGAGCACTTTACTTGAAAACAGAAATTACAATACATACCATGCTGATGAATGAACTTGTTTACATAGAGTAGAAGTAAAAAGTGCGGAGCCTATTCACAAACTACACGTTGTTGTACATTTTGTCATACTACAATATCATTACTCACATACTTCAAAATGTTATTCACAAGCCTACCTCCGCCTCGCCTATCTTTTCTAGGTGGAGATCTCCCGCGGATTGCAGATATCCCTTCATCCAAACACCTATATTTTTGTAGTTAATGTGGGAGGGACAAGGTAGTGGTTGGAAAATGCGGAAAACTTACTACAAAATGGAAAGGGCTTAAGGAGGTTTATGGAGGGGGACAGGTGGCTTTGAGAGGGGTTTAGGGAGTGCCGAATGCCTACCCACAAAAGGGTCAGCCCATTGCTAGTCACAAACTGCACCTTAATAGTTGCTACAGCCAAACAATTCCCAAAGACAGTAAAAAATGTACTCAAGCTCAGACCTGGAATAACTCCAGCATCGCACTTGGGCAACCATGGACTATTCCAATAAATTAGGAGCGCCTCAAGCGTAGCTGGGGGTTCAAATGCTAGGTCATGGAGAAGACAACAAGAGGAACGTAGCCAAGGGAAACTTTAACTAGACGCCACGTCTCAGTATCCTCTCCCTCAAAATCCGCAGGAATTGCATCCCAAGCTCTCCCTTATTCTAAGAGGCGCCTGCCCCGGTGTGGACCATGGAGTAGAGTGATACCTTCCCAGGTTGCCCAACGTATCACGTCTGCCTGTCAACTTTCAATTCTTGGAGCATCAGCATTTTTCCACAGCATGGTGATTTTCCGCTTCGCCAATACCACGGTGAGGTCAATGAAGCAGTTTGTGACTCTGAATTTGGCAAGGCGAGGGTAAAGGCCCCGAATATAAAAGCAGAGAGAAGGAGCCAGAGTGCGGCCAGTGGCCTCTGCTACTAGGCTCATCACCTCCATCCAGTTTAGGGTTAAGTGGGGGCATCCCCATAACATATGGAGGATGTCGCCTGTGGTGACCCAGCAGCGCGAGCAGTCAGGTGATACCGGGGGAAAATATATACATAGGAGCAGATTTATAAGCCCCGTGCGCCACTTTTGCGCCGCCGTTGCGTCTCTTTTGTGACGCAGCGGCGGCGCAAAGCCAGCGCCATGCTGCGGGCTATTTACAATGTGACGCATCTAGGGAGATGCGTCACGTTGTAAAGGTTGCGCCACATGTGGGCGTACCTGCACAGGGGGGGGCGTTCCGGCGCAGGAACGCCTCCAAAAAGTGGCTGAGTGAAATCTACAAGATTTCACTCAGTCACTTTTCCGGCCATGCTGCGTCAAATCCCTGCGCCTGCTTGAAGCAGGTGTAAGGATTGACGCAGCATGTTAGGGATAGGGGCACCCCGAGCCTTGCTGGAGCTGCGTCACGGTTGCGACGCAACTCCAGCAATGCGCCAACCTTACGCCGGCAGATGCGTCACGCATCTGCTTGCCCTTGCGCCACGATGCACCGCATTGTAAATGCGGCGCATCTGCGGTGGCGCAAGGGCAAACTTGCATGACGCATCTTCCCTGGCGCATCCCTGCTGATTTGCAGGGATGCGCCAGGGAACATAAATCTGCCCCTATGTGCTTTACAAGTGACATTATTATTAGGTACCATCTGGCACCGAGGAAGTAGCAAGGTAGTCTCCCCAGCAATGCATAAAATATCACTGAAGCAGTTTTAAGCATAATTTTAACATGCATAATTTTGAAATGCAGTAATTTTATCCCCAGATATCAGCATTTTGGTTTCAGGAATTATACAGGTAAACTGACACTTTTGTGTAAGTGTACGTTTTTTTGCAATTCACAAAGCATTTTTACGAGTGGTATCTTTACAACTGTGAAGTCTCCGCACTCATGGCAGACCCCGAGCACCACAGGACTCTCACAAGACTTGCAGTGGTGGCTTCAATCTTTGATATCTGGAGTTTAAAATCCTTATGATTCAAAGTGTTTTTTACCTGGCAATTTGGACACTAACATGCTGCAGTCGGATTTTTGTTGCCATAGATTGGAACTCAAAATGCCATTGTCTGGAGTTATCAAGGCTTTATAGGATACAGAGATGTACTCTGGCATAATAACTCAGATCAAGGATTTTGAATTTGGCTTTGTACATTATTAGTAGAGTCATCCTTCCAAGAATTATGAACTCTAACCTTGCACTGTTTATTTTATGAGAGGAATAAAAAAAATCCTCAACTTGTACAGACTTTGTTTATATTTCTTTTGAGTCACGTATGGTATAAAGGATTACCAGTGGGGGACAGGAAGTGGGGACCTATTTGTTTCTTGTCAGGAGGGAAAGTACAATACTAATGTGTATTCATTATGGAACAGCTGATGGACATGTTAAATTGTGAACAATTCAGTTCACATACCTAACTAACAAATCACTGAAGCCATTTGTCTGCCTAGAAATGCTTATCACTGTTCAGGTTTTTTCTTGCACCTATCATGGAGGTTTGATTTGTATTTCAGCTCTAGGAAGTCATAGAGTTTCAACCAACTCTAGAGAATCGAAAATACAGAAATTGGCATAAGGTATATCATATGTCATATTTGGAATCATGAATTGGACTTCAAATGATAAAATAACAGAGTTGTTTCTTGTTTTAGATATGATCGATTCTGCTATGCAGGTTGATTCCAGCTACAAGAACGGGCAGAGTGAAAATATCCGAGGTCTAATGCTGACACATGGTGGACCGTAGGGTCAGGGAAGAGTGGAGGTTAACATCTCTCCTTTTGTTATGAACCCCAATGTACCCCAATATAGGCCTAGGTAATTACACAACCCTTTATTTACATCTGTCCTACCATTGTTCTCCATAACGGGTCTGTCGCTGACCTTTTACCCAGTTAGGTGTTACATAAATGTTGTGTGGTTTTCTCCGAAAACTAGCCTCATGTATTATGCATGAGGATTCTCAGTATCACAGAAGGATTATCATCTTCTGCATAATAACTCTGTATAAGGGTCACCTCTATCCTCACACTTGCCCGACAGGCCCATAGTACACTTTTAGGTAGAACCCCTGAGGGTGCCTTTAAGGTATATAAGCACTACATCTTTGCTGGGCAAACCAGAGAAGAAAGACTTCCATGCTGACACGCTGACATGAGACGCTGAGGTCCCTGCACGCAGACACTCCAGCACGGAGTGGTCTGACATCCCTTGCAGGGTGTCCATCTTGAGACCAAGATGGGGCCCTTCGCTCTCCCACATCAGGTAATGGGGTTGGCTCTATCTTAAGGGGATTCTTGTCTATACACCTACATACATGCTAGGTACATTTAGGTATATCTAGTTAGGGTTGCATTTTAGGAGTACACATTATTACTGTCATGTATCTATATGCCTGCATACATGCATTGTTTTAGCACTATGGTAGAATTTCACCTTTTCTGAACTCTGCTGGTGCTCATAATCGTATATATCTGTTTCTGTCTAATGGTGGTTGCAGCACACATATTTTATACTAGAATGATGCTGGTTCAATAAATGCTTATTGAAAACGTCTTCATTCTTTTATTACATATATCTCTCTGAGACCGAGTGAGCACGAGTAACTGTGCGAAAAGTACTGTACAGATTCCACGATCCCTGAGGGGTCAGGATTGCCATATTCGATCGTTGCCAAAAACTATTTGCTCCTTGGTAAGAGGGGCTCATAGTGGCACTGTGAGCCAGCTGGTCTACAGAATAACATATCCTCTGGGGGAGTCGGGAATCAGTCTGGACACCAATTCCTTAGTTTATGTTGTCTAAACGTGCAGATCCTATATAGATTTGTAGGAACTACACAACACTTTTGGATCCAGTTTGACAGGGGAATGCAAGGCTGACATTGTGTGTCTCCCTCAAATACAAGAGATGCTCATGCTATACCAGGGACAGCCCCCAATATGCTCTGATGCCCACAGTATTCTAAGGATGGGCACTAGTATGCCTGTGCCACCATTATTCCAAAACTGTACACCACTGTATGACATGTACAGATGTCATTTTGCCAACAATGACCATAATTATTTTTGTTCAAGCTGTGGTTGGTCAATATTATCCCAGTGTCAGCTACTGTTTTGCCAGCAATTCCCACCATTAGGATGACATCATATGCTAGGTTAAACATATTTGTCAAAGAGGGTACATAATTATACCAGAGGGGGAAGGAAGAAATATAAGCTGAAGGTGTGAGCTGTGCATTACTCCTCTACTATGCACTGTATGCACTGTATGCACTCCCCTGCACTTGTCTGCAACTATCTGCAACTACATTCAGCAATGATATTTGCTTGCTGATTTATTCTCATTAAAGTAAACAATAATGCCACTACAGACAGGGAGCAGCCATATACAGTTAGCCTTGGTTCTGCTCCAATAGGTAAACTCCAGATGAACATGACCACTTCACTTAGGACAGTGATATTCAGTCGTTTTTATGCCAAGTGCCAATATGGAAAATGGTTTTACCGTCCGGACCCCACAAATAGTTGAACGGGTCAGATGGCGTGATTTATAAGAGGCAATATTTGAAAGGGGCAGATAGAATTGAGGGTAAGGAGGCTAACTAATCAGCACATTGGAAAAAACACTGGGGGAAAAGCCCCATCCAGGTCCCCTCATCAATGCCCCATCAAGCCCTCCTCGTCCTGACCCTTCTCTTAAACACTCTATAAGTTCCAAGCCAAAGTCAGTTTTCTAAGCTCTTACCAAGACAAGACCCCCACTCAACTGCCTCTCAAAAATACCACCCAAGCACCACATAGAAAGACCTACCAAGGCCAGGCTGTGGGTACCTAGATAGCTAAACAGGGAATAATTCAGGTATGAAAATTAAATTCTGCTCATTAAGTTTTGCGAAGGTGACAAATTTTTCACCTTTCTAAAGTTGATAAACATTTTTCAATCTTTTTCTTTCATGGTTCATGCTTTATTAATTGGCTCATACATCTTGCAACTGTAAAGTAGCTAATGGGGATGCCATTCCGTAAACAATGAAAAGCTTAGCAAATACCTTAATCTAAAATTTCTGTGGAGTTCTAATACAGCATTCCATTTATCATGACATTTAGTCACCCCAGTATTATATTAATGGTAAAAGTCTACTTTGGAAGCCAAATTGAGAGATTCTGTGACAGCGAAATGATATCCCTTTTTAGGTCTCGCCTGACCCAGCGCATGCGCTGGTCTGGCGAGACATTTTGTGATGGCTCCAAAAAGTGCTACCAGGCCAGCCTAGAGCTACAGTGCATGTGCGTGGGCACGCGCGCTTGACCGAGCTTACTTTCACTTTCGCGGCCGCACGGCCGATTTGATGTTTGATCGCGATCAGTTTCGCGGCCGCACGGCCGCTTGGCATAGTCAATAGGTCTCGCTTTTGGGACCTTATAAGTATTTAGTTATGCAACTGTTGCATGGCTAAACACTTATAAGGTCCCAAAGGCGAGACCTATTTTCTATGCCAATGCTTGTTATTTTTATTTTCAGTTTGACAGAATTATGTTTTTAGCCAACATTAAAGTTCTTAAAACCAGGGCGGGTGGGGCTACGCAGGGTAGCATGGCGGCTGCTGGTTAGATTCGCTCCGTCATAACCCTTTACTACCTGACTATCTGTTATAAAAATCCGTTCCCCAAGCTCAAAAACCGGGAGCCTTCGCTGACCCTATCGGTGCAGGAGCTGCGGCTGTACGCCCCCGGTGCCCGAAGATCCAGCAGCTAACGCTTGCGGCCTCGACGAGATCTGCAGCCGGGTGGTGGAGTGCCCGCTGTGGTGGGGGCCGTTGGGCATCGGCCCAGGCTCTAACCTCCCAGGGAAACACCTCGCTCATCGGAGCTCCTGTGGAGAATCCCGACAGGAATGTTCACTTGCAGGACCTTAAGCTAGTGGAGCGCCTAGTGTCGGCTCAGAGATATCACACCCCGGAGACGACGACAAACTTTTGCGGGCGACGTCCAGCCAATTGAATTGTCTGAGGCATGGACTTGGAATCGCTGCCTGAGTCTTAACAGTTGGGGAACACCTCTGTTAACGGCACGCTCCTGCCGGATGGGGGCAGCCCCCCCCCGGAACAAAGCTGAGACCCATCGTGGTGAGACGGTGAGGCAGTGGCGAGGTGCCGTAGTGGAGGCCTTGGGGTACGCAAGCGCTGCCGAGGGCCTAGATTATGTTTGTGCGACTAGGGGGGACGCCTTCTTCTCTGTTTGCCACTGTTTTGGCCTAAGAGCTGGGCGAATTAGTGGCTCAGTGCGAATTTGTGGAGTTGCCTGAGGCTCCGTTGATATAGACTTGCCGTGGCTGGATGCTGCTGCCCCCCTCCCTGATGCGGCGCTCTGATACACCGGTAACGTAGCGGCCTGTGAGTGCTGCGCCTCCCAATAGACAAGTCGCTGCAGGAGTAGTATGTCCTTGTGTAACATCACGCATGACCTCTCTTCATGCCTGCTTTTAACATCACGCATACGCATGTGTTGACTGGAATTAGGGAACGTAGTGGTCATACTTGTGCACAGGCCCATTAGCATCTCGTTTTTCACTACAGCGCATGTGCTGACTCGCATAGTCAGGGGATTTGACTGCGTCCCCTTCATGGATTTATAATCAGGTGCGCTCGCGTTTGTTTTAATCAGTGCTACAGCGCCACTTTTAATTCTTTATTTCTAGACCACAACCGCCTGGTGTGCGTCCACATATGCTGATTACGTCTAGATCCTACTATATTCATTCCTTAGGATCTCTCAATTTATTCAGGTGAGCGCACAAGTGTAGATTGCACTCACACTATTAATCTTATAATTATAATTATTTTTGGACACACCTGAACTCATGTATTCTGATTGCTTGACAGGCTGTCAACAATTACTCATCCTTGTCCTGATGAAGATCCGCCCTTGATGCATATTAAACTGCGCTAATCCCTATGGTCGAAACGTCGACGTTACTGTCACGCTAGTCTACGCAGTTACACAGGCCACAACACAAAGAGATCCCTGGGCCGTGTATTCATGCTTTGAGAACATCGGACAGCATCATATTACTACTGTCGCTCTTGCATGTTGTCTAATTGTGTAATAAATGTATAGCACAATTTTCACATATTATAACAGTCACTTTTTGCACTTTACACACTGTATTATTTTGTATGAATGAATGAATGAATGAAATAGGTTTTATCACGCGCAAACTTAGCCCAATGGGCGTCAAGGCGCCTAAATCAAAATAATGCAGCTCGCAAATCAAAACCAGCAATCTCTCATTGGTAGGCCATAGTAAAATACCACGTCTTCAGGGCCTTTTTAAACAGATCGATTGAGGGAAGGGTTTTAACCTTAATTGGAAGGGAATTCCAGAGCTTGGGGACGACTACAGAAAAAGCTCTCGCTCCCCATCTGGCTAATCTTGTGCGAGGTATTACCAATTGAAAAAGCCCAGCCGACCGAAGTGATCTGGAAGGGATATAACGAGTCAGCAGAGACCCCAATGCATCGTTGGAGCCTGCCAAGAGGACTCTGTAGGTAAGATAGAGAATCTTAAAAGTGATTCTCTACTGAAAAGGGAGCCAGTGAAGATTTTTCCTAGCGGTCGTGACTGAAGACGCCAAGGGGAGGGCTAAGACAAAGCGCGCTGCGGCATTCTGCACGATTTGTAGTCGATGTATAAGGCCCTTGTTGGACTCCACATACAGGGAGTTACAATAGTCAAGCCTGGAGCCAACAAGAGCAACTGCAACCTGCATGCGTGCCTGGGGAGAGAGATAATCTCGGATCCTATTTAGGATCCTAATAACCCCCCAACATGTGGCTATTGTCCTATTCACTTGAGGAGTCATAGAGAGTGAGGTGTCAAAGATCACACCCAGATTCCTGGCTGATTGGGAGGGGGTGGGGCAAACACCAAGAGATGGAGGCCACCACTCACTCGACCAAACATCCTGGTCTTTCCCAAAGACCAAAACCTCAGTTTTATCGCCATTTAGCTTTAGGGAATTGATGATCATCCAGTCTGCAACAAGTTGCATGCAAGACCTAAAGCCAGTGGCAGATGTATGAACAGAGGAATGAGCCAGAGACACCATGATCTGGGTGTCGTCAGCATAGGAAACCACCTCCATCCCCTGAGACTTTACTAGTCGTGCAAGGGGGGCCACATAGATATTAAACAAGGTCGGACTAAGAGCCGACCCCTGTGGCACCCCACATTGCAATGACTTTGCCGGGGAGAGAAAGTTTCCGAGCTTCACTCTCTGTTCTCTTCCAAGAAGAAAGGAGTTGAGAAGATCCAAAGCCTGCCCCGTAATCCCCGCCTCCCTTAGCCGAGATGTTAGAATGGCGGGAGACAGGGTATCAAACGCGGCTGTGAGGTCCAACAAGACCAATATCGTAGTTTGGCCGCCATCCACTTTACGACGGATGGTATCAACTACCACAGTAAGTGCGGATTCAGTACTATGATGTTTTCTAAATCCGTGCTGTGTGTGATCGAGATATTCACTGGTCTGAAGAAAAGTAGAAAGATGGAAATTAAGATGTATTGCTTTATTGACAGCCATGTTCAGTAATTTATATACAATGCAAAATGTCTCTTTTGACTAAAAAATAAGTGTCTTGGTGGTGTGTCCAGACTGTAGAGTTTGGTTCTTCATTAGAGACGTTGAACCCTTCTTGACATCATAGTTCCTCCACTAAAGTTGAATGTTGTGGATATAGTGATTTCACTTGTACAAAGCAATTGACACCTACCCGACTGAACCAATTCTTTATATATCACACATACCCAGGTTCTGAGGGACACAGGGTTGCCCCATTTCTTTAAATGGTCAAAGGGATCAAGGTCAGTTCAGCAGAACAAATTGGACCGGTACGCGTTTCCTAAGGCCTCGCCCCAGGACCAGCGGACCAGAGACAAGGCGGGAGGCGGAACGGAGGAAAACCCCTCAGAACTGACGCTCAAAGATGTCATGGAGGCCATTTCTGAGGTGCGATCATCCCTGGAACAAAGGATGGACACAATCTCGTCACGTTGATTAGTGTGGACCTGTTGAAAATTAACGAAAAAGTCAAGCAACTAGAGATTACCACTACAAGCTTAATGGATGACACGTCGCACCTTCAGACCGAGATACGTGAACTCCAGTCCTTTCGGAAGTTTGCTGAGAGTAAGCTCGACGATTACGAGGGACGCACCCGACGCAATAATGTACGAATTCTGGGAGTCCCGGAGTGGGTGGAAGGGCAGGCGCCGGACCTATTTGTAGAGGACCTTATACTCACCCGCTTACAGCCCAAAGGGATGTCCAAATTCTTCGTGATCGAAAGAGCGCACAGAGTCCCGGGGGGACGTCCGAAACCTGGAGCCGCCCCACGGCCGATACTGGCACACGTACTGAAATACCACGACAGGGATGTCATTCTTCAAAATGCCAGAGCAGGTCCATCGCTCAAGTACGAGAACGACAAAATCTCTTTTTTCCCAGACTTCCCGCAGGCAGTTTCAGAAACAACGCCAATCCTTCCTGGCTGTAAAGAAGATGCTCCGGGAGAAGGAAGTGAAGTATGCCATTCTGTTCCCTGCACGCCTACAAGTGGAGACTGATGGTAGAGATTGGTTCTTTGACACCCCGGAATCTGCAATGGACTGGCTAGAGGGCTGGGGCGGAGTCAAGGAACGTAACTGCGGCCATGAGGATTAGCGAACTTGCCTGGAAGAAGAGGGGACTCAGGTCTGAGGCACGAAAGGACTTTCTGCCCTACTGAATGGTCCCCTGCGTCGGCAGGGGACACAGGTATCAAGTCACAGGGGCTGCTGCTGACTCATTGGGTCTAATTACATTCGAAGAGACTTAACTCTTGGGGCTTGCCCCTCTCGGGGAGCGAGGAGACACTAATTGTTTTGGGAGGAAGGGGGGACGTAGCGGTTCTTTCACCCCCACATTTCTACCTTTAGTTTCTTAAGTTGGGTGACAGGCACTCTGCATGTTTGAATGTATGGGCAGTTTAAGGCCCAGAGTGCAGGGGAGCAGGGAGGGGGGTAGTTGGGATGGGGGCAACGTTGTTTGTTTTGTTTTTCACAAATCAGCACACAAAGGCATTACTGTACGGGGGAGCTGTTGACTTTCGCTCACTTACACCCATATGCACGGGGACTGCAACCTTAAACTTTTGAGCTGGAATGTTAATTGGCTAGGGGACAAGGTCAAGCGCTGTGTTGTACGCCAATATATCAAAAGACATGCCCCAGACGTGGTCCTTCTTCAAGAGACCCATCTGGTGGGCAACTCCTGCAAGGCACTAAACAGATGGGGCTACAAATTAGTGGCACACGCCGGCTTCACCACTGGCTCCCGAGGAGTGGGTATATTGATGCGGAACACCCTTCCCTTCATGGTCCAATCCACGTGGACAGACCATCTAGGGAGATATATAGGTATCACGGGACAGTGGGAGGGGCGTACACTCACCTGCATGTCTGTCTATGTCCCACCAGGCCTGCAAACTTGCACATTCAAAGACTTGGGAGATGTGCTACTCTCACTGCCGGAGGGAATACTCTGTGGTCTCAGGTAAACTAGACAGGTATCCCCGCGAGATACAGGAACGACAGCTAGATGGTTGCCTGATTTTCTAGAGGCTCTCGGATTAATTGACGCATAGAGAGCATTTCACCCGGACAGTGTCCAACACATATTTCACTCCGGGGCACACAATAGCCTTTCCCGTATTGACTATATTGTCGTCCTAGCAAAACTAACATATATCTGTGAAATCAGACATATGGCGAGAGAGATATGTGACCACTCCCCGATATGGACTCATCTGGTGCTGGGAAGGGGTGGAGGAGGTAGGATAGCCCCCATTAATCCATGGCATCTCCGAGACCCCGGTATACGTAAGGCCCTGCTGCAGACTATAGACCTATACTTCCAGGAAACTGAGGGCACAGTTGACTCCTCCCAGACACTGTGGGAAGCGTTTAAGACAGTGATTCGAGGGCAGGCGCTTTCCCTAACAGCCGGAGCACGCAAAGATAGATCAAAGGAACTGGTGGCAGTGGAGAGTGAGGTCCACAGAATAGAAAGGGAACTAGAAAAGGAGGTGACACAAGACAAGATCCATGCCTTACAGCTTAAACGGGATGAATATAAAGCGATAGCTATGGAGAGGGCAAAATCCTTAGGAAGGGAAACAGAGGGCAGGGTGTATGACCTCGGGGACAAAGCTGGGAAGCTCCTGGCCTGGCTGGACAGGAGAGAACTGGCATCCAGACTAGTACCTGAACTGATTGACAAGAATGGCCTATCCATCACAGACCCACAGGCCATTGCTAACATGCAGCCCACTATAGTAGCATATATCGTACACGCCCAGTATTTATAGAAGACGACTCCCAGTCCATGCTCAGAGACATCACCCTTCCTGTACTGCAACTTGATGAACGAGCTCTATTAGACAGTGACTTTACAAATGACGAAATAGCGACGGCGATTAGATGGCTCCAGGCGGGCAAGGCACTGGGCCCAAATGGCCTACCAATTGAACTATACAAATTGGCACTGGACAAGCTGGCCCCATGCCTGCGGTCCATGTTTGCAGATAGCAGGATGCAGGGGGCACTACCACTCGATCAGCGGATAGCCACAATCGTCACTATCCATACAGAAGGCAAACCTAGATCGGACTGCACGTCCTATAGACCCATTTCCCTCCTAAATGCTGAACCTAAAATCCTTGCTAAGCTACTGGCTAACCGCCTTGTAAAAGTGATAAGTGGCCTGGTACACCCAGACCAGTCGGGCTTCATGCCACAACGCAATACAGACCTGAATCTCCGTAGAGTGCACGGCGTGATTGGACAACTAGGCACGATACAAGAGCCAGCAATTATAGTTTCGCTAGACGCCTCAACGCGTTCAATACCATCGAATGGCCTTACCTCTTTGCAGTGCTCACAAAGATGGGATTTGGAGAGGGATTTATCCAATGGGTCAAGCTCCTGTACTCACAGCCCCTGGCCCAGGTCGTAGTGAATAGCAAAAAGTCTGCAGCCTTCTCGCTGGGTCGAGGTACCCGTCAGGGATGTCCGCTTTCCCCTCTCCTGTTTGCCCTGGCGCTGGAGCCCCTGGTGGCATGGGTCTGAGGGGACCCTGTCATACGCGGACGACGATGGGCTCCATCCTGGGAAGACCCCATCTCGCTTTACGTGGATGACATCCTCCTGTTCCTTGCCGTTCTGACAGCGTCACTGATCGCAGTGTTCGATATCTTTGCAATCTTTGGTAGGTTCTTAGGTTACACCATTAACTGGGGCAAATCTCTTATCTATGTTTTACACGGGGGCCCACCCGCTGTCCCTAAGGGCTGTCTCATAATCACCGCTGAGGGATTTAAATACTTAGGGATATATGTGATGTCCAACCCTCAGCTCTGCTATGACTGTAACCTACTGCCACCACTGCAAAGACTGAAGCGGGGCGCTACAGCATGGAGGGCGCTCCCTCTCTCATTGCTGGGCAGGGCGGCACATTTTAAGATGATGTCCCTGCCTCGCTTCCTATATGTGCTGCAGAATAAACCAGATCCAGTACCCACCCGTTACTTTAAAGAAATTGAAGGCATACAGAGGGAATTGCTGTGGGGAGGGAAACCCCGAATAGCACTTCACAAGCTCACCCTTAACTGGTATGACGGCAGAATCAGTCTCCCAGACCTCAAGAAATATTACTGGGCAGCACACCTTGCAGCCATCAATCATGGCATGTATCGCCGGATGGTTGACCCGGGATATGCCATGCATCGGTAGCTCCTCCCAGGCGGGAACTATTACAGAGCACTCTATTCTAGACCAAAACGTTTCCCCCTGACTGGGCCGACAAAACACTCAGTTCAGTTCTGGCACACAGCCACCAAGAGTCTGGGATGGGAACGGAAACTAACGCTAGCAACACCTCTCTGGGACTCCGAGATACTAGGCGATCTTTGGAAGTCGAAAGGCTTTGACAAGTGGGACCTCATAGGGATATTGACTATTAGGGACTTGTGGGTACAGGGTGACCTTTTTCTTTCTGCAACAGAAATATGAACTTGCCCACACAGAATACTTCCATTACCTCCAAGTCCGCCACGCAATGCAGACACACATACCCAAAGGCTCTTCTCCCCCAGAGTACACACCTCTAGAGGATAGGCTACATTACAGCTACCTACCAGAGAATACGATCTCCCTTACATACAAGAAGCTCTTAATAACACAGCTGACTCTCTCCAGGGCATTAGGGCAAAATGGGAAAGGGATGGCCTTGAACTGGACGACGAGAAATGGCAGGAGGCACTGACCTCCCGAAGAGAAGTGGCTATATCGGCCAGGTTACGACTAGTCGATCTTAAAATCCTACATAGGGTGTACATTACTGGACCCTGCCTGGTTCGAACGGGGAGGGCTGAAGGGGGTGAATGCAGAAGGCAATGTGGCTCTGAAGGAACGTTCATGCATATAATATGGGAGTGCGACCTCATTCAGAGATACTGGCGTCAAATTCATGCAGTTCTAGGTGAAGTGTCGGGACTGGACATTTGCCTAGAGCCACAGAGATGCCTACTAAATGTGTGGGAACCCACAGACTTGGGCAGAATGGGTAAAATTTGGGTAACTCTGGGATTCATGTTGGCAAAAAGAAATATAGCTCGACAGTGGGGAGCTACCACCCCCCCCAACTATCGTGGAATGGAAGAAGAGCATAGATTGGTGTATGTTCCGAGAAAAGACAGTTTACATTGCGAGAGGTTGCCCGAAGAAATGGTCACTAATCTGGGGGGCCTGGATTGCATATTGTGTAGAGATTTGTAGTCCACCACGTAGCGCTAGCCTAGAGGACTTGACATCACCATAAGGAATGTATCCCCTGTTGTACCACTGATTCACTCTGATTGTTGTTATAATTTGTCAAAATGTCACCGAATGAACTCCTCCTGTCTGTACCTTATATACATGCCTTATGTTTCAGCGCTGTTTCTTGTTTGTTCAATAAAAAGAATTTAAAAATAAAATAAAATAAAAAGTTCTTTAAACCAATTTCCTTTAATTTTTTTTATTCTTATTTTCAGTTTGACAGAATTATGTTTTTAGCCAACATTAAAGTTCTTAAAACCAATTTCTTTTAATTTTTAAACCCCTTACTTTTCTGGTATGTCATTGAATAGAAAGCTCTCCTCTGGTTTTAGGGTAATTCTCCCTACCATATTATGAAAACCTGTTCCCAAACATGGAAAACACTTTGGCGTCTAACAAATAAATGCATTGGATTACATTCTTACATTTTCAACGGTAGACAATCTCTCTTAAATGTGATTTGAACATATTTTTAGGAGGACCAGTTCATCCTCCAGAAAACCTTCCTCTGAGAGACTCTCTACATACAGTCAGGTCATAGATTCCTCCATCCGAACATGCTTTTCATCAAGATGAGTTTGATATGTGCTCTCCCAATTCTACGATATAGTCTATACAAGACACTCTTCTTATCTTTTTTCTGTAAACAGACTTTAAAAGAGAATCCTCTACCATTAGAATGCCTTTTGAGCTCAAGGATACAGTCAAGAATTGTTGTAGCTTTTAAACCTACCTTTTAAGGCTCAAGTTTGTATTCTTAACTGATATTGTCAAGCAGCCTAATTCGACCATCTTTATATATTTGTTTTATGCTGAGAATTCCAGATTTATGCTTTATTTTCCACTTCAATGCTTTCTGTTTATTTTCTGAGTGTTGGGTTCCACCACCACAGTGGGGCACAAGATTGCAAGCCTAGTAAATGCCTGTTGCGGAATAGTGTCCCTGTAAGCGTACTTGTAGATTCAAAAGCTAAAAGGTGAAAAACTTTCATTGTTTAAATTATTAAATGGAATATTCTACATGTAGTAATTAAACCCACCCAGGTGAGAAAATTGCATTAAAGACCAGCCAGTTGTTATGTTTCATAAGGAACCAATGTCAATGTGTTATACCTCCACCAGGAAAACCTTGGCCTTCATATACGTTTTTGGACATTACAATGGTGAGAGGCTATTGCAGTATTTAAAAGTTTAGTGTTACAGATGAGTTATAAGTGTTGGTAACAAGATTAATGTCGGTAAATTATGCATTTTATAGAGGTGGCTAGCTACAAGCTGGTAGAAAATGGTGAATGGTCAAAATATTATTTCAATAATATTGTTGTGCAACAATATCATGTCACAAATATAGTCAAGTCACAAATATCGTAGGACAGAATACAGAAAGTAAAAATGCTGTTTTTTTAGGTATTTAATATAATTTGTTTTAAATGTTGTTATAATATTAGTTAATTCAATATAGTTGTATTAAATATTGTATTTGATTAATTTATTTTTATATCATTTAATATATTATTTCTATTGTATTCGCTTTTATAATAATTGTTTTATGTTTTTATTATAATGTATACGTTTTAATGTATAATTAGTTTTTTTACATTTGATTAGTAATTTGTAATTTAGTTGCGAGTTGTTGAGTTTGTAGGGTAATAGGGTGAGAAGTTATTTAAATTATAAATTATTGTTTTTATTTTAAATTACTGTTCTGTCAATTAAATATTTGATGGATAATTAATTACACAAATTATTTAGTTGATTAAAGTGTATTCTGTGATTTTCTTATGTGTAATTTAAATTTTCTACAGTGTAACTGCTAATTTATAATTTGGTTGCAGGTTGTTAGGTAGAAAAATTAAACACAGCACTTAGGGCAGCCCTAGTCAAAACAGAGTTTAATGCAAACGTAAATAAGAAGCAGGTGTTCGGAACATTTCCTCCCAGGAAGCACTTGATCAGCCTTTGAAGGAAGATAGCATTCATATTGACAAGTGTGACACTATTCTTCTCACAAAACCCTGCTTCTCTTGCTAGGTTTCAAAACAAGGTTACGCTTGCTAAAATGTGCAGTGTACTTCATGAGTCATACTGGCTCATGGGCCCACCATAGCCTTACAAAGTTGTCAGTATGCACAACACATTATAAAGAATTAAATCAGAATGGAATCATTGCTTTCCTGTTGCACACATGCTATAGTGGCATAGTAATGTAATATGTTTTCACACACTTCTTTTTGTGAATATACTGCATATAATACACAGTATTGTATAATTCCCGTATAAATGCATGTCTCTATTTCTGTATAAGTGGTGACTAGTGACGCAGTCAGTCGCCGATTATAAAGAAAAGACATCAGAACTCGACTATTGTAAGTTATTACAATCGAGTTCTTACGTCACAATGCCTGCAGCCAGAGCCAGCAGTGGAGGTGAAAGGCAGGTCAGGTCAAGGAACATAATAGGAGCAGCTGTTTAAAACAACGAAAACATAAGCTTGCTTTTCCTTCGTCTGCTCTGATTTAGTAGATTACAATGACAAGCAGAAAGAAAATGTTTCTTTTTGCACTCCTTAGATAGTGAAAAGCTGGAGTCTTTCTGCATATTTTTACACATTCCGAGCAACTGCATTTTTTTTTTTACACTGACTTGTGTTGAACTGTTTCTAATATCCGTGTGGAACAAATATCTAACACGTTTTTGATATGTTTAAATTTGCCCTGGAGGTTTTATTTTAATTCTTCTTGTTCGCAAACATTCTCGCTCTCTCATATGAAAGAGCTACATACAAAGGTTTTAAGTCGTCTGTGGGAAAGGTGATGGTGTGACCATGTATTATATGGGATAAAGTACCCCCTGATGTACATGTAAGGATATTGCAAGTCACCTTGGAGTTCCATGACCTTTGGGCTCATTCCTATATATGGTTACGGAACACCACAGTGACTTGCAAGGTCTTTATAATGTATAGCAGAGGGTACTTTATCCCTTTAATAATTTTTCTCTTCATACATATACTAGGTATACTATAGCATGATAAAATATTTGTAATATTTTTTCGCAGCAAATTTATAGTGGAACAGAGTTCAAAATGATTTCAATTATAAATGATAATTTTAAATTTGATGTTAAATCTTTAATTGGCAATTAATTTACCTAGGTATTTGATTGGTTAATTATTTTAAATATATAAATGTATTTTGTGATTTTCAATGTGTAATTTACATTTTCTAAAATGTAGTTACTAATTTATAATTTAGTTTAGGGTTGTTGGTTTTATAGGTGAATAGAATGTGAACCTATTGAAATTATTAAATATTGTTGTTTTATTTGAAATTAGTTTGAGGTTAATTTAAAAAAATGCTTGATAATTATGTACATAATTTATTATTTGGTATCTCAATTATTTATTGTATTTTATACTCAATGATTGGCCCATGGGATTGCATGGCAGTTTTATTTTATCGTATTGGAGTTACCCTGCTGACATGGTCACCTGGGTGGGATTGCTTACTTTCCACTAGAGCCTTCTGACACTATACATGCGTTTCCCTTTTTCTCAGATGTCCATACTGAGGTCCTATCTAGTGTTAAATTTATGCCTGGCCACATTCTATGTTCTTTAGTGAACACACTATCTGGTTAAGATGATTGTCCTTCAATATATGATTTTCCATTGTATGAAGGTGTTCAGAATAGTGGACAGAGGGAGGTAGACTGGGCCACTTTTTCTTGGGGTGGTCCAGTGAATGTCCAATTGATTTTCTTGGAAAATTGACCTCTGTTCGTTTTATAGGAAGGTTTTTGAAGGGTGAGAAGGGAGATGTCCCACGACCTCCGACTACCTGTTGTTGCAGTTGCTCTCTAATGTGCGTTTTATTTGGCTCTGCCATTTTAGCTCTATTTGTTTCAGTATATTTAGGTATTTCTTCTATTTATTTGTTCAATATGTATTATGCGATGTATGTGACAAGATATTCTTGCCTTTGGTATTGTCCTTTTACTACGTGCATGTATTTGATTCAAGTTATTTCCAGATGCTGCTGCCAACTGGGGGTCACCAGTAGGTAGTTATAGTTAGGATTATGTTTCCATAGTAAAAGCGTTTTTTGACTTGCCTATATCTTTGGTGCCGTTTGACGAACAAAAAGATGTGTTTCCCATTTTAATTCCCATTGAGTCTTTAGACACGTCTGCAGCTCAAACCGCGGGATGGGTTTTGTTCCGGAGATCACAAATTTTGTTATTTGGTGTAAGTCTGTATGGTAGTTTTGGAGATATTAAAAGAAAACCAAATTTGTATATCTGAGCGGAGCCTAAGCACGGATCTCATGATGAGATCTGATTGGCTGTCAGCACTTCAACCAGAAAGTGATGGCAGCCATCTTGGGACCAATATACATGATAACACCCGTTTGGAATGCATTGTAGTGAATGGCGGGTTTTGAGGGTCACAAAAAAGGAGAACGTATAAAAGGTGATAACAGATTTTGTTATGATTACAGGGCTCCTCAGGATCCAGGCGATGCTAGAAAGGTCCACCTCCTGATATCCCCGGACTCCAACCAAGGGTTACGGAGCCCAGAGGTGATCAGGCGAGGGAAAGGAAGGGGGAAGGGTCAGCAGGGACAAGAATCTGAAAAGACAAAGAAGATATATTCACACAAGGCTCATAAATATACAGGCTACTCTCATTAAGTCTCACTAGGCATCATCATACCCTTTGTTCCGGTAAGCGAAGCAGACATCACCTTCTGAGATTCACGCTCTCAGCAGCAACCAATCACGACCCCTGTACACAGGTTTTCCTTTGGACTGCAAAGGAGATCTTCCCTATAATAGTTTGTGCTTGTCAACCTTGAGGGAGGAAAACCGATCTTCCTTCAGACCGATATTCCCCTAGATTAACACACCCCCTCCATGCAACTGATACCCCCAAAAGTAAATAAGAAAGGCTTCCACGGTTCGTACACCGCCGCCTGAAAGCAAAGAAGTTGTAGCGCTCCTTCACCAGGGTGAGGATCAACACGCTAGGTTCCCTCTATGTCAATGAGGTCAGAACACTTTAGGTTGGGCTCCTCCGAGCCTTGCCAGAGATCGCACTCCTCCGAGCACCATGTTCAGTAATGTCACTTGAGCTTGCGCAGGGTTGATTGATAGCTCCTACGAGCCTTGCCAGAATATCACACCCATCTGAGCACTGCGCTCCGGCGCTTCTCTCTCACCCTGACATACTTTGATTCACCCGCGCATGGGCCGGGTGGAGGTTGGCTCCTCCGAGCCTTACTGGATCCTGTGCTCCTCCGAGCACCGAGATATAAGTTGCTAGAGGGGGACGTCTCGTCCGAGCCGTCTACCGCGCCTCTGGTGTTAAGTGAGCTTACTTTCACCCATGCATGGGCCGGGTGGTGGTTGGCTCCTCTGAGCCTTACTGAATCCTGTGCTCCTCCGAGCACCGAGATATAAGTTGCTAGAGGGGGACGTCTCGTCCGAGTCGTCTACCGCGCCTCTGGTAATACGTGAGCTGGTAGGTGTGTGTCGCGGCAACTTCGGGGCTGTACAATGGTTCGTGCTCAGCTGAGCACAACCGGAAACGCTCACCTGGGTGCTTCCAAACTGCTCGTTTGCCAAGTCCGTCTCTTCCGAGATGCCGAAGCCAGGATAGTCGTTGTAATCTTCAGCTCCTCTGGAATTCAAAATAACGCACGCCTAGTGCTGCGTGCAACGTCCTAATACAGACGCCCACTTCCTGGTTCCAATGCTGATGGGACTTGTAGTTTTTAATCGCTGGGTCGGCGCGTTGGACCGCGATTCCTCACAGTAGGTCCCCTCCCCAGGCGCCTCCTAGCCCCAGGTTTCCCCGGATTCCTGGCGTAGAACCGGTTCACCGCCACCGGTGCGTGCACCGCTGCTGAGGGTTCCCATGAATCGTCCTCCGCAGTGTAGCCTTTCCAGGAGACCAGGAACCACAACTTGCCCCTACGATATCGAGCATCGAGGATGCTCCGGACCTCATATTCCAAACCCCCGTCCCCCACACCGGTGGCGGGGCTCTCCGTCTGGACGCCCCCGCGGGCTTCAGCAGGCTGCAATGAAAAACAGGGTAGATACGAAGAGAGCTAGGCAGTTTAAGTTTATACGCCACAGGATTAATCTGCCGCACCACCACGTATGGACCAATGTACCTGGGGTGGAAGACGCTACGTAACTTGAAACGTATGTGTCTGGTGGATAACCACACCTGATCTCCCACGGTGTATGTAGGACCAGCGATTCTTTTCTTATCTTCCCACCTCTTGTACGTCTGTTTTGCCGCCTGTAGGGCTTGTTGTGTTTGCCTGTGAAGCGCTCTTAACTCCCTCAACCGGGTCTGGACGGCAGGTTGATCGTTCACCTCCACCGGGAGAACCACCGGGAGGGTCTTTGCGTGGTACCCAAAATTGGCCATAAACGGGGATACACCTATCGAGCTATGTAGGGCTGCGTTGTATGACAGTTCTGCCATCCATAGCATGGAAACCCACGACTCCTGGGACTGTGACACATAACACCTCAGGTATTGTTTTAATGTTTGATTTAGGCGTTCGGTCTGTCCGTCTGTTTGCGGATGAAAGCTGGTGGAAGTTGCGGACTCGATCTGTAACGCCATACACCATGTTTTCCAGAAGCTAGCTATAAACTGTGGATCCCTATCAGAAACTATCACTTCAGGCAAGCCGTGTAGTCGTACCAGATGTGTTAACATTAGCTGAGCTGTCTGTCCAGCCGTAGGTAGGTTGCGGCAGGGGATAAAATGACCCATCTTGGTCATACTATCCACCACGACCAAGATTGCTGAGCAACCGCTATCCACAGGCAATCCGGTGATGTAATCAAGGCTGATGTTCTGCCATGGTCGTTGCGGAGTGGGTAACGGAAGCAACGTCCCTTTTTTCTTACACCGTTCTCCCTTATTTCGTCCGCACACCTCACATGAGGTAACCCAGAGGCGGATGTCTTTGTTCAGAGATTCCCATCAAAAATGCCTGGTCACTGCCTCCGTTGTTTTTCGGATTCCTGGATGAGCAGCCAAAGGAGAGACATGGCACCATTGAAACGCCTTTGTCCGTAGTAATTTTGTAGGAAGAAACAGCCGCTTACTGTGAAAAGGAAGACCACTCTTGATGGAGCGTACCATATCCTTAGCGGCCCATCTTTTCCATTCCTCTATGGAACGGCTGACTCGTATCTCTTCCAAAAACCTGTCGGCTCTCATGATACAGATTACTTTGGCGGGAGGGATGATCGCGACTGGCGACGGGGTCCTGGTCCCTTCCCCTATAGCCTGCCTGGATAAGGAATCTGCCTTCCGGTTGTCGGTGCCTGGCCTGAACGTGATAACAAAATCGAACTCTGCAAAAAAAAGTGTCCATCTCATTTGTCGTGGCGTTAAGTGACGAGCTGTTTTCATATATAGCAGATTCCGATGATCTGAATAAACCGTTACTGGATGTTGCGCCCCCCACAGATAGTGGCGCCATTCTGTTTATCGACAGGAGTTCTTTCTCTGCTATTGTATAATTCACCTCTGCTTTGTCTAGTTTCTTGGATAGATATGCGACTGGGTGCAGTTGACCCGTGACCTTGTCTCTTTGCGATAGAACTGCCCCTATAGCGTCTTCTGACGTGTCCGCCTCCACTATAAACGGAACGTCTGTCTGCGGGTGTCTTAGTACAGGAGCAGAGGTGAACTTGGTTTTCAGGAGTTCAAACGCCGCCGTGGCCTCTGTTGTCCACACGAAAGGCACTCCTTTACGAAGTAGCCTGGTTATGGGTACCGCTATGTGTGAGAAATCCGGAATGAATCGGCGGTAGTAATTAGCAAACCCTAAAAAGCACTGTACCTCCCGCACAGAACGTGGAGTGGGCCAATCCTGGACTGCTTGTACCTTTCGTTCAGACATACTTAATCCTTTCGGATTCAGGATCACTCCCAAAAACTCTACTGTGGTTACCCCAAACTCGCATTTGCTGAGCTTACAAAACAAGCGGTTGGTCCTTAATTTCTCCAATACTAAGATGACATGACGTGAATGATCCTCCACTGCTGCTGAGTATATCAAAATATCATCAATGTAGACTACTACAAAGATTTCCATATACTCGCGCAGTACCTCATTAAAAAAAAACTGGAATCACCAGGTATTCATACAGCCCAAAACGGGTTTTAAACGCCGTTTTCCACTCGTCCCCCTGTCTGATACGCACTAAATGGTATGCCCCACGGAGGTGTAGCCGGGTATAGATAACTGCGTCTCGCACTTGATCCAACAGGACACTGATTAGTGGCAATGGATACCTGTTCCTTACCGTATTTTTATTTAGCACCCGATAATCGCAGCATGCCCTCAATTCCCCATTAGCTTTCGCTATAAAAAAAAAGTGGCGACGCAGCAGGGGAGTGGGAAGGTCTAATGAACCCCAAAGCCAGGTAACGATCTAGATATTCTCTTAAGTGGAGTGTTTCAGGTTCAGACAACGCATACACCCTGCATGTGGGGATGACTGCCCCGTCCACCAAGTCTATCCTACAATCAAAGGGCCTATGCGGGGGGAGGCGTTCCGCCTGCGTTTTGCTGAAAACATCGGCATAGCTGATGTACTCCTCCGGTAATTCCACCTCTTTTTCTGCGGCCGTTGCTATGCAAAAGGGAACTGTCAACGCCAGGGCCTGTGATGGTGGGTCTTGCAGACACTGTTCCGCACACCCTACCGAAAGGAACCTTACGGTTCTTTCTTGCCAATCCACGGTTGGATTGTGACAAACAAACCACGGCATCCCCAGGATGATTTCGTATTGCGGTGCCTCTATGACGTTCAACTCAATCTCTTCCAAGTGTTGCCTGGTTCCATCTCTTATGGACATCTTTAGGTTCTCTGTGTGGAGAGTGATCCTCCCGGATTTCAAGGGCTCACCATCAACAGCCAGAACCTCCTCTGGTGAATTCCTAGGCACCACCCCTATTGAGAGCATGCTTACCAGCCCGCTATCAATAAAGTTGCCGGTGGCTCCCGAATCCAGCATAGCTAACACCTGGTGTATTTGCGTACCTACTTCTAATCCGGCTTGAAGCGCTATATGAGCTTCTGTGTCCGTAGACTTGGTAGTGGCAAGGGAAGGTATTTTCCACACCGTATCCGCCGGCCTCGATGGCGCGACAAGCTCTGGGTTACTTGCTTCTGTTCCCATGGTCGAAACAGCTACCCTCTTTCCTCTAACTGGTACTGATGCGGATCTGGGCTTGGAGGGGCAGTCGCGAACGTAATGCCCTTTTTCCCCACAGTACATGCAGAGCCCCAGGGTGCGGCGGCTTTCCCTTTCTGCACGAGATAAAGGAGCTCGGAGGGCCCCTACCTCCATGGGTTCACTAGCGATAGGTGCGGGAGTCTGCTCTCTACGGGAATACCGGGACGCACCCCCGCTCCCTTTGTACTTGTCTCCCCCTCTTTCTGCCATGCGGCCGTCCAGTCTCAAGACCAGATTCATCAGCGCCGCACAGGTAGTAGGTTGGAGGTCTATCTGAGCCACCACATCCTTTAACTCTTCACATAATCTCTGATAGAACAAGGACATACGTTTTTCTTCTGGCCACGACGCCTCAGCTACTAACCGATTGAAGGAGGTTAGATAGGTCACCAGATTGTTCTTCCCTTGCCTTAAGGAGAGCAGCTCTCTGTCTGTACTAAAAGTGGTTGTTCGCCGATCAAACACCCCTTCGAAAGCCGTTCTGAAGGCGTCCCAGTCCGATAGGATAACGTCGTTGTTCCTAACTAACGGAACGGCCCAGGACACAGTGTCTCCCACCAGATAGGATATAGCGAAGGCCACTCTAGAGTGGTTGGTAGGGAAGGAAGAGGGCTTGCATGAGAAATGCAACATGACCTGGGTCAGAAATATTTGAATCTTTTGCGGGCCCCCCGCATATCTCTCTGGACTCGCCAAAGGTATCGGTGGTGGCACCGTTACGTGAATCTGCTGACCACTGGGTGCAGAAGCATCAAAAGGGTTACGTGTCAGCCTATCCACCCTGTCTCTCAAGGCTGCCGTTTCTCCCCGCGATGCCACTAGTTCCTGCTGGACTAAGGCCAGCGCCTGCACTACATCCTCCAAGGAAGCCATAACCTACACCCCCCGGACCGGGAGGAGCACCTATCGTGGGTGCGTTATTCTGTTATGATTACAGAGCTCTTCAGGATCCAGGCGATGCTAGAAAGGTCCACCTCCTGATATCCCCGGACTCCAACCATGGGTTACGGAGCCCAGAGGTGATCAGGCGAGGGAAAGGAAGGGGGAAGGGTCAGCAGGGACAAGAATCTGAAAAGACAAAGAAGATATATTCACACAAGGCTCATAAATATACAGGCTACTCTCATTAAGTCTCACTAGGCATCATCATACCCTTTGTTCCGGTAAGCGAAGCAGACATCACCATCTGAGATTCACGCTCTCAGCAGCAACAAATCACGACCCCTGTACACAGGTTTTCCTTTGGACTGTAAAGGAGATCTTCCCTATAATAGTTTGTGCTTGTCAACCTTGAGGGAGGAAAACCGATCTTCCTTCAGACCGATATTCCCCTAGATTAACACACCCCCTCCATGCAACTGATATCCCCAAAAGTAAATAAGAAAGGCTTCCACGGTTCGTACACCGCCGCCTGAAAGCAAAGAAGTTGTAGCGCTCCTTCACCAGGGTGAGGATCAATACGCTAGGTTCCCTCTATGTCAATGAGGTCAGAACACTTTAGGTTGGGCTCCTCCGAGCCTTGCCAGAGATCGCACTCCTCCGAGCACCATGTTCAGTAATGTCACTTGAGCTTGCGCAGGGTTGATTGATAGCTCCTACGAGCCTTGCCAGAATATCACACCCATCCGAGCACTGCGCTCCGGCGCTTCTCTCTCACCCTGACATACTTTGATTCACCCGCGCATGGGCCGGGTGGAGGTTGGCTCCTCCGAGCCTTACTGGATCCTGTGCTCCTCCGAGCACCGAGATATAAGTTGCTAGAGGGGGGACGTCTCGTCCGAGCCGTCTACCGCGCCTCTGGTGTTAAGTGAGCTTACTTTCACCCGAGCATGGGCCGGGTGGAGGTTGGCTCCTCCGAGCCTTACTGAATCCTGTGCTCCTCCGAGCACCGAGATATAAGTTGCTGGAGGGGTACGTCTCGTCCGAGTCGTCTTCCACGCCTCTGGTAATACGTGAGCTGGTAGGTGTGTGTCGCGGCAACTTCGGGGCTGTACAATGGTTCGTGCTCAGCCGAGCACAACCGGAAACGCTCACCTGGGTGCTTCCAAACTGCTCGTTTGCCAAGTCCGTCTCTTCCGAGATGCCGAAGCCAGGATAGTCGTTGTAATCTTCAGCTCCTCTGGAATTCAAAATAATGCACGCCTAGTGCTGCGTGCAACATCCTAATATAGACGCCCACTTCCTGGTTCCAATGCTGATGGGACTTGTAGTTTTTAATCGCTGGGTAGGCGCGTTGGACCGCGATTCCTCACAAATTTTAGTTACAATAGAAATCATTTATTGATGGTACCATACTACTTTTAGGAATTGTGGTGTGTTCTAAGGTGATTTTACCCTGTGGAAAATCCTTCTGCTGTGATTTCATGAATCATGTTTGAGAGAAAACTATTTTCTCATGATTTTCCTTTAGAGGTTATTGAAGGTACCCCAGAAGCTAAAATGAGAGCATATTGTCTGTAAATTCACACTATCTTTCTAAGCCATCATGTTTTACCAGATTTTGAGACCCCTTCCAAGCCCAAAGCTGTCCAAGTACAAGCCCAAATTCAGCCCAACACAGAGAAATATCAGTCCAAAACCAGTCCAAAGGTGAAACATTCAAATTATGCAAAAATAGCATTCAACAAACATTTTAAAATGAATCCTAAAGTCTATTCAAAATACATATAGTTGGATGATGTACACTGGGCACCAATGGGCTTCTGCAATCATTCCTAAATTCTATTAAAAACACTAATTGTGATGACCAGTCCCCACTGTGACCTCTTAATCTGCACTTTTATCACCACAAATACAAACTCAAGCCTGGTACTCATGCGTCCACACGAGCAGATTATAACCAACCTTAATGAAATCAAAGAACTGGAATGTCAAAAGCTATTTCAGCAGTGTGGCTCCAAAAAAGAACATTGAATGTATCTTGAGGAGGAAGCACCATACAGTGATCCCCTAGGGACCCTGCTCCACTCCGGATCCTCAAGGAGGTAGCCCCCACAATCATCCCCCCTCTCACTCATCTGATCAACGCCTCACTCCAACAAGGAGTAGTACCCCCGAGTTGGAAGACGGCCGTTGTAAAAGCCCTATTGAAGAAACCATCCCTCGACCCTGAAAATCTGGCTAATTACAGGCCCATTTCCTTACTCCCAGGAGTCAGCAAAATCGCTGAAAAACTGGTCAATAGGAAACTCTCGCAGTTTCTGGAGGTCAACAACAAGCTAAAAAGTTCCCAGACGGGCTTCCAACCAGGGCAGGGCACTGACATCGCCCTCCTGGCAGCGGTGGAGGAGGCCAGAGCGCTATTGGATGGGGGAGGATCAGTGGCAGTGATCCTCCTCGACCTAAGTGCGGCGTTCGATACCGTGAACCACCAACTCCTCATCAAAAGACTCAAAAGAGTTGGTGTGGAAGGCACAGCCCTGTCCTGGCTTTCATCCTTCTTGGCCCAACGGACCTACCAGATCTGGGAGAAGAACGCCCGCTCCTCCGAAATGCCCCTCCAATGTGGTGTGCCTCAGGGCTCCTCCCTGAGCCCCACATTATTTAATATCTATATGTCCACACTGGAGGAGGTCATCACCCCATTCGGAGTGCGCGTTATCAGCTACGCTGACGACACGCAACTAGTGGTGTCTTTGTCCCACCCCAGACAACACTCAGCTGACCTATACAACTGCCTCACGCAGGTCCACCGTTGGATGAATAGGTCAGCCCTAAAGCTAAATGGGACGAAGACTGAGGTTCTCCTTCTTGGCCCGAAAGGAATCTCACTCTCCCCGAACATCTGGCCAGCCTGTCTGGGCCCTCCCCCTGACCCAAAAACAGAGGTAAAAAGTCTGGGTGTGTGGATTGACACTGACCTCTCATTCACTATACAGGCAAAGAAGGTAGCCGGGACCTGCTTTGGTCTCCTGAAATCTCTGAGGAAAGTCCTGCCCCTCCTACCCTTCAACTCCCAAAAATTGCTAATCCAAGGCCTAATAGTATCGAGGCTTGATTACAGCAATGTGATCTATCTGGGCGCTCCGGAAGCGACCCTCAACAAGCTTCAGAGAATCCAGAACACCGCTGCCCGGATTATCACAAATACCCCTGCCAGAACCTCTGCTAAACCTGCTCTCAAACTCCTCCATTGGCTCCCCATAAGGGAGCGAGTCAAATTCAAGGCCTTATGCCTAGTCCACAAATCACTACAAAATCAAGGCCCCCCAATTCTTAGCAAATTCATCACCCGCTATAAAACTACAAGACCCCTCCGTTCAGACACAGAAAACTTCATCAACACCCCCAGATTCAAGAAAGCCCGATCAGGAGGAAGACGTTTCTCGGTCCAAGCTGCACGCCTCTGGAACTCGCTCCCCCGCGACCTGCGACTCGAATCACAATACCTGCGCTTCAGGAAGCAGCTAAAGACTCATCTCTTTCCCTAAGGTCTTAAGCCCTCCTCTTATTCGGAGTCTTTGTTTCCCCCCCCCCCCACCCCCCCTCCTTTTCTCTGCCCCTGGTCCGCTGAACTGTAGAATTTGGGTTCCTAGCGCTGGGATACCTCTTGGTGACTATGCGCTCTACAAAAATAAATAATAATAATAATAAATAATAATAATAATATATGTATCAAGAAACAACCCTTGTGTTAAAGTAATTCCAGTATGACTTGTCCGGCAAGGGTTGTATTCTATGTATTTGCCTGAAGCATTCTGTAGTAAAAAAAAAAGCTTTTTTACAAGGCATTCATGACAGTATGGGACAACAACAAAAATAAACATTGTGGTAGACAATTAAAAAGTGTGCTGAAATATGAAGCAACAGTGTAAAAACTTAAAAGATTAGGAGTCCTGTTTGACACTGCGAGGGTCACCGCAGTAAGATGAGATACCCGAAAAAAGACATTTACTTACTCTGACCAATTCCCTTCCCTGCCCTCCACTCCAAAGTACTTCACAATGACCACATAATCTGGCACTAAATGTAATATAGTACCTGTGTTGTTGCCTTTGTGTTGCAGCACAAACTGCATTAAAGCTCCCAGTCTTGGAATGAAGCAGATGTGTTTGTTTGGGGTCTAAAAGACCCCTTTTTCCAGAACTTTAGGCAACACTTCCCCCGAACATCTGAACCCTGATTCTCTCTCAGCTCTGCTGACACGGTCACCACTCCTCCTGTCCCATCCCAATCCATTTCCCTTCATCATTCGGGCTGCCCCACTATCATACCATCCCTCACCTGGGAATTCTCATGAGTCCATACCAATCACTCACAATGAACTTTACTTGGGGTGGGTTCTCAAACTGGCTTTGAAATGTCTACCTATATTAATGTACTTAACTTAGAAGGCAACATCACTTATTGATTTCTCAACAATGACTGTAAACACCCCAAGGTAATCCATGTCAGCAAAGCAGTGCCTGTGTATGTTTCACATGCTTTACTTCGTCACCAAGAGCTTTTGCTTTTTTCATATGTTGGATTTCTGTAGTTTTATTTGCATGCAACACATGTCTATGGTATAGTACATACTATGAATGGAGTCGCCTGCTGGTGCCTGGGTGAGTTCAGATTGTGGGGCGGTGTTTAGGATGAGCATGATTGAGAGTCCTGAGGCTGAAAGCAGTACAAGTTTCTTATAGTGCCTGCCAGTGGGTCATTGTGGATTTCGAATTAAATGTACATGCAATCCTTGGCCTCTCTGCAGAGCACACAGATAGATGGTATCATATACTAAATGCAAAAGCATCAGTACACGTGTACAGCAGGAAGATGGGTCATGACCAGTTTTGCACGCGTATGTGGGCAAGCTGTGGCCAGGGCTGTAGGGCTTGTTTTATACCCACATCTTTCTGAAATTCTGCGTTTGCATACCTCAAGTCATCTCTTTCATCTTCAGCAAACGTTTCCACGTCCTCCTTCTCTACATATTTCCTTTAATCAGGGCAGGAAGTAATGGAGATCTGGAAGCTATTATTGACCTGAATCTGGGATCGGGGACAGCATAAGTGAAATACAATAAAATTGTCGCAGTGGAATCTGCTGACACCAAGACACTTTCAGCAACAGCCACACATTGCTTTACATTTAGAGCAGCAACCTGTAAGGGGTTTCCTATTCTCACTTCATCTGGACCCAAAAGAAAGACCTCAAGTAAAGGGCTATTAGCCCTCCTTTTGTTAGAGTACCAGCCTGGCTGAATGCTATCTGGAGACTAACACTTAGATATCTATGTAATGGAGGGAAATAAAGACACTCAGCTTGTTATCATTTCAAAAGTACCTAAACAACACAATGATTTGGAGGCACTTTTTTTACTTTGTTCATTGCCTGTATGTAAGAGATATGCATACACTGCAAGAATGTCAGATGTATGTCTGTATGAGTAAATAGACTAATGATGGAAATATCACTCACTAATTCATTTTTTATTCAATTTCTTATAAAGTGCTATTCTTCCTAATGTATGGTGTTGAGTGCTTTATGACACATAAACATATTTTACAGAAACAATGAATCATAAAAGTTTGTAAATCAATGTATATAGGGTTTTTATATAGGGCAATGAGTGTTACGCTGCGTAGGAGTCACATATCATCCATTCTGGTGGGCATTATATGATCAGTACTGTGACTTTCAGTTTGCATACAGCTCCTTGATGCCTGCTCATTGTTCACTGTGCTATGCTAGAAGGATTTTAGCTTATTAACTGCTAGTAACTAAAGGATCTCTGTGACAAGGGGAGTAACCCACTGATCGATCTATATACAGTACAAATATGGGATCTGAATGTTGCAAACAGGTTGGATTTGTACTTGCATAACCATTATTTTACTGTACCAGTCAGTAAACAAATTAACAAAATCGCCAAAATCAATACATACTTTAAACCATAACAATGACAAGAAAAACACTTTAAAATGTGTTCTACAGCTGCCTTAAGACTACCTGACTGATAATTAGAATAAGCAAAGACAGAAAAGGCAGAATGAAAATGAATGCAGGGGATTTTATGTAAAGCTATATTCAAGTATCATGCCCTGGCCTTTACAGAATCCTCAAACGTGAAAATACTTTCAATATTTTTCTCTGGGAAAGGCGGTGAGTGGTCCTTTGCAGCAGCCATCTTGACCCTCTGCACTAGTTTATAATGAGGCAAAATTATCACTAGACAAAACAGTGCTCTCCCGGGACAGGTTATTAACCACCAGCGTTATCTTACTGTTGCTTTCATCTCTTGAGAATGACGGGACACGCATGCGCTCTTCAGCATGGCAGCAGGCTGGTGGATCGGCACACCAGTATCCACACGCGCTTAACAGCTGAGGTCTCCTCAAACCACAAGGCAATCCATAAAGAAACACAACAGGCCTGCCCCCGAGGACCTCATTGGTCCAGTCACTCTGGGGGCGTGGCAGCAGCATGAAGCAGGGCCATAATAGGTGGTGCTTTTGCGCTAAGAATGATTGGCGGCCCAGCTCTGCTGAGTTCAGGAGCTTTGCAACTTTTTGATTGCTGGCGCTGTTCCATTTGGAAATTTTACACTCACCAGGCATAATAAAGCCCAAATTCGTGAACCAAATGGGAAAAATATTGCCCTTTTGTGCGGCAAACAGTCCAATCTGGAAACACTGTCAGCTATACGAATATGAAATCTGACATTCTTAGTAAATCATGTACTTCCAACAGGAGCACCTGTCAGTTGATTCCCGTGTGTTCTACAGCAGCCTCCTAGAGTGTTCTAAAGATCGACTAGAACGCTAACAGTGTTCCTTATGACAAAAGTATGGCACACCTGAAGCCATGTTGATTGAATCAAACTGGTAAAACTTAAAACATGTAATTTAGAGAGGAACAAAATGAGGTGGTTCAGTTTGTCATAGAAATTATGG
Organism: Triturus cristatus; assembly: GCF_964204655.1. Lineage (NCBI taxonomy): Eukaryota > Metazoa > Chordata > Amphibia > Caudata > Salamandridae > Triturus > Triturus cristatus. Next base: position 1,219,101,049 of record NC_140592.1, read on the forward strand.
TTAGTGCTGTAGGAAGAAAAATTAGGACACATTTTAAGTGAGCTCTCAAATATCTTCCTCTTCTATTTCATTAAAAAAATTTGACATGCGGACTGAAACATACACTTTCAACACCAGCAGCAGACTGCCAGTTAACTTCCTGGTGGTCAGCAGCTTTACTACAGTATTCTAATGAGCAACTAGAGTGCTAACATTCTGAATTTATGCCAAAAGTGTGACACACCTGAACGCCATCTTGATGGAATTGAAGTAGAAAAGTGAAAGCATTTTCTACTGAGGATACTGAAGTGAGGAAATTAGGAAAAAAAGAACCCAAAAATAGCATAAATATCACCCAAATGTAGCCTAATGACATACGTGTGCAAAACACTTGTTTGTTTTTTTTGTTGCAGTTTTATAAAGCACAAACTTGATCTGAAGGTATAGGAGTGCTTTACATGAGCATCAGTTACATTACACAAGGACATATTCATTTTGGTTTTATGCATGAGGAGATTGAGTGGTTTGCCCAGAATCACAGGATGTTGAGCTGACACCGAAACTTGAACCTGGTTCCCCATTTGCAAAGCCTGCAGATCTGGCCATAACGCCACATCCTGTCCCTTAAGTGTAGCATATAATCAAGTGATCAACTGGATAAAAAAAAACATACAAATATCATTAAAAGTGCTTTGTTGCTATTTGAGAACTCAGAAAATATGTCTTCATTTTAGTTGTTTAGAGCACTAACCATAAATTCTATGGCAATGAGACACTCTCATGGAGGAGGGTGCAGAGGCAACAAGCTGGCCTATGCAGGCAGGAGGGGCAATGACAGCACAATGGACCATGGGGGGCAGGGGAAATGGGAGCATGGGCAACAAACCAACCATGCTGTAAAGGCAAGAGAGGCTGTGGCAATATAAAAGACCATTGAGGGCAGAAGGAAGAGGCAGTGGCAGTACAACCATACATCCCAACAGATCCGATTCAGGCAGGAGACTCCAGATGTTTTTAAGCCCAAAAGGGCCTTATTTTATCTGTCTCCTCTTTTTCATTGTATTTCAATGGGAAAAATCAACTCATCAGGTTTTTATTCTCAAAATCTCCATCTTACTAATTTCAAAATGTTAGGAAGTAAGGTATATTGGATCATGGAGGGCAGGAGGAATGGGGTAGGGACATGGACTCGGATAAGCGAGGGCAGGAGGGAGATGGGCAGGGGCACCAAACTGACCTTAAAGGGCAAGCAGGACAGCGGTGCAGCATAACGGACCATGGAAAGCAATAGGGAGGGGACAGGACCAAGCATATGGACAACACAGAGCAGAGGGCAAAGAAGCAACGGCTGCAATCTGACCATACCGGATAGACAGGAGGGACAGTTGCAGCATAACAGACCATGAAGGGCAACTGGCCTTGGTCATTATGCCACGGATCCGCAAGACCACGGCTGGAGGAAGATCCTTCTCCTAACTCGCTGCGAAGACCTGGAACTCCCTGTCTTTGCATCTCAGGCAATCGGCATTGTTGCTGCAATTCAGGTAGGACCTCAAAACTTGGCTCTTCAACTGTACCACAGACACCCCACACCCTGAGCACCTTGAGACTCCCACAGGTGAGTACTTGCGCTTAATAAGACCACTGATTCATTGATTGAATATTGTAATACATCTTATGTTATGTTATGTTATGTTACGGGGATTTATATAGCGCGCGATTACCCAAGGGTGTCCTGGCGCTACCCATTATTCCTAAAGGAGGGGACAGAAGCTTTCACACTACCTATTAAACAACCAGGTCTTCAAGCTCTTCCTGTAGGCCAGAAGATCAGGGCACATTCTAAGGTAGGGCGGAAGGGCGTTCCATGCCTTGGTGGCTCGCAAAATGAAGCTTCTTCCGCCCCAGGGAGCCTTCCTTATCCGTGGTATGATCGCCAACCTGGCTTCCATTGACTGTAACGTCCTTTTAGGATGATACCATTGGATGTTTTGTTTCAGGAACTCCGGGCCCATGCCCTGAAGTGCCTTAAACACAATACAAAGGGCTTTAAAACAGACCTGCTTCCTCACAGGAAGCCAGTGCAGTTTGCTAATTTCTTTGGAAATAGGCGCAAACTTAGCTGTACCTGACAGTAGCCTAGCTGCCGCATTTTGAAGCGTTTGCAGTCTATTCATATGGCATTCCTGTAGGCTCAAATATAGACCATTACAATAATCAATCTTGGCCATCACGAGAGAAGTAACAACTGTACGTTGACTCTCAGGCGGTAAGAAGGGGAGGATCTTTTTGATCATCCTAAGGATGAAGAAGGTTGCAGATGAGATAGAGTTAATCTGGTCAACAAAATTAAGCTTGGCATCTATCAAGATTCCTAATTTTTTTATGTTCTTTTTAGACGGTGTGGGAAGAGAACCGAGGGTGGTAGGCCATAAATTAGGAGTCCAGAAGTTTACATCATTCCCAAACAGGATGACCTCTGTTTTACCTGAATTCAATTTAAGGCAGTTACGAGACATCCACGTTCCCACCGCTTCCATGCAATCATGGAATTGTTTTCCAACTTCCAAATCCTGACCTGGCTGTAGTGACGGGGAACAACCTTTACAACGCAACTTTTACAACGCACTACACTTACAACGCATTTTTTACAACGCAAAATCCATTACAACGCATTCCATTACAACGCATGACACTACAACGCATTTTTAAAAACTAACTTTACAACGCATTCCATTACAACGCATACTACCTTTACAACGCATACCATTACAATGCATAATATTACACTACACTATCCAACACTTACCCTACTGTTGCACCCCCTGGAGTTAGAATAGTAATTTTTACCCCTATACTATCCAACACTTACCCTACTGTTGCACCCCCTGGAGTTAGAATAGTAATTTTTACCCCTATACTATCCAACACTTACCCTACTGTTGCACCCCCTGGAGTTAGAATAGTAATTTTTACCCCTATACTATCAAACACTTACCCTACTGTTGCACCCCCTGGAGTTAGAATAGTAATTTTTACCCCTATACTATCCAACACTTACCCTACTGTTGCACCCCCTGGAGTTAGAATAGTAATTTTTACCCCTATACTATCCAACACTTACCCTACTGTTGCACCCCCTGGAGTTAGAATAGTAATTTTTACCCCTATACTATCCAACACTTACCCTACTGTTGCACCCCCTGGAGTTAGAATAGTAATTTTTACCCCTATACTATCCAACACTTACCCTACTGTTGCACCCCCTGGAGTTAGATTAGTAATTTTTACCCCTATACTATCCAACACTTTCCCTACTGTTGCACCCCCTGGAGTTAGAATAGTAATTTTTACCCCTATACTATCCAACACTTACCCTACTGTTGCACCCCCTGGAGTTACAATAGTAATTTTTACCCCTATACTATCCAACACTTACCCTACTGTTGCACCCCCTGGAGTTAGAATAGTAATTTTTACCCCTATACTATCCAACACTTACCCTACTGTTGCACCCCCTGGAGTTAGAATAGTAATTTTTACCCCTATACTATCCAACACTTACCCTACTGTTGCACCCCCTGGAGTTAGAAAAGTAATTTTTACCCCTATACTATCTAATACCTACCTTAAATGCAATTTAATATTATGCGTTGTAATGGTATGCGTTGTAAAGGTAGTTTTTAAAAATGCGTTGTAGTGTCATGCGTTGTAATGCAATGCGTTGTAATGGATTTTGCGTTGTAAAAAATGCGTTGTAAGTGCATGCGTTGTAAAAGTGTGCGTTGTAACGACATACATCCGTAGTGACACAACAATCTGTGTATCATCGGCATAGGAGGTCAGTTTAAAACCAAATGAACTAATCAGTGAGTCAAGAGAGGAAACGTAAACATTAAAAAGTAGGGGACTAAGAGACGACCCCTGAGGCACTCCACAAGGCAAGGAGAAAGGCTTAGAGTGAAAATTGGCCAATGCTACTGTCTGTGAACGATCTGATAAAAAGGACTTTAAAAGCAGCCAGGCTTTCCCTTGAATACCACAATCTGACAGACGGTCCATCAATAAGCCATGGTGCACCGTATCGAAAGCTGCAGACAAGTCCAGCAAAACCAAGGCAGCCTTCCCTCCCCCATGTAAGGCCTCGCTGATCTCTTCTGTTGATTTTATAAGTGCTGACTCGGTGCTGTGACCCTCTCTAAAACCGTGTTGCGTGGGGTCTAGCACTTTGTTATCCCGTAGAAAGTCACTTAGTTGCCTATTCATTTCCTTCTCCAGCATTTTAGCTGGAAAAGGAAGGCGAGAAATTGGGCAAAAGTTATTAGGGTCCTTACAGTCAAGATTCGCCTTTTTTAGTAATGGTAACACTGAAGCCATTTTCCACATTTTTGGGAAGAGCCCTGAGTCAAAAATGCTGTTAAAAAGAGGGGTGAGGACTTGGGGCAGACTTAACTATTGCGACCGGACATCGGTCAAAAGCCGAGACAGATTTCACTGTCAAAAGGAGTTTAATAGTGTCAGTTGAGGAAATATCATAAAATTTATTAAAAACCTGGGTGGAATCCTTTAAAAGTTCTACTCCCTCCTGACGGGGAATATGATCTATATTACTACAATTGAACACGGAGAAAATACCCTCCACCTTGTTCAGGCAAAACTTGCGATATCCTCGCAGAGTTCCTGACTAGATTCAATTTTGCCAGTGCGAGGGGAGATCAGCTCAGATACTATTTGAAATATTTCTTTGGCCGAGTTTTTTACTTGAACAATTTTGATTTGTGAAAAAACATTTCTTGGCATTAAAAATTAAACCCTTGTATAATGCCAAACTCTGTTTGTATCTTCTTCTGTCTGCCTCCTCATATTTTGTTCTCCAACTGCTTTCTAGAGATTTACAGATACGTTTCTGGGTTTTCAGTTCTTCAGTGTACCAGGGGGCTGTAGGATGCAATCTTTTAAGAGTACACAGTTTTTTGGGGGCTAATTTCTCACAGGCTGCTGCTAACCAATTTGTATAAAAGGATGTTGCCTCCTCTGCCCCCGTGGGAAGCGAACGCAAAGTTGCTTCCAATTCTACGTCTAGATCTTTCCCCTTAATTTTATTCCAAGATCTACTCTCGTATTGTCTCTTGGAGTCCCCCTTGTTAAACCCATAATTTGAACAGGTGAGTTCGAAACACACAGCGTAATGATCAGTCCATGTAAGAGGAAGCACGCCTGAAAATATCAACTGAGGATCATTAGAGGAAAATGCCATCCAACGTGTGGCCTGCTAAGTGAGTAGGCTTAATCACTCTTTGGGTCAGATCACCGCTCTTCATTGTTTCCACGAGAGTCCTAGTATCAGGATCCTCCAAGGCCTCAAGATGGAAATTATAATCACCTAGGATCGTAAAGGAATTGAGGCATAAGCCCGCTTCAAGCATATTCCCAATCGATCCAAGAAAAATATTTCTAGGCCCAGGGGGTCTGTAAAGTAAAATACCCTTGAAAGTATAATGGTCCAACAGGGAGAGGCTAAACGAAAGCACCTCACAAGAAGAATTTGCCACCGCACAGAAACCTGTCCTCAAAGAATTATGAAAGATTATTGCTAACCCCCCACCTTTTCTAGCTGATCTACTCATAGTATGACAGAGATATCCCAGAGGGGTTGCTTTAACAACATCAGGCCCAGATGCTTCATCCGTCCAAGTTTTCGTAATAAAGGCAATTTTAATGCCTTTTTCCACCATCAAGTCATCACATTCTGTGCTGTGTTTAACTAAGGATCTAGCGTTCAATAAAATGCAGTTAACAACTACATTCTCTGGAGCTGTGTTGATCACCCTAAATAGAGGGGCTGATGCTTTGGTTGAGGATTTTGGGAATGGTACAATTACAATTTGGGCATATAGTCTTGGGTGTGAAAGAACATGAATCACACCTAAGGCACAGACAAGCAGAAGATGTCAGCGTGGATCTTACCATAAGTAATTGTTCTTTGGTGTAGGTTTAAACACAAGGCGATCCTGGTTTGAGAGGAGCATAGGGGCTGAGGCTGAGCGAGGTCCGAGCGCGGATGGGCGCAGACGGGCTTGCCTTAGGCGCGCCTTTGGTGCACCAGCGACGCGCCCGCTGGGCGCGTCCACTGCACGGTCGCCTCTGCAGGCACATTTCAAGGCAACCCGAGCAGAAAGACTAGCCCGCTAACCTGCCTCCCAAAATGGCGGTTCAACTCCCTCCTAACCCGGATGCAGGCAACAGCCACAGTGAATAACCCAGGAGCGATCCGGTATCGAGCTGAGCACCGGCGCTTCACAGGACTTCGGTAAGTTATAAAAAGAGTCCCCCAAACGTTAAATTATATTTAAAAACAACAAAACATATTCAGCTAGCAGCAATAGTTGTGATTAAAAACAGCAATGAAAATACAACATCAAAGCTAAAAAACGAACTTTCAGGGCAGTCCTATCAAGGAGACATAAATATGTGCAAAACAAGCAGTGCAAAAATACCTTCTCCCGGCTCAAGCCTCAGGAGATAATGGATATGCGCGGCCGCCTCTGCAGGCACAATTTCAAGGCAACCCGAGCAGAAAGACTAGCCCGCTAACCTGCCTCCCAAAATGGCGGTTCAACTCCCTCACCCAACCCAAATGCAGGCAACAGCCACAGTGAATAACCCAGGAGCGATCCGGTATCGAGCTTATGATATTAGATTACCAGAAACCTTTACAGTTTTTTGCTGCAATACCACCCACTTCTAAATTGGGGGAGGGGGGGGGGGGTGGTTGCTGCTTCCTCTTTATGTGTCCATTTTATGAACTGCATGGCTAAAGACTGCAGAAAATGACTCCTAGAGTTGAATCCTACATATTCTTGCTAGCCAGGAAACAATGTTGTTAACTGTATCACAATGACTGCTTGAAGAAATACACTGAAACATAATCTGGCAATTAGATGAATCAAGTATTGCTCTGCCATTTTTTACATTGGGCGCTTTAACTCGGGCCTACCACCCCTCTTGTTGTGCTCTGGGTGGATTTTAAAGGTTGCAGTGGCAGGAATACCGGAAAACCTATGAAGAAGGTGGAAAAGAACTTCTGACAAACAAGTGATAATATAAAAATAATAATAACAAAAATAATTATAGTTATAATAATAAGAACGGCACTAACAGAGACAAAAACAATCATAGAAACGATAATAGCAAATAAAGCTGTGAATTTCAGGTGCTTAATGACCATGAGGAAAGAAGAATTTTAAATCTTTCAAGAGTTTGAGTCCGATGTATTTTTCGGAGGATGATCCGCCCACTGCCAGGGCGACGGACTAGATTACTTCTTCCCTCTAATGGAGGTACCGCTAGCCACATTTTTAAATGCCCGCCCTCCTGGTGGGAAATTTTTAAGCATTGACAGGACCCGTATTCAAGGAGTCAGGTGCACAACACCCATTGGGCTCAACGGGCTTCAGCCCCCCCCCCCCCCGTCATGTGTGTCCGCCCGGCTGAGACAGCCTTGCGGGCTGGCGTCCGTTTAATTGCAGCCGCACCCGAGTACTTCACAGGTCTTTAAAAGACCATTTATTCGTTAATGAGGCTTTTGTTGTGTTTTCACCCCTTCTTACAGCCACTCTGCCTATGGCTGGAAGACTTAGCCCCCCCCGAAATCTTTTTCAGCCCCCCCCCGAAATTTGGCTCTAGTTGCCCGCCTGCAAGGAGTTGATCCATCAAAGAGTTGAAACGGCATTGAGAAGTTCGGCTCTAACAGAGAAGGAGTAGTCTCCACTGCTGTCAAACTAGGATCCGCCTGCATTTAACTCAGGTGGGCAGACCATAGTCTTGGTGGGGATGAAACTCAATCGTGGTTGCAACGGAGTTCCCTCTCCACCAAGATATAAATCTGGTCCATTATTTTCCTCCTAATGAAGACATTATAAATAATTCAAACTAGGGACGTTGAGTCCCTAAACTGCCAGGGTTAGTGGAACTGACTTCACACACTCTTTGGCCCCTGAGAACAACACAGGACCTACCCATGTTTACACTCTTGCCCCTCAACAGCTTTGCAGTTACTGTGTGGGGGCAGAGGCGTGGGCAGTGCCTCGTTTGAGCTGGTGGTTGCAGTTGGGCACTCATTTGTGGGGACCAACACTTATGTTTAAATAGACTTTAATCCAGCTCAAAAGAGAGAAAAATAGAAAAGGGGGAAAGAAGGAGAAAGAGAAAGACAGAAAACAGTGACAAACGAAGAAAGCAGTGATGTAAAACAAAAACTTCAAGAGTGAGGCAAAGAGACAGGGTGAGTGGTGGTGGATGAAAGAGGCATGAGGTGGAATAAAGGCTATTCAGTCTTGGTACTCTGCACCCGAAAATGCTGAACATCTGGTCTACATAAACTTACCCTTGAGTTTGTACCAAACCATACTAGTCACCTTGAGCACTCAACAGTGAGGCATCTATATAGCAAGAAAACCCCCCCCGGCCGGTCATAATTCACTTGATAACTCAACCCGCACACAATGCCACAGAAACAGTAAGTTGAGAAAAACACAGGCTAAGGCTTCAGCCAGCAGCTCTCAGTCTAGGCTTTCTGGAAAGAAGGATATGTAAAATGTATATGGGAGTATTGGCCACGTTGATAGGGTTAACTGGGTGCTTTGCACCTGGGCGATACTGGACACCAAACTCTGCCCTGGCAAATTGTTCACACCTGCAGCACACAGCAGGAAGCTACAAGTACAAGAGGTCAATGGGTGCCTGCTTGGGTCATAGCAGCCCTTCCCACTCTAAAAGAAGCACCTTACTCTGTAGCCTGCTCAGAAAATGCCAGAGTATCAGAATGGTTAGTCTGGCTATGCCGACAATACCCGGTTAATCATTCAGCTGGACCAGAAGGCTTCCTGTCCCATCTTGCATGTCGGGAATGTTTATTGTACTCTCAATACAGGGTTTGATCCAGCTAAGACACAGCGGGGAGGGATCAAAATACTATGCAATAATCATCAAAGTCCCCACTGAAACATACATTTCACATTAAATGCAATTTAAACATACAGGTATCAGTCAGTATGTTAGCTAATTATTGTCAATTATTGTTTGGCATTTAATGATCAAGAAGGTCCTGATACATAAACCTTTATACAAGAGACAAATACATATAACATTAAACAATGTGTAACAGAAACATGCTTAGATAGAAGTGGTTAAATGTTTGAATGTTATTTAATAATAATTGCTTTATATCACAGTTCACAAAGTCCCACCTTCACGGCAGCAATCTTTTAAGCCATGAGGCCTGTATAAATTCCATTATTTTAAGATGGTCTCTATGGATTACCATGCAGTGGATTTGCTAATTAATCAAAATGACGTGCAAACAAGTTTCGACCTCTAGAATTGGAACAATATTTCACATAAGGTCTTCCTCAGGGTGCTTACCAAACCTAGGGCCTTATTACGACTTTGGCCGCCCGACTGCCGGACCACCAAAGCCACATAGGCCACAAGACTGCAATGTTGGTGGTCTTAAGACCACCGCATTATGACTGGACCCCTTGGCCGGTTATGTGCCGGCCGTGGTCTTGCACTATCTGCCTGCTTCGGCTCACTGAGTGAGTCTGAAGCCAATGCAGTAGCCCAGCAGCACCTGCACTGTTGTGTGCGCACCGCTGTCATGAACCTTGTTGTGCATGTCACACAGTGCAGGCACGACAGTGTAGGCTTAGGGGGGCACAACATGTTCACCCCAGTCACACTGCAGAATGGGCAATGAAGCCTGGGGGCCCTGTTTGGGGCTCCGTCCTTGCTTTTCTGCAAGCCTTTTCATGGCTGTTTTACCGCCATGGAAAGGCTGGCGGAAAGCAAGTTGTAATATGGATGGCGGTGCCTGGATCGGCACAGCCTCCATTCCGCCCCACTTTGCATTCCACCAGCGCAGCGGGATCTAGGAGCCTGGCTGTTCCAGCGGTGTTGTGGCAGGCCTGTGGCTGCCAGACTCGTAATCAGGCGTTTGGGCGGCTTAAGTTACGGTGGTAGGACCGCCACCACGGGTTTGGTGTATCCAGACCGCCAAACTCGTAATGAGCCCCTTAGTCAGCACGACACCATAGATCCATCTGGAGAAATGTTGTGGAACACTGAGTTGGGATGAGAGCGTACGTCTTCTCTTTTTATATGGTGACCGTCTAATGCTTGGTGCAGAAGATGTGCACATGAATACGGGGTCCAGGCGCGATTTCTCTCATCAAAGCAGGGCAGCGAATTAGCGTGCCAATAGCCCGTGGGTTCTTCCACACTACAGAGCTGCCTGGCTGCATTCTGGTATGGCATCTTACTTATTTACTCAGCACCGTACGCACGAGGCATTGGTTGGAGTTACTGCTTGCTTCTTGCGAGGTCACACTTAAGTGTTATACATGTGCTTACTCAGCTGCCAGCCCTGCGGACAGCTCTAAACTTTGGCAGGAACTGGTTCCTGTCAATGTACTAAACGTTTGATGTATGGTACCATAAAACTTTAAAACATGTTTTCGTTTTTTCTAATAGTGAGGTTTTGTTTTTAAAAAAAACCAATAAAACTGATATCCGCACAACACAGGAGTTTTCTCCCATCTGTGGGGGTCATTGAAACGTATTTACTGTCCCTTCCTGCCACATTTTTCCTTGGCAGTGAAGGAGAGTAAAAACTGGCCATTCGACTGTCCAATTGAGCGGGCAGTCGAATGGCCAAACCTCCCACAGCCCTTACACCATCGGGCCATCACAGGAGTATGTCATTAACGGAGGCGGAGCAGTCCCTGTTGCTGACAGTCTTAAAATCCACCGACTGTAAAACAGGTGGATGGACCTTCGCAATTGTGACTAAGTACCCTCTCTGCCAAACTCTACCTCACCCCCTTAGAATTTAGAAACAATATTTCACCAATACAGCAAAAACCTCTATTTCTTAAGTTTGATTTTATTTACTATGGTAATGACTTTCATGTGTTGCCTAATTCCAACAGGGTTTATTCTGTTTATTCTTGTTGTAGGTCAATGCAATTCACTATCGTGCAAAGATCTGAAAAGTAAGAAAAGAGAGGAAAAGGGAGAGACGGCAAGATAGGATGGAGGGACAGAGTGGAATGTATCCCAGCAGGGTGGAGGTAGAGAGAATTGAGAAAGACAGACAGTTTAATCCTAGCATTTTACCAACAAGAAAACATTCTGGCCTAAAACAATGCAATTTTCAGAAACGATTGTGGGGCTGAATTTCATTCGACCACCATCCTCCACTACCAGACGCGTGCCTCCACTTCACACCTGTCAGTCAGCACCGTTTTGTTTCGCATACATAAGTTTGAGGTGGTGTTTTGTTGATAATTAGTCTTTTATGTTCCTCCTTCAATTACATTCCTACTGTGAACTCAAGGGGAGCACTCACACCTCAACCCCCTGTGTTTGCAATATGGTTTGTTGTGAATTAGCAGCGCCACCCTCTATTAACGCGATCCCACCACAGGAGAAGGTGGGAAAAAGCAGTCTGTGGTGTGAACTTTGAGGTTCTTTTTTTTAATAAACAGATCGTATTAATTTTCAAATATCGACAGATGATGGTCACGCAAGATGAATACCGTGTGCGAACTTTGAGGTTTTGGGGTGAGTAGCGAAATCAGGATCCACATATTCAGTAAGGGAGATGGGCCTACACACACACACACAAACAAATCACAAATAGAAGCACCTAGCAGAAGAACATGGTAGTGTCATAAATAAGCATTAAAGCCTGCTGCGGAGGGAGTTAACACTTGTTAAAGGCCCAAACCAGAGTTATAAGGCCAAGCTGCAGGAAGGGCCCGACAGGGAGAAGCCCCTTAACAACCGAGGTAGCCTGAGGCAGAGGGGCTATAATGCTGTTAGAACATTCCACCCACTGGAGGCACAATCTTCTAAAATAATCAGAGAGAATCAGAAAGAGGAACATTGGAGTGTTGAAGCAGAAGGTCTGTAACAGCCACTGTTGTCCATGTGCTGCTTCATTGGACCTCCCAACATTCCAGTGGTCTAATTAAGCTATTATATGCGTTTCGGAGCAATAACGATTGTTAATGAACGTTAGCCTCTTCTTGCCTCCCTTCCCCCACACACCCCTAAAGTAGGAAGTGTTGCAGGAGCATGATCAGCCCACCTGAATGGGCTCCATGCTCCACTCTCTTTACCACTTTTTATGGGGTTGCCAGTCCAAAGATAATGCTATCTGGGCGCCTCCACTGGCTTTTGGTAAAAGAAGCCCAATCAGCCCACAAAATAATAGACGCCCGTTGACGTTTTTCTGCTTTCAGTGAAACTATGTAAAAGTCAATAAGCTGAAGCTACACAAAGACCTGCTTGTGTAATAAGAATGCTGCTCACCTCGAGGCGCTATTTAGGACTCTCACGAAGACTGAGGAGCTCAGCTTTCACCCCTCATGAACATTAATACCCCCGGGGGACCAATTACTTAATCATTCCGCCATGTGCTTGTAGTGCACTGCCTTGGGTCTTTGTTACCAGTTCGCTGTGCATAACTCTGCGGCCTCTTTACGTCACGTCTGTGCATTTTCAGAAATAGGAATGAAATTAGAGGAAATAAATTAAACGGTGTGCTACTTGATATGTGATTATATCACCACTTCACTGTGAAAAATACGTCAAGAATTAATTTTATTAGCTAATTTCTGAAACAAATACACGATAATAATTTTGTTTCTAATGATAATTGTTCTTTGCAACTGCCTCCCGAGCTCACGGCTACTCACTGCTTGAAAAGTAAGGCATTGCAGATAGCTCCATACATGCCGGGCCAACATCAATGCTTAGAAGGGACTCGGGAGCAAGCAAAAAAAAAAACTCGGGAAACGTGATTTAAAAAAAAACCTCCATTGAAAGCTCCGAGCTACTCGCAGTTGTCTCGGTAAGAATTAATAAAACTCTGCCCGGCGGTGGGAGTTTGACATCCGCGGAGCAGGATTCGGTACACGTGTTTCCATGACCCCTCTTAGAGAGCGCGTGTTGTACACGTCAGGCGCGCGCGCGCTCCGAGGAGGAAGAAGATTCGTATTGATTAGGGATAAATTTGCCTGCTTTGTCTTTCCTGGAGCTCTCTGAGCGCTAATCCCTGGTAATGGGCGGGCCTTGCCTCAGGCGCATGGATTGACTGGGTTTGGAAACAAACCCTTTCTGCAACAGTTGGTTTCTTCTTTTTCAGGGCCACTAGACTATTCCAATTGAGGCAAGCATAATAGCCAGGGCCACTGGAATTATTAGATTGTGCGGCCACAGCAGTGTTTCGCATAATTTTAGATTTGCCACATTTGCCCCATAATTCACCATCTGCTGCATAAACTGAAGACTTTAACAAAACAAGAATTGGTTTCTAGATAAAACGGTTCGAAAGTTACTAAAACGTGATGTTGCGCAGTGGAAGGCCCTCTGCAAGGGTTAACTGGCCTCCATTCCGTTGCTTATTGCTATATTTGGGTGTTAAACTGGTACTTATGAGGTGCAAACTATTCCCAGATAGTGCTAATGTAGGAAGGTGGATATCTGACTATGGTTACCCCCAACTTTTTGCCTAGTGTCTAGCTGGTTTTTCGACTTAGTTGGCCTGAGATCCTGCCATTCAGGGTCTCAGGCTGTCTGCTCTCTCTGTAAAATGGACTCCATGTACCCTAGGTACATAACCAATTGGTAAGGATCACCTTATTGGACCCTGTACAGTGTACCCTAGGTACCCAGGGCATAGGTGTACCCTAGGCCTCCCAGGGGCTGCAGCATGTATTATGCCACCCCTGGTCTGGCCTTCCAATCAGACACAACTGGCTGATCACTCAGCTGGGGCAAGGTCGTGTAATCACCCCTTGCTTAGATATAGTATATCTATATCTACCTTATATATAGACACATGTGTACCTATCAGTCACTCCTATGGCAGGCCCTGACAATCCTGGAGGCAGAGTGCTTGGTAACATGTGAGATGGTGCTCTAGCATGAGCTGAGCCTGTCTGCAGCTTTCGGAACCATGTCCTTATAGCTGTTCTATGATATAGCCTACCATATACTCTTAAAGTGCCTTATAATCTTAAACGGTTATGGTAACTATGGTTGGGCTGTATCAAAACATGTCGTGTAAGGTATCTAACACTTTGGAATAATACCCCCATACCATTTCTGGTGATGAGGATATTATTCCTCCCTTCTAGAGGGAGAGACATGTTAAAATCCTACGTTGCTGTGTAACCTCTGACCAAAGCCTCAGCATCACAAAATGGATGCTGCTGCCACAACACAAGTCTGACCTCCTGCAGTTGGGAGTGATCCCAGCCAGGGAGGCCTGGACAATAGGTTTCCTGCTTGGGGAGGTGCTAGCACCTCCCCAGACAGCCTTTAGTGTATTGGGGCAGGGTGGGCTGAAAGGAATGAGACATGCCTGGGGCACACAAGGTGTTCCTTGCATAGTCCAGTTCAAACTGGTGCTGGGGCACTCCAGCCCCAGCTCTGGCGCGAAACTGGACAAAGGGAAGTGGGTGTAACCACCCCCTCCCAGGTCCCACCCATAAGGCGTGACCTAGCAGGTATCCCTGCCCCCCAGATTAGTATAAGAGTGGGAGTTGGGCCTCAAGACTTTAGATTATCCTGAACCTGCAATCTTGAACAGAAACTCTGGACCTCCGACATTCGACGAAAGAAGAAGACTGAAGAATCTCCCTTGTGGCCAAGGAGTGGCTACCCTGTGCAAACAAAGCGGTACAAAAGGGGGTGGTGATGGACGGAGCATCAGAACCAATCAAACACTCACACCCAATCAACAGATCCGGGTTTGATCCATCACCGTTCTTTAGCCCACTCTGCCACCCCAGTTCAGACATGGCCATATGCAAATCAGTCTGACCCTGTGCCTCATGGGAACAGTCCAGTCCGAACTGCCAAGCCATGCCTTCCCTGGACCGAAAACAAGCTTCCTAGGACCGGTTTCTGGCATTTCAGCCGTCTTCAGCCAGGCTTGCTTGAATCCAGTGGCAAAGTGAGCAAGGGACTCACGTCTGAGCATACCCTGCCAACTTATGGCGAACAAAGCGGTACAAAAGGGGGTGGTGATGGACGGAGCATCAGAACCAATCAAACACTCACACCCAATCAACAGATCCGGGTTTGATCCATCACCGTTCTTTAGCCCACTCTGCCACCCCAGTTCAGACATGGCCATATGCAAATCAGTCTGACCCTGTGCCTCATGGGAACAGTCCAGTCCGAACTGCCAAGCCATGCCTTCCCTGGACTGAAAACAAGCTTCCTAGGACCGGTTTCTGGCATTTCAGCCGTCTTCAGCCAGGCTTGCTTGAATCCAGTGGCAAAGTGAGCAAGGGACTCACGTCTGAGCATACCCTGCCAACTTATGGCGAACAAAGCGGTACAAAAGGGGGTGGTGATGGACGGAGCATCAGAACCAATCAAACACTCACACCCAATCAACAGATCCGGGTTTGATCCATCACCGTTCTTTAGCCCACTCTGCCACCCCAGTTCAGACATGGCCATATGCAAATCAGTCTGACCCTGTGCCTCATGGGAACAGTCCAGTCCGAACTGCCAAGCCATGCCTTCCCTGGACCGAAAACAAGCTTCCTAGGACCGGTTTCTGGCATTTCAGCCGTCTTCAGCCAGGCTTGCTTGAATCCAGTGGCAAAGTGAGCAAGGGACTCACGTCTGAGCATACCCTGCCAACTTATGGCGAACAAAGCGGTACAAAAGGGGGTGGTGATGGACGGAGCATCAGAACCAATCAAACACTCACACCCAATCAACAGATCCGGGTTTGATCCATCACCGTTCTTTAGCCCACTCTGCCACCCCAGTTCAGACATGGCCATATGCAAATCAGTCTGACCCTGTGCCTCATGGGAACAGTCCAGTCCGAACTGCCAAGCCATGCCTTCCCTGGACCGAAAACAAGCTTCCTAGGACCGGTTTCTGGCATTTCAGCCGTCTTCAGCCAGGCTTGCTTGAATCCAGTGGCAAAGTGAGCAAGGGAATCACGTCTGAGCATACCCTGCCAACTTATGGCGAACAAAGCGGTACAAAAGGGGGTGGTGATGGACGGAGCATCAGAACCAATCAAACACTCACACCCAATCAACAGATCCGGGTTTGATCCATCACCGTTCTTTAGCCCACTCTGCCACCCCAGTTCAGACATGGCCATATGCAAATCAGTCTGACCCTGTGCCTCATGGGAACAGTCCAGTCCGAACTGCCAAGCCATGCCTTCCCTGGACCGAAAACAAGCTTCCTAGGACCGGTTTCTGGCATTTCAGCCGTCTTCAGCCAGGCTTGCTTGAATCCAGTGGCAAAGTGAGCAAGGGACTCACGTCTGAGCATACCCTGCCAACTTATGGCGAACAAAGCGGTACAAAAGGGGGTGGTGATGGACGGAGCATCAGAACCAATCAAACACTCACACCCAATCAACAGATCCGGGTTTGATCCATCACCGTTCTTTAGCCCACTCTGCCACCCCAGTTCAGACATGGCCATATGCAAATCAGTCTGACCCTGTGCCTCATGGGAACAGTCCAGTCCGAACTGCCAAGCCATGCCTTCCCTGGACCGAAAACAAGCTTCCTAGGACCGGTTTCTGGCATTTCAGCCGTCTTCAGCCAGGCTTGCTTGAATCCAGTGGCAAAGTGAGCAAGGGACTCACGTCTGAGCATACCCTGCCAACTTATGGCGAACAAAGCGGTACAAAAGGGGGTGGTGATGGACGGAGCATCAGAACCAATCAAACACTCACACCCAATCAACAGATCCGGGTTTGATCCATCACCGTTCTTTAGCCCACTCTGCCACCCCAGTTCAGACATGGCCATATGCAAATCAGTCTGACCCTGTGCCTCATGGGAACAGTCCAGTCCGAACTGCCAAGCCATGCCTTCCCTGGACCGAAAACAAGCTTCCTAGGACCGGTTTCTGGCATTTCAGCCGTCTTCAGCCAGGCTTGCTTGAATCCAGTGGCAAAGTGAGCAAGGGACTCACGTCTGAGCATACCCTGCCAACTTATGGCGAACAAAGCGGTACAAAAGGGGGTGGTGATGGACGGAGCATCAGAACCAATCAAACACTCACACCCAATCAACAGATCCGGGTTTGATCCATCACCGTTCTTTAGCCCACTCTGCCACCCCAGTTCAGACATGGCCATATGCAAATCAGTCTGACCCTGTGCCTCATGGGAACAGTCCAGTCCGAACTGCCAAGCCATGCCTTCCCTGGACCGAAAACAAGCTTCCTAGGACCGGTTTCTGGCATTTCAGCCGTCTTCAGCCAGGCTTGCTTGAATCCAGTGGCAAAGTGAGCAAGGGACTCACGTCTGAGCATACCCTGCCAACTTATGGCGAACAAAGCGGTACAAAAGGGGGTGGTGATGGACGGAGCATCAGAACCAATCAAACACTCACACCCAATCAACAGATCCGGGTTTGATCCATCACCGTTCTTTAGCCCACTCTGCCACCCCAGTTCAGACATGGCCATATGCAAATCAGTCTGACCCTGTGCCTCATGGGAACAGTCCAGTCCGAACTGCCAAGCCATGCCTTCCCTGGACCGAAAACAAGCTTCCTAGGACCGGTTTTTGGCATTTCAGCCGTCTTCAGCCAGGCTTGCTTGAATCCAGTGGCAAAGTGAGCAAGGGACTCACGTCTGAGCATACCCTGCCAACTTATGGCGAACAAAGCGGTACAAAAGGGGGTGGTGATGGACGGAGCATCAGAACCAATCAAACACTCACACCCAATCAACAGATCCGGGTTTGATCCATCACCGTTCTTTAGCCCACTCTGCCACCCCAGTTCAGACATGGCCATATGCAAATCAGTCTGACCCTGTGCCTCATGGGAACAGTCCAGTCCGAACTGCCAAGCCATGCCTTCCCTGGACCGAAAACAAGCTTCCTAGGACCGGTTTCTGGCATTTCAGCCGTCTTCAGCCAGGCTTGCTTGAATCCAGTGGCAAAGTGAGCAAGGGACTCAGGTCTGAGCATACCCTGCCAACTTATGGCGAACAAAGCGGTACAAAAGGGGGTGGTGATGGACGGAGCATCAGAACCAATCAAACACTCACACCCAATCAACAGATCCGGGTTTGATCCATCACCGTTCTTTAGCCCACTCTGCCACCCCAGTTCAGACATGTCCATATGCAAATCAGTCTGACCCTGTGCCTCATGGGAACAGTCCAGTCCGAACTGCCAAGCCATGCCTTCCCTCGACCGAAAACAAGCTTCCTAGGACCGGTTTCTGGCATTTCAGCCGTCTTCAGCCAGGCTTGCTTGAATCCAGTGGCAAAGTGAGCAAGGGACTCACGTCTGAGCATACCCTGCCAACTTATGGCGAACAAAGCGGTACAAAAGGGGGTGGTGATGGACGGAGCATCAGAACCAATCAAACACTCACACCCAATCAACAGATCCGGGTTTGATCCATCACCGTTCTTTAGCCCACTCTGCCACCCCAGTTCAGACATGGCCATATGCAAATCAGTCTGACCCTGTGCCTCATGGGAACAGTCCAGTCCGAACTGCCAAGCCATGCCTTCCCTGGACCGAAAACAAGCTTCCTAGGACCGGTTTCTGGCATTTCAGCCGTCTTCAGCCAGGCATGCTTGAATCCAGTGGCAAAGTGAGCAAGGGACTCACGTCTGAGCATACCCTGCCAACTTATGGCGAACAAAGCGGTACAAAAGGGGGTGGTGATGGACGGAGCATCAGAACCAATCAAACACTCACACCCAATCAACAGATCCGGGTTTGATCCATCACCGTTCTTTAGCCCACTCTGCCACCCCAGTTCAGACATGGCCATATGCAAATCAGTCTGACCCTGTGCCTCATGGGAACAGTCCAGTCCGAACTGCCAAGCCATGCCTTCCCTGGACCGAAAACAAGCTTCCTAGGACCGGTTTCTGGCATTTCAGCCGTCTTCAGCCAGGCTTGCTTGAATCCAGTGGCAAAGTGAGCAAGGGACTCACGTCTGAGCATACCCTGCCAACTTATGGCGAACAAAGCGGTACAAAAGGGGGTGGTGATGGACGGAGCATCAGAACCAATCAAACACTCACACCCAATCAAGCGATCCGGGTTTGATCCATCACCGTTCTTTAGCCCACTCTGCCACCCCAGTTCAGACATGGCCATATGCAAATCAGTCTGACCCTGTGCCTCATGGGAACAGTCCAGTCCGAACTGCCAAGCCATGCCTTCCCTGGACCGAAAACAAGCTTCCTAGGACCGGTTTCTGGCATTTCAGCCGTCTTCAGCCAGGCTTGCTTGAATCCAGTGGCAAAGTGAGCAAGGGACTCACGTCTGAGCATACCCTGCCAACTTATGGCGAACAAAGCGGTACAAAAGGGGGTGGTGATGGACGGAGCATCAGAACCAATCAAACACTCACACCCAATCAACAGATCCGGGTTTGATCCATCACCGTTCTTTAGCCCACTCTGCCACCCCAGTTCAGACATGGCCATATGCAAATCAGTCTGACCCTGTGCCTCATGGGAACAGTCCAGTCTGAACTGCCAAGCCATGCCTTCCCTGGACCGAAAACAAGCTTCCTAGGACCGGTTTCTGGCATTTCAGCCGTCTTCAGCCAGGCTTGCTTGAATCCAGTGGCAAAGTGAGCAAGGGACTCACGTCTGAGCATACCCTGCCAACTTATGGCGAACAAAGCGGTACAAAAGGGGGTGGTGATGGACGGAGCATCAGAACCAATCAAACACTCACACCCAATCAACAGATCCGGGTTTGATCCATCACCGTTCTTTAGCCCACTCTGCCACCCCAGTTCAGACATGGCCATATGCAAATCAGTCTGACCCTGTGCCTCATGGGAACAGTCCAGTCCGAACTGCCAAGCCATGCCTTCCCTGGACCGAAAACAAGCTTCCTAGGACCGGTTTCTGGCATTTCAGCCGTCTTCAGCCAGGCTTGCTTGAATCCAGTGGCAAAGTGAGCAAGGGACTCACGTCTGAGCATACCCTGCCAACTTATGGCGAACAAAGCGGTACAAAAGGGGGTGGTGATGGACGGAGCATCAGAACCAATCAAACACTCACACCCAATCAACAGATCCGGGTTTGATCCATCACCGTTCTTTAGCCCACTCTGCCACCCCAGTTCAGACATGGCCATATGCAAATCAGTCTGACCCTGTGCCTCATGGGAACAGTCCAGTCCGAACTGCCAAGCCATGCCTTCCCTGGACCGAAAACAAGCTTCCTAGGACCGGTTTCTGGCATTTCAGCCGTCTTCAGCCAGGCTTGCTTGAATCCAGTGGCAAAGTGAGCAAGGGACTCACGTCTGAGCATACCCTGCCAACTTATGGCGAACAAAGCGGTACAAAAGGGGGTGGTGATGGACGGAGCATCAGAACCAATCAAACACTCACACCCAATCAACAGATCCGGGTTTGATCCATCACCGTTCTTTAGCCCACTCTGCCACCCCAGTTCAGACATGGCCATATGCAAATCAGTCTGACCCTGTGCCTCATGGGAACAGTCCAGTCCGAACTGCCAAGCCATGCCTTCCCTGGACCGAAAACAAGCTTCCTAGGACCGGTTTCTGGCATTTCAGCCGTCTTCAGCCAGGCTTGCTTGAATCCAGTGGCAAAGTGAGCAAGGGACTCACGTCTGAGCATACCCTGCCAACTTATGGCGAACAAAGCGGTACAAAAGGGGGTGGTGATGGACGGAGCATCAGAACCAATCAAACACTCACACCCAATCAACAGATCCGGGTTTGATCCATCACCGTTCTTTAGCCCACTCTGCCACCCCAGTTCAGACATGGCCATATGCAAATCAGTCTGACCCTGTGCCTCATGGGAACAGTCCAGTCCGAACTGCCAAGCCATGCCTTCCCTGGACCGAAAACAAGCTTCCTAGGACCGGTTTCTGGCATTTCAGCCGTCTTCAGCCAGGCTTGCTTGAATCCAGTGGCAAAGTGAGCAAGGGACTCACGTCTGAGCATACCCTGCCAACTTATGGCGAACAAAGCGGTACAAAAGGGGGTGGTGATGGACGGAGCATCAGAACCAATCAAACACTCACACCCAATCAACAGATCCGGGTTTGATCCATCACCGTTCTTTAGCCCACTCTGCCACCCCAGTTCAGACATGGCCATATGCAAATCAGTCTGACCCTGTGCCTCATGGGAACAGTCCAGTCCGAACTGCCAAGCCATGCCTTCCCTGGACCGAAAACAAGCTTCCTAGGACCGGTTTCTGGCATTTCAGCCGTCTTCAGCCAGGCTTGCTTGAATCCAGTGGCAAAGTGAGCAAGGGACTCACGTCTGAGCATACCCTGCCAACTTATGGCGAACAAAGCGGTACAAAAGGGGGTGGTGATGGACGGAGCATCAGAACCAATCAAACACTCACACCCAATCAACAGATCCGGGTTTGATCCATCACCGTTCTTTAGCCCACTCTGCCACCCCAGTTCAGACATGGCCATATGCAAATCAGTCTGACCCTGTGCCTCATGGGAACAGTCCAGTCCGAACTGCCAAGCCATGCCTTCCCTGGACCGAAAACAAGCTTCCTAGGACCGGTTTCTGGCATTTCAGCCGTCTTCAGCCAGGCTTGCTTGAATCCAGTGGCAAAGTGAGCAAGGGACTCACGTCTGAGCATACCCTGCCAACTTATGGCGAACAAAGCGGTACAAAAGGGGGTGGTGATGGACGGAGCATCAGAACCAATCAAACACTCACACCCAATCAACAGATCCGGGTTTGATCCATCACCGTTCTTTAGCCCACTCTGCCACCCCAGTTCAGACATGTCCATATCCAAATCAGTCTGACCCTGTGCCTCATGGGAACAGTCCAGTCCGAACTGCCAAGCCATGCCTTCCCTGGACCGAAAACAAGCTTCCTAGGACCGGTTTCTGGCATTTCAGCCGTCTTCAGCCAGGCTTGCTTGAATCCAGTGGCAAAGTGAGCAAGGGACTCACGTCTGAGCATACCCTGCCAACTTATGGCGAACAAAGCGGTACAAAAGGGGGTGGTGATGGACGGAGCATCAGAACCAATCAAACACTCACACCCAATCAACAGATCCGGGTTTGATCCATCACCGTTCTTTAGCCCACTCTGCCACCCCAGTTCAGACATGGCCATATGCAAATCAGTCTGACCCTGTGCCTCATGGGAACAGTCCAGTCCGAACTGCCAAGCCATGCCTTCCCTGGACCGAAAACAAGCTTCCTAGGACCGGTTTCTGGCATTTCAGCCGTCTTCAGCCAGGCATGCTTGAATCCAGTGGCAAAGTGAGCAAGGGACTCACGTCTGAGCATACCCTGCCAACTTATGGCGAACAAAGCGGTACAAAAGGGGGTGGTGATGGACGGAGCATCAGAACCAATCAAACACTCACACCCAATCAACAGATCCGGGTTTGATCCATCACCGTTCTTTAGCCCACTCTGCCACCCCAGTTCAGACATGGCCATATGCAAATCAGTCTGACCCTGTGCCTCATGGGAACAGTCCAGTCCGAACTGCCAAGCCATGCCTTCCCTGGACCGAAAACAAGCTTCCTAGGACCGGTTTCTGGCATTTCAGCCGTCTTCAGCCAGGCTTGCTTGAATCCAGTGGCAAAGTGAGCAAGGGACTCACGTCTGAGCATACCCTGCCAACTTATGGCGAACAAAGCGGTACAAAAGGGGGTGGTGATGGACGGAGCATCAGAACCAATCAAACACTCACACCCAATCAACAGATCCGGGTTTGATCCATCACCGTTCTTTAGCCCACTCTGCCACCCCAGTTCAGACATGGCCATATGCAAATCAGTCTGACCCTGTGCCTCATGGGAACAGTCCAGTCCGAACTGCCAAGCCATGCCTTCCCTGGACCGAAAACAAGCTTCCTAGGACCGGTTTCTGGCATTTCAGCCGTCTTCAGCCAGGCTTGCTTGAATCCAGTGGCAAAGTGAGCAAGGGACTCACGTCTGAGCATACCCTGCCAACTTATGGCGAACAAAGCGGTACAAAAGGGGGTGGTGATGGACGGAGCATCAGAACCAATCAAACACTCACACCCAATCAACAGATCCGGGTTTGATCCATCACCGTTCTTTAGCCCACTCTGCCACCCCAGTTCAGACATGGCCATATGCAAATCAGTCTGACCCTGTGCCTCATGGGAACAGTCCAGTCCGAACTGCCAAGCCATGCCTTCCCTGGACCGAAAACAAGCTTCCTAGGACCGGTTTCTGGCATTTCAGCCGTCTTCAGCCAGGCTTGCTTGAATCCAGTGGCAAAGTGAGCAAGGGACTCACGTCTGAGCATACCCTGCCAACTTATGGCGAACAAAGCGGTACAAAAGGGGGTGGTGATAGACGGAGCATCAGAACCAATCAAACACTCACACCCAATCAACAGATCCGGGTTTGATCCATCACCGTTCTTTAGCCCACTCTGCCACCCCAGTTCAGACATGGCCATATGCAAATCAGTCTGACCCTGTGCCTCATGGGAACAGTCCAGTCCGAACTGCCAAGCCATGCCTTCCCTGGACCGAAAACAAGCTTCCTAGGACCGGTTTCTGGCATTTCAGCCGTCTTCAGCCAGGCTTGCTTGAATCCAGTGGCAAAGTGAGCAAGGGACTCACGTCTGAGCATACCCTGCCAACTTATGGCGAACAAAGCGGTACAAAAGGGGGTGGTGATGGACGGAGCATCAGAACCAATCAAACACTCACACCCAATCAACAGATCCGGGTTTGATCCATCACCGTTCTTTAGCCCACTCTGCCACCCCAGTTCAGACATGGCCATATGCAAATCAGTCTGACCCTGTGCCTCATGGGAACAGTCCAGTCCGAACTGCCAAGCCATGCCTTCCCTGGACCGAAAACAAGCTTCCTAGGACCAGTTTCTGGCATTTGAGCCGTCTTCAGCCAGGCTTGCTTGAATCCAGTGGCAAAGTGAGCAAGGGACTCACGTCTGAGCATACCCTGCCAACTTATGGCGAACAAAGCGGTACAAAAGGGGGTGGTGATGGACGGAGCATCAGAACCAATCAAACACTCACACCCAATCAACAGATCCGGGTTTGATCCATCACCGTTCTTTAGCCCACTCTGCCACCCCAGTTCAGACATGGCCATATGCAAATCAGTCTGACCCTGTGCCTCATGGGAACAGTCCAGTCCGAACTGCCAAGCCATGCCTTCCCTGGACCGAAAACAAGCTTCCTAGGACCGGTTTCTGGCATTTCAGCCGTCTTCAGCCAGGCTTGCTTGAATCCAGTGGCAAAGTGAGCAAGGGACTCACGTCTGAGCATACCCTGCCAACTTATGGCGAACAAAGCGGTACAAAAGGGGGTGGTGATGGACGGAGCATCAGAACCAATCAAACACTCACACCCAATCAACAGATCCGGGTTTGATCCATCACCGTTCCTTAGCCCACTCTGCCACCCCAGTTCAGACATGGCCATATGCAAATCAGTCTGACCCTGTGCCTCATGGGAACAGTCCAGTCCGAACTGCCAAGCCATGCCTTCCCTGGACCGAAAACAAGCTTCCTAGGACCGGTTTCTGGCATTTCAGCCGTCTTCAGCCAGGCTTGCTTGAATCCAGTGGCAAAGTGAGCAAGGGACTCACGTCTGAGCATACCCTGCCAACTTATGGCGAACAAAGCGGTACAAAAGGGGGTGGTGATGGACGGAGCATCAGAACCAATCAAACACTCACACCCAATCAACAGATCCGGGTTTGATCCATCACCGTTCTTTAGCCCACTCTGCCACCCCAGTTCAGACATGGCCATATGCAAATCAGTCTGACCCTGTGCCTCATGGGAACAGTCCAGTCCAAACTGCCAAGCCATGCCTTCCCTGGACCGAAAACAAGCTACCTAGGACCGGTTTCTGGCTTTTCAGCCGTCTTCAGCCAGGCTTGCTTGAATCCAGTGGCAAAGTGAGCAAGGGACTCACGTCTGAGCATACCCTGCCAACTTATGGCGAACAAAGCGGTACAAAAGGGGGTGGTGATGGACGGAGCATCAGAACCAATCAAACACTCACACCCAATCAACAGATCCGGGTTTGATCCATCACCGTTCTTTAGCCCACTCTGCCACCCCAGTTCAGACATGGCCATATGCAAATCAGTCTGACCCTGTGCCTCATGGGAACAGTCCAGTCCGAACTGCCAAGCCATGCCTTCCCTGGACCGAAAACAAGCTTCCTAGGACCGGTTTCTGGCATTTCAGCCGTCTTCAGCCAGGCTTGCTTGAATCCAGTGGCAAAGTGAGCAAGGGACTCACGTCTGAGCATACCCTGCCAACTTATGGCGAACAAAGCGGTACAAAAGGGGGTGGTGATGGACGGAGCATCAGAACCAATCAAACACTCACACCCAATCAACAGATCCGGGTTTGATCCATCACCGTTCTTTAGCCCACTCTGCCACCCCAGTTCAGACATGGCCATATGCAAATCAGTCTGACCCTGTGCCTCATGGGAACAGTCCAGTCCGAACTGCCAAGCCATGCCTTCCCTGGGCCGAAAACAAGCTTCCTAGGACCGGTTTCTGGCATTTCAGCCGTCTTCAGCCAGGCTTGCTTGAATCCAGTGGCAAAGTGAGCAAGGGACTCACGTCTGAGCATACCCTGCCAACTTATGGCGAACAAAGCGGTACAAAAGGGGGTGGTGATGGACGGAGCATCAGAACCAATCAAACACTCACACCCAATCAACAGATCCGGGTTTGATCCATCACCGTTCTTTAGCCCACTCTGCCACCCCAGTTCAGACATGGCCATATGCAAATCAGTCTGACCCTGTGCCTCATGGGAACAGTCCAGTCCGAACTGCCAAGCCATGCCTTCCCTGGACCGAAAACAAGCTTCCTAGGACCGGTTTCTGGCATTTCAGCCGTCTTCAGCCAGGCTTGCTTGAATCCAGTGGCAAAGTGAGCAAGGGACTCACGTCTGAGCATACCCTGCCAACTTATGGCGAACAAAGCGGTACAAAAGGGGGTGGTGATGGACGGAGCATCAGAACCAATCAAACACTCACACCCAATCAACAGATCCAGGTTTGATCCATCACCGTTCTTTAGCCCACTCTGCCACCCCAGTTCAGACATGGCCATATGCAAATCAGTCTGACCCTGTGCCTCATGGGAACAGTCCAGTCCGAACTGCCAAGCCATGCCTTCCCTGGACCGAAAACAAGCTTCCTAGGACCGGTTTCTGGCATTTCAGCCGTCTTCAGCCAGGCTTGCTTGAATCCAGTGGCAAAGTGAGCAAGGGACTCACGTCTGAGCATACCCTGCCAACTTATGGCGAACAAAGCGGTACAAAAGGGGGTGGTGATGGACGGAGCATCAGAACCAATCAAACACTCACACCCAATCAACAGATCCGGGTTTGATCCATCACCGTTCTTTAGCCCACTCTGCCACCCCAGTTCAGACATGGCCATATGCAAATCAGTCTGACCCTGTGCCTCATGGGAACAGTCCAGTCCGAACTGCCAAGCCATGCCTTCCCTGGACCGAAAACAAGCTTCCTAGGACCGGTTTCTGGCATTTCAGCCGTCTTCAGCCAGGCTTGCTTGAATCCAGTGGCAAAGTGAGCAAGGGACTCACGTCTGAGCATACCCTGCCAACTTATGGCGAACAAAGCGGTACAAAAGGGGGTGGTGATGGACGGAGCATCAGAACCAATCAAACACTCACACCCAATCAACAGATCCGGGTTTGATCCATCACCGTTCTTTAGCCCACTCTGCCACCCCAGTTCAGACATGGCCATATGCAAAACAGTCTGACCCTGTGACTCATGGGAACAGTCCAGTCCGAACTGCCAAGCCATGCCTTCCCTGGACCGAAAACAAGCTTCCTAGGACCGGTTTCTGGCATTTCAGCCGTCTTCAGCCAGGCTTGCTTGAATCCAGTGGCAAAGTGAGCAAGGGACTCACGTCTGAGCATACCCTGCCAACTTATGGCGAACAAAGCGGTACAAAAGGGGGTGGTGATGGACGGAGCATCAGAACCAATCAAACACTCACACCCAATCAACAGATCCGGGTTTGATCCATCACCGTTCTTTAGCCCACTCTGCCACCCCAGTTCAGACATGGCCATATGCAAATCAGTCTGACCCTGTGCCTCATGGGAACAGTCCAGTCCGAACTGCCAAGCCATGCCTTCCCTGGACCGAAAACAAGCTTCCTAGGACCGGTTTCTGGCATTTCGGCCGTCTTCAGCCAGGCTTGCTTGAATCCAGTGGCAAAGTGAGCAAGGGACTCACGTCTGAGCATACCCTGCCAACTTATGGCGAACAAAGCGGTACAAAAGGGGGTGGTGATGGACGGAGCATCAGAACCAATCAAACACTCACACCCAATCAACAGATCCGGGTTTGATCCATCACCGTTCTTTAGCCCACTCTGCCACCCCAGTTCAGACATGGCCATATGCAAATCAGTCTGACCCTGTGCCTCATGGGAACAGTCCAGTCCGAACTGCCAAGCCATGCCTTCCCTGGACCGAAAACAAGCTTCCTAGGACCGGTTTCTGGCATTTCAGCCGTCTTCAGCCAGGCTTGCTTGAATCCAGTGGCAAAGTGAGCAAGGGACTCACGTCTGAGCATACCCTGCCAACTTATGGCGAACAAAGCGGTACAAAAGGGGGTGGTGATGGACGGAGCATCAGAACCAATCAAACACTCACACCCAATCAACAGATCCGGGTTTGATCCATCACCGTTCTTTAGCCCACTCTGCCACCCCAGTTCAGACATGGCCATATGCAAATCAGTCTGACCCTGTGCCTCATGGGAACAGTCCAGTCCGAACTGCCAAGCCATGCCTTCCCTGGACCGAAAACAAGCTTCCTAGGACCGGTTTCTGGCATTTCAGCCGTCTTCAGCCAGGCTTGCTTGAATCCAGTGGCAAAGTGAGCAAGGGACTCACGTCTGAGCATACCCTGCCAACTTATGGCGAACAAAGCGGTACAAAAGGGGGTGGTGATGGACGGAGCATCAGAACCAATCAAACACTCACACCCAATCAACAGATCTGGGTTTGATCCATCACCGTTCTTTAGCCCACTCTGCCACCCCAGTTCAGACATGGCCATATGCAAATCAGTCTGACCCTGTGCCTCATGGGAACAGTCCAGTCCGAACTGCCAAGCCATGCCTTCCCTGGACCGAAAACAAGCTTCCTAGGACCGGTTTCTGGCATTTCAGCCGTCTTCAGCCAGGCATGCTTGAATCCAGTGGCAAAGTGAGCAAGGGACTCACGTCTGAGCATACCCTGCCAACTTATGGCGAACAAAGCGGTACAAAAGGGGGTGGTGATGGACGGAGCATCAGAACCAATCAAACACTCACACCCAATCAACAGATCCGGGTTTGATCCATCACCGTTCTTTAGCCCACTCTGCCACCCCAGTTCAGACATGGCCATATGCAAATCAGTCTGACCCTGTGCCTCATGGGAACAGTCCAGTCCGAACTGCCAAGCCATGCCTTCCCTGGACCGAAAACAAGCTTCCTAGGACCGGTTTCTGGCATTTCAGCCGTCTTCAGCCAGGCTTGCTTGAATCCAGTGGCAAAGTGAGCAAGGGACTCACGTCTGAGCATACCCTGCCAACTTATGGCGAACAAAGCGGTACAAAAGGGGGTGGTGATGGACGGAGCATCAGAACCAATCAAACACTCACACCCAATCAACAGATCCGGGTTTGATCCATCACCGTTCTTTAGCCCACTCTGCCACCCCAGTTCAGACATGGCCATATGCAAATCAGTCTGACCCTGTGCCTCATGGGAACAGTCCAGTCCGAACTGCCAAGCCATGCCTTCCCTGGACCGAAAACAAGCTTCCTAGGACCGGTTTCTGGCATTTCAGCCGTCTTCAGCCAGGCTTGCTTGAATCCAGTGGCAAAGTGAGCAAGGGACTCACGTCTGAGCATACCCTGCCAACTTATGGCGAACAAAGCGGTACAAAAGGGGGTGGTGATGGACGGAGCATCAGAACCAATCAAACACTCACACCCAATCAACAGATCTGGGTTTGATCCATCACCGTTCTTTAGCCCACTCTGCCACCCCAGTTCAGACATGGCCATATGCAAATCAGTCTGACCCTGTGCCTCATGGGAACAGTCCAGTCCGAACTGCCAAGCCATGCCTTCCCTGGACCGAAAACAAGCTTCCTAGGACCGGTTTCTGGCATTTCAGCCGTCTTCAGCCAGGCATGCTTGAATCCAGTGGCAAAGTGAGCAAGGGACTCACGTCTGAGCATACCCTGCCAACTTATGGCGAACAAAGCGGTACAAAAGGGGGTGGTGATGGACGGAGCATCAGAACCAATCAAACACTCACACCCAATCAACAGATCCGGGTTTGATCCATCACCGTTCTTTAGCCCACTCTGCCACCCCAGTTCAGACATGGCCATATGCAAATCAGTCTGACCCTGTGCCTCATGGGAACAGTCCAGTCCGAACTGCCAAGCCATGCCTTCCCTGGACCGAAAACAAGCTTCCTAGGACCGGTTTCTGGCATTTCAGCCGTCTTCAGCCAGGCTTGCTTGAATCCAGTGGCAAAGTGAGCAAGGGGCTCACGTCTGAGCATACCCTGCCAACTTATGGCGAACAAAGCGGTACAAAAGGGGGTGGTGATGGACGGAGCATCAGAACCAATCAAACACTCACACCCAATCAACAGATCCGGGTTTGATCCATCACCGTTCTTTAGCCCACTCTGCCACCCCAGTTCAGACATGGCCATATGCAAATCAGTCTGACCCTGTGCCTCATGGGAACAGTCCAGTCCGAACTGCCAAGCCATGCCTTCCCTGGACCGAAAACAAGCTTCCTAGGACCGGTTTCTGGCATTTCAGCCGTCTTCAGCCAGGCTTGCTTGAATCCAGTGGCAAAGTGAGCAAGGGACTCACGTCTGAGCATACCCTGCCAACTTATGGCGAACAAAGCGGTACAAAAGGGGGTGGTGATGGACGGAGCATCAGAACCAATCAAACACTCACACCCAATCAACAGATCCGGGTTTGATCCATCACCGTTCTTTAGCCCACTCTGCCACCCCAGTTCAGACATGGCCATATGCAAATCAGTCTGACCCTGTGCCTCATGGGAACAGTCCAGTCCGAACTGCCAAGCCATGCCTTCCCTGGACCGAAAACAAGCTTCCTAGGACCGGTTTCTGGCATTTCAGCCGTCTTCAGCCAGGCTTGCTTGAATCCAGTGGCAAAGTGAGCAAGGGACTCACGTCTGAGCATACCCTGCCAACTTATGGCGAACAAAGCGGTACAAAAGGGGGTGGTGATGGACGGAGCATCAGAACCAATCAAACACTCACACCCAATCAACAGATCCGGGTTTGATCCATCACCGTTCTTTAGCCCACTCTGCCACCCCAGTTCAGACATGGCCATATGCAAATCAGTCTGACCCTGTGCCTCATGGGAACAGTCCAGTCCGAACTGCCAAGCCATGCCTTCCCTGGACCGAAAACAAGCTTCCTAGGACCGGTTTCTGGCATTTCAGCCGTCTTCAGCCAGGCTTGCTTGAATCCAGTGGCAAAGTGAGCAAGGGACTCACGTCTGAGCATACCCTGCCAACTTATGGCGAACAAAGCGGTACAAAAGGGGGTGGTGATGGACGGAGCATCAGAAACAATCAAACACTCACACCCAATCAACAGATCCGGGTTTGATCCATCACCGTTCTTTAGCCCACTCTGCCACCCCAGTTCAGACATGGCCATATGCAAATCAGTCTGACCCTGTGCCTCATGGGAACAGTCCAGTCCGAACTGCCAAGCCATGCCTTCCCTGGACCGAAAACAAGCTTCCTAGGACCGGTTTCTGGCATTTCAGCCGTCTTCAGCCAGGCTTGCTTGAATCCAGTGGCAAAGTGAGCAAGGGACTCACGTCTGAGCATACCCTGCCAACTTATGGCGAACAAAGCGGTACAAAAGGGGGTGGTGATGGACGGAGCATCAGAACCAATCAAACACTCACACCCAATCAACAGATCCGGGTTTGATCCATCACCGTTCTTTAGCCCACTCTGCCACCCCAGTTCAGACATGGCCATATGCAAATCAGTCTGACCCTGTGCCTCATGGGAACAGTCCAGTCCGAACTGCCAAGCCATGCCTTCCCTGGACCGAAAACAAGCTTCCTAGGACCGGTTTCTGGCATTTCAGCCGTCTTCAGCCAGGCTTGCTTGAATCCAGTGGCAAAGTGAGCAAGGGACTCACGTCTGAGCATACCCTGCCAACTTATGGCGAACAAAGCGGTACAAAAGGGGGTGGTGATGGACGGAGGATCAGAACCAATCAAACACTCACACCCAATCAACAGATCCGGGTTTGATCCATCACCGTTCTTTAGCCCACTCTGCCACCCCAGTTCAGACATGGCCATATGCAAATCAGTCTGACCCTGTGCCTCATGGGAACAGTCCAGTCCGAACTGCCAAGCCATGCCTTCCCTGGACCGAAAACAAGCTTACTAGGACCGGTTTCTGGCATTTCAGCCGTCTTCAGCCAGGCTTGCTTGAATCCAGTGGCAAAGTGAGCAAGGGACTCAAGTCTGAGCATACCCTGCCAACTTATGGCGAACAAAGCGGTACAAAAGGGGGTGGTGATGGACGGAGCATCAGAACCAATCAAACACTCACACCCAATCAACAGATCCGGGTTTGATCCATCACCGTTCTTTAGCCCACTCTGCCACCCCAGTTCAGACATGGCCATATGCAAATCAGTCTGACCCTGTGCCTCATGGGAACAGTCCAGTCCGAACTGCCAAGCCATGCCTTCCCTGGACCGAAAACAAGCTTCCTAGGACCGGTTTCTGGCATTTCAGCCGTCTTCAGCCAGGCTTGCTTGAATCCAGTGGCAAAGTGAGCAAGGGACTCACGTCTGAGCATACCCTGCCAACTTATGGCGAACAAAGCGGTACAAAAGGGGGTGGTGATGGACGGAGCATCAGAACCAATCAAACACTCACACCCAATCAACAGATCCGGGTTTGATCCATCACCGTTCTTTAGCCCACTCTGCCACCCCAGTTCAGACATGGCCATATGCAAATCAGTCTGACCCTGTGCCTCATGGGAACAGTCCAGTCCGAACTGCCAAGCCATGCCTTCCCTGGACCGAAAACAAGCTTCCTAGGACCGGTTTCTGGCATTTCAGCCGTCTTCAGCCAGGCTTGCTTGAATCCAGTGGCAAAGGGAGCAAGGGACTCACGTCTGAGTATACCCTGCCAACTTATGGCGAACAAAGCGGTACAAAAGGGGGTGGTGATGGACGGAGCATCAGAACCAATCAAACACTCACACCCAATCAACAGATCCGGGTTTGATCCATCACCGTTCTTTAGCCCACTCTGCCACCCCAGTTCAGACATGGCCATATGCAAATCAGTCTGACCCTGTGCCTCATGGGAACAGTCCAGTCCGAACTGCAAAGCCATGCCTTCCCTGGACCGAAAACAAGCTTCCTAGGACCGGTTTCTGGCATTTCAGCCGTCTTCAGCCACGCTTGCTTGAATCCAGTGGCAAAGTGAGCAAGGGACTCACGTCTGAGCATACCCTGCCAACTTATGGCGAACAAAGCGGTACAAAAGGGGGTGGTGATGGACGGAGCATCAGAACCAATCATACACTCACACCCAATCAACAGATCCGGGTTTGATCCATCACCGTTCTTTAGCCCACTCTGCCACCCCAGTTCAGACATGGTCATATGCGAATCAGTCTGACCCTGTGCCTCATGGGAACAGTCCAGTCCGAACTGCCAAGCCATGCCTTCCCTGGACCGAAAACAAGCTTCCTAGGACCGGTTTCTGGCATTTCAGCCGTCTTCAGCCAGGCTTGCTTGAATCCAGTGGCAAAGTGAGCAAGGGACTCACGTCTGAGCATACCCTGCCAACTTATGGCGAACAAAGCGGTACAAAAGGGGGTGGTGATGGACGGAGCATCAGAACCAATCAAACACTCACACCCAATCAACAGATCTGGGTTTGATCCATCACCGTTCTTTAGCCCACTCTGCCACCCCAGTTCAGACATGGCCATATGCAAATCAGTCTGACCCTGTGCCTCATGGGAACAGTCCAGTCCGAACTGCCAAGCCATGCCTTCCCTGGACCGAAAACAAGCTTCCTAGGACCGGTTTCTGGCATTTCAGCCGTCTTCAGCCAGGCATGCTTGAATCCAGTGGCAAAGTGAGCAAGGGACTCACGTCTGAGCATACCCTGCCAACTTATGGCGAACAAAGCGGTACAAAAGGGGGTGGTGATGGACGGAGCATCAGAACCAATCAAACACTCACACCCAATCAACAGATCCGGGTTTGATCCATCACCGTTCTTTAGCCCACTCTGCCACCCCAGTTCAGACATGGCCATATGCAAATCAGTCTGACCCTGTGCCTCATGGGAACAGTCCAGTCCGAACTGCCAAGCCATGCCTTCCCTGGACCGAAAACAAGCTTCCTAGGACCGGTTTCTGGCATTTCAGCCGTCTTCAGCCAGGCTTGCTTGAATCCAGTGGCAAAGTGAGCAAGGGGCTCACGTCTGAGCATACCCTGCCAACTTATGGCGAACAAAGCGGTACAAAAGGGGGTGGTGATGGACGGAGCATCAGAACCAATCAAACACTCACACCCAATCAACAGATCCGGGTTTGATCCATCACCGTTCTTTAGCCCACTCTGCCACCCCAGTTCAGACATGGCCATATGCAAATCAGTCTGACCCTGTGCCTCATGGGAACAGTCCAGTCCGAACTGCCAAGCCATGCCTTCCCTGGACCGAAAACAAGCTTCCTAGGACCGGTTTCTGGCATTTCAGCCGTCTTCAGCCAGGCTTGCTTGAATCCAGTGGCAAAGTGAGCAAGGGACTCACGTCTGAGCATACCCTGCCAACTTATGGCGAACAAAGCGGTACAAAAGGGGGTGGTGATGGACGGAGCATCAGAACCAATCAAACACTCACACCCAATCAACAGATCCGGGTTTGATCCATCACCGTTCTTTAGCCCACTCTGCCACCCCAGTTCAGACATGGCCATATGCAAATCAGTCTGACCCTGTGCCTCATGGGAACAGTCCAGTCCGAACTGCCAAGCCATGCCTTCCCTGGACCGAAAACAAGCTTCCTAGGACCGGTTTCTGGCATTTCAGCCGTCTTCAGCCAGGCTTGCTTGAATCCAGTGGCAAAGTGAGCAAGGGACTCACGTCTGAGCATACCCTGCCAACTTATGGCGAACAAAGCGGTACAAAAGGGGGTGGTGATGGACGGAGCATCAGAACCAATCAAACACTCACACCCAATCAACAGATCCGGGTTTGATCCATCACCGTTCTTTAGCCCACTCTGCCACCCCAGTTCAGACATGGCCATATGCAAATCAGTCTGACCCTGTGCCTCATGGGAACAGTCCAGTCCGAACTGCCAAGCCATGCCTTCCCTGGACCGAAAACAAGCTTCCTAGGACCGGTTTCTGGCATTTCAGCCGTCTTCAGCCAGGCTTGCTTGAATCCAGTGGCAAAGTGAGCAAGGGACTCACGTCTGAGCATACCCTGCCAACTTATGGCGAACAAAGCGGTACAAAAGGGGGTGGTGATGGACGGAGCATCAGAAACAATCAAACACTCACACCCAATCAACAGATCCGGGTTTGATCCATCACCGTTCTTTAGCCCACTCTGCCACCCCAGTTCAGACATGGCCATATGCAAATCAGTCTGACCCTGTGCCTCATGGGAACAGTCCAGTCCGAACTGCCAAGCCATGCCTTCCCTGGACCGAAAACAAGCTTCCTAGGACCGGTTTCTGGCATTTCAGCCGTCTTCAGCCAGGCTTGCTTGAATCCAGTGGCAAAGTGAGCAAGGGACTCACGTCTGAGCATACCCTGCCAACTTATGGCGAACAAAGCGGTACAAAAGGGGGTGGTGATGGACGGAGCATCAGAACCAATCATACACTCACACCCAATCAACAGATCCGGGTTTGATCCATCACCGTTCTTTAGCCCACTCTGCCACCCCAGTTCAGACATGGTCATATGCGAATCAGTCTGACCCTGTGCCTCATGGGAACAGTCCAGTCCGAACTGCCAAGCCATGCCTTCCCTGGACCGAAAACAAGCTTCCTAGGACCGGTTTCTGGCATTTCAGCCGTCTTCAGCCAGGCTTGCTTGAATCCAGTGGCAAAGTGAGCAAGGGACTCACGTCTGAGCATACCCTGCCAACTTATGGCGAACAAAGCGGTACAAAAGGGGGTGGTGATGGACGGAGCATCAGAACCAATCAAACACTCACACCCAATCAACAGATCTGGGTTTGATCCATCACCGTTCTTTAGCCCACTCTGCCACCCCAGTTCAGACATGGCCATATGCAAATCAGTCTGACCCTGTGCCTCATGGGAACAGTCCAGTCCGAACTGCCAAGCCATGCCTTCCCTGGACCGAAAACAAGCTTCCTAGGACCGGTTTCTGGCATTTCAGCCGTCTTCAGCCAGGCATGCTTGAATCCAGTGGCAAAGTGAGCAAGGGACTCACGTCTGAGCATACCCTGCCAACTTATGGCGAACAAAGCGGTACAAAAGGGGGTGGTGATGGACGGAGCATCAGAACCAATCAAACACTCACACCCAATCAACAGATCCGGGTTTGATCCATCACCGTTCTTTAGCCCACTCTGCCACCCCAGTTCAGACATGGCCATATGCAAATCAGTCTGACCCTGTGCCTCATGGGAACAGTCCAGTCCGAACTGCCAAGCCATGCCTTCCCTGGACCGAAAACAAGCTTCCTAGGACCGGTTTCTGGCATTTCAGCCGTCTTCAGCCAGGCTTGCTTGAATCCAGTGGCAAAGTGAGCAAGGGGCTCACGTCTGAGCATACCCTGCCAACTTATGGCGAACAAAGCGGTACAAAAGGGGGTGGTGATGGACGGAGCATCAGAACCAATCAAACACTCACACCCAATCAACAGATCCGGGTTTGATCCATCACCGTTCTTTAGCCCACTCTGCCACCCCAGTTCAGACATGGCCATATGCAAATCAGTCTGACCCTGTGCCTCATGGGAACAGTCCAGTCCGAACTGCCAAGCCATGCCTTCCCTGGACCGAAAACAAGCTTCCTAGGACCGGTTTCTGGCATTTCAGCCGTCTTCAGCCAGGCTTGCTTGAATCCAGTGGCAAAGTGAGCAAGGGACTCACGTCTGAGCATACCCTGCCAACTTATGGCGAACAAAGCGGTACAAAAGGGGGTGGTGATGGACGGAGCATCAGAACCAATCAAACACTCACACCCAATCAACAGATCCGGGTTTGATCCATCACCGTTCTTTAGCCCACTCTGCCACCCCAGTTCAGACATGGCCATATGCAAATCAGTCTGACCCTGTGCCTCATGGGAACAGTCCAGTCCGAACTGCCAAGCCATGCCTTCCCTGGACCGAAAACAAGCTTCCTAGGACCGGTTTCTGGCATTTCAGCCGTCTTCAGCCAGGCTTGCTTGAATCCAGTGGCAAAGTGAGCAAGGGACTCACGTCTGAGCATACCCTGCCAACTTATGGCGAACAAAGCGGTACAAAAGGGGGTGGTGATGGACGGAGCATCAGAACCAATCAAACACTCACACCCAATCAACAGATCCGGGTTTGATCCATCACCGTTCTTTAGCCCACTCTGCCACCCCAGTTCAGACATGGCCATATGCAAATCAGTCTGACCCTGTGCCTCATGGGAACAGTCCAGTCCGAACTGCCAAGCCATGCCTTCCCTGGACCGAAAACAAGCTTCCTAGGACCGGTTTCTGGCATTTCAGCCGTCTTCAGCCAGGCTTGCTTGAATCCAGTGGCAAAGTGAGCAAGGGACTCACGTCTGAGCATACCCTGCCAACTTATGGCGAACAAAGCGGTACAAAAGGGGGTGGTGATGGACGGAGCATCAGAAACAATCAAACACTCACACCCAATCAACAGATCCGGGTTTGATCCATCACCGTTCTTTAGCCCACTCTGCCACCCCAGTTCAGACATGGCCATATGCAAATCAGTCTGACCCTGTGCCTCATGGGAACAGTCCAGTCCGAACTGCCAAGCCATGCCTTCCCTGGACCGAAAACAAGCTTCCTAGGACCGGTTTCTGGCATTTCAGCCGTCTTCAGCCAGGCTTGCTTGAATCCAGTGGCAAAGTGAGCAAGGGACTCACGTCTGAGCATACCCTGCCAACTTATGGCGAACAAAGCGGTACAAAAGGGGGTGGTGATGGACGGAGCATCAGAACCAATCAAACACTCACACCCAATCAACAGATCCGGGTTTGATCCATCACCGTTCTTTAGCCCACTCTGCCACCCCAGTTCAGACATGGCCATATGCAAATCAGTCTGACCCTGTGCCTCATGGGAACAGTCCAGTCCGAACTGCCAAGCCATGCCTTCCCTGGACCGAAAACAAGCTTCCTAGGACCGGTTTCTGGCATTTCAGCCGTCTTCAGCCAGGCTTGCTTGAATCCAGTGGCAAAGTGAGCAAGGGACTCACGTCTGAGCATACCCTGCCAACTTATGGCGAACAAAGCGGTACAAAATGGGGTGGTGATGGACGGAGGATCAGAACCAATCAAACACTCACACCCAATCAACAGATCCGGGTTTGATCCATCACCGTTCTTTAGCCCACTCTGCCACCCCAGTTCAGACATGGCCATATGCAAATCAGTCTGACCCTGTGCCTCATGGGAACAGTCCAGTCCGAACTGCCAAGCCATGCCTTCCCTGGACCGAAAACAAGCTTACTAGGACCGGTTTCTGGCATTTCAGCCGTCTTCAGCCAGGCTTGCTTGAATCCAGTGGCAAAGTGAGCAAGGGACTCAAGTCTGAGCATACCCTGCCAACTTATGGCGAACAAAGCGGTACAAAAGGGGGTGGTGATGGACGGAGCATCAGAACCAATCAAACACTCACACCCAATCAACAGATCCGGGTTTGATCCATCACCGTTCTTTAGCCCACTCTGCCACCCCAGTTCAGACATGGCCATATGCAAATCAGTCTGACCCTGTGCCTCATGGGAACAGTCCAGTCCGAACTGCCAAGCCATGCCTTCCCTGGACCGAAAACAAGCTTCCTAGGACCGGTTTCTGGCATTTCAGCCGTCTTCAGCCAGGCTTGCTTGAATCCAGTGGCAAAGTGAGCAAGGGACTCACGTCTGAGCATACCCTGCCAACTTATGGCGAACAAAGCGGTACAAAAGGGGGTGGTGATGGACGGAGCATCAGAACCAATCAAACACTCACACCCAATCAACAGATCCGGGTTTGATCCATCACCGTTCTTTAGCCCACTCTGCCACCCCAGTTCAGACATGGCCATATGCAAATCAGTCTGACCCTGTGCCTCATGGGAACAGTCCAGTCCGAACTGCCAAGCCATGCCTTCCCTGGACCGAAAACAAGCTTCCTAGGACCGGTTTCTGGCATTTCAGCCGTCTTCAGCCAGGCTTGCTTGAATCCAGTGGCAAAGGGAGCAAGGGACTCACGTCTGAGTATACCCTGCCAACTTATGGCGAACAAAGCGGTACAAAAGGGGGTGGTGATGGACGGAGCATCAGAACCAATCAAACACTCACACCCAATCAACAGATCCGGGTTTGATCCATCATCGTTCTTTAGCCCACTCTGCCACCCCAGTTCAGACATGGCCATATGCAAATCAGTCTGACCCTGTGCCTCATGGGAACAGTCCAGTCCGAACTGCCAAGCCATGCCTTCCCTGGACCGAAAACAAGCTTCCTAGGACCGGTTTCTGGCATTTCAGCCGTCTTCAGCCACGCTTGCTTGAATCCAGTGGCAAAGTGAGCAAGGGACTCACGTCTGAGCATACCCTGCCAACTTATGGCGAACAAAGCGGTACAAAAGGGGGTGGTGATGGACGGAGCATCAGAACCAATCATACACTCACACCCAATCAACAGATCCGGGTTTGATCCATCACCGTTCTTTAGCCCACTCTGCCACCCCAGTTCAGACATGGTCATATGCGAATCAGTCTGACCCTGTGCCTCATGGGAACAGTCCAGTCCGAACTGCCAAGCCATGCCTTCCCTGGACCGAAAACAAGCTTCCTAGGACCGGTTTCTGGCATTTCAGCCGTCTTCAGCCAGGCTTGCTTGAATCCAGTGGCAAAGTGAGCAAGGGACTCACGTCTGAGCATACCCTGCCAACTTATGGCGAACAAAGCGGTACAAAAGGGGGTGGTGATGGACGGAGCATCAGAACCAATCAAACACTCACACCCAATCAACAGATCCGGGTTTGATCCATCACCGTTCTTTAGCCCACTCTGCCACCCCAGTTCAGACATGGCCATATGCAAATCAGTCTGACCCTGTGCCTCATGGGAACAGTCCAGTCCTTTTGTACTGCTTTGTTCGCCATAAGTTGGCAGGGTATGCTCAGACGTGAGTCCCTTGCTCACTTTGCCACTGGATTCAAGCAAACCTGGCTGAAGACGGCTGAAATGCCAGAAACCGGTCCTAGGAAGCTTGTTTCCGGTCCAGGGAAGGCATGGCTTGGCAGTTCGGGCTGGACTGTTCCCATGAGGCACAGGGTCAGACTGATTTGCATATGGCCATGTCTGAACTGGGGTGGCAGAGTGGGCTAAAGAACGGTGATGGATCAAACCCAGATCTGTTGACTGGGTGTGAGTATTTGATTGGTTCTGATGCTCCGTCCATCACCACCCCCTTTTGTACTGCTTTGTTCGCCATAAGTTGGCAGGGTATGCTCAGACGTGAGTCCCTTGCTCACTTTGCCACTGGATTCAAGCAAGCCTGGCTGAAGACGGCTGAAATGCCAGAAACCGGTCCTAGGAAGCTTGTTTCCGGTCCAGGGAAGGCATGGCTTGGCAGTTCGGGCTGGACTGTTCCCATGAGGCACAGGGTCAGACTGATTTGCATATGGCCATGTCTGAACTGGGGTGGCAGAGTGGGCTAAAGAACGGTGATGGATCAAACCCAGATCTGTTGACTGGGTGTGAGTATTCGATTGGTTCTGATGCTCCGTCCATCACCACCCCCTTTTGTACTGCTTTGTTCGCCATAAGTTGGCAGGGTATGCTCAGACGTGAGTCCCTTGCTCACTTTGCCACTGGATTCAAGCAAGCCTGGCTGAAGACGGCTGAAATGCCAGAAACCGGTCCTAGGAAGCTTGTTTCCGGTCCAGGGAAGGCATGGCTTGGCAGTTCGGGCTGGACTGTTCCCATGAGGCACAGGGTCAGACTGATTTGCATATGGCCATGTCTGAACTGGGGTGGCAGAGTGGGCTAAAGAACGGTGATGGATCAAACCCAGATCTGTTGACTGGGTGTGAGTATTTGATTGGTTCTGATGCTCCGTCCATCACCACCCCCTTTTGTACTGCTTTGTTCGCCATAAGTTGGCAGGGTATGCTCAGACGTGAGTCCCTTGCTCACTTTGCCACTGGATTCAAGCAAGCCTGGCTGAAGACGGCTGAAATGCCAGAAACCGGTCCTAGGAAGCTTGTTTCCGGTCCAGGGAAGGCATGGCTTGGCAGTTCGGGCTGGACTGTTCCCATGAGGCACAGGGTCAGACTGATTTGCATATGGCCATGTCTGAACTGGGGTGGCAGAGTGGGCTAAAGAACGGTGATGGATCAAACCCAGATCTGTTGACTGGGTGTGAGTATTTGATTGGTTCTGATGCTCCGTCCATCACCACCCCCTTTTGTACTGCTTTGTTCGCCATAAGTTGGCAGGGTATGCTCAGACGTGAGTCCCTTGCTCACTTTGCCACTGGATTCAAGCAAGCCTGGCTGAAGACGGCTGAAATGCCAGAAACCGGTCCTAGGAAGCTTGTTTCCGGTCCAGGGAAGGCATGGCTTGGCAGTTCGGGCTGGACTGTTCCCATGAGGCACAGGGTCAGACTGATTTGCATATGGCCATGTCTGAACTGGGGTAGCAGAGTGGGCTAAAGAACGGTGATGGATCAAACCCAGATCTGTTGACTGGGTGTGAGTATTTGATTGGTTCTGATGCTCCGTCCATCACCACCCCCTTTTGTACTGCTTTGTTCGCCATAAGTTGGCAGGGTATGCTCAGACGTGAGTCCCTTGCTCACTTTGCCACTGGATTCAAGCAAGCCTGGCTGAAGACGGCTGAAATGCCAGAAACCGGTCCTAGGAAGCTTGTTTCCGGTCCAGGGAAGGCATGGCTTGGCAGTTCGGGCTGGACTGTTCCCATGAGGCACAGGGTCAGACTGATTTGCATATGGCCATGTCTGAACTGGGGTGGCAGAGTGGGCTAAAGAACGGTGATGGATCAAACCCAGATCTGTTGACTGGGTGTGAGTATTTGATTGGTTGTGATGCTCCGTCCATCACCACCCCCTTTTGTACTGCTTTGTTCGCCATAAGTTGGCAGGGTATGCTCAGACGTGAGTCCCTTGCTCACTTTGCCACTGGATTCAAGCAAGCCTGGCTGAAGACGGCTGAAATGCCAGAAACCGGTCCTAGGAAGCTTGTTTCCAGTCCAGGGAAGGCATGGCTTGGCAGTTCGGGCTGGACTGTTCCCATGAGGCACAGGGTCAGACTGATTTGCATATGGCCATGTCTGAACTGGGGTGGCAGAGTGGGCTAAAGAACGGTGATGGATCAAACCCAGATCTGTTGACTGGGTGTGAGTATTTGATTGGTTCTGATGCTCCGTCCATCACCACCCCCTTTTGTACTGCTTTGTTCGCCATAAGTTGGCAGGGTATGCTCAGACGTGAGTCCCTTGCTCACTTTGCCACTGGATTCAAGCAAGCCTGGCTGAAGACGGCTGAAATGCCAGAAACCGGTCCTAGGAAGCTTGTTTCCGGTCCAGGGAAGGCATGGCTTGGCAGTTCGGGCTGGACTGTTCCCATGAGGCACAGGGTCAGACTGATTTGCATATGGCCATGTCTGAACTGGGGTGGCAGAGTGGGCTAAAGAACGGTGATGGATCAAACCCAGATCTGTTGACTGGGTGTGAGTATTTGATTGGTTCTGATGCTCCGTCCATCACCACCCCCTTTTGTACTGCTTTGTTCGCCATAAGTTGGCAGGGTATGCTCAGACGTGAGTCCCTTGCTCACTTTGCCACTGGATTCAAGCAAGCCTGGCTGAAGACGGCTGAAATGCCAGAAACCGGTCCTAGGAAGCTTGTTTCCGGTCCAGGGAAGGCATGGCTTGGCAGTTCGGGCTGGACTGTTCCCATGAGGCACAGGGTCAGACTGATTTGCATATGGCCATGTCTGAACTGGGGTGGCAGAGTGGGCTAAAGAACGGTGATGGATCAAACCCAGATCTGTTGACTGGGTGTGAGTATTTGATTGGTTCTGATGCTCCGTCCATCACCACCCCCTTTTGTACTGCTTTGTTCGCCATAAGTTGGCAGGGTATGCTCAGACGTGAGTCCCTTGCTCACTTTGCCACTGGATTCAAGCAAGCCTGGCTGAAGACGGCTGAAATGCCAGAAACCGGTCCTAGGAAGCTTGTTTCAGGTCCAGGGAAGGCATGGCTTGGCAGTTCGGGCTGGACTGTTCCCATGATGCACAGGGTCAGACTGATTTGCATATGGCCATGTCTGAACTGGGGTGG
Organism: Triturus cristatus; assembly: GCF_964204655.1. Taxonomy (NCBI): domain Eukaryota; kingdom Metazoa; phylum Chordata; class Amphibia; order Caudata; family Salamandridae; genus Triturus; species Triturus cristatus. The sequence goes on from NC_140592.1 coordinate 1,219,143,741, forward strand.
CAGAGTGGGCTAAAGAACGGTGATGGATCAAACCCAGATCTGTTGACTGGGTGTGAGTATTTGATTGGTTCTGATGCTCCGTCCATCACCACCCCCTTTTGTACTGCTTTGTTCGCCATAAGTTGGCAGGGTATGCTCAGACGTGAGTCCCTTGCTCACTTTGCCACTGGATTCAAGCAAGCCTGGCTGAAGACGGCTGAAATGCCAGAAACCGGTCCTAGGAAGCTTGTTTCCGGTCCAGGGAAGGCATGGCTTGGCAGTTCGGGCTGGACTGTTCCCATGAGGCACAGGGTCAGACTGATTTGCATATGGCCATGTCTGAACTGGGGGTGGCAGAGTGGGCTAAAGAACGGTGATGGATCAAACCCAGATCTGTTGACTGGGTGTGAGTATTTGATTGGTTCTGATGCTCCGTCCATCACCACCTCCTTTTGTACTGCTTTGTTTGCCATAGGTTGGCAGGGTATGCTCAGACGTGAGTCCCTTGCTCACTTTGCCACTGGATTCAAGCAAGCCTGGCTGAAGACGGCTGAAATGCCAGAACCGGTCCTAGGAAGCTTGTTTCCGGTCCAGGGAAGGCATGGCTTGGCAGTTCGGGCTGGACTGTTCCCATGAGGCACAGGGTCAGACTGATTTGCATATGGCCATGTCTGAACTGGGGTGGCAGAGTGGGCTAAAGAACGGTGATGGATCAAACCCAGATCTGTTGACTGGGTGTGAGTATTTGATTGGTTCTGATGCTCCGTCCATCACCACCCCCTTTTGTACTGCTTTGTTCGCCATAAGTTGGCAGGGTATGCTCAGACGTGAGTCCCTTGCTCACTTTGCCACTGGATTCAAGCAAGCCTGGCTGAAGACGGCTGAAATGCCAGAAACCGGTCCTAGGAAGCTTGTTTCCGGTCCAGGGAAGGCATGGCTTGGCAGTTCGGGCTGGACTGTTCCCATGAGGCACAGGGTCAGACTGATTTGCATATGGCCATGTCTGAACTGGGGTGGCAGAGTGGGCTAAAGAACGGTGATGGATCAAACCCAGATCTGTTGACTGGGTGTGAGTATTTGATTGGTTCTGATGCTCCGTCCATCACCACCCCCTTTTGTACTGCTTTGTTCGCCATAAGTTGGCAGGGTATGCTCAGACGTGAGTCCCTTGCTCACTTTGCCACTGGATTCAAGCAAGCCTGGCTGAAGACGGCTGAAATGCCAGAAACCGGTCCTAGGAAGCTTGTTTCCGGTCCAGGGAAGGCATGGCTTGGCAGTTCGGGCTGGACTGTTCCCATGAGGCACAGGGTCAGACTGATTTGCATATGGCCATGTCTGAACTGGGGTGGCAGAGTGGGCTAAAGAACGGTGATGGATCAAACCCAGATCTGTTGACTGGGTGTGAGTATTTGATTGGTTCTGATGCTCCGTCCATCACCACCCCCTTTTGTACTGCTTTGTTCGCCATAAGTTGGCAGGGTATGCTCAGACGTGAGTCCCTTGCTCACTTTGCCACTGGATTCAAGCAAGCCTGGCTGAAGACGGCTGAAATGCCAGAAACCGGTCCTGGGAAGCTTGTTTCCGGTCCAGGGAAGGCATGGCTTGGCAGTTCGGGCTGGACTGTTCCCATGAGGCACAGGGTCAGACTGATTTGCATATGGCCATGTCTGAACTGGGGTGGCAGAGTGGGCTAAAGAACGGTGATGGATCAAACCCAGATCTGTTGACTGGGTGTGAGTATTTGATTGGTTCTGATGCTCCGTCCATCACCACCCCCTTTTGTACTGCTTTGTTCGCCATAAGTTGGCAGGGTATGCTCAGACGTGAGTCCCTTGCTCACTTTGCCACTGGATTCAAGCAAGCCTGGCTGAAGACGGCTGAAATGCCAGAAACCGGTCCTAGGAAGCTTGTTTCCGGTCCAGGGAAGGCATGGCTTGGCAGTTCGGGCTGGACTGTTCCCATGAGGCACAGGGTCAGACTGATTTGCATATGGCCATGTCTGAACTGGGGTGGCAGAGTGGGCTAAAGAACGGTGATGGATCAAACCCAGATCTGTTGACTGGGTGTGAGTATTTGATTGGTTCTGATGCTCCGTCCATCACCACCCCCTTTTGTACTACCCTGTGCAAACAGGCACCATCAAGAGACTACCCTTTGCTTTGCCCACGTTCTAGGAGGAACCGACTGCAGAGCCCGACCAGAGCCTTGACTTCCAGACTTCTCCGACCCTGATCCACATCTACAGCAGAGCTGAGATCCGTGGAGGCGACGAGCGACGTGGGACCGGCTACCTGGGAAAAGTGGCTAGTATCTTCAAGCGCAGCTTCTGAGGCACCCTCGAAGTTGTGCACTGGGGATTGAGAAGCCCCACCCCCAAGCACCATCTGCACCGAAGACCAGCCCCCCACACTCAACGAGTCCTGCGTGGGGCCCTTCAGCATTGTCCTGCTTGCCGCGTCTGTCCGGTTGCTTGCCCGCTGGCTAGTGGCCTTTGAGACGACGCACCCTGAAATCTTCAGCGCTGGTTTGGCTCCTCCAAACTGGCTCCCGCTTCTCTGCAAAGAAGAAGCACCCCAGACCTTCCTGGTCTGCACCAGAAGCAAGTCCTCCGTTCTTCGTGGGTTCCGCTTGCCAAGGCTTGGTGAGTCCTAGTCCAACTTCGACGCCGCCGACAGCAAGAGCCTTCGTGGGACAGCTCGCCTCCTGGTCCTGGTTGTCCTTGACGCTTCCTGGTCCTCCTGGCTGCAGCGACAAGCTTCACCTTCACCTGCAACTCTTCACGACATCGTCTGGTTCCTTCCTGGTTCCACGTGGTCACTGGCTAGTGACCTTGACTCTGTCCCCTCTGCTGCAGGTCTCTTCTCTTCTTGATCCCAGCCTTGGGATCCACCGGACACTCTTCACTGACTGCCTGTCAGCATCTTTCTTCAGGCATCCATAGGAGTCGACGACGAAACCCGACGCAACTTCAACCCTATGCACCCGCAGCCTGTGGGCTAGGTAACTTGGGTACTCCGGTGCTCATCAGGATAGTGACTATCCTAGTGTCTAAGTTTCAAGTCTCAACTTACTAGCTACTCCGGAAGTGTCCTAAATCTATCTATTTCTAAACTGTACTATTGCTAGTGACTTTTACGCATTACGCGTGAGTGTTTCCACTCTGCATACGAATCCCGTGGGCCTCCCACTTCCTAACTGTTGCTAGTGCAGTGTAGCCCCAGCGATTCCCTAGGCCTAGGCCTACTCTATTTCCGTGACAGTGGTCCTTATACCACTTGCTTAGTATATGGTTTGCGTGGCCCCTAGGGCCTAACTGTATTACTTACCTGTGTGACTTAATGTATGCTTAAATAAGACTGTGTTGTACTTACCTCTAATCTCATAAAGAGTGCTGAGGGTTTGCTTAGAATAAATACACTTTATTTTATATATATATCTGTTGTGGTATCCTTTCATTTGGTATTCAAGGGATTATATATGGTATCACAGCTGGCTTCACATGCCATTCAGAGTTTAGCCTAAGACTGCTCTTGTCCATGCTACCACTAGGATAGCTGGTCTATAAGGTTGACTTTACAACCAATCACCATAAGGGTATTTGGACTGAAATAAGGTGTACACTATAACTAGTGACATCATACATCAGGCCAACTTCTCAAAGCTAACAAGTGTAAAAATGAAAAAAATAATCAAGTAATACCATCAAAAAATGTGCCGCATTAAGCCAAATAATTTGCTTTTTCTAATCGCATAATTGAGTCAACCCAGCCGCATAATTTGGCCCTTCTCTGTCGCATAACTCCAGTGTCTCTGATAATAGCAGGAATGTTGCACGGATAGTCAACACCCATTGCTGATTTCGTGCCGCTGCAACAGGGCTGGTTGTGCAACTCCCAAATGCAAACTGGGCTGGCACCGCCTGCAGTCTTCAGCTCGGGCACTTTAAGGCAGGCCCCAACTCACCTTACAGGTACCAGACCTGCCAACTAAAAAAACAGTCACTATATGAGGAGGGGTTGGGGCCTTGGAGGAGGCATCAGCTGAGCAAAGCCTCGAAAGACAAGCTTAAATCCAATCTTTGCAGTGGGTCCCAGCTCATTTTTACTGCGACTGTGCGATGACTGCTCCCCGCCAGGTGATCGCATAAAGGGAGCCCCTATCTTGTGGCATCGTGTGAGTTGGCAGGTCACAGGTACACCAGCCCAGGGTAACAGCTCAAGACCCCAAAGAAGGCCATCGAGCGCCCCATTTATGTGGTGGTGTGTTAGGGCAGGACTGTCCCTTGCATGGTATAGAGACGTGTTTTCTTTTCACCAAATGCCAAACTGAATGTTTATCTGGTAGCCTGACTTTATAAGAATATGGGTTTAGAGAGGGCCACGGAACAGAGACTGCTTTGGTTATGGCAGCAGAGGAACTCAGAAAAACACTGGATGCAGGAAGGAAGGCCGCCTTGATCTTGTTAGATTTGTCGGCGGCCTTCGACACTGTCAACCACGAGATTTTAATTGGTAGGCTAATGGACCTGGGATTCTAAGATACCGCTATTACCCTACTGCCATCCTATCTAATGGACAGAACTTTTATAGTAGAAGTGGATGGATCGGCATCTAAATCCTTTAAACTGCCATGTGGGGTGCCTCAGGGCTCCTCCTTGAGCCCCACACTTTTTAATATTTATGTGGCCCCTCTGGCAGCGATAATCAGGAAATGTGGTTTTTCAGGGGTCTCATATGCCGATGACACCCAGGTGGTGGTATCAGTCTCAAATAATATCGAAGAGACAGCTGATCGGTTTAACATCTGCATGTCTCAGATAAATACATGGATGCAGAATAATTGCCTTAAATTGAACGGCGAAAAAACAGAGGTTCTGCTATTAGGGTCAAACACCTCCTTTTGGTCTCCAAGATGGTGGCCAGCTGATCTTGGCGAGTGCCCTACCCCGGTCCCAAAGGTCAGGAACTTAGGGGTGGTATTTGATGAAAAACTGTCATTTGAGTGTCAAATCAATAAGCTTGCATCTACTTTTTGGGGCATTTTAAAAATGATTTGGAAAATACGCCCTTTTATCCCCTTGGATGCATTAAGGACGCTGGTGACAGCATTAGCCCTTTCCAGACTGGACTACGGCAATGCCCTACATGAGGGGCTACAGTCCCAGCTCTTATTGAAGCTCCAGCGAATGCAGAATGCTGCAGCAAGATTCATTTTGGACATCCCTAAATATGAACCTGTTTCCCACCGATTGAGAGATCTCCATTGGCTTCCAGTGGAAAAAAGAATTGTATTCAAGTCACAATGCCCAGCATATAAGGCATTACAGGGTAAAGGACCACTGTATCTGAGGACACACCTCAGAAGATATTTGCCAGCTAGAAACCTGAGGTCAGCTCACTCACAACTACTGTCAGTCAATTCCCAGGTACAAGCAGGTTCGCTGGGGGGGGGGGGGGGCAGAAGTTTCTTATTGGGGACAGCGAAGACCTGGAATCGTTTACCGATCTCGATAAAGAATAGCACGTCACTCATGGCTTTTAGAAGACTACTGAAAACTTGGCTATTCGTCAACTAAAATGTCAGGACTACCAGGGCCTACTAAAGTTTCAGCATTCCTGCCAATTCCAGCGCCAAGACACCCTCGGGCATACGCGCGCTGGACAAGTCTAAAAATCAAATCAAATTTCGGCCCAGGCGTACCACTAGTCTAGTATGTGCACAGAGGCCGAGGCCTGTCCCTGAGTATTGAGGTCTTGGACCTCTCCTGTAACCTGAAGGGTACAGCAAGCATTCCCTCATAGTGGACAGAGGGCTACTACCGCCCTCAGGGTGCAGCGCATATTTTTATTTTTTTAATTTATTTTAAAAGTTTTGTATAGCGCTAGCTTGACCCGTAGGTATCAGAGCGCTTTACATACATACTGTAAAGAAAAACAGACGGAAATTGCATTACATAGTAGGCAGGCAGTAAGAAAGCAAAACAAGGGATACAAAAAAATACAGCAAGGAAGATAAGGTGGTTAACACAGTCCGGTCACCAACTATCCTTGAATGTCAAGAGAGAGGCGTAAACTCGGATATTGAAGTCTAGGTTAGTTGACGTTGGTCAGGAAAGTATTTGTTAAGGAGATGGATTTTCAGGTCCCCTTTGAAACAGGAGAAGGAGGAGTTGCATCTGAGGACTCTAGGGAGAGCGTTCCACATCCTGGGAGTGTTGCCAGAGAACGATCGGTATTGTGTGCTTTTCTTTTTCAGATTCGGAGGAATAAGAAGGAGTGAGTTGGAGCTTCTCAGCGTTCTGGATTGACCTGCTCTTACCAGTTTGTTGTTCAGGTAGTTAGGGGCCGGAGAGTGAAGGGTTTTGTGAGTGATGCAGGCCAGTTTGTAAATACACCTCCCTTCCATGGGAAGCCAGTTGAGGGAGTTGAGAGCTGGAGTGATGTGATCAAATCTTTTTACTCCAGATACGAGTCGAGCGGTCATGTTCAACACTGCCCTTAGAGGGGCTAGGTGAGCTTTTGGAGTCCCTGTTAGGATGGCGTTCCCGTAGTCGATTTTAGAGAGAACTAGGGATTGGACTACTGTCTTGAGGTCATCATGGGAAAGAAAAGGTTTCAATTTCTTGAGGTGTTTAAGAGAGAAAAGAGCACTTTTTGCAGGGTTTTTGATGTGGGCCTCCAAAGATAAGTTCTTGTCAAGGGTGATGCCTAGAGACTTAACTGAGTCGGATAGGACGATGGGGCAGTTTAGGGCGATCAGACTATTGAGCCACTCTTGGATTTGACGATGTTTGCTTTTTGGAGAGAATAGGATTAGTTCTGTTTTATCTGGATTGAGTTTTAAGTGGTTAGCGTTGAACCAAGTTTGGATCTCGGTTAGAGTGGCATTGAGGTTTTGGATGTCGCTGGGAGACTTGATTTTGAAATAGATTTGGGTGTCATCAGCGTAAAGGTGGTAATTCACTCCAGATTTTTTGAAGATGATTGTGAGGGGCTCCATGAAAAGATAGAAGAGGGCCGGGGAGAGGATCGAGCCTTGCGGGACCCCAAGTGTGACTTTTGTTGGCTTTGAAAGACAGGAGTTGATTTTAATTTGTTGCGAGCGGTGTTGAAGGAAGGAGATGAACCATTTTAGTACTGTGCCATTGATGCCGGAGCGCTTCGACAAGGTCTCCAGAAGCGCTGGATGATTGCTTTTTGGAGAGAATAGGATTAGTTCTGTTTTATCTGGATTGAGTTTTAAGTGGTTAGCGTTGAACCAAGTTTGGATCTCGGTTAGAGTGGCATTGAGGTGTTGGATGTCGCTAGGAGACTTGATTTTGAAATAGATTTGAGTGTCATCAGCGTAAAGGTGGTAATTCACTCCAGATTTTTTGAAGATGATTGTGAGGGGCTCCATGAAAAGATTGAAGAGGGCCGGGGAGAGGATCGAGCCTTGCGGGACCCCAAGTGTGACTTTTGTTGGCTTTGAAAGACAGGAGTTGATTTTAATTTGTAGCGAGCGGTGTTGAAGGAAGGAGGTGAACCATTTTAGTACTGTGCCATTGATGCCGGAGCGCTTCGACAAGGTCTCCAGAAGCGCTGGATGATTTAGTGTGTCGAATGCCACAGATAGGTCAATAAGGATGAGTAGGCAGGCATCACCTTCATCTAAAACCTTGTGAATATCGTCAGAGACATTGAGCATAGCTGTTTCCGTGCTACAGCCTTTCCTGAATCCTGATTGAAAGGTGTCGAGGAGGTTGAACTCATCAATGTGTTTGTTGAGTTGGTGGAGAACGCATTTTTCCAATGTTTTCGCAAGGAATGGGAGGTTGGAGATAGGTCTGAGGTTGTTGAGATCATTAGGGTCGGCCCCTGTTTTTTTGAGAATGGGTGTGATTTGTCCAAGTTGAAGGGAGTCTGGGACACAGCCTGAGGTGAGAGAGGCGTTGATGATTTTTGTCCAGAAAGGGGAAATAGTGTGGTTAAGTTCTTTTATGATTGTGGTTGGGATGGAGTCCATAGTGTGGGAGGAAGGTTTTAGGTTAGAAATTATACTGAAAACCTCATTTTCCGACATAAGCTCAAAGTCGGACCAATGCGCATTGTTTTTTAGCTGGAGGCAGACCTGATTGTCCTTGGTAAGAACTCTTTCTAAATGATCAGGGGTGGTTAGAGTGGGGCAGGTTAAGAGGGAAGGAGGGTTAGAGGTTTGGATGAAGGATTGATCCATTTTCAAGACTTTATTAGTGAAGAAGGTGGCAATTTCTTCACAACACTCATTGATGGCTTTGATTTCTTGAGAGGGAGTGAAGTTAGTTTGGCTTTTGACAATGTTGAAGAGTTCTCTCGGTCTATTTTTCGCCAGATCTAGTTGGCTGCGGAAGAACGACGCCTTTTCATTGAAAATTTGTTTTTTGTATGCTTGCCAAGCAGATCTAAGGTGCGCTAGGTGTAAGGTCGAGGGGTTTAGTCTCCAAGACCTTTCCATTTGCCTGAGTTGACGCCTTTCCTCATAGAGCAGTGGTGGCAGCGTACTGTGTTTGCACAGACCTTTTGTTCTGTGTGAGTGAATGTGTGGACCACTGCCCCCTATTGTGTCATGTTCCCCGATGATGTGTCACCCAGAACCCTGCACTGACATCTCACCTGTATGTTGAGTGCACGATGGCGAGTCTATGATGCACGTGTTGGTGTAGGACTCTGTTTGTGGGAGTCTTAGTCTGAGCACTGGAGCCAGAGGGATCCATTTGGGATGCCACTGGTTAAGCATGTCACAAGATGAAGGATGAGGGTAGCTTTCCTGGACAGTGGACGTTGCCTGTCCTTGGAAGGTAGAGATCCAGACACTGAAAAGAGGAGCATGGAGAGAAGGCCACCTTGAGATATTCCATGGAGACCTTGCGAGCACGGGCCTTCTGAGAAGTTGCTTTTGAGCCCTGCCGTTTGGTAGACATTAGGAGTGAGGAGGAGTGCTTTAGTTTCTGTTGCTAAAGGCAAGGATGTTTCTATACCAGGCCTGCTCTTTTGTATGTCCCTGATCCCTGCTATACGAAGGCTGATAGCCTGGTGCATGGATCTCAGACCTCGTTGTGCCCATGTGTAGGGTTTTCCTGTTTGGAGAGAGCCCCAGTGCTACCTGCTATGACAGGAATCACTTTGCTCAACAGCTGTGTGTAGAGAACAGCCTGATAAGGATGCAGAGCACCCCAAACTGGTCCTGACGCTTGACGCAGTGGATCCACAGCTCCTGTCTAGAAAACGTAGATACACATGGGATACAAACCACTCCACTTTGTTCCAGTTCCAAGTTCTTCTAAGAAAAGGAGTGCTCTGCAGAATATTTGAAGAACTGCTATGTAAACAGGGCTATTGTCTGTGTGGCAGCCATTCTCCCAGAGGCAATAGGAGCTCATCCGAAGTCTACACTTCCTGGTGGAGGGGCTGAAGCACTTAATTTGAGCCTGTGGTTTCAGGTGCTCGGCACTTAATTGTGAACACCGGCACTTATGACAGTCTGCCAGATGGTGGCACTGTCAGTGTAATTTAGAGATGAGCAGAACAAAAGCTATTTATGAGTTCAATATACATTAAGAACGATTAATTCCTGCCTCCCAAGCCATTGTTACAGCTTTGGGGGCCTGGAATAGTCTGAATTATCTCACTTGTAGGAGGGTAATGGTTGATAGCTGTGTACGTATTTTCGTTGTCAGCGCTGGCAGGGGCAATGGGTGGTTAAATCTACAGTGGGCCCTGGCACATATTTTATTACAAATTATGTACTGACTGGTGCCTAGAAGTCTGCCTGCCTTCTGGAGGAGGGAAAGAGTGTGATTGGCCCTGCAGGAGGAGTGACTGTCAAAGTGGAGAAACCCAGTGTGTTTCGGGTGTGTGGAGCACCCAGAGAAAGCAGGCGCTGACAGAGAACAACGCCAGGAGCCACCCATAGTGTGAGAGGGTCACCCCTGTCTGTCTGTGAAGTTCTTGACCCAGAACTGACGCAGAGACTGTACCGAGCCAGGTGTCCATCGCAGCCATGAACAGTGCAGGGCACCTGCACCTCCCCACGGACTGGCTGATAGGCTGGGAGTGCACTTGTACTACAGCTTTGGAGGCTGGTTCGTCCACAGAGGCTGCAACTGCACCTCGTCATTGGATGTCTGGTTGACTTGAGAGGTCGCAACCACACCTAATCATTGGATGTCCGACTGGCCTGGGAGGATTGCAACTGCACCTCATCATTGGATGTCTGATTGACTTGAGAGGTCGCAACTGCACCTCGTCATTGGATGTCTGAATAATTTGAGAGGTCGCAACCGCACCTAATCATTGGATGTCCAATTGGCCTGGGAGGATTGCAACTGCACCTCGTCATTGGATGTCTGATTGACTTGAGAGGTCGCAACTGCACCTCGTCATTGGATGTCTGATTGACTTGAGAGGTCGCAACTGCACCTCATCATTGGATGTCCAATTGGCCTGGGAGGATTGCAACTGCACCTCGTCATTGAATGTCTGAATAATTTGAGAGGTCGCAACCGCACCTAATCATTGGATGTCCAATTGGCCTGGGAGGATTGCAACTGCACCTCGTCATTGGATGTCTGATTGACTTGAGAGGTCGCAACTGCACCTCGTCATTGGATGTCTGATTGACTTGAGAGGTCGCAACTGCACCTCATCATTGGATGTCCGATTGCCCTGGGAGGTCGCAACCGCACCTCATCATTGGATGTCCGATTGGCTTGGGAGGATTGCATCTGCACCTCATCATTCGATGTCCGATTGACTTGAGGGGTCGCACCTGCACCTCGTCATTGGATGTCCGATTGGCTTGGGAGGATTGCAACTGTACCTCATCATTGGATGTCCGATTGGCTTGGGAGGTCGCAATCGTACTTCGTCATTGGATGCCTGGTTGGCCTTAGAGGCCACAACCGTACCTTGCTATTGAACCCCTGATAGGCCCAGGAGGCTACACTTTTGCACCACCAAAAAGCACGTGTCTGGTCAGAGAGACTGGTGAGGCAGTAGAGTGACATCTGAACCTCTGCTGAGTTTTGCCAATGCCGTTGGCACCCCACTACCCCGCGAGCGGTCCTTGCGAGTGTGGACTGCACTCAGCCTGCCCGCTGACCTGCATAGGCCAGTGCATAAGTATTGCGAGGCTCCTCTGTAACCAGAACAGCTGAATGGGGGTGAGCTTGAAGACAACATGTGCCAGGGCTTGCAACTTGCTGCCCGAAGGAGGAAGCAGGTAAGATCATGTGTCTGTGCTACGCTGTCAACCACCATGGGAGTGACTGTGAGAATATGCACCTATGTCTAATTCGTGCCTCTGCCACCAGTATTGGAGATTAAAGTGCACAGAAGCTACTTAGTTGGGAAGAGGACAGAAGAGCAGGATGAAGTATCATTAATTGAAAAACGTAACCAAGGATTTGACCCTTTAGTTATCATTGGGTTGTGTAGTCTTTAGTTTTGTTGTGTAATAAAGTACTTGCTTTTTACTGAAAGACTTGCATTTGGCCGGACATTTGTTATTGTGTCTTTTGGTTGTTTGCGGAGTTCTCAGCTCTTGAGCCCCAGACACAGGGCTCGAGTCGGGGTACCACGCGGGTGGACGGCGTCCCCCCACTTATTTTACCAGGTTTTTCCGGGTGGACGCCGTCCCCCCTGCCCAAAAGCTGGACAGCATTGTGTGAGCAGAGAGCCCGGGTGGGAGGGAGGTTTCCCGTAAATTACCAAAGATATGCTAATATTTGTAATTGGAGACTTTAAGAGGCACCGGTGGTGTGTGCAGGCTGGAGTGATTGGGAGGCGGAGCGAGCAGGCGTTGGCGGTTAACGCTTGGAATGTGTGTCCTTCTGTATCTTGTGCACTTTTGAGCACTTCGTTGTGCAACTGGGGCACCCCCTCGGGGGAGTGGGGGGGAGGGGGGGTTGCAAAGGACATCGAAGAACAGACCAGGGGTAGCAGTGCTGTGAAATGCCCCGTCATCTAAAGGCATATGAATACTCATGAGATTCCTGTTGTGACGTCACTTCCGGTGACAGCGTCCCCCCACTTCTTTTCATGAGATTCCTGTTGTGACGTCACTTCCGGTGACAGCGTCCCCCCACTTCTTTTTTTAGGACTTGTGCCCTGCCCAGACAGACTGCTCACCCTCGCTACCCTGTGAGAGTTAAGTGTGGAATGGACTATTCTGTGCCCAGTTTGCAGAACCATCGTAGGCTGGACCCCAGGAGACCAATATCATAGAACCTCAACCACCTCAGTTGGGGCAAAGTAGCCTCTGCCCTGAACAGGTCTGACAGCTGTGTGCAAGCAGGGTGGAGGCTGCATCACTGCATAACTGTCCTTGTTCTCTTTGCAGCGAGGGATGGGGTAAATTGAAAGGGGCAAGGTCATTACATTGTGCAAGCATCACTTATACATGTAAGTGCATGTGCCTGTAGGGTGAGCGTGAGTGAAAATGTGGTGAAGTTCTAAACACCAACTGCCAGTACCAGTCATCGAAACTTTGTAGGATTTAAACATCACTTTATGTAAGAGTGGGTTGTCCACTAAGGGTGTTTTGGGAATCTGTGCATTTTCACCTACTTCATGCAAGAAACTGTGGTCAAAAAGATGGCGGAAGCTGAAAACTACAGAGTGGGGGATAGAGGATTTCCCCAGTGATTTCTCAGGGAAATAAAAAAGGGTGCTTGTCGGTAGGTACCATGATCATCCTCTCATCCCAATACTTCATTTTCAAAGTTGCGAACTCAACATAAAATTACACCAAACAGTTCATCACAACAGAAATACAAAAAGCTGAATTTAGATGTTTACAGCAAACCGTTGTCTGCCAAAATATTGAATGCAAAGACAATGGCCTGGAGTAATGTCGACCGCGGGGGGTCGATTTGTGAAATGAAGTGAAACTGTACTCCATGCACTTCTGCTGCTCCCATAAACTGGTAGCAGGTTTCTTGTGTAAACTCCAATATTCCAGCCATTTACATATTTTAAGAACATTTTGCAAATCTTTGATTTTCCCGCCAACCTAACTTTTCAAACAGAAATTGCAATAGAGCCACACTGTTTCTGCTTCTGACAAGGTATAGAGTAGGGTTTAGACACAATGTCCAGGAAGTACTATAATGTATTTAGTATTTACTTCCTCTTCGTTTTGAAGAAGGCTTTCCGAAGGTCAGCTTTGAATGCATCTTTTCCGACTGGCCTTATAAGTTCTTTCAAGGTGACTGGCCGCCAATCACCAACCTTCACCAGAGCATCAGGTCTCCAAGGATGCGCCCAACCCTCTGTGGCCTCCCCCCTTACAAGCACAGACCGAGTCAAAGCGGCAGTTGCAGCCTCAGTGCTCACAAGGCAACAATAAATGAAATACATAAAAGCAGCATTGGGAAAAACATATATGATATGTTCTGTAATGTTTTTGTCTTTGAACTCTCAATAAAAAAAATAAAAAAAAAATAATAATAAAAGCAACATTGGCCAACACTTTGTATTATTAACCAAAGAGGTCTTGGGGTTCTCCAAGGGTACTCTGTGAGATGTGTTGGCAAATGCTGCATGTTTAATCACAATTGGCCCCTAACTGTGTTCAAAACTTAGTAAGAGTTTTGCTTCAGTTTAGTTTATTCAACCTTAATAGAAACCATTTTGTGTTTCAATTCTTTATTCACTTATGTGGGAAGGAACTGCAGGTGTTTAAAGGCCTCTGAGCCCGCCAGATGTAATTTCTCCTGGAGGTCTTCCAGGGTTTTTGCTTGCCTCACACATTTCCAAGCTAGTCCATTTGCTGAAGCCACGCAGGTCGCCCACCTCTCTGAGCCGTTCGCTATTCACATTAATAATTCTTGACCTAATCTGTTATTGCCTCTACTGTCTTTGACATACATGGGCTAGTCCTCACAAGCCATGGCTGTAGGGCACGCCTTGTATCTATGGTTCCATGTACATATACATCCATGCCTATACATTCACTCATTCAGGCCTGTCACATTTTTGTGTGGAGCATGGGGTCAATAACTTCATGCTTGGCCAAGTGAGTACTTCTTCCATTCTTGCCATAAGCGCCTTATTCTAAGGATAAAAAAACTCTCTCCAGGAATAGAGAAAACAGGGCAGGAAAAGGCATATGGTGGCATGTTGTGGCATTGCCATGTAAGCTGCCTCGCCATATGCACCAGGCAGTGCTTCATTTGTAAAACATTAAGTGCCAGGACCCTTCTCGAAAGGCCACTGCAGTCTGCCTCACCCATACCCTGCCAATGCTGTCAGTGGCAGCACCAACAAAACACCTAAGCATCGCACTGCTACAAGAGTGACAGTTCAGACTATTTCAGGCCACACAAAGCTATAATGACAGCATGAGAGGCTGGTATTATTCATTTCTAAATGTGAATTGACTTAATTAACACGTTTGTTGTGCTCATCTCAAAATTAAAAAGACAGCGTAACCATGTGGTGGACTGTCACTAGAGCTGGTGCTGACAATTAAGTGCCGGTGCCGAGCACCGGAAACCACAGGCACAAATTAAGCACTGGCACCTGGGCCGTGGGGCTATCACTCTCAGATAATTATTGTTTGTCCTGGCACCTGGGTCACCTGTTGGGATATTTTGTTCTAAACTCCTGGTACTAAGCCATGATCCAAGGGCACGTGAGGCCCTGTACACAAAATGTTTCTTCAGACCACCATGTCATGGCTGAAAAGGACATGTGAAGGCTACAGCCTGAGGCACAGGGTCAGACATGGAGTCATAGAGTGTGCCCACCACAGACCTAGGCAGGCATGATGAGGATGATGGGTGGCCATGGATGGGGGAGAAGAGGACCCTCTGGGGCAATGGGAGACCTGCTCCCACAGTGAGCGGGCTGGAGTGAGTGGGCTGCCAGTAATTATCAACCTGCTTTTTCGTAATACAAAACAACGAATGCTTTATTCGTAAACGTGTGTTTCTTTTGATTTCATAGATGGTTTACAACCATCTGTGAACTTTTTGATAATTTAGGGCAGAAGCTTACATAACAATGTGGTATTTTCTTTACCTTTCATCTTTTGCACCAAACCTCGAGTACCTGTGCACCTGGGCCTCCCTTTGCTCTTGCACCCACTGCGCAATCAGGCGTGTTACCTTGTTGCGCACTCGGTCTAGCACCCTGGGGAAGCTGAACCCCGCAGTCCTCTCACTCGCTTGTGGACCCCCCATTCAGCCTGGCTCATAAGGCTCAGATTTTGATGGGTGGGCGATTGGCTGGGGAGCACCCTCACCTCCTACCCCTTTTGTGTGGCCAGCATCTGGGTAAGCAGCTACTTTCTGGTTGTGGTTGCGGGCTTTTCCTGTGGTTGATTAATGCCCATTTGTTCCACCCCTGATGTCTGGGCACCCCGCCTTGTGTAGACTTTGGAAGGTCTGTGCTCCCTGTCTCGTACAGACTTTGGAATGTCTGGTTACCCTGCCTTGTGCAGACTTTGGAATGTCCGGTTGCCCTGTCTTGTGCAGACTTTGGAATGTCTGGTTGCCCTGCCTTGTGCAGACTTTGGAATGTCCGATCACCTTGCCTTTTGAAGACTTTGGAATGTCTGGTTACCCTGCCTTGTGCAGACTTTGGAATGTCCGGTCACCCTGTCTTGTGCAGACTTTGGAATGTCTGGTTACCCTGCCTTGTGCAGACTTTGGAATGTCCGGTCACCCTGCCTTGTGCAGACGTTGGACTGTCCAGTCACCCTGTCTTTTGCAGACTTTGGAAAGTCCTGTCACCCTGCCTTGTGCAGACTTTGGACTGTCAGGTCACCCTGCCTTGTGCAGACTTTGGAATGTCTGGGCTCCCTGTCTTGTACAGACTTTGGAATGTCTGGTTACCCTGCCTTGTGCAGACTTTGGAATGTCCGGTCACCCTGCCTTGTGCAGACGTTGGAATATCCAGTCACCCTGTCTTTTGCAGACTTTGGAATGTCCTGTCACCCTGCCTTGTGCAGACTTTGGACTGTCCGGTCACCCTGCCTTGTTCAGACTTTGGAATGTCCGGTCACCCTACCTTTGGCAGACTTTGGAATGTCCGCTCACCTAGCTTGGGCAGACCTTGGAATATCCGTTCTCACTGCCATGTGCAAACGATGGAATGTCTGGGCACCCTTCCTTGTGTATTTTGGAATGTCTGAGCACCCTTCGTCGTGCAGACTCTGGAATGTCTGGGCTAACTGCCTTGTGCAAGCTTTGGAATGTCTGGGCATCCTGCCTTTTGTAGACTTTGGAATGTCTGGCAACTCTGCCGCGTGCAAACTTTGGAATGTCTTGGCACCCTGGCTTGTGCAGACTTTGGAAGGTCTGGGCACCCTGCCTCAAGCAGACTTTGGAATGTCTGGGCATCCTGCCTCGTGCAGACTTTGGAATGTCTGAGCACCCTTCGTCGTGCAGACTTTGGAATGTCTGGGCACCCTGCCTAGTGCAGACTTTGGAATGTCCAGTCACCCTGCCTTGTGCAGACTTTGGAATGTCCGGGCACCCCGCCTTGTGCTGACCTTGGAATGTCTGTGCTCCCTGCCTTGTGGAGACTTTGGAATGTCTGGGCACCCTTCGTAGTGCAGACTTTGGAATGTCTGGGCACCCTGCCTAGTGCAGTCTTTGGAATGTCTGGTCAACCTGCCTTGTGCAGACTTTGGAATGTCCGGGCACCCCGCCTTTTGCTAACCTTGGAATGTCTGGGCTCCCTGCCTTGTGCAGACTTTGGAATGTCCTCAGGGGTCTTATCACCTTCCCATGAGGTCATTGCGATGGTGGTACCTTGTTCGGGGGCAGACGTCTCCACTCTTTCAGACCAATGGATAGGGCTCACTGCCTGGGTGGAAGTAAATGCTGGTTTAAACCTTAGCAATTGGCTCACACTTCTTTCTGGTTCTGGTTGTGGTCCTGCGGATGCTATATATAGACCTACTGTGGTGCTGGTGGAATTATGTTACTATTCCAGTTTTTGAGGTATGTTGAGTCTTTTCCTCTGCAGTCAAAGTCAGTGGCTACCCAAGGACTCCCTCACACTGCACATTGGGTGTATCACCTTTTCCCTTCAGAGTTGCCTTCGTGTTTTTTATCATTAGTTAAAAAATGATGCTGTAATGTGCCCTGTAGCTTCAATTTTTTAAATGTTTGTTTGGGGTGAAGTCTCCCAAATCCCCCAAAGAAGCCCAGGCTTGCTTGCTATGCTGCAGTGCAATGGGGAAGCAGCTTTGAACATTTTTGCTACAACTAGATTTCTTTGGGAGGGAGGGGGATTTCAAGGAACACTGGCCAGGGGTGACCTTATTGTAGGGGCTCTCTCACTCAGCCGCCTCCAGACTCTAACTTCCCGACTATGGACAGGATCACCTTGGGGGTGCCCAGGAGTGGACACTTCACAGGGAAAGGCCAGGAAGGGTTCCTCAGCGGTATTCGTACAAGCGCCGAGATGCCTCCGGGTAGTCGTGCGCTATACAAGTGCCTCTACATTTACATTTACATTCTGGCCCAGGCAGACCTCAGACCCACCTCTCCACCCTTCTGTCCAATCACTCTCTCACACCGAGCACGTAGGCACATTGGCTGTTAGCCCCACCCACGCCAACCATATGACCACCATCATTGCTAAGAGATAGCGTCAGTCATCCCACCCCACACTATGACACGGGCAGCACTGCCACCGAGGGGAGCGATGCAGCACTTTGCAGCATGAGAATTTCAGATGCAAACTCAAGTGTGAGCTGCACCCAAGTGGATGGACTGTGAGTTCTGACTGAGGCTGACACAACAATCAATACATTTCAATGAAGTGAAGCACATTTGGCCCCATAGAAATGACAGAGAGTATGACATTTGCAACCCATACATGTTTATTCGAAGATTAGCAAAGTTACCAATCGAAATCATCAAATTAGTTGTAAATCATTAACCAACACATGAATGAAGTAGTCCATATAATTCAAAGCTATTCAAAATCATAAATGCAAAGACACACTACAGTAAAGTTGTCATAAAATAACAAAAATACAGATTAAAATTAATTCCTGTGAAGGGAAACTAGCAAAGTTGGATGGTTGGGGAGGTCAGGCAGAAAGTGTCAGCATGAAAAGCCTCTGAAAAGCAGGATCTGTTACTCTCATTCCTTCTTTCTTCCTATTCCTAAATGACATCCTTCTCTGGGCTAGTAACTGGCATGTAATCAGGGGACATCAATTTCTGTACTAGACTTAAAATAATGTTACTCCTTTGCCACAGATTTTGCACAAGTATTCGGATTCAGATTTCTGTACATAGGTCCATCCTCCAGAGGCATGTCAGAATTGGAGAAGTGATGCTCAAATCAATCCCTCTAATAAAAGATACTTAGAATTACGCCACAGGGCAGTGAATAGGCGAGAGGCAAGTGATGATATGTAACTCCCCCTACAGTGCATGGGGGAAGATAGGTGCAGATGTAGCTGTCATGCATGATACATAAATATTCATGGAGGAGATTCAAAATGACAATCTTGGTAAAATTGACCTCAGAATTATCCCTGTGTACACCTTTTATGTTAAATCTACGCTGATCTCCCAAATAAATTCAATGAGGTTTAATTTCGGTGGAAGCATGCTCAATAGAAGAATGTAAGTCCACAAATAGACCAATCATCAGGATAGTTAAGGCAATTGCCACTAATGTTACTAGTACTCTACACTTGTTTAGTAAATTAGACACCATGGTTTCGCTCAAGACAGAGCTCGCCAAACCCATATTGACTATCAGTATAGATAGTAACTTTCATACTGTTTTTACTTTTTTTTGCAGTTTTATATAGCGCAAACCCGAGCACTTTACATGAGCACCAGTTACATTACACAAGGACTCATTCATTTTTTGTTAAGCACAGGTGTAATAAGTGATTTGCTCAAAATCACAGGCTGTTGAGCAAACGCCAGAGACTCGAACCTGATTCACCAGTTCGAAAGTCATCAGCTCTGGCTCTCATGCCACATCTTCTCCTCTCAAACTGTTGGAGGCACAGCACGTTGTAACAAGAGCAATCAGTTCAGCCACCTGTGCAGACACGAGGCTTCCACAACACCTTCTGAAGTGCATACAGCATATGCTGCTGTCAGAGTTCCTCATCCATATCTTAAACAGAGAGCCATCCACAAACAAATTGGGCTCTTCCAGAGAGACATCTCGAATATCAGGTCATGGCTTGGTACCCAATTCTGTCACATCCAGGCAGCTGTGGTCAACCCCATCATCATTGTCCTTAGATGTAGGCAAAGGCAAAAGCGTAGCACGGTTCAAGGCATGACATGTTACCTAGTAAGTCTGCTATTTGTCATGTGTTTGAATATAAGTTAACAACATCTTGACTAAGTGAGGGACCATCACAGTAAGTGAGTAACCCATCACGATGCCCTCACACTGCTGAATGCTGGCACCAATTGCAGTCACCACCTTCAGGCATCATGGAAATGCTGCAGCCTACCGGATCTAGCTTGGCAGAATAGTATGTGCTGGGTCGCTTTGCTTCCACGTGGGTATGTGTCAACACAGTGTGCAACCTTTGTGCTCGTAACAGTAGAGAACAACATCTTTTTCATATTCAGGCATTCCTTGAGTCAGGGCGTGACCGAGACTTTTTCTCAGCTCGAGGAAGGCACTCATGCTCACGTTTCCTGGGGTAGCGGACCAGAAAAATCTTTGTGTTTAAGTCTTTGTAGAGGCTTCGGCACTAGGGAAAAGTTGGGAATCCACTGATGACAGTAGCCCATCATTCTCTCTGTGTCCAGAGGGGGTTCATTCTCAGGATTGTAGAGATTCTCTTGTGGGACACTTTCCTAGCAACCTTGTCAATGTGATGCCCCAGATACAAAATCCCCCTCTGACAGTATTGCAATGTTGTAGGGTACACCTTGTGACCCTTCACTGTCAAGTGGTTCAAAATGCAATTGTGCCTTGTATGCATGCATCTTGGGTTGTCAATGCCACAAGCCGGTTGTCGATGCATGGACTAAGACCGAATAGAACGGCAACTGTAAGGTCTCCCAATTTTTCTTCAGTATCTGACTAAAGATTAAGGTGCTCTCTGTATATCAATGCTGAACTTGGCACTATGCCAGGATTTTATATTGGAACAGGAATGTGATGTAGAATTGATTAATCTCATTTAGAGAAATGGAATAAAATGCTTGACACAAGTCAATGACTGAGAACTTTTCAGCATCACGGGGTATTTTTTGAAGGGTATCACAACAGGATTCGGTACCGCAGGACAATGATAGAGCGCCATGAGGTTTTGAAAATTTAAGCGGTGCACTATAATCACGCATAGTCCACATCCACATATATTTTATGCTTTATTAACAGATGATCATTAGAGGAGTAAATGTAATAATGAATAATGTGAATGTAACGTTAGAAATGTAAATATGTGTTAGTCGAAAGAGTAAAACGACTTGTAAACTGTAACTGCCTATTGTAAAGTGCATAGGGGCATATGTATCAAGCAAATTTTTAATCGCAAACGCTGCGATTCGCAAAATACAGCGTTTGCGATTAAAAATTCGCAAAACGGGATGTATTAGGCAAAATCCCATCGCAACATTAAGGAATTGCTAATTTAGCGATTTCTTAATTTTGCGTAAGCATTTAAGAAATCGCAAATTGCGATTTCTTAAATGAAATGTAAAAAGCACCCAAGTTGTGCGAATTATCCTTAAGAAATCGCAAATTACCACCAACTTCCAGTTGGTGGTAATTTGCGATTTCCTTTCAAAATGAACTATTTTTAATTTTGCAAAGTGCCACGTGACGCTCATACATGCCCTTAGGGCATGTATGTGCGCCATATGCACACACATGCTCATTTCAGGGGTGCATCAGGGTGTCATCATGACACCCTTGCACCTTTGAAATTATTCTGAAATAGCGAATTCGCTATTTGAGAATTACTTCCCATTCATTCCTATGGGTCTCCTGGCCCATAGAAATGAATGGGCAGGTATTCCTTAATTTCGATTTCGCAATTTGCTAATCGCAATTAAGGAATTTTAAGAAATCGCAAAAAGTTTGCGATTTTTTAAATACATCCCGTTTTGCAATTCTCAAATAGCGATTCTTTAAAAATCGCTATTTGAGAATCGCAAATGGTGATGTTGATACATATGCCCCTTAGTGAATTAATTTGTGTGCAATGTAATCATTAGAATTAACGCGCACAATATTAAAGGCTGCACGAGTAAGGATGATTACTTATATATTGAATGTAATGAAATATAGTGCTTTCAGATGCAACGTTATTAACATGTGTAGTTTACGATGTATAGAGGCTTAACTGAATGTTTATGTTTTACTATGAGAGGCCTATTGGTATTTCTTATGTTAGCTGAATTGTGCAGGCCGAGATGTATTTTCCTGGGAAGGCTCTCATTTAGGTAGTCAGCGAATTTCATGTACAGGGAAGGATTTTCTGTTCTCAGGCTTCTGTTGCAGGTGCAAGGACATCGTCCTCGTTAGCTAAGACTAACCTTTTGTTTTAGGAGTTAGATATGGAGGAGCGTTTGCTACAAGAGTCTCCAGGAATGCTGATAGTTGGAAGATGCTACTTTCTGTGTTGAGGGAGCCTGGGACTCAAAGACGTTTCAACCGTTATTGGACGAAGTACAGGTTTCAGTGGAAAAGTACCTCCAGGAGGTGTCCAGCCAGAAGAGGTGTAACGAAGGCGTGTCTTCCATGTTGTGCATTTTGTATTAGGAACAGTGCCCCGAGGGAGGAGAGTCAGAGAAGGAGCAGAAGAGGGTAGAAGGAAGAGATCGATATTGAGGAAGGAGACTTAGAACAAGCTTGGTAGCTTTGGCTACTGACCCCTTCAACGTGAGTGTACTTCTTAGGAAGTCTTCACGAGCTGACACCTTTTCCGATCTTGCCTTAGGAAATGCTAAGCAGGGATGTCCCTTTAGTTGGAGAGTAGGGACAGACTAATCCATTTCTTTGTGGGTATCCATGAAGACTGATTTAGATATTGGAGCAGTTATCTTTTGCTTGATATTTTTAGAGTTCATTATCCTTTTTATGCTTCATCGAATTAGGTTGTTGCGTAGACTAAATATTGTATTAGTGTCCATGTATTTTCTTAACCTCGTCATGAGGTGCTTGTATGTTCAGTTATTTTTGGCTTTGTAATAAATTCCCTAAACTTAACTCGGAGTTAGTGATTCTTTAGAGTTGTAGTTGTTTGGTTACTGATCTTGTTTGGATGGATAGATTTTCTCCCCTTTACACTTCACAGCAGGTAAAAAGGTCCAGTAGGCCATGGATTCTTAAGAGTGGTAAGAAATGGTAAGATAAGATAAGAATTCGGCGTTATCAACAACATGGGCCGACAATTTGTTTGACTTTTCTTAAATACTGAACGATCCTCCACTTTTTATTCCGTTTCTGCAAACCCATCACAGGTGAGTTGCAAGGGCATCCTAATGTCGATGTCTTGCTCTAGCATAGATTCAATCACGAGGGTAATTCCAGCCACATACTATGGTGAGAGGTTGTATTGGGGCATTCAGGAATACTCTGTATTTGGCTTTATAGTTATTCTCACAGGTTCAACATCTTTGATTTGACAATGTCTTTGCCAGACTTCCTCCTTCCCAGAGTCTCTGAAGTCGAGAGGGAAGGAGGAACTTTGTCAGAACTGGAAACAACCCAATGGTTGACTCTTGGGTTCTCAATTTAAAATCTACATCTTCATCATGTGTTTGGTGCTCAACACCATTTGGTGTGCAATAGATCACACAGTTGAGATGGCAGAGTTTGCCCAATGGATTGACTTGACTCGAATCACGTATTAAGCATTGATCGTTCCCCCTCAAAAGGCTCTATTTTCACATGAACTATAGCTGAACCTGGGTTTGTACTTTTTATGCTGGAAATGCCTGCAACTTGGACTTGTTTTCCAGAGAAGTGTAGTTGTAGGACCTCTACCATGCCAACAGTAAGAGGGGGTAGCTCCAGTATCAATCAATCAATCAATCAATTAGTCAGGGGTTCATAAAGTGTACTACTCACCGGTGAGGTTCTCAAGGCGCTAGATCAAGAATGATATGGGGTGGATATTCAACTCTCCATCTACATATGGCTTGCTCTGGTCTACCTTTAGAACTGCACCAACCATGCAATCCTCCTCCTCTCTCAGGAACCGTAATTGTGATAGATCAGAACCTGGGTCTCCGAGACTGTTGGAAACTTTCAGGGCTCATGAAAGAATTTTGCTGAACCGTTGGGGTCAGAATTAGATTAAACCTTAGGTTGGCCATGTTTTGCTGCATAATTGGGCTTTGGGACATATTGACATTATGATGTCTTTGCCTATTTTGCATTGGCATTGCATTCATGTTTGGCGCTTGAACATCATTTTGCATCTGGTTTTGATTCAGCCTACATTTGCGTTTCCAGTGTTCCACCTTGTTACAATAATGATACGGAGTAGACTGTTTCAACATGGCTATGCTCATCACAGAATTCTGCTCCACAGACATCCCTCAACCCTTCCCTTGCAAATCAAAGTTCCCACTCTGCATCGGTCAGATGATGCAGAGTGAGAACCTCCAAACTGATATCCGATGCCCTGCGTTCCTGCACCAGCACTAGAGCCATACCTAAACTCATCACATATGGGCATATCCAATATCACTTCTGTGCCAATTTAGTTTGCGCCAACATGACTTTCTCATAAATTCTCTTCTGTCTTGCTTCCAAAGCATCACTGCCATACTTTGCGTACCTTAAAAATCTTGTTGAGGTACTTTGGCTGCCAACAAATACCATTCTGCTGTATGTGGACGCTAATCTCTGCGCGCAAACCAAAAACAAACTGCAATAGGAAACTGCTGAGATTTTCCCATTTCTGGATTTTTGATACTTCTATGCTGTCTTAAAACCTGCATAATTCGCTCATAATAAACATGCACAAATTCCTTCGACTCTTGAGTAGTTCTGGAGATCTTAAGTCAGTCAAAATCGTTCTGCAAAACCTTTGTCTTCCAAAAGGTAATCACCTGGTTATACTTGTTCATAGCACTAGGAAGGATAATTAATCCTAGGATCTCTTGGTGCCTCAATGGCCAGCCAATCTACAACCACTTTACATTCCATAAATTGTTTGGGATCAAAATATCAAAGAAAGTAATTAAATCTTACCATACCACCTTCAGAATTCCCACAAACCTCTCAACTTGGGTGTACTACAAGTCCAGATGTTCTTGCAATTTTGGAAATTGATTTAGAAAGGTGGAAAGATCACCACGACTCTAAGGTATATACACCACCATGCATCTCGGTGTTTCTTGTACTAATCTCCCCCTTCAGCTTCTCATATCATCCTCATTTTTCTGTTTCCTTTCCCCTCCAGAACACTAACCCTGGAACCTTTGAGTGTCCTTCCACTTATGGATACTACCAATCAATTCAGGCACATGTAATTTATGTCTGATACCCTCATATTCTTTAGGGCATCCTCACTAATGAACATTCTGAAATTCTTCTTCAAGTCCTGACTATTAGACAAGTAAACTCTATACTCTGTTGTTAATTCTTTACATTTTTAATGGGTCTCTCAGGCACGTCTTGCAGCTTCCTTACTCAAAAAATAAGAAATATTCTTTTTTGTACCCATCTACAAACCCCAAGTCGAGGTTCCCTTTGATAAGCTCCTCAAATTCTGCCTTTAACCTCAAAACTTCCAGGCCCCTTAAAGGGGCTCTCTCTCTTTCTCCGGGTTTGGTCTCGAGAGCTTCCTCAATCTCCACAACAGGCATACTTATACGGGAAGTTCCTCTTGTTCAAGGTGACGCTCCCAACTAGGGTTGTACCAATACCTGATGTTCCCGGGGCTGTAGTAACTGTATATGCACCTAGGCTCATAATGGTAACAGTAGTGCTAGTGGCCGTCATTAATGGATCTGGAGCAACAAGGGGTAAACCTCTCTCCAGGAGAGTCTGATCAATGGGTGCCCTTGCACCGGTGTCTACGGGCTGTTGGTTCTCTCCAACTTGATGGACAGTATTATACAGTTGAGAAGTTAGCAAATAACCCAAAAAGCCATTACTGCAGTAGCTGATACTCACATTTAACTTCTCCTCAATCCCACCTCCCTCTCATTGTTTCTTTCCCTTTGGTATCACAGGGTGCATCCCTATGCCTCCAATCATTCTTTCTATCCATTCCTGCTGGTCTGCATCCCACTTCATCCCCCGCCAACCACAGACCTCATTCCTCGCTCTGACCTGTTATTTCTCATCTCCTTACCCTTTGCATTTGCAGCACACTCCAATACTTTCACAGTATCATATTGAGCAGGTCTTGGTTGGGGTTTCATCTCGTAAAACAAGTTCACAGTTACTCTCACGCTAAAGGTACCATGTGGAAGAAATTGCAAAGACCCTTCATTCGCTGTGATCTTATTGCATTGTCTGACTCGATTGCTCGTATATAATCTTAGCTTGGTTGTCATGAAATGTGCAGGTGTACCCTCTGGATGGACCTCCTCACCTTCACGGACACCTATTTTTACATCATCTCTCAACAATGCTCTCAATTTGTTGAAAAATGTCATCTTTATTCTATACTCAACACAACTCAAAATCAGTAGACTCCAATTGAAATAATTAGTAATTTCTAGCAATTCACAATGCAATACTCAGTGACACAAGCATCTAATTCTAGTGCTACACAACTGAACCAACCACCCACAGCATGGCATCCAGGGATGCAACAACCAATCCCAGTGTGACAGACACACCAACCAACCAATACCACAGCGACACCTTATGACGTAACGCGCAGCACCTCACAGGGGTTGTCCATCCACAGCGATCAGCTTCACATAAGCAAACTATTGAAATAACTCTTGTCTTTTCCACTAAAGGAAATCCAAAGTCAGCAAGCACTCCAGGGGAAACTGAGAATAACAACCTCCTGGCACTACCACATGTAAGAAGTGAATTCTTGATCAGTAGGAAATCACCCTGACTAGCACAGGCTAATCTTGTGTGCAAAAGGATTAACCAAACACTAATCTCAGTTTGCACACTCTTAGAATAGTCCTTTTATAAGTTACTATCTTGGTGCGTCTGATAGCACTTCATGGTCCGACATCTCAACCTTTATATAACTCAACATCTATCCCGCGTTCCTGTATTACGACGAAGCTGAGAACCAAACGTCAACTCTTTGTTTGCAGCAAGTTCATTAATGTTCATAAACATAAGCAATATACATTGAAAAGCATTTCAATTCTCAAATTCCACACAGAGCCTTCTTGGACCCAATTTGAGGAACACCTCAAAACAAACTAACTAATCAAAAACCACAAACACCGCAAATCTCAAACACGCACAATCAAAAAAGCTTAACCCTACTTGTACTCACACTGCTAGGACACTGCAACTGTTTCAGGAACAAGAACACCATCAATACTCCGAACGGGACTATGGAATCTCTGGAATGAAGACTCGGTTGGGGCAGATTTTAACTACTTCTGAAGCAAATTCCGACTCCCTAAGTCTCAGTGGACACCATCATATCCTACAAGTTTGGTTGCAGCACTTTGCACTGTGCAAATTTCAGATGCAAACTCAAGTACAAGCTGCACTCAAGTGGGTGGACCTTTAGTCTTACAGAACAATCAATCCATTTTAACAACGTGAAGCACTTTTGGTTTAACAGAAATAACAGAGAGTATTATAGTTGCAAACCATTAAGGTTTATTAGAAGATTGGCAAAGTTACAAATTCAAATCATCAAGTTAGTTGTGAATGCATTAGTCCATATCATTTAATGCAATTAAAAATCATAAATGCAAAGACAAACTATTATTAAGTTGTCATAAGATAAATCAAAGCAGACTCAGTTCCCATGAAGGGAAAACCCCACTCAGCTAAGCCATGAAAGGCGGGCTAGTTGGGGAGAAGTCAGGAAGACGCTGTTCTTGTGAAGAATAAACGTGCGGTGTTCTTGTGAAGAATAAACGTAGGCAGTAGTTCCAGGTTTAAGGTTTATTCTTCATGTAGTAACAGCACATCGGGAAGGAGGCGAGCCACGTAGTAACCACAGCGTGTCAACGCCTCAACGGCAATTCTAAACTGACAGGCTTTCAGCTGGCGTTCTAAAACGCCAGCTGATACGTCACAACACAAGTGGCACGCGCGGGGGTACGGGTGCCCAGGAGGTGGGGGAGGGGGGGGGTGAGGGAGGCCTACATTACAACAGGTGTCAAATTGAAAAACCTCTGAAGGGCAGTACCTATGAATCAAATAAAGATTTGTTGAACAAGTAGGGAAGTTAGTTGCGGAAGAGCCTAACTCCTTTGGATGAGCGAAAAAGACATGATCTCTGAAGGAGGCAGAAAAGGCATCTGAGTACTGGTCTACAATGCTTTAGTTTTATGGTTTAAATCTTTTATTATTTTGAAAAGACAAGCATTACAATGGCCGCCACCTACATCCACCGGCCGGTGGGGATCATCGTATTAACTAGACTTAAAGGCATAGAAAGAAGGAAGTAGAAGAGAGGGGGGAAGGTAGAGAGATCTATTCCCTACGTGTGTGTGTGGTGGGCCAGGCAGGTGTCGCATGAGTGACCCGGGCGGGTAAGGTCAGCTACTATCATTAGTCCTTTGGGGGGGGGCCTTAGTGAGCCGGAGCACTCTGAGGTATCTCGGGCATGTGAGTTCTGTGAATTCGGTGGACAAGAATTCCATGGTGATGCCCCATGTTTTGTTAAATTTGGGACGGGAACGTGTGAGGCCGGCTGTAATCTTCTCCATCCCCAGTGTTTCCCATAGATTGTGTAGCCAGTCTAGGTGAGAGGGTCTCTCCGCCGTTCCCCATCTAGCCGATAGTGCCTGCTTGGCCGCTCCCAGAGCCAGAGTGATTGCTCTGCCACAGCAAGATCTAAGAGGATTCATCAGGGCATTGGGGAGCCCTAGGAGTATATATGAGGGGAGTTTAGGTAAATCAGTGTGATATATGCCATCTATCTCTCGTAGAATTACCTCCCAGCAATCCTGCATCTTTGGGCATGACCAAAGAATATGAGTGAGCGTTCCCGGTTGGCCACATTGACGCCAGCATTGCCCATTCCCTCCCGGTTTCCATTTGATTATCCTTGCTGGTATGTAATAAAAATAATGTGCAATTTTTAAAAACATCTCTTTACCTGCTGTACAGCAGGAGGAGGCTCTGGCTCTATATATGATATCATGCCATTCCTTGGGGGAGAACTTGTGCTCCATTTCAGTTTCCCACCTACGTTGCGCAGGAGATTTACTTTGCTGCCTGAGAGAGTTTAAAAAGGAGTAAATGTCTGACAGCAGCCGTTTATCTGATGTTCTTGTAATGTAGCATTTCTCAAACTTTGTTAAAGTGCGACCTGCATGGGGTGTATCTGTGGCTGGGTCACCCAGTGACGAAGTGCCAGATATTGCCAGTATGCCTTCTCAGGGATCCCAAAGCCTTTGGTGAGGCTAGTGAACTCCTTCAGCCAGTTCTTGTCGAAGAGATCACCAATGCGCTTCCAACTGGCCTCTTGCCAATGGAGATAACCATTCCCCATGTGTGCCGGGGGAATTCCCGGTTGCCTATAACAGGGGTCAGGGGAGACACAGGGGTCGAAAGGCCATACGGCACCTGTACCCTGTCCCACACTCACAGGGTGGCCCTCAAGACCGGTGACACATATACCCCGCTGGGGCGATGCTTTTGGGGAAGCCACAGGACTTTCCAGATGTGCATGCCCGCTATTGAGCGGTCAATAAAGCACCAATGCTTCTCTCACTCCTGTTTGTACCACTCGAGCATGTATCTAAGTTGTGCCGCCTGGAAGTAACGCTCCAAACATGGGACACCCAGACCCCCGTCTTCCTGCTTCAGATATGTCAAGTGACGAGCCAATCTCGCTTTCTTACCTCCCCAGACAAAATTGCCAATAAGGCGTTGCATGTGTGTCAGCATAGTGGGCGGCGGTGTTAGTGGCAGCGTCTGCATCACATACAGAATGCGTGGGAGAATAGGCATTTTAATGGCAGCCAGCCTGCCCAGCCAGGAGAGTAGAATAGTTCACTTGGGGAACAACTGCAGACCCAAGTACTGGACGCCTTCCATCACCCACGTGAAAGGGAACTGTGCCGTAAGGGCCTGTTATTCTGCTTTAGGAAGGGTCAAGCTCAGAGCCAGTGTTTTGTGGATGTTGACTTTAAATCCCGATACTAGACTAAATAGCTCCAATTCCTCCATTAAGGGAGGTAATGAGATTGCCGGCTGAATTAAAAACAAAACTACATCGTCCGCATATAATGAAATTTTATGCTCCCTATCACCCATTCTGATTCCAGATATAATCGGGTATTGGTGTACCCTCTCTGTAAATGGTTCCATATATAATGCAAAAAGCAGGGGCAATAAGGGGCAGCCCTGTTGCGTGCCTCTCCGAATTCTAAATGGTCGGGAGGTTACACCATTAACCCTAATCCGCGCCTGTGGGTCCGTATAAATGCAGTCTACCCATTTCAAAAAGCAGGCACCCGCTCCAAATTTATGCAATACCTGTTGAAAATACGGCCAACATCGATCGAAAGAAGCACCGTGGGTATCTGAGTACGTTGAGTTTTATCCAACAGGTGGCACATCCAATGAGGCCCTTCACTGCAATTGCGTTCCAGGATAAATCCCGACTGACATCGACATTTAATAGGGAGATAGGACGGTAAGATGCACAGTGCATTGGGTCTTTACCGGGCTCAGGAATCACAACGACTTCAGCCATGGTCATAGTCAGGATCACTCTACTGGTGTCACTAAAATAATTAAATCAATCAATCAGGGAATTTTAAGCATGCTACTCCCCCATGAGGGTCTCAAGGTGCTCTGGGGGGGTGGGGGGGGGGGGGTGTTGCTCTGTTCAGCCAAAAAGCCAGGTCTTCAGCGTCTTCCTGAAGGTGTTTAGGGAGGGGGCGCGTCAGATGTCTGCCGGTAGCTCATTCCAGGCCTTGGCTGCAATGTGAGAGAACGATCTTCCGCCTGCTCTGGCTCTGTGGATGCGTGGGGTTTCCGCTAGTGTGAGGTTGGATGATCGCAGGTTTCTTTTGGCTACGTGGAAGTTTATTCTGTCGTTGAGGTATTTGGGTCCGCTGTTGTGCAGGCTTTTGCAGGCGTGGGTGAGGATTTTGTAGGTGGCTCTCTCCTCCACGGGGAGCCAGTGCAGTCATCGTAGATGCTGGCTGATGTGTTCGCACCGGGAGATGCCGAGGACGAGTCTGGCTGCGGTGTTCTGTATGGTTTGCAGTCTGTGGAGTAGGGACTTGATGCCGGCGTAGAGTGCGTTGCCATAGTCGAGTTTGCTGGTGATGAGTGCGTGGCTGACTGTTTCCCTCGGCTCTGGGGGGATCCATTTGAAGGTCTTTCAGAAGATGCAGAGGGTGTTGAAACAGCTGGAGGTGACGGCGGTGACCTGCCGGTTTATGGTGAGTGATGAATCGAGTACGATGCCGAGGTTTTTGGCGTGGTCTGAAGGGGTAGGGGGGCTTACGAGGGCGGTGGGCCACCAGGTGTTGTCCCATACTTCAGGGGTAGCTCCAAGAACGAGAACTTCAGTCTTCTCGGCATTGAGTTTCAGGCAGCTGTTGGTCATCCAGACTGTGATTTCTTGCATTCGGCTTTGGATGTTGAGTTTTGCTGTGGTGTGGTCTTTGGTGAGGGAGAGGATGAGTTGGGTGTCATCCGCGTAGGATACGATGTTAAGGCCGTGTTGACGGATGATGTCTGTGAGGGGGGCCATGTAGATGTTGAAATGAGTCGGGCTCAGAGATGACCCCTGTGGGACTCCGCAGGTGATCTCCGTGGGGGCGGAGAGGAAGGGTGGTAGTCTGATCCTTTGGCTTATTCTGGCGAGGAATGAGCGGATCCAGTCTAGAGCAGTTCCTTGTATGCCGGCGTCGTGTAGTCAAGAGACTAGTGTGCGGTGAGAGACGGTGACAAAGGCTGCAGACAGATCGAGGAGGATGAGGGCTGCGCAGTGGCCTTGGTCCAGGAGGATGCGGATGTCATCTGTGGCGGCAAGAAGGGCAGTCTCTGTGCTGTGGTTGGCTCGGAATCCGGATTGGGACAGGTCGAGGATGGCGTGCTCTTCGATGAATCGTGTCAGTTCCCTTTTGACTGTTTTCTCTGCCACTTTGGCTGCGAAGGGGAGAAGCGAGATGGGCCGGTTGTTTTTGAGGTCGGTGGGGTCGGCAGTGGGTTTCTTGAGCAGGGGCCTGACTTCGGCTCGCTTCCAGTCATCTGGGAAGGTACCTGTTTTGAAGGTGGTGTTGATGGTTTGTTGCAGTTGGGGGGCGATGGTCTCTGCGGCTCTGTGGTAGATGTGTGGGGGGCATGGGTCGGTGGGGGCCTCTGAGTGGATTCCTTTCATGGCCGCGGTGGTGTCCATGGTCGTGATAGGTGTCCAGGTGGAGATGGTGGTTTGGCTGGATTCTTGGGGAGGTGGGGGGCCAGCTGAGGTGTCTTGTGGGTGGTCGATGAAGTTGTCGTATATTGTTCTGATCTTGAGGTGGAAGTAGGTACTGAGCTTGTCGCAGAGGTCCTGGGACGGGATGATGTCTGTGGCTTCGCTGTGGGGGTTGTTGAATTCCTGGATGACATTGAAGAGTTCCTTGGAGTTGGCGAGGATTTTGTTGTGGATGAAGTTCCTTTTGGTTGTTCTGATTTGGTTGTGGTAGTCCGTCATGGCCTGCTTGTATGAGGAGTGGGTGTCGGTCGTCTTTGTGTTCCTCTAGTTCTTTTCTAGACGTCTGCAGGTGCGCCTGGCTTTTTGGAGGTCGGTGGTGAACCAGGCGGCTTTCCTGTGGCGTTGTTTGCCGGGGTTGCATAGCGGGCGAGCTCATCTGCGCAGTTGGAGATCCACGTGTGTAGTTCTCTGGCTGCGGTGTTTGCGTCGGGTGCCCAGGTATGGTTGCGTCGGGTGAGGGTGGATTTCAGTTGCTCGTCTGTGACTTTGCTCCAGTTCCTTCATGGCAGGCGGGGGGCTGGTTTAGCTGTTTTGGGTTTCTCAACGGTAAAGTGGACGCAGTGGTGGTTGGTCCAGGGTGGCTGCGTTGTGTGACTGAAGTGGGTGTTGTTTCCTGCAGCAAAGATAGGGTCGAGGGTGTGTCCTGCTCTGTGTGTTGGTGTGGTGACGAGTTGGTTGAGTCTGATGTTAGGGAGGTTTTCCCGGAGGATGGCGGAGTTCAGGTCGCTGGGGTTGTCGAGGTGGAAGTTGAGGTCTCCGATGAGTATGTAGTTCATTGATGCAATGGCGTGGGGTGTGGTGAAGTCGGTGATGGTGGCGAAAGGTGTCCGGGGCATGGGGGGGTCTGTAGATGAGTGTTACCTGGAGAGTGGTCTTGAGGCTGGTGTGGATCTGGAAATGCTGGTGTTCGGCGGCGGGGAAGGTTTTGCTGGCGGTGGTGAGGCGAAGGGTGCTTTTGTGGACAATGGCAAGGCCTCCTCCCGGGTGGCTGAGGCGGTCCTTCCTCTGGATCTTGTAGCCGTCCGGGATGGCGGTGTTGATGTCGGGCGGAGGCGGCGTTTGGCCAGGTCTCTTTGAAGAAGGCGATGTCGGGCGAGAGGGAGTCGAGTAGGTCCCAGATTTCTATGGCGTGCCAGTGTACAGAGCGTACGCTGAGGAGGATGCACCGGAGGGCGCCGTTGGTGCTGGCGTTGGCGGTGTTACAGGTTGGGGTGGTCGTGGAGGTCCGGCGGCAGCGGCGGCAGGAGAACTGGCCATGGGTCATGTGCGGTGCAGACTCTTAGCACTCTGTGGGTCTTCCGGGGTTGAGAGCGTGGAGGGTGGCAGGGTCGTAGCGATGGAAGGTTGTAGGTCCAGGGTTCCTGGCGCAGGTCACGGACAGGCGAAGACGGGCTTGCCTTAGGCGCGACTGCGCAACGGCCGCCATTAAGTAGGGTAGGGGGGAGGGATGAGCAGCTGGGAGGCGGTATCGGAATGGTCAGGGGGGCAGGGCCGCAGGGGCAGAAGCGGCGGGAAATGGACACAGGAGAAGGCAAGAAATGGGCACACAGGCACTAAGGAGTAGGGAAAAAATTACAAGTCCACAAGACAACATAGGAAAAACACAACAGGACAATAGCAGGATTTGGCACACGACAATACCGGAGTCACAAGCCCCAGGGGGCGGGGTCAGGCACCGGCACATGGAGACTCGCAGGCAGCGGTCTCGAACACCTCCCAGGAGGAGGATTGGAGACTCAGCGGTGGTGGACTAGGAGCGGAGCTGCTGTTGAGAGAGTATGCCTTCGACCAAGAGTCAGAGGTCTTACTCGAGCTCCCCGCAGCAGCCGCCATTAAGTAGGGGAGGGGGGAGGGATGAGCAGCTGGGAGGCGGTATCGGAATGGACAGGGGGGTGGGGCCGCAGGGGAAGCAGTAGCAGCAAAATGGACACAGGAGAAGGCGATAAGTGAACCAGTACACAAGCCAATTCTTGGGCAAAGGATTTGTAGAAATCGGTCAAAAATCTGCCCCCTATGGCCTCAAGAACCTCTTCGATGCGAATGTCCGCGTCCAGGTTTGTCGCCTCCAGTTGAGGGAGGGACGCCACTTGGACATCCCTCACTTAGTGTTTTGCAGCTTCTGGGTCTAAATCGTCTGCCCTATAAGCTCAGTATAAAAGGACTCAAAACTGCCTGCTATGTTGCCATCTGTACGTAAATCTTCTCTCTGAGAGCCTCTAATTTCCCCAATACGCTGAGTGGTCATCTGTGCTCGGAGAAGAGTTGGAAGGAGTTTCCCGGCTTTGTTATCTCCAGCATAGTAACACTGTTTGGTCCGCAGGAGCGAATATTCCACCCAGTCATATTCAAGGGTTGTCAGCTGCTGTCTAGCAGCAGTAAGTTGTCTCCTAACCTGAACAGCCACCGTCCTACGATGCACTCCCCCCAATGTCTTTTCTTGCGATTCAAGGTGTTCCCTTTTCCCTTTTCTATCTTTGTTGACCCCTGCTGCTATCGCTATAAATCGCCCTGGAATGACGGCTTTAAGTGCGTCTCATAGAAGGGCAATCGAAGACACTCCATCATCGTTAGTCTAAAAGTATTCCTTAATTGTCTCCCGTATTTCTTTAATGTTGGTGTCATACTCAAGCAGTTTGTGATTAAAGCAATTAGTTTTAAAGTGCGTTTTCATCTGGTTGCTACACCTGCACACGACTCCTATGAAGGAAACCACTCAGGCTTTGCTCCATTCTGATAATGTGTTTTAGCTACTTTCACAGCTAAAATACTATTAGATCTTTACTAAACATCCTTCAGCTCCAGTATACGCACACAAGAAGATTCTCCTGTTCCAAAATGTCTCCTTCCCAGCAGCTCATCATCAGATACTTCAAGGATTGCATAAACTAAACATTCACATGATCAATAAAGATGCATTTTCAAGGCTGCTGGAACAGCTTCTGTCCTGAAATGAAAAATAAATACACAGAACACATCTTCAGAGCAGCATCCTACCGGTGACAGTTGCTTGGTGCGAGACGCCTTCTACATTCTTCCGGGATAAGATTCTAAAGATACAAGGCAGCTTCTCTTGCCCGGTTGTCTCTGATGGGCCCACAGCTTCTCTGGACTCATCGGCTTCCGCCCCTGTAGCTTTGCCCTCCACTTATTCCCTGTCTAATTTTTCCCCGGGGGATTTGTCCTGCACTCTGAGAATCCTGCAAGGTCTGAAGTCCGGCTCTCCGGATGACCCGTGCTCGGCAAGACTTCTGCCTCGGTGGCAGAGACGGTGAATGTGGAAGTCAACCACATTATTAACTTGTCCTTGCAGGAAGCCAGGGTTCCTAGTGGTTGGAAGCAGGCCAAAATCCTCCCTCTACTGAAGAAACCTACTCTCGATCCCTTGACTCCGGGGAACTACAGACCTATTTCTCTCCTCCCTAGCCTGTCTAAGGTTTGTGAGAAAATAGTGAATAGACAGCTGTCGGAGTTTGTCGAGAGTGCGGGATTTCTTCACCCAGCCCAATCTGGCTTCCGCCCCTCCTTCAGCACGGAAGGTGCTCTCCTGGAAGTGTCGGAAGCAATTCGGGAGTGTCTTGACGCCGGCGGGAAGGCAGCCCTTGTGCCGCTCGACCTGTTGGCGGTCTTTGACACGGTCCCCCATTCACTGCTGCTTGACAGACTGACGGAGATTGGGGTGTCGGGCTTGGTCTGGGGTTGGATTAAGTCCTTTTTGGATGGCCGGCTCCAGCAAGTCTGGATCCCCCCGATGGTCTCGTCACCTCATCAAGTGGGCACGGGGGTTCCTCAGGGGTCTTCCCTTAGCCCCCTTTTGTTTAATATCTACCTTACTCCTCTGGTTGTTCTAGCGGAAGGGTTGGGGGCTAAGGTTATTGCCTATGCCGACGACACACAACTTCTGTTCACCTGGGATAAGCAGGAGACCTCGGTGGCCCTTGTGCAGAGGTGCTTGTCCTCGGTTTTTAAGTGGCTGGTGACAGCCCAATTAAAATGCAACGAGGATAAATCCGAGGTTTTGATGTTCAGCGACTTCCTCCTAGGGTTCAGAGAGTCAATCTGGCCCCCTGAGTTCCCTCCGCCCGCTTCCAACAGTCAGACCGTGAAAAACTTGGGAGTTTATTTTGACTGTAATCTCGCCTTCTCCAGTCAAGTCAAACGTCTGACTGGTTGCTGTTTCGGTCTCCTAAGAATTTTGAGAAGATTCATTCCGCTTCTCCCACAAGCGGCCAGGGAATCGGTGGTTCGGGCACTTATTCTGTCCCGTCTGGACTATGCCAATGCTCTTTATGCTGGGATCCCAGCTTATGCTCTCAATAAGTTACAAGTGACCCAGAATGCGGCTGTCCGCATGCTGGGTGGGCTGGGTCCCAGGCAGAGTGTACATGGCTACCGTCGCTCCCTTCAAGGCACGTGTGGCATTCAAATCTCTCACCATAGCCCATCGCGCTCTGCATGGGCAAGGACCCGGGTATCTGCAGAAACGCTTCTCTTTTTATGTGCCTGGGAGATCCCTGCGGTCCTCATCCCTGAGGCTGATGAAGATTCCTGGCTTCCAGCGCCATCGGGTAGGGGGCGCTTCTCTGGTCGTGCATGCGGCCTGCGCTTGTAATGCGCTCCCCCTTTCACTCCGCACTGTCGAAGACATTGGTGTCTTTAAAAAACTGTTAAAAACGCACCTCTTCTCTTAAGGCTCGGTTATAAGTTGTCTGCTCTTGGGCGGCGCCGGGACACTCCTCGGAGTAGCTGCGCGCGTAATAAGTTCACATAACATAACATAACATCGAACAACCAATGTTGGTCTTTTTGTCATGAGGCCTGTGTTAACTACAGTCAAGGAAAACATGAATAGTGCATGGTACATACATTTGTGTGTTGCAGGTCAATGTTGCTATGTATGCAAAGCATTTAATTATGGAAAGACATCTTCCAAGAGCAAACAGAAGCATGTACCCACTTAACAATCACCATCCTCATATTGACATACCTGGTGTGTATGTGCGTTTGCGCGTGTGTGTGTCTGTGTCTGTTACTTAGATTCTCAGTTAGAAATTAATTCCTAATCATTGATCTACGGGTGCATGGTGTTTAAGGGATATCAGTTGCTTGGGCATGTTCTTGGTTGATGGTTGAGCCAATTGCTTGGCAGATCAAGGTTTGTGTATTTTTCTTTGTGGCAAATGCTGGTGGGTACCATGATACCTGGCCATTTAGCGATTCTAGACCGTGCTGGATATATGTTACGGGTTTTGTTCTGTATGGAATGATAGAGCTGGCGTTTAGCATGTCATGAAGAAACGTGCTGTTGTGAGCAAGGTGTTCACCATGTGAATCAAATCACCCCATTATAGGTGGGATACCCCAAAAATCATTTTCTTCATGTTAAAAAGGAGAATTAGCTACCAGTGGTGACTAGTATTTCAAAATCATGTAAATCATATAAATCATGTGCTTAGACTGTATTCACAAAGAGAAACAAGTGCTGTAAGACTAAAGAGCAAGCCTTTTTTATATATACCAAATTCATACAATGTAATGGACAGAACGTGCAATGGATGAAAAATATTTTCGTGTTTTGGCAGCTTGACAGAGCTCTGTATGCTGATGAAACATGCCCACCTGTGCAGAATGGACGAACATGCCAATGTAGTCTTCCAGATACTCTGCATTTGGTGCAGTAATCATTTTTGAAAAGCAGTTCCCATAAAACTGAGTAATGAATAGCATTCTGGTCTAGGGTACTACTGCTAACTTTCAAACAAACTTTTAAAACAAATAAAACTTTTCTTTTTAAACACAGCTTGTTTCCTCGAAGAAAAACAAGCTGCATTAAAAAAAGTTGACATTATTGAAAGGGAATCACAGACATGATGTGCTAACCCTTGCAGGTTTACATCCCTGTGAAGGCCGTTAATCATTGTGAGTCGCAATTTGCGACCTATCTTATATATATCAGGCAGGTTGGTTTGTAACTCACTCCAAATCGGAATTTAGCGAACTAACCTGCTAGTAAATAGGTTAATTCGTTAAATTATTTGTTGGTTACAAAGTTGCAACCAGATTTTGTGACCATTCATTGGTACATAGGGCCCCTTGTTCACAAAGCAGGGATTACTGACATTTTAAACACAGACGTTCTGCAGTCGTAAGTAACACTTCTTTGGTGTTCCTAGGAGCGGCAACAGCAAATTTGGTTCTGTGGCAGCATTGTGCGTTGTTAAGCCAGAGATGTATGCTCTTGTGTTGAGTGAGATTGGGTCGGCAATAGGAGAATATGACTCATTACAACGCGTACTAATACCACGCGTGCCATTACAACGCGGGCATTACAACGCGTTGCAATTACAATGACATGCCATTACATCACATACTTTTACCACGAATCTGCTTTTACCACGCATGCCATTACAACGCAAAGGCATGCGTGGTAAAGCTATACTCATGGTAAAAGTATGCAATGTAAGTGACACTGCCCTGCCTTAAACCCTAATTTAGTACCCCTGCACAACCCTCCCTGACCCCCAGTACTCTCACTACATTAAGACTACCCAGCCTACCCCCCCAACACTACCCTAAACCCAACACCACCCTGCACTACACACACACCACAACACTACCCGAAACCCTAAAACACTACCTCCAGCACAACCCTCCCCCGACCCCCAGTCCACTCCCTACACTTAAACACTACCCTGCACAACCCCCTGACACTACCCTAAAACCTAAAACACTACCCTGCACTACCCACACACCACAACACTGCTCTAAACCCTAAAACACTACCTCCAGCACAACCCTCCCCGACCCTTAGACCGCTCCCTACACTTAAACACTACCCTGCACGAACCCCGACACTACCCTAAAACCTAAAACACTACCCTGCACTACACATACACCACAGCACTACCCTAAACCCTAAAACACTACCTTCAGCACGACCCCCGCCCCCAGTCCAGTCCCAATGCTTACACACTACCCTGCACGACCCCAACACCACCCTAAAACCTAAAACACTACCCTACACTAAGACCACAACACTACCCAAACCCAAAAACACTACCCTCACCCCAGGGTCAATCCCCATGACCTCTCTCTCCTCGTGGTTCTTCTCTTCTGGTTCCTGCTTTGCTTCACGTCGTCAGAGGGGCGGTGCACGGTGCACGTCATTGCGAGGAAACGGAAGAGCCTCAGTTTCCTCACAATGAGGTGGATCGCCATTACATCACATGCGATGTAATAACATGCGCAGTAATGGCTACGCGTTGTAACGCTTGCAATGTACTGGCATGCGGGAAAACAGCCACGTTGTAATGGCTGTTTCCCGCAATAGGAAAGAGTGAGTCAGCACTATGTTGGATTGACTCAGGGCTTTGAGACCTTGACTCACTCGTTCATGATTTTGGTTGTTCTGTTTATCTCCAGTATCTGATCTTGCCTCAGCTGTGTGTGATGTTGATCCAACATTGCCTGTTCTTGGGCCATCAACTGGTCGATTTTGGCCAAGCAGTGTCTGATATTGGTTCAGTACTGTGTGACCGTGACTCACGGTGTATGACCAGTGTGTTCCCGGTTCCGCACTGTGGGATCTTAAGCCATCCAGGCCTGATCTTGAGCCATTGGTGTGATATTGGCCAATGCGGGATGATATCTTGTTCCAGTCCTGTGGGGTGTTGGCTCAGTGCTGTCTGGTCTTGGCTCAGTTATTTCAGATCTTTCCCAGGGCTTTGTTCCCCATTGAGGCACAGCCTATGAGAAGGCAAGGGAGAGCAGCACCAGGCTCCGAATGGCAAAACTCATGATGTAGGTGAGAGATTTTTAGCTTAAAATTATGTTTTAACTTTCTCATCATTTCCCTTTCATTCTGATGAAAGCTAACTGGAAAATAACATTTTATTGAAATGTAGGCCATCTCTAAAACTATTCCCAAGTATTCCCAATATATTGCCTTGCAAACAATGACCTCTGTAGTGTGAAGTGTCCTGGTCCTTCCACCTCTCGTTACTACTATGGAAGGGGATTACAGAACAGCTACAGCACACATACTGACATCACTGCTTTGCCAAACTTTTTATTTTCATTTGGTAATACCTGTACAATAGGTAACATCTGTACAGTTCTAGGCACCACCCCCATCTGCCCCACAGTTTTCAAGTGGTCCTCATGTGAATGGCTCCACCCTCACTATCTCTTAAACACACTGGGCATATGTATGCAGTTTGCTGTGTGTATGGGGACAGACCACACCAGACCATGCCAAAGGAACCCCAGAATCAATTTGACAGATTAAGAACTGTGCACAAATCACTGTGGGTGATGTTGGGCCTGCAGGATGTTGTAGGCCAGCATTTGTGACCCCAGGACTTTGGGATATTGGGCGTTGGTGAGATGGTTTGTGAAGTTTGGGCCATTGATGCATATTGAGCGAGTGTGGTTTCATAAGGGGGCTGTGCTTTGTAATTCCAGGCCTGCACCTTGCGATACAGCCACCACGCTGTGTGACCTTGGCCTAACTCTGTCTATTTAGATGGACTGGGCGTGCACAGTGTATTGAGATCGGTGCTTTTAATGCACCAACATTATGTACAGGGAATTGTCCGTACATCTCATTAAATGTTGAAAAGCGCCACTTTGATAATGAGCACAACTCTGCTCTATTTGAAGAGAGCCTTTATTCTTCCAAGGTTTACTCCAAATAGAGAGTTATTATAATTACTGTTTGTAAACATTTCCTAACCAGTGACTTTCTATAGACATTATATATGAACGTGGATCATTTCAGGCCGTCCTTGTATACCAAGCATAGACAGTGTGATAAAATAAGCTAATTTTGCACCAGATGTAGACTCACATGTATCATCATGACCGAAAAGTATTTCAGTTAGCCAGATGCGTTGGTTGTATCAGTGATTGTTATGAAGTTACAACATAACTGCCATTATAATGAGTTAGTTTGTTAAAATTGAGTAAAAATGCATCCCTGGTTCTCTGGTTGTTGAATCTGAAAGCACCCTGCAGGGGTGGGCCAAACTGTTCCCAGAGGATGTAGGTACACACTGTGAATAAAGTGTGAAAGAAGGCCTTTCTGGGCCCAATCCTTCTTTACACAGTGATATGGAGAATGGTTTAACCTTAGATATGCTAAAGGGGGGTGTGAATACCTGCTGGGAAGACCCCCCCCATTCAAAAAAGGAGCCTCTCAACCTTCAGTGCAGACACTCTCTCTCACCAATAACACTATCAGTGCTATTGAGTTAGTGGTCAGCCACCTCTGAGACTTCGGATTAGCAACAATAATGAGTTACAGCAGTTTCAGCACACACCAAAACACAGGATAAATGTATGAACATAAAGTGGTTAACTCCTTACAAAAAATTAAATGAAGGCCAAGCAATGTGTTATGCTTTAGTGTCTGTGTGTTTTTTTATATTTGCTGCTTCAGTTCTTATTTGTTTCTATTAGGTACAACATTCATACATTCTCTTGCCCATGAGCACGCGCTCACACACAGGCACAAGACTAAGCAGACATGCACACACAAAGCATTCCTCACATTTTCTTTTAAATACCTTCAGACAATGTCCTGATGCTCTCTCTGTTGCTTCCGCTCGAACACACAAAAGCAGACATTCACTGGCACAAAAGGCTCCCAACAGAATTAAAAACATTGTTTTCAATTCTTACCTCCCACGGCTTTCTTCTTGCAGACTCTCAGCCAGTTGCCTGGACTTTTAGTGCCTGCACAATTTCACACCTGTGATTCACGGTGCAGGGTCTGATCGCACCCTGTCACTCACAGCGTAATACTGTGTTTGCTACACCTGCACACTAACAAAATGTAAATGAGCTGCTGCTGAATGATTCTGCAGCGACTCGGCACAGGGCAGCAGTGGCGCTTTGGCTGACAGTGGCGTTCAAACAGCCTCATCCTCAGCAGCACAAGTACCACTGAGCCTACCACTCATGAGTACCGGTACGCTCCTTGTCAATGAAAAAGTGCCGGTACTCAGTACCGGTGAGTACCGGCCCAATTAAAGCACTGGTGAAAGGAAAAGGATTTTGGTGAAATTTTATAAATTCCCTACACACTTGCATAAGAATTTTCTGCAATGTGGATACTCCACACATGGATTAGGGGATAAGAAGTTTATGCAAGATTAAGTTATGAAAAATGTATGTCCATTCCGCATGGCTCTGAGCCATATGAATGATCTCCGCTATACACAGGAGTAACTGCGAATATATACAATCTTTATTAATTAGGCCTTGAATATTTATAGCACAAAATGTTATAAACATTTGTTGAGGTTTCTCTTTTGCTCTTTTAATTGGAGGCATCATAAAATGAAAATAGTTGCTAATTTTGGTAACATATTAAGATAGTTTATATTCATTTTTATAAATTTGTGACATATTAATTATTTGCAAAATTCTCTGACCATATTAAATTAAAACAAATTGGAAGGAGGTCACTACTACAATACAGCTCTGGTGATAGCAGCCAAACTCATGCAAAAAAGAGGAGAGGAAGGAAAGGGGTGTAGCTACCAATGGTATCTTTTTTATTCAGTTGATTGTTTTCCTAAAGGACAAAAGGAATTAAGTCTGATCAGAAAGAAAACCAACCAGAGGGAACTCATTGTGACGTAAAGACTATAAGATAAGGCCCTACTCCATTTTAAGTAGACCAGGGCTCCATTTTCTGTATTTTTGCAGAATCATCAACATATCTGCCTTGTAGCAGATGTTGTCTGTCCTTATCATTACAAGAACCAGTGTAAGTCTCAAGTCACTCAGGCATAGACATCAACAAGACACCTGATGCGATATCAGTCTGGAATAAGTGTCTTGTTATCTCAACTTCAAGGTCAAATAAGAACAACAGCTATAACAAGGTAGTCTGAATTGTTGCATTTTTTACCTTTTAAAAAAACAAAATACATCTTAGACTAAAACCTTGATGCTCATTGGTTATACTAGACATTGCTAAGGTGATGTTGGAAATTCCATCCTAGACAAGATACAGTATAAAAGGACTGCCACATGACCACTTGTCGAGAGGTCCTTCACCCCAGATTATTATGCAAGATACTGCCAGAGACAACCTTAATGACCAGAGATTCTGCCGCATCACACTTTCTACTGAAAGCTGATATCAAGCCTGTGTCCAGGAGGAGCTGGTGCTGATGTGAAGAACCGGGTTTTTAGAACCCAGCGGCGCCAGGGGCACGCCCAAAGTCTTCGGGTTCACCTGTCTTAGAATACAGAGACACAGGATACTTCTTGGTGGCGTCAGAGATCGAGTTTATTGGCTGCAGCCAGTAACAGAAGTCCTAGAAGTCATCACGGTATGAGTTCTCAGGAGACTGCTCAAATTTATAAAGCAAGTCATCCCTTTTTATGCCAGAAACATCACATTCCAGACAAACACCCATTATTTTACAAATTGTACAATCGCATGTAACCACACCAAAAGTATCGCATGACGGTAAAACCCACTTTTCAGTTGTCCGGCCCATGATCAATCATCGAACAATCCCAACATTCTTCTTTAGACAAGCCGGACAGACCCATAATAAAGAGACCACAACCCATATCGTAAATGGACCATAAAAGAAGAAACAGAAACAGATAGAAATAGGATGGGGCATGTTTGTGTGCAATAAAACTTTACGAGATCCCGTGCTCTGAC
Organism: Triturus cristatus; assembly: GCF_964204655.1. NCBI lineage: Eukaryota > Metazoa > Chordata > Amphibia > Caudata > Salamandridae > Triturus > Triturus cristatus. The sequence goes on from NC_140592.1 coordinate 1,219,186,945, forward strand.
CCTTAATCAAGATCAGCTAGCAGGCGGGAACGGGTTTGGCAGGGTCGGCCTCAGGCAACGAGGTCAGTTCACTCGAGTCATGTAGGAGTCAGCACAAACTCGAGCTAAGGTGAGCCTGACCAAATAGCTCGTTTAACCACAGTCATCGGTCTATGTGAGGGTAACCACAAAATGGCTACCATGCGCAAAATGGAACCCAGGGTTCGGAACGAAAACCCAAAATACGCATTGAATCCATTGGTGTAATGTGACGAAAACACACGTACTAGCTGAACTCACTAGTTACGGTTCGCTGTTGCCAAAATCGTAACGGAACCATGATATTTATTACGCAGATTCAGATTTCACGGAACCTCAGATGTGACGCAGGTTTGCCTTTTGCAGGGAATACAGCCTCCCTGACTACCGATAATTTCAGCGTTTGGTTGTAAACAGGTATACAGTACTCTTACTTACACTAAGAAAATCTAGACGCAAATTATTTCACTCCATGCTCTTCTACCATAGAGCAAGGAAGTTTAGTGTGTTAAGTTTTTAGATGACATTTTAACCATAGTAGAAATGTTAATTTTATTCTCATTGTTAGCAACATACATTTGTAATGTTTTAATCATATTCTTTGTGGTTAATTTAGATGTGCTGAACAAAAAGGTTGACCTGTTGAAATAAACACGCTTTTTAGGTAAAGCGTCTTTCTCTTAGCACAGTTTGTGCGTGTTTTATTGGAGAGAATGAAAAAGGTTTGTTTCTAATCACCACAGAGCCCCTGGATCCCTGTTTAGGGATTGTTAGTAACCTAAAAGCATTTACACCACTTCAACTTTTTACTGGGTGGGGGTCTGCGGGGCAATAAATATGTATCTTTCACATTCAAGCATTGACACATTGAACTAAGTTCACTCGTGTCATCCATGGGGTGGGTGTGAAAACAAACTTTGTAGAGCTGAGCCAGAGGCACAGTTAACGCAACACTGAAGCCCAGCACTGTGGCTGGATATTTTGGGAACCCTTGAGTAGTTTCTTTTTGATATACACACACACACACCTGAACCATAATTACATCATTACGGAGATATTGCCTGCTACAGGGATTAAGAGAGCACCTATTGCCATAGGTATGTAAAGCTTGACTCTTAAAAGGTTATGCCCCATTCTACTTGAATTTGTTCATCTTCATGGTGGCCCATAGAGTGATAGGGGGCAATAACAGTGAAGCAGCTGCTCAGCATTTCAAGCTTCTAGGTGTCCCTGATGTGGGGGGCAATTACTTTTGAAATAGCTGCTCACATGTCGTATGCCTTTGAGATGTTTTGCCCATGGGTGGAGTTTGAGGCTATAGATGATACTTCTGGGTAGTGTCAGGCGTATAAGGCTTCACCACCACGTGCAAATTTTAGGACTTACCAAGATTTGGAAATCCCTGTAAGTTACGAGGAACACCAGAAATAGTTTGCTGGTCAGTTCACACACACAGGAATGTCCGCCTGGGACCCCTGGGCAATGAAAGGACCACATGGTCAGTCTTGGCTGGTTACACGCGGGCCTTGTCAAGCTACATTAGCTATTGCTGATGTTGCAGTGGTTCCTAATTACACAGTTGCCTTCTACAGGGGACTTGAATCGTTTTTACTTCGTACCATGAACTCTAGGCCTGCTTTTGCAGTGGGACCAGCAGTTCCGGCACCAGTACAGCTGATTACTCCACAGACTCTTAACACTATCATGGGAAATGAGCCTAAGAAGCACGAAGAGATTCCCTTCTGGGTTGCTCGCAAGACTAAGCGTTTAGAAGTGGTCTATCCGTTGACAACACCCAAGATAAACATAAAATATATACTATGTGTCTCCATCTAGGGATGGTGCCACCCGTAGAGAAATGTGATGCCGGGGGAATCATAGTGCCATGGATTTACACCGGCACACATGGCACTCCTTCATTGGCATTTCTCCCTGAGGTACTAAGACAAGTACAGAATATGCACAGAGCAGCAGCAGCTTTGGACTTAGGAACTAAATTAATGTGGAACTTTTCTAAAGTTACCTCGATCATCCTGGATAACATTAAGGAAGAAGCTTCAGTTCTGGCCGCGGGCCAGAGACTGGAAGCAGTTCCAGTTCCAGGTCATGAATGACAGCTACCACAAAGCATTGCAGATGTTTACACCTCTGTGGGTAGTGATACCTTAGGTGTTTTCTTTTCCTTTCCTTTCTTTCTTTTTGGCCTCATTGCAATGATGTTAACTAATTGTGCACTAAAACATTATCTTATCTTATGTTAGGCTTTCAAGCCGTTAAGCCACATTTAAAACCTAACAGTGACGTTGAGAGTTTGTTAAAGGGAAATCTGTAACAAAAGGCAGGAAGAAATGGAGTGGGTAGAGAGCAAAGATGGCTGTGCAGTCGCAGCTGTACAAATGTCTGTCTTGAAGCAGCACCCCATGGTGCAGGGAAAACAAATGAGCATGTTTTCTCCCATACTGGCACTAGTGGGAGCCACTAAAGCAAGCCTTCCTGATACTCATAACCTTCACTCAAAGTGGATGCAGTGAGCCTCTTATTTAAGTGCAGTGGATGTAAAGTTTCAGTATCACCTCACTCTTCAAACACAACTTTTCCTCCACTCTGAACAATATGTTCCTCCAACTTCAGAAGCCAAAACAATATCAGAGCATATTCTACATAGATGGGTCTGCTCAACCAGTGGTAGAAACAAAATATAAGTACTCCGCATCCTACATGGCATTGCAAGGTGTAGTGATATAGTGAATTCAGTCCTCAGCGCACCCACACTAAGATCTTAGGCAACAGCACTGCGCAACATGCAGAACTTCATGCCCTGTTAATTGCATCACAAAAGGCTAATCCATCAGCTTTCACACCCATAGTGTTGGATTCATCTTTCTGTGTGCAATAGTACAATGTCGATTTGCAACATTGGCGCTTACATGGATTCAAGGTTTTAAATGGAACGCCTATTAAAAATAAACAACTTTTGGGAAGGATAGCTGCCTTGCAAGATAAGATGCCATTGGTCCATGTGAGGCACACTTCGGACCACCAGCAGGACAGATTTTATACCAAGGGGAAGTGTGCGGCTGATTTTGCTCTACTTCAGACTGTTAGAGTAGCAACCTTACCCACATCTCTCATGAAGATCAACACAGATATTTTAACAGGCATACATGCCACCAAACAAGGCAGAAAGCCTCCTGCAGGCTTTCTTCCTAAATATTCCTACACCCTTAATTCAGACCATGCTGCTGTGGTCACATTGCCAGGAGTGGGAGACAGGATAATTCCTAACAAGCTGTCCAGATTAGGTGTAATAAGGGAAGCTCAAGAGGGATTGGAATTTATCTTATTTTGGGGTTAATGCAACCCTAACAATGCTACTGGTGGTCTTGTTTGTATAAACTGACTAGAGACTGTCCGAAAGTGTGACATTTGTCAACAGATTAAGCCATCTTCTGTCAAGAGACCCTTGCCAGCTCCCCGTACAGTCTCCAATATCCCATTCACAGTAATTTATTTGGACCATATCGACCCCATTTTGATTCATGTTCTCGATTGTTATAGGTTTGGCCGTGGAGAAATGCAAGTGCTTCAGCAGTCATAAAGGATTTGCAGTGTTTGTTAGTGATGGAGGCAGTACATTCATTTCTTCTCATATAACGTTCCTGTGTTCACCTCCAAGGCTTACAGGGATGCCATGTCTGTACTGGGAGTTTGTCTACAATTCAGCAACACGGTTAGAGCCGAATCCAATGGTTCATTGAGTGTGCTAAAGGTATTATTAAACAAGCTTTGACTGCTAGGGTTTCTAAGTTTAGGGCTTGCTACCATTATCTGCTTGAAGTCCAGAGAGCATTAAATAACTTGCCTAGACGAGTATTGGGGGCGCACTCCATACAAGGTTCTCTTTAGAGTTTCTATGTATGTTCCTGGACTAGATAATCTTGGGAAGGTAGCAGATAAATAAAGGTTTGACCTGAAAATACATTTGAATGTCTTACAGTGTATCTAAGAGGGCAGAGACAAGCTGTCGAATATGAACCATTCTGAAGCAACCAACAGCAAAGAGAAGGTTGTAACCATTGCTGACAGATGGATCCCTAAAATAGGGGATCTAGGTTGTGAGAAGATCCATGACAAGCAAGCTTTGGAACTATCCTACAGACTACCCATTAAAGTAAACAATAAATGAAATGTCATTGTGCCTTCTTTGTCTGGTTCAGGGAAGGACAGATGGGTGTCCACCAACCACGTGAAAAAGCACTATGTGGCTGATTCTGCACAGCAGACCATCACAGACACCAATAAGGATTCAGAGTAGAGAATCTCACCCTCTCCCTACTCTGAATGAAATACCCCTTAATCAGGCCAGTAACATCACTAACTTGAGTTCCCAGCTAGGGATATTTGAGCACACTGTTTCTTCAGTGCTACAAAAAGCAATGAACTTCACTGACAAATCTCATGCTACCATCACTACTGTTGCCAATGTTTTATACAACTCTGTGATTTATTATGAAACCACCCTAAGTTGACGACAATTAAAATGATGTATTTTTGAGAAACAACTATATGTGAGAATGATTCTTGCACAGAGGACTTTTCATCACTCTTCAAAGTCACCCTATGCCATAGACTGCTTCCTGGTTTCATGACAGATACTTAATCCCACCTTGGTTCTATGTTTGGACCACTCTAAGAGTGTCTTTTTTCATCATTTGGCAATCAACAATGATTACAGTTCTACTACTGCTAAATGGACACTACGATCCAGAACAAACAATTGCACAACCTGTGGTTCGTGAACTACAGTAGCATTTGTCATCTCACAGAGCTTGAAGAGATCTGTATGCTGCTAACGTCACAACTTACCCTGTGCCCTAGGGCATAGTTTGGGAAAAGGTTCCATATTAAATAATGAGACCTACTGAGACGTTGCAATTACCTTATGTTTTAAAAGTATCAGTTAATTATATTATTATTCCTGGCTCTGTTCCAAATGACTGGTATTCAAAGACTGTAAAGTGAATAATGTCTGATTTTCAGGCATGTGCCACTTTGAATAATGAAGATCCTTATTTGAATTCGGCCGATTACAAAGAAATGTATGGTTCTCACCACTATGCTCACTATTACATGCATACAGCTAGCTATGGTGGGAAAATATACAATTACATGTAATGGGAGCATTGTGAAGCTCCACCTCCTAATAGTCACCCACATTTCTTGAATAAATTTCCTTGCTTCCAGAGCGAGAACAGGTCACATCACTCCGCTTTTCATTTTTCACAAAGTGCAAAACGAGTTTAAAAGAAGCTAATTACAACTAAAAAGCTGATTTATTCAAATTAATTTAGTCAGAACCCAGCCATACAAGGATATGAGTATTGGAAATAAAATATTGATGGGAAAAGTCGTGGGGGAACCAAACTTTGGCAAAGTTAAGGCATAAAAGCCTTATTTCGAGTACACATTATACCTACAGAAATTATTTTATTGAACACATCCATCCAGCAGACTACCTGTCTGGGATTTGTTACCATGAAAGACTTAAAAACCTTCTATAGAAGTTAAGTTGTTAAAAAGTTAATTCAAATCTGTTTAATAACTGTCAATGATAAATAAACATTTCTGAGATTGATATAAATGAAGTGACCCAGACTGGAACATTTGATTCTACTCAGTTTCCAGATGAATGCTTAGCATTCTGGCCCTACAATTCTAATACCTGCATGTGTCGTTTCATTTCCAGCACCCCTGGCCCTAAAGCTAATTGACCCGATCCTCGATACAGCACACATACACCTGTAGTAGATACCATGTAGAGTTTGGACAAACTGTGCCAACGCTAGTTAGAACATTCCAGTCTTCCGGCTGTAAAATAATGTTTGGAGATTCATATGCTCTTACAGACGCAATACCCTACTCTCTCTGCTGATATCATCTATTCAAGATTAAAATCGTCCAGAACCATTGATATTGTGCATCTTTTTAAGAACATTGGATCGGGTGAATGGACCTAAAGAATGTTTTGGACTGATTCCATATTTTTTTACTCTTTGTTCTCCTGTCTCTTTGAAGGATTCCTGACCATTCTACTGCGCATCAGATGTGTTTTCTTCTTTCTCCTGGTCTGACAAGGAAATCAATAACATGGAGGGAACATACCCGGCCCCGCTGAGAAGACAGTTAACTTTATTAGCTGGAACTTTGCTGGGCTTGCGGGCAAGTTTAAGGACCTTAAGTGGATGGATTGCAACAAGGGTTTTGGTGTGATCTGTCTGCAGGAGACTTGGGCACTATCTAATAGGTTTTTTATTGAAGGCTATAAGAGCTTTTTTACTTCTGTAATGGAATCTTGGTCTAGCAGGGCAAAGGGAGATCTGAATATTTTTGGATCTTTTGCGATAAGGGGAAGGTTGAATGTGATAAACACAGGGGTTTTTACTATTCAGGGTCTAACATGTGTCACCAGTGATCATTCTAAGTTGACTTGGGTGAATTGTTGTAACGTTCAATTGCACTCCAAAGATGCTAGTAACATTCAGATCTTGGGATCGCTATAAAGAAATTGCAGGGCTCTAATACTCTTGCAGTGAATATTATGGTGGCAGGAGACTTCAATGTCCACTTGTGTGGAGGATGCCAGGGAGGGGGATGAGCAGGAACAGGGCTATATGTTACTGTGGGGTGGCTATTTTAAACACTCACCCCAAGGCTCATTACTAAATGCTTTATTGAGTGAGTTCAATCTAATATTTACCCTGGAGAAGTTTTTCTCTAGTGTGTGTGACTTACATCCTACTTTTATTGGGCCGGGTTGTACACCATTTATTGATTTTATGTGTTTCAGCTAAGCTTTCCTAATTTATTAGTAAGTCAGAGATACCTATGAGCCCTTTTAGTGACCACAACCCAGTGCACAAGTTTTTAGGTGGATCCCCCTTGGTCCAAAAGAGCATTGTGGGATCAGGTGGTATTTCCACTGTTATGTCACAGGGAAGGAGATCAAGATGGGGGCAGTTGGACCCTGAGGCATTTTATAGCTCATTGTATCCAGTTGTGACAGGAAATTAAGGGCCAGATGTAGGTAAATCTGAAATACCGATTTCTTCATAGCGAATTTTACCGATTCGCTATTAAGAAATCGGTATTTCCTATGTAGGTAAAGATTCGGTAAAAAATACAGAATCCTTAATATTCCTTATTACCGAATCGGTAATTGAGATTCGGTAATAAGGAATACCTACCCATTCATTTCTATGGGCTTGGAGGCCCATAGGAATGAATGTGAAGACATTCACTATTAGCGATTTGGTATTACCGAATCGCTAATAGTGTGAGCACTTTCAAGGGGGCCAGGGTGTCAAAAGGACACCCTGTTGCACCCCTGAAATGTGCATGTGTGCACATGTGGTGCACATACATGCCCTAAGGGCATGAATGTGTGCCACATGGCACTTAACAAAAAACAAAAAAGTGATTTTTTAAAGGAAATCAGTAATTACCACCAACTTGGAGTTGGTGGTAATTACCGATTTCTTAAGGCTCAAAAGCACTCTTTAATGTGCTTCCTACATTGCATTTAAGGAATCGGTATTACCGATTCCTTAAATGCAAGAGCAATAAGGAATCGGTATTTACCGATTCCTTATTTACCGATTCCTTACCTACATTAGGAATGGCTAAATACCGGTCGGTAACGCCGTAATTTACCGAATTTCAGCGTTACCGACCGGTATTTAGCCACCTACATGTGGCCCTTAGAGTATTATTGCAGGTTAGTAGTCTGCCTGAGGAAGTATTGGGGGCTTTTGAAGTTATTTCTAGAAAGGCATCCAGACTTCTGAAGGCCCAACCGCCTCGGGGTACAAAGAAGGGGCACAGATGGTTTGATAAAGGTTGGTCCCTGGCGCGAAAACAGCTTATCTGTGCCCTGAACGCCAAACCCAGAAATCCAACCCAAGTGAAGATTAGTCGTGTCCAATATAAAAAAGAGCTTAAGAGGAGAAAGGACTTTTTAAGGGACATGGCATTGGAAGACCTGCTTGAAGCCAGTACACTAAAAAATAGCTCTAAATTTTGGAAAATAGTAAGTTGTCTATTTATGGCCTCAGAAACCACATAATCTCTGGGTTTGCACTTCACAATGAGAAGTGTTTGAAACAGCAGATGTGGCCAAAGGAAGAGAGGAGGGAATGCTAGCGTGGACCTCAAAATTGGTATTCTCCCTAGAGAAAGTGAAGACAGGAAAAGCAGGGCTCAAGCGGGGGAAGACCCCAGGACCCGATGACATTCCTCCGGACATTTATAGTGGAGACGCCAAGATATGAGCCCTGGCTTTAACCTCACTTATTAATGTGGCGGTGAGGGTGACTTTGCCGGTGTCATGGGCCACTTCTATTATTATTCCCATTTTTAAAAAGGTAGACAGGGACAAGCCGACTTGTTACAGACCAATTTCCCTCCTCGATTCCGTCATGAAGGTAGTTGGGCGCATTCTTTTGGACAGACTGGGAAAAAGAGCAGAGGACATTGATCCGCTCAGAAGTACAGTTTGGTTCTCGTGTTGGGAAGTCAGCTGTTGACCAGTGTCAAAACCTCTATATGGTCTTAAGTAAACACACAATAGCACGCACAGGATCTATTCATTTAGGTTTTATGGACCTTTACTCTGCATTTGACCGAGTAAATTGAGGGAAATTGTGGCAGCTCATGTTGTCCATGGGGGTGGATCGTGATATTGTTATTTTTTTAAGAGACTTACATATGATACCACCAGCTTGGTTCGTTACGCTGATAAACTGAAGTGCACAAGGCAGCACACATGGAAATAGCAAAAACGAGGAGAAATTAGGCATTTCTCCTCGTTTCGCCAACTTAAGACCCGGATTTTTCTGGTCTTAAGTTCGGCGCTGCCACCTATATCGCCGCCCTTGATAATAGGAGGCAGCGCCAGCAGGAGAAATGTGCTGGTGCAAAATGCCTCGTGACTAGAGCCCCCGCACTTATTATACTGGAGAGGACTTGGCCTAATGGCTAGAGCTGCAGATTTCGGAGCTGGGGAACCAGGTTCGAGTCTCGGCGTGCCTCAACATTCTGTGATCATGGGGAAAATTGTTTTACTTCCTAATGTGTGTGCCCTTAATTGTTGCTAGAAGCTCCGGTGCTGATGATTAGGTGCCGGTGCTGAGCAGCGGAAAGCTCCGGCTCAAATTAAGCACTGACTGTCACCGTCGTTGAGGGATTGAGCATTGCAACCGATTACTGGTCCATCTAATGTGTGACCTAATGATAACAAGCATGCATTAGCTGGTTTTCACAATGCCCACACTTATGCTGTGTTTAAATCTGATGACGTTGACATATCCTCAGACAAGGATTAGAAACATCTCACAATTAAACCACAGAAACTGTGTTGTGAAGCTGAAGGTTTTTGACAGGCCATTTTTATTTTGGCTTTTTAAGCCTCATAATTCTTAATTGGCCTATTCAGTATCATTTCTGATCTGTTTAATTACCAACGCACATCCTTCTTAACTGATATAACCTTTCTGTGATTATGGCTTTTTATAATGCTTTTAATTATTCTAATGTTTAATGTTTGATTTCTTGAATTGTGCAAGGCTCAAAAGAAGCAGATTTATCACAGCGCTTTGCATTTACTCTTGCTATTTTTATGTAATCATGCTTTTATGAAGTAACAATTAAATATACTAATGTTATACTTTATATGTACATAATATTATGAGATTCGTTTAAATATAGAATCTTCAGTGTTCTGAAAGCATGGATTTCCCGATGAATTAGATAAATCCCTATATATCTCTCTGCCCATAGGGTGTCAGAATTCAGACGTACAAACCAGGGATAACGTAAAGACTATAAGGCACAACTCCATTTTAAGTACGCCGAGGCTCCATTTTCTGTACTTTTGCAGAATCATCAACATGTGTGCCTTGCCACAGTTGTCGTCTGTCGTTATTTTTCCAAGAACCTGTAAAGTGTCCAGTCACTCAGGCATAGACATCAACAAGACACCAGACCCAACATGAGTCTAGAACAAGTGCCTTGTTATCTAAATTTCAAAGTCAAATAAGAACAATTTCTAAAACAATGTAATCTGAACTGTAGTATTTTTACCCTATTTATTTAAAAGAATGCGTCTTAGACTAAAATCCTGATGCTCATTGGTTGTACCAAACATTCCCTGGCATGATTAGGGAAAAACAAGCTCTTTATTGCTTTTTGTAACTTAAAACGGTGTGTTGTAACCAGAGACCAGGTGTTTCCACTCCACATCTATCAATTCTCTGCATCTATCATTTATTTACTTATATTACAATTAAGAACTTGTAATAACTCAAAATGTGTGGTTTGACCAAGCTGCTTATTAAAGAGTATTATTACTGCTCAATAAAGAAATATCAGAATGGAGGCAATCATTTGTTTATTTTCATAGCACGTATGGCTAATCAGTTGGTAGGGAATAAGAAGGATACGTGATCCAGTCGCCTTCCAATTAATAGTTTTATATCAAAAAAGAGTGGATCACTTGAACCTGTTGTCCAGGGTTTGGTGGTTATCCGGCCGTTCCTTAAAAAACCCTCATTCACGTTTTTAGGTGGATTGTCTGGCGGTATATCTTGGTTCTCCGCCTCGATAACGTGATTGCATCATCATCGGGTTTAGTGTTGTGCTACCTCCACCTGGAGGAAAACCACTGGATATTACAGTAGCGATCAGAGATCAAAAATGGACAGAGTGCTCATGTGTCGTGAAACAGTGGAAGTTAAAAAGGGATGTTTTCTCATGCTACCTGGACTTTAGTCTTTATTGTTGTCTGGTGCGTGGAAAAAGAATAAAAAATAGGGGAGATTGTACAGCAAGGGCAGTTAATGTGTCCGCTGTACAGTCAGTCCAATAGGTGGGTCGACATGTTTCAGCTCTTTACGTGCCCTGAAGGGTCAGGTGAGCTTTCATCAGGACCAGGGGGTGTTGTCTTAAAGAAGGATGTTGTCCACTTTAAGGGTGAGGAGTTCGGAATATTTATCACTGATCTCCTAGTAAAAGGTTTAGTACCTTAAAAGCTCCGATTTCGGGCTTCTTAGGAAGAATGGCAGCGTAGTCAGGCGGGAGTTCCGCTCTGCACGACTTGTGCTGAACAGATCATTGTCCAGTATTCTGCTATCTTGGGGCAGTCCCTAACCAAGTGCAAGAAGGTGGCTTGATCTGTGTGACATCTCCAGCACTCCGCAGTCGGCCGAATGCCCATGCGCAATACCTGGATGGGTGTCCTGTAGTATTGGTTGAGAAATTTAAAATGTATTAACCTGAGCTTATAATTTGGGGAGAGCTGTTCGAGTTGCGCACAGCAGAACCTCCACTCCTCCTCTGTCCTTGGTGGGTGCAGCTCAGCATTCCATTGCTCCATGCGATTTGGAGTGACTATTGGATAGTGCGTTTGCATAGAGGAATAGAGTCTAGTGATGAGCTTCTTCGCTGAGGAAGTGGCAAGTATGTTTTCTAAGGCCTGTAAGGTTGGTGGAGGGTCTGGAAATGTGTTATGCACCTGGCGGCAGACCGCCCGTATGCGATGATATAATAGTGTGTCAGGGAAAGAAGGGGGGGGGCGTGAGCGTGGTGTCCGGAGGCTCCAAAAATCCCTCCTCACGGTAAAGGTCCGCATATGTGCGAATACCCATTCCATGAGCTCTCGCAATAGCACCCCGATCCTCCAGAGGTGGCATTTGTGGATTGTTCGAAGGAGTGTACAGTATCTGCATGTTTGCCCTCCTACGTAAATTGTCCCAAGCCCATCTCAGTGTTTCCGTTGTATCTATTGCCTGGCGTGGACGTTTGTATGGTTTATACAGTGCGACCTCTAAAGGGATGGACTCTGCCACATCGCACTCAACCGCTACGTGTGGCTGAAAGGGGATCGGGTGCACCCAAAAATGCCAAAATTGCGCCTGGGCACAAAAGGCGTATAGGGGAAAATCTGGCACACCCAGTCTGCCCTGGCTCTGTGGGAGTGCCAGTGTCTCCGACGCAACTCTAGCCTGTCTCCCCGCCCATACCAGAGATATCAGCAGTGAGCGTATTTTGGTGAAGAAAGCTTGCGTCAGCATAAGCGGTACATTTACAAAAATATAAAGAACCTTGGGGAGGACGATCATTATAGCGATTGCTATTCGACCTGCTAGGGACAGTGGCAATGTGGACCAAAGTCTGACTTTTTCCTCAACCAGGAGACCGTGCGGCCTATGTTCATATTCCACAGTGTTTGAGTATCTCTACTTAGTCACATACCCAAGTATTTCACAGGGCCCTCCACCCAGCAGAGTGGATAGTCAATCTCAAATTGGGTCGTGTCGTCAGTCAGTGGGAGCAGTGTAGATTTCCCCCAATTAATCTGTATGCCCAACATACCTCCAAACTGTGTAATTTCGCAATAATTCACGTATTTGATGTCGTTATGTAACACATTAAACTAGAAATGCTCAGTAAAAGGGTTCATTTTATATGTAAATTTGTGAGGCCTGTGCGCTATTCTCTGACGTTGGCTGATTTCTGTAGGCCTGAAATGCATTTTCCCGGGGAGTTCTCGCATAAACCTAATATATTATTTCATGTGCATGCTGGATTTGCTCTTTCTCACGTTTCTGTTGCAGGTGGAGAATTCATCCTTGTTAGCTAGAATAATGTCCTTGTTTTAAGAGTTAGGCTTAGGGAGAAGAGGATACATTGAGCGCTGATATTGATATTGGAGAACTGTTGTACGTTCTCATCGGAGTAAGCCTGGGAATCAAAGTCATCTCCCCATGGCCTGGGAGCATGGCTGCCTAAGGAAAATCACCTACGAGTAACCGTGGGCGGAGAATTCCGCTCCGCCCCCGGAGTAGGCAAAACTCCACACACTCCGCAGCAGAGTGGAGGCGAGCCGCGTAGCGGAGCTACGCACACTAAGCTCAGGGTTGCCTACGAGTAGGTGGCTTAACTGGATGGTGTGATGCTGCAATAAATCTTTGGATACTACCTGTGGTATTTTTTTTGTTGTAAACTTTTTTTATTGAACAATTGAGGTGGAAAGGTCAAAGCATACAGTCAATCATTAATTGCAGCAGTGTCACATTTTCGCAAATCAAGCAGTTACATTGTACATGATATCAGGTGTGGTAGGACAAGATGGTCGCTGTCTATACATATCAAGGTGTCAATGGTTCTACCTGTGGTATTAATGTATCGGAGTTAGGGAAAGTGTCCAAGGACTTCTGCCTTGCTAGAGAGAGCATCTTAGAACGAGCTCTGCAGCTTTACGCTATTGGACACATCCCATGTGAAGAGACTTCTTAGGAAGGCTTCATACGCTAACACCTTAATGTATCTTGCCTTGGGAAATGCTATGTAGGGATGTCACGCCAGTGCTAGTGTAGGGACAGACTAATGCTTTATACTCGCAAACTCAATGTCTGCGCAGTTATTTTCTGTGTTCTGATTCTTGAACTGATCTTCCTGTGCATGCTGCATCGCCTTAACGTCATACGTAAACTTGGCTTTGTATTAGTTCCGATGTATTTCTATACCCCACCTTGGGGTGTCTGTATGTCCAGCTGGTTTTGGCTTTGTAATAAACTAACTAAACTTAGCTGGGAGTCTGTGATTCTTAGGAGTCATGGTAAATTGGAACTGAATTGTTTGATTGGCTAACGATTTCAGTCCCCTCCACGCTTTCATGCTGATAAAAGGAGCCATCGACCTGAGGTTCCAAAGTAGATCTAGAACGTGGAACCCGGCTCCTTCAATGTGATAGCACCGTTAGTGCATGATGAAGAAAATATCTGTGGAAACTGTGGTTCCAATGAGGCACGATTTTGCTTGTGGTTTTACCCTGACAGTAATAAGGTTAAACAGCATCATATATATGATTTTTCTGCTAAACTCGTAATGCGAGCATGTGCTAATATGTCAAGGGGTCAGCACATACTTGATACTATTCGCAGGGGAATCATCCTTTACCACGCAATGCCTTTTCCACGCAGTCTTCACCCTGCAGTAAGTCTTTAGCACTTTAAATAAGCTCCACAGAGTAAAGTGGTTGATAACGGGCATTGCATGCATTGAATGCCAATAGTATAGTTGATCTCCTTGATGCCACAAAAGATCTTGATTTTTGCGTTTGATTTTGCACCAATGTTAAATTATGAAATGGTCATTTTTAAAACTGAGAAATGAAAAATATCAGATCATCATTAACTTGTATGCAATGGGTCATACATAAATGTTTTTGTTGGTTTGTTGTGACCTTACTAGAATCTTTTTTGTTCACATTTCAGGATTAAGAAACAAAGATGTTCATTTTGGACTTCCCATGTTGCTTACGTGTATTTTAAAAATAATTGCGGTTTAGTTTGTAAAGCAAGTACATTTCTTTATTTACAAGTGTTACAAAACCAGTAGCAGCTGCTACCGCACCCGGGTGGTGGGGACAAGGGTAAGGGTGGGGGGAAGGTGCGAAAAAAGTTTTTTAAAAACACCACTTACCTGTGCCTCTCCTTCATCCTCTTCTTCCTGACTCCGGTCCCGCAGCAGGATGCAGGAAGCAGCAGGAAGCACCCGGCTCCCAGCCTCCCGATAGCCAATCACAACGCTGCAATGCAGGGTTGTGATTGGTCTGAGCTCTGTGGATCGGTGCTCAGCCAGGGAATGGGGGCGTGGCAAGTTCTCCACGCAGGCAGTAATGCAGCCGCATGGAGAAGATGCGAAGTATGCATGAATGTTTGGCCGGCCAGAGAGGGCCAGCCAAGCAGTCATGTGCACTTAGGAGTGGGCAAACCAGTCCTCCCCTGCTCGTCTGTCGTCATTGCAGCCCCGCCCCAAACGCAAAGCTGCAGCAGAAGGAAACATAAAATGATAATAACACAACTTATAATCATTTTATGTTTCCTTTACCTCACTGCTGCAAAGCAGTGTGGCGACGCTGCTCCGACTTTTCGGAGGTGCCACCACTGTACACAACTTTTTGTATACTGTGATTGTCACACTTCCCTTTACTGCTGCAAGAATGCCATGAGGCTCATGTCATAACTCATTCAGTTTGTAGAAAGGAGTAACATATCAGTCTCTAGTTAGTTTCAAATAATTCCCAAGAGTTTCTCATAAGTTTCCTCACAGTAAAGGGTCAAAGGAAAAAAAAACAGGCGTCTTCTTTGCCAGTGTACCATCTTCCAAGTTTGTCATGGGGTGTTGCAGGGACTTCGGAGTCGTATAGGGTGGGTCTGGGAGTACACAGCATATACAGAAATGGGCAGACTGTATGGGATTGGCGGTTTCCTACCTGCTGGGAAGTCACACATCTGTGCTTGGCACAGATACACAGTTGTCACTTTTATTTTACAAAATCCGTTTACATGTCACCTTCAGACATGAAGGCAGCAGAGAGTCAAGAATATGATCACCAGATAATGCACATGTTTAACACAGTCAGAGAGAGACTATAAAGGAATGTTATTGATGTTTGAAGACAAATCTTCAAAGCCCTAAGCAACTCCCTGTAATGCTTTTAAAGATGCTTTATTTGCAGCACCCCAATCCTCCCACACACCAGCTGCTTGTGCCCTGTTCCCGTCTGTGTTTTAGTGCCCCCTTTACGCCACATTCTGCACTGTATCCCCTAATGAGCTGTCGTGTTGTGTCATTTTTGCGTTTCATAACGTGGATGTTGTGTTGCATCGATTTATGTGTTTTTCATAACGTGCCTGGATGGAATAATGGCCAAAAGCAAACCAAATAAAGGAAGCTCCTGTCTCAAGCAAATGAAAGACCCTACAAAGACAAGCCCACAATGTATATTTTTAGAAGCACATGGAACTGAGAAAAATTGCTGCTTCTGCTTGCAGAAGAATATTGTGGTTCTGTCGCTCACCCAGGAACTTCTCCATTGAGGCTGGAGCTCTAGTGCAAAAATATGTGCACAAGAGGGTTCAGCACTGGCTCCCGCTAGAAGATGAGCGGAATGTGATATTGCCTGGTTTCACGTTCTATGTTCTAGCATGGAACCAGGTCTACCGAGTATTCTTTAGTTGGGCAGTTGGTGCGAGAGACAGGATGGATGGGGTTAAATATTAAAGCTGCTATTCATCCCTACTTGAAGGAGCTTGTCTCACTTTACTACACTGGCGACGATCGCGTGTGTGGGAAGGCAAGCGTATTAACCCCAACATCGGTGCATCGTGAAACGTTCCAGAGTTTCACAAGAAGAGGTCACCCACAACGACGAAGGAGGTCAGATATAAGAAGTATGCCGCAACGTACTTTCATGAAGGATGTCCGCAGGAAGAGCGGGAAGCACTGGAAGGAGATCCCAGACATCCAAGTAGTAGTGCAGGATTAACGGTGTTGGTGACACGCAATGGCCGATCTGCATGTCACGCTTCATGAAGTGTCTTGTATGCGCAGAACTTCCCAGGGAAAGAAGACTAAAAGCGGATTGAGTCTTCTGGGAGAAAACAAGCCAAGCAACCTTAGAAAAAGAGCTAATTGTTTATGTTACGTCGACGGTGGCCATTTTGAAGCAGGAAAATTATCTAGAAATTCAAGGCCTTAAAAAGAAATATTTAAAAAAAAATTTCAGGAGGCAAAAGTAAAAAAAAATTAGTACTTAAAAACAACAGCTTGTCTTCACGGTGACAAGCACACCTGGTACTACCTTATTTTAAAATAATTGGAGTTTTTTTTTTCTTTTGGTATTAATTGGATTATTAACACTGCGTAAGCCACATTTTGTGTGCTGTGAAAAAAAAGTTTAGTTTAAAGTTCATTGCTTGAGTCTGGCTACGTGGGACAAGATATTTTGGATCTGCTTAGTGACAGTTTAACGCAGAATTTTTTAGGGTATTAGAAAATTATTATTATTTTTTTTTTTCATCGTGCTCTTCTGCCAATTCTTATTTTAAAGTTATTATTAAGTAATTACATGTAATAATCTGTTTTAAAAAGAGAGGGAGAAGCTATAGAATGCTCTTGTGTGTTTAAGTTTCACTTTTAATTGTGAGGAAGTTTGGGAAATGCAAAATGTAACAGCACCCCCGTTTTTTCTGTCTGATCCAGGGGAGCCTACTGTTAAATAGAAAAATTGGAAAAAATATTTGAAAACTATGCGAGAGTATGTGGCACAAATTTGAGTGCGGAGAGGAAACAAGCACTATTACTTCACTGTTTAGGAGGTGAGGGACAAGAAGTGTTAGAGAATTTGCCTCAACTGAGCCCTGCAGTTCAAAGGGGTTTGAATGAATATGAAATTTGTATTAAGCAATTAGATCTACATTATCTACCAAAGGTGAGTACTGCTGGAGCAGATAGATCGAACACAACAGGAAGCAAAAGAATCAGTTCATGCTTTTTACGAAAGGCTGATACTGGCTTTTAAACAATTCAGTGGAGATGAACACCTGGGTGACAAGGATTTGAGTCATTTTGTATACCGATTTGTATATGGTTTAAGACCTGAAATTGGTGAGAGAATTCGTGAACACACAGTGGATTGGCAGAGTAAGAAAGTAGATGAGATTCTGAGACATGCAAAATACTTTAGTGATGAAATTGAAGCAAAACAAAGAAAGCTGAAAGAGAAAGCAATGTGGGCACAAGTGAAAGTTGCAGAAAGACAGGAAGCACAGTTGGTGGAACAGGCAAATAATCCAGGAAATAATGCAGGAAATAGACCGAGATTTGCAGGAAAAGGAAAGGGAAGTCTTGAGGAAGCCAAAAAGAAGTTCCCGTGTCACAACTGTGGCCAACTGGGACATTGGAGATCGGAATGTCCTAATCCACCATTAAATGAGGGTAAATCCTTAAATCAACAGGTGCAGGATGATGGGAATAACCAGCAGCAACAACAGCAGAAAGTTGTGAGACAGCAGAGTCAAGAGCCAAAACCGCCCTTACCGCAGAATAGAGGGGTACAAAAGTACAATCAGGACTCGGGATTCTTCAATGATGAGCAGGTAAACAAACCGAGACGTACTAATAAAGTACAACAGTACTTGTTAAAGAGTGAAGGGAGTGAGTCTGAGGGTGATTATTGACGGTGCCGAAGAGAGGAGGAAGAGTGCATACTTGGTGCAACTCTAGAAATAGACCAGGCAGGACCATTTGTGGATGGGAAAATAAATGAGGAGAGTGTTACTTTTTTGGTAGACACAGGTGCGACAAGATCAACTGTCAGGTCAACAGATGTTAGAAATCTTCCTCTCTCGGATGAAACAATCCAAGTAGTTGGTGTAGCCAATACGCAAATCAGAACACGTCTTACTGAACCAGTAAGAGTACAGATAGGGAAATTTTCAGATATGCATAGATTTATTGTCTGTGACACGAGTCCAGTGAACCTGTTAGGTAGGGACTTATTGTGTAAGATGAATTGCACAATTTTTTGTACACCAGATGGAATAGCTTTTGAAACACCAGATGATGATGTTTTCTACCGAATGACTCTAGAAAATAGGGAAAGTGAGTTAATTGGTGCATTTGCTGTGTTTAATCCGGAGGATTTGCCTCAAGAGCTGAGAGACACAGTGAAAAGAGCAGTTTGGGATTTTACAGGAGAGGATGTGGGATTGATGAATAATGTAGATCCAGTGAAAATTGCAGTGAAAGAGGGAATTACATATCCTAACATTCCTCAGTACAAAATGACACCAGAAATAATTGAAGGGATAACTCCTATAATTGAGAAAATGATTCAGCAAGGAGTCCTAAGAGAACTATTGAGTAGTCCGTGTAATTCACCGATAATGGGACTGAAAAAGCCCAATGGCAAGTTCAGGATCGTGCAAGACCTTAGAAAAGTTAATCAAATTGTGGTGGCATGTTGTCCCATTGTGCCAAATCCATCAGTGATTCTGTATCAAATTCCACATGATGCTGAGTGGTATACAGTAATTGATTTGTGTCATGCGTTCTTTTCAATTCCATTGCATCATGACAGCCAGCCGATTTTTGCATTTAGGTTTGGCCAGCGTATTTTAGCATGGTGTCGTATCCCACAGGGGTATACGGAGAGTCCTTCGATATTCAATCAGTTATTGAAAAAATCGTTGGAAAGTCTGATCATGCCTGAGAGCTCAGTGCTAGTACAATATATTGATGACCTACTTGTGGCATCAAAGACACGTGAAGCTTGTGAAGTGGATACCATAGCTTTACTGAATCATCTGGCAGATGGAGGGTTAAAGGTATCTCCAGCCAAATTGCAATTTTGCAAGAAAGAGGTGCATTATCTTGGACACAATATTGAAAAAGGTCTGAGAAAAGTGACTACTGACAGGATCAGAATAATCAGAGAAATGAAAGCTCCAAAAACCCAGAGAGAAGTGAGAATGTTCCTGGGTATGGTGGGATATTGTCGTCAGTGGATAATTAATTTTTCCTTGATAGCAAAGCCACTGATTAAGCTGACAAAAAGTGAAATGACAGATCCGTTGAATCTGGATGCAGAACAATTGGCAGCATTTGAAGAGCTCAAAACTAAAATGTGTGAGGCCCCAGCTTTGGGTATGCCTGACTACGAAAAAGAGTTTGAATTGTACTGCAGTGAGAGAAATGGATGTGCACTTTCAGTGTTAATCCAGAAACATGGGCAATTGAGAAGGCCTATTGCATACTTCTCATCGACACTTGACACTGTAGCCGTGGGGTTACCAGGTTGTCTGAAAGCTGTGGCTGCGACATGCAGAAGCCTGGAACAGAGTGAGGGAATAATAATGGGGTATCCTGTAAGGGTATTCGTACCTCACAATGTGGCAATTCTTTTGACAAGAAGCAGAACTCAGCATATGTCACATAGTCGGCTGACTAAGTATGAAAAAGTGATTCTGGGAGCATCAAACGTGACTCTTGAGAGATGTGTGAATGTGAATCCAGCAACACTCTTGCCGGATATTGAAAATGTGGGTATAAAAATGGAAGATGATCATGATTGTTTGGATGTGCTTGAGTACTGTACAAAACCGAGACCAGACATAAGGGATCTTCCCTTACCTGAGAATGATCATGTGTTGTTTGTGGATGGATCATGCCTGAGAAATGATAATGGAGTGCTATGTGCAGCATATGCAGTGTGCAAAGTTTCAGAGGTCATGGAAGCATCACCATTGAAAGGAGTGAAATCTGCGCAAGTTGCTGAACTAGTGGCATTGACAAAAGCTTGTGAGATTGGGAAAGATTTGAGAACAACTGTGTTGACTGATAGTCAGTATGGATTTGGAGTGGTGCATGACTTTGGCCAACTATGGCTACAAAGAGGTTTCTTGACATCGGGTGGAACTCCGATAAAGAATGCTGAGTTGATTGGAAAATTGCTTGAGGCGATACAGCTGCCTAAGGAGTTAGCGGTTGTAAAATGTGCTGCACATGGTTCAGGGGACGATTTTATCACTGTTGGTAACAGATACGCCAACGATGTGGCACAATATTGTGCCAAAACAAATCAATCGATTAACAGGGATAGGATGGAAGAAATGTCTTTTCTTTCTGTGATGTTTACTAATGTCCTAGAAACGTGGGATGAAGTAAAGCAGTTACAAGATGAGGCAGGAGAGGAAGAGAAACAAGACTGGGTTAAGGCAGGATGTGCTCCAAGAGAAACAGACCATGTTTGGGTCTACAGAGATGGCAGACGAGTAATGCCAAACTCAATTTTGTCGTCAATGGCAAGGATGTATCATGGCCAGGGACATCTGGGGAGGGACGCGATGGTAAGGTCCTTTAAACAAACCTGGTACAATGCAAAGTTTAGGACAATTGCAGAGAGCATCTGTCAAAGGTGTTTAATTTGTCAGCAATTTAACACTGGGAAAAAGACAGTGGTGAGTCTGGGAACAATAGGCAGAGAAGGAGGTCCTTTTACAAGAATGCAGATTGATTTCATTGAGATGCCCCAAGTGAACAGACTGAGGTATGTTCTAGTGGTAGTCTGTTTGTTTTCAAGGTGGGTGGAAGCTTACCCGACTAGAAGAAATGATGGATTAACAGTGGCGAAATTACTGTTGAGAGAGTTGATTCCTAGGTATGGGTTTCCAGTTACAGTTGAGTCTGACAGAGGTAGACACTTTCAAAATGAACTCATTGGTTTAATTTGTGAAGCATTGAAAATACAGCAGAAGCTACATTGTGCTTACCGACCAGAGGCTTCTGGTGTGGTTGAGCAGATCAATGGCACAATCAAGAATAGAATTGGAAAGATGTGTTTAGCCACTGGCATGAAATGGCCAGACGTGTTACCTCTAGTCCTGATGACAATGAGATCCACTCCAGATAGAACTACAGGTTTGAGCCCGCATGAAATAATTATGGGACGTGCAATGCGCCATGCATTCGTGCCTGTAAATAAATTGGTGGCAATAACTGATGACATGATTTTGGATTACTGTAAAGGCCTGGCTGACGCAGTTCATTCTGTGTTTCACCAGGTTGGAGAAGAAGCTACCACACTTGAGAAGAAGCAAGCCCATGATCTGAGTCCAGGAGACTGGGTGAGGATTAAGGTGCACAGAAGAAGAAATTGCTTGATTCCAAGGTGGGGAAGGCCGAGACAAGTTATTCTGACTACAACGACTGCAGTAAAGTGTGCTGGAGTGAGGCACTGGGTACATGCAAGTCATACTCTGAGAGTTCCAAGTCCGAGAGAGGGAACTGGTGAAGAGTATTTTGAAGAGTCAGATTCCAGTGATGGTGAAGATCCTGAAGATACGGAATCAGTGAGAAAAGAAGCAGAGAGAGCTTCAAGAGAATCACTGCGAGTATCAGAGAGAAGATCAGATTCTGATAAAGAGCCTGAAGTTTCAAGTAGCAGTGGAGGGAAAAGAAAAGAAAAAAGAAATCACACAGAGATTACTCCTGAATCAGAAGAGGAGGAGATTGAAGAACCACTTGAGATTATTCTTGAAGAAACAGGGTCAGAAGAAGATAGAAAGGGACAGATTGCGGAAGACCCCCGAGGAGGTGTAGGGAACATTGATGAGGAGCTAGGTGAAGGGACAAGTAGACAGCAAGAAGATTGCGTGTCGGAGACCCGAGGAGGGACAGAAATAGGGAAGTCTCAAACAGTGGTGAAAAAATCTGTGGAGAAAAGAAAAGCTACTGGGAAACGGAAACAAGAGGCACTTGAAACAGATGATGAAGATGAACAAACAGAAGGTCGAGTTCTGAGAAAGAGAACTTCGATTGGAGAGAAGAGTGTTAAAGAATTAAGGCCGAAAAAGATTGTGAAAGGAGATCGTTGGCCTAACAACCGAGTTAAAAGAGTGAGATACAGAGTAATAAGAGCAAATTCATCAAAGGCTGAACAAGTGAATGAAGTATCAAGCCAAACTTCGAGAGCTGAAGAAGAAGAATCAAAGAAATCAAGAGAACCAGTAGAAATAAAAAGAGTTAAAAGACCCAACCAAAAGTACAGATCACCGGAATGGTCTTATGTGACACTGTCTGAAGAAGGAAAAGAAGAAACAGTGACTCGAGATAATCCGGAAGTGGTCTTGAGAAAAGTGGTTGAGGAAGATACTGGTGAAATTCTGAAAGTACTCTTGACTGACATTGGAGAAGAGTCGAGTACTGAGGATTCCGACGTTGGAGATCTGATACAATTTGATGTTGAAGAAATTGAAGTGAAGAATGACAAATATCCAAACTGAGTGAAAGAAGGATTCACTTGGATCAAGTGAACGAGGAGACCATTTGGATAAACTGAAAGCTGAAGAATTGTTGGAGAATTGAAGAAGTTCAAACAGTAGTGGAGTAGTAGAGGCTAAACTAAAATGGCTAACATAGAGGATAATAGAAATAGATGTGCCTTCTTTAAGAGGTGGTGCAGAATGTGCTGCTGTTGTACTGGATTATTAATGCTTCTATGGGGTGTTTTAGTTTTATTAGTTACTTTTAGAGTAGAATTTGGAATGAATATGGAAAATATGACTAATATAGAGAAAAATTCACAAAAAGTAGTTCCAATTAGAAGTAGTAGTTACATACACAAAGATAGGTCAATTAATAATTTCTCTAGTAATGTTTTTTCTAAACTGTTATATGAATATGTGAAGACAATGGAAGTAAGGGATTGCTACGTTTGTATGCAATTACCTGCATCCGTTTCAGAGGGTGTTACTTATCATCATTTACCAGCTACATATGGTATTTCCTGTAGTATTTTGAGTAGTGTTTTTTATTTGTTAGGGAAAATAGATTATAAGATGTCTAACAGAGATAGTATTTTTGGGCACTTGCCAATGAACAAAGAGCTGAATCCAGCTAAAGAAGCTAACACTTTTGGTGAGATTTTTATTGAAGAAAAAGGACTAACATTAAATTACATTTTTAAGAATAATTTAACTTGCAGTCTGAAAGAAGAGGAGAAAGCTTTCCTGGATATGGTTGAGGAAAGGAGAGTGAACATGCATGGAAAAGGGGGAAAATATGAAGTGAGTGAGACAATTTGGGACATTGAGATGGGAAAAGAGTTGAGGAATGGGGCTAGTCCAACTTTGGCTCTAGATGCACCGCAGAAGGGTAAACTATGCATTACCAGAAGGAAATCCCAATATGATACATATTTTGTGGGAACTAGTGAGTGCCATGATACATACTTCATTGCGACAGGTTGGGGTTTCAGAGGTGGAGAAGATACAATTTTTCCAGGAGTGTACTATGTTTGTGGGAACAAGGCTTATTACAAGTTGCCTGACCATTGGTATGGCACATGTTATGTGGGCCTGGTTTTTCCTAAGATTTTTCATACAGATAAAATAAAAGATGTAGAAAATATTAACTTATTAACACGTTTTAAGAGAGAAACTTGGTCTGAAATTGTGGGTGATATTTTTGGGGTTTTGATTCCAGCAGTGGGAATTTCTTTAAATGCTTATGGAATTCGGAAACTGTCCACAGTGGTTGATCGCTTATCGAGAAATACCGCAGGAGGGTTTCTTTTGGTGAATATGGAATTAAGTGCCGTACGTGCCATGTCTATGCAAAATCGACTTGCCCTTGATATTCTATTGGCCAAGGAGGGTGGAGTTTGTGGAATTTTGAAAGTTCAACATTGTTGCACTTACATTCCTGACGAAAGTAAAGACCTGAAGGTCTATATCAAAAATATTACTGATTTACATGAAGAATTAGTACCACTTGAAGCTGGGAGTTTATGGACTAAAATAGCTAATAAGATGATAGCTGTTAAGGATTTTATTGCAAAATTAGGTAGTACTATTATAGGTAGAATATTGTTTCCTTTGTCTTGTATAATTGTTGCTTTACTGATAATAAGATTGGTGTGTGTGTGTTGTAAAAACAGGAGAGGGAAAGAGAAATTGGAAACGGGAAAGAAAAACAAGAATTCGAAATTTTCGAAAAGAGAACCAGAAGAGATTGAACTAGAAGAATTGAGGGAGAGTGTTTATTTAGAGACAAAGAGAGA
This sequence comes from Triturus cristatus, assembly GCF_964204655.1. NCBI lineage: Eukaryota > Metazoa > Chordata > Amphibia > Caudata > Salamandridae > Triturus > Triturus cristatus. The sequence continues at coordinate 1,219,211,426 of NC_140592.1, forward strand.
TGATGAAAGAGTGACTGGTGTTTAATGTTGTCTAAGGGGAAGAGACATTTCTGATTTCCTAAAATGGGACTAAAATTTCACACATTTTTTTGGGGGGTTTATTTGGTGATAAAATCACCAAAGGGGGGATTGCTGGAGCAGAGTTTTCTTTTAGAAAATTCTGGGGCTTTTGAAGCTCTGGCATGTCTATGCGTTTTATTAATTTATTAATAATTAACAATTAATTATTTGTCTTGTGCAAGTGTGTTTTACTAATCAACCCGTTTGTCCTAACATAAAGAAAGTTACACGAGGGTTAGCTTATTTGTGCTGTTTTTGTATTTACAATAACGTGCAAAGTTTTCATGTTTAAACGTTGCTGTGTGCTATTTATTTTGAGCACAAAACGCTGTCTGAATTAATGCTTTTTATGTCGCAAAGCTAGATAAATACATACACATAAGGGTATTAGTGGGGTTTACACTGTTTAATCATTATGCTGTAGTAACGTTTATTTTGTCTCTTTAATTAAAGATGGTCTATTGTGGCCTATGAAGGCCTTAACCGAGCTGAGAGTATTTCGAAGCCTGGCTGTGGCATATTCTGTGATGTGGCAAGGGAGACCCCTGCTGGAATAAGGTCGAAGACAACTGACCGTGGTCCTTATTGTATTTTTCCATGAGGACATCAGCAGTTTGGAGGATCTCCAAAAGAAATGGAACGTCCTTGGCAAACAAAGGAGCTTCTGAAACAGACAATGTACTGTGGCTCGGCTGCCGAGGGAAGTTAAACAAGTTGGATACTTTGATAGTTTCTTGGTTCCTGTTCCGTAGTTCACGTCTTGTGACTTTTCCTGAGCGGAGATTTCCAGATGTAGCAATGTTACATTTCTTCCTTTTCGTTCTGCTCAGTGATACAGTTTATCCTGCCAACTTTATGTGTGTTTCTATTGTATTTTTCATTATAAGAATTGCTAGCTTAGGGAGGGTTTTTGCCACTTGCCATTTTACCTTTGCCGCGTGAACTTGCGTTGCTGAGGATCGAAGCTGAGGACTCTGTCTTGAGAGACTTTACCGAGAGACTGGTCCTGACCCGTTCTGACATTTAGTTAGAATAGGTAACTATGAGAAATGATTTATTCTGATTTTACTTTGACTAATTTTAGATAAAGCAATATAACTTTTAAACATGGTGTTGAATATTCTTTCTTGTCAATTATTGTGTACATTTTTGATCATTGTGGTATAGATTGTATAGAGTATGTTTAAGGACAACCACTATAATCAGGTCCTATCGCTTAGATATAGATGCAGGGTGGTTTAGGAGTTTTCTTCCCACAGGTTTATTGCTGGTAGAGTATTTGAGTGTATGTTAGTGAAATGGGCCCTAGCGTATGATGAATGTATGTGCGTGTAACTGTGAGATTACTCTATCCGTGGTAGTGGGCATATTTTTGATACCCTGATCTCTATCAGTACCATCATGGAGAGGTATTACTTTGGTTTAAGGGAACAAGGGAAGGATGAAACTGTGGAGGAATTTGTTACCTCATTACGGAAATTAGCTTCTAGTTGCAAGTTTGGGGAGTTGGTGGAAGAAAGGATAAGAGATCAATTTGTTTTAAGATGTTGTAGTGACAAAATAAGGGAAGAACTTTGGTTAAAGGATGAGCCACCCTTAGACGAAGTCCTGACTATTGCAAAGCGAGTAGAACATATGTTCAAATGTGTAGGAGAATTGAGTAAAGTTAGTAAACAAACATGTCTCAGAGAGAAAGTAGAAGAGGTGGAATGTCAAGTTGTACAAAAAGTTGATTCTGTAAAGAAGGCTGATACTGCCAGCTACAAGAGTAAAGAGGATGATATTAAGACGAATAAGTTACAAGTTGAAAAATAAATAACACGACATTTCAGGGTACTTGCTATCGATGTGGTAAATTTGGTCACATGGCTAATGCAAGAGATTGTCCGGCTCTCAAGGTGATCTGCAGTGTATGTGGGAAAAGAGGACATTTTGGGAGAAACTGTTATTTTCGTAACAAAAGAGACAGTAGGAATGAAATAAGAGAAGTTTCTTTTCAAGTGAATGTGTGTGGTGTGTGTGAGAAGTTGGCCTGGTATATGCTGCTCACTAATTCTAGTGATCACCTTGTACCATGCCAAACAACCCTTATGGTGGTGGTTGAAGTCAACCTTGATAGACCAGCTATTCTAGTGGTAGCGTGGACAGTGCAGTCTGCAGGCTAAACTCTTGAGGGCATGTGAAGCCAGCTGTTTTACCATATGTAACCTCCTTGAATACCAAATGAAAGGACACCACACAGATATATATTCAAAATATATATGTATTTATTTACTTAAAAGTATCCCCTATATTCTTTATGAGCACAGAAGCACATTCGTTAAAACAAGGCAGTGTTTAAATATACAGAAGTTGCACAATTTTGGATGGGCCAGGTGGGCAGCTAAACCATATACTAAAATAGTAGTATAAAAACCACGAATAGGAAGGAAGGAAGGCCTAGGGCCTTGGGAATCGCTGGGACGACAAGGAGCTAATGGTAGTTAGTGACCAGGAGGCCCACAGGATGCGTGTCTAGTGTGAAAAGTTACACGCGTGCACCTCTTGATTTCAATGGGTGCGTAAAAGTCACAAAGTTAAAGGAAAAGGAGTCTTCCGGATGGACCAGAACCTAACAACTTGAAACCTAGACACTAGAGATGTTTCTCTACCCAGGAGCACCAGAGTGCCAGCGTTACCTCACCCACAGGAAGCGGGTGCATAGGGGTCAAATTGCGTTGGGTTTCGTCGTGCAGGTCTATGGAGCCTGAGGATGAAGATGCTGCAGGCGGCCAGGCAGGAAGAGTTCGGGTGGACCCAAGGGTGGATCTGAAGAGTAGACGACATGTAAGCAGAGGGGATAGTGTTCAAAATCACTAGCCAGTGACCGGCGTGGAACCAGGAAGGAACCAGGAGATGTTGGGTGCCAACAGGTGAAGAAAGGAAGCTTGTCTCCGCAGCCACGTGGAAGTGAAGGGATCGACGATGACCAGGAGTCACTTACGAGCTGTCCCACAAAGGCTCTAGCTGATGGCGGTGTCGGCTTCTTGATCGGAGCAAACAGGCCTTGGCTAATGCAAGCCATGCAGGAATCGATGAAAGCTTGGTGCTCTAACCAGCAAGGTCAGAGGGGCTGCTCCTTTTCACAGGAGCAAGGGCCAGTCTGGAGCAACCAGACCAGTGGTGTTGTTTGTAGATTTCGTCGCCAAGATGGCCACTAGCCAACGGGCCAGTAACCGGGATGACGCGTCGAGTGGCAAAAAGCAAAAGGGCCCCACGCAGATCTCGTGGATGCTGGAGGGCTGGTCTTTGGTGCAAATGCTGCTCGGTGTTGGGGCTTCTCAGGACCCAAAGCACAGCATTGAGGATGCCTTGGGTGCTGCGCAGTCAGCTTATCATGGACGTTCCAAGATGGCCGGTCCCACGTCTCTCGGTGCCTCCACGGGTCTCTTCTTTGCAGGGACTGTGGATCTGGCTTAGAGATGTCTGGGAGTCTGGGTCTTGTCAGGCTCTGGGCTCAGTCTCCGGCGGGAGGCGGCGGCAAAGCAGTCGTTGAGTTGCTGGATGGTGCCTGTATTCACAGGGTGGTCACTCCTTCGCCACAAGGGAGATTCTCTTAAGTCTTCTGTGCAGCAGAACATCGAAGTCCAGTAGTTCTTCTTGTTTAAGTCGAGTTTCAGGATGATCTGAAGTCTTGGGACACAGCTCCTACTCTTATTCCAAATCTAGGGGCCGGATTACCTGCTAGGTCCCTCCTCTGGGTGGGACCAGGAAGGGGGGTGGTTACACCCCCTTTCCTTTGTCCAGTTTCGCGCCAGGACTGGGGCTGGAGAGCCCCAGCTCCGGTTTGAACTGGCATATGCACAGGGACACCTTTTGTGCCCCTGGCATGTCTCAATCTATTCAGCCCTCCCTAACCCACTACACAAAATCCTGTCTGGGGTGGTGCAAGCACCTCCCCTGACAGGAAACCCTTTGTCCACACCTCCCAAGCTGGAAGGACTCCCAGCAGCAGGAGGGCAGACTTGTGTCTGTGGTGGCAGTATCCATTTTGTGATGCTGAGGCTCTGTTTAACTTTACCCGGGTTTCAGGTTAGGTACATGTCGTGTCCCTCTAGAAGGGTGGAATGCTACCCCAGTCGCCAGAACTGGCGAGGGGGTAGTATTCCAAATCGTATGACACCTTACTCGACATGTTTTGATAAAGCCAAACCAAAGTTAGCATTTGACCGCGAGGTACATAATGCACTTAAGGGTATATGGTATGGCAATATCATGAAACAGCTAAAGGACGTTGTTCTGAAAGCTGCAGACAGGCTCAGCTCATGCCAGAGCACCATCTCACATGAAACCAAGCACTCTGCCTCCAGGTTTGTTAAGGCCTGCCATAGGAGTGGCTGATAGGTTACCATGTGTCCATATAGGTTAGATATAGATATACTATATCTAAGTAAGAGGTGATTACACCAACTTACCCCAGCTGAGTGATCAGCCAGTTGTGTCAAATAGTGAGGCCAGGCCAGGGGTGGCATAAAACATGCTGCAGCCCCTGGTAGGCCTTGGATTCACCTATGCCCTGGGTACCTGGGGTACACTGTAAGCTTGATTTTCAGAAGAATTTTTCGAGTAAGATCAATCTATTGAAATCAGATGTTAGACCCACAGGCTATGGTGGAACTCCAATTAAAATGTTGGGATATTTTATGAGTTGTATAGAATGCAATGGTAGATTTACTGATGCGAAAATATATGTGGCTGAGAAAGGTGACAACTTGTTGAGCTGGACTCATCAAGCACAATTTGGTATTATTCTCAATCTTAATGTTAAACCATCGGTGCAAGTACAGTCCATAGAGAATGTCGATAACAAATTTGTAAAAGAGTTTGAAGGTTTGTTCAGCTGCACATTAGGTTGTCTAAAGGGTTATAGTCACCACATTGAACTCAAACTTGGTGCCAAGCCTATTGCTGCAAAAGTGAGGAGGATTCCCATCAGTGTGCAGGAGGCGGTTCAAAAGGAAATTGACAAGTTACTGGCTACTGGGGTGATAGAACCTGTAGAGGCCACTGAATGGTTGGCTCCCATTGTCGTAGCGCGTAAGGCCAACAATGAGATTCATCTATGTGTGGATCTTCGTGCTCTTAACAAGGAGGTTGTGGTGGACAAATTCCCACTCCCTAATATTGAAGAGATGGTTTCAACTTTAGATGGTGCGTGTTATTTTAGTACCTTAGATCTTGCATCAGCATACCACCAGGTACCTCTCAGCAAAGATTCACAAGAGCTTACTGCATTTATAACCCCCACGGGTGCATTTAAGTTCCTAAGGATGCCTTTTGGATTAGTGTCTGCAGCCTCTGTGTTTCAGAGAATCATGAATGATGTCATTAAGGGCATACCCGGTGTCCGTTGCTACCAAGATGATGTTTTGGTTTGCGGGAGAACCATTGAGGAACATGATGGCAGAGTAGCTATGGTACTGAGAGGATTGCTTAAGGCAGGTTTATCTTTAGGCCGTGAAAAATGTAAGTTTGGTGTTACCGAGCTTGATTATTTGGGGCATCATCTATCTGCGTGATGCTCCCTCGGGGTTTGTTCACTCGGCTACTTCTCTCTTCCTCCAATAGCCACACTCCATCTGGCGTGGCTTCCGGGTTTTAAACTCTCTGGGTCCAAGTTCTCAAGCGGGGTTGGAGGCAGGCTCCGACCGTCGTATTCCGTATAGGCGGGGTTATAATCCAGGCAGTCACCGTCTTTAAAGGAGCCACGGCAGTACCGTACGGGTGAAGGCAAGATCACCGATGGTTGTACGGTCTGCAACAGAGAAAAGGGCAGTGCATGATCAGGTGAGGGTTCCTTGTCCTGAACATCCAGGTCATTATGCGACAGAGAGTCGGAGGCCCTGCGACAACCAGGTAGGCTGAAAGACTGACATACAGGGCATATACAGTGTTCCAGTCTGTTAACAATAAGTGATTGTACCAGTGACTGCCTAGATGTATAAAAGGTAAGATCTTTTTAGTACCTTCATAATCAGGAAGCCGGTGGTCATAGGTTTCCTGACATATGTTTCAAAATACATTTTAGCATCAAACATGACTCCCAAATTACAAACATTGGCTGTTGGGCAGGGACAGACCCCTAGTTGCTGAGGCCACCAGGAGGGAAAACAACAGGAGGGGCTGCCAAACCCCAAAACATCCGTTTTGTCAGAATTCCACAGGAGAGAGTTGGCATTCATCAGCTGGCTCACTCCACTAGACAACATTGGAATTGGATTTATAGGGAGCTTCCCCTCCCATCAATTTGTGTTAAAATCTGAGTATCTTTCGCATAACCATAGAACTGAATAACAAAGGAGGCAATCAATTCGGCCAGTGGAGCAGCTTAAATGTCAAAAAGTGTTGGTCCGGGTGGGTCCCCATATACTAGGTCTTTAAAATCAGAAGAGTGCCAATTGGACTGCCTGTGTTCAGTCATTCAGGAATGACTGGGCCCAGTGAAGAACATTTCCCTGAATACCAATCTAAGAGAGTGGCATGCAAGACGGAATCAAACGCTGCTGACAAATCAAGAAGGACAAGGGCCACTGAGCTTCCATCATCCACGATCATTCAAATATCATTGGAAGCAGCTGTGAGCACTGGGTCAGTATAAGCGTTCACCTAAAACAAGACTGAAATTTTGTTAAGGACATTGTTTCCTTCAATGGAATGGAATATTTGAGATTCAACCCAGATCTCCAAAATCTTAGCATAAAAAGGAAGAAGAGAGATAGGGCGATCATTTGTCAGAATGTTGAGATCTAGAGGTTTTTTTCTATATAAGAAGGGGGACAAGTGCTGTTTTGCAGAAAGAGGAGATAGTCGCATTAGCTAACGAACTATTGCGCATGGTCGTTATTACTGGTGTGAGAGTTGAAGGTAATCATTTATAAAAAGCTTTCTGGAGAAAGATCTAATTGGGAACCAAAGTTGATGGTCATTATTTTGGCTAGGGTAATATCCTTAGATTTGGGTGTGAGAGCGGTCTAGAATGTAAGGGGAATGGCTGCACAGTCCCAGATTTAGCTGTTGGAGAGACCGGCGTAAAAGAGGACAAAAGTGTGGATTATTTTATTCTGGAAAAAGTCAACAAGATCTGAGCAAAGCTTTTGGGTAGTGTGTTTTTTTTGGGCATATAGGCCTTGCCGTTTGCTAGGGATTTATAACAGAGAAAAGTACCTTTGTGGGGTTGTTGGCCAATAACATTTTGTTTTGATAAGAATTGCATTGTATGGTCTCCATCAGTGCTTTGTATCCTTGAATTCTAATTTGTACGCAGACCACTCAGCTTCAGCATGGTCAAGCCTCCAAATCCTTTCAAACTTTCTGTATTTTCTTTTAGCCAGCATCAGGTCATGAGAATACCATGGGGCTGATCGAGTTTTCCAATTTTACCTCATGTAGAGAATTTGAAATCCAAATATGGAAATAACTTATAGATCCATTAGGATTGTTATCTAACTGGATAATTGATTGAGTAGTTTCAAGACAAATGTTTTGTTTTTCAAATCCAGTTTGGACCATGCACGGTGAGATGCTTTAGTAGGCAATGGAGTACAGAGCTTAACCTTCCCCGGGAGCAAATGAAACAGTATAACCGTGTGATCTGATCAGGGCACTTCCATGATCAAGTCAATAGGTATATGATTAGATTTAGCAAACATGTGGTCCAGTATGTGTCCTGTCTGGTGCATAACTGACTGCGCGTGTTGGTTTACCTTGAATCCTGAGAAAATATTTGTAAGGTCTTTGGCCTTAGTATCCATAATATTAACAACATTTATATTTAAATCACCAAGTAAGATCAGACAATTTGTTTCAAGATAAGAAGAGGAGATTTCCTCATGGATTGAGAGCAGAATGTTTTTTTCTATGCCCAGGGTCAGTAGATTAGCAATTGTTTAACTGCACAATGATGGCTGACCAAGACTGTAGCAGTTTGTATGTGCCAGTGAGAAAAAATTGTATGTTTCAGTTTTACTACTCCCCCTATTCTAGTAGAACGGTTGCGAATAACATAGCCCTGAGGAATAGCCAAGGAAAGCAAGGGCGAGAGTCCTCTTTAACCATGTTTCAGTTACAAGCAGGACATCCAGATTATGCTCTTCCAGCAAAGCGCTTACTTCAACTGCATGAGCAACCAGAAAGCGGGCATTAACCGGGGCGCATTTAATGCATTGGAAAGCAGGAGAACACAGGTTTCGATAGTTGTCAAGGTCGCAGCTAGGATTTGTTTGTGAATCCCTCAGACTAATAGATTTTGGAAGATTGCATTCAGTAGTAGACCCTACATTTAGAAGAGCAGGAGGACAGACAGTGCTCAAAGGAGAGTGTCTTACTGAGAGTAGGAAATCACAACTCAATGTTGTGATTGACAACAGCGGACCCATATACCTGAACAACCGAATGAGTTTCCACGCACCCAAGAGGAACCTCCGCTCAGCCGACCTCGCCCTGGCAGGGGTCCCCCGCATCCACAGAAGCAGAGCTGGTGGGAGAGCTTTCTCCTACACCGCAGCCACAGCATGGAACACTCTCCCAGTAGAACTGAGACGCTCTCCAACCCTGAACACCTTCAGACGGGCTCTCAAGACCTGGTTTTTCGACTAACCGGAGCAGCCCTGCTTTTCCTCCCCCAGCGCCTTGAGACCCTCACGGGTGAGTAGCGCACTTTACCAACCCCTGATTGATTGATTGATTGAATGTAATATTGTTGATGTGAGGGGTAGATCTGGCAACATGCAGGGCCCTGGGGCGGACGGTGCAGATGGACGTGCCTTTGGAGCACCAGCAGCGTGTCCACTGCATGAATGTGAGGCAGGGGTCCTTAAATAGCAGAAGGGCAGTCTCCACATTGTGTCGCCCAAACTCTAGAGCGCACACTCAGTGAAACGGGTGCTCTATTGTGGAACAGCCAGAGAGAGACAAACTGGCAAAATAAGAAACACTTTTTTAGTGCACTGGACCAAAATCGGCTAATCTGGAAGGAAGAAACCGGGAAATGAACCCAAGAAATCACCTTAAAAATTAACAAAACATAAATCTCATGAATCAGAAAAATGCCTAAAAATTAATTTTAAATTCTCCTAACAGTTGTAAAATCCCCAAATATCAACCCCCCACCCAACCACTCTATATATCATCCAACTCTCAATTAGGGTTTTCAACAGAGAGTAAAGTGCGGTTTGTGCAAAAATATGGCTTACATTTGGCACAAAGGCGAGGCAGCCGTCCTTAAATGTCTCAAGGATGGTCTGCACATCGTGATGCCCAAACACTAGCATGCGCACTCAGCAAAGTGCCCGCTCTAGTGTGGAACAGCCAGAGAAGAAAAACAATGGCAGGATAAGAGACAATTTCTTAGTGCATTGAACCTGAAATATTATCAACACATGAAGCTCATGAATCAGAAAAAAAACATTAGACAAATTTTAAAATCTACCAACAATTATAAAATCCCCTAATGTCACCCAAATCACCCCATCTTCAATAAGTCACCGACAGTCAATTAGGCTTTAAAACAGAGTAAAGTGCAGTTCATGTAAAAATATGGCTTCCATTATCTCTCCTGGACTACTCTACAGTCTTTAACATTTAGAGTTACCATAATTTATGAAAGGTTTAAAATAAGACAGAGTCCTTTAATTCCCCTCACCCAGTGTAACCATTTCGCCCTATACCTATAAAGTCTCCTTAAGCACTTTGGTATGTGTGAAATGCAGAAACGAAGAAAAACAGGAGATTTGAATTGCATGTTTTAAAATACCTGTATCCCCCCTAAAGTTTTTGAGACTTTTTAGGGCAATTGGGTTGTAAAATGTGCCATTTTATAACTATATTATTCCTTAGGGCGAATAAGCCGCCAATTGCAGAGTGAAGGGTCAGGCTTGGCTGGCGTAGCATGAAAGTACGTGAATATTTTATGAACACTGTGTGATAAATCTAATATTTGGCCCTCATTCGCTGACTCAGATCTGTTTGGGTTTGGTGCATAAGCCCTGTGCTTTCACAGTCTTCCAGCCACCACTATTAAGTAAGCTGATGGCCTGGTAGGCCAGTCTTCCTTCTAGGCGCTCGGCTTTGAGGTGCCTCAAGCCCACGAAAGGCCACGAATGGCCACGGTGGACGAGGTACAGTAAGTAGGCGAGCTGCAAGCAGCATAGGAAAAGGGACCCTGTCAGATGTGGGTGAGCTTCAGGCTGTGGCTCCTCTCTGTGCACATGCGCACAAGTGCTGCTAGAAGCCTTTGTAGAAGCCGGCACCATGGTAGGAGCTGGGCCCATCCCAGACCAGAGCTGGGCCCTTGCGGGTGCGATATGCATAGGCCAGGCCCTCCCCCACTATCTCCCCGTTCTGCACGTGCTTCTTCTTGCAGGAACACCTTTGACATCCTCACTTCATGAACCCACGCTCTCTGCATACCATGCTGTTACATGAGAGCTGAACAAACGCGGAGCTGGGGTCAAGCGGAAGGACATGACACGCAAAGAAGATGGCGGCTGCACGCGCTTCTGTCTGCCTCCTGCCCGGAGCATTGGGGGTCGGAAGCGCTTCTAAAGAGAGGGCGCGTTCCTTGTGCTATCGAATTGATTTAAGTGCAGAAGTTTACGAGGCTCTGTAGAGATCACATAAATACGTTCACTTAGAAGCACAGATTGCTTTACCAAGTTGGTTGCTATGGTTACGCACCAAGTGAAGGGCCTAGCATGCGTAGCGCGCTGTATCCGGCATGCGGGGGAACTTGGATGCTTGTAAGTAACCCCTACGGAAGGTGATGAAAGACACACCCCCCTCCAAGAGAACAATGGGGGCCATTTAACTCCTAATTGCAGCTTCCGAAAATGGCGTCTGATGATAGGGGCCAAGATGCGTTATGTGTCATAGCAACATAATGATGGAATAACGTTAATGGATAAGTACTGTGCCCACGCGTGGTCAAACAATACGTGTTATTGTAGGGAGGTGCTGGAGCAACACTGCGGTCTCGAGGCAGGATTTCTAGTGGAAAGATCCCGCTCCAGTGAGGATGGGGAACATTGGACCCAGTGAGGCCTATGCCTGGTGATGGCGTGGAGAAGTTGAGCCAGTGGCATATCGAAAGTTGAGGGGGCCTCCCTGCCACGTACACGGAGGGGCCCCCACTCCGGATCTAGTCCGAGCTCTTGGGCCAGAGTATTGTGCTGTGGGGGCCCCCCTGCAGCTTGGGGCCCCCGCACCGCGGGGTCTGCCGGGGGCCTGTGTTACGCCCCTGAGTTGAGCATGTACTGGGCTCCAAGTATGCTCTCCTCTGCCATAATTTCGAGTGTCCTAGAGAAGGGTCACCCCTATGAGCCATTAGCAAACTTTGGACTCTTCCTACCACATTAGGGGCATATTTATGAGTTTGTCACGCATTGCAGTGCAGCAGGTCACCTTGCTGCGCTGCGTGACAAGGAAAGGGAAAAAATGTGCCACTGGATTAAAAATAATATGGTGCATTCTTGCCTTTTCCCCTGCGCTGGCGCTGTTTTGGCTCTTTTGCACCATGTTACAAGGGTGCCTGTGTTGTAAGGTGGATTGTTTTTGGGCAGGGACGGCCACCTCACAAAGAAGGACCTCTTCCTCCTTTGTGAATGTTAAAAAAAAAGTCTGTTGGGCAGCATGCAAGAAACAAAAACAAAAATGTTTTTAAATGCAGCCCTGTTTCGTTTGAGTAAATCGTGTTCCAATAAAAAAAAAGGTAGCTGTCGTGTCCTGCTTTGATGTTGATGTGTTGGTATGTGTGGATGTGTCTTTAAGGTGAGAGTGTGAGCGTGCATGGAATGTCACTGAGTAAGTGACATTCGGATTCGGGAGAGTAGCAGTTGGTCGGCGGTGGAAGTAGAGGTGTATCCTGGCGCTCACCTGTTTATGTATCTTGTTCAATAAAGTATTGAACTACTACAAGGAGTTGTGTCTTCACTACAATTGGCGACGATCGGATGGGATAAGGAGAAGAGAAGCGGCGCGCAAAGGACTTTAAAAAAAAAAAAAACAACGGAAATTGATTTCAGCAAGGTGGATTATATCGTGAATCATCGGACCCCTCCTGCATCGGATTTTTGACATCAAAGACGAGGTTAAAGCAGTGAAAGGAAGTTTGGTGGTACATACGTGCTGGAAAGGAAAGGATTTCGGACAGTTGAGAGGCCCGCGCTGGGAGCGTGATACGATTCGTGGTGAGATTCCAGAATTCTGAGCGTGTGAGCTTCTGACGTAGGAGGTGCGTCCGGACACGTCAGGAGCATGCGCATTGGAAGGTAATCACGCAAGGTCACGCTGCGTGACCCTACGTAGTGGCCATTTTGGAGGAACTGTTTTGGTGTCGGTTGCTTGGCAACATAAGGATACGAGCGCCGAAGAGAAGTGCCGTAGAAAGGGAGGCACAGGGGGTTTGGAGCAGCGGAAAGCAGCGTAAACAGGTGAGGCTGCCGGGGGGAACACCACAAACAAAGTAGTGGAACAAAAGAAGATAAAAAAAAAAAAAAAAAAATACTTCACATTTAAGTTGAAACATGGGTGATGGGGATAATGAAGGAGACCCCACAAGTGTGGAGATAGCTCATCAAAATTACTCTATTAGTAATCCACACACCTTTTGGGCGACAGGAGCGGAACCAAGTATTAAATGGTTAGAATGGAAGGAGTACTTTATAAATTACATTTCAGCGGTGGACGAAGCTGGGAAGATGAAACCTGAACAGAAATAAAGAATACTTTTACATTCATTAGGGCCTATGGGGTTGAAAACCTATTCGAGGATGTCCAAAGTGATAGACACAAATTTAAATACATTTGAGAATGCGATAAAGGATATGGACAAATATTTTGCCCCAAAGGTTTGTATTGGAGTAATTAGGCATAGATTCTTTCAAAGGAAGCAAGCTAAAAGCGAAACTGTGGATGACTGGTTGGATGATCTGAAGAAATTGGCGATAGACTGCAAATTTGGTGACTTACATGATGATTTAATTAGAGATCATTTAGTCATGCACAACAACAATTCACCTCTACAGGACCGCTTATGGGTTAATGGTGATGCACCACTGGAGGACGTTTTGGCCATTATGAGAAAATCAGAAATGTCAGGGAGGTGTGCAACTGTGGTCAAGGCAGCAGAGAAAGAACCGGAAAAGATGACAGAAGGAGTATTCAAAATACAGAGTAAAGCTAAACCTAACGTTCAACGTCCACAAGGGAGATGGACAAATCAACCATTGAGGAACCAGGGGAGAGACTTTAGGACTGAGGAAAGAAGATGCTACCGTTGCGATAGCAAGGAGCATTTGGCCTTTAGCAAAATGTGCCCTGCTTTAAAAAAAAAATGTGGTATTTGTGGATTGTTGGGGCATTTTAGCAAAATGTGTCGTAGGCGCAGTAATGTAAAGTACATTTGGGATGGTGATGAGGAGGATGATAATTGTGAGGACGAATGTGTAAAGAGTGTAAGAGGGAATTTCATGTTGAATATAGAGGATAACTCTATGGATGGGAAACCTATTTGTGAGTTATCTCTAGGTGGGGTTAAGGTGATGGTGTATGCGGATTCGGGGTCACCCTACACAATCATTAATGAAGAAATATGGAAAGAAAAATTTGTTGGGAAGATCGGAAACCAATTAAACAAATCAGATGTAAATCCCATTAGCTATACAGGAGAAAAGATTGACATGTTAGGTTTTAGGTGGTTAACATTCCTTTTTAAGGGAAGGTCCACAAGAGGGAAGTTGTACGTAGCTAAGAGGGGACCGTCAGTTTTGGGGTGGTTCGATCAGAAGGATTTGCATATAATCTTAGACCCTAATAGTGTGGAGAAAGTGCTGATAAATGAGTGAAGTTTTGAGCAAAAGATTTCCTAAGGTGTTTGGGAAAGATTTAGGGGAACTCAAAGGGTTTGAACACAAGATTGTGTTGAAAAAGGATGCAATACCAAAAGTACACAAAGTAAGGCCCATTCCGATTTTAATTAGGGATGAGGTGAAAAAGGAAATACAGAACTTGCTAGGCAAGGGGGTGATTGAAGAAGTGGAGACATCGGAGTGGATTTCTCCGGTCGTAGTTGCCCGCAAGTCCAACGGAAAAATCCGTTTGTGCATAGACTTGCGCCATTTAAACAACAATATTGTGATAGAAAAGTTTCCTTTGCCTAAAATCAATGAGATGGTAGCGTCATTGAGAGGGGCTACGTGGTTCTCTACCATCGATCTATCCGCGGCCTACCATCAGGTCGTACTGGAACCACATTCAAGAAGTTTAACAGCATTTATTACCCCATTTGGGTGTTTCCAATTTACACGAATGCCTTTCGGGCTTGCATCCGCTGCAGCGGTTTTTCAGAAACTAATGCACAGGTTGTTTGGTGATGTGGATGGTGTGCGTTTTTTTCAGGATGACATTTTGGTTGCGGAAAAAAGTAAAGCGGAACATGATAACAAACTGATTCAGGTTTTGGAAACGTTGCAGTCTGTGGGATTAACAGTTGAGTTGACTAAATGTAAATTTGCGCAAAGGAGTGTCTCATATTTGGGACACATTATAAGTGAGGAAGGGGTGAGACCTAAACCTACCTTGGTTGAGAACATTATTAAGTCACCAGCTCCTGTGTCTAAGGAAGAGATAAGGTCGTTTCTGGGAATGGCGGAGTATTGCGCAAAGTTCATAAAGAACTTTGCGTCAAAAGTTTACAATATTCGTTCTCTTTTAAAGAAGAACGTCAAATTTGAGTGGAGCAAGGAGTGTGAGAGAGAGTTTATGGAAGTCAAAGTGGATCTTCAAGCGGTGAATGCCCTTGCCAGTTTTGATCCGAATTTGGAGAGTTTGTTGACCACGGATGCTAGTGACAAGGGGCTTGGTGCTGTGTTGTCACAGAGAGGTAAAGATGGAAAGGAGGAAATTATTCTATTTGCATCTAGGGCATTGTCACCAGCGGAAAGTAAGTACCCGATCATAGAGAGAGAGGCATTGGCGTGTGCATGGGCACTGGAACATTTTCGTGCTTTTGTGTGGGGGAAGCCGGTGCTGATTCGTACGGATCATAGACCATTGGTTCGCATTTTATCTAGTGAGGGTACGGCAGTTGCTTCGGCTAGACTAGCCAGAATTTCGATGAGGATGAAAGAGTTCATTTATAAGATGGTTCATGTTCCGGGAAAGGAAAACGTGGTGGCGGATTGTCTGTCAAGATTGCCCACTCCGTTGGAGGAATGTGTGGATGATCCGTGGGGGAATTGTAGTGTGGCTTTCATACACGATTCTGGTGCATCCGCTATTAGTAAAGGTGAATGGTTGGAGGAGCAGTTAAAGGATGAGGTGTTGGGAAAAGTGTTGGAATATGTTTCTAATGGGTGGCCGAGGAAGGCGGGTGTCACCGGGAGTATGCAATCTTATTGGGAGGTACGGATGGAATTGGTTCTAGACAGGGATGTGTTGTTGAGAGGAGATAGAATAATTCCCCCAACAACGTTGCGTGGAAGGATTTTACAATTATGCCATGAAGGGCATTTTGGGATTGTCAGGACAAAGTTGATTGTGAAGGGCATGTTCTGGTGGCCTGGAATTGACAAGGAGGTTGAAAATTTTGTGAAGAGTTGTTCAGTTTGCTGCTCAGCAGATAAGTCTCTTAAAACACTAAGACCCACTATGAGTGAGGGTTTGATTCCTGAGTTGCCGTGGGATACCATTGCGGTAGACATTTTTGGACCGGTGGGTGAATTGAAAGAGTATGGGTTGGTAGCTATTGATTTGTTTACCAAGTGGCCGGTGGTGGAAATTGTGGAAAGGGCGGACACCCAGTCTGTGTTGAGATTTTTAGATAACATTTTTGTGATGGAAGGGTTGCCGGGTTGCATTCTTACAGATAATGGGGTGCAGTTTCTTTCTATTATGGCAAAGGAGTATTTTAGAAGGTGTGGGATTAAACACAAAACTACTGCGTTGTACAACCCAAGTGGGAATGGTACGGTAGAACGTTTCAATAGGGTAATTAAAGGAGTCATACAGGCTTCAATGAACAAAAATCTGGATTGGAGGATACAAGTACAGAAAGCTGTGTGGTCATACAGAGTTACGTCTCAAGTTCAAGCTGGGTTATCTCCTTTTGTTATGATGAGGGGTAGAACGCCTAGAAGTAAGTTTAATCCAAATTGGTTAGTACAAAGTGAGGTACAACAGTGGTCTCCTAGTGATGTACGGGGAAGGTTGGAAGAAGTGCATTCAAAGGCAAAGGTTTATTATGACAGAGTGCATGGTGCTAAGGAGGTCAATGTTGAGGTTGGTGATTGGGTACGGGTCAGGAAACCTTTCAGAGTCGTTAAAGGAGAGAGTAGATTTGAGGCACCCAAGCAAGTAGTGGAGGTTTTGAGGAATTCTGTGAGATTGAGTGATGGAAGAGTGTGGACATAGCCGTGGTTAGCGGTCGGGATGGAGGTGATCGTATGAGAGATCAAGGAGTAGATTTTGACTGGGTGGAGGATTATTTTGAGAACAGTAATCTACAATCGCAGTTAGCTGCTGAGGAAGCGAGGGATTGTGAGGTGGCTCAGGAGGATAAATTAATTCATGAGGGTGAAGGGAATTCTTCTGTTGTTACGGAGGGGGAAGGGTCTGTGATGCGTCCGCCAGTCATGGTAGCTCCAGCACAGGGAAGCGTCACGGTACCTACACATGGAAGTGCTGTTTCAGGTGAAGGTGATATTGGAAAAAGGAAAAGGATTTTGCCTAGTTGGCTCAAGGAGTATATTGTGTAGTAGTGTTGTTTTTGTTTTGTGTTCCTGGATGGAAGCTGTTATTTTTTTTTTTTTTTTTTTTTTAAACTTTTTGGTGGTTTGTCGTGTTTGTTATTTAGGGGGGGGATGTGTTGTGTCCTACTTTGATGTTGATGTGTTGGTATGTGTGGATGTGTCTTTAAGGTGAGAGTGTGAGCGTGCATGGAATGTCACTGAGTAAGTGACATTCGGATTCGGGAGAGTAGCAGTTGGTCGGCGGTGGAAGTAGAGGTGTATCCTGGCGCTCACCTGTTTATGTATCTTGTTCAATAAAGTATTGAACTACTACAAGGAGTTGTGTCTTCACTACAGTAGCATTTCTTGAAATGTTCATGGCTTTCTGCTGACAATAGTAGGCGATCATCCCTGTGACACCATCCAATCATAGTCAGCCGCAATTTACAACCTAACTCATGAACAGCCGCGGTACGTGCAGGTAGGGGCGATGGGGCCCAGTAAGGGGGGATTCCGAAGGACGATGGTGAGGGAAAATTAAATAAATAAATAATTAATTTTCCCTCCGCGTCGTCACTCGGAATCCCCACTTACACAGCCCCAACGCCCCGCCGCTGTTAAGCGGCTGCTCATGAATATTGATGAGGTAGGTTAGATTACGACCCACTATCATTCTGAATTTTGTGAACCAACATATTAGTGCATAGGTTGGTTCGTAAAGTTCCTTTACATTCACTAAAAGTGAAAATCTGCTAAGCACCTTTCAGTATCAATGACACCATCACTGACTACGCTCCCCAATTGTCTGAATTCACTGATGACGCCCAAGGTCACAGGAGGAACGGCAGGAGGTAGCTGTGATCATCCCTGACTGAATCTAATCACCTACAAAAATGAAACCTGCCACCCTTTACGAGTCTTTTATTGAGGGCAGTTAAAGGGTTGGTAAAGGGCTCGGGCAAGTTCGACCACGTCTCTCAGGAGGGACTAGCCATTTAATTGGACCCATAATTCTGCTGAAGTCTCTGCGCCTCGTTCACAGGGACCCTCATAAAACTCCCTCATATTTCTAACGAGCTGGTTACCACCTACTGTTGTTCTCTCTGTCTCTTTTTAGGGTCCTAATGTCAGGATGCTGCGGCGAACGCGCGCTTAGTAAAAATTACAATCCAATTAAAAAGATGTTTGTAAAATGTGTGGCCTTGCCCCCTCACCATTGTTTCTGCATTTGTTTACAAGCTTCTAAAAATGTGCATGTATCTTTTCAAAATGAGCTTCGGGTTCTGGCCAATATCTGTTCCCTTTTCATATTTTAATTAAATATTATTTGTGTGACTGCAGCTAATTCCTGGCAGCGAATGGCAGACGCTGGGGATTCGACGCGCTCCCCCCAGCCCCCGGCTCAGAGTCAGCTCTGATGAAACTGAGTGAACGGTGGTGGGCGTCAGAGAGAAGCTGTTGTTATAAGGATGAACTACTCCAAGGTAGTAAAGGCGGAAAGAATATGAGAAAGATAGAAGCAAGAGGGATAAACAGGTTGAAACGTGAGTGGTAAACGACAGCATCCTTTTATGAGTTAGGAGCTTCATGCGAATTCTTTGATGTCGTCAGAAATCTGAGGTCCTTTAAATGATTCTTTCTTGTGTGTAATCCTTTCCACCAATGTCTTTGCATAAACCTCTACTGTTTTTTAACTTTTTCTCTAACCCATTTCTAGCTAGTGGGCTTTCTACCTTACCCAGGAAGGTGAGATTGTTTTAAATCCCCCAATCTTCCATTTGGGGGGGACAGAAACACTGTTCTGGTGCTTCAGGGTGGGGGATAGGCCCTATACCTGGTTGGACCGAAGTGTACCATTTTTTTTTAAATGTGACACCTTGTAATCTTTCTGCCCGACGGGGGGTAGAGGTAGGAGGGTACACCACCTGGCCAGCTCCCCAGGGGGCAGAAAGGCTGTTGACGGCTGTAGGAGTGGGGATTAAGGCCTGAATTCTGAATGGGTTAGTTGACACTCCATTTCTTGTTTATAAATTTAAAAAGGCCTGGTGTCTAGTGCTCCTTATGCCCCCCACCTCCGAGTAGGGCAAAGTCAGGTAAACCTGCAGTCTCCCCAGGGAGGCAGAGGGATGGTTGGGACCTTTAGGGGTGGGGGTACATCTTGATGCTAGAACGGCTTCTAGTGGCCTTTCTGCTTACCTGGGGGAAGGTTGGAGGTAAACTTTCAATCTGCCCAAGTAGGGCAGGAAGCCTGTTGGAGGTGACCCGATATCTTGACGGCCATTCCCTACCTCATTTCTTTTTTTAAAATAAATATAGAAAGCCTATTGTCTAGTGGGTTTTCTCCTCCATGCCACCAAGAGAGCAGGTCAGTAGTGGCTGGTTTGTTTTCAAAGTGGCGGGGTGGAGGGAGAGGCTGGGACAGGGACGAACAACCCAAGCCTGAGGCTGCAGTGCAAAGCGACAGAGCCAGAGAGGAACGTTGGAGCATTTTGCTCCAACATTCCTCTCTGGCTCTGTCGCTTTGCACTGCAGCCTCAGGCTCCCAGAATCCCCGGGCCAATCCTGACGCTGCATGAAAGCAGTGTTATGATTGGCCTGTGTGCTGATGATTTGGGCTCCCACGGAGACTGGGAGCCTCTGCCTGCTGGTCTCTCCAACCTAGCAACGCAGCTGGGTTGGAGAGAGCCTCAGTATGCATGAGGGTTGGGCCGGCCTGAGACAGCTGTCCAAACCATCATGCGCACTGACAACCAGTGCACCTACAACTGCTCCTCTGCCTGTCTTCTCCCTGGCCCCGCCCCCTAGACAACGCTATGGAACAAATAAAACCATAATATACACAGGTTTATTATGGTTTTCTTTTTCTTTTTTGGGCTGCTGGCAGGGGTTGGGGGGCGACGCTCCTCCACCATAGCGGAGGGGCTGCCCCTGGAGCAGATTGAGGGTAAATCCCCTAATTTGCCCGCCAAGGGGGCTAGAAAGAGTGTAGTAGACTTTTGGGTTGGGTAAAGCCCGAATATAAGTATATGTTTTGGAGCTTTTATTGCACAAAATACAGTCGTATAACGACTCATATATGACAGCGAACCATGAACTATGGAAAATATTTCACAGTTGTCTGGATATATAGATATGATCATGATGACACCTCCAAACCACTTTCCAGAGCTAAAGCATTGTCAGGGCTGCTAGGTTTATGCAGCATGGTGGACCAACTTATGTATACATAAAGAAAACAAAGTGCAATATGGTAACTCTTTACAGACAGAGCTCTGTGCTTACAATGTTTATGTTCACAAGCTGGGGAGAGAGAGCTTTTAATGCTCAAACAGCAGCGCTGTCATTGCCAGCATTTTTTTTTTACCGTCACTGGAAGACAGTCGAAATGCTGTGCTGAACATTTGCTTTATTATTTTCAAAGAGCTGCTAAATCTCCTGCAAATAAATTCAGCAGTAGGAGTTACGGGAAATAATTCAGAATTTAGATTTCTTTCCTTTGAAGTCTAAGCTTTCAAACCACTGACAGATAAACATTATGGAGTGTTACCTTGTTAAAAGAAATATATATATATTTTTTTTAGTCAAGGATTTAACCTTGTATGAAAAATATTTTGCTCATGCAACGATATTATGTAGAAGAGGTATTAAAGTTAATAGTTGGATTTATCCATATATCCTCACTACTCTCAAATGAAACAATGTTTACAGCATCTCTTTGCACTTAAGCGCGTTTGCACATTTATTGCTAACTGTTGCACATATTCAAAGCCATTGGAAGTATTGTGTTATTATACAGGGTATATTGAAATATAACATTTTTAATTTTTTAGTTTTATATTTTATAATCTGATGCACAAACATTATAAATGTTTCTATGGGCTAATATCATAGTATGTCTTCCATCTCTTTCGACAAACCAGTCACATGATCGGTTTTTGTTATGCACTGTCACTTTATAAACTGTGGTCTCATTGGTTCACGTTGTCATGTGATCAAGGCTTGGAGGAGCCGAAACGTTATGGCGGCAAAACTGCACGAAATAAAATAATCAGCACTAACTTGGTTGGTCTGTGTCCGTGTATGCTGTTACAGTGGCGAAGATTCAGCTGCGGCTCATCTGCGGAGTACTTTTTATATATGTATATATACACACACACACATCACACACACACACATATGTAAAAACTCTACGTTGCACGGCAAGAGTGCGCACCCCAAACATTTGATTAAAAGTATACCCTACGTAGAGTTCATCAGGTGAAAAAGAATATGCAGCCCTGAGGCGGAAGCCATCGGGTGCCTATCAGAAGCCTTAGAGAGATTCCGCAATAGAGGGTATGATGAGAAAACTCTACAAGATGCCACGAATAAAACTAAAACAAGATCTAGGAAATCTTTGTTAAAGAGAAATACTGTAACTAGATCCACAGAACTAGACGCAGAATCATCTAAGACAGTAGAGGAAAATACCATAAGACTCATTACAACATACAGTGGCCAATAAAGACAGATCAGGACCATTGTTAACACCAATTGGCCAATTTTGCTTACAGATAGTGTTATGGCTATGCAGTTACCAAGAAATGCAACTTTCACATTCAGACGAGCAGCCTCCATGAGGACACAACTTGTCAAGAGTAGCCCTGAGATAGGCCAAGATAGTACTTGGTTAAAACCGAAACCAGGTTTTTTCAAATGTACCTCGTGTCGGGCATGTAGGTTAGGGATTAATACTAACTACACTACACCGTTTAGCCCAAGACAGATAGCTATTACCGGCAAGTACAACTGCCGCACAGAATATGCTGTATACGTACTGGAATGCACCTGCGGCTTGAGGTTCGTGGGTAGTACCAAGCTGCAGGTGCATGTCAGAATCCTCCAGCATCTCAGAGCTATTGTCAATAGTGATGCATCGTACCCAGTGGCTCACCATTTCAAAGCCGTACACAGGAATGATCTTAACTGCCTGAAGTACTTTGTAATCAGAGCCATCCCAAAACTACGTATAGGAGGCAATAGAGAACGCATGCTCAGGCAGCTAGAGTCACACACAATATTAGAATAAAATAGCAAAACACCAATGGGTTTAAATAACAACGAAGACCTTCACAACTTTTTATAAAATGTTTTTATAAAATATTTTTATAAATATTAATATAAACTTTTTGATATGAATTAATCTTTTATAAGGGATTTGGTGGAATTTTTTATGAGGTATTTTTTTGAAGTATTTTATGAAATTTTTAATGGAATTTTAACACTCTGAACAGGGCCCACAGAATTATAATACTAATTCTAATTAATGAGGTTAGAGCAGTCATTTAGATTCTTTATGAAATTAGTTTGTTAGTGCCATCATCAGTACACGGAGGGTTTATCTGATTCAACGTGGTAGAGCATATACTAACGATAAGTGATAATAATGAGAATAGTATTTAGTTACAAAATACACAAAATATAGAATACGGTAGCAGAACAGCAGCCCACGAGACCTTTCTTTTAACTAATAAAAAACAACAAAAAAATTGTATTTTATGATATAAGGATATCAGGTGACATTTATGTACATTTTGCACAGTTAAGCACCAAGCACTTTTTTCATGCACTTAGGCACTTATGGGTAAGCAGCTTTACACAATAGCACATTTGCACAAGGGAGCAAGTGAATTAGGCAGAATTTGCACATAAAGAACGGTTATGAGATTGATAATAGGAGACGTTCCAAGACAGTAATTAACGTCTGAAAATTTAAGATTGATTGGTACCCAACAGAGGGGATCTCACTACAATAATGATGCATTTATGCAGTTAGAAAGTGATGTTGAATTACTAGATCCAACCCCCAGTCAAAGAATGATGTTGTTGCAAATTGTTAAAATTGCTGAATACATTATTACTACTATTAGGTACAAAATGGATATTTTATGCACATATATGTATTTAATTATATATTTATATATTTAGTGTGCTTTGTCTCATGGAAAAACATATATGCAAATACATATTATTGTTTTTTTCATTAGTAGAGGGACAGTCTCCTCGTCTTGCAAAATCGAGATTATGCCATTTAATAGTCTGCTTACTATGCCTATGCTCCAGTATGTCACGTGAGGAGATCACATGTTATGTTTAAATAGTGGCATTGTATAGCGTTTCGTAATGTGAGCAAGGTCACTTGGTGACCAAACCACATAACTATGTTCTGGCAAGGGTAAATAAATAATTATTGCAAGATAAGAGGAGTTTGTGCTCTGTTCGGGACCGTCGCAACAGGGACGGCAAGGGCGAATCCAGGAATCTGATATATATATATATATTTATAAAATGCAATTTCCCCATGCAATTTCCATACAGATTTTTGAACAGTGCTAGGCAGAAAGCTAGAAAGTGTGCTTTTTGTCAATTGGTGTGAATCTGTTCAGTAGTTTTTGAGACATTAAGGTTAAAAATGTAGTGATATCTGGACGCTTGGGTTCGTGGGACTCTCGTGGGGCTCTCGTGGGAGTCCCTTGAGATGTAAGCTCAAATAATAGAGGGATCTTGTTGGCCAAAATGGCTTTATTTAACAATTAGCTGCCTAACTCCCACGAGAGTAAGAAGCTCCTGTAAGTCCCATGGGAGCTCACACTCTGATTGACTGGCCACAACGCAAAGAGAAATATTGTCACTCCATCCCTATGTCCTGATAATTTTAATAAATGTACAAGAGGGCAGGGTAAGGGTAGCACGCCTGCCCTAGACCTTGTGAGGGGTGTCCCAGAGCAACCTTCCCTGGGGTAAATAGACATTAAGCGGTTGCCTAAAGGCTATGTGCAGCGGGTGTTTGTATAGTTACGTAAGGTAATAAAATATGACTTTACGTTAAAATAACTTTAGAAATTCACTGAAAAAAACAAAGGTTAAAGTGATGTTACAGTTTGTTGAAAATAACAGTTTTAACATAACATTTTCACAAAAAAAACACTGAAAATCACCACTTATGCAACTATAAGTTGCTCCCTCACTATGTGCAGCTTATGACCTCATATATTACATCACACTGTGACATAATTGATAACATCACTGATGACATCTGAAATAACATCATTGATGACAACACTGTCCCCTTATTGTGCCATCCCCTAGTGTACCAAAGGAAAGCATGGCTTCAGGCCCTCATTGGATTTTTTAATAGTTTTTTTTGTCAATTACATTTTACTGCATTTTTATAGATTGTGTTTTTTAGGTCTCGCGTGCGTTGCAGCGCAAAGTGCTGCTCCGCCTCCACGAGAGATTTTGTAGGAGAGGATTTTCAGAAAAGGGCTTTAATCCCCGCCCCTCATTTCCATTGGCTGGCGTCACCGTTTATGCTAAACGGTGGCCTGCTATTGGAAATAAGGGCTTTCTGTTCACGCCCTTTGTCTCTGAGCCGGACTGGCTCGCCTGCTTTACGGCTGTCGTGAAGCACTATCTTATCTTTATGGGGCCATGTGTTTAAACACATGGCCCCATAAAGACAAGAGATACCCATGCTCCGGCGAGTGAGGGTTGCTTCCCAAATAAATCTCAGCCACAATGATGTTTGATAGGGGAGTTTGAGAGCAGCAGAAGTTTTATCAGCCAGCAGCAGCAGGCGAGCTCGCCGCGAGCGGAGAAGGGAGGCCCAGGCACTTCCTGTGACGAGCCATCTGACGCAGGCTGGCCTGCTGGGAGGTTATTTCTAGTCTGAATGTGCGCGCTGCCTGCTGCACGGCGCATCCCGGTCTTTCTGACACTCGTGCCTCTCTTTCCCCATGGACGCAGAGGCGGACAGAACTTCGGTGAGTTACTGCCAAAGTCTGCGCGTCGACTGACGCATTTCATTATGTGTTGTGTGTATCCGAAAAGCCCTTGAAGTTGGATCCCGTGCAGTTCTATGTTACGGTATCGGCTAGTGTAGTGTGTTAAGGCGAGTTGTGTGGGTACCAGTGCAGTCATTTCAGAGCCTGTGTTTAAAACCACACTAAGCTGTGTGTGAACAAACGTTATATTTTTATAGCTGTCAGTCTTTTCTGTGATCCCGTGGCAGGCTGGCAGCGGAAGGTCTGGGAAAAGGGGCACGTGCACCCAACTTGTCCATAACAGACAGACCCCTGTTGTCACAAGCGTGCACCACATGTGCCTTGCGCTGGCCCTCGAGATTGTTCATCGCTTCTATGCCAGTGCCTACTTGAGTTAAACATGCTGGCCAAGCTTTGCACGTGTGTTGTCTTCGGACAGTAGAGGAACACACACTCCCATACCTTTGAAACAAAGTACACAGAGCGAAATGAAATAGCCGAAAAGGGAAGTGAGTCACATGTACACATATCCATACACTAGTACGTACTCAACGTGCCCATACACGTATGAGGACGCGCGCACATAACCACCACCACCACCGCTCCGAAGGGCCAAATACGCAATTCATCTTTCTTAACATTTGCTTATGTGTATCCTGAGACAATAGCAGTTGCTGGTTTTTGGCCACTTGGGAGTGGTGCTCCCAGTTCACTAAAGCGAAACTGAAAAACGTCAGTAGTATGATGGCCACCATTACGCAACCAGAAGAGAACAGGAATGTTATTTTATTCCTTTTAATTTTCCGCACTGGTGGATCGTATCAAAGTAAAACACACATTTGAGGAAAGGCATCGGGTAGAATGCAACACAGTTGTTGATCAACGTGGATGGATGAAATGTAATTTGTCTGCCGCATTTCTCCTGGATACTTTTCTGCACAAGTGGTCACCATAGTAGTTTGGCAAAAAAGTAATTACCAGATTAAACATGATTTGCCTGGAAGTCTTATACTCTCTCTGGCTCATCATGTGACCAGATGCGCAGGCCTTCAGAAGCCAGTACTAATAATGACTCCTCTTTAGTCCACACTCGATCGCAGTTTGGTGGCACAGTAAATGAAAGGTGCTTGCATGTTAGCTAACTCAGTGGTGCTTCAATTCTGGACTTTTGGATGTTGACTGGGCGGCCTTGTCAGGGATGGAACTTGTGCCCACCATGCTGCAGACAAGTTATGCATCATAGCACTTCATTCTTTACCTTCAGTTATAGGATGATATCCGGGCTGCCAAACATTGATATTCACAGGCAGAGGAGGGTTAGCATTTGACGATTACATTTTTGTCGGTGGGCCTTAACTCTACATAGCGGTCTTCACAATGGCACTGAGCCCTTGCACGTTTTTCACTTACGGACAACTCCCAGATAAACATAATCTTTTCTTTCAAAGGAGGCCTTGGCCTACCTTCTTTTAAGGTCTACTGAGTGATTACAATATGCACTATTGTATTCCATGTGTATAGCATGCTTTAGAAAGGTAAACAACCTCAGATTTTGCTCAATATCCTGATCTGCTGTGTTAAACAGTGCCACTTCTAAAAGGTTTGTTCCATACCCGTTGTTTTTATTCTTGTTCAGACTATGCAATTGGATAAGTCGATTTTTTGGAATCCTTGTTTTTATTTTGCAGTAGCTAAACTCTGCGGACATTACAGCAAGATTATATTTTCGAATAAGTTAAACATCTCGTTAAAGAATTAGAGATTTAAAGTAATGTCCGTTAACGTAGGAGTCTGTTATTATATAGCTTAACAGCCCCTGAGCCTCTAAACAGTGGGGCATTGCTCAGAACACCTCCCTTAATACAGATCAAAAATTAAAGAAATAGTTAGGTCCGCAAAATACCCAAAAGTGAGTTTTTATTACAAAAATATCTTGCCAACTTTAATTATAAAAGGAAAATCAACGAAACAGTTTTATGTATTTTTTTCATATATTGTAAGCTAAAAACGTTTTGTTGAACTTTTAAGGTATAGCTCAAAATGTTGGAGAGTTGCTATTATACATACAATTCTGTTAATATTTTTTTAAGACAGTTGTGCTGTTGTATTTTCTTTTCAATTTAAGAAATAAGAACTGGTTGCTGCGATCATACTGACATTGGCATTGTTTTTATAGCGTGTTTTTTGTGTCAAGGCACAACTTTACGTTTCAATGTTACATAGACACAATCACACCTCACTATTGCTGCTGAGCCCTGCAAAACGTCTTTAAACTGGAGTGAGCCTGTTTGTACTACAAGAAGAGAACGATGACCCGGTGTTGAAAAGGTCAGCTCCAAGGATCTTTCTGGAAGATTTTACAGGAGGTACAAGTTTGAGTACATAGTGTAGGAGTAGCAGTTGATGAAACCTTTTGTCATGGAAGACACATGCACGGCCAAAAGTTATTTAAACTAGCATTGAAAATGCAGTAGGTCTCACCTTTGATTAAGTTAAAGCCATTTGCTTTGCTAATGGTATTGTATTCTAGCTTTGCATTATTTAGTGTATATTTGTGATATGTTGTAGTTGTATGTAGTTAGAATTGCTTTGTTAGCTGTGTAGTAGTTTAAAGCATAGCGTTAGTGGGAAAGAGCAGTGTTTCAGATTTGGGAGGCGAATGAACAGAAAAATTGTATGTGTTAATTTCATATAGTGAGGATTACAATAGCATGAGGCAGACGAAAGGAGCGAGGGGAGAGAAAATATATGCAAATATATGCACATATCCCAAATATACACTAAATAATGCAAAGCTAGAATACAATACCATTAGCAAAGCAAATGGCTTTAACTTAATCAAAGGCGAGACCTATTGTATTTTCAATGCTTGTTTTTACTGTGCTGTTTACGACTTTTTGATTGTTTGGTACTTCTAAATGCCTTATACATTTTGGTTAAGGTAAGCATGTCTGCTTTGTGGGATAGCTAACAGGGGCTGTGGTCAGGTTTAAATTATTGAAACCTTTGTCTGGACCTAACTAGTGACTTTTTTTTACTTGTGGTGGACACCAATTCAACCCAAATAATAAACCGCTTTCTTACAGTTGTTTTTCCAAATCAAGTAAAGAAAACCTTTAGATGTCTTTAATTTGTTTTAAATGGTTCTTTTCAGAGCCACCTTTATTGGTTTAAAAAGTTACAATATTTGATGTTTTTATATATGAGTCAGACTGAGAGAGGGTGATTGAAAGAGCAGGACTCTTAGCCATGCACAACACAGATTGTCGGCAGGGCTTGGCCACCAGTCAGGCCTTGCTCCCAACCTCCCCCAAGCGGCCTACATTTGATCTACATAGCCTTCAAATATGCATGAGGTAGTGGCCACAGAGCCTGAGCTCACACTGCTGTGGGCAGCCAACTTCTGTTGCGCCTAGACTTCAACCACATGTAGCAGGGGTTGGCCACTGCACCTGGCTCATGGCTAGGTCATGTTCCCAACTCTCTGTGGGGGTTGGCTGCAGGGCAAGGGCTCCAGCCACACCCTGTCCCAAACCCTCACTGGAAGCAAAGTTCCCCTGCACATTGGGTTTCACTGTGTTTTTGCGTGTGTGTGTTGGTTCGAGGAACAATGTTGAATCCTCAGTGGCATCTGTGGATCTGGTTTTGGATGTGTGGACCCTGCCAATAGGCCAATGTGTGTCCTTAAATGTTGGTGTGTGTTTACCGTCTTATGTCCTGTGAAGCTTGAGCTTCAGGACCCATGGAGCTCATGTTGCTGTGATCAGGACCCCAAATTCGGCTCCCTGAACCCCATGGGAAAATCTGCAGGATGAGTCCCTTTTGGGACCCCCCATGTGGTGAGGATATTCTCACTGTGCCTGTCAATTTTATTTTCAGAAAGTGGGGAGTGAGTCCCCCACATCATGTAATAGCAGCCGCTGCATTTTCTCCGAGTGGCAGCCACCCAAGACTGAATGCAGATCCATGAACCCAAAATGGGTGACAGAAGAAAAAGCTCATTGTCCAGTCAGAATCAAGTATTTTGCTATGTTTTTTTCATTTGTCGAGGTTCAAGAAAGCGTGCTCACAAAAATAAACAGGCCAGATCACTCTAAATTGAACCTCTTCCTGCCCGACCTTCTTTTAAAAATGCTAATTCCTCAAAAAACAAACATTGGCATAACCAATAGGTCTCACCTCTGGTACCTTATAGCCAGAGCATTTGCATATGCTAATGTTTTCAAGCTATGTTGTAGAGCATTGTGGCTGCTGTGCAGCATGTTGAAAAGTTATAATAAAAAAGTGTTAAACTGTACAACTGAATGACCCTGTAAAAAAAAGAATTAACAGAAAAACTGTCTTCTAGTTTTTTTGTCCTTACAATGCTGCCAACGTCTTCCTGTCTGTTCTATTGTTTGTTTGTTATTCCTTTTTTTTAGGTCGAGCCTGGGCAGCACATGCGCTGCTCTGTGAGGCATGCTGTATTCAAGTATGGATTTGAACCTCTGCCCCCTCTCTGCCCATATTTGTCATTGGCTTGTGTCATTGTCCTTCGTATATGCTGGTTTCTGATTCAATAATAGGCTTCTTAGTCCCTCCTTAGTACCGCCTTTCCTTTATTTGTAACCTCCCATTAGAACTGGCCACTTTACTTCTGTTGTTACATGGTATGTCTTATTTAGTCTTTAAGCACTATTTTCTTTAAAGAGTTTCTCCAACTGCAGGCACGACATGCTTTCCTGCAACATTCAGCGCGCCATGCACAATTTCAGTTTCCAAGCAGCACGGGACAATGGCGGCTGCTTCTTTGAAATGAAATAGGTCTCGCATTTACAAGAGTTTGAGCTATTGGCATTGTAAATGACAATACCTTTTATTTACGTTATTTATGTGTTAATTATCAAAACAGATAAATTAAAGGTGTTGTCATTTACAATGCCAATAGTTTAAACTCTTGCAAATGCGAGACCTATTGCATTGCAAATGCTTGTTTGTTATGGGGGGAGGGAGGAGGATGGAAAATAGTACCTGAATTACAGCACAAGTCAGACGGACACTAGGGGAGAATCAACAGATACCAGATTCCGAGGGCAAACTGAGGTGGTGCTGAGTGATACTGAGGTGGTGGTGTGCTTGTGCGGAGGTGATGCTCAGGTGGTGCTAAATGATACTCAGGTAGTGCTGAGTGATGCTGAGGTGGTGGTGTGCTGGTGGGAGGTGATGCTGAGTGATGCTAAGGTGGTGCTCAGTGATGCTGTGGTGCTCGGTGATGCTGAGGTGGTGGCGCTGCACTGGTGCTCAGGTGGTGCTGAGTGATACTGAGCTGGTTCTGTGCTGAGATGATGCTACACTAATGCTGAGGTGGTGTTGCGATGATGCTGAAGTGGTGCTGCATTTGTGCTGAATTGCTGTTAAGGTGCTGCTGCGCTGGTGCTGAGGTGGGGCTGTGCTGGTGGTGGTGCACTGATGGGAAGGTGGTGTTGGGCTGGTGCTGCACTGGTGTTGAGGTGGTGCTTCGCTGGTTTCGAGGTAGTGCTGCTCTGACGCTGAGTTGGTGCTGCACTTGTGATGGTGCACTGATGAAGAGGTGGTCCTGTGGTGATGCTGAGATGGTGCTGTGCTTATGCTAAGATGGTGCTGTGGTGATGCTGAAGTGATGCCGAGTGATACTGAGGTGGTGCTAAGTCATGTGGAGGTGGTGCCTAGTGATGCTGAGGTGGTGGTGCTCAATTGGTGCTGAGATGGTGCTAAGCTGGTGCTCAGGTAATGCTGAGTGATTGAGCAGTGGCGGCTGGCATGACTCTCAGGTGGTTGGGTGGGCGTGGAAGGGAAAATGAAAAGAGTAACTTATCTTGCCGCCGGCCTGGTCCCGCATCTCTGCTCCTGGTCTCCTTGTGCACATTGAGAAAAAGGAAGCATGACCCACTGACCAATCACAACACTGCAATGCAGCGTTGTGATTGGTAAGCACCCAGGTTCCCTTAACCAATCACAATGATGCAATGCAGCGTTGTGATTGGTTTTGAGCGATCTGGTTGGATGCTCAACCAGGGAATGGGGGCCTGGGCTTGTTCTCCATGCAGGCTGTAATGCAGGCTGCGCGGAGAACGGGGAAAGTGTGCATGACTGGTTTGAGCGGCCCGAGAGGGCCTACCAAACAGTCATTGTGCATTTAGGAGTGGGCAAACCACTCCTCCCCTGCCCTGCTCCAAGAGCATTGCTACACTGACGATATTCTCTTAATCCGGAGAGGAAACCAAGACACCCTACTACAGTTCCTTGACTGTCTGCATCCTTGCCAACCACCCCTCAAATTCACGGCTGATTCCAAAGAGAACAACCTTCCTTTTTTGGACCTCACATTACAGGTCGAGGATGCAAAATAGGCACAGCTCTTTTCAGAAAACCCACAGAGCGTAATGCTCTTCTATTATATTCCATTTTCCATTCATGGGGCTTGCACAATGGTTTGCCTTTCGGATAATTTCTCTGCATGCGCTGCATCTGCAAATGGAGGAAGGATTACTTCTGTGAAACAGCCATACTCACGGAAAATCTCATCTTACGTGGCAATCCCAAAAGATTGGTTACCAGACCCCTTAAATGCACCTGGTATAACCATAGTGGAACCTTGCTCACACCTAAAGAGAAAAAGAAGAATACCCAAATTTTCCATCCAGCAACAAATCTCCAAAACATCAAAAGAAATTGGAAAACCTTGACTACCCTAGACATTTACCAGGAACCACCTTTGTTCTCCTACTGCAGGGGTCGCAACCTAGCACACGCCATAACCTGGTCCAAAGGAGCCAACAGAGAAGAATCCATCACATCCGCCTGGGGCTTGCCCCCCACAATGGGCCACTCCAATTGCCAGAGGTGTCTCGCGAGCTCCACATCGCTCAACACCAAAGACTTTCAATTTTATGAACACCTATACCCACTAAAATCCTTCACCAACTGTAGATCCTGGAATGTCATCTATGCCATACCATGCCAATGCAATCTCTTCTACATAGGACAAACCCCCCCAAATGATTAAGGACCGTATAATCCAACACTGAAGTCGAATCAGATGTGGAACACCAAATGCTCCCCTTGTACTACATTTCCAAGAAGCTGCAGCAACTTCTCAACAGGTGTGAGTGTAGGTGGATAGCCTGCTGCAATACTGTTGAAATGGTTTGAACTCTTTAGATGAGTGTAATAATACCCTGGCTTGTTAAAACAATCACTATCCCTCACAACTCATCATGTAAGACCTACCCTATCATGCTCATATGCTCCTGTGAATTTGTTATGGTTTTATGTAGTTCTTTGCATCTTGCAATTCACCCTCTATTTGGGGCTCACACACACTTTATTGGATTGTCTATCACAACCGTTGGTTCTGAGATCACTAATGTACAGTTACCGGTCTAAATTGTAATTACATTACAGCTTGTCCTCAATTGTTTTCTGCTTTCATGGTAGTTTGTGATCAATAATGTACTTTTGCCCTCTAAATTGTAATTACATTACAATATGGACTCAATTCAATTCTCTAAACCATATCTGAATAGACATGTGTGCCCCTACGCTCTGTATAAACTATCATTTTGCTCAAATAGAATGATTTCCATGCTTCACTTTTCCTTTCCTCCTTAAATTCATACCTCCTCCTTGCCTTTGCGTTCTCCGTCTAGTCTTTTTCACCTCTGATCCCCTTCACCACATGTTCACGTTTCACGCTGACATGTCACCGCTGGCTCTCAATAACTTAGCTCCTTCACTTCCGACCCGGCTTTACCTAACGGACTCACGCCGTTACAACAGCCAATTATCTCGTTGCCCCACCTCTGCCCAGGGATTCATTCCCCACGGGACCACTTCCCAGAATCACGGGTATCCCCTGACAGGACGCGATCCCCCAATTCACAGTTAGTCACCATACCTTACATACCCAAATACCTTCACTTTATTCATTACTGCACCAAGATTACAACTCTTCCCTCCCCCGACTTTTTCAGATGGACGCTCCGTGAAGGTTTCCTGACTATCAACCTCTGCCGAAGTCACCCAACAACACTGGTTAATTGCCCTTAATCCTGGACCCACTTACCCCAAGGGGCTCCAGCCAATCACCGCACACCCAGTAAGTTTTGAGTTTCCTGCGTCTCCAGCAGTTGTCCCATGTCACCGCACTACCCCACCCCAATCGCTCTTTCCTTTCCCACAAATGGATCCTTGACGCTTCGGGCTCGGGATCACTTCTCCTCCACCTCCGGGATCCATCCGCATTGAGTAAGTTTCCCCGCTTTTCAACACCTCAAGACTGGTTCTCCTTGCTCGGTCTCTCCCTCATGCCCCTCTTTCCCTTCCAGCTCCCACTTCACGCACTTCTTATAACTCCGGACGCAGTGAGCTTTCCTCCAGTGCCCAACACATCTGGTCTTGATTCTTCCCACCCCCAGGTCAGTTCTCAGCCCTCTGCTGCAACCGATCACTTCTCCCTTGTCTCTGAGCCTAGACACAGTTTAATTTTCTTCTAGTGCGGTACCCAGCCCAATTAATTAGTGCTATTACAGCCTTGCCTGTTGTAATTATCCCTCTTTTGCTCATTCTTTTGCCATCATAGCCTTTCCCTTTTCTCCTTTAAACTATTCTCTTAGTCCAATATTGAGTGTTTTTATTCTCCCCTTACAGCACTGTTCCCTAACTAACTGTAACCTGCTCCTGATGATGGCCTAACGTTGTATATAGGCCGAAACACTGTCGACTTTCACAGTATAATTTACAGCACCTTTCTCATGACTGGCCACCTAAATTATCTTGTACTAACAGCATTCATTGTATGGGCATCACTACGAATACACTTTGTATATATAATTAATTTAGTTTACACCCTCACATGTCACCAGCGTCATTCACTCCTTCACAAGCACTTGTAAACAGCATAACACAGGTTACGTGACATTCAATGTAACACAGTCCTTTTTTGACTTTGAATATATGACTAAATATATGAAAAAGTTTCTCATTTACCATATGTCTCTGCAATTTAATGTCTCCCTGCTCCCCTTTTCTTGCTCACAGCAATTAATTGTGCTCCCTTAGAAATTGCTTGTTAAACGATACCCTCAGAGACACTGTTGAATGCTACACACTATGCTACACACTGCTCCAAGAGCGGAGCAGCCCCCTCCACCCACCTGCCCGAAAAGCAGCAGGAAGCAGCATGAAATGATAATTACGCAAAGTTATTATCATTTTATGTTTCTGCTTCGCACTGCTTAAAAGCAGTAGGGCGATGCTGCTCCACCATGGTGCTGTGCTGAGGTGATGCTGTGCTGATGCTGGGGTGGTGCTGCGCTGATGCTGAAGTGGGGCTGCGTTGGTGCTGCATTGCTGCTGATGTGCGGTAGCGCTGGTGCTGAGGTGGGATGGAGGTGGTGCTCAGGTGGTGCTGAGTGATACTGAGGTGGTGCTGAGTGATGCTTAGGTGGTGCAGAGTGATGCTTTGGTGGTACTCATGTTTTGCTTTACTGGTGCTTAAGTGGTGCTGAGTGATGCTGAATTAGGGCTGCGCTGGTGCTGATGTGATGTTGCACTGGTGCTGAGGTGGTGCTGTGCTAATGCTGAAGGGGTGGCTGAGTTGCTGCTGAGGTGGTGCTGCACTGGTGCTGAGTTGGTGTTGCACTGATGCTATGGTGGGGCTGAGTTGGTGCTGAGCTTGTGGTGGTGCACTGATGCAGAGGTGGGGCTGTGCTGATGCTGTGGTGGTGTTAAATGATGCTGAGGAGATGCTGTGCTCATGCTGTGGTTTTGCTGAGTGATGCTGTACTGGTGCCGCACTGATGCTAAGGTGGTGATGCTGCCCTAATGCTAATGTTGTGCTGCGCTGGTAGTGAGGTGGTGCTGCACTGGTGCAGAGGTGGTGCTGTGCTGAGGTGGTGCTTTGGTGCTGATGTGGCACTGCGCTGGTGCTGAGGTGGTGCTGCGCTGATTATTATTTGAATAGGTCGAAACGCCGTCGACTCCACAACGCTATTTGCGGTTGTCAGAGGGTCATTCGAAAAATATGAAATTGTACTTGCATTTGTTTAAATCATATGTTTGACCCTTACAAATGATTGTGTTTACTGTTTTTTACGCCGCCTCACGTTTTTCTCTAATCACTTGTGTCACTGTGCCGTTCACCCACACCAACACTTTCAGTGCACAATTGGTTGTCATGGTTACTGCAATCTAATTGTATCGTAGTGCTGTTATAACTATGTGCAAATAACAACCCAACCACTCTACCTTAGTCTCCCTCACCCTTTCTTTCCCCTCCTGTGTGATTGAGACACCTTTTTACAAACAGTCCTTTCCGAATGACATACTGGTTGAGACATTGTGTTTTTTGTTATACAGCTTACCCGGTCTCAACTGGGGTAACGGGTTTACTCCTGTATTTTGTTTCTTCAAACATTAGATACAGCATGCGTCGAGAGATAGCGCATGCGCTGTCTAGGCGAGACCTAAAAAATATTAGATTTACACCAGACCAAGTAGAGGCACGTCCCTAAGTAAGATTCTAGGTTCATGCAAAGTTTGGTGTAATTCCGTTTAGGTGTTTTTTTCTGTACTGAGGAGCATAGAATCCTGTTGGAGTTAAAATGGGAAATTTTGGTTTTGGGAAGTCCGCACCCTTGTTTTTCGGTCCCCGCTTAACGGATCTCCACAAACTTGCAATGAACAACCCAGAGGGGATGTACTTTTGTTATTGGAAAGTTCGTGCAGACTTATTGTAAAGTGATAAAGTTACTAGCAAGGCGAAAAAAATATTTTCACTGGAAACTTTGATCAAACCATTACTAGATATAGGTACATATATACACATAAATTAAATGTGCGTCTGTGCTGCTATTTGTACAGCACACACACACACCAGGAGCTACATCTGTGCCTGACGCTGCACCCTGAACATTATGCATAAAGACACCTCAAGAGTACAGACCCAAGGCAGTGATTCATATAAATGCTCACAGTGGGAGGGCGTTAAATCTGCTACACATAAGCATGTAATGGATTGTGGTAGCTATGGAAACTAAACAGGGGGGCAAGAAATGGGTATTAAAAATATCCCTTTGTTCCTTTCCTTTGTTCCTACCGCATACTTCCTTATGTTCCCCCGTCTGTAGGAGACCTCTCTGCAAGGGCAGGTCTCACACCCGACACTGGAGAACTTGCCCCTGTCTTGCACATGGTTTTGTGACTCATTAACTTTGGCTGTGCAAGAGTGAGGGATCTGTGTTAGAAACCCCACAAATCATCGCAAGTTACAATGTACATGTTACCTGTACCTATGACCTCTCGCCACCCTTCTGACAGTCGCAAACAAAGTAGGAGTGTGGAAAGTTTTGTTTCGCCAGCAAAATTATTTTTTTTTGTCTGTTGCAAAATTATCAGTTTACCTGTGCCCGAGTAAATTATTTTTCTTCAGCTGAAGATCATTTTAGCCACATTTCAAGATATTTTTCATTCCAAAGCAAATAGCGCTGGAAAATTTGAACTCATCTTAGCACTTGTACCTGCCATGGTTCAATGGGCCCATCAGTACTCTGGGCTCCGGTGCCACTGCACCTGCTGCACCAAGGGTGGCTCTGCCCCTTTCTACTCTCTATGGGAACCCAGCCAAACCCAGTCATATCTGAGGCTCGAGGGGCCTCCTCAATAGGGCGAAGCTTGAGTTCAGCGTAGCGAGATGGAACCCACGTCTGAGAGAATCACTCACTCAGAGAGACAAGAAATGATGCAGGGAGTGCCTGATGTCCTCCGAGACACGGAGAATGACACTGGGCCACTTTGGAGTCTATAGTTTTTAGTTCTTCTGAGCCACCCCAGACCGACACCAATAAAAAAACAACTCAATCTTGGCCCCATCTCATCCACACCGATGGCAAGCTGCCAATCTTCCAGGCCGCTTCCCCTTGCGCCTGAAGATTGGCATCCCCAGGTGCTCCTTAGCCTGGTTTGGCCTCCTTGGTGAGGAGCAGCTTGAGACCTGTGCCCGTTGGGGGTTTTAAGCTCCTCGTCCTGCATTCTGCTTTTCCTAAACGATTAAGACACATGGTCAGTGACTGGCTACCACCCTCCCCCTGTAACCGCACCACCCCCGTACACAGCACATAGACGTGGTATCTTTGGAAGGCGGGAGGTCGCGAGACCCCCCGGCCGTATTTATTAAGTACAAAAACAATAAATTTTTAAATTTGCATGATAAACAGTTATACAAAAATTCAGCAGGACATTAGATACATCATTGTCAACAGGTGTGAGTGACTATCCTTAACAGAGACTCTAATACAGATTGTTTCCTAACCGAGTCTAACATCCTCCTCTGCATTTTTGTATACTAACATTTCTGGCCATATGGCAAGGTCGCTAACCGGTGTCAGGTCCTACTAGCTGCGCCTCCCCTAAAAGGTGTGCGCATGCGCAGCCGGGCCCGGTAATTACCCGGTCCACGCCGTGAACTTCATTTACCCACTAAAGGAGGGCCCTTACTCTGCGCCATCCGGTGACGTCATGAGTATGTGCGCGCGGGGTGGCTACCAGCCTAAGGAAAGCGTGACTCCCCAACCCGCGCCCCTTTGAAGCACCAGTTACCTTGCCCCTGAAGTTCTAGGAGGGGCAAATAGCCCCTCCCCCTGGGCGGGCACCTCCGTAGGATGATGCCCGCCCCCTCAGACCTTCAAATAGTTGCTCACCGGTCATGACCTTACCGCATGCCCCATACCTAATAAATACGACAACCTATGGGAGAAAATTCTAAAGAACAACTACACTGACTAAAATCACACGTCATGTATAACACCATAAAGCTACAAGCGAAAGAAAAGGCCTAAACACGACTGCACCAGTTACACATAATACAGTATCCTTCACTACCTTGGGAGAAAAAGGCCTACGAGAAAGCATAATCAAGAACATAACTTCACAATACAATATTGATCACTACAATGGGAGAAAAAAGTCCTAAAAGAAAACCTCATCAGAAACTGACATTACTTAACATTTTTCTGCGCCCCGTGTCCGCTAGTCGGCTAGCAATGCGTCAACCACGTACTCCAGGGATGGTGGGTGGGGAAAATTAAGCGCCCTGAGCGCCGGGGCACGTCCGGTGTGTGTGGGAGCGTCCAGGCAACAAGGGGGTCACCTGGGCGCTCCCCACCTCTTTATCCCACCCCAGAGGCCCGCCCCCCCTCCCCTCCGACCCGGATGTCGAATAGCGACATCCGGGTCACGTAAACAGCCAATCGGTGGTGGGGCCCACCCCAGTGGACACGCCCCCACCACCGAGAGGTCCGGGGGAGGTCGCCGCACCGCCATGCAGGCGGGGGGGCCAAGAGCCCCCCCTTTCCACATGGTCAGTGACTGGCTACCACCCTCCCCCTGTAACCGCACCACCCCCGTACACAGCACATAGACGTGGTATCTTTGGAAGGCGGGAGGTCGCGAGACCCCCCGGCCGTATTTATTAAGTACAAAAACAATAAATTTTTAAATTTGCATGATAAACAGTTATACAAAAATTCAGCAGGACATTAGATACATCATTGTCAACAGGTGTGAGTGACTATCCTTAACAGAGACTCTAATACAGATTGTTTCCTAACCGAGTCTAACATCCTCCTCTGCATTTTTGTATACTAACATTTCTGGCCATATGGCAAGGTCGCTAACCGGTGTCAGGTCCTACTAGCTGCGCCTCCCCTAAAAGGTGTGCGCATGCGCAGCCAGGCCCGGTAATTACCCGGTCCACGCCGTGAACTTCATTTACCCACTAAAGGAGGGCCCTTACTCTGCGCCATCCGGTGACGTCATGAGTATGCGCGCGCGGGGTGGCTACCAGCCTAAGGAAAGCGTGACTCCCCAACCCGCGCCCCTTTGAAGCACCAGTTACCTTGCCCCTGAAGTTCTAGGAGGGGCAAATAGCCCCTCCCCCTGGGCGGGCACCTCCGTAGGATGATGCCCGCCCCCTCAGACCTTCAAATAGTTGCTCACCGGTCATGACCTTACCGCCACAGGCCAGCATTGTTAACCGACGATCTGGCCTCCCCCTTTACCTAGACCTAAACCAGGAGCGCGCTTACTTTGTAAATCCCTCCAACCAGGCCCAGACATTATTAGACCACAAGACGTTCGCTGCCTCAGTCAAGTGAACCCCGTCCCTCAAGTAAAAATGCTCGCCCCAGATACACCCATGTGGAATCGTCTGCAACTGGGGGGTCCGAAATAATTTGTCCAACTGTGTGTTGACCCTCCGTACCGAGTGATTCAACGCCCTGACCGAGACCCCCCCTCGCCACTGCCACCGAGGGATAAGTTGAGACCAAACTACTGTGGAACCCGGGCAAGCCCTGGCCACCCACCCCGCAGTGGAAATGATCTCCTCAATAAGCACGCGCCTCCCCAATTTTGCCAAATCATTCTCCCCAGGTGAAGTATCACCACTGACGGGGGGGGCCGCTGCTGAGCTAAGAGTCCCTGGAAAAAATCCCGAAACTGGCTGAGGCATAAACCCCCCCTCCCAAAAAATGATATAACAAACCCCTGTTTGAGTGCACGCGTCCTACGGTCTCCTGAAAGAAAAAAATGTTCCGCCCGCCTAACATAAGAGTGGCCCACAATCCAAGTCACCAATTTCTTGTGTCCTCCGTGTTGTGCCGATGTCGGTCGTTGGCGCCCGGTGACGAGTTCCTCCCCTGCGTGACAGGTTTGAGAAACTGCAAAAAACCAGAAACATAACCAGCGTGAGCACCATTCTGTCACAACATGTCAATTCGTACATAACTTTTGTAACGTTCCGACGACCATCTCCCCAATGTCTTCACATTCTCCACTGAGAGACCCCTCGCTATTGCCTCAGTTGCTGCCCCAATCCTAAATGAATGTGTGCCGAATTCCCTTGGATCGAACCCTGCCAAACCGACCGTTAACTCCAAGACTCGCCTAAACTGGTACCTTGTCAATGGTGTACCATCGGCGTGACACAGCAGCGTGTCCCCCGCTGTGTGCTCCCGTTGCCTGCAGAAAGCCTCCACGTGAGAAACCGGGCAGCATGGGTTGGCCCGCGCCCGGTGGAGCACTATGCTGTGACCCCGAGAGTCCTGATCAGTTTTCGATCTCTGAATTGTTATTCTCATAACGTCGTCCCTGATCTCCACCCCGGCCCACCGTAGACCGCCCACTCTGTCTGCTTTTGACCCAGCAACTAATTCCCCAACCCTCAAAGCCCCGTAAAAGGCCAGGGAAAATGCCGCCTTGAACAAGATAACCTCCCACTGGGAGCTACAAACACTGTGCAGTGCCCCCAATAAGGCCGTCAGCCGTGCCAATCCAATGGGCCTTCTCCTATCGCTCCGATAACCCTGTAAACGGCGCCAACCCCTCAAGGCCTTGCGCACCAGAAAGGTGTTAGTGGGATCACGCATACCCTTACCCTGCGCAAAGAAGGAGACCGCTGCCCTATGTCTGTTCGCAGTTGCTACTGTGCGCCCTTCCCTGTGCATTGATTCTAGGTAAGCTGCAAAGCTGTCCTCCTGGGCCCACCTAGCCTCCCATTCCTGCCCCAAGAAAGCCCGGTAAGACAAAAACGCCCCTTCGTAAGCTGCCTTGGTCCTGGGGGCTAAGCTAGCGACCACGAGGTCCTGTAATCTGGGGCACCAATCTGCCAAAGTACTGCCGGGAATTGCGCCGGCTGGGGATCTGCCGCCGGAAGATGTTCCCTGAAAACCTGCATTTTAAAGCGAGAAAGGGAATCACCTGCATTATTGAGGACGCCAGGGACATGCTTAGCTCTAAAAACCACATTCCATTTTAAGCATTGCAAGACAATCTCCTTCAGTAAACGGAGTATGAATGGACAGCGTGCCCCCTGCTGATTTATGCATTCCACAACCGTCATGTTATCCGACCAGAACACCACGGATTGGTCGTGTAAGTGTTCTGGCCAGACCATCAATGCTACCCAGATCGGAAAGAGCTCCAGAAAGCCAATATTTGTAGTCAGTCCCTGTGTTCTCCATTCCGCTGGCCACCGCTGGGCGACCCACCTGGTACCCAGAATGGCACCAAAGCCGGTACCCCCAGCAGCATCCGTCCATAAGCCCAATTCCGCCGATGTGGAGGGAGGACCCGGCCACACTACTCTGCCATTAAAATCCTCCAGAAATGCCATCCAAATAAGCATATCCTGGCGAACCTCAGATGACAACCTCGTGCGGTGATGTTTCTCCCGTAGCCCTTTCATAGCTTGGGCAATAGAGCGTGAAAAAGGGCGTGCCATTGGGATGACCCGAAGCGCAAAATTCAATTGCCCCACCACCTCCTGTAGCTGTTGCAATGTAACCTTGTCTTTGCGTAAGCACTGTCGTAGGGCTGCTCTAAAGCTAGATACCTTAGCCATGGGTAACCTGAAGCATCCTTCCACTGAATCAATTTCGATACCAAGAAATTCCAAACAGGTGGACGGGCCAACCGTCTTCCCCGGCGCTAGCGGGACCCCAAAAGCCCGCATGAGCACACAAAATTCCTGCAACGCCCAGGCACACTCCTGAGATCCCGCCGCACCCAGGAAAAGGAAATCGTCCAAATAGTGCATCACCTGCCGGTGGCCCGTGACCTCTCTCATGACCCATTCCAAAAATGAGCTAAACGCCTCGAAGTAAGCACATGAGATGGAACAGCCCATGGGCATACATTTATCCATATAGAACTTGCCATCGAACGTAAAACCTAAGAGATGGTGGTCCAGAGGATGGACTGGGAGGAGGCGGAAGGCAGATTCTATGTCTGATTTTGCCATCAACGCCCCTGGCCCCAGTGCCCGCAAAAAGTCCACTGCCTGGTCAAATGAAGCATACTTTACACTACAAATCCCCTCATCAATCGCATCATTCAGTGACGCACCTCTAGGTGCCGATAGGTTGTGGATCAATCTGAACTCCCCTTTCTCTTTTTTGGGCACTACCCCTAGTGGAGAACACACAAAATCAGGGACAGGCACCTGCTGGAAAGGGCCAGCGATCCTACCCAGGGACAGTTCCTTGCTAATTTTAGCAGCCACCACTGCGGGGTTATGTTGCACCGACAGTTGGTTCCTGCAATGTGCGCTACCTGTGTAGCCCCCCGCCGGGATCCTAAAACCTTGAGAAAAACCTTCCTGCAGTAGAGTGGCCGCTGTGTGATTCGGGTACCTGTTCAGCCAAGGGATCATTGCCAAAACATCTATAGGGGTTGGGATATCCCGAATATCTGCACTACACTGGCTTCCCCCTCCCCCTCTGACTGTGGTTGCCCTGCTTGGACCTGCAAGATGACTCGGGGTGGGAGGGATGACCGCAGATCGAACATGCATGCCTGAATTTACAGGTGCCCGTGGCCCTCGTGCAAGTGCGCTTATTAAAGTCCCAACACACCCCTTTCCTCTCAAACCCTCCCCCCCCCTACCCCTACCCGGGACCTCACTCCCCTGAGCCGCCCGAAAGGGGTGTTGAGGTCTGGTGGAGTACCCCCTGACCGCAGTGGGGGACTGAAGTGGTGCAGAGCTCCCTGAAAACTGCCTATGCCATGACACAGAGTCCACCTTATCCCATGCCAATGATGCGTCAAATTCCTTAGCTTTCCTGAAATTGACATCATATTCCTTCCAGGCATCCCCCGGGTACTGCTCGCTCCACCCCACAATCCTACTCTGGTAGCAAGCCAATGGCGCCTGCACATTAGGAGGCCGTTCGGCCATTATGGTCGTGAACACTGCAAAGGCCCTAACCCAATTGAGCAAAGATTCCTCTACCCTAAATCTAGCACACTGTGCCCTCCACTCACTTGGATGCATCCACTCTTTTAGTGTCTTTGCCTGTTCCATCTCCCTGTGATCCAGTAGCAATGAAAAAATTTAAACATATTTTCCCGCCCAAATCAATTCCTTCGTTGCCTGGGACACGTGTTGTGCCAAATTCTCACTCCTAGAGGGCAATGACCCATCGCCCAAGAGGGGCAGTGCCACCTCCTTACCATTTTCCTGCGCCGCGGCCGGTTGACCACCATCTGCCTTCGGTAGGGCGGGGCTGGAACCTGCAAGTGAAGAAGAGGGGGGAACCGCAGCTCTATCCGCTGCCGCTGCTGATTTAATCTTTTCTACCAACTGTGCTGCCTCTGCTGCATGATCTGACGTCGCTGGTAACACACCCCCCTTTTTTAGCCAAGGTAATAAAGCCGCTATCTGAGATACCAATTCAGGCGGGACCGAGACCGGGCTATCTGCTGGGACTACGGGCACCCCGAGGGGCATAGCCGGTGGCACCGGCATAGTAGGCAAAGGAGAGACCGGTGGCGGCAGACCCGGCACTGGGAGCGGTAGTACGGGCGGGGTAGTAGGCCCCACAGGAGGTAGCGCCGGCGGCATGGCAGGGGCCGAGGTAACGGGTGCCGGGACAGGTACAAGGGGTACCGGATCAGGTACAAGGGGTACCGAAACCGCGGGTGGGATCGCAACCGGTACCACTGGAGCTGGGGCGCTGCGCCTTCGCTTCTTAGCCTTGGACGTCTTGGGCGGGCTAACAAAATCCCCTCTGGACAAGGGTGCCTTCCGCTGCCGCGCGGGCCTGCCAGAGGAAACTGGGGTGTCAGTAAACCTTTCATTCATGCGGGCCTCCAATTCATCCACCTTACTCAATCTCCTATTGATGCTGTTCATCTCCTGCATCATGGCCTGCAACATAGCCTCCATCCTGGACCCCCCTTCACCACCCATTGGCCCCGCCATGACTTG
The DNA here is from genome assembly GCF_964204655.1 of Triturus cristatus. NCBI lineage: Eukaryota > Metazoa > Chordata > Amphibia > Caudata > Salamandridae > Triturus > Triturus cristatus. Next base: position 1,219,254,832 of record NC_140592.1, read on the forward strand.
GGTGCACCGCCCTGCACTGATACCCTAATACAGGCGTAAGTACGCTTATTACCTTCACCAGATGGAGGATATACAGGGGGCTGTAAGCACCATGCAACCGTAACCGCAACGCCCCGGCTTATCCGGTTTGTCAGGGGTGAGTAAACTCTAACGTAGACCCACCCGGCGGCTACCAGAAGCAATGCAATGCGAGCCCCCCGCTCTCCTCTTACCGTTCAGGATCCGGCGCACTTCCAGGCGGAATTTCGGCCGCGACCACACTGACGTCCACCACTCCGCTCGCTACGTGAGATATAGGATACCGCGTTAATGTGCCTAAAATAGAAAATGCATTAATACATGCTAGTATTAAATACAACCAGCCGGTGAAAACGGACTGCACCACGTTCAAACAAAGGTATGTAGCCTAAAATTTAATTACCTGCCACAGCAACCTCACAGGCAATTGGCTACAGCTAGCTTGGACCTTCCTTAGCCACCCCTCCCGTGGCCTTAGCTGTGCCCCCCACCGTGGTTATAGCACAATTTTGGTAGCACAAGGTTAACCAAAGGAAATTCACAGGCTGTTGTGAGGCACTGCTGGGAAGAGAACCTTTGCCTCCTGGGGACCTGCAATATCACAAGCTAAAACAATCAGCAGGCAGTGACTAACGCTCTCAAAATTGTCCTGAAAACAAGCCCCAGGTGCACACAACCCGTGTTCACAACACGCCCCTTTGCTTTGATGCCTGCTTTAAAAATTGCCTGCCTTCACTATTTAGAGAAAATGCCCGCGCTTCCCTCGTTCCTTAATTGCCCCTCGTTCTACCGTCCCAAAGCGCCGCACACGCGCGCGCTCGACCACGAGGCCACCCACTGTACTGAACACACCCCCTGTTCAGTGTAAACGCTCCGGTGGCGCTGGCAGCCTGTCCTGCACCGCGACGCGTACTTACAGGAATATGCCAGCAAGTGTCCTTCTACCTCCGTGTAAACCCCGGCGCCGCTTCTAACCCTGAACTCCAGAAGCCGTCTCTCCGCGACGTCCGCGTTCGCGCTCCGGAATCCAGTAAATCCAAATGCAGGAGCCGGATCAGCTGCCTTCCTCCACACGCGGGAAATGAGAAAGCCTCACCGGAATCGCCGCACCTACAAGGGGAGGAAACAAAGAGAGAAAATTAAGCGCCCTGAGCGCCGGGGCACGTCCGGTGTGTGTGGGAGCGTCCAGGCAACAAGGGGGTCACCTGGGCGCTCCCCACCTCTTTATCCCACCCCAGAGGCCCGCCCCCCCTCCCCTCCGACCCGGATGTCGATTAGCGACATCCGGGTCACGTAAACAGCCAATCGGTGGTGGGGCGCGCCCCAGTGGACACGCCCCCACCACCGAGAGGTCCGGGGGAGGTCGCCGCACCGCCATGCAGGCGGGGGGGCCAAGAGCCCCCCCTTTCCATGAAACCCAGAGGCCTCAGTCTTTGCACAAAATGGAGTTTCTGGGTGAGATCATAATCAGATCAGCTCACCGAGTAGGACAACTGACACCATTTTTCAGTGGTTGGATGAAATGGTAGCTCCTTTGTTCTGGATTTTGTTTGCTCGTGGTAAGGGTGACACCTTTAAATGGGTTAGTACTGTACCTGATAACTAATGTGTTCACAGTAGGATTCTGCAGATAAAACAAAAAGGGGGTAAAAGGAGTTGATGAACCTTTTGAAAAGCCGGACTTTTAGTATGTAGCAACACATTCACCTGATGCTCTAACAGCCTTTCTAGAGTGTAATAGGAAACAGGATGCGGAAATGTGTCACAGGAAGTTTGGTGGCCATTTTGAATTGGGTAATATAATGATTCCAAGCTTGAAGAAAACTGTTAACGAGGTATGTAATCATACGAAGAGCGTGCATTTCGGAGCCCCAACACATCAGCTATCCTCTCCTGAAACTCCCCAGGACCCCTTGAGGAAGGAGAATGTTATCCCGCCTATGATTCCCTAAATGTTCTGGGTGGAATCTCAGGGGACTGGAATGCGGAGTGTGGGGTTCCAGGATGGCACTTCTTGCCTGGAGCTGATTTTTGTTGTCAATAAATTGAGTGACTCTGCCCCATGCCAGTGGCCTTTCTCTTCACTTGGCAATGAGCACCAGCGGCACCAGCTTCAACGTATTCGGACCCCGGGGTGCCTTTGTCAATGTTTTCCATTTTATTGTACTCCGGATGTATATGCTTTATTATTTTGTAGAGAGAGGGGTGTGTTGAGTTTAGCTAGTACCGGGGAGATTGGGAGTGGAATGTTGTGGGTGGAGTCAGTGGCATAAAAAAACTTGAGGGGTCCCCTTGCAAAAGACATGGAGGGGGCCCCCCATTCTCCGCGCCAGTCAAGAGCTCTCAGGCCAGCGACCAGCTATACTGCAGGGGCTCACCCCAGCCATAAAAAAAGGATTCTGGTTCCTCTTTTGGTCACATCCGTCCTCTCATCAGCCAATTTACATACATAAGTAAATACTGCTGCTGCGCCCTCCAGCAAAGTTACATAACACTGTCTCCAGCCGGGCCACAAAACACATCCTCCTACTTGATGACCCACGTCCAAGCAAAGCCCGCTCAGTGGACCACCTCCAAACACAGACCACTGGTGTTGTGTCTGCTACTAATGCATCCATTACACTCTACTCTCACCCCTACAAAACCCACAGTTATGCTTTTCCACCCGCCTTTAAAACCACCCCTTGGATGTCACTGCGAACCGGTGACCGCCGCCCACTGCTCCCCTGTCCACCACCGACAGAAAGACTGATGGCCGGTCCCCATCAAACCACTGCCTACCAGTAAAGACAGAGCCTTTCTGCTGCCGCCCTCCCCAATGCCACTGTAGTAGTTTAAAACAATCTCTTCAACTGACCACCCCAAAAAGTTCTTCCTGCTAGCCTCCACGGCATCAAAGCCGTTCCTGCTACTTTTCATCCTCTGCATGATGCACACAATAGTATTAAATGTACAAAGGGTCCGCTTATTGTTTCCTCATGCCAACATTAATTTATGCTATGTAACCCATTAAACCAAACCTCCTGTCAAAGGCAAACCTGATCCCATGTGTAGCACCAGTCAGCAAGTACGGCAAGGACAAACACCAGAGAGAATGCGCGATTCATGTAATTAAACCTACAGTGACAACGTAGCAATTCCCCACCCACTGTCACGCCAGCGAAGTCTGCAACCGCACAGTAGCCATCAATACCGGTAACATCTAAAGCGCATTTCCACTTCCTTTCAATGGCAGCTCGTGATACATATACCTATGACTTCTGGGCACCATCTACCACAGACCACAGCATTCTTTGTCTCCGTAAGACTAACTGAATGCTGTCGGTGAGCGCTTCTCTTCCCCTTTCCTTCCTAATAACTAATGGAGGATAACGAAAAAAATATATAGTATTTTCTTATGCAAATAGCATATCAAGCACTTGCTGCCCGCAGTCCTCACCAGCTCCACACGTATCAATATTCTGCTATCTCACCATCCTGTCAACCCTATTATTATCTGGAGATGTTTTTTATCCCTACTGTGAACTGAGAAAAGCAATACCTTGCACGAAAACAATCCCTTTAAAACCTTTGCTACTTACACAGGCTGACAAAGAACTTACTTGTTTTACTAACTGTCGTGGTAAAGCAAACAGGTAACTCATCTAGGACTGGAATTACTGCTTAGAAGTGTGGAAGTCAATACTGAGACCTAGGATGATTGTTTGCATGTCTGCCAGACACTCCTTCTTCCCTGCATGTGCACAAAATGCAACAATACAATTTAGCTTAACAAAGTGTTCAGAAATGTACCGGAAGGTAGAGAAACAGCCCATATTATTTTTACAAAGGAAAATAGACAATCGTCAACTTTATACCCCAAACCATTTATACATTTCTTAAATGCAGCAATTTCAGCCGTAAAGTAGACCCAGTCATTGTAGAAGAACTTGTGTTTGTTTCCAATGTCCCCTGACAATCTTTCTTGCTACTGCCAGCACCACCCTTCTCCATTTCTTGAGTCTTCCAGTGAGACAAGGTTTCTGTTCATGGTGGTGTGTAGATGATGCAGCTGCTCTTGGAAGTCCTGTCTCAAGAACAACACATAACTTTCAACTATAGCCAAGTAACTCAGATTAACCGAATACAATGACCTGTCTCAGTCGCTGCTGTCCATCTTGAAGAAAGGGAGACCATCCCTCCCTGACAGTGATTTTAGAGCTGTGATGAAAGCCGTGGACCTCTTACACCTGGACGAAGGCCTTGCCATGCTCACACTGTTCTCTCTAGTAAGACATTCTACATGCTACAGCATGCCTCATCAAAGGCCTGAGAATTCTGATGATGTCACTCTAATCCTAATGGAACCCTACTAGCCTCCCTTGCCTGCCTGTATGACAATCAAGACCAGCTGCATCAACTACAACACCACCATAAACAGCACCTCTGACAAACTCGCTGACAAGCTAAGCACTTCTGGCAGGTCATGACAGACTCTCAGCCAGGTCACTGCTGGACTGGAGAAGGAGAACTGTAAGAAACAAACAAACAGGACCAGGCCTTCTACATGTACATATCCAGGAACTGCAACAGCATTCCTGTAGCCACCAGAATGTCGCTTGACCTCCTCTTGTTCAGTACCGATTAAAAAGACGCATAGACAATAACACTGAACTGGCTGTGGCGTCCTGCGACGCTGTAAATGATCTAGGATCATGCTGTTGACCTCTGGCCACATGCAGCACGCTAGGATCGTGGAATACAAATAACGGCATTCATACACGGTTGCGAGCCTGCGTCTTGTCATGGTGTTCAGGTTTCAGCTGCTCTTTGGTGCTTCCACCAGCTTTGCTCGTGTTTCTGTTTCTTTGGATCTCTATAGACCACATGGCATTGGTCCAAGTACTCGGTATTCGATGCCATGTGACTTGCTCGCCTTGCTGCTGTTGAAGTGGGCGTGGCTAGCGCAGAAGTTGAGAGGGCCCTGAGTGAACATGAGACCATTGGCTGCCACTATGGGATGCTGGAGGGGACATCATGAGGCTGGATGTGGCCTTGATGTTCAAGTGGCCTTTACTCAAGCGCGATGCAGGCCTTCAGCACTAATCGTCCACTGAGGCACTCGTTGCTGGGAGGAGCGCCCATGCATAGCCTTTGCATTTAAATATGAGGCTGCACAAGCTGAATGTTTGCTTTGGAAGGTGTGGTGAACTGTTCGCCTGGACAGACTTGCTGTTCACGGTGCCGGCGATGGCAGCAGGAGCTGGACCTGCTGGAGACCAGGGAGCTGCTGTCAAATGAAGTCAGCAAATGCAGTTTGCATCACGTGGTACATACCGATAGCGGTATTTATGGCAAGCGGTAAATTCCCCAATTGGTTTTATGGCAGATGATACAATTTGCAAAAAAACATGGCCATCATATACAACATACTAACTTCTCTTAGGGGTGTCCTGGAGCCAGATATAAGCATGTGTATCTCCGAACTTCACAACTTAAAATGCTTGGTATGCAACTGGCAGCTCTGTGTCAACTGGCTCCAGTCAGGACACTTGTTGTGGAGCCACTTAGCACTGCTGTAAAATCAAGGACTGGACGCTTGGACGGTCTGAAGAGTCCTACCTGGATTGCCCGAAGATAGCGTACTCCTCCCTGTAACCACAGTAACACCCTCCACAGAATTATATATATATATCTATATATATCTATATATATATATATATATATATATATATATATATATATATATATATATATATATATATATATATATATATATATATATATATATATATATATATATATGAAAGGTGTGCCTCCTGAAGAGGGTCACAGTTAGGAGGAAAACCCACAAGGGTTGTATATTCAAACCACGCATACTTTTACCATGCATGCCTTTACAATGCAGTCTGAACAACAAATGTGTCCATAAAACGCATTGTTTTACCTCGGAAGTCATTACTTGCCTTAAAGAAAGCGCTGGACTTTCGAATACTATAATTTAGTATTCCAACTCCAGTTTGCGTAACAGTAGGGAAAGTGTTGCACTTAAAGTCGAACATCAGTCTTTACTTACATTAAAATCTTTATTCGATCACTTAGTAGTGATCATTAAAGCAGAAACACAATTCATAAGCATTACATTTAAATATTATGCATCGCATAAAACTTCCAGATCATAAAACGTCTTTAGTTGTTACGATGCCCAGAGCCTCGTTATTACAGGATTGCACAGTTACAAAGATTTAGTTAATTTCTCTTTCTCACGCATGCCCATAAAAAGCTGACTATAGAGGAACAAACAGATAGGTCTGGGAGGGATTTTAAAAAGTACAATGCCACCCTACATTGTCTAAAATGATTACGTCATAAAATAGGAGGAATAAAACCTTCTCTTTCTGTCTGGTAAAATTTACAGAACAGTACAAGGTGAAGCTCTGATTGGGACGAGTGGTTGTCACACGGAATCAGATCCGCATGTTTAAATTGCTTCGCTGGGAACCCTATCAACAAGGGAAAGGGGTTCATACGAAAGTGAAGGAGGATGAACCTATGTTGGCTGGACACAATACCAGATAGATGAAAGAAACGTCCTTCTTCTCTTTTCGGTATGAGGTCATAGACAGTTAAGCCTTTTTGGTGGCGATTCTTATTTCTACGGGTAAAATTCGCCCTCTGTGTAAAAACCTCAATAATTTTCTGTTTAGACACCAATTTACAGGATGCAGGATTCCTGAATAATTCACCCATTCCGAATTCACCAAGCTGTGTCTCTGCGTAGCTAAGCCACCCGATCTTATTGTGGTGCCTCATTTTCAGACAGTCCTCAATTATGCGCTGCATTAGATTAACGGTAGTTCTACGGCAGATTGAGACCCAAAGCAAAATTGGGGCCAATCTAATTGAGTCTGTCATAAATGGCAACCCCAGTTTGCTATGTAGGATGAAATTGGAAAAAGACTGCGGTAACGACAGCCTGTTTTTAAAGAAGCTATCTTCTAACATCTGTAGTTTCTTAATCTTGGCCATCCCCCAGACTCCCGCCCCATAAGTTGCTGCTGTCTTAGCTTTTGCTGCATATGTCTTTTTAATAGGGTCCAGGGGGATTGAGCCCAGTTTTTTAGCAAAGCCTTGAATAGCTTGTAGGCTTCTTTCCATACCTAGGGCTCTGGCAATAACCAGGTTTTCCAATAATACACCCAGGTATGAAAAGGATTCCACTATCTCTATTTTCATTGGGCCCAGGTGAAAACTGTGGGGATTTCAACCTCCGGGGGCTCCCGCTATAATGATGACCAATTTTGACTCATTCACCCTTAGATTTAGTGAGGCCATGAATGAGGCATATGATGTTATCAAGCCTTGCAGGGCTACCCCAGTCCTGGCAATTAACACAGCATCATGGGCATATGCCAATACTGGAGGGGTATGCTGTCAAAAATTGGCACGCCCCGAGGGGAGTCAGTCAGGACAGCCCCAACCCCATTTGTGTAAATGGAGTAAAGAAAAGGAGCAAGCACGCAGCCCTGTCTGACTCCTCTCTCGATCTTAAAAGGGGGAGTGCATTCTCAATTCGAACATCAGTCCAACAACGGTTTCCCAAAGGTAAACCTGTGTAATGGCTCGCGTGGTAAAAGAATGCGTTGTAAAGAAGCATTCGTGGTTCGGACCGCGTTGTAAAGGCACAACATGGTTCGAATCGCGTTGTAAAGGCAGCTTGCCCCCACAAAGGGCAAAGCACCTCCTTGGTAGCCTTATAAGTCTGGAATTAAGATGACGAATAAGGAAGAGATTAGCTCAGCGTCAAAAACAACCTGAAGCAAAAAAGGAAAACAAAGCTTGCAAAATCCGAGGTAGAATCCAATAGCTAACAAAACTGCAGAGAGCAAAAATCAGGCACAAAAAACAGACAGCAAGGCAAGAAGTTTGCAAAAAATGAGGTAATAAATATGCTGCAACATTTCTTTCTCCTAGAGGTGCCTCCTTATATACCCTACTTATATATAGTGTTCTTCCATCTGCCATCTGCGCTCCGCCTCACTTGCCCTCGCACACAACCTCCGCATCTGACACAGCGGCAGCGGGGGCCGCCCCTTCTCCTACATCGCCGTAAAAACCTGGAACAAACTGCCCCTCCTTCTCCGAACAGCTCCTTCCCTGGGAGACTTCAGAAAGAAGCTCACGCCCTGGCTTTTCGGCGGAGATAGCGCACCCTCAGCGCACGGATACCACTTGGGGTAATAGCACTGCACTTTACAAATACTGATTGATTGATTGATTGATTGATTGATTGATTGATTATATATGGATCCAATAGGAACGGATATCACAGGATGAAGTCCTATATACGTAACTTCAGGTGGCCTGACGACCATTTTGGGAAGGGCCGACTGTAAGTCTGATTCATGGCCCCGTTCTGGAATTCCTGGCCTCTACCTGGCAAGTGATTTCTTTGTCCCAGCACCATACTCTGTGATCCTCTGCCTGCCAGTCAAGCTCCGTCCCACAACAACTCGCAGCACAGCGCGCTGGATGACCGCGAGCGCAACGATCTTGGAGAGAATCCGATGACGCGCACATCAAGCAGCGCATTGAATGCAGCGTTTCAGAACGTGCCGCGTACGACTACTAACTGTTCTCCTTCCTCTCCTTTCTGAGCTTGCTCAGCTCTGAAAGATTTCATTTTTTAGGTTCACCTGCACAACACATGCATTAGTTGTGTTAACCCACCAACCCCGCCCACCTGCCGCCATTGTTTTTAACACCCTCCTACATTTAAACCACCACGTCCTCTTCCCGCTCTCTGTTGATTTACCCCCTGTACAAGAAAAAACATCAAAATCTCAAAATGCACTGTTCATTTCAATGCACTGTTCAGCTGAATACTCCAAAAACGATAATATTACAAGCATTGATTCAGCCAAGAGATCTCTCATAAGCAAAACCTATTGGGGTTGCCAAGGCTTGTTGTTTCAGTCATGAGAGGCATGTTTATGAAGACATATACATTTGTGTTCTGTACTTGTGTGCTTTAGTTATATCCTTGCACACTGCATCGCCATGTTGCTCTGAGACCCACAGCCTAATTTTCTTTTTGTTAATAAACATTTTCAGACTGCGGAGTGGCGCGAGCGCACATATCTTTGACACCATGAAGGAGCGTTCCATGCCCACCTGTCAGCACCTTACAATCATTTCCTGCCATAACTTGCACAGTGTGTCAGGTACATTCTCACTTGAGCATGTAGCTGCCTGCACCTGCACTGACACAGACATATCATACATGGAGGCGATGCCTCTGGTCTCTAAAGTTGTGTCTCAGGACCCCAGAGTGGGAACTGTGCAGGACCTCCCACATCAGGTACAGAAAACAGGGAAAACCAGAGGATCTATGGGGGCGTGGGGCACGTCATTGTTAAAGACAGCAATGGTCCCTACAACTAAGCGTTTGCAGAGTATTTAATTGTGAGAAGTTGGCCTGGTATATGATGCTCACTAGTTAAAGTGATCACCTTGTACCATGCCAAGCAACCCTTATGGTGTGGTTGTAAGTCAACCTTTTTGGACTAGCTGCCCTAGTGGTAGCGTAGGCTAAGCAGTCTTTGAGGCTAAACTCTTGAAACGTGTTAAGCCAGCTGTTTTACCAAATGTAACCCCCTTTTATACCAATGAAAGGACACCACACAGATATATATTCAAAATATATATGTATTTATTTCTCAAAGTAACCCCTAGTCTCTTTATGAGCACAGGAGCACAAATCGTCAAACAAGATTATCACAGAATACACAGAAGTTGCACTTTATATGGATAGGCCCTGGTGGCCACTCGAACCATATACTAAAATAGTGGTATAAGTACCACGAACAGAAAAGGGAAAAGGCCTAGGGCCTCTAGAATCGCTGGGCCTACAAGGAGCTAACTTCAGTTAGTGACCAGGAGGTCCACGGGTGGCGTGTGCAGAGCAAATAGTCACACGCGTGCTCCCATAGGTTTCAATGGGTGCGTAAAAAGTACAAAGTTACTGCAAAGAGGATCTTCCGGATGGACTAGGAACCCAAGATTTGGAACACAGGCACTAGAGATGTAATACTACACTTGGGCACAGGTGTGCCAGCTTTACCTCACCCACAGGAAGCGGGTGCATAGGCCTCGAAGTGCGTCGGGTTTCTTCTATCTGTTCCGTGGAGCCTGAAGACAAAGATGCTGCAGGCTGTCGGTCCGGGAGAGATGCAGTGGATCCAAGGGTGGATCGGAGATGTTGAAGACCTGTAAGCAGAGGGGACAGTGTTCACAGTCACTAGCCAGTGACCAGCGTGGCACCAGGTCAACCTTTTTGGACTAGCTGCCCTAGTGGTAGCGTAGGCTAAGCAGTCTTTGAGGCTAAACTCTTGAAACGTGTTAAGCCATTTACCAAATGTAACCCCCTTTTATACCAATGAAAGGACACCACACAGATATATATTCAAAATATATATGTATTTATTTCTCAAAGTAACCCCTAGTCTCTTTATGAGCACAGGAGCACAAATCGTCAAACAAGATTATCACAGAATACACAGAAGTTGCACTTTATATGGATAGGCCCTGGTGGCCACTCGAACCATATACTAAAATAGTGGTATAAGTACCACGAACAGAAAAGGGAAAAGGCCTAGGGCCTCTAGAATCGCTGGGCCTACAAGGAGCTAACTTCAGTTAGTGACCAGGAGGTCCACGGGTGGCGTGTGCAGAGCAAATAGTCACACGCGTGCTCCCATAGGTTTCAATGGGTGCGTAAAAAGTACAAAGTTACTGCAAAGAGGATCTTCCGGATGGACTAGGAACTCAAGATTTGGAACACAGGCACTAGAGATGTAATACTACACTTGGGCACAGGTGTGCCAGCTTTACCTCACCCACAGGAAGCGGGCGCATAGGCCTCGAAGTGCGTCGGGTTTCTTCTATCTGTTCCGTGGAGCCTGAAGACAAAGATGCTGCAGGCGGTCGGTCCGGGAGAGATGCAGTGGATCCAAGGGTGGATCGGAGATGTTGAAGACCTGTAAGCAGAGGGGACAGTGTTCACAGTCACTAGCCAGTGACCAGCGTGGCACCAGGTGGGTACCAGGCAATGTCGGGTGCAAACAGGAAGAAAGGTGTAGCTTGTCTCTGCAGCCACGTGGTCCCTGGAGGTCGACGACGTCCAGGAGTCGGTTCACGAGCTGTCCCACGCAGGCTCTCGCTGTCGGCGGTGTCGGCGACTTGATCGAAGCAAACAAGCCTTGGCAAAAGCAATTGTTGTAGGAGATGAAGATAAGCTGATGGTTCTGACCAGCAAGGTCAGAGGGACTGCTCCTTTGGAGGGGAGCAAGGGCCAGTCTGGAGCAACCAGACCAGCGGTGTATTTCGTAGAGTTCGTCGCCAAGATGGCTACTAGCCAGCGGGCCAGCAACCGGTTAGGCGCGTCGAGTGGCAAAATGCAGAAGGGCCCCACGCAGATTGTGGAGATGCTGGAGGGCTCACCTTTGGTGCAGATGCTGCTCGGGTGTTGGGCTTCTCAGATCCCAAAGCACAACTTGGAGGGAGCCTCGGTTGTTGCACTTGTCAGCTTGTCGTAGTCATTCCAAGATGGCTGGCTCCACGTGTCTCGGTGCCTCCACGGGTCTCCTCTTTTCAGGGACTGTGGATCGGGCGGTGAGAGGTCTGGAGGTCCAGGTCTTGTCAGTCTCTGGGCTCGGGCTCCGGCGGGAGGCGGCGGCAAAGCAGACGTTGATTCGCTGGATGGTGCTTGCGTTAGCAAGGTGGTCACTCCCTGACCACAGGGGAGATTGGCTTCAGTCCTCTGTGCAGCAGAGCGTCGAAGTTCCCGTCTTCTTCTTAGTGTTAAGTTGATTCCAGGATGTCTGAAGTCTTAGGACACAGCTCCTACCTTTAAGCGGATTCTAGGGGCCGGACTACCTGCTAGGTCCCTCCCTATGGGTGGGACCAGGAAGGGGGGTGGTTACACCCCCAATCCTTTGTCCAGCTCGCCCCAGGCCCGGGACTGGTGTGCCCCAGGACCGGTTTGAACTGGCATATGCACCGAGGCTCCTTGTGAGCCACAGGCATGTCTGGTTTCTTTCAAGCCCTACCTGACCAATACACAAAATCCTGTCTGGGGTGGTGCACGCACCTCCCCTGGCAGGAAACCCTTTGTCCACACCTCCCAAGCTGGAAGGACTCCCAGCAGCAGGAGGGCAGACTTGTGTCTGTGGTGGCAGCATCCATTTTGTGGAGCTGAGGCTATGTCTGATTTTACCCGGGTTTCAGGTACTGTACATGTCGTGTCCCTCTAGAAGGGTGGAATGCTAACCCCGTCGCCAGAATTGGCGAGGGGTTAGTATTCCAATTCGTATGACACCTTACTCGACATGTTTTGATAAAGCCAAACCAAAGATAGCATTTAACCGCGAGGTTCATAATGCACTTAAGAGTATATGGTATGACGATATCTGGAAACAGTAGAAGGAAGTTGTTCCGACCACTGCAGACAGGCTCAGCTCATGCCAGAGCACCATCTCACATGGAACCAAGCACTCTGCCTTCAGGATTGTTAAGGCCTGCCATAGGAGTGACTTATAGGTTACCAGGTGTCCCATTTAAGGTTAGGTATAGGTATACTACACCTAAGCAAGAGGTGATTACACCAACTTACCCCAGCTGAGTGATCAGCCAGTTGTGTCAAATTGTTAGGCCAAGCCTGGGGTGGCATAATACATGCTGCAGCCCTGGGCAGGCCTTGGGTACACCAATGCCCTGGGTACCTAGTGTACACTGGTACAGGGGCTGACAGGGTGATCCACTTCCAATTGGTTATGCACCTAGGGTGCATAGTTTTAATTTAGTAGAGAGAACAGCAGGCTGGGGGTCTGATTGGCAGGCCCACAGCCTCAATATGTCAAAAACCAGTGAAGCAAAAAGCAAAAATGTGGGGTGACCATAGGATAGCAGACCCTACTCTCCTACATTAATATACGACAATACAACTTCTTCTTTTTTTTTACAGAGGGAAGAGGTGTGGCGCAGTGGCTAGGGCGCCTGACTTTGAACCACGGGGTTCATGGTTCAATTCCCAGTGGCAGGTTAGCCCAGTACCATGTGACTCTGGGCAATAGCCCTCTCAATCTTCTTGACGGGCCCCCAGCGCCTTGACACCCTCGGGTAATTGTGCGCTTTACAAATACTGTATTTCGTTTTCTACATAATAAAATTATCATATTCTCATTGAACGTCGTTGATGATCACTGAGGGCCCGATTCACAAAGGGACTTACAACTCATGACGATTGCGGCAGAGAGCGGAGACTCCACACTTGTAACTTTACGAGCCATGAGTCCCTTCGTCTTTCAGACCCTAAGGGGCCGATTCACAAAGGGCCTCCACACTCGTGGCGGAGATCCCGCAGTTGTGGCGGGGCAGAGGGCGCACCCGTAGTGGGGTCCATGAGCTCATGGCGGGACCTCCGCAATGGGTAACTGCAGTACAGAGGTCCTGCTATGAGTGCGGGACCCATGCCATGGCTACAGGACCGCCGTCATGAGTGCAGGGCCCCCGCCATGGTTGCGGACCACCTACCAGGACTGCAGGGCCTCCGCCATGAGTGCAGGGCCCCCGCCATGGTTGCAGGGACTCTGTTACGAGAGCAGAGGTCCTGACATGAGTTTGGGGCCCCCACCTTGAGTGCAGGTCCCCCACTGCGACAGTGGGACCTTTGTCATGAGTGTGGGGCCCCCATGTGGGACCCCGCCACAACTGGGGGATCTCTGTCACGAGTGCGGACCCCCCTACCATGACTGCAGGACCTAAGCTATGAGTGCAGGGCCCCTGCCATGAGTGCGGGACTACCGCAACGAGTGCGGAGGTCCTGACATGAGTTTGTGGCCCCCACCATGAGTGCAGGCCCCCCACTGCGACAGCGGGACCTTTGTCATTGGTGCAGGCCCCCAAGTGAGACATCCGCCATGACTGCGGGGCCTCTGTCACGAGTGCGGGGGTCCCGCCATGAGTGCACGGCCCCTGTCATGAGTGGAGGCCTTCCACCACGACCATGAGACCTCCGCCATGAGTTTGAGCCCCCGCCATGAGTGCTGGCCCCTGCCATGAGTGCAGGCGCCCACTGTGACCACGAGACCTCCACCATGAGTTTGAGCCCCCGCCATGAGTGTGGGCCCCACCGGCACGATTTTTGGGCCTCTGCCAAGAGTGCAGAGGCCCTTTGTGAATCGGGCCCTGACTGTTTAGCTCTTGAATGTGTTTTCTATGAATGTGTTACACATGTGAGTGCCGAGCACGTTTCTTTCACTCACTTTCGATAAGAGTACGACAACCTTATAATGTTACAAATAAAAAATGTTATTGACATTAAGTGTATCCTCTCTGTATGTTCAGTTGCAGGGACCATTGGAGATCTCACATCTGCACATGGAACCCAATGAGTGTGAATTCAGACAACTGTGGCAGAGGTTCATGTGTCTGCATGACATTTGTGGTTTCTCGGAATACCAGTTGGCAAACATGTGCTGCATAACACCACCACGAACCATGCTGCACACTATGATTGTCAGGTGACGCGCATCCATGCCTGGCATGGAGAATGGTGAGGGAAACTGTGGTGAAGCCACCAATGATAAATAGGCACCCCCAGGATGGCAATGCCAATGAAACCAGTGGCACCATTGGTATGATTTACTTCTGAGCATACTCACACTTATATAAGTGAACACATAAGTGCAGACGTGGTCTCTTGCTTCATGAGTCGAGTTGCTTCCTCATCAGATCCCTGAGAGCAGGGGAAGCAGACCTGGCCGTAGCAGTCTGGGTCTATTTTGCAAGCTATGCTTGATGACCTGCCTCCATTGCACTGACCTCTCGGTCACAGTCTCCACACCTATTCCTTTTTAACAATGACTCCACAATCCCCCTGATGGCTTGCCCCTTCCCTCAAACAAGACATGAGCAGAGCTCCAGCCGTACTGTTGCTGCTCTGAAATGGTGTCCGTGGTGTTGCCTTGCATGTCCTGGAGTTTACGGGTGTCTTGGGAGAAGGGCCAGCAGGTGGCTTGGAAGCAGAGACAGCATGTTCATTGGGAACAGGGCCAGTGGGTGCATTGGGAGTAAGGCCAGCGGGTACATTGGGAGCAGGGCCAGTAGGTGCATTGGGAGCAAAGCCAGAGGGTACATTGGGAGCACGGCCAGCGGATGCATTGGGAGCAAGGCCAGCGGGTACATTGGTAGCAGGGCCAGCGGGTGCATTGGGAGCAGAGATAACATGTAGATTGGGCAAAAGGCCAGCGGGTGCATTGGGAGCAGGGCCAGCAGGTGCATTGGGAGCAGGGCCAGCAGGTGCATTGGGAGCACAGATAACATGTACATTGGGAGCAGGTGACTTGGAAGCAGAGACAGCATGTCCATTGGGAACAGGGCCAGGGGATGCATTAGGAGCAAGGCCAGCGGGTACATTGGTAGCAGGGCCAGTGGGTGCATTGGGAGGAAGGCAAGCGGGTACATTGGGAGCAGGGCCAGTAGGTGCATTGGGAGCAAAGCCAGCGGGTACATTGGGAGCACGGCCAGCGGATGCATTGGGAGCAAGGCCAGCGGGTACATTGGTAGCAGGGCCAGCGGGTGCATTGGGAGCAGAGATAACATGTAGATTGGGCAAAAGGCCAGCGGGTGCATTGGGAGCAGGGCCAGCAGGTGCATTGGGAGCAGGGCCAGCAGGTGCATTGGGAGCACAGATAACATGTACATTGGGAGCAGGTGACTTGGAAGCAGAGACAGCATGTCCATTGGGAACAGGGCCAGGGGATGCATTAGGAGCAAGGCCAGCGGGTACATTGGTAGCAGGGCCAGTGGGTGCATTGGGAGGAAGGCAAGCGGGTACATTGGGAGCAGGGCCAGCGGAAGCATTGGGAGCAAGGCCAGCGGGTACATTGGGAGCAGGACCAGTGGGTGCATTGAGAGCAGAGATAACATGTAGATTGGGCAAAGGGCCAGCGGGTGCATTGGGAGCAGGGCCAGCAGGTGCATTGGGAGCAGGGCCAGCAGGTGCATTGAGAGCAGAGATAACATGTACATTGGGAGCAGGTGGCTTGGAAGCAGAGATAGCATGTTATGTTATGTTACGTAGATTTGTTGAGCACATATCACCCCTGAGGGTATCCAGGCACTTGAGCAGGTGTGTAGTTCAAGTGAGAGTAGGTGTGGGTCATCTGAATTTACAGGGTTATTTGATGAGCCAGGTCTTTTGCTCCTGCCGGAAGTTTAGTAGTGAAGAAGAGGTCCTGATGTCCTGGGAGAGGTCGTTCCAGGTCTTTCCAGCAATGTAGGAAAAAGGACGACCTCCTGCTCTGCTTATGTGGATGCGTGAGATACTTGTGAGAGAGAGAGAGACATAGATCACACTTGGCTGGTGGGTTGGTGGAAGTGTAGGCGGTGGTTAAGTTAGGTAGGTCCAATGTTGTGAAGGGCCTTGGATGCGTGGGTGAGCAGCTTGAATTGGCAGTGTTTCTGGATGGGGAGCCAGTGGAGCTTTCTGAAGTGAAGCAAGATGTGGATGCGAGGTCGAGGATGAGACTGGAGGAGGCGTTCTGAATGATCTGGAGTCTCTGTGTGAGGTGGGTTGGGATTTGGTGTAGAGTGTGTTGCTGTAGTTCAGCCTGCTTGTGATGAGGGCTTGAGTGACGGTGCATCTGGTGGTGTGTGGTAGCCACTTCAAGATCTTACCTAGCATTAGATGAGGAAGCAAGAGGTGGTGATGGCATTTACCTGAGGTGTCATGGCGAGTTTATTGTCCAGGATGAGTCCTAGGTTTCTGGCTTATTCCAAAGGAATTGGCAGGGGTCCTAGTTCTGCTGGCCACCAGGAGGAGTCTGAGGGTGAGGTCTTGTTTCCAAAGATCAGTACTTCCGTTTTGTCTGTATTGAGCTTCAGGCAGTTATGTTTCAGCCAGTCTGCCATGCTGGTCATGCAGTTTATGAAGTTGTTTCTGGAGGTGTTGGAGTGGTCTGTCAGTGATAGGATGAGCTTTGCCTCATCGGCGTAAAATATAATGTTGAATCTGTGAACTCTGATGATGCCATGTAGATGTTGAAGACTGTTGGGCTGAGAGATGATCCTTGTGGGACTCCGCAGATGAGTTTCCTAGGTTCTCGGGTGTATGGTGGGAGCCTGACTCTCTGTGTTCTGCCCGTTAGGAAGGAGGCTATTCACTTTAGAGATGGACCTTGTATTCCAGTGTGGTGTTGCCTTGAAAAGAGGGTTTAGTGAGAGATGGTGTCAAAAGCTGCGGAGAGATCAAGCAGGATGAGTGCTGTGGTATCTCCACAACTAAGGATTGTCCGGATGTTGTCGGTGGCTGCAATGATGGTCATTTCTGTGTTATGGTTGCTGCAGAAACATGATTGTTTTCTGCATATTGAGAGCAGGGCAAGCAGGTGGCTTGGAATTAGAGACAACATGTACATTGGGAGCAGGGCCAGCGGGTGCATTGGGAGCAGACATAACATGGACACTGCAAGCAGGACCAGGGGTGTATTGGAAGCTGAGATAACATGTACGTTGGGTGAAGGGCGAACATGTGCATTGAGAGCAAAGATAACATGTACGCTTGGTGCAGGCCCATGGTGTGCCTTGGGAGCAGAGATAGCATGTATATTGGGAGCAAGGCCAGCGTGTGCATTGGGACATGGCCAGAAGGTGGCATAGAAGCAGAGGTAACATGTACATTGGGCGCGGGACCAGCAGGTGCATTGGGAGCAGAGATAACATGTACATTGGGCGCAGGGCCAGCATGTGCATTGGGCGCAGGGCCAGCGGGTGGATTGGGCGCAGGGCCAGCGGGTACATTGGGCACAGGACCAGCAGGTGCATTGGGAACAGAGGTAAAATGTACATTGGGCACAGGGCCAGCGGGTGGATTGGGCGCAGGGCCAGCGGGTACATTGGGCGCAGGACCAGCAGGTGCATTGGGAACAGAGGTAAAATGTACATTGGGCTCAGGGCCAGCGGGTGCCTTGGGAGCAGAGATAGCATTTAGCACAAGGGTGTGAGAGGCAATATACCTAAAAACTCTGTTTTTTGTGCACATCAAGTTTAAATAAATAGTGAGTCCACGTCGATGCTTGTATTTTTTAGTTGTTTAGTTCAGGGCCAGTGGGTGGCTTGGCAGCAGGTGGCTGGGCTGCAGATGCTGCTGGTGTCTTGCCATTCTTGGTGCCCGTGATTTGTTTGGGGGGGTGATTGTGCTAGTCTCTGTCGTTCCATAGGAGTACGGCATTTGGTAGGTGGTAAGTATTACAGTAGCAGACGCGGTCTGTGTGCAGTGACTCTCTTCTGTGTCTGAGCCTATATAGCATGTGACCTGGAAGTAGAGACAGATAGTAGTGTATTGTGCAGGACCATGCCTTCCCAACATTTCGGGGTGGAAACCTTTCATGGTTTGGTCACTGAAGACCTTGTGTGAGGGGTATCCATGCAATCGCCTTGCCGGTGCCTCGTCAAGTATGCACATTAGGGCACGACCATGATGGCAGCATTGGCAACCTGTTGCCTGACACCACTCCTTTTATGTGTAAATCGAACTGAGTTACATCGCTTCACTGTGTGTTGTTGGTGGTTGGAGCCTCTCAATGGCTTCATTCGTGCCTCGTCCTCCCTATTTGGGGCTTATAGTATGAAGATGTACCAAACAGATTGAGGGGGCTACACTGGTAAATTATGGGTCGTACATATACACCCTCTTTAGTGATACAGACAAAACAATTATAGTATGGAGACCCTTCAAAGGATTTCTACAGGAGTGTGGGTTTCCTATACTTTGTGAAACGCTCACCCACTTATTCAAGTGGGGTGCGTCATCATCGGGTAACTTGGGTGTCACTATGGAAACGCCCTCTACGCCGGAGCCCGGTCCAAGCTCATGAGCAGACTACAGAGAAACCAGAATGCCTCCGCACGCCTGATCCTCGACGTCCCGCGCCGCGACCACATCACCCCCCACCTGAGGAACCTGCACTGGCTCCCCGTCGACAAAAGAATCTCCTTCAAACTCCTGATCCACGCACACAAAGCACTCCACAAAACCGGCCCAGTATATCTCAACAATCGACTCTCCTTCTGCGTACCCAACAGGAACCTCCGCTCCGCTGACCACGCCCTGGCCACGGTCCCACGCATCCAGAGAACCACTTCCGGAGGCAGGTCCTTCTCCCATCGTGCCGCCAAGACCTGGAACACCCTCCTCCTCGGCCTGCGACAAACCGAAGACTTCCTATCTTTCAGGAGACAACTCAAGACCTGGCTCTTCGACCAGTAACAGCACATCCCCTTCCCCCACCGAGCGTCTTGAAACCCTACCGGGTACGTAGTGTGCTTTACAAATTATGTGATTGATTGATTGATCACTTCATACCCAGTGTGTGCTACTACTCGGGTAGGGAATGTGTTTTGTGATCAGCTGTTGTTCAAGTGGTGATTTAAAATCATCTAAGGGTTTTCATGTCATCTTTATTAGTGAGAGTTCCTTGATAAGGTTAAAAAAAGGTGAGACGTGAGAGAGCCATAATGACTCACTCCCACGTCATGTGCCCATCAAGGGTCATAGCCTTTTGTTGGGGCAGTGGGTCTAGGATATGCCCATTGGTGGTGTGAGAGACACAAATAAGCTTACATGTAATATACAACATGCTAGACAGGGCTGGAGGACCAACGATCCGGGTGCATTGTAAGATCTCTGATGAGTGGTTGACTACAGGAAGCATTGTCAATGTCCCTTCGGGGGAGGGGCATAATCCCCCATAGGTTTGGGTAACTGAATACATCGGATAACAACGCAAGTAGCATGAGTGATGCATGTTGTGAGATTCACTATAACTCATGATCTGACCTCTGTGTTTAACCACTTACAAACATACTTAGTTACATGCCGACATCCCCAGCACCTACCCAAGGGTTCATACTGCTAAAAACACTGGCTCAGGACCTACTCATCCCAGCATCTCGCTCGTGTAAACACTACAGGCTCACACCGTCAGACAAGGCGCCAAAACCACAGTGCCACTCACGCCTGCCTAGTGATCACGTGGTTTCAAGAAATGCTCACATCTATTAAACTGAGTGACACGCACTCACAGATCATTCAGTTTCACTTCATTCAAACCAAGTCAGCAGTGACATCACCCTCTGGCCCTGCCTGACATATATAATTCTCAAACTGACATTCATTTCCATAGCAACTCCATGCAACACATCATCCGATCTCTCTTAGGACAACACACTACTCTAGGCCACAAGGACTACACATGAGTCATACATACACTACAGCACTCTCAAGGGTGACACAAAGCTGTCACTGATGTATTCTGATGAACAGTTTATGTCTTCATGGAATGATTGGCACCAATGTAGTCGCAGTGGGCATCCTCGACATTGGCAACCCCGGCATTGGGCAGCACCGGACGCAGACTCCCAAGAAACCCTGGACCCAAGCACTTACTGTTTTATATAAATTAAGCACTGGAAGTCCCAAACCAAAAAAACTTTTTAAACAACACAAAGCTGTGAATTTTTCCATAGACCTGCTTGAAGATTGCAGAAAAAAACTTTGCACACTCTTGGGAGAACATAGCCAGGACTAGAAAATGGGCTGTATGCTTGGCTTCCCCAAAACACTCATAGGTGGCTGGTGGAGGGGCAGTGAATAATGGGTAGTCAACCATAGGCAACTGGTCGACTGGACTGGAAGGTGGCATTAGAAGAGGCACGTTGGTCAGGAGAGCAAGAAAGGGTCCAGAGATCCATGAAGCAGGGAGAAGAGAGAAAAAGAAATACAAGCGTTTACCACACTTGTCTGCCAATCCTGTACATTTTGTGATTTACAAAACTGCCCCACTCACCCGTGGAAATGCCATTGTATGGCCCATTGCCTTGTTGTAGAGGTACTTTCCAAGGACCCGCCAGGACATGGGAGGTACACGCAGGCGTAGACCAAGGGCGGAACAGTCAAGGAAGATGCCAGCTGCTCCACACACACAGTGCACAAAATTCTCAACACCCAAGCACCAGCAGACCCAGAGGTCTTCTCCCAGCCATGCCATATGTATGTATGTATATATGTATCCATGTATGTACGTATGTATGTATATATGTGATTGACATGGGGCAAACCTAGCTACAAAGCAACAGAATGCCATGCAAGAGACAAATGTGCAGTAACAGGAAGGTCATGGACAAAGGACGCTCGATCAAGACATGAGGCGGAGAAGGCAGAGGGACATACGTGGGTACCTACTAGGCCAGAGGAATCTGGGACCCAGGCACAGAGGGGCATGAGGGGGTGGAATGAAGAAGCAGGCTGAGGGACCAGGGTGCTTCTCTAGAGGATGGCAGAAGGGTATTATGATGCCCCACGGTGCTGCTGGAGGACAGGGGTCTCCAGCCCCTTCCAGAAGTGTGTCCTGCTGGATCTGAACTGGGATGGAGTTCCATACTCTGGGAGCATAGCAGGAGTAGGCATGGTAACTCATATTTTCCTTATTGTATCTGCCCATTTCCTTTATGGTGCATTTATGTTATGTTATGTTATATTATTTATATTTGTAACGCTCACAGTTACTCCAAGGAGTGTCCCGGCGCGAACCTTGAGGAGTTCGGAGGGAGCAGAGTTAGATAAATAAGTGTGTTTTCAGATTCTTTTTTAAACAGAGGGGGCCCTGAATGCTACGAAGAGCAAGAGGCAGCTCATTTCAAGCCAGAGCACCCTTTAAGGCAAGGAAGCTGTCCCCCATCCTTTGCAGCCGATAACGGGGCACCTGAGCCAGACGCTGGGCAGCAGAGCGCAGTTGTTGAGTATAAAACGCAAAGCGCTTCCGAAGGTAGATAGGACCTGCGGAATGCAAGGCGCGATGTGCTATAACCAGAGTTTTGAACTTGACTCGTTCGGCTACCGGCAGCCAGTGAAGAGCGTGCAGATGTTGTCTCTCGCTGCTTCTAGTAGGGATGTTAAAGAGAAGTCTGGCTGCCGCATTCTGGTCTATTTGTAATTTATTAAGCCAGTAATCCAGAAGCCCAGCGTACAGAGCATTTGCGTAGTCAATACGTGATAAAATAAGGGCTCGGGTGACAATTTCTTTAGCCGCCCTGGGAAGAAGAGGAAAGAATTTCCTGAGAGTTTTAAGTAGCTCAAAGCAATTGCCGGCTAACTTCTTGATCTGGGTTGGGAACAAGAGATTCTCCTCAAACCAGATACCCAGATTTTTAGCGGGGAACCCTATTGAGGTTGGCATAGAGAAGTCAGGCGGCCAGAGTGTTTCTCTAAACTGAGGGGGAAGCTACCATAAAGCAAGATTTCCGACTTTTGCTCATTGCATTTAAGTTTGGCGGAGGCCAGCCAGTGCGGCTGAAATAGAGCACTCATTTTTCCCCCACATGAACAGGAGCTAAGTATCATCAGCGTACGCAATGACTTTGGCCCCCAGATCCTCCGCCAATTGAACCAATGGTGTGACGTAGACGTTAAAAAGTAGGGGGCTCAATGAGGACCCCTGTGGGACCCCTGTAGAGACCGTCTGTGTTGAAGAAGCCGACGGTGGGAGCCAAACCTGTTGCGTCCGGCCCTCCAAAAATGACTTAAGCCATCCCCAGGCAGTTCCCGATATGCCAATATCGGCAAGTCGGGCAAGGAACAGTATCGAAAGCTGCCGAGAGGTCGAGCAAAATCAGAGCAGCCCTGCCGTCGGCATCCAAACAGTCCCGGATGGCCTCGGAAACCTCCACTAGAGCTGACTCAGTGCTGTGGGAGGCCCTGAACCCAGATTGAGCCAGGTGAAGTAGGCCTGAGCGTGCGATAAACTCAGTGAGCTGTTTATTTACCACTTTTTCACATACTTTTGCCACACTTGGCAGAAGGGAAATGGAACGATAGCTCGCTGGGCTCAAAGGGTCCAGTGTTGTTTTTTTAAATAAAGGTAAGATCTTGGGGGCATATGTATCAAGCCCCATTCCCGTTCGGTTTGCGAACGGGAAAAGGCCTTTTGGGATGTATCATCCCAAAAGGGCATCGCAAATTAGAGAATCGCAAATTTGCGATTCTCTGTTTTGCGAATGCATTTAAGGAATTGCAAATTGCAATTCCTTAAATGCGATGTAACAGGCACCCAAGTTGTGCGATTTATTCTTAAGAAATCGCAAATTACCACCAACTTGAAGTTGGTGGTAATTTGCGATTTCTTTGAAAGATGCACTTTTTGGCATTTTTCAAAGTGCCATGTGGCGCACATACATGTCCTTAAGGCATGTATGTGCGCCACATGCGCACACATGCTCATTTCAGGGATGCATCAGGGTGTCCTTATGACACCCTTGCACCCTTGAAATTATTCTCAATTTGCGATTCTCTAATTGCGAATCGCTAATTGAGAATGTCTTCCCATTCATTCCTATGGGCCTCCTGGCTCATCGGAATGAACGGGAAGGTATTCCTTAATTGCGATTCGCAATTTGCTAATCGCAATGAAAGAATGCCAAGGAATCGCTAACAATGTGCGCATTTTTAATTACATCTCGTTTGCGATTCCCAAATAGCGATTCTCAAAAAATCGCTATTTGAGAATCGCAAATAGAGAATTTGATACATATGCCCCATGGCCTGTTTCCTGACAGCCGGAACAACAGCCTGCTGAAGGGACATATTAATGAGTCTGTTAACTTCTGGGTTAACTGTGTCCGCTACTGCCACCAGCAATCTGGCTGCACAGGGATCTACCGGAGAGCCTGATTTCAAGGCCTTAAGGACTCTAAGAGAACTAGGGAGGTCGATGGGTTCGAAGGCAGTAAGAGAATGGGAGAAAAATGTGGGCGGAGCCCCGATGAGCAGGGGTACATCAATAGCCATGCTACAAGAAGAAAAGGACGCCTGTATAGCGTGGATTTTATCAATAAAAAAACTAGAGAGTTTTCCGCACCAGGCGTTTCAGGAAGGGCGCGTACTCCGTTCAGCTTTAGGGGCCAGAAAACTCTGAACAATAGAAAAAATGTCTTTAGTGTTAACCTGGCTTGGTCAATGCGGGCTGTGTAGTAGAGGTTTTTAGCATGGGCTATAGCACTATAGTAGAGTTTTTGTTTTTTCCTAAGCGTAAGCTTTGCCAAAGGGCAGAAGTCCTTATTCCACCTTCGCTCTAATTTCTTACGTTCCTGCTTTAGTTTTTTTTATTTGGGCGAAAACCAGGGTTTTGACGGAGATTCCCTGGAGTGCTTATAGTGGGGTGCGGAGTGGGGGATAAAAGGTCCATTGTTTTGAAAATCCAACTGGTAAAACTAGCTAGCCCCCCTTCTAGGTCATTGGCGGGATCGGGCCTAGAAGCCGCCAAGGCCTGACTAAAAACCAGCGGGTCAATTTTGGCGAAGGCAGGGTCGTAGCTGGTACGGGCCAGGAACTGAATGCTATCTGCCACCCAGGAGAAGTACGCCAAAAAGTGGTCAGACCAGGGCACTGGCATAGGGTCTTCCACCAGGATGGAAAAGTTAGAGCAGATGGGGTCAAAGGTATGGCCCCCAAGATGCGTCGGGAGACTCACCCATTGGGTAAGCTGGGCGAGGTTCAATATATCCTGGAGTTCTTGAGCATCCCCAGCATCAGCCTGGTCAAGGTGTATATTCAGATCCCCAAGGACGATGTAATGAGCAAAGCGTAGAGGCCCGGGTACAATAACGTCCACCAGTGCTTTAAGAAAAGACCCTGCCGGGCCCGGGGGCTATAGATCAGGGAGCCATCCAAGGAAAAGTGTGCAGATATGCGCAAACTGAAATCCAGCGCTTCACAATCCCCCAACGAGAGCGCCTCACCCCGATGGATGATCCACTTATCTCTGTATATAATGCCCCCCCCACCCAAGCGGCCAGTTGCGCGTGTTCCACCGGAGGTCTTAATCTTGGTTGCACAGTAAGGTGGTGTGTTGTGGTTGGATGCTTTGTGAATGATGCCGCAGGTCTTGAGTATGATGTGTAGTGCTGCTGCACGCAAGACACTCTTCAGTGGTGTCAGGTGGATGTAGACCTGTTGTCTAGCAGGGCCCTACCCCACGACTAGGGATTTATTGGGGGATCTCACTGTTCTGACATGCAAGTTTGAGCTAGCAGGACTGAAGTTTGACCACGAGCACAGTGTATGCCTGAAACTGAATTCTCTCTTGGTGTTTGGAACAACAGGCACTTTTATGGCTCTTCTCAGTGGCATTCATATTATGGACTCCAGAGGGATGAAAGGCTGAGGCTACCCTGCCCGGGTTCCAACCTACGCCGTTGAAGTTTCACGCTGGTTTCTGCAACAGATTCTCGGTCCACTGCCCCTGCTCTGCCTCTTCTCCACTGTGGTTTTCTTGGCACCAGCACCAACCGATAGCACATTAGTTGCTAGGAAACCAGGCATTTATTACAGGTTTTTAAAAAATGCACATATGGCTCCATAGTCTTAAAATGATCCGTTTCTAATAATAAATCAGACTCCGCAGAGGGAGAGAGAAAGAGAAGAAGGAGTATGAAATTTAAAGAAACACAGTCAGAAATTAACAAAATGTAGAATAAAAAAGCATTGAAACAAAGCCTATTGTCCTGGGTGTCTCAGGGATGGATGAAAAGGGAGGATTTTATGTTGTGCAAGCTGTAAAAATGACACCGTTTGAACTCCAATGTTTTTACACTAAAAACAGCATGTTATGGTTGTTGTGTTCTGTTTGTGGGGTTACTGTATTTTGCAGTTCATGGTCGGACTGGGGAACCAACAGCAGTTCAGGCACAAATACTCAAACCAGCCCTGCTCACCTCGTCTTCTGCAGTATCTCTATCGCCATCCATTCTCTCCTTCTCTCTAATCGCTTTCTCTCTACTCCCCTCCCTCCCTCTCTTGAAGCCTCCCTGTAAGGCTGCCAGTGCTTAATTTGAGCCGGTGCTCAGAACCTGCACTTAATCATCAATACCGGTGCTTTTCATAGCACCAGTGAAGGACACATTCATTTACGGGGAGGTTAAGCGATATGCCCAGAATCACAGGATGTTGGGCCGACGCCGAGACTCAAACCTGGATCCCCAGCTCCGAGGTCTGCTGCTCTGGCCATTACGCCACATCCTCTCCCCACTTTCATGCTTAGTTGTTGGTTCTGTTTTAGGGGGACGAGAGCCCCGGTGCTTATTTTTTTTTACAAATTAACTAATGACTGCTGCAATTAACCTCAGGGCCCTAGGGAAAGTGACAGAGGCATCAGGAGCGGCCCTGGACTTTCAAAACCAACTTCCTAGGGCTTCATCCACCGGGGAAATGCTCGGTGGAATAAAGGACCTGTCTGGTCCTGTTTGCGGTACTCACCAAATCCTGACGGAGGTGTCCAATTTGTGGGTTTTCTGAGAGGCGTGTCTCCGGGGAGACTTAGGGCTGTGGGAGAAGACAGAACCCGGGCCGGGTAGGCAGAGCCGGACCCATTAGAGGCCCGGGTCAAAACGCCATCCGGGGGCGGCGGCCCTCCCCCGCCCAACCCCCTCCGGGAATTTGCATGGGGGGCTAGGCCAACGCAGCCAGGATTGGCCCGGGGGGCACGGGCATGCACCCCCCCAATCAGGGGGCGAGCATAGGGGCCGGGGGGGGGGATAAAGAGGGACGCAGGGGCCAGTGGAGCCACAAATCCCCCCCAACAGCTACTAGGGAAACTGAACTTTGCCCTAAGGGTAATTCCCGCAGGGCGACCATTCGCCAGGCGGCTGGCCTGGCTCACGAGGGGCGTAACACAGAGGCATCACAGGGTTCGCATCACACAGGGGGTGAGGGACGACCTGGGCCAATGGGAGAGTTTTCTGACAGATTTCAACGGCACCCTAATATGGCGGGCCTCCTGGGTCCCGGCTAGCGAGTTGGAACTCTACACTGACGCAGCAGGGGGGTACGGCTTCGGGGCAATCCTAGGGACGGCGTGGTCGGCAGGGGAATGGCCGAAAACATGGCACGCATCCGGGCTGACCACAAACATATCACTGTTCGAGCTTTTCCCCATAGTGGTAGCATTCCACATCTGGGCCCCCCAACTAGCAAATAGGCAAATCACGCTATGGTCAGACAACCACGCAGTGGTGCAGGCAATCAACACAGGAGCTGCGCGTTGCCCAGCTGTAGGGACCCTCCTGCGGAAACTAGTGGGCTGCCAATTAAGCGGCAACATTGCGCTAAGGGCAAGGCACATTCAGGGTGTGGAAAACTTAGCGGCGGATGCTATTTCTCGTTTCCAGTGGGAGAAGTTCAGGAAGCTGGCCCCAGGCGCAGACAGATGGATGACCCCGATGCCGGAGGAGGCGTGGTCATGGGTGGAACCGGGTTGAAATGGTTACTGGACAATGCACTGGCCCCTAAGACCAACAGCCGTTACAGGAAGTGCTGGGAGACGTTTAGGGGCAGGACAGGGCTAAAGAAGGGACAATGGGCCCACAAAAAGGACATCCTGGGATTCATAGATTGGGCTTTCCGGGAAGGGAAGTCAAAAACCGGGGCACAAGCGCATTTAAGTGCAATAGCGCATTACACAAAGATGGCAGGGCGGGAGGATCCAACAAGGGCGTTCGAGTGTCGGATGGCTATGAAAGGGTGGGGTAGGCTACAGCGGGCACCAGGGGACGCCAGGCGCCCCATCCACTTCAAATTACTGCAGGCAATGCTGGGGACCCTTGCTGGGATATGCTCATCGCGGCATGAAATCACACTATTCCGGGCAGCATTCGCAGTAGCATTCTTCGGGGCATATAGAGTCAGCGAGGTGGTAGCTCCTTCAGTGGTGGACTCAGGAGCGGCATGCATACATAGAGAGGAGGTAGACATGCAGAAGGGGCACATGGACATACTGCTGGTGAGGTCCAAGACGGACCAGACGGGCAAGGGGTTATGGACCAGATTGCAGTGCACAAAGAACGCAGAGCACTGCCCAGTTTGTCTACTAAAAAGCCACCTAGAAAGCAGCCAAGGGAGGAAGGGGCCGCTTTTTCAACACAGGGATGGGTCGTTCCTCAGCCGCTTTCAGTTCATAGCAGTAATGAGGAAGGCTCTAGACGCTCTGGGGTTTCCTGCGCGGGAATATGGGTCACACTCATTCAGAATTGGGGCGGCCACCACGGCGGCAGAGCTGGGTATGGGCGGGGGGGTAATCAAGGGGATAGGGCGTTGGGCATCCGGCGCCTACAAGCGGTACATACGCCCAACACTGTACTAAGCCCGCACCTCTCCCCCACCCCCCACCCCTGTTTTTACAGGTCCAAACGCTTCGCAAAGGAAGGTGTGGATCGTGGGGCACTCTTACGTGACGCGGGCACAGAGGTGGGCAGCGGCCAGGCGGGACTTTGGCGGAATATGGCTACGGGACACCGACATTGAATGGTGGGGGCGTCCCGGGATGAAATGGGAACATCTGCTGCACACGGTGCGGGACGCGTTGCAGCGGGGTAGCAAGCCAGACGCAGTGGTGGTCCACCTAGGCGGGAATGACTTGGCAGCAATGGGGCGGAGGGCACTCCTGGAAGACATGCAGAGGGGTCTCACTGCGGTGGCACGCGAGGTACGCCCCGCTGACATAATTTTTTCTGAAATCATAGCGCGGAAGGCATGGCGGGGGGCAATTGACATAGGAGCGGTGGAAAAGTCCAGAAGAAAGCTCAATAGTACGATGGCAAAGGTATGCAAGGCCAATGGCTGGGGTTTCGTCCATCATGGGTTCATAAACCTAAGATCCCCGGGGTATCACAGCGAGGACGGAGTACACCTCACAGGGGTGGGAATGGATATGTTTCTGCTGAACATTGTAGGGGTACTGGAGCAGAGGGGTTTCCTATGACAGTCAGACAAGGCAGGGGGCGGTTGGGGGGAGCTCCCTCTGATCGAGAAACCATAGGGAGCATGGCGGAGCTAAACTAACTAAATTACCAAACAAAAGGGAAGAACTCAGTAGAAGATAGATGTGAGGCTCTCACAGGGCCCTGGGGATGCCGCACGGCAGGGGCAGTGAGCAAGCCAAAGGGCGGCACGCCGCCAGCAAAGTTTAGAGGTAATGCTCTCTCATGACCCTTGGGATGCCTCACGGCAGGGGCTCAGAAGGAGACAAAATGCAAAGGACCCAATCGCAAGAAATTAGAGCAGATGCGCAAGAGAAGGCCCTTGGGATGCCAGCCGGCAGGGACCTCTGGGCGAGGGGAGGACCCACGAAAGGGCACAGGGCGAGCGGGACGGCACTTGCAGCCCGGACAGGTCCAAACGGAGACCCGCCAAATCGGTAGCAAGATGAAGCCTAGACCCGGAAGCACAGAACGCAAAAAGGGTCCCCTCCTCGCCTAGGCGATTGCTAGAAATGGGTCAAGGACAATAATAATGCAGCATGTACATAACCACGATCAATGTGATACAAATGTGTAAGTTGTTATCATGCTAATAAAACTGCGACCTTTTCAGGCACCCAAGAAAGTTGTCAGTGGTGTTTTAGGGTAGCAGAGTGGGGAAGCGGGGAGGGGCGACTCGCCACCTGGAGGGGGTTAGAACCCGGGCCGGGTAGGCAGAGCCGGACCCATTAGAGGCCCGGGTCAAAACGCCATCCGGGGGCGGCGGCCCTCCCCCGCCCAACCCCCTCCGGGAATTTGCATGGGGGGCTAGGCCAACGCAGCCAGGATTGGCCCGGGGGGCACGGGCATGCACCCCCCCAATCAGGGGGCGAGCATAGGGGCCGGGGGGGGGATAAAGAGGGACGCAGGGGCCAGTGGAGCCACAAATCCCCCCCTCCCCGAGCTGAGGACGAAGAAAGGAGAAACCCACCCACCCACACCTAAGAGTCGGGCGTCGCAGCTGCACGGTGGAGGGTAGCGGAGCTAAACTAACTAAATTACCAAACAAAAGGGAAGAACTCAGTAGAAGATAGATGTGAGGCTCTCACAGGGCCCTGGGGATGCCGCACGGCAGGGGCAGTGAGCAAGCCAAAGGGCGGCACGCCGCCAGCAAAGTTTAGAGGTAATGCTCTCTCATGACCCTTGGGATGCCTCACGGCAGGGGCTCAGAAGGAGACAAAAAGCAAAGGACCCAATTGCAAGAAATTAGAGCAGATGCGCAAGAGAAGGCCCTTGGGATGCCAGCCGGCAGGGACCTCTGGGCGAGGGGAGGACCCACGAAAGGGCACAGGGCGAGCGGGACGGCACTTGCAGCCCGGACAGGTCCAAACGGAGACCCGCCAAATCGGTAGCAAGATGAAGCCTAGACCCGGAAGCACAGAACGCAAAAAGGGTCCCCTCCTCGCCTAGGCGATTGCTAGAAATGGGTCAAGGACAATAATAATGCAGCATGTACATAACCACAATCAATGTGATACAAATGTGTAAGTTGTTATCATGCTAATAAAACTGCGACCTTTTCAGGCACCCAAGAAAGTTGTCAGTGGTGTTTTAGGGTAGCAGAGTGGGGAAGCGGGGAGGGGCGACTCGCCACCTGGAGGGGGTTAGATTATCCGCCTTTTCCCTAACCGGAGAAAGTATGGTTGCTGTGGTCTGTAGACTGAGGGATTCCCCTGCAGATTGGCGGTGATGGATTTCGGGTGTGGCTGATATTGCAACCTTCCACCTGACCCTTGTGAGTGTCAACTATCGTGTGGGTCTCCCTAGTGGGGTGATCCATGGAGCCCTCCAGCTCCTGTCAGCTGGAGTATTATCTGTCCTTTTGTGGCTCCCAGCATGCATCTGTACAGGCAATAGATTGCACAGCCCCCTTGTCACCTGTTTGGGTGTGCGTCAGTGTCTTTGTTGTCGTGTTCCCTCCTGATTAGTGGTCAAAATGCATTAAAAAAAGTATGGGAACTGTCATGCAGCGTGCAAATGGGGGCAGGGTGAGTGAATGTGGGGTGCGGGGGCAAATGCCTGGCTAAAAGAAACAAATTCTTCTGTAACTTTTTTCGGTCTTTCACTTTCAGGTAACTACATATAAAATAGCACGCAGCTTAAATTAAAAAGAAATGCAAGTTAAGTTAATCAGTGTGATATGCACCGTCATGCATTATGAAATCTCTATTAGTTGATGCACTGCAAGTGTCTGTGTCTGTAACCAGAAAGCTGCAGAACTGAACCCGGGTTGGTGCATTCGAAAACAGTGACTTGTACATGTTTAGTGCTACAAGGTCCCAGTCTGTGACATAAAGCACTGTGAATATGTAAATCATTATTTTAAACTTGCGTTACACATAGTAGAAGACAGGCTGCTATAAAATGTGCATAAAGGTTTATGATAAAAAAGGGCTTTCAAAATATTGTAATTGCATTTATATGGCGCTTACTACCCCTGACGAGGCCCTGAAGTGCCGTACAGTGAGTAGCACGCTGCTCCGGAATACAAGGTTAGTGGTTAATCCAGTGGTTATTGTTAATTATTGTGATTAGTCACGTGCGTCTAACAAACCGTGACATGCATTTACTCCAGTTACTTTGTGATGGATTATGGTAATACCACCTAGGTGGGATCATTAGTGAGGGCTAGGGGGTTTCAGGTGAAAGGGTGGCGAGATAGATATGCCGAGGGAGAATGGATAGTGTTAGGTTGATGGATAGGGCTTTACAGAAGGAGAGGTTGTGATCTATGAAATGAGGTGTCAGTCAATTTCAATAAGAGAGATTAAACTATTGTGACCTTTTTACATGGCTCTGTTTTGCTGCATGCAAAGCAAGTGTCACAATTATGGAAAAAACAACATGTGGTGTGCGGCAGGAACAGAGTTTCACCGGCTCAGCGCCTCTCCACTGCCTTGGATCACAATCCTAAACCTTTCTTTGCTCAGCAAATTTTTCTTTGTTAAAATATACACATTTAAAGAGGACCACATAATTTGCTTTTATTTTTTTCTGTTTGAGTACCAAATAAACACCTATAATTACTATGTGTGAACAGGATATATTTTAATCAACTGTAAAAGTTATCTATATATGTCTCTGAAATTGTCTTAGCACAATCCTATATCGATGAGTGTTATAGTGTAGCTCTATGCCATCACTGCCATTTTGCATCCCTGCTCCAATATATAGATATATATATTATCTACTGGCGGTCGCCAGTAGATAGTTATAGTTAGGACCCTGTTTCCATAGGAAATCCGCAACATTCTATTTGGAATAACTTTGGCGCCGGTCGACGAATCCTCGCGAAATTTTCAAAATAGGTGGGGCGCTACGCTTCGCTCCTACCCTGAAAGTCTCGGGGGGATTCGTCAAGCGGGGGCTGAGATAAAAGGGGGGTCCCAAAATGCGTTTTTCCCATGCATTTTTCCATAGGACCTTTAGACACAGCTACAGCCCGAACGGCTGAACAGAGTTACTGGAAATTTGGCAGAGAGGTAGTCCTCAGGTCAAGGAAGTGCCTTTTGTAGGTCTGGTGTAAATCTGTTCAGTAGTTCCTGAGAAAATAGCATTTAAATCAATATATATATCTGAGCCAGCTTACGGTGCGTTTACCGTGCGCTTACGGTAAGCTTACCGTACGCGTACGGTGCCGTGCGCGAGCGCGATTCTGATTGGCTGTTAGATCTTAGTAAACATTCGAATCGTTCGAAACCAGGAAGCGGCGGCCGCCATTTTCTCTCTCGCACTCTGAGGGGGGGAGGAAAAACAAAGGCAAAAAACATGTAAAGAGACTGTTTTGACAGCTCCTAACCACCTAGCCTTGATTAATCTGTCCCCAAAGATCCCCCAAGGCCAAAAAATCATTTTTATTTTTTTACGAAAAATCGCCGATTACGCTTACCGTACGCGTACGGTAAAAAAAAAAAAAAAATAATAATTATCCACACTCTCCCCACCCCGTGCGTAAACGGTGCCTGAAGGGCACGATTTGTGCATGGCATATGACTAAGTATAAAATTTATAAGCTTACCTTTCACAACGAAGCGCATAATAAGTCCTCCATGTGCGCACGGTGCGCGAAGCGCATCGTGCGTACATGGCCCATCCACGGCACTAACTGCGTAAAGTGGGCGCGCGGTGCGCGAAGCGCACCGTGCGCGCACGGAACGAACTGCGTTAAGTGGGCGCGCACGCCACGAATGGCGTAAAGTAACTTAGCATTTAAAAAAACCGTACAAATTCATTTGTGCATGGCATATATATAAGTAGAAAATTTTAAAGCTTACCTTTCACAACGAAGCGCATAATATGTCCTCCATGTGCGCACGGTGCGCGAAGCGCATCGTGCGTACATGGCCCATCCACGGCACTAACTGCGTAAAGTGGGCGCGTGGTGCGCGAAGCGCACCGCGTGCTCACTGTGCACGCACGGTGCGCGAAGCGCACCGTGCGCGCACGGAACGAACTGCGTTAAGTGGGCACGCACGCCACAAATGGCGTAAAGTAACTTAGCATTTAAAAAAACGTACAAATTCACTGAAAAAACCATAGGTTTCACACACGTTATAGTTAGGAATTAGCATTTAAAAAACCTTGCAAATTCAGTGAAAAAACCATAGGATTCACACATGTTATAGTTAGCTGGACATTTTACTGATAAAAAACCAATGAAATTCCCCCGTTATAGTTAGTGCAGGCAACTATAACTCACGCGACCGCAATCCTCTGCTGATGACATATGTGTCTTTATGAAAAAAAAATATTTGTAATATATGTATAGCTAAAATTTTATGGAAGAAGACATGGGCAAATAATTGTCTAAATACAGTATTAGCATCAGCAGAGGATTGCGGTCGCGTGAGTTATAGTTGCCTGCACTAACTATAACGGGGGAATTTCATTGGTTTTTTATCAGTAAAATGTCCAGCTAACTATAACATGTGTGAAACCTATGGTTTTTTCACTGAATATATATATATTATCTACTGGCGGTCGCCAGAAGATAGTTATAGTTAGGACCGTGTTTCCATAGGAAATCCGCAACATTCTATTTGGAATAACTTTGGCGCCGGTTGACGAATCCTCGCGAAATTTTCAAAATAGGTGAGGCGCTCCACTGCGCTCCTTCCCTGAAAGTCTCGGGGGGATTCGTCAAGCGGGGGCTGAGAAAAAGGGGGGGGTCCCAAAACGCGTTTTCCCCATGCATTTTTCCATAGGACCTTTAGACACAGCTACAGCCCGAACGGCTGAACAGAATTACTTGAAATTTGGCAGAGAGGTAGTCCTCAGGTCAGAGATGTGCCTTTTGCAGGTCTGGTGTAAATCTGTTCAGTAGGTCCTGAGAAAATAGCATTTAAATCAATATATATATCTGTAAGCGCGCTCCGTGCGCTTACGGTAAGCTTACCGTACGCGTACGGTGCCGTGTGCGAGCTCAATTCTGATTGGTGGTTACATGACTGTAAACATTCGAATCGGTCGAAATCAGAAAGTGTCGGACGCCATTTTCTGTCTCTCGCACTGAAAAACAAAGGTGGATAACGTGAAATGGGGGCAACGAAGAGAGTTGCAGACCCCCTAGCGTTTGTCAGGGGGTCCACGAAGGACCAAAAAGTACGAAAAATACATTTAATAATTTTAAAAAAAAATCATGGAGTGCGCGTACGGTAAGCTTACCGTACGCGCACGGCAAAAAAATAAAATTAAAAAAAAAGAAATAACAATCACATTTATTAAATAAATTGAAGGACCCGCAAGGGAGAAAAAATAATTGTTACTGTGTAAAAAAAGGCGAGGCGCGCACGGTATGAACTGCGCAACGTGGGCGCGCATTGCGCGAAGCGCACCGTGCGCGCAGGGTGTGCGCACGGTGAAAAACCAGAAAAAAAAATAAAAAATAAATACATAACTTAGCATTTAAAAAAAACGTACAAATTCACTGAAAAAACCATAGGTTTCACACACGTTATAGTTAGGAATTAGCATTTAAAAAACCTTGCAAATTCACTTAAAAAACCTAGGTTTCACACATGTTATAGTTAGCTGTACATTTCACTCGTAAAAAAACCAATGAAATTCCACGTTATAGTTAGATCAGGTAACTATAACTTGCGCGACCGCAATCCACAATGTGTCATTTCAGATGTCATCATTGATGTGAAGAGTGATGTCACTGACCATGTCATGAGTGATGTAATATGTGACGTCATCAGCAGTTTATTGTGGGCGCGCAAGTTATAGTTACCTGATCTAACTATAACGTGGAATTTCATTGGTTTTTTACGAGTGAAATGTACAGCTAACTATAACATGTGTGAAACCTATGGTTTTTTAAGTGAATATATATATATATATATATATACAGTCCAATGCTCACTCGTCACCACA
Source organism: Triturus cristatus (assembly GCF_964204655.1). Taxonomy (NCBI): domain Eukaryota; kingdom Metazoa; phylum Chordata; class Amphibia; order Caudata; family Salamandridae; genus Triturus; species Triturus cristatus. Next base: position 1,219,290,112 of record NC_140592.1, read on the forward strand.
AATGAGCCCGACATATGCTGGAGTTAACAACAGGATTTATTCCACATTTAACAGCACGGGTTATGCCTTCAAACTGGAAACATTTTGGCAGACGCGTTTCAGCAGTAGTGCTTTCCTCAGTGCCGGTTCCCAAGTCGAATTTCTCACCTGGCGGTCTTTAAATACATCTTGTGACGCTGTCATAGCCACACCCAATGAAATGCTGGTGCCCCGCCTCGACTTGTAGTCTGTGGTTCCCTCGTGCTCACCGGGGCCAATTGCATGCTGGTTGTTGGAGTTCGCTGCGAAGACCCGTAAAGTGAAGGGCCTCCAAACACCCGGTGGTGTCCCAGCAATGTGGCTTGCCGAGCTCCGCAAACTTGCAGCTTCCGGTCCCAATGTAAAATTGTTGATGTTGCTGGAACCTGGTGTAACTCCTGTAGCTGATGCTACAACCTCACTCCCAATGCGGTCACAGTCAGTACTAATGATCCTCAAAGGGGGGCACCGCGCTGTACTGAATCTACAGAGTCCAAAGGTTTTGCTGAAAGCGCGTTGCACCTGACCGTGAGGGCATGCCGGTAGCCAGTGTCAGCAATACTGGCTTCACATACAGTCCAATGCTCACTCGTCACCACAAATGAGCCCGACATATGCTGGAGTTAACAACAGGATTTATTCCACATTTAACAGCACGGGTTATGCCTTCAAACTGGAAACATTTTGGCAGACGCGTTTCAGCAGTAGTGCTTTCCTCAGTGCCGGTTCCCAAGTCGAATTTCTCACCTGGCGGTCTTTAAATACATCTTGTGACGCTGTCATAGCCACACCCAATGAAATGCTGGTGCCCCGCCTCGACTTGTAGTCTGTGGTTCCCTCGTGCTCACCGGGGCCAATTGCATGCTGGTTGTTGGAGTTCGCTGCGAAGACCCGTAAAGTGAAGGGCCTCCAAACACCCGGTGGTGTCCCAGCAATGTGGCTTGCCGAGCTCCGCAAACTTGCAGCTTCCGGTCCCAATGTAAAATTGTTGATGTTGCTGGAACCTGGTGTAACTCCTGTAGCTGATGCTACAACCTCACTCCCAATGCGGTCACAGTCAGTACTAATGATCCTCAAAGGGGGGCACCGCGCTGTACTGAATCTACAGAGTCCAAAGGTTTTGCTGAAAGCGCGTTGCACCTGACCGTGAGGGCATGCCGGTAGCCAGTGTCAGCAATACTGGCTTCACATACAGTCCAATGCTCACTCGTCACCACAAATGAGCCCGACATATGCTGGAGTTAACAACAGGATTTATTCCACATTTAACAGCACGGGTTATGCCTTCAAACTGGAAACATTTTGGCAGACGCGTTTCAGCAGTAGTGCTTTCCTCAGTGCCGGTTCCTAAGTCGAATTTCTCACCTGGCGGTCTTTAAATACATCTTGTGACGCTGTCATAGCCACACCCAATGAAATGCTGGTGCTCACCGGGGCCAATTGCATGCTGGTTGTTGGAGTTCGCTGCGAAGACCCGTAAAGTGAAGGGCCTCCAAACACCCGGTGGTGTCCCAGCAATGTGGCTTGCCGAGCTCCGCAAACTTGCAGCTTCCGGTCCCAATGTAAAAGTGAGGTTGTAGCATCAGCTACAGGAGTTACACCAGGTTCCAGCAACATCAACAATTTTACATTGGGACCGGAAGCTGCAAGTTTGCGGAGCTCGGCAAGCCACATTGCTGGGACACCACCGGGTGTTTGGAGGCCCTTCACTTTACGGGTCTTCGCAGCGAACTCCAACAACCAGCATGCAATTGGCCCCGGTGAGCACGAGGGAACCACAGACTACAAGTCGAGGCGGGGCACCAGCATTTCATTGGGTGTGGCTATGACAGAGTCACAAGATGTATTTAAAGACCGCCAGGTGAGAAATTCGACTTGGGAACCGGCACTGAGGAAAGCACTACTGCTGAAACGCGTCTGCCAAAATGTTTCCAGTTTGAAGGCATAACCCGTGCTGTTAAATGTGGAATAAATCCTGTTGTTAACTCCAGCATATGTCGGGCTCATTTGTGGTGACGAGTGAGCATTGGACTGTATGTGAAGCCAGTATTGCTGACACTGGCTACCGGCATGCCCTCACGGTCAGGTGCAACGCGCTTTCAGCAAAACCTTTGGACTCTGTAGATTCAGTACAGCGCGGTGCCCCCCTTTGAGGATCATTAGTACTGACTGTGACCGCATTGGGAGTGAGGTTGTAGCATCAGCTACAGGAGTTACACCAGGTTCCAGCAACATCAACAATTTTACATTGGGACCGGAAGCTGCAAGTTTGCGGAGCTCGGCAAGCCACATTGCTGGGACACCACCGGGTGTTTGGAGGCCCTTCACTTTACGGGTCTTCGCAGCGAACTCCAACAACCAGCCCCGGTGAGCACGAGGGAACCACAGACTACAAGTCGAGGCGGGGCACCAGCATTTCATTGGGTGTGGCTATGACAGCGTCACAAGATGTATTTAAAGACCGCCAGGTGAGAAATTCGACTTGGGAACCGGCACTGAGGAAAGCACTACTGCTGAAACGCGTCTGCCAAAATGTTTCCAGTTTGAAGGCATAACCCGTGCTGTTAAATGTGGAATAAATCCTGTTGTTAACTCCAGCATATGTCGGGCTCATTTGTGGTGACGAGTGAGCATTGGACTGTATGTGAAGCCAGTATTGCTGACACTGGCTACCGGCATGCCCTCACGGTCAGGTGCAACGCGCTTTCAGCAAAACCTTTGGACTCTGTAGATTCAGTACAGCGCGGTGCCCCCCTTTGAGGATCATTAGTACTGACTGTGACCGCATTGGGAGTGAGGTTGTAGCATCAGCTACAGGAGTTACACCAGGTTCCAGCAACATCAACAATTTTACATTGGGACCGGAAGCTGCAAGTTTGCGGAGCTCGGCAAGCCACATTGCTGGGACACCACCGGGTGTTTGGAGGCCCTTCACTTTACGGGTCTTCGCAGCGAACTCCAACAACCAGCATGCAATTGGCCCCGGTGAGCACGAGGGAACCACAGACTACAAGTCGAGGCGGGGCACCAGCATTTCATTGGGTGTGGCTATGACAGCGTCACAAGATGTATTTAAAGACCGCCAGGTGAGAAATTCGACTTGGGAACCGGCACTGAGGAAAGCACTACTGCTGAAACGCGTCTGCCAAAATGTTTCCAGTTTGAAGGCATAACCCGTGCTGTTAAATGTGGAATAAATCCTGTTGTTAACTCCAGCATATGTCGGGCTCATTTGTGGTGACGAGTGAGCATTGGACTGTATGTGAAGCCAGTATTGCTGACACTGGCTACCGGCATGCCCTCACGGTCAGGTGCAACGCGCTTTCAGCAAAACCTTTGGACTCTGTAGATTCAGTACAGCGCAGTGCCCCCCTTTGAGGATCATTAGTACTGACTGTGACCGCATTGGGAGTGAGGTTGTAGCATCAGCTACAGGAGTTACACCCGGTTCCAGCAACATCAACAATTTTACATTGGGACCGGAAGCTGCAAGTTTGCGGAGCTCGGCAAGCCACATTGCTGGGACACCACCGGGTGTTTGGAGGCCCTTCACTTTACGGGTCTTCGCAGCGAACTCCAACAACCAGCATGCAATTGGCCCCGGTGAGCACGAGGGAACCACAGACTACAAGTCGAGGCGGGGCACCAGCATTTCATTGGGTGTGGCTATGACAGCGTCACAAGATGTATTTAAAGACCGCCAGGTGAGAAATTCGACTTGGGAACCGGCACTGAGGAAAGCACTACTGCTGAAACGCGTCTGCCAAAATGTTTCCAGTTTGAAGGCATAACCCGTGCTGTTAAATGTGGAATAAATCCTGTTGTTAACTCCAGCATATGTCGGGCTCATTTGTGGTGACGAGTGAGCATTGGACTGTATGTGAAGCCAGTATTGCTGACACTGGCTACCGGCATGCCCTCACGGTCAGGTGCAACGCGCTTTCAGCAAAACCTTTGGACTCTGTAGATTCAGTACAGCGCGGTGCCCCCCTTTGAGGATCATTAGTACTGACTGTGACCGCATTGGGAGTGAGGTTGTAGCATCAGCTACAGGAGTTACACCAGGTTCCAGCAACATCAACAATTTTACATTGGGACCGGAAGCTGCAAGTTTGCGGAGCTCGGCAAGCCACATTGCTGGGACACCACCGGGTGTTTGGAGGCCCTTCACTTTACGGGTCTTCGCAGCGAACTCCAACAACCAGCATGCAATTGGCCCCGGTGAGCACGAGGGAACCACAGACTACAAGTCGAGGCGGGGCACCAGCATTTCATTGGGTGTGGCTATGACAGCGTCACAAGATGTATTTAAAGACCGCCAGGTGAGAAATTCGACTTGGGAACCGGCACTGAGGAAAGCACTACTGCTGAAACGCGTCTGCCAAAATGTTTCCAGTTTGAAGGCATAACCCGTGCTGTTAAATGTGGAATAAATCCTGTTGTTAACTCCAGCATATGTCGGGCTCATTTGTGGTGACGAGTGAGCATTGGACTGTATGTGAAGCCAGTATTGCTGACACTGGCTACCGGCATGCCCTCACGGTCAGGTGCAACGCGCTTTCAGCAAAACCTTTGGACTCTATATATATATATATATATATATATATATATATATTACCTACTGGCGGTCGCCAGTAGGTAGTTATAGTTAGGACCACGTTTCCATAGGAAATCCGCAACATTCTATTTTGAATAACTTTGGCGCCGGTTGACGAATCCTCGCGAATTTTTCAAAATAGGTGGGGCGCTACGCTCCGCTCCTACCCTGAAAGTCTCCGGGGGATCCGTCAAGCGGGGGCTGAGATAAAAGGGGGGTCCCAAAACGCGTTTTTCCCATGCATTTTTCCATAGGACCTTTAGAACGAGCTACAGCCCGAACGGCTGAACAGAATTACTCAAAATTTGGCAGAGAGGTAGTCCCTAGGTCAAGGAAGTGCCTTTTGTAGGTTTGGTGTAAATCTGTTCAGTAGATTCTGAGAAAATAGCCTTTAAATCAATATATATATCTGAGCCCGCTTACGGTACGCTTACCGTACGCTTACGGTAAGCGTACGGTGGCGTGCGCGAGCGCGATTCTGATTGGCTCTTAGATCTTAGTAAACATTCGAATCGGTCGAAACCAGGAAGCGGCGGCCGCCATTTTGTGTATTTCACTCTGGAAAAAAAAGAGTGAAAACAAGGAAAGGGGGCAATGAGGAGAGTTACAGACCCCCTAACATTTGTAAGGGGGTCAAAGAAGGACAGAAAAGTACAAAAAAAACATTTATTGATTTTAAAAAAAATCACGGGGTACGCGTACGGTAAGCTTACGGTAAGCGTACGGTAAAAAAAAATAAAAATAAATAAATGAAAAGCAGATTTAAGAGTTTAGATATTAGGGAGCTCTAAAAAGAGCTGTTGTGTTTATGAAGTCATTTTTTAAGTGGTACCTACAAGTAAGTACCGATGCAGAGTCTAAGGTTCAAGAGGAAGACTCTGTTCCCTTCATCATTGAAGTGCACACCATCTCCTCTATAAATGTCTTGCATGTCATAACGCAAGTTGTTGTGGTAAATGGCACCCATACCATAGTCACGGAGGAAAGCAGAAACAGAATGATTGGACCAGTTCCATTTTTGCCTTTGGCATATGTTGGAAAACACAAAGGCAGTTTTAGGGAAAAGTGTAAACAGTTGTGCAAAGGTGTCCTTCATAAGCATTTCCAGACCTACCCCAGTCAAAGTGCCTAGGTCATTGCCACCACAGTGCACTATTATGAGGTCAGGGTGTTGGATTTGAATGAAGGATTTCACCAATGGCATCAATTGGTGCCACTTTAACCCTCTCTGACCAATCCATTTAATGTCTACATTTGGCAAAGCAAGGTCTCTCACCATACCTGTTTTCTCTGCAAACTTTTCACTCCAGAAGACATAGCTGTGCCCTACAATCCACACTGTGAACATCTTCAAAGGAGAACTGGATGCACTCAGGAGGTGTCTTTCAGTAGAATGGCAATATGAAAAGAAAGACAGTTTGGAAATGGAAGCATACATATTTTTTACAAAACAAAAAGAACTGATTGGCTGTTTCATACCATTCTAGAATAAAAACTAGGCTGTATGTGTAAATTAATAGAAGCATGTTTTGTATTGGTAAAAAAAAATGTGTAACCAAAGAACAGTACTATGGATTTGCTGTTAGGTTTGAAAAGTCAAGCACTCTTGCTCTGTGGAATTGAAACATTGTTTGGCGAACTTCTGACCTAACTCAACACAGCAGTGTTCCATGAGCTGTTGCTATGGTAGCAGGCAGAAGTCAAGTTGGGGGAAGGGTACTAGGCAGAAGTCAAGTTGGGGGAAGGGTACTTTTGGAAAAGGGTTGGTTTTCAACCAATAGAAATGTGTGATTACATTTGAAAAAAAGGGGGAAGCACTGAGATTTGAAACTTACAAGTATATGTGTGGAAAAATAGAGGGAAAGTTTGCCATTATCTGGTTCTGCTGAGAGGAGAGAGGTGAACACAACAGAGATCCTGGCTCTGATAATCTGCTGTTTGAGTGTCACATTTCTTTCACAACTAACTAATTTTAAAGGTGAGTTTACAGTTTGAGAGGGGATGTATGTGGTAACTTAAGAAATGAATAATAGAAATGGAAATTGTTTTTGTTGTAGTTACACATGGTGGTTTCATAATGTGTCAGTCTGTAAAAGTGATTTTCACTTGCCCCGAAAAAAAAAAGAGCAGTAAGTGTGCTTTCAAATTGGCAAAGAAATTTCGTTTTGGGACTAATGTGAAAACATGACTCTGTGTGCAGAGAGGAATTATAGGCAGAGATTTATTGCGTCTTGCTCTGGTGATTTCACAGTTGCATTAGATGGAAAGGGGGAGCGAATTTTTGGGGGAAGAAGCAGAGTCTTAGCACACACCCATGTGCTTGCAATGTATAGTCATGCACAGTATTTACAAGCGAGTGGGGTTTTTTAGGTTTCAGTCTGTAATGCAAATACATTCAGCATCACTAAGGCTGGTTGCCCTTGCTGTAGTGTAGCAGTCTGGACATGGGCTTTTTAAAAAATCTGAAAAGTGGTTTCATAATGTGACAGTTTGTAAAAGTGATTTTCACTTGCCCAAAAAAAAGAGCAGTTAGTGTGCATTCAAATTGGCATAGAAATTTCGTTTTGTGACTATTGTGAAAAGAAATGTAGTAATATATTTAAATACAATAAAGGAATTGTTACAGAGAATCGGTGAGATCTGTACAAATAAAACTTTAGAATTTTATTGGATTACCATTGGAAATTTAATCAAAAAAGAATTTTAAAATTACTATTTGGTCTAAAGGAAATGAAATCAGATGTATTTTGGAGTTATTTGAGATATAATATTGTGATTATACTTCTGAAACAAACATATCAGACGGTATTTTAAAGAAATAAGTATTGGTATTAGATGATATTTTTTTAGAATATTATGCATTTCTATAATGTTAAGTTTAAGTAAAAAAAGAATCAGGGCTTTTTTAATACAATCTTTGTGATTGTTATTTTTTTTTGCCCGCTGTAAAATGATGAATGCAATTGCTTTCACAATTTATAGTGAAATGCAATATATTCTGAAAACAGCAAAAATAAGGCAAAAATATTTTATGGAAAAAAATGTAAATATGTGTACTGTATTATAAAATGTTTTAAAAATATTAATACTTTTTTCTTTTTTTCCAGATAGATATAGAAAATTTTCGAAAACTACAAACATTTTTAAAACTATTTTTAAAAAAAACAAATGAATAAATATTTTTTCAGTGAGTATGGTAAGTCAATAATAATAATTGTAGTCTCTCAAGGACCTTGTAATGTGTTTATTGATTTTTAGTGTTTTTAAAAAAAAAAAAAAACAAAGTACGCGCACCGTACGCGTACGGTAAAAAAAAAATAAAAAAAAGTTTTTAAAAACATATGTAAAAAAAAGATGAAAGATAAGGTTGGCTCTTAAAAGAACCGTTGTGTTCATGCAGGGACAGAGGAAAGGAAGCATGGGAAAATTATTCAAAGCGACAAATGTGTTGATCTATTTTGTTGTTCACTAGGGAAACACTGGTCTCCCTATAGCAAATTAGATCTTGACAAAATGTGCATCGAATATCAACCTTCCGAAATCGAGGGTTGATTTCCAGAGGGCCAGCAAAAGGAGATTCTCCCCCCACAGATGAAGGGCTCACCTGACCTGCAGAAGAAGGAGTCAGCCCTGCAGATGATGGTTCAGGCTGAGCTGCTGTGGATGTACTGGCTTGTCTTTCTGAAGAGTTACCTCCAAAAAGATGACCATGTGTCCTTCTGTGTACATCCTGGAGGTGTCTCTTCATGGTGTGATTCCCAAAGGAATACTTCCTGTTAGGATTACCTCTAGAAAGTACACGCTTACACAGCTTACAAGTCACTAAGGGTGCATTTACCTTTTGCTGGCCTTCAGGAAAAGTAAAATAATCCCATACATAAGAGGGCTTTTGTTTCCTCGATCTCTGCCTCAAGACAGTGCTGCTAGTGCTAGCCTCACTCTCAGAAGAGCTCTGCTGTTCTGCCATCGTATCCCAAAGACAAACCAGCTCCTTCTCCCAAGGGATCACAAGCAGAAATGAGGGGAATGGGTGTGGTGTAGGAGAGTTCTAGAACTGAAAGTAGTTTCAACCAATCAAAAGTTGTGTTTCATGATCACATGACCTACCGTACGCTTACGGTACGCTTACGGCAAAAGTGCGCATGCGCGTAAAAAAGACACGCGCTTGCGCGCATGCGCATAACAGTGACTCCCGGCACTTCCGCGTAACGTGCGCGTGTAGCGTACACGCGTACGCGTCCCACGCGGAGTACGCGCGGCTACGCAAATTGCGTAACTATACGCAAGCAGCGTAGGAAAATTACGGACGTTGCGTAAACCGTAGGCTTACCGTGAGCTTACGGTACGCGTACTAAAAAAATTTAAAAAAATTTAGAAAAAAAGTACTGCAAATAAATTTTACATGTTTATTTTAAAAAATATATAAAAAAAAACATATTTAAGAATTTTAAAAATTTAATCATAGTCTTTATAAAAGGTAAGAAAATTAAAATAAAAATATGTTAGAAAAAATAGAAGAAAAAAAAAATTAGCATTTAAAAAACCTTGCAAATTCACTGAAAAAACCATGGGTTTCACACACGTTATAGTTAGGAATTAGCATTTAAAAAACCTTGCAAATTCACTGAAAAAACCATGGGTTTCACACACGTTATAGTTAGGAATTAGCATTTAAAAAACCTTAGAAATTCAGTGAAAAAACCATAGGTTTCACACACGTTATAGTTAGGAATTAGCATATAAAAAACCTTAGAAATTCAGTGAAAAAACCATAGGTTTCACACATGTTATAGTTAGCTGGACATTTTACTCATAAAAAACCAATGAAATTCCCCCGTTATAGTTAGTTCAGCTAACTATAACTCGCGCGCCCGCAATGAACTGCTGATAACGTCACATATTACATCACTCATGACATGGTCAGTGACATCACTCATGACATCACTGATGACATCTCAAATGACATCACTGATGACCTCACTGATGACATCATCCTTGTGATAGAGTGGCAGACCTCCTCTTCCCCTAATAAAACCTTTGATACACACATTCAAAAATAGAGACTAAAATTTACAAAACAATGGACATACCAATAACAGTTACAACAACCTCTTCAGTAATTCTAAGATCCACATACACATCCACTCATTCACCAACAGTCCAATACAGTCACTCATACATGTACTCACTTTTCATATGTACTCATACACCTATACATCCTGTAACACAATGCCACTCATCCATAGAGCTACTCACACACATAGTCACTCATGCTAATAAAGAATCAAACATACATTTACTTGCATATACAGTTATACACACACCACCACACTTACTTCTACGGAAACTTACACATACTTAGTCTTTTAAACAATCACTTATGGAAATACATACTTATTCATACAGGAACTCTTTCAATCTCTCACTCTCACATATACTCACATATATAAACCAATAGTCACATATACTAGTTTTAAACATATGTAGTTACTCATAAAGACACTATTGAGACAGTCATTCACTCACTAACACACCCATACATACACTCATCCACCCATGCAGTCCTGCACACATGCTCTGTTCAACACATACAAACAGTGAGTCACTCATTCATGCACCTATGCACTACGTCATACCCCCCACCGAACCATCCAGACACTCAGACTGATACTCAAAAAACCAACTAATAACCTATATAGACACCCATGTAGCTACTCACCAACCCATGCAGCCACTTATACACAAAGTGAAAAAATGATACAGATATTTATATATTTAAACATTACTCACTAAGCCATGTATTCACTATGATACACTTAATCAGTCAGTTACATAATCAATTTTTGAAAAAGAAATCATCCATTTAGACAGTAATATACCCATTTATTCTTCCATCAACCTTGAGATATACATATATAAAGCATATTTAATTTTCAGAAAAACACACATTCACTGGATGATGTCATCAGTGAGGTCATCAGTGATGTCATTTGAGATGTCATCAGTGATGTCATGAGTGATGTCACTGACCATGTCATGAGTGATGTAATATGTGACGTCATCAGCAGTTCATTGCGGGCGCGCGAGTTATAGTTAGCTGAACTAACTATAACGGGGGAATTTCATTGGTTTTTTACGAGTAAAATGTCCAGCTAACTATAACATGTGTAAAACCTATGGTTTTTTCACTGAATTTCTAAGGTTTTTTATATGCTAATTCCTAACTATAACGTGTGTGAAACCTATGGTTTTTTCACTGAATTTCTAAGGTTTTTTAAATGCTAATTCCTAACTATAACGTGTGTGAAACCCATGGTTTTTTCAGTGATATATATATATTCACTGAAAAAAACATAGGTTTAAGGAATGTTATAGTTAGTAGTCACTCGTACAAAACAATAGAAATTCCGGCGTTATAGTTAGTTCAGCTAACTATAACTCGCGCCCCCGCAATACACTGCTGATTACGTCACATATTACATCATTCATGACATGGTCAGTGACATCACTGATGACATCACCGATGACATCTAATTTCTAACTATAACGTGCCTGAAACGTATGGTTTTTTCAGTGAATTTCAAAGGTTTTTTAAATGAAAATTTGTAACTCTAATGTACCTCAATCCTATGTTTTTTTATTTTATATATATATACATATATATATATATATATATATTTAAAACAAATTGTAAATACGTTTTAGTTAGGAAAACTATATTCATTCTTTTTTTAAAACAAATATTATACAGAAGTCGCGCACCGTTCGCGCACCCTACACGATGGCTGCGCGCATTCTGGTGGCCATTTTGAAAAGTCACGCTGGGGTCGCGACTTCGGCGTAATTTGTAAAGTATGAAATATCTCCCAATAAACACAAGGGCTCTTTTTAGAGCCTCCTAATAACCCAACATATAATTTAGTTTTTGAAAAAATATATATATTTTTTTGCTTGGAATCGCGCACCCACTGCAAACTCAAGAGCCGCGCACCCATCGCGTTCACATGGGGGGCTGTGCTGAGAGCTGCGCACCCTTCGTGTTCACACTAGGGGGCAGCGCTGAGAGCCGCGCACCGGCCATAGATATTGAGATTTTTATTTTATGAATTTCTCAGCAACTACTGAACGGATTTACACAAGCATTGGCATAGCCAATAGGTCTCGCCTTTGGGACCTTATAAGTGTTTAGCCATGCAACAGTTGATGTTGTTGTACCAAGCATATTGTGCTGCATAACTAAACTCTTATAAGGTCCCAAACACAAGCTCCTGCACGCCCATTGAATAATAAATGTAAAAGAAAAAAGTAAGTCCCTGAATGTAGACGTCGGAAGGATACAAATCATTCAATATAAAATAGGGTAATTGCATAAGAAGCAAACAAATGACATTGACAAGAAAGCCAACCAATGATATGCAGGGGCTGACCCTGTATTAAAAATATGTGTTGGGTGTATTAGAGGACTCTCCCTGTAAAAAAAGGTGTTAGGTGTACAATATTGTCACTGCATTTAATACATGTTGTCCTTATTTGAGAGATCTTTGTATTAAATATAGGCGTAGCCTGCATCAACAGGTTATTTATGTTGTTTCTAATAGACAGCTCGCATAATTAAAGCTGGGAATTGTTTGAAGTTGATGACTGTTAAAAAGAAGTGCTAGGTATTTAAAGAGCTTTTTGCATTAAACTGGTGTGCATGCATGTGTTTTTCTGTATTAAATAGTTGTTGTCTACATTGATGTTCTTTTCGTATTAAGGTGCAGAAGGCTCTCTAAATTAAGAAAGAGGTGATTCTGTAGACGAGGACTCAATATTGAAAAGAGGGACTGCTTGTGTAAAAAAAATAAAAAGAGGTGCCGGATGTGTAACCTGGTCTCAGTATTAAATAATGACTATCTATATTCAGAAGCTCTCTGTGGTCAAAAGAGGTGGGTCCTGTCTCAGAAGGCTTTTTGAATTAAAAAAAAGAGGTACTGCTGTATGCTTTGAGTCTTTTAAAAAGAGGATCTGCCTCCCTGCAGAAGAAAGCTCTGTGTTTTAAGAGGCGTTATTAGGAGTACAGCATTGCTCTGCATTAAAATGTCGTGCTGTCCGTATTAGAAGTTAATTTGCCTTAAATAAGAGGCACCACGGATCTCTTTATCCTGGTGAATGCTCTGCTGTGCATGAGCACTGTGTTGCTTGCTGTTAATTGGTGGGACACACATGGTGACATTCTTGTGCAATGTAGTGGCTAAACAGAATCAGCCCGCATTTATGAAGGAATCCATTATCAGTAGATCTAGAAGGAAGCCAGCACAGCAGGTAACAGCTCTCACCCGTAATCATAAGAGGGGCATTGTGTCCTTGGCAAATGCAGAAGTAAAACAAGGAAGAAAGAGGCAAGCAAAAGCGGAAAAAAGTTGTAGGCATATAAGAGATAAGTATTAGAGGAAGGAAGAAATAGGAGAAAAAAGAGTGATTCTCGAAGAAGAGAAGAAAAAGCAGACACGAGAAACAGAAAAGGAAACAAGGCCGCGAGTGGTGCACGCGCTGGCACAGCAATCATGTGTTTGCTGGCCCGGGAGTAGTGCGTGCGAGTCTGCGTGCGCGCGCAGTCTGCTCTTTTTCAAAGCACATACTCGTGCTTGTGGCGTGCCGCTGCGCACTCCCGCAAGCTGTATGCCGCCACAAGCACAAGTATGTGCTTCGAAAAAGAGCTGTACGATGGCCAAAGGTCCTCCTATGCAGCGCATGCACGCTGGGTAGGCGAGACCTTAAAAGGTCGCTTTCTGAACCAAGAGCTACATTTCTAGCAAATTTGGTGTAATTACGTTCAGCAGTTCTAGCTGTAGCCTGTCTCAAAATTTCCTATGGAAATTAACACACGAAAAACACTTTTGGGAACCCCCCCTTTTTTCTCAGCTCCTGCTTGACGAATCACCCCTAAACTTTCAGGATAGGAGCTGACCTGGATGAAACATTTTTTGGGGAGAATTTCAAGATGATTCGTTAAACGGTGCTAAAGATATTCACAAAAGAAAAAAATGCTTTTTCAATAGAAACAAGGTCCTAACTATAACTACCTACTGGCGACTGCCAGTAGGTAATATATATATATATCCCCACACTTCGTACTTGTGTATAACCGCCACTGCTCCAAAGCAGAGGGCGCGTCGTTTTAATGGACCACCCAAGTACGGTTCAGACATAATCAACAATTCCCCTCACAAACGGAAGGATGACGATGCCTTGTCTCAAGCCAATATTTGCTTTTATTTGTTGGCTGTTATCGGATGTGTTTTGCCTGCACAGTGAGCAAGCCTGATGGATGGGGCCCAGCCCCTTCTTTTAATCAGCAGTACCCCCATCAGCTCAAGCGATTAACAACTATTAATGGCCCCAGCAGAATGCAATAATGTTTCCCGGTGCCAAATATCTCTTACTGTAGAATGTGATTACCTTTCAACTGGCATACGTGCAAATAGGTGTCTAATAAAAATGAATAATATAACCAAAAATGAGAATGTATGACACAGCCACCAATATCTTTAAGCGGTCTCATCCCCACCTAGTTGAAGCATACCCTCTCCAAGAGTCATGGCTACACCACATTGGCAAAGCCAATAGCTCTTGCATTGGCAAGACCCATTGGCTTTGCCAGTGCTTTTTGTTATTGATAGTTGGCATCCACCTACAGTAGTGGGACATTACAGAATTCACAAACAGATTTCAGGAGAACTGCTTAATACCTTTATGAATTCCTAAAAATCTGAAATCTGCCGCCATGTCAGGTAGTTGACCAACGTTGCAGAGTTCCATCTTTTTAACCAGGTCACATTTTTTAGTGCATAATGTGCCTGTGCTGGTGGGCGTTTCTGCATGTCACCAGTAGAGCCTGGGCACAAGAAAGAACGGGGTCCACAAACAAGCAGAGAATGTGTACACTCACCTGCAATTTTCCTCACAGTATATATAGTAAAACCTGTCACTTGCAGAGCTTAGAAATGGAAGAAAAGCACGATGAAGCAAAGCCAGTAGGTCTAGCTTCAACATGCTAGCACACGGAAACATCTTTTGTGCATGCATTTGTTTGCATGTCATAGTGCATTAAAGGCAAACTTACTGGCTTTAGCGACGCATTTTTGTAATATGAAACTAGACAAGGAAGAACAACGCATTCGAGACAGATGGTGAAAACAGTAGAAAGATTCATACAGGGAAGAACAACAGCAAATAAACATGGAAAGTCAAGAAGAAAAAAACAGGGGGAAAAGTACAATGAGGGAGACAGCAAAAACCTGCACACAAGTTGTGGGTAAAGTCGTGAGTAAAACATTTCAAAAAATCCCAATGCAGTGAAAAGTCGAAACAATAAAACACTGCTTTATGTATGCAACGGATGTATGACGTTACAACGCATACTTTTACAACGCATGCACTTACAACGCAATTTTTACAAGGCAACCTCCACTACAACGCATTCCATTACATCGCATGACACTACAACGCATTTTTAAAAACTACCTTTACAACGCATTCCATTACATCGCATACTACCTTTACTACGCATACCATTACAACGCATAATATTACATTGCATTTAAGGTAAGTGTTGGATAGTATAGGGGTAAAAATTACTATTCTCACTCCAGGGGGTGCAACAGTAGGGTAAGTGTTGGATAGTATAGGGGTAAATTTACTATTCTAACTCCAGGGGGTGCAACAGTAGGGTAAGTGTTGGATAGTATAGGGGTAAAAATTACTATTCTAACTCCAGGGGGTGCAACAGTAGGGTAAGTGTTGGATAGTATAGGGGTAAAAATTACTATTCTAACTCCAGGGGGTGCAACAGTAGGGTAAGTGTTGGATAGTGTAGGGGTAAAAATTACTATTCTAACTCCAGGGGGTGCAACAGTAGGGTAAGTGTTGGATAGTATAGGGGTAAAAATTACTATTCTAACTCCAGGGGGTGCAACAGTAGGGTAAGTGTTGGATAGTGTAGGGGTAAAAATTACTATTCTAACTCCAGGGGGTGCAATAGTAGGGTAAGTGTTGGATAGTGTAGGGGTAAAAATTACTATTCTAACTCCAGGGGGTGCAACAGTAGGGTAAGTGTTGGATAGCCTCCTCAGCGCCCGACATCGCCATCGCCATCCCAGAAGGATACAAGATCACCCGGAAGGATCGCAACGCCAACCAGGTGGGAGGAGGCATCGCCATCATCCACAAGAACACCATCCGCATCACGACCAGCACCGACAACTCCCCACCCTCCGCCGAACACCTGCACTTCCAGATCCACACCGACCCGAAGACCACCCTCAGAGGCACCCTGATCTACCGACCTCCGGGACCACGCACTCAATTCAGCGAGGACATCGCCGACTTCGTCAGCCCGCACGCCCTCCCCTCCGCCGACTACATCCTCCTGGGGGACTTCAACTTCCACCTGGAGAACAACAACGACCGCAACACCAGCACCCTGCTCGACAACCTCGCCAACCTTGGACTCAAGCAGCTGGTGTCCACCCCCACCCACCTCGCCGGACACACACTCGGCGCCATCTTCTCATCCAGCAAAGACATCGCCTTCAGCCACGCCACAGAACTCCACTGGACGGATCACAGATGCATCCACTTCACCTTCAGAAGAACGACGATCCACCACCACCAGCAACAGGCTGCCCGAAGAAGCTGGAACAAGATCACAGCCGACCAGCTCGCCGCCTCCCTGAGCCAGCACCCTCCGGCCAGCTAAGCGAACCCCAGCCAGGCCGCCGACAACCTCACGAAGTGGATCAGCAATTGCGCGGACGAACTCGCCCCACTGAGGACCCCGCCCAGCAGACCCGGCAGCAAGAGAGCCCCATGGTTCACCGACGAACTCAAGAGCTCCAAGAAGAACTGCCGCGCCCTCGAGAAAGCCTGGAGAAGGGAACCCACGCCGGACAACAGGACCACCCTCAAGCTTGCCACCCGGAAACACCACCAACTGATCCGCATCGCCAAGAATACGGCTTTCAAGAACCGACTGGACAACAACGCACACAACTGCAAGGAACTCTTCAACATCGTGAAAGAGCTCTCCAACCCCAACGCCGGAAGCAACGACATCACCCCCTCGCAAGACCTCTGCAACTCCCTCGCCTCCTACTTCCACAACAAGATCGCGGACATACACAACAGCTTCAGCACCCATCCGACCCACGCCACGACCGCAGCAACGCCACCCACCACCCTCCGCGCCTGGACCCCGGTCAACACCGAAGACACCGTCCACACGATGAACTCCGTACACTCCGGATCTCCGACCGACCCCTGCCCTCACCACGTCTTCAACAAAGCCGACGCTGTCATCGCACCCCACCTGCGGGACATCATCAACACCTCATT
The DNA here is from genome assembly GCF_964204655.1 of Triturus cristatus. NCBI lineage: Eukaryota > Metazoa > Chordata > Amphibia > Caudata > Salamandridae > Triturus > Triturus cristatus. Next base: position 1,219,307,102 of record NC_140592.1, read on the forward strand.
CGACACCGCCACCTTCCCCGAGAGCTGGAAGCACGCCGAACTCAGCGCTCTACTCAAGAAACCTACAGCAGACCCCACCGAACTCAAGAATTACCGCCCCATCTCTCTACTCCCGTTTCCAGCCAAAGTCATCGAGAAAACCGTCAACAAACAGCTGGCCGCCTTCCTCGAGACGAATGGATCCCTCGACCCATCGCAGTCCGGATTCCGTGCCAACCACAGCACCGAGACCGCCCTCATCGCCGCCACTGACGACATCCGAGCCCTGATGGACAACGGGGAAACAGCGACCCTCATCCTCCTAGACCTCTCCGCGGCTTTCGACACAGTCTGCCACCGCACCCTAGTACAGCGCCTCAGCAACGTCGGAATCCAGGAGAAGGCGCTGAAATGGATCGTCTCCTTTCTCGACGGAAGAACACAAAGAGTCCGCCTACCTCCGTACAAGTCAGAGGCCACCGAAGTCATCTGCGGCGTCCCTCAGGGATCCTCACTGAGCCCGACTCTCTTCAACGTCTACATGAGCCCTCTCGCGGCCATCGCACGCCAACACAACCTCAACATAATCTCCTACGCCGACGACACCCAGCTGATCCTCTCCCTGACCAACGACGACCCCGCCGCCGCCAGAGCCAACCTGCACGAAGGGATGAGAGAGGTAGCCGAGTGGATGACGACGAGCCGCCTGAAGCTGAACTCAGATAAGACGGAGGTCCTCATCCTGGGCTCCTCGCCCTCCGCCTGGGACGACTCCTGGTGGCCCCCCGCCCTGGGCACCGCACCCAAACCGACAGACCACGCACGCAACCTGGGTTTCATCCTGGACTCCTCCCTCTCCATGACCAGGCAAGTCAACGCCGTCTCCTCATCGTGCTTCAACATCCTGCGCATGCTTAGGAAGATCTTCTGGTGGATCCCCACAGAGACCAGGAAGACCGTCACCCAGGCCCTCGTCACCAGCCGACTGGACTACGGCAACGCACTCTACGCCGGAACCACCGCCAAGATCCAGAAGAGACTCCAGCGCATCCAGAACGCCTCAGCCAGACTCATCCTCGACATCCCACGTCACAGCCACATCTCCGGACATCTAAGAGACCTGCACTGGCTCCCGGTCAACAAGAGAATCACCTTCCGCCTCCTTACCCACGCACACAAAGCTCTCCACGACCAAGGCCCGAGCTACCTCAACAACCGAATCAACTTCTACGCTCCCAAACGCCACCTCCGATCCGCCAGCCACGCCCTCGCCACCGTCCCACGCATCCGCAGAACCACTGCTGGAGGAAGGTCCTTCTCCTACCTGGCCGCCAAGACCTGGAACTCCCTCCCGGCCGACCTGCGCCTGACCCAAGACCACCTCTCCTTCAGAAGAAGCTCAAGACCTGGCTGTTCGAGCAGTAGCGGCACCCCCCCCCCCCCAAGCGCCTCGAGACCCTACGGGTAGGTAGTGCACTCTATAAATTTCTTTGATTGATTGATTGATTGAGTATAGGGGTAAAAATTACTATTCTAACTCCAGGGGGTGCAACAGTAGGGTAAGTGTTGGATAGTGTAGGGGTAAAAATTACTATTCTAACTCCAGGGGGTGCAACAGTAGGGTAAGAGTTGGATAGTGTAGGGGTTTTACCCCTATACTATCCAATACTTACCTTAAATGCAATGTAATATTATGCGTTGTAATGGTATGCGTTGTAAAGGTAGTATGCGATGTAATGGAATGCGTTGTAAAGGTAGTTTTTAAAAATGCTTTGTAGTGTCATGCGATGTAATGGAATGCGTTGTAGTGGATGTTGCGTTGTAAAAAATGCGTTGTAAGTGTAGTGCGTTGTAAAAGTTGCGTTGTAAAGGTTGATCCCCGTATGCAACACGTGAGGCATCAATGTTTGACCCAACGCACTGTTGAGATACAAAATAGTTCCTCGTCCATAACATAAGCAAGCACCCCATAGGAGGCAGAATAACACACCCAACTGCCAATATCATTGTGTGACAGAAACATACTCCTCTAAGTGGACTAAAGCCCACTCTTACTACGCTAAAGAATATGTAACAGCAGGTCAACAGATAGCTGCATTCTCCCTGCCTTTGTGGCCCTGGCTCCAGACTCACTACAGGAGGGTATGCAGCCCTTTGTGTGGAGACAGGACACATTCTATTCAGGTGTTCTCCCACATCGCAGCAAAGACCTGGAACAGCCTCCCCACACACCTCCGGACCATCACCTCACTTCCAGAATTCCAAAGGGTGTGGAAGACCTGGCTGTTCAAATAAGCCTCCGGGGCCTGCAAGCGCCTGGATACCCTAGCGGGTGATTAGCTGCGCTGTATAAATCCTGATTGATTGATTGTTAAGCCACACCTAAAGAATAAAAAAAAAAGTTATTGTTCTACGTCGTAATTGGGGCTCTAGTTACTGGGCTTCTTTGAGTATGTGTACCACTTGCTGGTAGGAATGTGGTAAGACGGATACTAGTTCTTCAACTTGCTGGTAGAGGGATATTGACATGTGCAAGTGGGGGCTCTAGTGCTTTGCTGGTAGGGGCTTTTTGTCCCCTACATTTTTGGCGTTGGGCTGGTCCTGCCAGGGGCCCAATGCTGGCAAGGGTCTTGCCTCCCTTGGTGTTAAAAATCCTCTTGTCCTCTCAGTCCCCATTCTTCAACCCTCCCCTCCCTCCCCCACCCGACCACCCCAACGCGAGCCCATCTTCCCCATATCCGTCCACTGCTCTCTATGCAGTTTTGGCACATACTTTATTCAGCCCCTTGTAGGATAGATTTTAGTGATAGAAAGACTTATACGTAGCCCAATGTTTTTATAACTATTTAAGCACACACTTCACAGCTCAGCTGGTAGCTCCCATGAAATACCACTCAAAGAACACATCTGTGTTATCAAAAAGCTTTAAGTGATTCCATCAATTACAGCCAATAGCAGCTCCCAAGGACCCTTTACAACTCCAGATGAAAGAATTGCACTCATTTACGTTTCTTTCAGGCAGCAGGTGAGCTGGCAAGAAGGCCCCCCCCTACCCCTCTGCCTCCCTGGGATTCACAGCACAGGTGATTCCCTGCCTTACACTTCAGTTAAAGCATTTCAACTCTCGGAATTACTGTCCCTGGACTGTGGCCTTTTCATAAAAACAAAAGTAGGGATACTGTTTCTCTTAAATTAAAAAAGTATGGGCAGGTCTTGCCCCTCGAATCTTGCCCACTTCGCCCACTGTTCCTGATTCACACCCCATCAGTGCTGGGGTCCCCAGTCTTCAGGGGTGTCGCTATCACTTATGCGGCAGGTGCCACATTAGGAGGCAGGGATACTGAGCTGAGGCAGCGGAGCGCTGGGCATCATCCAAGGAGACCCAATCAGAGAGTGACCCTAGACGGGCTGCTGGATGCTGGGAAGGAGGTGGAATGTTTACTCGGTCATGATGTAGCCACAAGGGGGTGTTATTGAAAGAGATGTGTCTTCTGCTCTTTCCTAAATTAAAAATGGATCCTGATAGATACAGGGATATTGTTCCAGGAGCATTCTGCTACCATAGCGATAGTTGGAGAGGACAGCCATGGTTGCTTTGTAGATGAATGCAAAAACAACGGTTGATGGACAGAATGCAGAACAATGTCATACATTCACCCCAGTACAGAGATCTGGGCCTAAATCCATCGTTTTTTTGCTCACCATGCCGTTCCAGTTTGAACCAGGCCATATGCAAATCAGTCTTGACCCTGTGCCTCATGGGAACAGTCCAGCCCAACTGCCAAGCCAGGTCCTCCCTGGACTGGAAACAAACATCCTAGGACTGGTTTCAGGGTTTCACCCCTCTTCAGCCACGATAGCTTGATTCCAGTGACATGGAGAGCATGGGACTCACGTCTGAGCATACCCGTCCCACTCGGAGTGACAAATGCAAAAACAACAGTTGATGGACAGAATGCAGAACAATGTCATACATTCACCCCAGTACAGAGATCTGGGCCTAAGTCCAGCCCGAGCTGACAAGCCAGGTCCTCCCTGGACTGGAACCAAGCCTCCTAGGACCGGTTTTCCTCGAAACCGGTCCTAGGATGCTTGTTTATGACATTGTTCTGCATTCTGTCCATCAACTGTTGTTTTTGCTTTGTAGATGAAGCAGCTGACCTTGAAGATGAAGGGGGCCAGTGGCAGTCCATTACAGTGAGGGTGAGGTGGACAGATCTCATAAGGTACTTGATGGGCGCAAAGCACAGGGGCCCCGCACCCCGGTGGAGCGTGGGATACATCCTGGCTCCCTGCGCTGGGCACCCCCTCAGTGACCTGTGACCTTGGGTGACAGCCTGACTACTCAGTAGTATGGTCAGTGTGTAGAGGCAGTGACGTGTTAGGGCTGCTGTACAACAGTCAGGGCACAAGTCCTATAAAAAGAAATGGGGGAACTGACCAAGTAAGACAATATGCAAATGACCTCATGACGTCACAACTCAGAGACTGCAAGAGACAAGCTAGTGAGTGCTTTGTTTGAAGCTCTATTTGAGACCTTCCAGCCTGGTGTGTGCCCTGCTGCCCAGCTCAGACATCCTGCCCCTTTTCCTCTGCCAGGCAACGATGCTTCCCTGAAGTAACCCACATCATACAAGGTAAGTGATCTCCTTTACATGATATGGAGGAAGTACAGTAAGTAGCAGCCAAGCTAATAAGTGGGACAAGGAACAATTACCTTGCAAAATAACATAACCACTAAAGGGGGGATTGTAAAGGATACTTTTAAAAATCTGTGTGAGCACATTTCTCACATAGTTCTCTGCTGCAATCCATGAACCTCCTGAGCTATCTTATCAGTATTATATGAGACTTGCCATGTAGAGAAATATGCTGCACCAGGTGCCTTCACCCTCTAAGCTATCTTGAAACGTGGTCTGTTTATGACCAATCAAGTAAACCTGGTCAGTTTTGGGATTGCCTTTCTTCTGGTTTGCAGTGAGGCCTGTGTAAGCTTCTTGGGGCTATTCATCTGTCTAGGTTTACTTAAGAGAGCTGCACGCGGGCTGCATGCTCAGTAGGGTGGAAAGGATGCCATTGGCCGGGGTGCAAGGGAATGGATGGGGTATTAAAATACAGCAATTGTCAGAGCTCAATGGACCCCGGTGCCACTGCACCTGCTGCACCAATGGTAACTACGCCCCTCTACATGCAGGTCTTTTAGGGTGCATCGAGGGTGGCGTGGATCGGTGGGGGCTCGTGTTGTGTCACTTGGGGGCTTTGCGATGGACCCTGGTGGCCTAGTGATGGCCTGTGAGAGGCTAGACATGAAGGTCTTTTTAGAATATGCGGGGCCTTTGAGAGCTGCTTGGTGATGGTTCTTGTAAAGGGACTGTGACCCCACAGGCTACATCACAGCACCGCGAGGTGATAGGAAGGACACTTAAAGTAGGAAAGAGGCCAGGGGGAAAGAGAAGGAGGCCCGTGATGCTACGTCATTTTTGTACAGCGCTTCGGCCTTCTCAAAGTATTGTAGGCGGACAGAAGGGGTGAGAGGTGTGGGAGGGATGTAATGACGGAAAGAGGTTATAAGGGAAAGGTAAGAAGAGAACTTGACGCTGCCCTGTTTTTAAATAGCGCTTTCCATCCTCTTCAAAGCGCTCTGAGGTAACATTGACCCTGACTTATTTTAAGTAGAGTTTAATATCTAAAAAGAGGCCAGACACCTACTGGTCTGAAAAAAGAAACTGAAAGAGGAAAAAACTTCAAGTAATGATCATATAACTCCCTTAACCCCTTCAGTGCCCATGACGAGCTGGACTCGTCATGGGCCGCGGTGGCGCTGTGCCCATGACGAGTCCAGCTCGTCATAGACCCCGCCCGCTAATGCAACGGCCGGCACTGGGCGGGGAAAGGGGCGGGCACTGAAGGGGTTAAGGAGACAGTGTTGGTAACCTGTTGAGCAGAGATAAACAAACCAACCAGGCCCAGGGAACGTTTGAGGGTTCCCAGGAAGAAGTGAGGTTTTAAATATTTAACTTGGCAGAGGGGTGCTTGTCTTGGACTTACTTGGTGTTTTAGTACTGTGATGTGGAAGTGTTTTAAGGGTGTGTGTGTGTGAGAGAGAGATGGTGGTTTAATACCTTGTACATGTTCCCCCTTGAACAAACATTGTTCATTCAGGCTGGTACAATTGACAAACAAAAAACATAATTTGTCTTAACCCTGCGAAAACGAGGGATCCTTTCGTTTAGGGGCTCAGCGCTTGAATCGCCAGTAGGCACCTTCTGCCCCACACTATCAGACAGCTGCTTTTAATTGAAAATGCCCTATTTAGCGGTCATCCAAATTCTATAGGATATATTCTGCCTAGCATCTTTGTCTGTTCTACTGTGCACTCGTTTGTTCGATCGTACCCCGTGCATGCTTGTTTTAATGAGGTTCACTTAGTGAAGCCCTCACTGCTGAGGTCTGTGGTTGCCCAACATGCCACAGATCATGAAATGGTCGATACAGCCTTTCATCTTTCCAAAAGACATGGAATATGTTTAAAAAAAAGACCACCGCAGAGGTTTTTAATTAGGGGGTCCAAGGACCCCGGGGGTCTGCAGAGAGTGCACAGTAGGTCCGTGATTGTTTACAACATTAAACATTATTAGCAGATTAATAGAGGATATGCACAAGAAAAAGCAAAATTGAGAATTTGTAAACACTGAAAATGTGAATGAAGATGAAGGCTAGAAATGAAGGGGCAGATTTACAACAAACGAACGCAGCACGGTGCAGCAACTCATTTTGCTGCGCCGTGCTGCGTGAGTTTGGAAAGCACAGAGATGCGACATATTTACAAGAATATGCCGCATCTCTGTGCTTCCCCTGCGCTGGCGCACAAACTGCAGCCATGCGCCGGCGCAGGCACCCTTGCACCATGGTGCAAGGATGCCTGCGTCGTGGGGAGATTGTTTTTGTGCAGGAAGGGGCACCTTCCTGCACAAAAACAATCACAAGAGGCTTTTTCCTCTTTCAATGCGTGCTGTAGAATGCAGCACGCATTGAAAGAGGAGAAAACGAGTAGCAATGAAAACATTTCTCCTCGTTGCGCCTCGCTACGCCACCTCTAGGGTGGCGTAGCATTCACACGCATCTCCAGATTTACGATTTCTCGTAAATCTGGAGATATGTCTAGTTCCATGAGTGTTGCGTGGGAGCACCCACAGCAACACCCATGGAGCGCCCCTTCCACGCACAGTGCTGCGGTAACTATGGAGGAGCCCCCTGCACCACCAGTACATCACGAAAAGTGACGTAGAGGTGGCGCTGGGGGCTTGTAAATCTGCCCCGAAGTTGCTATCCTTAGCGTGATTCGTGGGGGCACCTCGAGTACAAAAAGGAGTATCTAGCATGGACAACAAGCGGCTAACTGCGGGGACAGAAGGAGAGGATGCAAGGCAAGCAAAGAAGACATAGTGACATGCTACAATCTAGCATACAGTTTCATGTTCTAGAAAGAACGAATTCATGTTACATTTGTACAGCGCTTGTCCTGGCACTTGAAAGGCATGATTAAGCTGACTCTATGTCAATCCTTAACTTGTCCGAATGAACAAAGATGTTTTTAACTGTTTCCTGAATTGATTGTAATTCGTTTGTGCCCGGAGAGCCAAATGCAGGGTATTCCATACCATACCTTGATGTCAAATAAGGAGCGACTCCTCTTCTTTTGAATCTTGACGTCGCTGCCAAAGATTTGGAGATAGAGCGGAGTGAACGCTGAGAAGAGAACCAGGTGAATAAGGATGTCATGTACGTGACTTGTTTCATCTTATGAAGGGCAGAGGCCTAGGCTTGTTTGTTGGATAGGCAGCCTGTGAAGTTGTCAGAGGTGAGCAGATATGTGAGAGCATCTTTTAAGTCCCAGAAATGTACCAGCAGCTGCATTTTGGACATCTGCAAGCGCTGAATCAGGAATTTTGGCAGGTCCATTAATAAGGCATTGCAATAACCAAACCTTGAAATTATCAAGACTTGGAAAATGTTTTTTCTGGATGAATAGGGAAGAAAGGATTTTTTTCCTCACAAATCTTAATAAACTAAAACCAAATTTTGAAAAGTTCAAATCTTCCCATTAAATTCATATTTTGATTTTTGTATATTTTTTGTATGTGAATTAAAAAAATATCCCAAAATTGATGTATATGTTTTAGGCACTCTAGATTTTGTATTTGTGTTTATTGTTTTTGGGTTCAAATAGGAGAAATTGCTGAGGCAGGGGCCCCTGGCTTGCAGCTGTGAACTAGTGGGGTTCACAGAAGTATAAACGTTGAAAGCCACTGGACTACTGGGATAGTTTGGTTAATTCGCATTCAACAAAATGTTTTACTTACAGTGCTTTGGAGAAAAAGCACTAAGTGCAGAAAAAGTTTTTATTTTAGAATGTGGGCTCTGTGGTGAAACTGTACCATCTTTGCTTTCTGCCATGGCAGTCTGCATACCTCAGCTGTTACATAGACAGTGTCACTTTAAGAGGGGAAGGGTGCTAGGCATTTCAAGCACTCCACGTAGAAGCCACCTTTAAAACAGATGTAATATCATGGGCTAGCAGGCCTAGATACAGAGCACACTGGGGTGTCATTGCTTCAATCACAGCACTGAGGGAACCAATGCTTAATTTGTAAAAAGGTAAGTGACAGGGCACTTCTCAGGGGGAGGCCATTTCAGCTTGCACCAGCCTTTGCCAGCAGTGCAAATAACAGTACCAACACAACAACTAACCATTACACACCTAGAAGTGTGACAATTCATAGGGTTCCAGGGCACCCAGAGATACAAGAATTGTATGCGTTGCAAGTATAATTCATTTTTACTTTAAGTCTGTTTCTATTTTTGTAAGAGAACCATAGAAAGGGTCTATACATACACAGCATATGGCCCACAACCCTTTGTAGGGCCGGCCGCATTATTTAGGGGAGGCATGCGAAACGTTGGTAGTGGTTATCAATGTAGGTGTTATACAGCAAGTCGCCTACAACCCACGGTGGGCAGGCGGCATATTACAAGAGGCACTGTGTAAGACTGTAATGTGGAGGAGCCGCGAGACCCATTTTCAACATGAATAACATAATAAAAAGGAGAAAGAAAAGAGAAATTGAAACGCCTGTAGAAGGAGACAGAGGGAGATTAATGGGTAGAGAATAGTAAGAAGACGGAAAAGCTAGGGAAAAGAGGGGAAGCTAAGACAGAGAGGTAAAGACAATTAGAGTGAAACAGGGGGGAGGAGTCGCATTACTCGTGAAGTCAAATAATGGAGGTCTAAGGCAATGTCGAAAAGGAGGAGGGTGGTGGGCTGGGGGGAGAAGGAATGGGTAAAGGCGTTCAATAGTCGGATCATCGTCTGAGGCACACCATTTTTTTTTGTGTTGCATATTTATATAGCGCGAACTCGACCCGAAGGTATTGGAGCGCTTTACACGAGCACCATATTTACATTACACATTCAGGCACGGGGAGATTAGGTGATTTGCCCAGAATCACAGGATGTGGACGCAACCCTGAGGCTCGAACCCTGGTTTCCAGCACCAAAGTCGGCAGTCTAAAACGGACCACATCCCCTCCCATGGTGGACAAGGCGCAGGGTCACTGTGATTATGCAGTTAGTCTGTCAGGTTCGGGTGGTATCACAGCGTCCTCAAAGAGGCGTAGAGCCCGGAGCTTCGGGGACAGAAGACGCGCGTGTTCCATTTTACAAAGGTAAGTGACCAGTGGCTGCCATATTTTGGTGAAGCGAGTGTCGCGGGACTGCAAGCGCGCAGTAAAGAGTTCCATAGTCACTGTGTGCCACATGCGCGTGAACCAGATGTTAATGGGGGGAGTCTCTGCTTTTTTCCAATACAAAGCGATGAGTTGTTTAGCGGCCCCTAGCATGTGGAGGGCGATATGCCAAGCGCTACGGGTAAGTATGCGCAAATTGTCAGGTTTGAGGCCTAGGAGATTTGTGACTTTGGATTCCAGCAGGGGGAAGCCAAGCACCACTTTAATATGACTAAGAACCTCTTTCCAGAATAGAGTCAGGAGTGGACAGGCCCACCAAATATGAATGAAATCGCCCGGGGAGCTCGAGCATCTCCAGCACAGCAGAGAGGAAGAGGGAAACATCTTGTGCAGTCGAGAGGGTGTGTAGTACCACTGTGTCATAACCTTGTATGCGGTTTCCCGTTGAGCGACACTGCGATAGACCTTCGGTATATCCCGCCACAGGCGGCTCCACTGGGCGGGTGCAATTGTAGAGGAGGATGCCGACTGTCATTGACGTTGATATGGATGAGGGGCTGCCGCTGGGGAACGTTGTAAGATCTGATAGGTCAGAGAGATAAGTCCCTTCGAGTCGTCAAAGGAACGCACTAAGCGTTCAAAAGGGGTGAATGCTCGGGTGGCGGCCTGCATTGTAGCAGACGTGGACACCCAATGACGAAGCTGTACGTACTGATGCCTGGCTCCCTCCAGGAGTCAGAACTCCTCCTTGCATTGAGCAAAGGTTTTGAGTGTGTCTACTATGTCTATGAACAGATCCCGGATCGTTCTGCAGCCACCCTCCAACCAATTAGAGAATACCTGCTGGTTAATAGCCGGCGGAAATAGCGAATTTCCAGCAATGGGTGTATGGGGGAAGGAAAGGTAGTGAGTCCCTTAGAGACGGTTACCATGTCCCAGACGTCCAACACCGTCTTGGTAGGTAGGGCAATGTAGGCACTACAGGAGCGTGTGGTCCGGGGGAGCCAGGTAAGGACCCAAATGGTTTGTCTAGTTACTGCACTGGCCATATGGAACCAGACCTTTTCGCTCTGCCTCGCCACCCACTCAGAGATGAAGCGAAGGTGGGAGGCCCAGTAGTATTCCAGTGGGTTGGGACACGCAAGCCCACCCCTGTCCCACGGGAGCATGAGAATTTTGTTGGAAAATCATGGTCTACGCCCGCCCCAGATGAAGTTAGAGATGTCACGTTGAAGACTTTGGATCTGGTGCTGTGGAATAGGGGTGGGGAGACATTGGAATATATATAAAAGTTTAGGGAGCACCGACATTTTGACGGCGTTGAGGCGGCCCAGTATAATTCATTTTTAACATATATTGAAGCAGTAAACACTGTTGTTGTGCTCATCTCAAAATTAGACAGACAGACAGCACCACCAAGTGGTGGACTGTCATTAGTGCCGGTGTTGAGATTTAAGTGCCGGTGCCAAGCACTGGAAACCATTGGCTCAGATTAAGCACTGGAGGGAACCTAAGTGTGTGGTGGTGCCATTCTTTTAGCTACAAACAGCGGAGGGACTCCTTCACTTGCAACCACCCTCCATTTGTGACCTGAGAGCACCACGCCAGTACTGCCAGGGCAGCTGGCTTGGCTGATTGCACATTCTCTGGCTGAGCACGTTTAGGGACATTCTACTCACAAGCAAACAACACAGTGTTGGGATGAGGAAGTCAGTCATTGAGAGAAAGGGAAACAGTGAGAATTAAACAGAGAAAGTAAAAGAAAGACAAAGAAAGGGGAGCATTAGAGATAAATAAAAAGCTAGGATGGGTGAGAGGTGTGTAAAGGTGCAGTTTGCATGCATATTCAAGGACAAATACAGATGTGTGCATATCTGGAAACAATGCAAGAAATAAAAAAACAAGGTGAAACATGACAGAAAGTCCTTGATGAGTCATTCGTTAGACAACAGATGGCAGGGTGGAGGCTGGCACGGGAAGCTAGTACTTAACATTGAAGGACACTGCCCGAGCTCTTAACAGACCCCAAGATGATACCGACCAACATACTGGTAGTTTTATGTCATCTTTGCAGAGGCATGTATTGATGAACAGGGAGACCTGAGGGCTGGCCATGCCAGGATGACCCAATGTGACATAGGAGGACTACACAAAGAGCACCCTAATCCCTTGAAGTGGAACGATTTCACCCCTGATTAAACCAAGTGAGGATATGGCCCCTTGATGGCTTCAACTTAGATCAAAGAGTTGTTAGTTAAGCATTGTGGGCTGTCAGTCAGTGAGTGTGACATGCTTCATCATCAGGCCCACTCAACAGAGGCGTGCCACACTGTGGCTGAGAATCCAGTGGACTTCAACAAAACAGCTCTTTAGTCAAGGGGATGCAATTGAGCAATGTACCCGTGTCTGGTAGAAGTTAAACTGAGCAATCATGGACAGAATCCATCCACTTCAAATGACTAGGGTGTTCTTTGTGTGTCTAGCTCTCCATCAATGCTTTATGTGGGATGAAAGAGGGGAGCTCTTACAGGGGTGTAGCCTAAGAAGTGTGTCTACGAAATCTCCATACGAAATAAGTTTTGCGCCTAATACATTCAAAATAAAATGATGTGGTTCACAAATTCGTAATTCGTAAAGAAGCAACAAGATATTAAACAGTTTATGTGGCATCATTACCATAGCCCTAAGCCATAAACCTGACAAGAATAATATAAGAGGAGGTACTGTCTGGATTACTTGCTGTCGCTGCCCTTGGAGAGTCTAGTGTCCAAAGGAGATACTTTGATGATTCATTTGTCCTGAAATAGTATTTTAGACCCTGGGACACCAGTGGTAGCGACAGTATCCAGTGTGTCACTCATTTCTGCATCACAACGGGTACCTCTGGTGAAGGTGAGGAAAGGACAAGATGTTGGGGCCACTTTGGTGTTGAGGCCACTCTGGCGCACATCGCAACAGGACCCCATCACGTTTCGCTAAGCAACTGAACTTTATAAGGCAGGTTTTGGGGTGAAGGATGCCCATAAGGGAGGGGGTGTTACTGTGGAGTCACGGAGGCCATTTAGAGATGCTAGACAGGTTTCCTCTGCTTTGGACATTTTATCCATAAATGACCCAAGTAATAGGGTTTTCTTTGGGAGCGTGACAGCATGCAGCGGCCTAACATACCTCATATATCAGCTGCTCTGCAGCAACAAGTTGTAAGATAGAATCTCAAGGTAACCTACTCACACCACCTCAGGAGAATGTTCAAGTTTAATATTGCACCAGAGGCAGCCCCCGCTGGAAGTGATATTTTAAATACACTGCAACCTACAGAAAACATTTACTTGTTAGTTTATAGTTGTGTCCTGTTTATTTGACCTTAAAAATGCCCCAAAAAAGCATACTTAGCACCCCATTAAATTGTGATGCAAAACACTTGCTTAATAAGCTTGGCTTCAGGAAGGCAGCCGATTACTGGCTGCATACCGTAAGGACCACCATCAGCTCGTCCGGTTCTTTTTAGGTTGAGCTTGGGCAGCGCTTGCTCTGCGAGGCATGCTGTGTTGAGGTATGGAATAAAAGCTCCGCCCATTTCCCGCCCATCTTTTCAATTGGCTCCTGTTACAGTCCTTTCAAAATCATTGCTTTTCATTTGTGAATAGGCTTACTAGTCCCTTCTTGGTACCACCGTGTCTGCATTTGTAAACTCTCATAACGACTGGAATTTTTACTTGTGGTGTTACACGGTCTGCTTTATCTAGTCAGTGAGCACTATTTTCTTTAATGATCTTTCCCAAATCCACCCATGATGTCGCAGCACGTTGCCCGCTTTTACATTGCTATTATTAATGTATTTATTTTTTAATTTGCAGCGCAGTCCGTTTTCACTTTAGCGGGTGCGCTTCTTTATTTATTTGATTTGCTGTGCGGTCCGCTTTCACTTTAGCGGCCGCGCTACAGAAAGTTGCTTTCTTTATTTTTCTTTTAAGTGAAAGAGTCCTGTACCGCGCTTTCACTTTAATGTTGCCCGCACCCCTTTCTTTAGGCGCTGCTCACTGTAACCTGAATGCGGTGAGCAGCGTCTTTAGAAAGGGGCGCAGCCACTATGAAAGTGGTTTCACATTTGGGAGAGTTTGAACTATGGGCATTAAATAAAAAGCATTCACAATGTCAATAGCTTAAACTTTCGCAAATGCAAGACCTGTGGCATTGAAAATGCTTGTTGTCAATGTCTCTCAGCATGTGGGGCCGTTTAGGCCTATACTTGAGCGAGGAAAGCAAAGCTACAATACCCCAGCTCCCACATGCTGTTTGGAAACAAGGAGACTGTCTAAAGGTGAGTGGTTAAAGTGGGCAGTATTGGAGAAGCACGGTGTGCCCATATTTTTTTAATTTAAGCAAAACAGTTCCCTTATTTTTTGAGAAAAGGCAACCCTCCTGGGAAGGTGGTTTCCGAGAGTTGAAATGCGTCAGCTGAAGTGTAAGGCAGGTAGTCTTCTGTGCTGTGAAACCCAGAGAGGGGCGGACAGCTAAACAAGCCTTCCTGCCAGGGTGCCTGCTTCCCTGAAAGAAATGCAAATGTGCACGACAGGTTAATCTGTAAATGTAAAGGGCACTTGAGCCGGTATTGGCTTTAATTGATGACACAGATTTATTCGTTTTGAGAAGTATTGTAAGGGAGTTACCAGCTGAGCTGTGAAGTGTGTGCTTTTAAAAGACAGTTATACAACAAAATTGCACTACTTACAGCCTGGGTCTTACTAAAATGTATATTTTGGAAGCCCTGTTTGATCTTAAAATCTTTTTGCACATTTTGTAGCAGCCTATGTTATACTGTGTGTAATGCAAGTTTCAAATAATGACTTACATATTCACACTGCTTTCCATGACAGACTTGGACTTTTTAGCACTAAACATACACAAGTCACTATTCTAAAGTGCACCAATCAGGAGTAATGTCCCACTGATAAATTTAATTTGCATTTTTTTAGTTTTTTAAGTTGTGTATTATCTTATATGAGGTTACCTGAGGGTGAAAGACCGAAAAAAGTTATAGGATATTATGTTTTTCTACTGCCACACCCCACCCCCTCCCCCATTGTGCACAGCGTCACAGTTCCCATTCTTTTTTAAATGCACTTCGACCGCTACTAAAGTAATGCATAAGGCGTGGAGTAACCATGAAGGAAAGAGTTAACATAGCCATCGACTAGACCCATGTCATGAACAGCCAGTCCGGGGTTTCAGCCAAAAGCACTAGAGGCGCATTTGGGCTTTTGGTTTGTGGTAATTTATTCACAACAGCAATAAATTAGGAATTGTCTAGACAGCTCTAACACACTTCTGAAGTTTATTTATCGTCGACAGTTTTAATTTTATATTTCAAGGGGGGGGGATATAGGTTTTCTATTGAGTTTCACGTTTTACCTGTCGTGACATAAACATACAGTTCTAGCTCGTGAAATACTGGGGTCACAGAGCAGCCCTCCGCTGAATGGGTAATGGACGCCCTACTGCTCACAGTGATATTCCTACCCACAGCCTGGACTTGATTATTATTATTCATAACGGCATCTGTTAAGCGCGTGGCTACCAGAATCGGGCTTCCCAGCGCTAGACTTCTCTGATGAGACTATCCCCATTACTTTTTAAACAAATGGGTTTTTAATTGTTTTCTGAAACTGGACAGATTGGCGTCAAGTCTAAGATTGACGGGCAGACAGTTCCACCGCTCAGGGCCCAACTAGGCAAAGGACCGGCCACCGCTTCTAGCGCTCTTGATTCGTGGAACAATCAGAAGGCCCACCTTGGTTGACCCGAGTTCTCTGCTTGCCTTGTAGGGTTTTATGAGCTGATGAAGTATCTGTGGGTCTGATTTATATTTAGCACCATGCGTATGCGTAACGTCTTGAATCGGACTCTTTTGCCTCTCGGCAGCCAGTGCAGGGTGGCAAGTGCTGGGCGAGCAAGGTACACCCAGTAACAAACGGGCTGCCACGATCTGGATAATTTGCAGCCTGTTAATCACTGATATAGGGCTGCCTAAAAACAGAGAATTGCCATAATCAAGGTGTGGTGGGATCAGTCCCTGCACCACTGTTCTTCGTGGCTCTATGGGGAGCCATTTGATAGTTTTCCAAAAAGGCTCCAAGATGGCCGAAGGAGGTGGCTGCATCTCTTTTCTCTTGTAGGGCTATAGAGAGATGACTGTTCAGCGAAACACCCAGACTTGTCAGTTCTGATTTGGGGGCAGGGCGATTTCCTAAGGACAGAGGCCATGTAAGTTGGTCCCATAACAATGGGTTATTACCAACCACCATGACCTCCGTTTTCTCCCATTTAATTTGAGGCAGCTCTCTGCCATCCACTTGGTGACTTACTCTAGGCAGCCATTACGTTTTTGGGATACCGGCTCACCATTTGGAGAGAGAGGAACAATAATCTGGGTCTCGTCACCCAAACAGAATTTAATGTCCGTTAGTGGACGGGCATATATGTTAAAAAGCGAGGTGTTGAGGGATGACCCCTGTGGCACACCACAGCTTAACTGATGCCCTTTGCTGGCAAGAAATGTCCTGTTGGATAAGAAACAAGCTTGCCATTTAAGGGCGTTTCCAGTCTGCGAAGGAGAACACGATGTGATACAGTGTCAAAGGCTGTGCCCAGATCTAAAAGGATAAGTGCCGCCGACCCACGTTGATCTAGACATTGCTTTAGATCCTCTGTGGCCATTAGCAGGGCAGTTTCTGTCCTATGGCATTGACGGAAGCCTCTTGTTGGGGTGCACAATATTGTTCACTTCTAAGAATTCCGAAGGATGTTTATTAATCTGTTTCTCCAGGACTTTGCTAAACCCTGGAAGTAGTGAGATAGGTCTGCTCCAGGTCTAGCTTTTTTGTTGTCATAATGGGTGCATAATAACAGCAAGCTTCCATGCTTTCGGGACCACCCCACTGTCCAAGGGTGAATTACAGATATCTGCCTTAGCAGCAGCACTGGCGTCACCTCCTTGCACGAGAATATCTAGGGGAGCAGGGTCCAGCGGGAGCCTGGTTTAGTCGGCCTTGCAAGTCCAAGAATGTCTCTCTTCTCCAATGGTGCAAACATATTGAGCTGAGCATTTAGCTGATTGACAGTGATGCTCTCACTAGGCATGTCATTAGAGTCAGTTTCATTCAACAAGGCGTTGTAGAGGAGGCTGACTTTGGCCAAAAAAGGGTTGGCTAATGCCTCACAATTGGACTCCGAGGGGGTAGGACCTGTCCCAGAAATAGTAGGTTATAGAAATTAATTCACAATAGTGTAGAGTTCCTTGTAGGAATTCTCTACCTGGCTGATCCTGCTTGCAAAGTTATTCCGCCGCGCTCTTCGAATAGCGGGTTGATATATTTTCAGTGCCTGTCTATCGTGATATTGAGCCCTCCACTTCCTCTCCCATCTCTTACATGCGTTCTTTAACTTGACCAGCTCCGTAGAAAACCACTGGGCTTTATTATAAGATTGGGACTTCTTGCTCACTCTTAGAGGAACCAATGTGTCTAGGGTGGTATTGATCCATTTGGTGAATGCTGCATGTACTGTTGTGACATCTCCCACAAATTTAGGAGCAGAGTTCTGCAAGGATGTTTCCCAGTCTTGCTGGTCCAGTTTGGCGCATGCGGGGCTGACCTCTTTTCAGGTTTATTAGGAATGTTTATACCTGGAGGGCATCTACATTCACACTCTCTTTTTATAAATGATAGCCACCCCCTTCCAGTGCTTAATTTGTAAAAAACATAAGTGCCAGTGCCCTTGTCAGGAGGCCGCTGCAGCTCGCACCAATCATAGCACCTTCCACCGCTGCCAATGACGATACCTACACAACTAATAACCATCACACTGCTACAACGGAGGCAATTTAGAGTGTTAGAGGCCCCAAAAGCTCAAATAATGGTATGGGCATTAGTTCTTTTCAATTATTAAACAACTATTGCCCTGCTCATCTCCAAGTTACACAAACAGCTGGCAGCTGTCACAAGTGGCGGTGCTGAGCACCGGAAATCACTGGCTCAAATTAAGCACTGCCCCCTTCTAAGTTTGTTAGTCCTCTCATTTCTAAAGGTCGAGTAGCCAGGGGGAGGGGCTATGGCCAGGTCAGGGTTGCAGTCCTCCTTGACCCACGTTTCCATCAGAAAAATGGCTTCCGGCTGTTTGTCCTCTAAAAGGACAAAAATCGCAAATGTATGTTTAGGGAGGGACCTGCAATTTAATAAAAAACATTTGCCATTCACCTGGTTGCATGGGTGCATGGCTTGACTCTCCCCATCTATCAGAGTTAGATGGTCCCAAACTGTAGTGGCAAGTCGCACACTCATTACTGGAGCAACCAAGGTCCAGTGAGTGACTGCAGGTTTGCTGCACCCTCCGTTTGAGGCTTTTCGGTGCCTCAGAAGAATAACTAGTCCTACCTGGCATTAGAGGGTCATGGGTCCTGGCCCCTTTCTCCGGCTGGATGCGAATGGGCGCAGATGGGCTTGCCTTAAGCGTGCCAGTGGTGCATCTGTGCTCTGGTGCCCATTAGATTGAGGTATTGGATGTGAGGCTAGAGCTCTAGAGCGCGAACCAAAATCACGTTGGAAAAAAATGTCCGGCTGGCACTGAACACGACCAATATGACAAGCTCCAAAACCCAAGATGGCGGAGCTGCAAAATCAGCAACCTCCGATCAACGGTCCCGAAGGTAACCACCTAACCCCAGTAAAATCGCAATTAAAAGGTACCAAGTACAGCTAAATACAGCCCGCTAAATAGCTCTGTGCAAGGATAGCTCGTGCAAATGACACAATAAAAGTTGAGTGTTTGAGAAAATGATCCACTTGTCTATTTCGTATCTGCCTGGAAGGAATAAGATGAGTTTCTGTCCTTTTCTTCATGGAATTCCAACACTGCTGTAGAAAAATACCGGCCACTCGGGCAGATAGAATTTTCCTGTAATGTGGCCTGCCCTAATTTTCCAATGAAATTTCGTTTGTGTGGCCCATAGACCTAGAAAAAGCAGCAACAGCCAGAGAGATAGCAAAGGTACTCTCGGTCCTTTGGCAAGCAAGGGCAATGCCCGCAACCCCTAGTTTAGTGGTATAGAACAGCCAGAACTGGAGTGCCACAGCCCGGTGCCCACTGCACCTGCTGCACTATTGATACCTTCGCCTCTGGGTGTAGGCAGGCCATAGAGTCTGTTGCTGCCAGCTCCTCTCCTCCTCGTGTGGGATGGATGCTGGAAAGGTTGTGCGATATTAATAGCCGAACGTCGATGCGGAGCGCAATTATGCTCTAAGCCTAAGAGGGCCTCGTCACGTGATCTGTGAATAGGCAAAGCAGCGGCCCAAGATGGCGCCTTGTTGCTTCCGCAGAGCTTATCAACCCAAGCTATTATCTTGACCTGAGCTGCTGACAACCCCTGTAGGGATGAAAACTAGGCAAATCATTAGTTCCTTATGCCTTGGAGGGAAATTATTTTATCTACGCACAAGTTGCTAAAAATAAACTAACTTCTTTCGTCTGAATCATACATGCCGACCCTCCAGATTCAGGCGGGAGAGTACCGATTTCATGGCTAGTCTCCAACCTCCCGATTCCTGCAAGCAAAAACTCGATTCTTCGATGGGCCTCTGCCGACAGGGACTGGTTTTGTGTGGCTCGGAGTATGCACTGCCAGTAACCTGCTCCCACAGGCCAGTGCACAACATTTTTGTCACCCTCTCTTTGCCTGCTACTGCGCTTTCTCCATGCTCCTGATAGGTAAGAAAAAAACGATAGTTTTGCTTTTCTGATATCCGACCTTGCAGCGGCACACTTGCAAGTCCCAATATGTGACAAAGGGCCCGATTTTTTTTTTTTTTAAATCTCCCCCTTCAAAAAATATTGGCATGTATGCTGAATGGCAAGTATATTCAAGTGAGATGAGATACAGTAAAACGTCGGAAGCCATCACATCACACCAACCCAGAAATAATTCATGTTAGCAGCTAAAAAAGAAAACACTTTCCTTCTATAACTGCGCAACCAAGCGGAAGGACATTGTGACATATTTTCCAAAGGTATCCTGTGGTGTGGAACTGCTGGCGCTCCACTGCATTATTGGCTGGTCTTTATTTAGAATTTTTGAAGGTATTTTGGTGCACCTATAGGTACATAATTATCCCATTTCATCAGAACAAAACTGATTGAAGTAGCTGCTTGAGGCACTGTCGATTTCTAGGCCATGTTCCCCGGCAATCTCTAGGTAGGTGACCAGCAAACAGACTGCTCGACCTCATGGAAGGAACAAAATTAGAAGGTGCTATTCCACACGCGCTCGTGCCATCGTTCACTAGGTGGCTTGCTGCATTGTGCTGAGTGAAAGAAGGATAAAGCCGGCCCTAAGTCCTTTAAAAACCCTACTGTCATGTGGAACGTTCTCCCAGTATCCGAAAGTTCTAGAAAACCGTACACATGGCAGAAAACAAATAACATGGTACATCATAACACATAATATAAACACAACACATAACACATCACACAGCATGGTATCACTAAATGAGAACAAGATTTACAGTCATAGAGGTGAATATGGAGAGAAAGCCATGTTGAGTGGACTAATGTGTCTGTGTAAATAAATCTCATTCATTTTTAGATTAATTTATCTCTTCAATCTATTTGCAGGAGGCATTCAAGCTTGCCACTCAAAACTTCACAGAAGATGGCTTAATCTTGAAACATTGTAAACCCACAGAAGAGGAAGTGGAGAAAAGCTGTTTACTCTGTACAGAAAAAATACTAGTCACTGTTGCTTCTTTGCTCTTGTTAGGGGTGGGCGGAATTTGCGAAAGTGACTTTCGCAAATTATCGCGAAAATGTTAAAAATCTCCGCAAACACGCGGAAATATCGCGAAGATGCGGAAGTTTTTTTCCCGCCCGTTCGCGGTATTTTTTGCGTGGTCGCGGCTCGCCAACTTACCCATGCGGTTGCTCGATGGCGCGGCCATCTTGTTTTCACTCTTCTCGCGGTGCATGATCGCGAGATTAAAGACGTGATCGCGCGGCCAATGACATTACTACGGGCGCGAACTGTCGCGAGACAGCGCAAATGGCTACCAACAATCCAACATCTCATAGAGAACGCGACCGGATCGGGAAAACTTGTCGGCGAACGCGGGGATTCAGGTAAGGCGATCGCACGCGCGCGAGAATGTATTATTTTACAGCACGAGCAAGAAACAAATTATCGCTAAGTTGCGGAATGCGGAAATTTTGACATTTTCGCGCTCTCCGCAGAACGCGAAAATGTCAAATTATCGCAATTTCCGCGAGCGGAACGGAAATTTAGCCCAGGCCTAGCTCTTGTACTTTGAAGAAAAGTTACACAGTGCATACACGATGATGAACCACGAGGAAGAGACAAATCAGATCCCTGAAGGGCACCTGCTGTGAGTGCCCGGATCAAGACCCAAGCGGGTAGACTTGCTGCGCCCGATGATGCCAGGTAAAGAAAGCACCCCTTGCCGTAAGAGCTTCTTCTCAACTACACTGTCATTTTCTTTTAGCCAAATGCAGTTTGGTAACTAGATGTAGGTTCTGGAAAAAGATGTCACCAAATGCATAATTTGAGGTGTCTCCTGCCTCCCTATAGGGTTCTTCTGAGTTAGGAGGTTTCCACATTGGTCCCATAGTAAAGCAGTCTTTCAGTTCTTGATATATGATTTAGAACTGTGGTCCATAAATAAACATGGATTTTCTAAAGGAGTTGGTTCAACTGTGTCGCAAGTTGAGAATAATTTCACTGTGTTGATGTAATCAAAGCCTCCCTCACACAGGGAAAGGTTCCAGCTCAGGTCAAACAGGAGCTTATTACACCTCTGGCTCTGAACCCTCCATCTTTGGCAAATTTATATCAATTGGGGAGAGGAGTTGGCCTAACGGCTAGGGCGGTCGACCTAAAACCTGGGGAACTGGGTTCGAGTCTCGGCAATGACGCTGAACATCCTGTGATTCTGGGCAAATCACTTAATCTCCCCGTGCCTACCAAAAATGAATGTGTGTCCTCATGTAACGTAACTGGTGCTATGTAAAGCGCTCTGATACCCAATTCGGGTCAAGTTCGCGCTATATAAAACTCTGCAAAAAAAATAAAAATTCTCAAATCTTCTGTTCATAAGAAGGTAATGGAAGGAGACATTACTAAACAATTCCAAAATCATCTGGAAAATATTAACCTGCTTCATGACCGGTAATCAGGAACAGGTACAGAATGAGTGCTAAAAATATCAGGTACTTACAAAAAGAGGCACTGTTCCCGGGCGAATCAGGTCAAGAGGTGACCAGGATTCACGTAAGAAAAAGGAAGGGTAAAGGAAATTAGGTCAGGGATGAAGTGTTCTGGGTGGCGGGGGAGACACAATATTGTCTCTTGTTGCCCTCACACACCCCGAAGGATGTCATGCTTCATCATCGGGCGTGTGCTCCTCGTCGGGCCGGCGGTGCAATGCCCTACGGGTCCCCCGAAGGGTCTCTTTGGCGGAGATCTTTTAGAGAACAGCCGATGGATGCATGCGGGTGTGTGGGAGGGAAGTCCCAGAATGGTCGGTGCAAGCTAGTGTGAGTGAAGTGTGTTTAAAAAATACCTAAGGAGTACCGGACATATGGTGATTTAATAAAGAGGTACCCTTGGTATGATTAAAAAGCCCGTAGGCAGGTCGTTATCAATAGAGTCGTAATGTGTCTAGATAACTTTAAAAAGAGGTCGACATGTTTCACGCCTTGGGTGGTCAAAGTGATCCTTGGCGTTTATTCAGGACCAGGGGTGAAGGTGAAGTGAAAATGGTGCACAGACAGAAATATAGGGGAGGGTAAAATTATCCCGATCGCTATTAGGAGGGGGGCCAAAAAAATGTTTGGTATCTATCTCCTTTATAAGTAGTGAGTGAGTGAAGGAGTAAGTTATGCCCCCTTTGAAGCTGACCTAGCGATGGAGTCTGAATTACTCCATGAGACTAATGGCGTTGGATGCCCACACCTTCTAGGGGGGTTGCTCAGGTGACGGCACTGGAAACCTGCCCGGTCCAGACGCCTGCTCGTAGGTGCTAAAAATATCAGCCAAGAGATCCTCTCAGCTCCAGACATGAAGCAGTAAGACGGATTGATCCCCTCAAACTTTCTGCTGCATACGACGCCGTGGACCATCAGATCCCTTTAAATCCTCTGAAGAACTGGATAGGAATGTACTTAGGAGATAGTGCTGCCGAATGCCTTGTTTTCTCCGAACCAAGGATTTCTACTCTTGATGCAGCACACATAGAAGTTGCAAAACATCATTTTTTAAATTTTAACATAACATAAACAATCTTTAAATTGTGTTTTTTAAACTTTTATGTGTGCTGCTTACTGCAGCACACATAGAAGTTGCAAAACGTAATTTTTGTTTTATTTTTTATGTGCAGGAACAAGCAATGTCAATTTGCTGCTTCTTTGTGCGCTGCGCATATCTTGTCGGTTTTCTTGTTTAAGACCATGTTTTTCCTGGTCTTAATTTTGGCACTGCCTCCTATTTACGCCACCCTTGTAAATAGGGGTCAGCGTTAAAATCAATGGGTGTTGCCATGGAATGCCCACCCCGAGACCCATTGCCCTCCCCTTTCACGCCAAGTACAGTGTGAATGAGTGCCTTATTTACAATGCGATACCAAAAGGGATGATGGACGGAGCGTTTGAGCAAATCAAACACTCACCCCCAGTCAACTGATCTGGGTTTAATCCATCATCATTCTTTAGTTCACTCCACCACCCCAGTTCAGACATGGCCATATGCAAATCAGTCTGACCCTGTGCCTCATGGGAACAGTCCGACCCAAACTGCCAAGCCATGTCTTCCCTGGACCGGAAACAAGCATCCTGGGACCGGTTTCGGGTTCATAACCCTCATCAGCCAGGCTATCTTGAATCCAGTGGCAAAGTGAGCAAGGGACCCACGTCTGGGCATACCCTGCCAACTTAGGGCGAACAAAGCGATGCCAAAGGGGATGATGGATGGAGCGTTTGAGCAAATCAAACACTCACCCCCAGTCAACTGATCTGGGTTTAATCCATCATCATTCTTTAGTTCACTCCACCACCCCAGTTCAGACATGGCCATATGCAAATCAGTCTGACCCTGTGCCTCATGGGAACAGTCCAGCCCGAACTGCCAAGCCATGTCTTCCCTGGACCGGAAACAAGCATCCTGGGACCGGTTCGGGTTCATAACCCTCATCAGCCAGGCTATCTTGAATCCAGTGGCAAAGTGAGCAAGGGACCCACGTCTGGGCATACCCTGCCAACTTAGGGTGAACAAAGCGATACCAAAGGGGATGATGGACGGAGCGTTTGAGCAAATCAAACACTCACCCCCAGTCAACTAATCTGGGTTTAATTCATCATCATTCTTTAGTTCACTCCACCACCCCAGTTCAGACATGGCCATATGCAAATCAGTCTGACCCTGTGCCTCATGGGAACAGTCCAGCCCGAACTGCCAAGCCATGTCTTCCCTGGACCGGAAACAAGCATCCTGGGACCGGTTTCAGGTTCATAACCCTCATCAGCCAGGCTATCTTGAATCCAGTAGCAAAGTGAGCAAGGGACCCACATCTGGGCATACCCTGCCAACTTAGGGTGAACAAAGCGATACCAAAGGGGATGATGGACGGAGCGTTTGAGCAAATCAAACACTCACCCCCAGTCAACTGATCTGGGTTTAATCCATCCTCATTCTTTAGCTCACTCCACCACCCCAGTTCAGACATGGCCATATGCAAATCAGTCTGACCCTGTGCCTCATGGGAACAGTCCAGCCCAAACTGCCAAGCCATGTCTTCCCTGGACCGGAAACAAGCATCCTGGGACCGGTTTCGGGTTCATAACCCTCATCAGCCAGGCTATCTTGAATCCAGAGGCAAAGTGAGCAAGGGACCCACGTCTGGGCATACCCTGCCAACTTAGAGCGAACAAAGCGATACCAAAGGGGATGATGGACGAAATGGCATGGTGAGCAAAAAAACGATGGATTTAGGCCCAGATCTCTGTACTGGGGTGAATGTATGACATTTTTCTGCATTCTGTCCATCAACTATTGTTTTTGCATTTGTCACCCCGAGTGGGACGGGTATGCTCAGACGTGAGTCCCGTGCTCTCCATGCCACTGGAATCAAGCTATCCTGGCTGAAGAGGGGTGAAACCCCGAAACCGGTCCTAAGATGCTTGGTTCCAGTCCAGGGAGGACCTTGCTTGGCAGTTCGGGCTGGACTGTTCCCATGAGGCACAGGGTCAAGACTGATTTGCATATGGCTGGGTTTAAACTGGAACGGCATGGTGAGCAAAAAAACAATGGATTTAGGCCCAGATCTCTGTACTGAGGTGAATGTATGAGATTGTTCTGCATTCTGTCCATCAACTGTTGTTTTTGCATTTGTCACCCCGAGTGGGACAGATATGCTCAGACGTGAGTCCCGTGCTCTCCATGCCACTGGAATCAAGCTATCCTGGCTGAAGAGGGGTGAAACCCCGAAACCGGTCCTAGGATGCTTGGTTCCAGTCCAGGGAGGACCTGGCTTGGCAGTTCGGGCTGGACTGCTCCCATGAGGCACAGGGTCAAGAATGATTTGCATATGGCTGGGTTTAAACTGGAATGGCATGGTGAGCAAAAAAACGATGGATTTAGGCCCAGATCTCTGTACTGGGGTGAATGTATGACATTGTTCTGCATTCTGTCCATCAACTGTTGTTTTTGCATTTGTCACCCTGAGTGTGACGGGTATGCTCAGACGTGAGTCCCGTGCTCTCCATGCCACTGGAATCAAGCTATCCTGGCTGAAGAGGGGTGAAACCCCGAAACCGGTCCTAGGATGCTTGTTTCCAGTCCAGTAAGGACCTGGCTTGGCAGTTCGGGCTGGACTGTTCCCATGAGGCACAGGGTCAAGACTGATTTGCATATGGCTGGGTTTAAACTGGAATGGCATGGTGAGCAAAAAAACAATGGATTTAGGCCCAGATCTCTGTACTGAGGTGAATGTATGACATTGTTCTGCATTCTGTCCATCAACTGTTGTTTTTGCATTTGTGACCCCGAGTGGGACGGGTATGCTCAGACGTGAGTCCCTTGCTCTCCATGCCACTGGAATCAAGCTATCCTGGCTGAAGAGGGGTGAAAACCCGAAACCGGTCCTAGGATGCTTGGTTCCAGTCCAGGGAGGACCTGGCTTGGCAGTTCGGGCTGGACTGTTCCCATGAGGCACAGGGTCAAGACTGATTTGCATATGGCTGGGTTTAAACTGGAATGGCATGGTGAGCAAAAAAACGATGGATTTAGGCCCAGATCTCTGTACTGGGGTGAATGTATGACATTTTTCTGCGTTCTGTCCATCAACTGTTGTTTTTGCATTTGTCACCCCGAGTGGGACGGGTATGCTCAGACGTGAGTCCCGTGCTCTCCATGCCACTGGAATCAAGCTATCCTGGCTGAAGAGGGGTGAAACCCCGAAACCGGTCCTAGGATGCTTGGTTCCAGTTCAGGGAGGACCTGGCCTGGCAGTTCGGGCTGGACTGTTCCATGAGGTACAGGGTCAAGACTGATTTGCATATGGCTGGGTTTAAACTGGAAAGGCATGGTGAGCAAGAAAACGATGGATTTAGGCCCAGATCTCTGTACTGGGGTGAATGTATGACATTGTTCTGCATTCTGTCCATCAACTGTTGTTTTTGCATTTGTCACCCCGAGTGGGACAGGTATGCTCAGACGTGAGTCCCGTGCTCTCCATGCCACTGGAATCAAGCTATCCTGGCTGAAGTGGGGTGAAACCCCGAACCGGTCCTAGGATGCTTGGTTCCAGTCCAGGGAAGACCTGGCTTGGCAGTTCGGGCTGGACTGTTCCCATGAGGCACAGGGTCAAGACTGATTTGCATATGACTGGGTTTAAACTGGAATGGCATGGTGAGCAAAAAAACGATGGATTTATGCCCAGATCTCTGTACTGGGGTGAATGTATGACATTGTTCTGCATTCTGTCCATCAACTGTTGTTTTTGCATTTATTTACAATGCAGCGTTAAGGCACGTTAAGTTGCTTAAAGCTGCCTTGTAAATAAGGCGAAGCCCCTATCGCCACTACAACGTCACTAAAAGTGACGTTGTAGTGGCGATAGGGGCTTGTAAATATGCCCCTATGTATTTTTATGTTTCATTACACACAGTTAAATATATTTACATTACTGTAAACATTTTTTGCCAATATTCCTTAATAAGGAGTGACGACGCCGTGTCTTGTGCTGCAAAGTAGATTTATTTGTCAGCTGCTGGACCCGTTTCGCCTGACCTTCAGGCTTGCTCACCAACATTGTAAATAAAGTTTTTTCGCCATTTTAAATGTGCCAGAACTTAAACAGAGGTCACATGGTGAACTACATACACAGTGTGCTGGAAGAAAGACTCGTAGTTTTTTGTCAACAATCGTTATAAATTCACATTTCTTTTCTGCAAACGTGATATTTCAAAATCATTTCAAAAGTATATATTAGTCAATTATGTAAGTATATATTTGATCTCATAATTAATCATTAAATAAAATGTAAAATACACTTATTTAATGCAAAGCCAAGCGTGTTTATCTCTGTACATCATGTTCTAACCATTCTAGCCCCAGTGGGCAACAAACGATAGACTTGTCGTCAATCATAATATCCTACTTCGACTCAGAAATATCAACTTGTATTATATGGCTAGTGCCTAAAAATCAACACTTGGTAAGTGTAATTATGATACATCGTATTCCGACTGATAAACATACATTATTTACATGTTATCTTGCAGCTGGTGTAGCCCAAGTGGGCAATAATTGATACAATTGTCTACAGTCTCTTTGTGACTCTAGTGATATGTGACTCTCTCATAACAACTACTAAAATTAAATGTGCCTAATGTGAAATGGTTAAAACCGGTAAAGGGAGTGGCTTGTTCTTCATGATTCTATTATATTTACAAATGTGTATACAGATCTTCTTCTACATTTAAACCTGCAGGGGTTTTGCAGTTTAATTTTATTATATACTTAGATTCCAATCTTCTCAACTTCTTCTCACGGTTTCCCCCTCTCTCATTTGGTCTCACTGCATCTATTACATAATAGGATAAACCCGTTATGTTTTTCTGGTGATGTCGTTCAAAGTGGCGTGCCACTGGGTACGTTTTGTCTCCATTTTTAATTGCTCTTAAGTGTTGCAACACTCTCTTGTGGACTGGTAAGATCGTGCTACCCACGTACCTCAGGCCACAAGGACACTGTAGCACGTAGACAGCATGGTCTGTCTTGCAAGTATACTGACCTCTGATTTTAAATTCCTTACTCGCTAGGCTCGATGTATATTTGATGGTATGAGTTCCATGGATGCATGCTTTGCATTTCATGCATTTAATGAAACCTTCTTTTTTGTTCAACCACATCTTAAATGGTTTTTTAGGTACCTTTTTCAGTACATTGCTGACCAACATTTCTTTAAAGCTTCTCGCTTTTCTGAATGTTAGTTGGGGCCTTTTTTGCACAATTTTACCCAGCACAGGATCATTTTTGATCAGGTGCCAGTGTTTGGATAAGATGTTCCTCACATGTGCATGTTGTGTGTTGAACGTGGTTATCATCCTACATACATTCACATTTGAAGTTTCTTTTTTCTTTTTAGTGTTGCTCATCTTGAATAAAATGTCTTCTCTTGTTCTTTTCTTAGCTTTCAAAATGGCTGAGTCTATACACTGATCTGGGTACCCTCTCGCCTGAAAACGTGTGTGTAGAGTTTTTAACTCTATCTCACAGTTATTTTTATTGCTGCAATTGCGAATTGTTCTAAGACTTTCCCCATACGGAATACTGTTGATTAAATTCCGAGGATGAAAGCTGTTGGCATGCAGCAATGTGTTGCCTGATGTAGGTTTGCGATACAACACTGTTTCTAATTTACCCTTGTCAATGTAGATGGTTAGATCTAGAAAATTGACTGTGGTATCGCTAATTGCACTAGTAAATTTTAGATTCAGGTCATTATTTTGCAAGTGTGTAATGAAGTCAATTACAGAGTTTTTGGAGCCTTTTCACACGATGAACAAATCATCGATGAATCTGCTCCAATGCATCACATTGTTCTGCCATATTTCTGGGTACAATTTTTGGGCCACCTGCTCCTCCCACCAGCCCATATGCAGATTCGCAAAGCTGGGGGCGAAGCAGGTGCCCATCGCCGTGCCGCATATCTGATGGTATAGCTCTCCATTGAAGAGAAAGTAATTATTTTTTAGACAAAAGGCTGTCATTTCAATTAGCATCTGGGTGTGTGCCCAGAATTTTACTGGTCGATTGCCCAAAAAATGTTTAACTGCATTTAAGCCATCTTCATGGCGAATACTGGTATATAGACTTGTCACATCTATGGTTACCAATAAAAAATCACTTTCCCATGGCATGTCATACACTCGCTTTAGAAAATCCCCTGTGTCTTGAATGTATGATGAAAGACATTTCGTTAGGGGGCAAAGAAAAGAGTCTACAAACTTAGAAGTGTTAGCTAGAGCACTGCTGATGGCCGAAATTATGGGGCGGCCCGGTGGGTTCAATTGATCTTTATGTATCTTTGGTATTAGATATAACACAGGTGTTACTGGATTGCTAATTTTCATTCTGTCCATCAACTGTTGTTTTTGCATTTATTTACAATGCAGCGTTAAGGCACGTTAAGTTGCTTAACGCTGCCTTGTAAATAAGGCGAAGCCCCTATTGCCACTACAACGTCACTAAAAGTGACGTTGTAGTGGCGATAGGGGCTTGCAAATATGCCCCTATGTATTTTTATGTTTCATTACACACAGTTAAATATATTTACATTACTGTAAACATATTTACAATTTCAGGTACAACGAGTTAAAGTCCTTAGCCTGGAATCATATGATCTTTGAATCAAATGCGAGGTCCTTATTTCAGAATAAAGCCTGTGGGAAATTACCGCTCTTCTATGATCACCACCCGCCGGGCAATAATGTTAATTATATGGCTATTCTATATCACTGTCAGCTGTATGGCATTACCACCATCAGTATATACTGCTTGGTCATTCACCTCAGTAGTAACACATTATACTTTTCACCACCTAACATGGTAACAATTATTTTTTCCACCGACGGCGAATATTTCCACCTGTGGTAAATTAAATACCACGGTTCAAAGATACAAGTGTTTTTGTTTTCTCTCTCTGAATCTAACACTGTTTGTGACACCCCCCTCTCTATGTCTAAATCAAGCAGCCTTCTCATTGATGGTGCTGGCTAACACTGAACATGTTCTACTAAACTTGACCTAGTGAACAGTATCAAAGGTCCTTGTTTTCCAGAATAGCCATCTGTCTTCGCTTGTAACGTTTTGAAGCACAAGATTTGTTGTTTACAACGATATTTTAAGTCATAGAGTGTATTAAATATACTAATTGTTGGTTTCTAGGTTAAGTTGCTTCCCCTCTTCCTTACCCTGTGGGTCACTGGTTTAATTATTGAGATAATCTGTTTCTGTTTAGTAGAAGGCGTCTCTGTTTTCTTATCATTCCATTGATATCATTTTGCATCTTTTTCTCTCCTGCAGCTCCAGACTTGGGGAGTTCTCCTTGATTCACATGCCCATCTTGACACACTTCTGTGTCATTTTTGGGATCATGTCTTTTTACTGAGCAACCCTCTCTTCTCTCCCCTTCTCCAGTTGCCTACTCAGAGTCAGAATAAACTTTATTCGATCTAAATAAATAGACCATGAATGTACAGTGAGAGAAACAAACATTAAAATGAGACTAATATCCAAAAGTGTCTTTAAAAAAACGAGATAAAAGCAACTCTAGAAGTGCGCTATCATGCCTTGACATCCCCAGTACAGTTGCCTACTCGACTCCAGCTTCAGTGTTCTCAGAACTCTTTGCTCTCACCATCTTTCCAAAAACACTGAAAGAATTCTTAAACATAAGTTAATAAGAAAGTCCCCTGGAATGCTTACGGCTGATCAATATCACTGCATGGGTGGCAGCCTAAAAAATGTGTGTGACAGATTTGAATGAGTTTTGTCATTCTAAAATCAATTAAAGTCACAAACTATTGTTCTTTCCTTCCTTTATAATAAAAAACAATCTATTTGTTTCCATCTGATGCTGGAAAGGTCATCCAATTCACCGATAGACTGCTCATCCATCTCCAGTGACAGTGAATGAAAAATGTCCCAACTATCGTAATGGAAAGTTTCAATTCCATTAAGGACGCTGAGGCGAAGATTATGCGTTAATTCCTGTGCTTTAATTAATAGCGGCCATTTTAACATGCAAAATAAACTACTATTCCCATGAACCCTTGGGAATAAAAACAACAGGTCAATATCCGATGATAACTGAGTCCATGTAACAACCAATCAGAGATCCTCCTGGTCCAATATAGTAGCTCGCTAGCATCTCCGCTTCCTCTTTCGTCGCATGAGTCATGCGGAAGTTCTGGAATTATACTTCCTGTTTATTCGACTCTGTTCCTATGACAAAAAAGGAGCAGTTAGGTCAAGTCCCCTTCCAATATGTCAAGATATATAAAGGGCATTAGTAAAGGAACTGTACTGCTGATACTTATCAGTAGCTCGTGAAATAGTCTTCACCTGATAAGACAATCTTTAAAACAGTTCCGAATCAGTTAGACACATCAACTGATCATTAGAGAAACATGCACTGCTTACAAGTCACGGGAGGGAGATCAGACCATAGTCACTGGGTGGGATAGTCCTCTGTGTCCGTAATAGAATTGAAACTTTCCGCTAGAAATCTTTTCATTCTATGTCAGGACCAGAGGCGAGAATTGTGCTTGTTCAAAGTTTGCTCGCCACCAACTGAGACATATATAGCACAGGCTTGAACTAGAACCTCTTGAAGGTAGAGTCTGATGACCAGTCGGCTGCGTTCATGATGTCCTCCAGACGCGCATACAGCCTTAGAAGCCAATGCGCCCCGGGACGAATGTGCCAACAATAATTTCAAGTCAATGCCAGCCTCCTGCATTACAAGCCTTTCCTAGCTAGCTATAGTAGGAAAGGAAACGCCCGGTGCGGTATCCTAAGGGCAATCAGGAGTTGACGTTCCCCTGGTGGTCGGAATTCCTCTAACATTCCTCATATGTCTTGAGGCACTGCACTACGCACTGTTTAGGGGAATCTGTAAAGGCAGAATAGGAAATGACCCTAGTATGACATTTAGTGTGCCTGCTGACCATGAGGCACACTCTAGATGGGGAAAGATTTCTGCCAGATATATCCAGAGTTCGGATACCTGCCTACAAGACACAATGGATAAAAGCATAACTAGCTTAGTGGAGAGTACCTGATTGATATCCCAAAGAGCAGAATACTGAGGTTCTGGAGGAAGTGACGAACAGATCCCCCGAAGGAGGCGACCTACAAATGTGTGTACCCATATCGGGGTGCCGTCTACTGGAACGTGGCCTGTTGATGTGGCAGAACGGAAGGTATTTATGGAGCGATAAGCCAGACCGTCCGAGGCCAGAGTAGTCAAGAGGTTGAGGACTTGCACTAAACCTGCGACCATGAGATCAAGACTTTGTCGCCTGCACCATTTGGTCCATCGCGCCCAAGCTGACTTCTATCGCTTGACCGTGCTCTCCGGCCAGGCTTTAGAGAGGAGTTCCTCAGCTTTTCATGAAAGGACTTGGACTCTGATCTGTATTCAGGATTAGATGGATATGCGTCCTTCATATGCAGACATACCATCTAATCCGAGGGGTGAAAGACATCCCGGAGGAGGTAAATTACCTCCATTTTGAAGTGGAGGTAAACTAACCACTCGTTGAATTCACATAGGATTATGACTGTCCTCTGCCCTCCATCGGCCTTGCCAACTAGGAAAAGATTGCTGATGAACCCCAGTGGATGAGGGACCAAGGGACAGATAGCTCCCTTGTCTAGGAGGGCTGAGACGTCAGCATCTACCAGAGTGGCTTTTTGATAGGAAAAATGAATGGGTCTCGGGAACTAGTCCTGTTGAGGGGTGCCATTGAAACCCCTGAATGGTCTGTAAAACCAAAGCTCAGAAGGTAATAGTGCTCCAGACATGAGCAAAATTTGTGAGGCGGTCACCTACTCTTAGAAGTGAGGAAGGGAGGACACTCACCGTAACTGGAGGTAGGGTTGAGGCATTTCCCTCTGCTTCAGAAAGGCTGTGCTTTGGTTGGGCAGAATTTGGCAATACGGTATTGATCCTGTTAGGCGCCTTGCCTAGAGCGTTGTCCTTGTCAAGGATATTGTGAAAATGGGCCGCCAGCCGAGCATCCCCTACCTTGAGAAAGTACTTCAGGGGAGATGAGGGCACCGGAGGTTTTTTTCATCCTTCGGCCATGTTGAATATTTTGGTCAGTGGGCCAATAGCCTCCGGGAGCTTATCCTGGCATGTTCTCCAGAACCACTCTATCTCCTTTATGGGATTTTTCATTAATTTTGCTAAAAAGGTGGCCATTCAAGGGTCCAGCTCTGGCGTTAGGGCCACGTTCCCGTCCGGGGAAGGGCAATCCGCCCGGAGGCGTCTCTGTGTCTCCTTCTCAAGAGATTTGCAGATGCGAGCTGCTACATAGTTTGCACCCTTCTCGGATCGGGCCCATTCCACTGACCTAGAGTGGATAATATCGTCGGGTCAAGCATGTCGGACCCCGCGCCCAGTTTGTGTGTGTCCGAGGGTGGTAGGAGAGAGTAGGGAAGTCAGGGTCTAGATGGGGTGGCCTCCTCATCTGTGTCTCAATAGAGGTCGTCTGGGTCCAGGGATATGGAGGAGGGGTTCAGAACTCAGGCTACTTGGGTCCCGGGATGGGTCAGGGGGGCCTTGTTCAGGAATGCATGCCTTAGAAGTGCAAAAGCGTCATGGTCAACCCCCTCTTGGCAGCGGCGTTTAGCCAGGATTTCATCTGTATCAGAGGGCTGGGAGAGCTCAGTAGGGGCAAGGGATTCTGGGGCAGATCAGGCCTCCTTAGCAACCTTTGCGCATTCGTCCACAATTTTTTGGGAGCGATGTTGTACCATGCGGTCCATGACTTTGTCTACTGCCTTGTAAATAGAGGCATCTACAGCCTCGTAAAAGTCATCCCAAGGGTGGAACACTAAAGGGTCTTCATCTCTCTGAGTGTCTTCAAAGGGTTCCATAGTACCGTTAGTATAATGAGCACTATGAGCTATCTGTGATACTTCAAAGGGAAGACGTAACAGGTTTAGGTAGGCTGAGCTCCGCAGTATATGGACTGGGGGACAGTCAACGATATCGTTGTGATCGGACCATCAGTACAATGGGTCCATGTCCAGGGACACACTTCCCTGGTGCTGGTGATAACTGGGGAAATATTGCCTGGGAGCGTGTGTCCCCAAAATGGGCACTCAGCCTGCAGATGCGCCTTAAGGTGGGAAATCAGTTTAACGCCATTTACGAGCTGTTGGGCGATATGCAGGCCCTTTCTCTTAGGCCGGGTGGGCCGACTGTCAGGTGCGCAGTGAAATGGGGAAATACTTGTCCCTTCAAGGCATTATGCGCTGCCGCACACAAAGCAGTACTAACCCTGACTATCAGGGCATCAGGAATAAGTTTTGGAAAGGCCCAGCACAGGCTACAGACCCTGACTGGGGCGTCACTCTCCAGGCAGGACTTGACTCCAGGCTACGGCGCACGACTCCAATCCGGTTTTGAGGGAATTGAAAGTCACGCATCTCAGTGGAAGACCCACCTTTGCAGGCGCCACCTGCAGGCGTGGAGGACCACACCGTGGACCCGCACCAAATAGCAGCCATGAAAGGAGTGCAAAGCGGACCCAGTGTTGCCAGATTGGGCTATTTCCCGCACAATTGGGCGACATTTTTCCCAATTGTGCGGGATAAATCCATACCTGGTGGGGGGCTACTTTTTGGGCTGTATTTAGGACAGTGTGCGCAATTTACAGGCTGTGGGCGGCGCCGACCACGAGGAGTCCATGGCGTGAAGGTCCAGTGGCAAATGAGTGCACAGCGCGCGCTAACATCAGTGCAGCAGTTCTACTCATTGGAGGAGGACCGACCCAGGGCCTGTCTGTTGACCCCGCCCACTATAGTCTAAAAGCAGCAGCATGCATGCATTAAGAGCGACACGTAACATTGTAAGTATGCAAGTGCAATCGCACCTGCTTTGCACATGCGCAGCGCTGCACCACAGAAATCACCACCTAGCATGGTAGTAGTGTGTGTGCGGGCCGATGGGGGTCCCCAGGGCCGTCAATCTTGTAGCTCGCAAAAGCGCTACCAATGACGGCCCTAGGCATCATTTTTGGCCAGCCCCCGCGCGGTTCAATATAATGCTGGGGTGACATGCCAGGTACTACGCGCGCTCTCCTTTTCGGCACGCGGGTGGAGTCGTGTGCTGTAGTCATGATCATCTCGTTTTTCTCCCATCATCGACACGTCACGTGGTGGTCACTCAGGCGCTCGCAGCAGGCCGCACCAGGGAGACTTGCTCCGGACCTCGACCTCTCTGCGGTCTGGTGCCCTGTCCAGCAGTCACCTCACCCGGCGTTGTCAAGTACACTGTACTGCACCCTCAACCTCAGTCGGGACCGTCAGACAGTCAGTCACTCAGGCTATGTTCCTGAGTGCCGCTCTGAGTGCCCTCCCCCACCCCCCACCGGGGGAAGCTTGCTCGACTGACACATGTGGCACACAGAGCGCCGAGCACAAGGGCACGTAGCGCAGCAATGATCGACGCCATCCTGCGCGGCGGGGCAGAGGGCCTCAGCATCAAAAGGAACCGCGAGTACTTCAGAAAGGTGAGGGAGCGCCACAGAGGAGGGGTTGGACAGGTGTATGTGTGCACAGGTGCCCAGGGGGAGAGAAAGGGAGAGGCCAGGCTCCTTCAGTCCATTTAGATCCAGCTTGTCCAGTAGCACAGCATATCTACATAGTAATCTTTGTAAGACACCCTGTCGAAATAGGTCTTCTTTTTTCATTGATTGTGATGTCAAAAAGCATACAAATATATTGTATACAATCGTATTTAATCTGCGTACGGACAATAAAAAATGCTGCTTTTTTGTCAAATAAACTTCAGGAGAACACCTCCTCCATTAGATTTATTGTCTAATTTATCTTACCGTACGCCGATTGATATGATTATGGTGGGGTCCATGCAAGCACTTTTGCTACCCTTTGCAACTCCACGTTTTGCAAACAGCACTCTCTAATAGCTTGCAGGATTTAATACTTCTGTCAATGCTTGTTACATTTAGCTGCGAGAACTTACCCTGAGCCATTAATTCACTGAGTCATCTTTCGGGCTACAGATCTTCCTCAGGCAGATGAGACAAAGAAGGTGTGAACAGAATCACTTAGAATCCTCGAGAAAAAAAAACACGATAAATAAGCAGTGTAATATAATGTATATTTTGGTCTGTTGAGCGCAGACCACTTCTGTTGTCAGTTTGCATTACAACGTAGATTTAATGCAAGACAATTGTGTACGGAATCTATTCATACCGATTTTGGGAACCGCACCATATGTTAACCCCTTCGCCG
Organism: Triturus cristatus; assembly: GCF_964204655.1. Classification (NCBI taxonomy): domain Eukaryota; kingdom Metazoa; phylum Chordata; class Amphibia; order Caudata; family Salamandridae; genus Triturus; species Triturus cristatus. Next base: position 1,219,343,439 of record NC_140592.1, read on the forward strand.
CGGCACGAATTCCGCCGCGGCGCTGGGGGGGTTTGGGGTCAGCGCGGCGCCGCCATGCTCATGACGGAAACACGCCGTCATGAGTCACGGGCGAGCTGTGCTCATGACGGCGTGGTTCCGTCATGACTCTGCCCACTTGCATTGATTGCCCGCATAGGTGGGGAATCAGTGCCGCGTGGGCGGAGCGGCCGCCAACGGCCGCAGCATGACGGAACCACTCCGTCATGAGCACACGGCGCCCGTGGCTCATGACGGAGTGGTTCCGTCATGAGCAGGGAACGGGTTAATACAGTGTATGGTATATCGTGATTTTTGCGTTATAAAGTATTCCCTACTGTACTTTATAAGGATAAGGATATTGCATGTTACAAATACATTTATTGGTTGCAAATAATGTAAAGCTAATGAGAAATTAAATCTCTAAAGTGAAAATAGCGTCTGTCTGCAGCTTTTAATTGTGAGCAAACACACTTATGGATGAATGTATGTGAACAACCACACTTATAGATGTATGTAGGAAATAAAATACTGCTATTTAAATTGTTTGTAAATACTGGAACAGACCAACACATCTGACATTCTGACACATCATGACACATCTGACAAGTGGCCAGTTAACTCCCTCCTACTATCTGTATATTGAATAGAATGTATATTTGTCCTTAACATTGTTTCTGATGACTATTTCTTCATAATTTGAGACTTGCTACTTTGGGCTAGTTTTTGGGCTGGAACTGGTCTGCGTTGGGCTGGATTTGGGCTTATACTTGAGCGGCTTTGCGCTTGGGATGGGTCTCAAAATCTGGCACCACTGAGCAGACCTGCAACGCACCACAACAACTCTTAAAGCAGCAATAAACTACAATTAGTGCAAGCCAAATAATCTCAAGCACACTCAAAAGAAAGTAAGGAAGAATGAACTCATCTCGGCTGCGAGCAGCGAAGAAAAAGGAGTCGGATATACAAGCGAAAGACTATATTGGACCAGGAGGGTTTCGAATTGGCTGTTACATGGACTCAATTGTAATTGGATGTTGATCTGTTGCTTTTATTTCCAAGGGTTCATGGTAATAGTAGTTTCTTTTGTATGTTAAAATGGCTGCTATTAATTAAAGCGAAGGAAATAAAGCAGAATCCTAGGCTCCGGTCCTGAGATAGAATTATGGGGCACTCTATCTTGTACGGGGAGCCCATTTCACCTTTCCCCAACTCTTCCTTCCTCCGTCTTGAAAATCATGATATTGCTCAGCTGCAGTTTTCTGTTCCTAGCACTGCTGCCGCTACCTCCACTTCTCCTGTATTTTTTTATAAAATTGTTTTTATTAGCATTTCATTGCATAATACAGTACATATTTATCAGATATATCAGAAACAGACATCATGCGAGTTTGACTTCATGGTGTTAATTATAGCCATGTCATAGTACATGACCCATCCATCATTTAAGTAGGTAGCATCACTGATGAGGGGAGGTATATGGGTAAAGAGCATGTGTCCATGAGAGGTGGTCTATGGCCTGTACTGGTAACCGGGCGTCAGCTCTCAGCGCTAGCCTTGTAGGTGACTTGTTGCTATGCTGAGAAGAACGATCTGAACTTTTCAAACTAAGGGGGTAGAACTGGGGTACACTCTGTCTATAGTAATGTCGCATAATAGAGGCCAGCGGGTTAGTATATCCTGACTGAGCTACTTATTGCGCTGCGCTGAGAGGGAGAGCAGAGGTGCCAGACTGGAAGTGATATATGGACCGTATGCCCTGGGCTACTATCCCTGACCCATTAGGTGCCTATTCTGCAAAAGGACTGCAGCAGATAACCTCGGTGTGTGTATGCGCTGTGGGAAAGCGAGCACTCTGGGACGATGGCACCTCCGTCGCTTCCTGTTTAAAGGAGTGTAGTAGGATAGCCCATGACATGGATATGGGGTGCTTGCGGATACCCTTAAGTTCTTGAGCGGAGCACCTCCTGTTCTGCAGTGCCCCATTTGTTGTCCGCCCCCCACCAGGCTGCTAGCGGGGGTCCCCCCGGCGCCCTCCAGTGCATTGCTATGCACCGTTTGGCTAGAAACAGCACCAGAGACGCGAAACGCGTCTCTACTTTCAGAGACTTACGGCTTTTGCATATGCCGAGTGCGCAGGCCTCCCATGTATGAATGTCAGTAAGCCCCATGACTGTGAGGAGAGTGGCGTAGACTCTGGTCCAATAAGCGCGGTGCGTTGGATAATCCTAGAACATGTGGAGAAAGGATGCGGCGGGCATCCTGCATCTGGGGCATGTAAAGGGTGTGTCTAGGTAATACTGTTTAAGCTTCTCAGCCCCTCTTCTCCTGTATACATAGCATCTCAGCCTTCTGCCTTTTCCTTCCATCCAACACCTACTTTTCTGATACCCCTTCTTATCCTGCTCCTAACCCCAGCCCACATTTTTCCATCTGATCTTTGGCCCCTGTTACAGCTTTGAATGTTTCACCTGTTTCTACTTCCACTCCTTTCGGCACCAAGTTTCTGAGTTTGCTGATGCCCACTAACCCTCCTTGAAGTCAGGTCCTCTCAGCCAAATACTACTCTCATCCAGTCTTACAAAGAAAATTGCCCCCTCAATGCACCTCATCTGTGAGGATGAATTAGGTCTCTTTTCACATCTGAAACTTTACTCCCATCAAAAAATGACCCTTTTCAAACACCGCTTGGTCTGCCAAAAGTCCTCACAGATAAGCCCAGTCTTGCCTTCAAGTCAGAGAATCCAGCATCTCTTTTGCAATTGTATTCCAGTAGAGTGATGACCTACTCTGCTGATGAAAGGATGAGACCTCTGCCTGGAAACTAGCAGCTCTCAGAAACTGGGTAGTCACCAGGAGCCCTCGCATCTCTGCCTTGTTTCCAACATATATACATCCAAAATGGTCTCTCTCCTCAAGGAAGTGAGGTCTGTCTGTATTGATCTTAAACACATCTGCTATACCTTGTACTCTCTAGAGAGCTCTGTGGCCTTCCATCTCCTGCCTTGCTGTAAGGAATTGGATTTGGATTTGGGAAATAATCACAATCCTTATCAGGGTGAACCACTGAAGTCACTAAATTAACCTGAGATCAACCCCCTGGTGGCTATGCTACAGAGCAAACAGGCTAGGTACAAGAGGGATCAGGACCAGTCCTTCAGGGCTCCTCTCTGATCACAGACAGCTGGTCTAGACCGGTTCTGCTCTTTCTCAAGACCAACAGTATTCCGAAATGGGCTCCTGGAGATGCCGCATTTATGTCTGATATGAACTACTGGATACAACATAACTAATGGGGTAAATGTTGCTGGGGCATTTTTAAGATGGCAAAAGTCTTTAGCCACCCCAAACTTGGGCTCTGAGGGCTGGGTGTGTGTGAGTGGGGAGTGTACAATGGTAATCCTAGTGTCTCCCCACATCTAACACTAAAATCCAGTTTGAAGCAGACACTGTACCCACAATAAATCCAAGGACAAACGTCTGGTAGGACAAAGTAGGGCTCATCAGCACCCAGACGGTGGATACACATGAATTGTTTTGGCATCCTGTTCTCTTCCCTTCAAGTGTGCCCAAGGTGTTATATGTAAAACCCAGAGAGAGGAAATCTGGTAGCACAAAGACGGATTGTATAAACAAGAATTGGATTGGCATCCTGTTCTTTACCTTTCAAGTGTGCGTCAAGTCTTACATGTAAAATCGAAACATTTGTTTTTCTAACTATACAAAGCATCCCAAACAGCACTTCCAGTTCCCCCCATGGCAGCGAGAACGCAATGGGAGTCAAATCTCCAGACATAATTAACAGATGCCCAATGGGCACTTTGCTGTTCTAAAACAGGAACTCTCTCACCAAATTACAAGCTCAGACTGATATATTACAAGTATCAAAATTGGCTATGCGACACACCTGCCAACCTCCACAGATTGGGATTGCGGGACTCATCACAATATGAAAGATGTGGTGCACAAGCAGCAGATTTCCTGCATGTAGAGTGGGGTTGTCCAGGAATCAGAGAGTACTGGGAGAAGATGGGTAAAGAGATTGCCAGCATGGTGGGCACGCCTCCTTTACTACCACTGCTGATGGCCCTGCTGGGATATGTGAAGGATGCACCAACAACTTAATGAAAAGTAACTGTGCTACTCTTAGTACTGGCAAAATGCAGGGTGGCAATGAGATGGGGCCGAAGGCCAACACCGTTATTGTCAGAATTGATCTGTGACATTATATTTTACAATGAACAATTGACAGCCAACTGGGACTTGATGCGGTACACAGCAGGCCCGGGACATTTGTGTGCCAGTGCGTCACTATTTACTCTTCTGACCTCCAGAGGAGACTCAGGTGGTGGCTGTCAGGAGGGTGGAACTGGGCGATGATCCACCTCTGCCTACACAGGAGTGCTGTTGGCATGAACTCGTGCCCTTAACTACCCAGTGGAAGCATGGAAGGTCAAACAGGATCATATCACACCAGAGTAAGTGAACACGCAATGGCTGAAAACATTGGCTCGCTTGCAAAACAAATGACGGGGGTGCGGTCATAAGTGAAACGATGGTGTAACATTAGATCATAAGCTATGATGAGGGTGTGCGATTCGTTCAAAACATTAAGGTCTGGGAATTCAACGAAATTCCACAGCCTTGAGAGGGCAGAGAGATCCTTTGACCAAGGATAGAGGGATATGTCCTTCCTCTTTGACTAACAATGACCTGAAAAGTATTCCCACTGATTTGTCTGCAACTTGTATCAAACCTACGCAACATTAAAAAAGAGTGGGAAAAGGAAAACATATTTTTTAATATATAACCCTCACTCACTCTAGTAGTGGCATGCTTCATCATCGGGTTCACACTGGCTCCTAAAGGCCAGGGTGGGCTCGACCTTATTCCAGGGAGTTCTTATGTAGATTTGTAAAAAGCCGGGGGCGCAACTTTAAAAATTCTTCATCCACTCCCAGGTATCCCTTTATTAGAGGGGTGGATGGGAAAAGTTAAAAGACTATATTAGGGACGATGAGGATTTAATGGACCCATGACCCTAAAACACCGACATGTTTCAGCCCTATACTAATGGCCTCAATATACATAGCATAGCGTCTGCAGGACGTTTTGCTGTATTGATGATTAAAACGAGCCTGTCTTGAGTGCATCGCCAGGCAATGAGAGACCACTCTTTTCTGAACAAGGGATCTTCCAGAAAACCTTTGGGCTGGTATGCCACTAGGGGGTTGTGAGAATCAATAATGCCATATCGTCAGTATATGCGAGACCTGTTTGTTCAGCCATGTTGACTTTAAGGCGGGCAGTGTGTGCAGAATATAAAAAGATACTTTTATATATAAAAAAAACCCTACAGCTGCACGCTGCTCAATTAGCTCAAAACATTAAGGTCTGGGAATTCAACGAAATTTCAGAGCCCTGATAGGGTAGAGACATCCTTTGACCAAGGATAGAGGAATACGTCCTTCCTTTGGGCCCGATTCACAAAAGTAATCTGAGACAAAATCCTAACTTTACGACTTTCAGTATTCACAAAAGGCATTTAGTAGTAGGAAAGATAGGAATCCTAACTTTACTACTACTAAATACCTTTGTGAATACCTAAAGTCATAAAGTTAGGATTTTGTCTCAGTTTAGTAGTAGTAAAGTTAGGAATCCTAACTTTACTACTACTAAATGCCTTTTGTGAATACTGAAATTCGTAAAGTTAGGATTTTGTCTCAGATTACTTTTGTGAATCGGGCCCTATGTGACTAACAATGACCTGAAAAGTATCCCCACTGAATTGTCTGAAACCTGTATCAAACCTACGCTCCACTCAGAAGGAGTGGGAAAAGTTTTTTTTTTTTTTTTCATATATAACCCTCACCCACTCTAGGAGTGGCATGCTTCCTCATCGAGTTCACCCTGGCTCCTAGAGGACAGAGTGGGCTCGACCTTATCCCAGGGAGCTCTTATGTAGATTTGCAAAAAGGCGGGGCATAACTTTAAAAATTCAAGACTAAATTAGGGACGGTGTGGATTTTATGGTCCTGTGACCCCAAACACCAACATGTTTCAGCCCTATTCTAACAGACTCAATGGTCCTGAGCTTTCTTCAGGTGGATTTTTACTAATATTACCCTCAAAGTCGTCATTAACGTGTGTTGTAATGTAAGGCATGCAAATCAATTACAAGCATACATAGGCAGTGTGAATACTTGCCAACTTGGGTCGTACCTGAGAAGAAAGCATAAATATAGTGTATGAGCGACTGTCAACAGGAGGTTACTTTTAATTCAGCACGTCAATCCCACCTCTGTATGTGCTCATTCTGTGCTGTTAAAGTTGTGTCTCACTTACTAGTGTCCAACTGAAATATCACACTCGTGGATCAAAATGGGGTGACCAAACATAATTGTGAGTAACACCACTGTGAACCTTTGTCCCACTTCTGAAATGAATCAGAAGTGACATCTGAACATACTGCTCAAAGTAGTACATTGCCAGGAGAAATGCTCATACCACAGTACCTGTTAAAAACCCTGTTATTTTCTTCATTGTGGGTAAGCAAGAGAAAACGCACACATCAACATACCAAAAATGGCAACATATTTTTTAAGGTACCAACTCACCCAAGGATGTGGAGTTAATTACTTCCACTGACTCTCAATTGGACGGTCGGTCCTGTAGTCAAACCCTGTAAAGGGTTGAAGAGAAAATAAAATAGGACAAGATAATGCAAGTGTAATCGCATGTCCAGGGGGACCTTAATCATGCAGAGACCTATCACAACAATGTCAAAGTCAATCACAAAAATCTTCTGACAGCACCGCGTACTCACTGCGTCTAGGGTCCCAACCCTCATATCAACCTATTCCCCTGCTTGCGCCACCGGAGTAAAAGGGGATGTGGGTTCTTATAGTCCCCAGGGCCCAGCAGGAAAGAGCTAGTTTGAAACATGTGACAATGCACTGAAGGGGTACGTACCTGTTGTTATCGAAATCACCATCAACTGTGGTGAAGTAATGGGATAATGTGTAAGGCCCTGTTCCGGCAAGTGTAAAAAAACTATGTTCCTGCAACCCGAGACGGCGCATATATTGGCATACGTCAGTTTTGGATTACTGAGTATAGTAGTTTGAAGGAACACCGGTAGTAAGTGCAGGTGTCCTTGGTTTACGTGTCAGTGAAACTTTGCATGTGTGGACGTGTAGTCCCAGAATGCTGGGAAATGTAGTTGTGACAGAGCGAGTACGTAATACAAAAAACAACGGTCCTAGACCTTCTTTATAGAGACATAAATCAATACCCTTCTTGGTTTAATTCTCAATTCTCATGAGCATTCAAACGTGCATTCTGTGATGCAATGCACCTACTCATAGTATTAAATACATTTACTCAAACTCAGGATCATGAACAGTAAAAATGCAATTCCCAAACAAATATTTATATCCTTATATTTTAATTTTTAGTAAACATTATCAAGTATATTTTTTAGCAAAATGATAACCTCATTAGTCATAAATGATAGAAGGTTGCTCCAGACGGAACGTGCATAGAAGAAAGTGCTCAAGTGTAAAGAGTTGTGGAAAGGCTTCAAAGTAGTGACATAAGAAGGATAAATATAAATAGTTCTAAACAGTTGGATAGGTTAGAATTCACCTAATTATCCGGACTGACCATGTATACAATGAAAAACAAATAATTTACGTACTTTAAATTGCACAGAAATACATTATTGCGTAGCACGTTTAGGAAAGTAATATATGGTCCAGTCTAAATTGTGGGATGTCGACGTTTCGACCCGTCTTATGGCCATAAGGGTAATTCCAACCTCGGCCTTGCGGATCTTCCTCAGGACAGACTAGGGCAACCAACTTAGATATTGGGCTTATTCATAAATCCGCTCAAAGTTTTGCAGGATGTAAAGTGTGTGAAATTCCACTAACAATTCCTCAGTAATTGTACGTCAAATTAGGCGCCTTGCTCGTGTATTGTTTACACAAGCGTTAGACGGCAAGCGGTCTCCATGTTTTTTCGACCGTGCATAAGGCAATTAATGCAGATTCGTCTCTTATGAAACAGCAGATATCTCTCAATTCGAGTGACTTGAAAGGGGGTTCGTAGTCATCTTCCATTATCCACAGATTATCTTAATATAATGATAAGGATGACGTTGAGTACCCTACTGAGAGAGCCCGTATGATTAAAACCCAGTTGTTATTGCTCATAATGGATGTCAAAATTGTATATATGTATAGACCTTGCCCAAGTATGCCCTTATTGGTAGCGGTTAGTTGTGAGGAAACGGGTACCTCCATGGTAAAGGGCAGTACATGTATTGTACATTGGTATCCTAGTGTCTCATATGCCTCAACTGGATGGTAAGTAAGATAGGGATGGTACTACCGAATTCGTGAATCTGCTCAGTGAAAAGGAATCAGTAATCTGTGTGCAAATAAATGTCAATGGGCAAGAGAACTAACTAATGGGTATTGAGCTGGACCCACAGAATATCATCATTGAGCCCTTGTTTGTGTGTTTTAAGCTTATAGTCCTATCTTTGTTTTTTGACCAACAGTTTACTAGTGATCCCTGGTGTGGCAGTAAGCTGTTCAATAACTGTCCAGTGTAAGTAGTGTGTTGCCAATCTGGGTGCAGCTCTTCTGCACCTGATTGTACTTCTATGTTCACTGATGTGTATCTTGATCTTTCTTGTCATTATTCCTATGTAACAAAGGCCACATGCGCGAGTGATAACATAGATGAACTTATTGCTGTTGCAATTTGAGTGGGCCTTTTGCTCCCATGGAGTAGGTAAGCTCAGATCAATAGTTTCAGACTATGATGTAAGGAGAAGCAGCGTTTACAACGCTGTCATTACATCGCTGTACCACTACAATGCGGTCATTACAACGTCCGCGTTGTTAGTACGCGATGCATTTACATCGCAAGTCATTACAACGACTTGCACTAGAGGACGCTGAGGTATTGGAAATTAATTCCAACACCTTCCCTACTGTTGCGCAAACTGGAGTAGGAATAGTAATTAATACTATTTCTAAGTCCAGCGCGCCCCCTAGTGCAAGTCGTTGTAATGAATTGCGATGTAAATGCATTGCATACTAACAACGTGGTTGTTGTAACAACTGCGTTTTAAAAGCATGCGATGTAATACATCGCCTTGCAATGTACCATATTCGATTTAAGGGGGCACACCGAGCAGTCCCCACAGGGATAATGTCCCGTAACTGGCAGGAGAGTCCACAAGGTGGCTTGCCGTTCTGTGTTTTTCTGCCATGTAGGCTGTGAACCAGTTTGTCACTTATGCTCCTCTTCCTCCTGAATGAGAGCAGAGGTTTGTTGAAATGTAGTTTCTTGGATGTGAGAATCCACCAGTGTTTGTTTACTATTTTCTGGCTGTTTTTAGCACATTAAAACCATAAAACCATGTTTAAATAAAAGGTTTTATATGTAAACCCAGCAGACCTGTCAAAAAAGATTTGACACTCCTGCAGGATTTGACACTGTAATGTCAAAAACGATGACCACAGCCCCCACCCTGCATATTCTGTGAGGTTCAAAGGAGCCATCTCTGCTTCTTCAGGTAAGCCTATTGCCTGCTCATGGGATGTATTTTGTGGCATTTTACACACCTATTCAAATGCTAATCACTATCTGGGAGAAGTTGGAGAGCACATGCAAATTAGCCCCAGGGAACTCCAGACAGGGAAAATGTATCTTTCTAGAAGTAACTTTTTCTCAATATTTATTAAAAGTCTGACTTCACCAATAAATTGTATTTTACTAAGTATTAAAGTAGTTGTTTAATTGTTAGCTAGTCTCATTTCCCAGATATCACATTAGAATTTTAATTTGTACTCTGGTTTTCCACATAGGACAGCTAGACCTGCCAAAGTGAAAAAAAGATGTTAGGTGCTAGTCACTGTAAGGACATGTTAGTATTAAATTTCTACATGTTCAACTTTTAAATATGTATAAAAGTGTGGTTTTGACGATCCAAAATCGTTTATTTTGACAGGTTGAATTGTAGCTTTTATACTGCTACATTCCATCTACAATGAATCCAAGTTTACACTGCCACTGTGGTGGATGGCACAATAGGTGTTGCAGTCCACTTGTGGTATTTAACCTCCAAGCCCTGGGTACACTTTTCACCATATACTAGGGACCTATTGGCAAGTTAAATATGCCAAATTAGGAGTATATCAATCAACCAGTTTTAAAAGGGGAGCACAGGCACTTTACCTGTAGTTAGTTGACACTGATGACCTGCTACACGAAAATTAGATGGAAAAAGCCACTAAAATATCACCAGGGTTCTCGTTCCGTCGTATGATGCAGGGAATAAGACTGGATAGAGAAGACTGATGGTGGGATAGCAGCCATCCACAAAAACTGTACCTAGTGTAAGGGACTTAAGAAAAATGAAATTCTTGTATTTATAAAGTCTTTTGGTTGAAATTCAAATTATAGACCTAAACACTATTAAGCGTTTTTATCTATCATCAGCCAAGGCACAGCATAACCTTTGTGGAATAATTTCTTGTACTCCTAACATAAAGTATGATGTGCGTAGGTAACAAATCTTTCTTGATGACTTTAGTTCTCACAATGGAGAGCAAAAGAATTAGCATTATCAGGACTTTCTTAATTTGTACGCAGTAATAATCTCTTCAACCTTGTTGGGTCCCCATCAGTTTAAAATGGTATATTCTGCACCTTCTCATTGCAACAGAGAAGACTCTCAAGAACGGGTGACCCAGCCAAGTGGATTTCTCGGCTGACCTCAAAAGCGGTCACCCTAAAGACTCAATCAATGATCAGAGACCTTAAGGACAATGATCTGACGACTCTAGCAACCAGATCAGCCTCATATCATAGGGCTGAGTAGTTTTGGTACTCCAAAGACCAGAACAAGACAAGGAAATCTCTCTGAGTGGCAGAGAATACATGGTGCCAAGATCACTTCACAGAATAACCTTATGCGAGTGATGTATAAGAGGAAACAAAACAAAAAATACATTTTGGAAGCAACGTGAAGGTTTAGCTCAAACATTTTATGGATGAAAATGGGCTTGAACATGACGTCAAAGTTTGGCATCTTCCTCACATGCATTTGTTAGAACTGACCATGTAGCTCTGATTTCTATTGTCATCCACTTGTAGATTATACTTCATCATCTCAAACTCAACCAGCTTATAATAGAACTTGTCCTGATCTTCCTGCCACAGTGCTTCACCCTGGCTCAACCGTGGAACAACACACTCTCTGTGCTGGACAGCCAACCCTCTGCTGTGGGATAAGCTAACCCTCTCGGCTTCTTCATAGACGACAATTAGATCCTACAAGTTCTTATCCCCTCATTGGTCACACGGGCACAGGATCATATTAGGCTTCTTCGAGGTATTACATCTGTCCATCTCACAAGAGGACTTCAAACAAGTGATTGAATCCCTGGTGCTACTGAAACTTGATTGTAGAGACTCCCTACTCAGAGGAATTCCAAAGCTACATCTCGCCCTCTCAGCGCCGTCCTCCATGCAGCCACAAGGCCGGCATCTGGCTTATGAAAGTTGTACCAAATCTATCCAATTCTGACCACAATGGAATGGCTCCCAAACAAGACAAGAAGTACATGTTAAAATCAATCCGCACAACACAGAAGGCGCTTCATCTAATCTTGTACCCCAAGCTGCTTTTCCAAAGAAGTGACCTTCTCAGGGGGCAGCTCCAACGTCAGCGCTCTGACAACCTCTCTGTTGAAGTCCCATCCTTCAAGCAAGCATAAACTGGGAATGCCTCTGGAGACTGAAACTATATTCCACCAGTTGTCAGGAGAATATCTGCCTACAAAAACCTCAACAAGAAATCAAAATGACTTTTGTTCCAAGAACACTTACTCTCATGCAGTGTCCAGATCTATGCCATGGGCTATCTACTCCAAAAGATGCTCTCTAGAGTTATTGCCAGTCTTCCTGTGAACATTGGTTTGCTCTGTTTATGTGTCTTCAGATCTGGTCTCCTCGGTTGCATTTGTGTGACAGTGGTACGTCATCTCCCCCAGGCACTCGCATGTTACTCTGTTAAACCAGAACACTTTGCTCTCTCGAGGTACATTTACTATATACACTGATCTTTCTGATAAGCTGTGACTTGAAATGTACCTCTATTTAAAGAGCTCGCTCACCCTTTCAGGCAGATTCTCAAAAGCATGTATGTGTACCTAAATACATACTGTAGGAACCGACTAGCCATGGCCTGCTGTGTCCCCACCAGACTTGGACATTCAGCTGTGCTCGGAGGTATGAGCTACCTGTCGGTTCGGGGTGGGAGGGAGGGAGGGCGGGGGGAGTCGGGTATCTGCAATGTTTTTTCGTGCGTAGTTTGAGTATATCTTTCAAAAATTAATATTTTCAACAACAACAAAAAATGTAAGTAATTCCTATAGGAGCACTCTTTTACGTACTCCTAAATGCCTTCGTGAATCGACTTGAGTCATCCAGCTCACTATTATTAAAAGTGCAAGTATTGTACTAATTGTATATGAATATTCCCAATGTTTCCATTTTATTTCCATTTTAGATGCGTTGAGGATAATTCGTGAAGGCGTATAAGAGCAGATAAAAGAGTGCTACAGGAGTACCCCTCTGCCTTTGTGCCCCCCCCCCCCCCGTGTTTGGTCTGCACTGCTAATAAATAATGAATACAGCTTAGAGTGCCCATGTGAACAGAAAAAGTGCCCACGTCACAGCCTTAGGCGACGAACAGTCATTATCAGTGATGGCTGAAGGCCAGGGGGCTCCTTGGCCTCTTCCTCTGGGGCTGAGATGATGAGGATACAAGGGAGACTGCTGAATAATTAAACAGAGGGGATTAAAAGAAAGAAGAAAGGTTTAAGCATCGCTAATTAATCTAATGGGACTTGTGAACACAGAATAAATGAGCTGTTAATGCCACAAAAGGCTTCAGAATATAACAGGAGATTTCCAGTTTGTAGGAGGCGTTAATACTGTTTAAGAAAACACAAAACACTATTTTTGCCCCGTAAACCACGATGGACACTTTCTCAGGCAAGTTCTGTCAAGGGAACCGATAAACTACGAGGCGCAGGGATTTGCAGAGGACTACACAATGTGGCCATGCTGGGTAGCTAGGATTGATATTGGGGTTTCTCGCACAGCAGGCACAACCTAGCCACTGGATCACATCTCCTCCAGATGATGTGACTGAAAGTGTGTATAACAAAGGAAATGTGCTGACTGCCTGAGTACAACGACAGTGCTTAATGTGTAAAAAACACAAATTGTGTAGGGCCCTTTTTAGGAGGGCATTGCAGCTTGCATCACCCATTACCAATGTCAGCGCGACTAGTGACAGTACCAGTGCAACTACTAGCCATCACACTCCACAAAGTGTGACAATTCAGATTTTTAATGCATTAAACTTGACTACTATACCTGCCGCCCAAGCTGTTCTTATAGCTTTGGTTGGTAGGTATTAGCCATTTTTAATGTACATTTCTAAAGAACTGTTGTACTCATCACACAATTAGAGAAACAGCGCCACCATGTGGCAGGCAGCCATTAGTACAGTGTGACAATTAAGTGCTGGTGCCAAGCACCTGAACCACTGACTCAAATTAAGCAATGCAATTGGAGCTCTCAAAACAAAGGCTCTACACAACCTGATTTCCCTTCTTCATCAATTAGCCTAGATAAATACATCTCCCTCTTCTACAGTGCGAAGCATGTTGTTAACTAGATATGTTACAGAACTGTCTGAGACCATCCTCACCCACGACATAGACATCACATTCATCACCGAAACATGGCTAAATGAGATCTCCACCCCCAACTATGGACATGCTTGTGGCCCCGGGCTTCGCAATCATCCACAAAGACAGAAAAAAACAACGAGGAGGAGGTATAGCAATCATACAGAAGAACAACATCCCCGTGACGGTAACCGATGCCCTAGAATATAACTCTTTCGAATGTCTCACTGCCACCATCAAGACAAGCAATAACAAAACACTACTCTGCGACCTCTACCATCACCCAGGAAACACTGCCTCATTCGGGGATCACCTCTCCGACCTGATAACTAACTACTCACTCCGTGACTCCAACAGCATAATTCTAGGCGACCTCAATCTACACTGGAATGAAAAAAACAACACGCTAATCAAAACCCTAAACAATCTCCTAATCAACTACAACCTCACCCAACACTGCACCGAGAAAACCTACAACAGAGGCTCAATCGTGGATGCCATTATCGCACAACCAGATTTAGTCTCCATCGACCACACCTTGCCTGTTGACTGGTCTGATCACCATATCATTCTCTTCCACATCAACCAAACGATCCAGCGCCAGCCCCGTACGCAAGACCCTCCCCCCGCTGGGCTAGAAATCTAAGTCAGATTCCCCTTGAAGACCTGGAGGAAAGGGTAAACTCCCCCCTCCCCATCCACAACGGCGAGCTCTCAACAACAGAACTCACCTCTCACTATAACTCTACTATGACCTCCATTGTGGACCAAATAGCCCCCCTGAAACTAAAAAGAGTCAGGAACATACCATCCAGATCATGGGTCAACACAGACATAAACTCCGAAAGAATAAATCTAAGAGCTGCAGAAAGACTCTGGCGAAACAACCCGTCCACAATCCTACGAGATAGACTCAAATCTGTTCGCGGGAAATATAAAAAACACATAATGAACGAAAAATCTTCCCTCTTCTGAAATGCCCTTGGTAATGCTAAAAACAGGCCCAAAGAACTCTTCAACCTCATCAGGCAACAAACTTCCAAACCCACTTTGACACTAGTTGCGGCCTCAAAAGACCTATGCGATAACTTTGCCAATTTCTTCAATGACAAAATCACCAAGATAGAACTCTCCCTGGATGTTCACCGTAGTCCCCCCACCAGTAAATTGCCCCCAGAGATGGAAGAGACCACTCCCAAGCACCCCGCAAACCTACGGAAATCTTTCAATCCCATCTCCGAAGCAGAGATAATCAAAATGATTTCCAACTCCAAACCCTCAGCACACGTCCTGGACCCCATACCAGCCCAAATGGCCAAAAAGCTCAAACTCTCCCTAGCCCCGCTCTAAACCGAGATTATAAGCAGCTCCCTAAGCACTGGAGTCATGCCGGACTGTCTCAAAATCGGCCAAGTCACACCTCTACTGAACAAGCATTGGCATAGCCAATAGGTCTCGCCTTTGGGACCTTATAAGTGTTTAGCCATGCAACAGTTGATGTTGTTGCACCAAGGATATTGTGCTGCATACCTACATACTTATAAGGTCCCAAAGGCGACACCTATTGGCTATCTCCATGCTGGACGAGTTTGAAACGAACTGATATCTCTACCTCCACATCTCCCAATTAAAAATAGTCAGACGCTTATGGAAGCTAATACAGTAACACTTCTCAAATAAACATTGGCAGCAGCCGCAACAAAAAAGTCGGCTTTAACCAGCGTTACTGGCCACCTCATGACACGTACTAAACGACAAGACTTTAAAAAAAAATACAAATTTCTGCAGGAGATTGTTCCATGCTCAACTAAAAGACGGCATGTAGTAAAAGCAACGTGTGGAGACTCACTTGTGGTAACATTTTTTGTAAACTGAGAGGCATAACGACTAGGCTAATTTATGTAAATGAACAAAATTAAAATGCACTATTATCCATTATTCAGTCAATGACTGTGCAGTCGGCATCAAAGCGAACCGAGCTACAGTGGAAAGCGTATTTACAATTGAGCTGACACTATTTGAAGATGAACAACATCGGGGAGAGATTAAATGCTTCGAGAGGAGGCTGAGGCCTAGGGAATGAGATGTTCAACAATAATCCTTACTTGTAAAATAGGCAACACTAGACGTGATGCGAATATTATTGTACTTCATCACTTGCAATACAGTAAAATACAAATGCGACGTTTTAAGGTCCAGAGCATCTCGCTAGGTAGGCGTGTTATTTTTTTAAGTTCAACGCAGAAAAATATACTAGCAATGAACGTTTGAGAGTGATCTGTCTCTGTGGAGCATACATGGTGGCATTATGAAGAATATACACCACCAGGCAAGAAAAGCGCGTCAATGGCTGTATGAGTCATTGATGCTTTGCTATAGACTGCCAAATTCAGAGCCTAACGCAGCTTGGCAGAAAGGTAAACTTCCGTCTTCCAGCTCCGGATCTTCCTCAGTAAGCAGTGAAATTGCACAAACACTAATTTACATGACCACCTTCTGCTGATACCCTGAAAGTACACCAGGCACGGTGCCCCGGCGCAGTGACAGCTGCTGGTTCCCAGAGTCAGAAACAAGGCGCACAGACCTCTACGAGGACTGAGGAGACGTGTCACTAGCAAAGTTTAGCTTCCTGGAAGAGGAAGCCGGGAAAGACTGGCACAGAGTAGGCACTCAGCGGCAGAGCTTCCACAGAAGCCACGAGGTACCGGTCAGGTCTGGAACGGTGGCAGGCACTGTCAAAGTCCACAGTCAGGAAGTAGAAAACACAAGAAACGCGAGTGGTGCGCGCACGCGTGAAAAGTGAAAGTAGGCTGCGCACGCGAAAGTCAGAGGCAGAAAAATGTATATCTATAAAATAATATAATAGAAAAAAACAAGAAACGCGAGAGGTACGCGCGCGCACGAAAAGTGAAAGTAGGCTGTGCGCACGAAAGTGAAATGAAAGTAGACTGCGCGCGCGAAAGTAAAAGTGATCGCGGCTGTACATATTGCAAAGCTGCCGGTTGTGTGCGTGCACATGCGTGTGAACGCAAGCTTGTCGCCAGCCAGCAGCACTTTGAAAACTCACCTCCTAAATGTCTCTCCGAGCAGAGCATGCGCGCTGACTCAGCGAGACCTAAAAATCGGGCTCTGACACATACGATCTGAACAACTTCAGATCCATCTCCAACCTCCCTCTCCTAGCGAAAATCCTGGTAAGATGTGTTCTCCTCCAACTTACTCAACACCTGGACAGCACAAACCTTCTTGACCCCCACCAATCGGGTTTCAGAAAAGGATGCAGCACAGAGACAGCGATCCTAAATATAATAGACGATATGCACAAATCTCTTGACACAGGTCAATGTTGCCTACTCATACTCCTGGACCTATCGGCAGCCTTCGACACGGTTGACCACAAACTTCTCATTAAGACACTTAAAGAAAGGGTTGGAGCAGAAGAGGTGGTCTTACAATGGTTCACCTCTTTTCTACAAAACTGCTCCCAAAGAATAAAATCAAAAAGTTCTGATCGGATCTACTCCCCGTTAGCAGCGGTGTCTCACAAGGATCAGTTCTCTCGCCGCAGCTTTTCAACATCTATATGGAACCACTTACCAACATACTTTAAAAAAACACATTCCCTTCCACCTCTATGCTGATGATACCCAGATCTATCTGGAAACCTCTTCCATTGAAGACTTTCAAAGACTGAACGACAGTCTGAGAGAAGTCCAGCACTGGTTATCACACAACCACCTGAAACTAAACCAAGACAAGACAGAAATCCCCGCCATCTCCAACAAGGAGACAAACCCCCAAATCACAGAATGGTTAAAAACTATTGATGCTCTCAACCATAACCCCACCCCAGCCGATTCTGTAAAATCGCTGGGAATCACTCTGGACCCTAAGTTAGACATGAGCAAACACATCAAGAACACTGCAAAGAGCGCCGTGCTCAACCTTAAATTACTCAACGAAATAAAACCCTTCATCCCGCCCAATGACCTCAAACAAGCCACTCAATCCCTGGTGCTGTCAAGACTGGACTACGGGAATGCAACCCTCACAGGATCAGCAAAATCTCACCTAGCTCCCCTCAAATCAACGCTGAACGCAGCAGCTAGAATGGTCACCGGATATGAACACATATCGCCTGCACTCAGAGAGCTAAAATGGCTCCCAATCGAAATGCGTGCCAATTTCAAAACTGCCTGCCTCACACACAAAGCGCTGCACACAAGGAATCCCGCCTACCTGGCCTCAAAACTCCAGAATGCCGGTCAGACAAGAAGCCTAAGTAGTACCAATACCCTACTTCTTATCCCTCCGAAAACTCGCAAACAAAAAAACGCATCTCACTCCTTCGCCCAAAATCTGGAACTCCATACCAATCCATATCAGGACCAATCCCTCCTACCTAATTTTCAAAAGGCAGCTCAAAGACCTCCTCCTTAATCAGTCCCTCATGAATGG
The DNA here is from genome assembly GCF_964204655.1 of Triturus cristatus. Classification (NCBI taxonomy): domain Eukaryota; kingdom Metazoa; phylum Chordata; class Amphibia; order Caudata; family Salamandridae; genus Triturus; species Triturus cristatus. The sequence continues at coordinate 1,219,361,678 of NC_140592.1, forward strand.
ATAGCTAAAGCCTAACCAACGAAGCCTGCCTATAGCAGCACACAGACACTTTGACATTAAGACCTACCTCATTAATCTCGGCAAGAGTCACGGTTGCTTCTACGACGTCATTTCTGTGAACCGCCATCGAGTCACCATACACCCTACTATGTTAACATATCGTATGAGGGACAATGTGCTCCTTTATAAAGATACTCTGCGATGCGTCCTGACTCAATGTACATATTACTGTGTAAATTTATCTTACGTGTGACAATGCTGTAAAGTGCTCTGATACCCTCGGGTCTAGCTAATGCTATATAAAACTCTTAAATAAATAAATACATATGTACAGTTTCCTTCCTGTAGCACTGAACATTGGGGGCTGGTCCTACCTAATGCATAAGATATGATAACATAATAAAATATCATGTCACATAACATAGTATAACATGACATAACATAACATAAGATAACATAATAAAATATCGTGTCACATAACATAATAAAATATCATGTCACATAACATAGCATAACATAACATAACATAAGATATCCTAGCATAACATAATAAAATATCATGTCACATAACATAGCATACCATAGCAAAGCATAGCATAACATAACATAACATTTCATAACATAACATAAAATAACATAACAACATGCTGGGCAATGGGCGCACCAGATAACCCAAGTGCAGTGCGGCGAAACTAATGGGACAATGTACCATGTACATATGTCTAACATAAACTAACACAACTCTTAATTTGAAAATATTCTGTTGTGTCATTTGCTTCTTTCTACGATATTTCTGGCCGAAATGCTAACACTTAGGGGTGGATTTAGAGTTGCAACTGCAATGCAGTACACTCTGGCCAAACTCACGGTCTACGCCCCGATTTAGTGGTGGGCGGACTGAAAGTATGTAATTGACTTACTTGAAGGCATCAGAATGCCAGCCCACCCATTTTGGTGTGGGTGATTGGATGGCTTTTATATGGTAGTGAGGGACAGTAAAAAATAATGACCCCACCAACCATGGAAGAAAACTCCTATGGTCGGTAGTCATTAGTGTTAATTTGTATTAAACAAACTCCTGCTTTGGGAATATGGTTTAAAAAAAATGAAAAACTATGTAAAGGCTTGACAGGCAGCCATCCAGTTTGACTGAGTCCTCTATCAAAATTTTATAATATTGACATGAACCTCTATCACGGAGATGTCTGAGGAGCTGGTGGACAACTCTAGATTTGGCAGACGGAGGTCCCTTGGGATGGCGGGGGCAATGTCCTTCGCTGTTCGGATGGAGTACCACCCACCAAACCTTTAATAAGTATCGCTCCGGGCAATCTTCCCATAGAGAAAGGCTGGACTTCCACCTGGACGAAATAGTGCTTGTTCTTGACGTTGCAAGGCCATCAACAGACGGTAAAGAGTAATATCTCCTTCCATAAAAAGTTCACCTGCGGGCTTCAGACACAAGACACAGTCTTCCCTGGCACTCTGATTGCGAGACCTCTAAGAACGATGAGGTTTTTGTCCTCTGGTCAGCAGGATCTATGAAGAGTATATGAGCCAACTCTCCCCCTGACCTGTGAGCCAGGAGAGAAGGTGTCTGACTGTATTACTTCAAGGCTTTTAACCTTCTTGGCTAGAAGGAAATCATTTGCTTCATGGGCCTTAGCGCGAGCGGATCAATCGCCCTTTTCAAGGAAAGCTTCCAAGCAATCAATAGAAACTATATTAAGTTTCCTTTCTCATAGGAACAAATAATGTTTTCAAGCTGCTGATACAAAGCCCCCTTTTCCCTTGTTTGTGTGGCTGATACACATGCACAGATTTCTCAGTCTGTGCAGGGATGCTTCATCTCACTGGATGCATTTAACCCCTTGCTTGTAGTTATTGATCCTTCAGCAGCTTACATTAAGAGCGAGGATCTCAGCATATGATCTGAATATGTGCAAACGGTTGTTGTACTATCTTCTGGTCTCAGGGAATGAAACAAGAGGTCCCTCTGGTGGCTGGAGTGCTCCTCATACACTAAAATGGACCATGTTCAGGCCTTGTCTAGTAATTGGCCACCACCACTGGGTGGCACCGTATGCAGTGCCATTCCATCAGTGGGCCCTCGAGGCCCATATCAGCATCAAAACCAGCTGCATTTTCCACAAGGCCACCCAAAATGGGACACTGAGGTATCTGACCTAAAGTCCAACCTCCTCAGGAGGACAACTCCATCCCAGGAGCAAGGGCCTGTCTAGACTAGAGATGAAATTGTGGAAAATACAGAAGGTTGTTCTTCTCTATTGACCTCCGATGATATCTACTGGAACAGTATCATAACCTCTATCGGAACTGCGCCTGGCCACCTGCGCTTCAGAAAGAAGCTGAGAACCCATCTCAAGCAAATCTATCCACCACACATTAGGAATGCACATGTTACCTGCTGGTCTGTAAATTACCTTGAATCACTCCCTGGGCTTCGTCCTCTGTTCACCACTCCTTTGTTCACGCTATAGAAATACCTTGACATGCATACAGCTATACAAGGGACCCATTGACCCCAAGTATTGCTTTGATGATAAGCATTAGGAGGCTCATGAATGCATTTCTCTCTAATTTGATGAGAACATGTTTGCTTGAGAAGAGCTTGCTAGGGAGCAGCCATGAGTAGTATATGCTAGATCAGGACCATGAGAGTGGCTTAGGGCCAGTGGACAGGCTGCCGACTGCTGATGAGGACTTATGTTACGAATAGGATGCCTGTTGTGTATAATATATTTGGTGTAGATGCTTGGCTGGGTGCCTGGTTAAGGACAGGATTAGTAGACCACTGAGTTGAAGGTTTGTAACCATTATGAAGTGTTCATTTAGAACCTGCTACTTACGTGGCCACAAATAAGTAACTGGGGTATGAGAAATTTTCTCCACTCTGCTGCATTACCAGATAGCAGAAATTACAAAGCGGTGTGACTGTGATGCCTCCTATCAGTCCCAAGCTTGCTGGCCAATTCTTGTGAGATCAAAGGTGCCACTGAAGATCTTCCAGTAGTCTTGAGTGCCTAAGCTCTTTTGACAGCCTCATATAGTTAAATGAATTACTCAAGGAAACATGAGGGTCAATTTACTAGTGGAATGGATAGTTCAGTCAACTCCTAGGCAGGTCACATTTTGATCCACTGTTGCAGTATGTTTAAAGACAAACTAAGATATGTTATTTATGTGGGTCAATCCCGTGTAAAGCTGCAGAAATCCTACACCTTGAAAACAAACCCATATGTTACCCTCACTGTTACGTTTGAATGATGCTTTCCCATTGAAATTCATGAACTGGCTGGTTTAGTGCTTAGATGGGTCCAGAAGTACATCCAGTCCTGTGCATGTATCTCTATTAAAATGATGCCAATTTCTCTGGAGCCGGAGGTAACCCCTGTACGGAAGTGGCTTTGACTAGGGGATGGACAACCAAGAGGTATCTGATGCTACTAAAGATCAAACGAAGACGCGAAGACTAGGTCTCACTGCCCAGAGATACCTGGAGAGAATCGCTTCCCTGCAGGACAATATCTAGTTGTCTGGATTCTGCAGTTTAGGTTGGACCCTATAATAAAAACCAGTGGCAACATTTTATGACTGTATGTGTGTCTTTTGCTGTGTGCCATAGTTTCTATATTTGCTAATGGTGCACAAAATTCATGCTTGCAAGGAATGAAAACAAATGCATAGACGGAAGTTAGAGCAGTAAGGGCTCATTTTTCCCTGCGCTGTGCAAATGCAGATCCACTTGCTGTAAAATCAGTAGAGAATATAGGAACACTTAAAGTAGTTCAGAGTGTTTCCTCTTAATTGTGTGGCTGATCATGTACTTGATTTGACTCTTCAGACTAAGGATTGTGCAATTATTACCTACCTGTTCCTATCCTCTGGTATGATCATTATTTATTTTCCCATGGGTATTTAATTAGTTCATAAAGAAAGATTTGCAGTCTGTTGGGCTTGAGTGTGTCCCTTGGGGTTTCTCCTACACAGCAGCCAAGACCTGGAATGACCTCCCCCTCCAGCTCCGTACAGCCCCCTCGCTAGCAGACTTCAGAAAGAGACTCAAGACCTGGAATGACCTCCCCTCCAGCTCCGTACAGCCCCCTCTCTGGCAGACTTCAGATAGGGACTCAAGACCTGGCTCTTCGACTGAGACACAGTGACCAGATACCCCTAGGGGGTGACAGAGTGCGCTTTACCAATGCTGATTGATTGATTGCAGTAAGTGGAAGTCCCTCTCAGCTGAGAGTTTGAAAGAGTTTTACCACCGCCCGTGCTAGTAAGGATTGTGTAATTATTATCTAACTTTTCCTACTCTCTGGTCTGATCATTATTTTATTCCCTTGAGTATTTAATTTGTTTCATAAAGAAAGATTCTCAGTCTGTTGGGCTTGAGTGTGTCCGTTGGGGCGTCTCCTACATCGCAGCCAAGACCTGGAACGACCTCCCCCTCTGTACAGCCCCCTCGCTGGCAGACTTCAGAAAGAGACTCAAGGCCTGGCTGTTTTACAGAGACACAGCGCCCAGATACACCTAGGGGTGACAGAGTGCGCTTTACCAATGCTGATTGATTGATTGCAGTAAGAGGAAGTCCCTCTCAGTTGAGAGTTTGAGAGAGTTTGAACACTGCCTGTGCTAGTAAGGATTGAGCGGCTTCTTCAGAGCTGTAAATGGTTTTACACAGAATTACAATAGGAAGAGAGTTCGAAAACCTTTTGAAATTAAATAGAGACATATTATGAGACTCATAAAACTGTAAAAACAAATGTGGATACTTACAATCATACTATTAAAACTGCAATGAAGGTCACCAAGAATAAAAAAAAATTGCTTTTTTGCACATTACATTGGATCATCTCCTCAATGTCTCATCCGTAGCATCAGTATCTTTTTTCTATGATAGAAACTTGAATATCTGAAATACCAGCAACATTTATTGGTGTCCAGAGCAGCTAGCTGCCTGCCTCTCGAATAGTTTATGTGCGGATTTTGATGTACCTACCGAAGACTTCAGATGCTATCGGCTTATTTAAAATTGAGCTTACACGCTATTATATCACTTACCTCGATCCTCGAAATGATTACCCCATAAATAAGCTTGGCTTAGTCATTGAGTGAATGTGTGGGTTGCGTATAAGCCGACATGACATGGGTGTGTGGCGTTTTTGCACTACTGTGAACTTATTGTTGATGTGAATAATTTAAGTGTCAATTCTCTGCCCTATTATGTGGCGTGTAATTATATCAGTCCTGATGATGACCTTATCATTGTACACAAGGTTGAAACGTTGTCAGCACTGCAACAAACAGACTGGGGTCATTTTACATTAAATGGATGAGGTGCTGTAAAACAGATTTAATGTGATACCCAGCTCCAAATATTGTGTTCTTGGTTGATTTTATGTTGTGGTATACACACAACTTTAGTAACTATCATTAAGATTTTTCTTGAGTGAGGGGGAGACACCAAGCACCACTATTTCATTTTATGTTTGAAAGCTTTATTAAAGGATTGACAACAAAAGGAAGATATCAGCAAACATTGCAATAATACAGAATCAAATGAGAAAACTTAATACTACTGATATCACTGTTAGAAACCCACAAAGCATTTTAAGAGAGTTTTAACATTGAGGGAGACAAGAGAAGGGAAAGGATAAGGAAGGAAAAGAGGGGGAAGGGGAGGGGAAGATATAAAAAAAATAAAAAATAATAATAATAATATAGACCATTCATTATCTAATAATTACGGCATATATTCAAACTATATAAATCGGCGATGCAAAATTATCATCATAAACAAGCAATAGTATTAAATAAACCTATACGGGATAACAAAAGGAGAGAGTTCAAGACATTCAAGGTGGCCTAAAATTTTCTGCATTGAGACGTATGGGTTTCTTTAGGGCCAAGCAGTCCAGATACGTGGTGAGAGGCAACCAGAAAAGATCAACATTACGAACAGGTTTACAAGTGGAGGCAAAGGAGACGTCCAGTCTGTGAAAATGGCATAAAGAATTCCACCAGCCTTGTAGGGAAATAGAAGCTAGAGATTTCCAGTTGGAGGAAATGTGTTGGAAGGCAAGAGCAAGCGTCTGGTCAAAGAGACCGTGTAGATGAACGGGTAGGTTCAAAGGTTCAGAGAGGCTACCCAAAAAGAGAAAAGAGTTTGTGAAAGAGGAAGGGAGAGAGAAGATACGAGAGAGGCATGACCACACTTTCCCCCAGAAGGTAGAAACGACTGGGCACAGAAAAAACATGTGGAAAAGGTCGGCATCAGAAGAGCCACAAGACCAGCATTTAGAGTCAGAGGAGGGGGAAAAACGGGATAAAGAAAGGGGAGAAAGGTAGAGTCTGTGATACAGATAAAATAAGGATTGAGTAAGAGAAGCAGAGCGAGAAATTTTTAAAGATCTGGACCACAGCTTATCCCAAAGAGCAATCGGCCAAGTACAACAAAAATCTGTTTCCCAAGAAAGCTCCACTTTAGTTTTGACGCGATTAGGATTAGGAGATATAAAAGATTTATAGATGAGAGATGCTTTAGGGAGTGTAGCAAGAATATTTAGAAGAGGAGGGGGAGGTGACGGTGATGCTGTAGAGGGGAGAGAATAATAACGATCTAGGATAATTGCCATGAGGGTTGTGAATTTCCGCAGAAAGGAACGAGGGCATCGAAATAAAAGTTGAAATTGGGGAAAAGAGCAAGGGGATATGCCATCAAAAAGTTGGTTGACCCACAATACGCCCTTTACCCTCCACGATCTCCAAAAAATGGGTCTGTTTTTTAGAAGAATAAGAGAGTTATACCAGATAGGAGAATTCGAAAAGGACGTACGTGTGACCACAGAGGGAAGAACCAAAGGATTTAAAAGAGAGGAGGTATGTTTGAATAGGGGACAGAGAGAGTAGGGATTCCTGGCAGAGAATCGTACCACCTCAGCAAAGGAGAAGGGTAATAATAAAGAGTGTTCAATGAGAAGCCAAAGGGGCGAGAAAGGAGAAAAAGTTGATGAGATCCATCTCGAAGCTTGACGTAAAGAAAAGGATCTATGATAAAGACGGAAATCAGGGAAGTTAACTCCACCATTAGATTTGGGCTTACGGAGGGTGGCAAGAGAAATTCTGGATTTCTTATCTTTCCAAAGAAATCGAGAAAGAAGAGAATCGATTTTTTTAAAGTAAAATGTAGGGATATGAACCGGTAACATAGAAAAGGTATAAATTAGAATAGGAGCAATCATCATTTTAATTGAATCCAATCGACCCCACCAGGAAAGAAAGAGGGGATTCCAGGCTGAGAGCGATTGATCAATCCTGGAAATAACTGCAGACATATTTAATTTAACCGAGGATGAGATGGAGTTGGAAAACAAAATGCCAAGGTACTTAATCTTGGAGCTACTCCAGGCGAAACCAGTAGCAGAGAAAAGATGGGGGAGACAGGATGAGGTGAGAGGGAGAATTTCAGTTTTGTCCGAATTGATCTTATAACCTGAAACCAAAGAGAAAGAGTTAAACTCGGACAGCAAGGGGGGTACGGAGGATTCAGGATCAGAGATAAACAATAAGATATCGTCCGCATAGGCGGAAAGTTTCAATTGATTAGAACCATATGGGAAACCAGAAATGGAAGTATTATTGCGAATGGAGGATAAAAAGGGTTCAAGAGATAAGACAAAAAGAAGTGGGGAGAGAGGACAACCTTGACGAACACCCCTCTGAAGATTAAAAGATGGAGAAAGTTGTCCATTCACAAGTACCGAAGCCTTGGGAGCAGAATATAGGAGGGAGACAAGGGATATAAATTTGGGACCAAAGCCATGCCATCGCAATGAAGCAAACAAAAAAAACCAGTCAACCCTGTCAAAGGCTTTCTCTGCGTCAACAGAGATAGCAGCGAGAGGGGTTGAGAGTGAGGGAGCCTTATTTAGGACGTTAAGAAAAAGGCGAGAGTTGTCCGAAGTAAGCCTGCCCTTAACGAAGCCACATTGCTCTTTGCCAATGAGGTAAGGCATAAGGGGGTCTAGGCGCATTGCAAGTAATTTGGCAAAGATTTTGTAGTCTACATTGACTAACGAAATCGGTCGGTAATTTTTACAAAATTGATGATCGCGACCTTCTTTGGGGATCAGACAAATGGTGGTATCTTGAAAAGTGCCTTCTGCCTTGCCGGATGAGCAAAATGATTGAAAGAGGGTTAAAAGCTTAGGCAGTAAAATGTCTGAAAAATGCAAATAAAATTCCACAGGGAAGCCGTCAGGGCCAGGGGTTTTGCCTTTAGTAAGTGATGTCAAGGCTGCAGAGAGTTCGTGTAATGAAAGATCGAGGTCAAGATCCGGAAAATTAAGGTGAGAATTAGATGGTTTAGGGAGATTCTCAAGATAGCTCTGAATAAGAGAAGGAGTGGGAGGGCATTCTGGGGTGTAAAGGTTCTGGTAAAACAATTGAAACTGCTCAAGGATTTCTTTGTCTTTGTGGAGAAGAGTGCCAACAGAAGAATATACAGAGTCTATAAGAGTGCGTTCCTTACGGGATTTAAGGTAATTGGCCAAGAGCTTACCAGATTTATTGCGACCTCCGTAATACCTTGCGCTACTGCGGAGAAGAACCGAAGAAGCATTGTCAGTAGTTAATTTGTTGAATTCCAGTTTAGCTCGCAGGAGATCCGGTGACATAAATTTGTCAGAAGATGTGTAGAACTGATGCTCCAGGAATTTTATATGGGCCAGGGAAGATTTCCGCTTTTGAGTAAACTGCTTTTTCTTCCGGGAGACAAAGTCAATGATGAATCCCCTCGCAGAGGCTTTAAAGGAATCCCACAGAGTGTGGGAAGAAATACTAGGGTCCTAATTAAGAGAAAAGAATTCTTCCACAAAAGAGCGAAAGGAGGAAGAGAAGTTGGGATCAGTAAGAAGTGCACTATTAAAGCGCCATCGGGAGGGTTTAGGATGTGGTGGGAGTAGGTCAAAAACTGTTACGATGGGAGCGTGGTCCGAGATAACAATAGGTTCAATGGAAGAAGACAGAACATTCTGAGATAAAGATTTAGAGAGGAAAATATAGTCAAGGCGAGAAAAAGATGAGTGAGGAGGAGAGAAAAAGGAATAGTCCAATGTGTCAGGGTGTGCAAGACGCCAAGAGTCAATAAGGTGTGATTGTGAAATAGTATTAAGGAATTGTTTGTGGGGTTTGTGCGGTGTGAAACGGACTGTGGATTTACGGTCAAGGAACGGGTCAACAATCTGGTTGCAATCACCACCAAAAATAAATGATACATCCTTATATTGAATACATTTCTTGGTAATTAAAGGCCAAAAAGAACAATCTGCTTGTACAGGCCCATAGACATTGAAAACAGTCAAAGGAATAGAGTTCAGCAGTAATCTGGCTAGTATCCAACGACCTTCAGAGTCCGTCTCCTGGGACAGAACCGTACATTTAAGTCTTTTGTGACAGAGGATAGCGACTCCATTCTTTTTGTTGTCAGAGGGTGAAAATAAAACTGTACCCACCCAACTTCTTTTTAACTTCAAAGATTCAACATCATTAAGGTGAGTTTCTTGCAAGAGAGCTATATCTGGATTATAGGAAGCCAAATGGGATAGAACTCTCTGCCGCTTAATAGGGTTAATGAAACCTTTTACATTCCAGGTAACAACTTTGAATTAACAAATAACATAGAGTCAACTAGGACAGAAAAAGTGAAAAAGAGAGGGCATGCGCAAAAGACAAGCCGAAAAAGAGAAAACTTTGAGAAATATCGATAAGGTAGGTTGAAAAAGGAAGGAGAGGGGTAAAAAGAAATAAAGGAGAATCGGAATTGATCAATCAGTGAAGGAGAGAGAATAGGAGAAAGGAAGCGGGAAAGGAAAGCGAATACAAGGAGAGACAGCACATATCCCAAAGGGATGACTGAAGAAAACATACCTGAGGGGAGTACGAAACAGGATAACGGGGAAATGGCGACACTCAACGAGACAGATCCCCCAAAACGGGAGACCAGGCCGAATCGCACCGGAACAAGGAACATAACCGAAGAGCCAGGTAAAAGGGCAGTCGGTCCATCTAGATAAATGAATAAAGAATGGGTAACATTTGAGAATAAGAAAAGACACTATGACAACCAAAGGGTAAAAATCCAAGAGCGACACATAGAGGAAAGAACTGGGGAAGCAAGAATGAAAGAAATCAAAAAGGAATGCTGAAGGACAACACCAAGATACAATTATTAAACAAAGGATAGAGGGAGATGAAAGTTAGATACTAAGGAAGAAGAAAGTATATTTATAATCAATACGAAAAGACTAATAAACGGAGAGAAACAAAGACAGGGACAAAAATGGATGACCTGTAAGGGAAGCAAAAGTTAGACATTTTCAAGTAATCTGAAAGTGTAAAAAACAATTGAACAATCAGCCACAAGAAGAGGAAGAGGTCTCCATAGCAGAATTAGAACGGATATGAATGAAATTTTTGAGTTCAGCAGGATCCTGGAAGGTCCAAGTCTGATTCTGGTGCGTAACTTTGAAAGTGCATGGGTGGAATAAACCATATCTAGCACCAAGAGACCTCAAAGGAGCTCGTAAAGACAAAAATTCCTTCCGACGAGAGGCAGTAGCATTTGAAACATCTTGGGAAAGATACACTCTCTGACCCAACCAGGAGATCTGACGCTTGGCCCTGGCCGCTGAGAGAACAGAGAGAAGATCTGTGAACTTCAAAAAAAGGATAATGACTCCCCTCGGCTTGGTTGATGTGGACGAGCGAGGACCAAGTCTATGTGCTCTCTGAATATTGAGGGAAGTGGTGGACGGCATATCCAAAAGCTTCGGGAGAAAGGAGGAGAAAAAGAGCACAGGATCATCCCCTTCTAAAGATTCCGGTAGACCATAAATACGAAGGTTATTCCTCCTGTTTCTATTTTCCAATTCCTCCGTATGCTGTTGAAGCGCCAAAACAGATTTTTCCAGGGAGGAGACCCTCTGGGAAGTAGATTGAAGATCCGAAATCTGTTGCTCCACAGATGTAACTCTGGTGTCCATGGACGACCATTTCTCCTCAAGAAACTGCATCTTACTGTTGGTCTCCTCGACAAATGGCCGAAGGGCACGAATTTCCTCAAAAAGCATCTCCATGGAAATAGGGGATGGTGACTTCTCTGAAGAAGAGGCATCTTGTTTGAGACGCTTAGAAGATGTTGCTGACGGAGGCGAGGATTTGTTTAAAGGCGGCTGTGTTGAGGAGGAGCGAGGGAGAGCTACTCCCGCCATTGGGCCTGCCTTGGGAGGAGAGTCCGCCGTTGAGTGAGGTGAAGAAGTTACCACAGGAGAGTTCCCCGAAGGAGTAAAAACAAATTTGGGGTTACGTAACTTGCCCATAGAAGCCAATCGGAAATGACCAGCAGCAAGGAAGAGGGCGACTATAAGGTAGGACCAAAAAGTGAAGGCACTCAGTCACATATAAGATGAAGTAGTAACCATAGGAGAGCTTGTGGAATGAATAAAGAAATGTTCCGGGAGACAGTCCAGAATAAACAGATAGAGACAAGCCAATGCCGGACTATGCAAAAATGAAGAGTGCAGGGTCAGTGACCAACCAGGCCAAGGACGCTCCCATCAGAGGCAGAAACATAGTATGGAAGTCCTCATCAGAGGTTACCTCATTCCAGTAGCGTGAAGCAGCACAAGCAGTGAGGTAGTCATATGGCAAGGCAGTGTCCAAAGAAGAGGATGAGTCGGCATTCAGGAGGTGCAGGACCCTAAAAAAGGGCAATGTGAAGTAAATGGAGGCAAGCTAGCAGCAAGAACGAGCATCGCGCCTCAGACAAAATGGCGGCCGCTCTCTGAGGAGAGAACGAACGCGGTGAAAAAAGAGGCAGCCCGGTCCTAAAAATGTGTCAAAAAGTGCTCACCAGAAGCGCGCTGCATTCCCACATCAAAAACCGATGTTCATGCTGTTAAAATCCTCTCCGGAGAAGAACCGGCAAAGAAGAAAAGCTCCGGTGCATCGGAGGTCCCACGTCAGGCGGCCATCTTGCTCGGCGCCGTGGCCACGCCCCTCCACTATGTCATTTTAAATGCACGATGTAAAGATTCATTAAAAAAAGCTGGGATTTATTTTTAAAAAACTGTTGATGATTAAATTGATTAATCATGGCCCTACATTGAGTTTGTCTTATGCAGCATGTGATGCATTGCAAAAAAATGAAGCATTTTGAAATAAGTCCAGAGTGAACCATTGTTTTTAATAATAGTATATACCCAAGTTCCTATTGGGGATATTGGGTAGCTCTTGTATTGCTTATATAATCTATGGTTAAAGTAGCATCACCATGCAACATATAGATTCCCTCGATCAATTACTTCAGAATAGGGGTGATCCCCCTGTCTCATGGAAGAAATGGAAGGATTTATTACCGACGTACCTTGAAGTGATAACTGCCGCTAGGTTATGGAATGGCCGAAAGAAGGCCACGTTGTTGCTCTCCTTAGGGTGCACAGGATGGAATATAGTCAGGCTCCTTCCTTCTCTCCTTGTGGGTCACGGCCAAGAGGACCATGGGTACCATACCTAGTGCTTCTATAGCACCACCACCGGAAAATGGCATTTAGGCACTGGTCTAAGATTACAGTTTCTAACTGAGGACCTTATTGTACCTGTTGTTAGGAAGACATGTGTAGGTTGGAGACATGATTTTATGGTAAAATTAATGTTGCTTTGTAAAGGTGTAGTTTTCAAGCCAGGAATCAAAGTCAAATCAAGAAATTTGATATGTGTGTGTAGAGCATTGCAGATGTTGGGAAATGTCAGACCTTCATGAATGTGGAAGATAGGACAACTCAGAGGAAGAAAGTAATTATATACATTTTGTCATAAACCTAGTCAGGTCCACACTACTGGAGGACTGACCTGCAATGCCTGTGGTATGAAGGTCTCTGGAGCAGCAGGGCTTGATGGACAACGTGGAGATGAAGGGAACTTTTGACTCTTGTTAATCCACGAGACACAATGAATAGATAATGACTTTTGTTAATCCACGAGACACAATGAATAGATAATGAATCTTGTTAATCCACGAGACACAATGAATAGATAAGTAAAGAGACATTGAGGGGGAGAATATGCCCCCAATGTGCAAGCCTGAGGGGGGAGAGCAGACTATGCCAGGTGTAGCCTCACATACACTTTAGTGTGTGCGGATGTGGGCAACACACTGTTATGGGATAAGAGCTTTAAAGCAGCAGATATCTTACCTCGGGCATCTGATGAGCAGATCACTAGCATTGCCAATCCTCAGCAGATGTGAAGGGAGTGAGTATTCTGAGGTGAAAGGATAGGACATTGAATGGCAAGCAGTGTCCTCGTACAGCAGAACAAGTTTTCGCTGTGAGATGAGTAAACATGGGCTTAGTCAGTGGTCTGTTTGCTGCTAATCGTGGTTTCTCGAAGATGAAAAATGAAAGGTTTCAGTGAACTGAAGAAAATGTTAGACAACATTTGTGCCAAAGGTACAACAGAGAAAATCAGATCTTTAGAGTGAGTTCCCTGAGTTATTAAGTATGTACTATTCTTAACTCTACGTCTATGTACCGTGATGATATATTTATTGTTAGGGCAAACAGTTGTGGAGTTACTTACTGTAAACTTGTATATACTTACCTTGTTGTTATTGTGGTTGATATTTTTGCTACAACATTTTTGTTGAACGATATTTGAAACTCAATATTGCGTTCCCATGCCCTGGGACAGAGGTGTCGTCTGCCTTCAAGAACTTCAGCAGTAGACAGGTTGGAGCTTGCTTCTCTTTTTTGCACCTGTGGATCTCTTGAGTCTGGAAGGTGTAAAACGTCTTCGAGAGAGGATGCTGCCGCGGAGTGGTCCTGTTGAGCAACTAGAGCTTGACATATCGCAAGGACCTCAAAGCCGAGTTATGGGAACCGGTCTGCAACTGAAAAAATTGGTCTGGAGTCTTGAGGAGCCAATCTTTAAGACTTGAGGACTTCTGTTCTAGGTAGAAGAGTTACCTGAACTTTAACAAAAAGCTTGGACTTAGAATGAATTTACCTTTTGGAGGTCTTGGATGACTCATGAAGCTAAAGCTAAAAATAGATGTGCCCTCAATGGCTTCATCTTGGAAGGTTTCCCAATGTGAACTTTTTGGCGAGAAACTTGAGGCTACAGAGAGGTTCCTCAATCAATGATTACAACCTTGTGGAACCCGTTTTATCTAAAGATTCCAAACTCAGCCCATATCAGGAATGTAAAAAATGTACAGGTGGTCCCGATGGGAGCTTCCACAATGGCGCTGAAAGTGGACTGGCACCTGGGAACTGCATGGTGGTTGTGATGTCATGAGGGCATCAGGGGCGCACTTCTCGGGCAAATTAAGAAGCGCCAGGTGGAGAGCTCGAATATCCAGCAACGCTTGCTTCTTGTAGGTCGTGACAGCTGAGTTCACCATCATCTGTTTTTCGCATCCTGCACATTTGTAATTCTTTCCCTGTGAGGTTGCTTCCCTATAGTTCCCTTCTCTATGGATAATAGGGCTTGTTTTTGCTATGATTGTTTTCAGTTTATCTTCAGTTTCCTTGTTCTCTTGCTCCCAGTGTGCACGCTTCTCTTCTTGTGGGAGGCGGTTGTCTCCGGGTGATCCCTCTGCTGCTAAGAGTGATCATCAAGGAGACGGCTGGTAAGACTGCAGTATATATCTTGGTATACAACTAATTCAGTGACCCCTGTCCAGAATTATTTATAAGAAGGGTCATTGTCTTTATTTACTTCTAGAGTGTGACTCTTACTTACCTTAGCTCCATGAATCATACATAATCTGTCTCAAGTCTTTTGCACCAGGGTTCTCTCCCTCCCTTCTCTTCCCCACTTAACATACTTTACTCAATCTTCCTGCACTGTCAGAGTAGTAAAGTGCGTGAGTTTTGGGATTAACACTGTGAGTCCAACAGTGTATCCTTTTCTGCTGTGCTCTGACACCCCACTGATGATCACAGACCTCCAGAAAAGTTTGAAATTCCAAGAGCAAAAGCAGTACCAACCACCAGCTTGTACTCGACAGAGTTCAATCACAGGTCGGCCACACATGAGAGCTTATTTACAAGCCCCTTGCGCCGCTGGTGCATCACTTTTAATACGGAAAAATTACAAGTCCTCAGCAGCCACATGGAGCACACTACATTTTTTGTCACCTTGTTTGCATTTCAGGTAGGACAACCCTGAAGACCTTTCCTAACGCTTTCTGTAAAGAACTTGGAAGGTTTCAATATCTCCTCTGTTTAAGCATTCCAGTGTCCCTGAATATTTCATGTATAGTGTTGCTAAGCAACACTTGGCAACAACTCTTTCTGCACGTTACCATTGGAGCGATATACCTTTTCAAGCAATCTCTGTCATCACTTGCAAAGTTCAGAAACATCTCACACCATACTGTGGCATGAGTTAAGCGAAAAGATGCAAATCAGGGGACTGAATCTTCAGATGTTCCCATCACTGACATGGACTTTCACTCCGTGCCGCATGTGTTAAGAAAAATATAAAACAACGAAACAGCAACAACTCTGCAATGTCTGCAGCACAGTGTGTCCCTGATATGCTAAACTTGGGACCTTGCATGACGGAACACAGCTTAGCGCTGTGCTCCGGGCCTTTAAAATGGTAAGTAAATTGATGCTATCTTCTGCACCACATTGGGTAGTTTTAGTGCCTGCACTCATGTTTAGCAAATAAGGATCCCTGTGTAGAATGTCATCACAGAAGGAGGGACAAAAGACCCCTGCATGGCAAAGAAAGTTGTGCAACGTGGGTCAGTGAACCCAACGATATATGTCTTCCCTTGCTTTGCTGGCAAGAGGATGTGCCCAACGGAGGGCCTTATGCAGGAGCGTCAACTCCATTGGAGCAGAGGAGCGTCGCCTCACTTAACTGCCCCCCAAAGCTCTAGAGATAAAAAATAAAATGGTAATTCATTACCCTTTTATATTTCATCAGCCCGTCCTGAACTGAGCGTCAGGACAGGGCGGGGCCTGCTGAGTGACAGCAGGGAGGAGTGGTGGGGAGAGGGCTGCCTGTGCACTGTTTAAAGTGTCCATATCTCTTTGGACGGCTGTCTTGCGACGCCCAGCCGGACAAGTGCTGGCCTCCAGCTTGCTGTGGAGCGCCGAGAGAGGCCGCTTCCACCAATTAGGAAGCTGCTCACATACTGTTTAACAGCATGTGAGCAGCATGTGAACAGGTCAGGATTGGTTGAGGGAGAATGCTGGGGCCTGCAGAAGGGGTCTGGATTGAGGAGCTCTGTCATGATCAGTGTTTTTTATTTTATTTGCCCACGTGCGGACCCACCCATTTGCTCCCCCTCAGGAGATGCCAGCCGCCACTGTCCTTTTATCCCTTCCACCATGAGGGCGTTTGAATTTTGGCCTGTGTAAAGCAGACCTGCCAACTTAATCAAACATTTTAGTGTGAGGAGGAGGCATGGCCGTGAAAGGAGCGGGCCTCATTCAGAGAACTGTACTTCTGCGCCATCCAACCTTGATTGCCTCCACTCCAAAAAACAAACAAAAAAACTGAACATAAGCTTGCTGAGGCTGCGGTCACCCGATGTCCTAGGGTATTTTCACACTCCTTAAGTGACATCAGCTACTCAGAGCCTTTAACCCCTTCCATGCTTGTGACGGAGCGGTTCCGTCATGCGCGTCGGTTGCGCTGTGCGGATGACGGAACCGCTCCGTCACGGCCCCCGCCCGTGCACGAACCCTTCAGCACAGCGCGGTAATCCGCGCCGTGCTGAAGGGGTTAAAAACAGCTTTAAAGCCACTATTGTGTTGTGCTGTGGTTTCCAGCTGTTTTGACAGGGGCTACCCTAAAAGAGGGCATAAAAGGCCGGCGCCTTAATGAATGCCTGGGACCAGTTAAAAAACGTGTTTTGTGGCAAAACGCCCCTACAGAGAAGGAAGGATCCCTCCCCTCACCCCCTAACAGGAAATGGGGATTGCCATGTAAAGCTCCAAAGGAGGCCGAAAATGCACGAAACCCCATAGGCCAATCAGGTGCCGGGGGCATCTTTCAAACGGCCTTATGAGGGGACAACATAGGTAACAAGCATTTGCAATGCAATAGGTCTCACATTTACGCAAGTTTAAGCTATTGGCATTGTAAATGAAAATGCGTTTTATTTATGTTTTAAAAACCAAAACATAAATAGAAGGCATTGTCATTTACAATGGCAATAGCTCAAACTCGTGTAAATGCGAGACCTATTGCATTGCATATGGTTGGCATCACAGACAATGGGAGGGCGGGCGGGCGGGCGGGCGGGCGGGGGGGAGAAAGCACAGACAACAGGAGGGAGGGCAAGGGGGGTAAAGAAGGCACGTCAACAGGTTGTAAAGAAGGCACGGACAACGGGGGGTAAAGAAGGCATGGACAACTGGAGGGAGGGCGGGGTTATAAAGAAGGCACCAAAGCATGTTGCGCCTGAAGTAAGAGAAACAGGATAAAGAAAATAGTGCTTAAAGACTAAATAACAGGTACCTTGAAACAACCGTCCACACACAAATTTACCATGCATACCTGTCATTATTTGGACACATGGATCGCTAAAATGATCTCTGACAGGCAGCAACATCATGTAGATCTGGCCCCGCTTCATGCACCAAGTTAGCATGCGTGTCACTGTCTTTTGGGGAGACCACCAGCGGCAGAGCTACATTGAGTTGAGTATCTATTAGCAATTCGCGGAGCGATCTCATGCAGTCCAGATCTGCTAGTTGCAGCGTGCAATTTGGGAGCGACTTCAGGCTACCCCATTAAAAGACTAACTTATTATGAATGCAAGAATACATAAACCATTGACCACTCCCAGCCGGTGATGCTCCATGGAGTTCAGTAAGTGAATTTGCACTGTCTTTGCGGGACACAGCTGTGGCAGTGTGGCTCGTAAAGGAGTCCGGATAGATGGACTCCAGTGCTTCCAGATCGTTGCGCTGTTCCTCCCAGGAGTCGGTCATGGTCTGCGGCCTCTGTCCATGGGGCACAAGGCAGGTGGTGGGGTGCCATGCACAGAGGAGAGCATGACTTGAAGACAAGCGGGAGAAGCTGACCATCCGCCACTCCGTTATCGATTGCACTGTCCTGGTTCAGTTTGTATGTCACATTCCATACAAATGGTTTGGTAACCGTGGATGCCTTTTTTCCTGCCACTCGTGTGTTGCAATGCTGTTTTACATATAACACAAAAATTTGAAGCCCTCAAGGGTGGTCTAGGGATATAAAAGGACAATCAATATTTCTGGGGTGAACTTATCGGGTCTTAAATAGAGAGTCAGGTCCCACCTTGAGGCCCGCTTCCCTCAAGCAGACAAGGCACAGCAAGGTTCACCAAGCAAATTCACCAGCCATTTTGGCATGGAGAGATTTAGTCATGGAAGTTTGACTGTGGGCAAAACTGCACACGTTTATACAGATATACCAATCGTTATTCAGGTTTTCAGTCCAACAGAAACACATCATATATAGGAAAATGAGTGCGTGGGGGGGAGAAGGCATGGACAATGAGAGGGAGGTTGGGGGTGTTAACGAAGGCACGACAATGGGAGGGAGGGTGGGGGGGTAAAGAAGGCACGGACAACGGGGGGGAGGGGTTTTTAAGAAGGCACCAAAGCACGTTGTGCCTGCAGTAAGAGAAACTGGATAAAGAAAATAGTGCTTAAGGAAAAATTACAGGTACCAGGTAACAACCAAATTAAAAGGGCCAGTCGCCATGAGAGGTGACAACTGAAGAGGAGGCGGTACTAAGGAGGGACTAACAAGCCTATTTATGAATCAGAAGCCAGGCGGAGAGTGGGCGGGGCTTCTATTCCCTACGCCACTACAACAAGTCTCACAGAGCAGCGCATGCGCGCTGGCTCTAGGCTTGACCTAAAAATGTGGGGTTATAAGCAGTGCTGCCTCAAGGTACGCTCATTGATGAAGAGCGGGGCAGCGCGCTATGAGGAACAATTGATTCAAAGCACTTTTGTTCACTCTAAGTGTGGGATTTATGAACGGAAAGTCAGTTCACGACACGGGAACAGAGCACACATTAAGGAGATGAAGGATATTGAGCAAAAGATTTCTCTGCTACACCGACAGGGGCTAGGAACAGCTCATAAGAGCTACGCGACCTAGTTAACCCCTTCTCCACTTCTTGAGGACTGATCTGAAGCATAGTCATCGGCAGTGGTTAATTTGTATAAAAACAAGTGCCCTTTGCTCTCGTCAGGAGGCAGCTTGCACCAGCCCATTTTTCCTGTTAGCGCTGCCTAAAACAGAACCAGCTACTAACCTTGAAAGTGGGGAGAGGATGTGGCGTAATGGCCAGGACAACTGACGTTAGAGCTGGGCAACCAGGCTCGAGTCTCGGCTCAACAGCCTGTGATTCTGGGCAAATCACTTAATCTCCCCGTACATGAATGTGTCCTTACCTGGTGCCCATGAAAAACACAGGTGTTGATGAATAATGGCTGGTGCTGAGCACTGGAAACCACCTGCCTTCAGCCTTGTTCCAAGCTATGATTCAGGCAAGCAGGCATATAGAGCATGCCAGGGGCTGAGGCCAGCTCACAGCGATGCAAGTCAGAACTCCTGTCTCCCCCTCAAAAACAAGACCAACGAAAGCGGGGTCAGGAAACAGCCTAAAGGTGAGGTGGCCCAGTCAACCACATTTGGCACAGCCTGCAGGCAACAAGACCTGACCCTGGAAGGAGCAGGTAGACTGCGAAGCGTGGTCCCACCAGGCGAAATGGAAGACATAGAAGAGCTAAGCGACCAACAAGACCATAGACATGAACCCAAGGAAAAAGTTGCATAACGAAAGGTGAGGGGGACCCCTTGCAAAGTACATGGAGGGACCCCCTCCAGACTCACTCTGGAGCTCTCAGGCCATGGTACTGTGCTGAGGGGGCCCCCAGAAGCTGGGCTATATGGGCCTTTGTTACGCTATTGCAAGGAATGCCAGAGGAACACAAACAGTGGAAGAAAAAGAAAGTGGGTGACAAGAAAGCACATAACATGACATAATGTGTATTTGTAAAGCACACGTTCACCCAGAAGGCTATCTTGGCGCTGAATAACAGATGTTTATTGTTACCCAACTCAATAGTATTCATTTTGTTAACCTCAGAAGGATGAAAGGCTGAGTGGAACAGCTGAAACGCATTAGTCCACTAAGCCACCAGAGCCCACCTTGACATGAAGTCAAGCACCTGCCACCAGCAGCCAACACAGTGACGGGATCCAGCATAAGGGCCACCAAGAAAGCGACAAATAGTTAGCGTGATTGTGCAGGAGTGTTTCAAATAATTTGCCCTATTGTTGTTTAATGACTCGGGGTGTGGGCAAGGGCCAAGCAGTGGATCTGCACACACAAGGCAGGGCACGCCAGAACAGGATGGGGCGTATCTGGCCCCCCATGGTACCTAAGAGATTCTAATCCTCAATAACATGAGCAAATAGAAGGAACACACATTCCCACCCTATAGAGGAATGTACAAACGAGGTCCATGAACAGGTCAAGGCGGGACAGTGAAGACCAGAGAGGATTGAGCCTCGAGCTCCACGACATCAGGGGGCCCCATCACCCATAGAAGCATGGGAGCAGCTCGGAGGGAAGCAGGGGGCAAAGGGCAAGAAACCCAGCCTTGATGGGGCAGGCCCCGGAGACATACATGCGGGCCACACCAGGACAACCTTCGATGGTCAAAAGGGCCACAGGATCGGCGAACTTCATTCCCCTAACATTGAAAGAACGGAAATGGAGAAAGGAGTTCATGGATTCTTTACCTTGTTAGAGGTTCAGTTAGAAGGCTTAGACATGGCAGCATACGACAAAAAAGAGGAGGACAGGAGAAGGAGGAGGAGACTCAGGAAAGAGAGGAACTGTGACAATTGGATTGATGCATTTAGAATTATGGCATGAGGCACATAGGCCGCTTGCTTGCGAGGCTTAGCTAGAATACGATAAAGATTTTAGATAAAAAATGCTGACAGACCCTGAAATGGAGTGGGACGAGGAAGATGTATCTTGGTTCATCCATAAGATGATGGCGACAAAGGAAGGTAGATGAGCCCTTTGGGGGGAGGCAAGAAAAACAGAGATCCTTCTGCAAAACAAAACCTTACTCAAATGGAAGGCCACCAACAAACAAGGGTAACACAGCAATGTGTTGGAAATAGGTATCAAATGAATGGACATGGGGTCAATAATGCAAGTTCAGGCATGTTTGCACCACTTGCAGGCAAGCTCACCCGACATCAGAGAGTAGGCGAGGTAAAAGCCACAGCTAAAGAAAGGAAGCAAAAAGAGAGCGCTATTAAGGGCAGCCAGGGCAGGAGAGGCTGCGGGGAGGAGGCCAATTTCCAACTGGCTAGCTCCCAAATTCAGAAGGCTAGCTATAGTTATGAGTAACAAGAAGGACGGGATTGTTTTGACAAGGGGCTTTGAAGAAGGGTTTAAGATGCCATGCCTGGGCACCATCATCAAAAAAGTAATAAGGAACCTAAAGTCAGCCCACGAGTACCCAGAGATAGTTCACCAAAAGAAGGAGAAGGAGAAAGCTCAGGGGCGCATCAAGGGCCCACTCTCCCACTCATTCCCTAAAGGGTTAGTAATATCCCCTCTAGGGTGAACCCAACAAACAGAAGCCGGCCAATTCACACTCATACATATTTATATTTATACATATCATTCCCAGAGGGGGAATCTGTGAATGATGGGATCGATCCAGGCGCCTTCTCTATGGGTTGTTTGTTCAACCATTGATGATGCAACAGACTTGATTAGGACAACAGAAAAAGGCTCCCTCATGGTGAAGGCTGACACTGAGTCTGCTTTCACCTTCCTCTCGGTACAGCTCAAAAGCTGCCACCTCCTTGGCTTTCAGTTCGAAGGGCAAACCTACTTCGGCAAGGCAATGTCGATAAGTTGCTGAGTATCTTGCTCATACTTTGAGAAGTTTAGGACATTTCTGGAATAGGCTCTACACAAACAACATCTGGTGGGGAAATTATATGACATGCATGATTTCCTGTTCTTGGGAGGTTGGGTGACTTGAGTGTGAGAACACCCGGAGGGTAATACAGGAACTGGCCACAGAGCTAGGCGTTCCTGTGACAGCAGACAAGATGGTCAGCCCAGCAACAAAACTAGTGTTCCAGGGCATAGAGCTCTATTCCATAGCGGGCACTTCCAGGATACCGGAGGACAAGGTAAACACAATGAGGTCGGACATCAAAGCAATGTGCAGCACAGAAAAAGCAACACTGAGAGAGCTCCTAGGATTGATAAGCAAGTTGAACTTCGCTGCAAAGGTGATCCCAGCAGGGAGGGTGTTTGCGAGGTGTCTAAGTCAACTGACCGCAGGCTTGAGAGGAAAATACCATCGTGTTAGACTAGGTGAAACAGGATTTAGCAATGCGGCAGTGATTCCTGCAAAAATGAAATGGCCTGCTCATATGGAGAAAAGGGAGGGTGACTACCAAGCAGATTGCCCTCTTCACGGATGCAGCTGGAAGCCAAAGTTTTGGGGAAGTTCTGGGTAAAGTCTTGTGTGCAGGGAAATGGCCCAAGAGTTGGGGGGACTAGGCATCATCAGAAACAACACATTTCTAGAACTGTTACCCATAGTGGTCCTTGGCCCTGACGGTCAGGAAGGAGAGATTTTTTTTTAAATCAACTTTATTGGCATTTAGGAATTAAGCAGACATCTTTGTAAAGGCATATACTGGAGTAAAAGCAAATTTCCCCTCCCACCTCCCCTGGCAACTGTGAGAAGGGAGGATAGCAGACCACCAATCCCATGTACAGAGGCACTCCATATCTCAGATGAAAAAATATGTTACATACGAGTTCTCTCAATAGTGATTCATTGGCATACATAATCCACCTCTTTATGATGTCTACAGAGAGCATGTCAACTTCAACCCAAGAACTTCCCCCTCTTTCCCCCAGTTATGCATCAGGCCACAGAGCCATGAAAAAGGGATTACATTGTACATGGTTGTCCTAGGTTGCTGATTTGAAGCCTAGCCATTACCTCCGGACTATCCTTTTCGGGAACTCGTCAGTGCTAGTTGTATTTCCACCTGTAGCCCCTTGAGTTCCAGAGGCCGGCTTATCTCTTGGCTCTGTTCTCATATAAGACCATCCCTTGAGATCGGCAGCAAGCTTTTCATCTTTTCGGACAAATTTCATTCGTACCATTTCCGCAGTCACACACTTACACATGTCTCTCACCCATTCATTTATCTGTGGGGGCCTAGGCCTAAGCCATGCTATAGCAATGCGTCTTTTTGTCAATTCCAAACCCAGGGGAAAAAGTCGCCTGCTTAGCTTCTTGTGCTTAGGCTTGGGCAACAAGCCCAGCAATACTTGTCAGCTCTCCTTAGGGATCACCCATCCCGTGACCCTCCGAAGGTGTTCAAGCACTGTGTCCCAATAAAAGAGGGAAGGAGAGATATGAAGCTGACACTGTGGTCCGATAATTAGGTTGCGGTGCATATAATTAACCATGGGGCCGACAGGTGCCCCCACTTATTAAGATTTATGAGATACATGGTCAGGTTGCAGCTAGAGAGCAACTTGGACTTAAGGCACGTCATGTCCCAGGGGTAGACAATTCACAAGCAGATGTGCTCTCGATTCCAGATGAGCAGGTTCAGATAGCTAGCACCAGAGGCAGAACAATCGATTACCCCTTCCCGAGAGCAATGTGAGAGCTGGCAGAGCGGACTTGTCGGGTCTGATTAAACACGCACTCACGCACTCACGCCCAGCTCGGCGAGGCATTATGAAAAATACACAGCCACACTGATGTGAGTGACGGGGCTACAAATGCTTGGTAACAGAGCCGTGGAGCAACTCATCAAATGGGCTTACAAGCAAGGGAAGTCAAAATCATGGGCCCAAGCTCATCTGTGAGCAGTGGTGCACTTCGCCAAATTGGTCACAGGGAGGGACCCCACCACCTCACATTCCATAAGGTCAGCAATGAAGGGCTGGAAACACCTGGAGGGTGAAAAACAGGACACAAGAACACCCATAGACATCAAAAGGCGAACCCAGATCATGGTGGTAGTCCAGGCGGTGGCATGACACCCATTTGAGGTGTCCCTTTTTAAGGTGGCGTTCGCCACAGCATATTTTGGAGCAGTCATGGTAAGCGAGCTGGTGGCACTGGCACAAGGAGCAGCAGGCACAGCATGATTGCAGGCATCAGATGTAAAGCAGAGCCGGTGGAAATGCTCTTAAAAAGATCCAAGATGGACCAGCAAAGGAAGGGGACCTGGGTACCGTTACATTGCCTAGCTGAGCCAAAGTACTGCCCTGTATGCTGCATAAAGAACTATGTAGCAGCACGGTCCGAAGGAGGGGAAGGGGCTGATGTTCCAGCACAGAAATTGCAAGCTGCTGATCAAATTCCAATTCACAGCGGGCATGCGCAAGGCCCTCAAGTGGGCTGGGCTGCAAATATTTTGATTCGGCTCACATTCATTTAGGACAAGGACAGCGACAATGGTCGCCTATCATGGGATGCCGGCGGCAGAGATCAAGGCAATGGGCAGATGCCACTCCAATGCATACAAATCATACGTGAGGCTACACAGTTTAAGAACACACTGCAGCAATGCGGCGTCTGAACTGACAAATATGGTTGTTGTCTTATCAGGAGACAAGATCAAGACAGTCTGGGCAGTTGGGCACTCATTTATCAACCGGGCACAGGCTTGGTGGTACCACAATGAGAGCACCAGGACAGGACGACCGCAAGAAAAATCATAAAGTGGAAAGGTACCTCAGGAATGAAATGGGGACAGCTGGCAGCAACACTGTCCAAACTCCAAGCAGCGGCAT
Organism: Triturus cristatus; assembly: GCF_964204655.1. Classification (NCBI taxonomy): domain Eukaryota; kingdom Metazoa; phylum Chordata; class Amphibia; order Caudata; family Salamandridae; genus Triturus; species Triturus cristatus. Next base: position 1,219,386,600 of record NC_140592.1, read on the forward strand.
CTCACAACCCTGCCATCTTGATCATACACTTGGGCAGACACAATCTCGTCCAAATGGGCAAGAGGGACCTTCTGCAAGACATCCGAGTTGGGCTAAAGAAAGTGGCAAGGCGTTTTGGCACCACCACCATCATGTGGCCTGATATTATCCCAAGGCACGAATGGAGAGGGCCCCATCAAATGGGGCAGTGGAGAGATCAAGGAGGAAGCTCAGTATTGCAGTAATCTATGGGCAGCCATGGTGGATGGTGGCTGCTCCTAAGAACTAACCCACACTTGGGGGGAACCACCTGAGGACATGAGCCCCACATGCGACGTTGTGGTAAGACAAGGAGCAAGTGTTGTAAATGGTCACACCCTGTCAGGGCGGAGTGGCGGATAGAGGCTACTTAACTGGGGATTCCTTACAGTAGGGTAAGTCGGCTGACAGTGGGAGTACACGGTGCTTGGCACTCGCAGCCCAGACTCACCGGACGGCAGGGCACAAATGGACTGACAATGTAGCAAGTTGAGGCTAACAGCCGTTGAGATGTTATCCCCTTTCGCAGACAAAGTAAAACCCGGCTCAAAGAAGTCTATTTACCTCCCAAGTTGACATGTATCATTTTGGCTTATCACTGATTTTGAGAGAAATTATTTATGACATGATTTACGATTAACCAGTGATTGATTTATGACAGGAGAAATTTATGACGGCCCCTGTAAAATGACTTATGACCACATGCCAAAAGGCACGTGCTAATCATACATGCTAAATAAACTGCGGCATACGATCCCAAGCATCACTTATGCTTCATGCATTTGTAATTTAGATAACTATGATAGGGAAGGTTGCTGCAGTGGGCCAAGTGCGGGAGTTGTCACTTCTACCATGTGATATCAGCTCCTCAACGGGTAACATTGTGAGAGTAGCTGATAATGTGCGACACACAATGGCATCATGTGAGTTGGCTGGTCTGGCAAAGCCTGACATCAGTGGGAGCTGATTCTATCTCAGGGGCCCCTGTCCTGTTGACTGTACCCCTGGGGCTGAGGCAGCGCCTTCTGGACTACCCAGGCAGTCTCCCACATATGTGCTCCTTACTTTTTCTTCATGGTGGGAGGCATATCACATGGGTTTTAGCTGACTGGGCGATGGGTGCATAGAGTGTAAGTGGTGAGTGCAGCGCACCTTTTGTGTGGCGTGTTACATGGGTGTTGGCTGATGTGGACAGAGTGTGCGTGCAGTGAGAATGCAGTACAGCATTTGTGTGGTTCATTGCATGGGTGGTGATTGATTGTGAGACTGTGTGCATAGAGTGCGGATGGTGGGTGCAGTGCACCCTTTGTGTGGTGTGTTACATGGGTGTTGGTGCAGTGGTCCCTTAGGGTCAGATTTACAAAGGTTTTGCTTCCTGTTTGCATTACTTTTATATCACAGACCCAATGCATAATCCTTTTCCGCATTCGAAAAACCAACGCAAATTGAAATTTATGTTGGCTTGTAAGATAAAGTAACGTAAGAATGTTTGTAAGAAAAGGGGTTGCTTTCTGTGATTCCGTGTTAAGAGGGCATTCCATGGGGGGGGTACCTGGGCGTTCCCATGCAATCACCTATGGTTTCTTACGCAAAACAATAGTAGACAGGGTTTTCTCCAAAACGTAACTCCACTTGGAAGCAAGTGTGAAAAAAATGGAAAACTGCTTTTTTTTCTCTTAACGTTTCGCATTTGGCAATTGTGATGGTGATGCTTCCTATCAGTCCCAAGCTTGCAGGCCAATTCTTGTGAGATCAAAGGTGCCACTGAAGATCTTCCAGTAGCCTTGAGTGCCTAACGAGGTTAATTGTAGAGTGGAAGGGATAGTTCAGTTCTGGAAACTGCGTTTACAACGCTATCGTTACATCGCGCTACTATTACAACGCGGTCGTTACAACTGGCAAACACAGTAGGTCTGGCATCAAGGTCTGCAGCAGGGTTCCATGAAGAAGAAAATAATACAAACAGAGGTAAAGTCAACAGTTCAGCGGTTAATGTGCGAACACATGCAGCATTAGCGATATAGAGCCAGACAAACAGGAGGGAGCCAGCAGAGACGCGCATTGTTACAAAGTAGTCCCTCATGCTCTCTCAATGTAAGCACTCGAGTGAAGGTAGAAGTATGCATCCAAACAGCCAATAGCATCAGGTGGGAGAAGAATACGCCACTAGGGTGAGCCATGAGGAAGCTGGCAAAATATCCAGCCAATGGCTGAAAGAGGCTGGTCAAAGAAAGTCTATAGTTGAAAGGGGTGGACCCAAGAAGGCCACTCAGTGTATATTGTAAACAGCAAGTCTGTATGACTACAGTACTGTCAGAAACCAGACTTATTAAGGGGTGCAAGGAGGGGTTGTCGTCACTAGGTAAAACCACCACTCAGTTCACAAGTGCGTCTAGCAGTTGTTTTTTGGGACAGTTATACTCTGGATTCTGGCTAGCGGTAAAGTGGGCTTATATTCCGTCTTATAAAAACCATTCTTGCAAATTTACAAGCAATAAGTACAGTCCTAACAACAAGTGTCCCACTTGTGTTTGTAAAGTATTTATTATGCTCTATAGCCAGTGATACTCAAAGTATGGCCCGGGGGCCGCATGCGGCCCTCCTGACCTTCACATACGGCCCCTAGCAGATTGACTGCACTGCTTTGCTATTTACTTGATGGAGCAGTAACATTCAGAAAGATGTTAAATAAACGGCAAGTGATTATTTACACTAACTGAAGTAAGAGAAGAAGCAAATAAACTGTCCTGCACCACTTGTCTTAAAAACAATGCTTTCATAAAGTAATTTTGCAACAAATGTAAAAATACGATTGTCTCTTCAAATTAATTTTTTTAAAATTTCATTAACCTGCAGATGCATTTCACCTTAGTACAACAGATTATATCCGTGCATTCAAAAGTATTTTTAAAACTGATAGTTTTCAAAAATGAATGTAGAAACCTTCATACCACCGCCCACCCTGACAGCAATGCCAATAGCGAACTAAGAGGCAAGTCAGTTGTTTCACAGAACCTTCTGGGTTGGTATTATACATGGACAGCATTATATTTTATTAATTCAAACCTGAGAGAGTTTTGTACTTCTGATCCCAAATCCAGAACTCATGTTTTCATGGTGCTCTTATGGCATAATGAAGAAACAGGAGGCAAAGTGAAATTAGACAATTGTCTAGGATCACACAATTTGGTCAAATCGGGAAGCCAGGGCTGATCCAGGTTTTCTGGTCTCACATTGCGCAATTCTATTGTTTTCCAATTCAATAATCAAGTTATTTCCTTCTTACACTTAAATCTCCCAAGCTAGCTATGGTGCCCACCTTAACCTGGTCGGACCACAGCTGCGTCCACTTCATCTTCAAGAAGACCACCGTGCCCCACCACACCCAGCAACCACCAAGAAGACACTGGAATCGTATCACCACGGAACAGCTCGCATCAACCCTCTCCCAGAACCAACCCACCAGCACCACCGACCCCAACGTAGCCGCCAACAACCTCACAAACTGGATCTCCGACTGCGCCAACCTCCTGGCCCCCCTGAATACTCAAGCCAGCACCAACAACCACAAGAAAAACTCCTGGTTCACCCCCGACCTCAAGAACTCCAAGAAAGAATGCCGCGCCCGCGAGAAGACGTGGCGCCTTAACCAGACCGAAGAGAACATGTCAGCTCTCAAGGACGCCACCCGCCAACACCACCAACACCTCCGCGCCGCACGAAAAACAGCCTACCGGAACAGACTTGACAACAACGCCCAAAACAGCAAGGAACTATTTGGCATCGTCAAAGAGCTCTCCAACCCGGAAGCAGAAAACAACTCCATCCCTCCCTCACAGGACCTCTGCGACTCCCTCGCAACCTTCTTCCACCACAAGATCACCGACATATACAACAGCTTCCCGACCGCCGACACGAGCCCCCCTCCGGAACCCGCCACCGACACCACCACCATCCTCACCTGGAACCCTACCACCACCGAGGAGACCACCCGCATAATGAACTCGATCCACTCCGGATCCCCATCGGACCCCTGCCCGCACCACATCTACAACAAGGCCGACGACATCATCGCACCGCACCTCCGAGACGTCATCAACGCCTCCCTCACCGCCGCCACCTTCCCGGAGAGCTGGAAACACGCAGAGCTCAACGCCCTCTTAAGGAAACCTATAGCAGACCCCACCGAACTCAAAAACTTCCGGCCCATCTCTCTCCTGTCGTTCCCCGCCAAAGTGATTGAGAAAATCGTCAACGCTCAACTCACCAACGCCCTGGAAACCAACGACTCCCTCGACCCCACACAGTTCGGTTTCAGGGCCAACCACAGCACCGAAACCGCCCTGATCGCAGCAACGGACGACATCAGAGCCCTGACCGACAAGGGAGAGACCGTGGCCCTCATACTCCTGGACCTCTCTGCAGCCTTCGACACGGTCTGCCACCGCACCCTGATACGCCGCCTCAGCAACGCCGGCATCAGAAGCAAGGCCCTGGAATGGATCGTCTCCTTCCTCTCCGGAAGGACTCAGAGAGTCCGCCTTCCCCCCTTCAGATCCACAGCCACGGAGATCATCTGCGGCGTACCTCAAGGATCCTCCCTCAGCCCCACTCGCTTCAACGTCTACATGACCCCCCTGGCGAACATCGCACGCAAAGACGGACTCGACCTTATATCATACGCCGACGACACCCAGCTCATCTTATCCCTCACTAACAACCCCACATCAGCTAGGACCAGACTACATGAAGGAATGAAGGAAGTGGCGAACTGGATGACAGACAGCCGTCTGAAACTGAACACAGACAAAACGGAGGTCCTCATCCTCGGCCCCACTCCCACCGCATGGGATGACTCCTGGTGGCCCCCCGCCCTAGGCAGCACTCCCCAACCCACCGACCACGCGCGCAACCTCGGCTTCATCCTGGACTCTTCCCTCACCATGACCAGACAGGTGAACTCGGTGACCTCGGCATGTTTCAACACCCTCCGCATGCTCCGCAAGATCTTCCGCTGGATCCCCACCGACACCAGGAAGACCGTCACCCACGCCCTCGTCACCAGCCGCTTGGACTACGGGAACACCCTGTACGCCGGCATCACCACCAAGCTGCAGAGGAAACTCCAACGGATCCAGAACGCTGCCGCAAGACTCATCCTGGACATCCCTCGCCACCACCACATCTCCGGACACCTGAAAAAACTCCATTGGCTACCCGTCAACAAGCGGATCACCTTCCGACTACTCACCCACGCACACAAAGCCCTTCACAACCTCGGACCCAAACTCATCAACAACCGCGTCTCCTTCTACACTCCCCCGCGCACTCTGCGCTCCACCGGACAGGCCCTGGCAGCCGTACCCCGCATCCGCAAAGCCACCGCTGGAGGAAGATCCTTCTCTTTTCTAGCAGCGAAGACCTGGAACTCTCTGCCCAGCCACCTTCACGCCATACCTGACCACCTCTCCTTCAGAAGGCAGCTCAAGACCTGGCTCTTCGAGCACTGACCCCCCCCCCCCCCCCTCCCAGCGCCTTGAGACCCTTGATGGGTGAGTAGCGCGCTTTATAAATGCGATTGATTGATTGATTGATTGATTGATTGATTGATTGATTGAACCCCTCTCTTCACAAAGCCCCACTCCCACCATGCTGGCATCAATGCGGCTCTCGAGCACACCACAGACCCCACTTTGCAGCCCCTGAAAGGTTTGCGAATACCCATGCTCTATACATACATACTTGCAAACATTACAAACATTAAAATAAACATTGCAAGACCCCTGACTGTACAAAACTGATAGACATAATTTCCACAGGGAGCCATCACCCCTTGGTGCAGGAATTGCACCCCAAAAACTATTAAACTTCGGAAATAGTCCGATGACAGTACTGAGGGTAGGGTCTTGGGCCCTATTCCCTAATGCAGCCATGCAAACGACATAAACTGTCAGTTATGGTACTGTAACTGGCCCAGGGCACGTGCGCCTTCCTCTTTTATTAGCAGAGTCACCTGACTGGTGACGCCAGCGATGGGTGGGTGTAGAGTGTACCTACATCACATTCCTGGAACACTAGAACGTGTCCAGCAGGACACTACACTGAGTACTGTCATGGGCTAGCTGTGAAATCAAGGCGGGGAAAGAGCGCCTCTGCAGTGGGTCACTCGGACAACTATGGGACGAGCCACATGAGGCAACTTCAGGGACCACAGGGCCCGACAAGGTGCTGCACACAGGAAACGGTAGTCGCCATGCAACCATGGGGATTCCTGGCAGAATGGAAGGAGTCACAATGGAGCCACCTGCACCTGTACTGCTGTCAGTGGCGGCCGGCATGGCTTGCTGGTGGCAGGGTGGGTGCAAGGGAGAGGTTGTGCGAGGATGCACATAATAAAAAAACAAAATTAACTTACCTTCCCACCGGGTCTTGCATCTCTGCTCCTGCTCTCCTCAGGAAACAGGAAGCACAGCCAGGCCCCACTGACCAATCGCAATGCTGCAATGCAGCGTTGTGATTGATAGGCACCCAGGCTCCCCAGACCAATCACAACGCTGCATGCAGCGTTCTGATTGGTTTTGAGCATCCTGGTTTGACGCTCAAATAGGGAATGGGGGCCTGGGCTTGATCTCCACGCAGGCTGTAGTAATGCAGCCTGCATGGAGAATGGGGAAAGTGCGCATGACTGGTTTGGTCGGCCCCAGAGGGCCAACCAAACAGTCATTGCACACTTAGGAGTGGGCAAACCACTTCTCCCCTGCCCTGCTCTGAGAGCAGAGCAGCACCACCCGCCCGCCCGCAAAGGAAGGAACAACCAAAAGTTATTATCATTATATGTTTCCTCTTCTCTCACTGCTTGAAAGCAGTTGGGCTACGCTCCTCTGCCATAGTGGAGGAGCCGCCACTGACTGATGTATACCTAGGTGGGTTTCGTGACACCGACGCCATCAAGCCCCCCAAATCCCCCTCGGCCTGTGGCGCTGCCTCACAGCCTTCAGCTTTCAGCTTAGAGGCAGGCCTCACGGATTGCCTGCCTGTAGAATGCACATGCTGTGGCATGTCTCCGTGCGTGCTTATTATAAACAAATAAAATGTGTGTTTTTTTAAATTTCAGCAACAGCCAGGGCAAGTGCAGAGGGCATTAAGGGGGTCTCCCCATTGTGACTACACAGTGAGCAGACCAATGGAGGGGCTCCCCATCTCGTGACACACCTAAGGGGGGTCCCAGAGAAGCATCACCATGCAACTTAGCAGGTCCCCAGGGATCCGGTGCCCCACAAACTCTCACCACAAAGCAAAAATACTGGGGCAATTGCAGGGGCACAGGAAAATGCGGGGTGGCATATCTGTACAGTGTGTGAGAAACTTTCAGCTTTAAAGGCTCCCACATTCTCAGCAGACACTGACATGCAGCAAATGCATCTAATTAATGACAACTAAGGGGCAGATTTACAAGCCCCTTGCGCCACATTTATGCCGCCGTTGCGTCACTTCTGTGACGCAGCGGCGGCGTAAACCATGCACCATGTTGTGCCTTATTTACAACGTGACACATCTAGGGAGATGCGTCACATTGTAAAGCCCTGCGCCACATGAAACCTGCGTTAGGTTTCATGTTTGCGGTCCAGCACAGGGTGGTCATTCCGTCGCAGGAACGCCTTGTAAAGGTCACGCAGTGAAGTCTACAAGATTTCACTGAGTCACTTTTACGTTTCATACTACGTCAAAACCCTGCGTCTGCTTGAAGCAGGCGTAAGGAGTGACGCAGTGTGTTAGGCATAGGGTGCCCCTGAGCATTGCTGGAGCCGGGTTGCGCTTGCGACACGACTCCAGTAATGTGCCGCCCTTACGCCACAGGATGCGACGCGCATCGCCCTATCCGTGCGCCACGGTGCTCCGCATTGTAAATGCGACGCATTCGTGGTGGCACAGGCAGGGAATTGCGTGTCACATCTTTTCTGTCGCATCCCTGCTGATTTGCAGAGATGCGCCAGAACTCGTAAATCTGCCCCTAAGTGCGCCTTCCGTTCACAGCCACGTTGCTGTCCAGATCTCACTCACAGGACCTCCCATGCTGCAAGGAGAGACAGTCTAGAGTACTTGCCGTCTCACCCCAGGGAGGTCTGTACCAGGGAATGCCCCCTCATTCTTGCAAAAGCCTTTCTATAGCAATTTCACATCTCTTACTCATTCAAGCACACAGAGCAGGCGGGAACAACACAATCTGGACACAAGCTGGCTCTCTGTTGGAGACTCTTGTCATGAGCATGGCTGTCTCTTACCTTTAGCCAGGTGCAGACCACACACCCTTCTCCAGGCAGCCTTGCAACTCATGCACCAAGCACAGCAGAGGGTTGGTTTTATATTATAAGACATCATCTCCTTTTTCGCAACTGTATCACCTTTGCAGCTTCCTGGCTCCAGCTTCAGGCTAGGTAAAAGGAATAACAAACCCTTAAAATGATCTGTTCATTGAGCCTTACTGAAAGGCTCAGTAAGCCGAAACATGTTTCTTGTTGACTCATTCAGACAGGTGCTGTCTGGCAGCACCGGCCAGACTGTTGCTTTTGGGACACAAATGGTCTTGTTCGAAAAATATCAGCCTTTTTTTTGTAGTTGCAATGCTGAGTTAAATAAAGAAAGAAATTGATAACATAAAGTATTAAAAGTAGTAAAGAAGTGTCAAACCAAACACCTTCATAACAATTTTTGCTCTCAGTTAACTTTTTTAGTATATTTTCTACATTAAACAATTTTTGGGGGCATTTTTATGAGAAAATAATGCTCAAAGGGGAACAAAAATTCTGAAATACTTTCAATGTTCACTCGTTCTTTCCTGAATTTTTCAATCCCCTTTTCACCACTTTTAGCCTCAACAATCATATGAGAAATGAGATCTTACACCATCCAGATGTTGAAAGTGGTCAGCACACTCTGGGGCATATTCTCAAGGAGTTATGGCTGCGTTAGCGGCACTTTAGCACAGCCAAACTCGCGATAAAGTTACCGCCCCATTTACAAGCCGGTGCTAACAGCCCATATCACCAATTTTCCGGTGATAGCATCCTCAAAAAACATTGCCACAGAAGACCCCGGCAACTATCGCTAATGGGATGCAGGGTAGGCGTTCCCGTGCAGAAAGCCGCGACAACACCACTCCACAACATTCTCCACGACCAGCCAGATCGGTGATAAGATCACAAAACATGCGATAAGGCGCGTTAGCAGCAGGAAATTAACACCTGCTCTGACCTGGTGCAAAGTCGGATAACAACTGGCACCAGACAAGGGAGCACAGCCCATAGCCAAACATGAAGAACAACAGATGCCCCCGGGCAATTGAACATGCAGCCCGGAGCCCCAATAGGGCAACAACACCCACTGCCACCAGCCCCAGGACCCCCCCCCGATCCCACTGCCTCCTGCCCAGACCAACACTGAGGCAGCGCAGACAAAGACATCGACCTGCTGAAAACGCACCAACCTCACAGACCCAACACCAGGGAATGTCATTGCCCACCACAGGCTCAAAAGGACAACCATCCTACGCATCCTGACCACCATTGCCCACAGTCCGACGGTACCAACACAGGGGACAACCAACATCCCTCCACAGACAAAGCTGCTGGCTGTGCTGCATCTGTTGGTCTCTGGGATCTGCCAACCAACAACCGCCAGAGCCGGAGGAGTCTCACAGCCATCCCAATCCAAGCACCCCACAACTGTCTTGGATGCCATCATCAGCTTGGTACCACACTACCTATCCTTCCACCCACACTGCACAGGAACAGCTGGAGACCAAGCAAGGCGTCAATCCCATAGCTGGCTTCCCTCACGTGTCAGGGGGAAAATTAATGATTGTCCTACTTGTGCCCCCTGGTGACACTGCACACAATATCCGCTACCGAAAGCACACGCATACCATCACTTTGCAGGCAATAGCGGTCCATCTGGGAATCTCCACCAACGTCAATGCCAACCACCCATTCCGAGTGCATGAGTCCTACATCTTCCGACAGTCCATCATCGCCCGGCGCTTCCTGGCTGGCACCTATGGAAATGCACTGCTTGTTGACAAGTACCAAATGAACACACCACACACCTCAACTTCACAATCATACAACTCACAACACTGGGAATGCACACGTCACAAACTCACATACAACATGCCAAATAACATGTCCACCCACCAGACAAGACAGCACAACTTACTCTGGCAACCAGGGCCAGCCATGCACATAAGTCATCAACTGCATGGCACCTCAGCCACACGATAGCATATTGTGGGAAGAGGTGGGGACCAGGCATGTGTGAAGGAGGCAAGTGACCGATGAATGAGAATGTACACAATGCCAAGTGTGGCGTGGAAGCGACGGCCGGAATGCAGTATGCAGACCACACACATATCCATGTCGACATACACCGCTGGTGTATGGAGTGCAGTGGACGCAACCATGTCACCCCAGCCAGTGGGGAAGATCACGGAAATGTAGCTTGTTACGTACCCCCCTGTAAACATGAGCGGAGTGGGCTGGACCGGTGTATGCCAGACCAGCGTAGGGGTCTGAATAAAAAGCACGTAGCTCTCGGCGTGGTCCTCTTCCGGAATGCCCAATATCTCTGCCAGGGCGGCGCCCCTCACCCCGCCAAAAGGCCGTCGCCGTGAGCGGTGTTGCCAGTGTTCCTGTGCACCTGCTGCATCCCGGGCCGCAGGTCCCCGTACCAGTCCTGCCAGGCCCTGCGCACCCAGGCCTCAATGCACACCTGACGACACTGGTGTGTGTCGAAGAGGGCCCACCACGTGCTGGTGCAAGCTCCAAGCCTGAGTGCCGCGAACCTGGCAGCCTCCTCAGCCCATCACGGCCTACGCGACACAGGCCGCAGTACTCCCTTCTCGTTGACGTACTCCCCCTGCATGCACAGCGGACAAGTGTAGGTCATACATTTGGAACTGAGTCTTGATTATGATCCAGCGCAAATCTGGGAAATGGGGAATAACATTTACCGATACCCTCCCTGCGTCGCAGACCCGACGTCACTCTAGTTCATACACACACGCAGTCATTGGTGGGGCCCATAACACCAACTCACACACATCACCATTCACGAGTCTGCACACACAGGAGGGATGAGTAATTCAAGCACTGGACATGTAGGGGAAACCTTATAACCTATAGGGAGAGAAAAGTTATTTTACAAAATATACATTAACATCCTTCACCTATAGATCCTTAATCCTAAACATCAAGGCACTACACCCACTTGGTCAATGGACCAATTTAGTTGGATTGGTTGATGGTGATTTAGAACCAGCTAAAACAAGTTTTAAGACTCAGAATCCTTATTTTTCTTACAAACTCATATTTCTTGTTAATCAATATTTGTTTATCTAAAATTTCATAATGACTTATATTTGCATTTATTTCATCAAAGTTTAGAATTTCTAGATTAATTCAAGTAAAACGCGGAACATCATATTTACCTAATCTGGCTATTTGAAGTCCTCTAATTCATTGACTCTGCATAACCAAATTTTGTCGTAAATTGTCCGAAAAGCAGGCCAAAGCTCAAAGTTCTTTGCTCAGCACGTTACAGTCCCAATTTCTCAAAGGACCAGAAATTGTGCAAGCATCTATCATAGCCCGTGGATTTAGAAAAAGTTCGCAGTCATCAAGTGGTCGGGCAGCATCTGGATCATCAGGAAATGCGTCACGAACAAAGTCATGAAAAGGAAGATAGGGAAGAGCAGCCTTTTTCTCCCTATTCTACTACCCTTTTTATAATAGATCAAATCAAAGAAGATACAATTTTATATTTTAGAACAGTTGTGATTGGCTGGTCAAGATCGTCCGACTTATTTTTCCAGATTTTCAGTACAGTTCAAGGGGTGAGGTCATTGGTCAGCGAAAAGTCGGCTTGTTACGGTTTACTGTAAGGTTGATTGTTCTCCTGTCTTGGCGGATGTCGTACAGAGGTTGCTACGAGGTTTAGGAGATTTCTTGCACATGCGCAGCTCACTCCACGCCTCATGAGACAGTAGCCAGTTCGGCGTGTGGTGACAGCGGGCATTTTTGATTTAGGCCCAAATGCCAACTTAAGCAAAACAAACACAAAAGAATAATTAATACATAGAAATAATGAATCTAATGTTAACCCCTTACTAATCCCTCTATGTGCTTGTATTTATCTAGCATATATAGCAACATTTAAAGCCATTATATTCACCTTTTCGATCCAATCAGGAACGCAAACATCACAAAAGCAACATATATCATGCAGTATTCTATTACCACATATACTATTGTTAATATGCGTACATATTTTTGTTATAAAGGTTATTTTGCCATGCAAAATGCAAATCCCATGTGTAGTTCAAGTTTTAATAATGTTGTTTAGTACACATGCAATACTCGTTTAATAATATTATAATGAATAGATTATATAATTAGTACTTTCATGCAAAAATAGAGGAGGTATACAAAATTTAGCACTACCTGCTCCATCAATTACACTATGGCAGAGAACATCAATTATGGCAGATTTTATCTCACCATACTCCCTTTGATGTGGTGCCACCAAGTCTGTGCATAGCATTCCATCCACACGTGTCCGTGGGGCCACGCGGACTACTGCCCTCGGGCCACGCTGCGTTCGAGTCGGTCGCACATGTGGGACTGGGTCTTGATTTGTCAATGGCAGAGTACATATCATTGCACAGAAGGAGAGGTGTGAGACGTGTGTCAGTCAGGAGGAAAAAAGGATCATCGTTACGGAGGTGATCGAACACTACAGACAACTGCCCTGGTGTCACTAACTCTGTGCATTGCAAGACAACGACATGTGGTTGTGGGCCCTTGCTGACTGCTGCCTACGGCCTACACTGCGGGCGAGTAAAATCCGTATTTGTAAAGCGCAAACTACTCACCCTTACGGGTCTCAAGGCGCTGGGGGCTGTCGTGGAAATTAAGTGAGCTATTGCCCAGAGTCACATGGTGCTGAGCTGCCGCCGGAGCTGGGGATCGAACCGTGAACCCTGTGCTCCGAAGTCAGCTGCCCTGGCCGCTGCACCACACCTCTCCACTCTACGAGTAGGTCACACATTTGGGACTGAGTATTGATCATACCTTGTCCGAGTACACACATTAATGCAGAGTTTACATCACTGTACTCCCTTCGATGTGGTGACACCAAGTCTGTGCCTGGCATCCCAACCACACATGTCTGTGGGCACTTGATGACTACGCCGTCGGCCTACACTGTGGTCCAGCAGGCCTCACACCAATCCAATCCAGTCCGTACCAGGCAGGACACGTCATCGTCGCTGACTTAACACCCGCTCGGCTCTGGTGCTTTTGCCTCCGTCAACCACAAGTCACCCCCAAATGCCATGTCAACGTCGTGTGTTAGAGTTCCAGGAGGAGCTCGCTGAACTGCGTCTGGCCTGCGCTGACTGCTGCCTCGGGCCTACACTGCGGTCGAGTAGGTCACACATTTCGAACTCAGTCTTGATTTATGTATGGCTGACTTGATGTAATTGTACAGGCCTCATCGCAGACTGCACCCCCTTTCAGCCCCGGTGCCACTAAGTCTGTTCCCTGAGACCCATGGACACTTTCTGGTTGAACTTTGATGGCGACTGAGTCTATGGACTTGGGGTTGCCGTCACCATCATGTCGGTGATACTGACTTTGTGGCAAAAACGATGCTGTGGCATTCCACTCCTTCATTGGCTGCTTCCGGACAGCTTCCACCCTATGCATCAATGCCCTGGAGGACACCTTCCACTGTCCCCCCAACCCTCCGCCACATTCACCTCGGGCATCGATGAGGACCCGCTCTGCTCGCTTTGCCCATCTCACTGCACCACAAGTCACCGTCCCGTGGCGGGGTGCCTGTGCTGGCCGCAGTGCATCCGGGGCACTAATTCTGTACAGATCTTCTGAGATATTGGATGGCCTCTGAGACGATGGCCTTGCTATCATCGACTCCATGTGGCTGTGGCCCTGCGCAGTCCCCTGCCTCCGGCCGCAAGTGCGTTACACCAGGGCTCACACATCAAATCGAGTCCTGAGCGGCCCGGACGACGCATCACCGCAGGAGGCACACGCCACCACCGCCAGGTCCACCTCCAACCGCCAACTGCAAGAATCGAAACAGTCATATTGGCAGACTAACTGAGTTGCTCACACCTGTGGTGGATGCCATCATCTGCCTGATACCCTGCTTGGCACTCCAGGTGCCCCAACCTCAGTGCACTGCAACTCACGGATACTTCTGTTTGCATATTGGGTGACCTCTGTACTTGCTCGGGCTACCTCCATGATGCTCTGCTGTTGTCTCTGTTATGCTGGTGTTTTCTGTTTCCGTTTTGCTGCTGTTCACTTTTCAAGTTTTCTTCCAGCACCAACAACTCCTTGTGGGCTGGCTTACACTCACCCTACACACATGCAGCACAGGCGTCACTGTACATGTGGCCCTGCCAATAAAGAGGCCGGGCGCACGTGCCCGTGGCCAGTTCCACGAACAATCTGCATGTGTCCTTGTGTTCATAATGTTTGCATGAGGGACCGGGCCCGACAACATTACATTGTGTTGTGTACAGTGGACGTCAACATGTCACTGCAGGCAGCGTGTTAGACCTTGGACATGTAGCTTTATCGTCACCCACTCAATACGTAGGAGGAGTGTACTGGGCCGTCGTACGCAGGTCCAGCGTGGGTGTGTGAATGATAATTGCGTGCCTCTAAGTGTGGTTCAGTACTGTAGATGTGCACATGCATGTGTCTCTGTCGCAGTGTGGGTCTCCTTGGTGTGGTGTATGTGGTCCCTGAGGGAAATTAGACAACCACGCATGTGGTCTAGTTCGTGTTCCATGGGTTTAGGCCCCACCCACACCTGTTCGGCCACCTCCATTTGTCATTCTGACACCTGACATTGGAACGCAATGTGTGCCTAGGTGACGTGTTGGGAGCCAGCCGTGGTGGCGGGTGCTTCCTGCTGTGTGGTCCCGGCAGGGGCTGGGGTCTCCTCTGTGTGGCTTGGCTGCCCTGCTCCTGGGGGTGGGTTTCCTAAGATGTCCATGGGCTGTTGTAGGGCGTCGGTGCAGATGGTGAGGTGATCCTCTCTAGCATCACTGATGGGTAGTCTGGTCTGCTCTGCTGGAGGTGTTATTTGTCCCTCTGCAATGTGAAGGGGGATGCATGTTGGCGCATTGTCCTTGTTCACATGCAGCCTGTATGACTATGTACATTGTGACTGTTTGGGAGGTGCTGGATATTGATGCGGTACAGTGGACATTTGGACTACATGACGGATGTGGGTTTGTACGCGTACATTTCCTTCTCACAGTTTCCTGCTCTGTTAGATGTGGTTGGCCTGTTTCAGCGCATGATCGCAGCCAGTTGTGTCCTGTGTTCTGCAGTGTCTGTGTTGCACTTTGTGCCACATTGTCGTCAATGTGGATGTGCTGTTATTGCTATGTGTGTGTGCTGCTGTGTGCCACGGGGAGGAGGGACATGATCCAGGGTCATTGTGGGTGTGCAGTGTGCTACACATCGCTGTGCATGTGTGCCATTGTGCTCATCTCACCCTGTCCCCCCAGTCTCTGTTCGTTACTCACCCTGTTGATGTTGTGTCAGGTCCTCTCGGGCTATGTCCTGACTCCCACCTCCTTGCATCGTCTCCACACTGATTACTGTGTCCTTAGTTTCCTCCAGCTCCTCCTGTGGTGCAGGACTCCCACCTCCTGTTGCCATTGCAGCCTTCCTGTTGGCAGCGGGTTTGTGCTTGGTTTGGCTTTTCACATCATGCCAACGCCTCTTGTCCTCCTCCATTGACCTCCTCAACACTCCGACTGCATTCACGGTGATATAATTGTGTGTCAGTTGATGGTAGAGTTCTGTCACCTCCGTGACGCTGATCTGTTTTTCCTGCGGACTGCACCCCGTCTTCCTCTCACTCTTGTCTTTGGCCTTCCCCGACCCCGTTGTTCCTTGCTGGTGGCTTGTGGGGCTTGTGGGGTTTGCGTTGGCCTCTGCACTCGGTCCGGGTGCATCCATGGTGCTACACAGTTGCTTTTTCTCTCCCTTTAATTTCCGCGGCTTTTATGGTGCATTTTCCCGCATGACGTGTGGGAATTGCAGGCCTGTGGCTGGTTTTCGCTGGTTTAGTGTCACGAGTGGCATCATCGCAACTTTTTTGGCGTTGGTGTTTAGCGTTTTTGCGGCGTCGCGTTGACTTTATCACGGAAATTTGACGTGTTATCGTGGGCCTATCGCATGGTGCCGCAGTGTTGAGAATACCACGTTGACAAGGTGTTATTTTCCCGCAATAGACTGCGATGTGATTAGTTGTGTTAAGCTACTTTTGCAGTAGTTATCACACATTCTTGAGAATATCCCCCAATGTGTGCTCCTTTCTTTTACAAGCAAAGTCCTGTGTCTGCCAACCAAACCCCTCAGTTGGTGCACAGAGCATCCTTCCGAGGTCCATGCCACAGACAATCACCTATTGGTTAGTAACAGCATTACCTGGCATTGTTGGCTTTGTCGAGTAGCCAAAAACAGCCAAGTTAAAGGTTGCTCGAAAATTCAAAGACTCCACCAGAGGGGACAAAGTGAGTCTTCGTCGATTTTCTAGAAGGTAGAAGAGGGCTGGTAAGAACCGGAGGAAGAAATGTGGATTGCACTGAGTCTTAGCCATGGCCTTCAACTTAGGGAGGAGAGGAGATTGGACACTGGAAGTAGGGGTGGCAAGGCGCTACAGCACCCCAAAAATAACCAAGCTGGAGTTCAAGAGGTAAATAAGCAATAAACAGGACTTTACATTTTGATTTTATCTTGTCACATGTTATGCATTTAAAGGCAGAGGTCAAATGTCAGGCTCTGTCTTTGACAAATTGCTTCTTATTCTTTTAACATGGGGATTGATGTTTTACTTTTCTTTCTCTGAAATGTGAGAGGATTTTGCAAAGTAAACTATGTGACAATCATTCTGTGGTACGGGGAGTGTGAAAGATAAGGCTGTATGTAGGATGTCAATTTTTATTCTAACACAAACAGTATTTAAATACCTTGAACGCCTCTCTCATGCTACAAGAGATACGTGGCGCCATCAGGAGCAGAGCTACGAAAAAGACCCCAGGTCTGACGGTTTACCCATTGAGTTTTATATGACCTACGAGTCGCTGCTAGACCCAAAATTGCTAGAGGTATACCAGACTGCCCTGGACGAAGGTCACCTCCCGCGGTCCATGCGAGAATCCTTACTAGTGTCTATGGCCAAACTGGACAAAGATCCATTAGAACTCACGTCTTACCATCCACTCTCAATGTTGGGAGCAGACTACAGGATCCTTAGTAAAGAACTAGCCGTCTGATTGTTGAAACACATGCCCCGTCTGGTCCACCTTGACCAGAATGGCTTTATCCCCGATAGATCAACCACTCTGAATGTCTGGAGACTTCACTGAGTGATGGAGCAGGCCTCAGTATGATGGCCGTATGCCGCCTGTCTGGTGTTAGGCTTAGAAAAGCATTTGACACCGTTGACTGAGGCTACCTTTTCCCCACACTGAATAAAGTGGGAATAACCTGACGATTGCAGGAGCTGATCAGGCTCTTCCACACAGCACCCACTGCCCGGGTGAAAATAGGTTGGCTCGTCTCGCCCCCAATTTAGTGAGCAGGGGCACCCGTCAGGGCTGTCCCCTCTCACCACTGCTATTTGCTCCTGCAATGGAGCTTTTGGCTCAACGGCTTTGCCAGAGTGGTGAGGAGCGGGATAACCCATTGAATGATGAAGAGCACATAGTCTCAATTTATGCGTCGGATGTCCTCTTTTATATACGTGACATCTACACGGGAATCCCTGAAATTGCAGGAATGCTTGATGAATATAGAAGGGCATCGGGACTAGGAGTTAATTGGGCAAAGCAAATCACAAGGAGAGAAAGGGTGTGACGGAACTACTCCGAGTCCCCTTACAGATTAACAAAATCAACAAAGATAAAGAAGGAGCAATTCTGGATTCAAAATACTGCTTGGAAGGGAGAAAATGGAAAAAAAGGAAAAAAAATGCTTTTTTTAAAATAACCCTCACCCAACAACCTAGTTGGTGGCATGCTTCATCACTGGGTTCCCACCTGAGTGGCCGAGTGCCTCCCAGGTGTGCTTCGACGCCTGAGTTACAGCAGACCAGGTTTTTTCGTGTGGACAGTGCAGGAAAGTGAAAAGTAGTTAGACTTAAAATTGCCTCCAGGACACCTAGGATTTTATCGGTGGGGTCGTAGGGCAAAGTTTTAAAAACAGAGAGAAACGATGTTGTCTGTGACTCAATAGATCATAAACATACGTGGTTCGGTAGTAGTTTGGCTACATGTTTCAGCCTCTAATGCTTAATAGCTAGGCTTTCTTCAGGACCAGTGACAAAACAAGTGCACTCGCTAAGGTGCAGTTATTCAGTGCAAAGTGAACCGCAAACTTACGGTTCGGCTATCAGCGACTTTTTGTCGATCGCAAGTGTGCGATACCTCATGGATCCTGGCAGGGCACGGTACCTGTAGTCAAACCATCATCAAGGTAAACACCTGGATCTGGCACCTATTTCAGTCCCGCCCTTGGATCCCAGAGATCCCAGTGCACTTGTTTTGTCACTGGTCCTGAAGAAAGCGTAGCTATTACACCCATCTAACGCAACATACAATGGGCCGAGATTTTCAGGCCTCTCACACAACACAGCGCAGCACCAAAAGTTGCTGCGTTGCATGACAGGGAGAGAGCAGAAAAGCACCATATCTACAGAAATATGGAACTCTCCTCCCTTTGCCCTAGCCACAGCGCGTAATCAGGCTGTTGAGTGCCACGCACATAACTTTGTACTTTGGTGCAAAGCAGTGCCATAAATAAAGGGTGGTAGGGTGGAAGTGGTAGGGTGGAAGTGGTCGTGCGGAAGGCGTCGCGTGCGGTGGGGGTAGAAACACATTATGTAAAAAAAAAGTACCTTTTGCTGCCAGCCGCCTCCAGCGTTGCGTCTCATCACACCACCTCTCCTCTTCTTCCCTGGTCCCAGCAGTCTTTGGGACAGACTACCTGTACAATGCAGAGCAGCCAGGAGATTGGTCTGAGTGGGCAGGAAAGATGCCCATCTCAGACCAGGGAACCTAAGTGCACATGTGTTTTGGTCGGCCTGAGACGGCCGGCTAAACACACGTGAGCACTTAGGGAGCGGAGTTTACTAGTACTCCTCCTCCCCCCTCCCATGCCTCGACCCGCCCCTCCCAACACTGCTGGCTAAGAGCTGGCAAATGTAAAATAAAACGACGCAAGAAAATTTTACATTTGCTGACTCTGAGCCAGGCAGTGGGGCAACGCCCCTCCGCCATTGCGGAGGAGCTGCCACTGGTGCAAAGATGTTTGTGTGAGTCTAGCATAAGTCTTGGGCTAGAAGGATATCCTTCCAGTACAAAATACTAAGTTTAGACTAACTTTAAAACTTTTCCTACTGCGTATGTGTGCTGTACAGTGCAGCACACCCTGTACTACTTTTGTTAGTGGACAAGGTTTCATGTAAAAAACCATGGGTGGTTGCATGGGAATTCCCATGTAACCCCCATGGCAGGCCCTCTTGACGCAGAGTCACGCAAAGCAGCACATTTCTTACAAGCATTCTTACATTTCTTTTTCTTACAAACCAACGCAAATACCAATTTGCGTTGGCTTTTAAATCCTGAAAAGAATTATGCATCAGGTCTGTGATATAAAAGTAATGCAAACAGGATGCAAAACCTTTGTAATCTTTCTCTGAGGGGCCATTGCACTAACACCCATGTAACACACCACACAAAGGGTGCACTGCACTCATTAAGCGCACTCTCTGCACACGGTCTCGCAATCAATCAACAACCATGTAACTCACCAAACAAATGGTATACACAATTCTCACAGAATGCACGCGCTGTCCAAATCAGCCAACACCCATGTAGCACCTAAAAAAAAGGTGCGCTGCACTCACCACTTACGCTCTGTGCACCCAACTCCCAGTCAGCCAACACCCATGTATGCCCTCACCGTGAAGAAAAAGTAAGGAGCACATACGTGGGAGACTGCCTGGATAGTCCAGGAGACGCTGCTTTACCACCAGGGGTACAGGCAACTGGACAGACGCCCCTGAGCTAGAATCAGCTTCCACTGATTTAGGCTTTCCATAGCTGCCAACTCACACGATGCCAGCGTGTGTCGCACGTTATCAGCTCCTCCCACATGGTCACCCGGTGAGGAGCCAATATCACAAGGTAGGAGTGATAACTCCCGCACTTGGCCTGCTCCAGCAATCATCTGCACCACAGTTACTTACATTACAAATACATGAGGCGTGGGTCATGCTTGGCATTGTAGGCTTTGGCAATGTAGGCAATGTATAATTAGCACATGCCCCTTTGACATGGGGCCATAAATCATTTGACAGGGGCAGTTATAAATCGCGCCCTGTCATAAATCATGTCATAAATCATTTCTCTCAAAATCATTGATAAGCTATAAATCAACTTGGGAGGTAAAGAGAGTTTTTTGTGCTGGGTTTTCCTTTGCCTGTGAGGGGGGGTAACCTCTCAACTGCTGTTAGGCACAACTCGCTACCTTGTCTGTCAATTTGTGTCCTGCCATCCGACAGGTCTGGGCTGCAAGTGCCATGCTCCATGTACTCCCCCTGTCAGCTGACTTACCCTGCCGTAAGTAGCCTTCATCAGCCACCCCGCCATGAGCAGCACTTGCTCCTTGTCTTACCGCCACGCTGCTTGTGTGGCTCAAGTTACCGGGTGGCTCCCCCCAAGTGCTCGTTAGTTCTCAGGAGCAGCCAGCCTCCACCATGGCTACCCATAGATTAGTATAGTTATATAGGTCAAGAGAGCACTCCTGTGTGCAGTTTTATCATGAAAGTTGATTCCAAATGTGTCGCAGGGTGCTGCAGCTAAGCATCAGTTGTCCACCAATGCTGAGAGTTACTGGGGTTATAAACAAGTGCAAACTTGTTTGTTGCTGCGCACTGTTCACCTGGTGTTTACTCTAACACCTCTCATTTACACATAATAATAATGCAACGTAAACAATCTTTCAAAACAAAGTTATTTTCATTGACTTGTTGTCAAGACATGTGGTACTGTTTGTCTAAAAGACATTTAGTGAAACAATAAAGTTTTCAAATTTGAATGAGTCAAGAAAAACATTCAGTGCTTTTTACAATAGTTTCTTGAGATGTGCAAATATGTTAAACATTCACATAAGTATATATGTTGTCATTCACATAAATACAGGTGTTATTTGTATGCCCAATGCATTTCGGAACCTATGAGTTCCTTCTTCAGGGGCCGATCTGTAATAAAAACATAAGACAATCCTGTCAATTTATATGTCATGGTGGCTTGAGCTACGTGTAAAAATAAAGAGTTTATTGAATGAGTCCATACCTTGAAAGTCAGTTATTGATACACTAATGTTAGGTGCTCTGTAAAAAAATATAACCATATGTTACTGTCACTGATTGAGTATTGGAATCAAGACCAGTGTTTACAAGGATTCAAGTCACATACAAGATCCATGCACAATCTATTGAATACCTTGATGTCACGATCACAAAATCGACAGACACAAACAAACTAGAAACTGCCATATATTCTAAACCTACTGATCGGAATAACGCTTTGGAATACTCGAGTTTTCACCCGAGGAGTCTCATCAGAAATCTTCCATACTCGCAATTTATCAGAATCAAACGGATTTGCTCCAACCCACAAATAACTACTGACAAAATAGAGGAATTCAAATACAAGTACAAACAAAGAGGTTATCCGGAGACGACATTGCAAGAATGTGCTCAAAGAGCATCCATGAAAAATCGAAACGATCTCTTAAATGTCACCACCACGTCTGGAAAGAAGGACATTGTGTTTGTATCTAAATACACTACCAGCTCACCTGCCATCAAAAAGATTATCAATAGTCGATGGGAGCTTTTGGCCAATGAACCTGATTTCAACGACATTTTCAAGGAACTACCATTACATACATACACCAGAGGAAGAAATTTACGTGAATTTCTATCCACCACACGAGTTCAAACAACCCAAACTTCACCCAAGGGAACTTTAAAATGTTCCAACTGTTCTCACTGTAATAATGTCATACTGGGACATGAATTAACACATCCGATTACTGGCAAGAAAATATCACTTAGACATACAAGTGATTGCAATACCAGCAATGTGGTATACGGTATCAAATGTCAATGCGGTAGGATGTACATAGGAAAAACGGAACGGAAAATCAAAATAAGGCTAACAGAACACAAGAGACTAAGAACTTGAACTCCGCAATTGCTGTCCACTGGTCAGAAGCAAATCATTCAATCTCACAATTGAGATTTCAGATCATAGAACGAGTGTATCCAGTCCCAGGAGTAAACAACCACCTTAAACTCTTACAACGAGAAACATATTGGATAAAATTTCTGGAAACAATGCTCCCTAAGGGTTTAAATGACAGACTGGATATGGCATGTTATTTATAATATTGTCAACAGTTTCAACTATTTGCAGAGACATTGAGTTTGTCCTCTGGAGAACAGTAACATATCTTACTCTGTGTTGATTTATAGGTTCTGATTATTGGTTCCAGCGTGAATATTAGTCCACAAGAATTGAAGTCATACAGTTTGGTATTTGAGCACATTATGGTTTTCCAAACCATGAGAATCATACTGTCAGCACCATCATGGTCAGTTTCTTTTACTTTATTTTTAACCCTCTCACTACATGTTTCACTCCATTTTTTTCACTGTCTACACGATCTTCCTTAACAAATGTTAACAGAATATATTTTTTCCATATACCTGGTAAAGTGAGCGTTAAAAACCATCTTTTATTTTTTCTTCACGGAAACGGTTATACTTCTTAGCTGCACTAGGTATTCCGAACATATCTTTTAGCAATTTTTCATCCATGTCTACATTTCTTTAATTAGCATCCGATAGCTTTATTTCTCATCAAACACTGATTCATTCACTGAGCGATGTATATGCCAGCATTTTTAACCAGTTAGTAGGCTGAACATAGCATTGACTTCCTTCAACATGGCGCTTCTCGTTATAGGCAGCAGACAAGTTGGTTCTAGTCCGCTTTCTATGATATATTTTCCTTCGATGACGGGCTTTTTTAAGTCATTACGACACGGCGCAGCTGCTTCCACGTCCTCAGGCAGTAATTTGATACGCATATTCTGGATTCAAATCGGTAAGCTTGTACCGGTCATTCTAGGAGGAACTCTTTTTCTTACTTGGCCGCATTTAACATTCTTAGGAAGTTGTTTCGCTTTATAGTTCAATAACGCTCGTTTTCGCATATTCTTTTTTCAGAGTAGTTTCGCAGTACACCTCTACGAGGTAAGAAGTATGCCTTTTTTTCGTTTTTTACAGATTCTTAGCAAAGCACCATATTGGTGAGCTCGCACTAGGTTACTTTAGGACTTTCTTATTTCCAGTTACTTTGCCGTGTTTTACGCTCTTAGCATGTTGTCTCCTCACAGAGTTTTATAATGCTCGTTTTTCACACATTGTTGTTAATATTTTCAGAGCAGCTTCGCAACAAACCTCTTCGAGGTAAGATGCATGCCATCCCATCACATAAATCTCTAGCGTGGAACACTGTATGTTCCATTCGATGTAGTTCACTTACCTGTTGTTTTCACCTCACAGGGCAAATAATCCCTTACACTTTAAAACGACGCGAAGGTAAGCCCAGTAAACACTGGTCTTGATTCCAATACTCAATCAGTGACAGTAACATATGGTTACACAGTTCACCTTATTTTCCATTATATTTTTTTACAGAGCACCTAATATTAGCGTATCAATAACTGACTTTCAAGGTATGGACTCATTCAATAAACTCTTTATTTTTACACGTAGCTCAAGCCACCATGACATATAAATTGACAGGATTGTCTTATGTTTTTATTACAGATTGGCCCCTGAAGAAGGAACTCATAGGTTCCGAAATGCATTGGGCATACAAATAACACCTGTATTTATGTGAATGACAACATATATACTTATGTGAATGTTTAACATATTTGCACATCTCAAGAAACTATTGTAAAAAGCACTGAATGTTTTTCTTGACTCATTCAAATTTGAAAACTTTATTGTTTCACTAAATGTCTGTTAGACAAACAGTACCACATGTTTTGACAACAAGTCAATGAAAATAACTTTGTTTTGAAAGATTGTTTACGTTGCATTATTATTATGTGTAAATGAGAGGTGTTAGAGTACCCATAGATTAGCCCACAACACTTTGTTGCCTTTGCCATAGTATTCCAGGTGCATCAGGTTGATCAGCCCGTGCCTGATACTTTCAAGCCCATTCGTTCCACAGAATTTTCTCACTGCAATGTTGCGCTTCCTCCTTGATCTATCCACTGACACATTTGATAGGCCACCTTCCCCATTTGTGCCTTGGGATCATTTCAGACCACATGATGGTGGTGGAGCCAACAGGCCTTGCCGCTTCCTTTAGCCCCACCCAGATGTCTTGTAGGAGGTCCCTTGGACACATTTGGGCGAGGTTGTTTCTGACAAGGTGTATGATCAAGATGTTAGGGTTGCGGGTGGCCACTGCTTGTATTTTGTACAGTGTTGCTGCTAGCTGTCCCCCATTTAATTCCTGAGGTACCGTTCCATTTTTGCCATTTATTTATTTATTTTTTCTGCTAACAGCCTTACATTATTTTAAGAACATGCAATATAAAAAAACTCAATAAAAGCATGTACACAGCAATCTATTAACAAATTCATCAAAAACATTAAAATGCAAACACAGCGAGATGCTAAAATATGCATTTCCATCATAGGCATACAACCTAAAAAACATATAGAAATTATTTGAGTACAATAAAGTGCAAGTGCAGTGAAATAAAAAGTGCACATTACCATCCGAGGCAACATCATAAATGAGAGAAAAACGTATGCGTCACTATCAATTGAAAAAAACATAAGAACATTTGGGAATAATTTTCTTTACAGGTGTAAAGAAACTGCCAACCAACCAGGAGAGAAGAAGTGCAGCGCATAAAAATGGTACAGAATTGTGCAACTTATGCAAAAGATAGCAGCATTTTCTATTATGAGAGACAATCAGGTTCGCGGAGCCTATCTACTTAAACATATACCTAGAAGAGAAGTGATCTCTCTCAGGCAAGGCCACGTAACCCATAAATATGACATTGCAGAGGTGACCACGTACATATAATATGGTTTAATTCATAATGCCATTGCTGTTATAACACATCGTACTCCATGGTATTTGAAAAGGGGGAGGAGCCACCTCCGCCATGCAGAAAACAGAATAAAATGTGTTAGAATCGTCCAGACCACAGAAGCGACAATCACAGTGGTCGAATCTACCGTCAGGTGTATGTATACATATAAGAAAATCCCTCGTCTGGAGGATGCCTAACTGGAATTTTATGTACAATGTTCGCTTCAATTCAGGTTACAGCATGTCCAGATATTCTGTGCATGGGAGGCATAAGGTGCTACTGAAATAATTGCTTATGATAGCCCTGGCTTCAACTCCCAGCTTTTGTTTTTTCTGCGTGTATTCATGATACTGTTCTTCAATTAAATCAGCACTATCCTGTCTAATTCTACCAAGAGCTTCCTTTCCACTTTATGATGGTTCTTTGTGGCCGTCCTGTCCGGGTGCTCCCTCTCTGGTACCACCAGGCCTGTGCCCGGTTGATAAATGACTGTCCTACCACCCAGACTGTTCCTATCTTGTTTCCTGCTAGGACAACAAACATAATTGTCAATTTGGATGCCACATGGCTCCTGTGTGTCCAGATGCTGTGTAAACTTATGTTTGATTTGTATGTATTGAAGTGCCATATGCCTATTTGCCTAGATCTCCGCTGCCGGCATCCCCTAAATAAGTGTGAGCCGAATCGAGATGTTTGCAGCCCGGCCCACCAGAGGGCTTTGGGCATGACCGCTGTGAATTGGAATTTGCTCAGCAGTTTACCATTTCTGTGCTTGAACAGTGGCCCTCGTCCTTCGGGCCATGATACTACATAGTTCCTTAGGCAACATATAGGGGAGTACGTTGGCTCAGCTAGGCAATGTTAGTTTACCCAGGTCCCCTTCCCTTGCTGGTCCATCTTGGATTTTTTTGAAAGCTGCTCCACCTGCTCTATGCCTTCACTTACATCTGATGCCTGCAAGCATGCTACGTCTGCTTCTCCTTTTATCCGTGCCACCATCTTGCTTACCCTGCATTCTCCAAAAAATCCTGGGGCGAGCGCCGCCTTAAAAAGGGAGACCTCAAATAGCTCTTTTCCCGCCGCCTCTATTGTCCCATGATTTGGGCTAGTATTTCGAAGTTTATCGGCTGTCTTGTGTCCTGTTTTTTACCCTACAGGCATTTCCAGCCCCTCGTTGACCTTATTTCATGGGAGGTGGTGGGGTCCCTCCCTGTGACCAATTTGCAGAAGGGCACCACTGCTCATAGATGAGCTTGGGCCCATGATTTTGACTTCCTTTGCTTGTAAGCGCATTTGCTGAATTGCTCCACAGCTCTGGCCATGTTCACAGCGTTACCAAGCATTTGTAGCCCCGTCACTAGCATCACTGTGGCTGTGTATTTCTGTTTCTCATCACGCTTCGCAGAGCTGGGCGTGAGTGCGTGTTTAATCAGACCCGACAAGCCTGCTCTGCCAGCTCCCACATTGCTTCTGGGAAGGAGGTCATCTGTTGTTCTGCCTCTGGTGCTAGCTTCCTGAACCTGTTCATCTGGAATCGAGAAAGCATATCTGCTTTTTGAACTTTCTACCCCTGAGACATGCCGTGCCTTATTGTCCAAGTTGCTCTCTATGTGCAACCTGACCATGTATGGCATCAATCTTAATATGCGAGGGCACCTGTCAGCCCCATTGTTAATTGCATGCACCACCCCCTGATTATCGGACCACAGTGTCAGCTTCATGTCTCTCAATCTCTCCTTCCAGATCATCAGGACCACCACTATGGGGAACAGCTCTACAAATATGTTGTTTTTGGCGATGCCTAGTTCTCCCATCTCTTGGGCCATTTCCCTGCACACCAGGCTTTACCAAGTACTGCCCCGAAACCTTGGCTTCCAGGGGCATCCGTGAAGAGGGCTATCTGCTTGGTAGTCACCCTTCCTTTTCCCCATATGAGCAGGCCTTTACATTTCTGCAGGAATCACTGCCGCATTGCTAAATCCTATTTTACCATGGCCCCTAGTTTGACACGATGGTGTTTTTCTCTCAAGCCTGCCGTCAGTTAGCTCAGGTGACTCGCAAACAGCCTCCCTGCTTGGATCATTATTCGGCGAAGTTTAACTTGCCTGTCAATCCTTGGAGCTCCCTCAGTGTTGCTTTTTCTTTGCTGCACATTGCATTCATCTCTGACCTCAATGTGTGCACCTTGTCCTCCGGTATCCTGAATATGCCTGCTATGGAATAGAGCTCTATCCCCAAGAACACTAGTTTTGTTAGTGGGATGAACATCTTGTCTGCTGCCAGCGGGAGGACTAGCTCTGTGGCCAGTTCTTGGAATACCCTCAGGGTGTTCTCACACTCACTTGACCCCAGCTTCCCAGCTAACAGAAAATCATCCATGTAGAGTAATTTGCCCCCCAGGTGTTGTTTGTGTAAAGTCCATTCCAGAAATGTGCTAAACCTCTCTACGTTTGAGCAAGATACAGAGTAATCCATCGGCATTGCCTTATCGAAGTAGGTTTGCCCTTCAAACTGAAACCCAAGGAAGTGGTAGCTGTGGAGGTGAACCGGGAGGAGGTAGAAAGCCGATTCATTGTCAGCCTTCGCCATGAGGGAGCCTTTCACTGTTGCCATAATCAGGTCTATTGAATCATTAGTGCTTGAGCAACCCACTGAGCAGGCTCCCAGATCAATCACTTCATTCAGAGATTCCGCCTCTGGGAATGATAGGTGGAGTATGAATTGACCAGCTTCTGTTTTTGGGAACTACCCTTAGAGGGTATATTACGAACTCCTTAGGGAATGTGGGGAAAGGGGGTCCTCGATGCACCCCAGAGCTTTCTCTTTCTCAATCTTTTAGTGATCTACCTCTGTGTATTCCTGGGCTGACTTCAGGTTCTTTATTACTTTTGTGTTGATGGTGCCCAGGCATGGGATATAAAGCCTCCCTCAAAGCCTCTTGTCAAAAGAATTGCATCCTTCTTGTTGTCATAGCTATTAGCTCGCCTTCTGAGTTTGTGTGTGTTTATTTTGGGCTTGGCCGATTTGAAATTGTCCTCCTCCCCAAAGCCTCCCCTGCCCTGGTTGCCCTTACCAATGCTTCTTTTTTTGCTTCCTTTTTATTGCTGTGGCTTTTACCTCGCCTTCACTCGGATGTCGGGTGGTCTCCCCCGCAAGTGGCACACACATGCCTGAACTTCCATGATTGACCTCATGAGCCTTCGTCTGACACCCATTTCCAGCACATCGCTGTACTACTCTTGGTGACATCCCATTTGAGTATGGTTTTAGCTTGTAGAAGAATCTCTGTTTTCCCCCTAAAGGAGTTGCTCTGATTGGCATGCTCCACATTTTTTGACCATATCTTGGCTTCCTTTGCCACCATCATCTTATGTATGAACCCAGATACATCTTCCTCATCCCACTCCATGTGAGGGTGTGTCTGCATTTTTAATCTAAAACCTTTTTTGTTTTCTAGACAAGCCCGTCAGAAAACTGCCTATGAGCTTCATATATTCTTGCTTCGTAGAGCCATAGGTTCTGTGCGCAGTGTGGTAATTTCTCCATGATAATACATGCCATACTTCTGAATGCATCAATCCAATTGTCAAAGTTCCTCTCTTTCCTGACTCTCCTCTTTCTCCTGTCCTCCTCTTTCTTGTCGAATGCCGCCAAATCTAGTCCTTCTAGCTGGACCTCTAGCAATGCAAAGATATCTATGAACTCTTTCCTCTACATCTTTTCTTTCGCTGCTAGGGGAATGAGGCTCGCCAATCCCGTGGCCCTTGCAACCGTCAAGAGTTGGCCCGGAGTGGCCCATGTGCATGTCTCAGAGGCCTGCCCCATCAAGGCTGTTTTTTTTTACCTTACGCCTCAAGCTCCTCCCATGCTTCTATGGGTGATGGGGCCCCCTGATGTTGTAGAGCTCGATACCCAATCCTCTGGTCTTGGCTGTCCCACCTTGATCCATTGACCCCTTTTGTACGTCCCCAAGTATGGTGGGACTCTGTGTTCCTTCTGCTTGTCTGTGGTAGTGTGGCCTAGTATCTCTTAGGTAGCATGGGGGCCCATATACTCCACCACTGCCTTGTGTGCGTAGACCCACTACTTGCCCCTACACTTCTTGGCCCTTGCGCTCACCCTGATACATTAAACAACGATGGTGCAAATAATTTTAAACACTCCTGCACAATCGTGCTTACCTTCTCACCATTTGCCACTTTATTGGTGGCCCTTTTGCGGGATCCCGCCGCCGCCGTGTTGACTGCAGGCGGGCGGTCCTTGACTTCCTGAGCTTTCTTGTCACCTACCTTCTATGTCCCCACTGCCGTCTGAGGGCTCACTGTTTTGCTGGCTGCTTGGTACCTCACCTGGGTCTTCGCCCAGATGACGAAGCAGCCAGTCTTTTCTATGCTTGGCTGCTGCCACTCTTGCCTTCCTTAGCATTTCTTCAATTTCGTCTGTAAGAGCCATTGCGTCTTTCCCATCCATACCTTGGACTGTGGTGGGACCAGACTTCGCTCTCTGCCTGCTTCGTCCAGGGTCGGGTTGAATGAATGAATGAAATAAAATTTATAATGCGCAGAAACTTAGCCCAAAGGGCATCAAGGCGCCTAAATAATAGCAAGGATAGTCCTGCGATGCTAGTGATATGCTTTATTAAAGAACCAGGTCTTAAGGGCTCCCTTAAAAAGGGGCAAAGATGAGATAGCCTTGAGCTCAGAGGGGAGTGCGTTCCATAAACGCGGAGCACTCGGTTGCATTGCCTACTGGCTGTGCCCAGGTGTGGTTGGCCAGGTTGTCTCACCTTTAGGTTGTCCCCAGACCTCGCTTTTGTTAGTCTTGTTTTTGAGCGGGAGAAAGGGGGGGGGTCTGGGTTGCATTGCTCTTAGCTGTCCCTAGCCCCTGGCACGCTCTCTGTGCTTGCTTGCCTCAATCATTGCTTGGAACAAGGCTGATGATTGTCCTCCAGATCAGTCCTCAGGAGGTGGAGAAGGAGTAAAATAGGTCGCGTAGCTCTTATGAGCCATTCCTAGCCCCTTTCCGTGTTGCAGTGAACTCTTTTGCTCAATATCCTTCATCTCCTTACTGAAAATGTGCTCCGTTCCACCTCGTGAATTGCTTTTCTGTTCGTAAATCCCATACTTAGAGTAAGCAATAGTACTTTAAATCAATTGTCCCTCATCGCGTGCTACCCCGCTCTTCATCAATGAGTGCACCTTGGGGCAGCGCTGCCTATAGACTCCAATTTTTACCTCTGTTGCCCCCTCAGTGGGCTGTTTGAAAGATGCCCCGCCACCTGATTGGCCCGTGGGGTTTTGTGCCTTTTCGGTCTCGTTTGGAGCTTTGCGCCGGGATACCCTTAGAGGTAGCTGTGCACTTTATAAAACTCTAAAAAAAAAAATGGTGACCCCCATTTCCTATGAAGGGGTGAGGTGAGGGATCCTCCCTTCCTTGTTTTGGCGTTATGCTGCAAAAAACCCATTTTTTCCAGGCTTCAGGTGTTCATTAAGACGCCAGGCTTTGAGGGCGGCCTCTATATAATAGGGACTTATCAGCTGTTTTTGGAGGCTCTGAGTATCTGGTGTCACGTAAGGAGTGTGAAAATACCCAGGACATCGGTGGCAGCAGCCTCTGCAAGCTTTTATTCTTTTATTTTTGTTTGGGGTGCGAGCAGGGGCGTAACAAACACCCCGCAGCCCCCGCGGTGCGGGGGGCCCCCAGTCTCCACTAGATGAAGGGGGGCCCCTCAGCTCTTCCGTAGAGAGATGTGTGTGTCACTCTAAAGCAGCTGCCGCAGTCTGCAGCCTGCCCTGAGCTCCTCGCGCTCCTGACCTAGGACTGAAGAGAAACAAAGTTTCAATTTACATTGTTTCTCTTCAGTCAGAGCCTGCCGGAAAAAGGATGGGAGTGGGGGCCCTGGTGTCAATGTGCAGCCCAAGTTTTGTCCATTTGATTGAGAGGAAATATGCCCTCACGATTCTGCTCTGCTGCCCTTGGGGGGGGGGGGGGGGGGGGGACTCGGCAATGTGGTCCTTACTTTCCAGAGAATTAATTAATTCTGTTACATTTCAGCCCAGCGAGGGCCACATGGCAGGAAAGATGATTACGTTTTCTCCACAATCATATATTTAGTGAAATCTAGTAAATGCTGCCTGCCCATACGGACCTTATTATAAGAAGAGAAATGCAGCGTCGCGCTAGCTATAAGGCATTATCAAGGCCGGACTAGGCTCCCAGGGGCGCCCACGCGCTGGTCCAGACACCCCGCCCTCCGTGATGGCCGAGAGGGGGCCCTCTCCCATTAAATGTATTGCCGGGGCTTTGAGAAGCGCAGATACTCTTCCTTTTAAATGAAGAAGTGCAGGCACTCCGAACCGGACCGTAGCTGCCCATTTAAAGCACTGATCAAACACAGTGAAGTGCAACAGCTTTTGTCTCTTCTTGTTAAAAGAGCTCACAGACACGCGGGGAAAGCGTTTAAGAACGGGTATCCACTTCACACCGAGGATTTTACAGAATTGCAATCTTAAAGGTAAACTGTTTACCTCCAACCGTCACACCTAAAGGTAGGACCTAATGTTGAACCCGTTGCAGTTTTCTATCCCAGGCTTTCATAAGCCTCACACTTCCAAGGGCATGTATGTACGAGTGTTAAGGTTCCAGCTGAGAAGAGACATTCTCTGGAGCAAACATGCATTTTAAGCAGTGAGCACCTGCACTTTCACATTGTCATTTAAAGCGCTGCTTCCAGTTATGCCTCTCTTTAAGTTGTTTAAGACACATGCCACATAACATACACGTGTTTGTGTTTGACTATGTGTCTTGGGTAAAACTTTTAACAATAACACTTTAATACTTGAAATGTTTAACCCAAGGAGATCTTCCTCTTTAGGGATGGAGCTGTTACACTGACAACATCCTATAGGCCCATCACTGAATAAGATGTATATTTATGTGGACGCTATCCTATTTGCAGCCTCTCCACAGGCAGCATTAGCTGCCTGCCACAGACGGGCACTGTAACCCAGTGGCGGCTCTTCCGCTAAGGCGGAGGAGCGTCACCCAACTGCTTGAACTGCAGGCTGAATACAAAAAATAAAATGATATTAACATTCATTATCATTTTGTTTTCTGTATTCAGCTTACCGCTGAAGCCAGGGGGGAGTGGAAGGGGTACCCGCATCACAGGAGGAGGAGTGGTGAAAGAACCTAAAGTACGCATGATGGCTTTGCCGACCGTCTCGGGATGGCCAAAGTGTCATGCGCACTCTGCATTTCCTCCTCCGTGGAGAACATGCGCAGCCTGCCAGCCCCTGAGCACCGAACCACAGTGCTCAGACAAATCACAACGCTGCTGTAAGGCAGGGTTTGATTGGTCAGGGGATTCTGGGAAGCTATGTGCTTCCTGGCGAAGGAGGATGGAGGATGGAGAAGTGGTGGCTGCCGGCGGTATATGTGAGTGCTTTTTTTTTTATTCCTCCCTCTATCCCCCCATATAACCACCACTGTTCAGTAGCAGCCGCTACTGCTGTAACTCGCACCTTCAGTACATGCACACTCGGAGTTGATTTTGGGTCTGCTGCTTGCTCATGACTGAAAAGGTTGCTTGCCTATTTCAGCTCATGCTGCTGATTGGATGGATTTCTTCTCTATTCTTGTTTCTGCCCCACCCAGCAGGGCATTTTGTTTTCAGCATATTTTCAGCGGATGATTTGTATCGCAAACAGCTGACATCAAGGAACAGTTTTTTCATTTTGCTAGTTTTCATAGCATATAACTTTACTTAGTGGAAGTACCTGACTGTCCTTGATCTCTTGATCTCTCCCCTCCCTCTTTACACATGTTTGAGGCTTTCTTCCTTGCTCCATTAGCAGTCAGTCTCTGTCTCTCTCTCACTCTCTCACTCACTCTCTCACGCTCTCACTCTCTCACTCACTCTCTCACTCTCTCTCTCATCTATTCACCCATATCCACCCCCCCCCCCCCCCCCCCCCCAGTTTCTGTCATTTCCACTTCCTACACAGGTCAATTTGTTTTTTCAGCAAATTGTCAGTTGAAAATTGGGATTCATGGTTCGGTTTCACCTCACTCCACTTCCCCACACTCAGTTCCGACATCGTTGCTGCCCCACTCTCTCTCACTCTCTGCCTGTGTTTTCCTGCTCCATCGAGACTCATTCCACCACTGTTGATATTGACTTAGCCAGTGCTTGTAGAATTACAATCCCGACAGCAGAGAGAATGGAAGGTTATTTTTTTAGGCTTACTTAATACTCTTTTTACTCCGGTCGCTTCAGACATTAGTTTCCCCAACAACATGGGATGCAACTCAAACTACATACCTTCTTTGCAGTCAAAAAAGTGTATAGTACAAAGTGTATTCCTGACTTTTGCGGACAGGTCCACCTTGAAAACAAGATGGTCAACTCATAAGTATCTTTTGAACTAAGTTAGATCAAACTACACCACAATATATCCCACTTAACCAAATGGCTGCAACTGCCTCATGCAGGGTTTTTTGGCAAGGACAGCAAACCGTTTACATTATGGGCCAGATTTATCAAAAATTCATGCAACCAAAGCAGCAATCTATCTTTCTGCGCTGTATGAAAGGGAAACCGCAGGAATGCGCCGTATTTAACATCATACAGTGCATTCCTCCACTCTGCCTCTGCTGGTGCACAAACTGCTGATTAGCACCAATGCAGGCACCCTTGCACAATGGTGCAAGGGTGCCTGAGTTGTTGGCAGGATTGTTTTTGTGCAGGAAGGGGCACCTTCCTGTACAAAAAACAATCCCCTGAGACATTTTCATATTTCTATGTGTGCTGCAGAATGCTGCAGACGCGCAAAGAGGGAGAGGATGAGGCTAAATGGCTAGAGTGCATGGTTTTGAAGCTGGGGAACCAGGTTCAAGTCTAGCAGGAAGCTCAAACATCCTGCGAATCTGGGCCAATCACTTAGACTCTCTGTGTCTAAAAATTAATGTGTCCATCTGTAATGCAACTGGTGCACTTTTAAAGTGCTCTAATACCTTTGGGTCGAGTTTGCACTATATAAATCTGCAAAAAAAAAATTGAGGAGACATATACAAATTTCTCGTCGTCATGCCTCCCTGGGGGGAGTTAGAATTTTGATGCATTGCGCCAAAATCCACGGGTGGACGAGTGGGAACACCCACGATCCACCCTTGGAATGCCCCCCCTCGGGCAGGGTACCGCAAGGCAGCAACTTGCGCTGCCTTGCGTTACTTGAGATTTACTAAGCAATGCAGAGCCACCTTGCGTAGTTTCTAGTTCAAACAAATAAAAAGTTGCTAAAATGCAGCAAAATGTGTTGCCAGGTGGTGGTAGACTTTTTGCAAAAGTTGATTGATTACCTTTCAGTTTCTTTTTGCTGGAATAGATGTTAAACTGGTATTAATGAGATGAAACCTTTTCCGGGATAGTGTTAAAGTGTTAAATAATTACTACTATCATAAAAGATGCTGCATTACGCCGCATAATTAGTTTTTCCTTGACGCATACTTTGGTGAACCCTGCCACACAATTTGGTCTTCCTCTGCCGCATAATTCCAGTGGACCTGCATATAATGACTCCAATGTGTCTAATTTTTAAAGCTCAATGGTTGCCTGAAGGTGTCCTAAACTGGACTTTTAATCGCAGTTTGCTAATAAAGGGAGGACTGCAGGCCAGAAAAACTGAGTTTTTTGTGAAATCAAAGATGATTACTAGTAATGCAGAAAAAAAGAAGGTGCATGTTCTATCATCTGGACGAGGCAAGCTCATCTGGTGTGGATGAGAATTAAGAGTAACTGAGAAGCAGAGTGAAGGCTCGTGGTGGAACATAAGGAGTAAACCTATTTTGAAGAAAGACCGGGCTTTGCGCATTGCCATTTCGATGTACCAGCAAAAATTGATTCTTTCTATCACTAGAAGTCAGTGTTTTTATCTAACTCTTGCATGTTTTATTTCATCCCTGTTTTTCCCTTTGTCACTGTTCTCCTATTGCTTTCTTTCTCTTCCTACTCCCTTTTCTGACCTACTCTCTGTTTCTCTGTGTCAAAGTCTGATGATGAAAAATAAATCCTGGTCCCCAAAAACGAGGGCCATGCCACCTCAAATCTGGCACATATTCAGCACCAGCACCTGGTACAAAAATTAGTTATACAATCCCAGGATAAAGGCCGTAGTCATAATTTAAAAGGGAGAAAATGCCTAGTTGTGTTACAAACTGTCAAGCTTCAAAAGAAAGTAAAGAGAGACTTTTCCTTATAGTATATGGAAGAAGAACACATGTGCCAGCTACTGTAGCAGAGAAGAAAATGGTGGTATCAAACAAATGACAAGATGTCTTACTGAGTTAACTGGGGTGAAAAGCAAACCTAGTTTGGTTGTGCCACAAGTCAGAAATCCACTGCTAATGGGGGCTGCCAAGAATCAAGGCTTCTGTCTTGCTAAAATTAAGCTTAAGGGTGTCATTGGCCATCCCACTGAAGATGATGATCATGCAAGATGGGAAGTTGCTAGAATCAGTACTTTGGGCTCTGCCAAAGCAAAGGAGAATATGTTTAGCCATCGACATGAGCACAGAAGTGGAACCCACAGGATCTAATGACAGCCTAAAGATGGGCCACAATGGCACTGAAAAGAGTGGGTCTTTTTGGATCTCATAACATAACGCTAAAAATTCAGACCTAATCTGGGATAGAGATACCTCCTGAACCACGCCAGTCAAAAGAGATGTCATCAATTTTCGAGTGTTGTGAATCATACCCATCATGATAAAACAGGAGAGCAATGCTCAAAGTGTAACAAAGTCAAAAGTTCAGGAGAGAGTTGGTAAAATAAAGATAGTGACAACACCATCATCCAGCCTCATTCCATCGATATCCAGAGCGGCTGTCAGCACCGCCTCGGTCCTATGGGTGGTGAAAAACAGGGTCCTAAAGTATGCAAGGACTAAAAAAAAAACAGGAGCATTGAAAATTGATTGCTTTCTCCAAGTTTTTAGCTGAGAAGAGGGGCACAGGAGTTGTGATGGATTTATACGGCATCAAGAGGATCAACAGAGGGTTTTTGAGCAGCGATACTACAATGGGATCTCTTTAAAGAAGGTACAATGCTTAAGGAAGTGAAGGGTTAAGATTGCTGCATGGGGAAGAAAGATTTTTGGGTGGTCAAAGGATCTAAGGGGTATCCACAAGAAATATAAAGTAATCTGTTTGTGACATTATCAAGGGAAATTGAGACGAAGGAATCTAGGTGAATAAGACAAATTGCTAGGAAGCATGGTCAGGCAATATAGAGTAAATCACTTAACTGTGGAACAGTGGATAGTGAGTTAAGAATGAATTCTATTTTAGAAATGAAAAAGTCCAAAGATGGAATAACAATAGTTTTGGTGCTGGTAGGATTACTGAGCTCTTTACCAACTCAAAAAATTATCTTTTGTGGTAGGTAAGTTTGAAAATAATAAATACCGCAAATTTTAAAGACCTCTAGCTAGTAATCAACACGGAAGTCATATATATACTAGTTATAGTTAGGTCAGCTGTTCAATAGGAAAACACGTTTTTTTGAGTTGCTAATAACTTTGGCCTCGTTTGACGGATCTCCATGAAACTTTCCAAAATGGTGCTACTTTTTCCCCAGTTTGGGCATGGTATGTTTTGGTGTGAATTTCAAGTGGGGGACAAGAAAAAAGGGGTGTCCCAAAACACAAAATCCCCATGCATTTTGCATAGACTTCTTTAAGAAGGGCTACAGGAAAAACTGCTGAACGGAATATAACCAAATTTGGCAAAAATCTAGATCTTGGTGCTCAGATTGGTCTTTTTAAGATTTGGTGTAATTCCATTCAGGGGTTTTGTTTAGAACTTAAAGCTAAAAAATATTTGAATATCTGGATGGTGGGGTCCACGAGAGGCTTAAGAGACTCTCTCAGGAGCGCCAAATCAAAAATAGACTTTTTTGATTAAACTACCACAGGGGCATTGGGGAGGACAGCAGCTGAAAGGCTCTCTTTACTGGTAGGCAGTGGTTATATGGGGACTGGTCTTTCTGTCAATGGTGGACAGGGAAGCAGTGGGCGGAAGTCACAGGTTCGCAGTGACATCCGAGGGGTGGTTTAAAGGCGGGCGTAAAAGCATAACTGCGGGTTTCGTAGAAGTGAGAGTAGAGTGTAATGGATTCGTTAGTAGCAGGCACGACAGCAGTGGTCTGTGTTTGGTAGTGATTAACTAAGCGGGCTTCGCTTGGAGGTGGGTCATCAAGTAGGAGGATGTGTTTGGTGGGCCGGCTGGAGGT
Source organism: Triturus cristatus (assembly GCF_964204655.1). NCBI lineage: Eukaryota > Metazoa > Chordata > Amphibia > Caudata > Salamandridae > Triturus > Triturus cristatus. The sequence goes on from NC_140592.1 coordinate 1,219,424,215, forward strand.
AGTGGTATGTAACTTTGCTGGAGGGCGCAGCAGCAGTATTTACTGATGTATGTAAATCACCCGATGAGAGGGCGGATGTGACCAATGGAGGAACCAGTATCCTTTTTTTTTATGGCTGGGGTGAGCCCATGCAGTATGGCGGTCGCTGGCCTGAGAGCTCCTGACTGGCGCGGAGAATGGGGGGCCCCCTCCATGTACTTTGCAGGGGGGCCCCCTCAAGTTTCGTTACGCCACTGGGTGCGAGCAATCGAGGGTGGAGGGGGCAGAAGTGCCTCTTATGGAAGCAGTTCTCAGAATGAGGCCACGCCCCTTTCACGGCTACACCCCCTCCTCACACTATAAAATGTTTTATTAAGTTGGCAGCTCTGCTTTTAACAGGGCAAAATTCAACCGCACTCATGGTCGAAGGGGCAAAAGGCCCTCCTTTGGGTGCATCCGCTTGGCAGCAGAACAAGAGAACACATATATTGTTGAGTTCCCTGGCCCGCGTTGCACAGCTTTCTTTGCCATGCAGGGGTCTTTAGTCCAGTGCATGCAAGGTGAGTGGTGCGTGTAAATAAAATGAAAAAACTCTTACATTGCTTGCTGCACGCCCTCCGACGCCCTCCTTGCTCTGGTCTCCTCAGGCTGCACTAAATGTCCTTAAGCAATCCTGGTGCAGCTCTTATGCTGGTAACCAGCATGACAGAAGCACCAGGACAGGAGGGAGCGGCCTCCCTTACCGCTCTCAAGAGCGCTGGAGGCCTGCGCCTTCTCTACCCCAGCTGTCTTGAGTATAAAACGGCATGCCTGGCTGGCCATCGCAAGACAGCCGGACAAAAAGACATGCGCACTTTAAACTGAGTGCACTGCTCCCTTCTGCCACTCAGTAACAATGGCCCCGCCCCGTCCTGACACTCAGTTCAGGACGGGAGGATGGAAAATAATGGTAATAAATTAACTTTATTACCATTTTATTTGTCATCCCTGGGGGGGCATTTTGGGCGGTGGGGCGACGCTCCTCCATCCTAATGAGGGAGCCGCTCCTGCTTTTGTCCCTACTTTTGTGTTGACATTTCCTGTTTCCGGTGTTGACAAGTAAGTGCTTTCTACACAGGGGTCTTTATTTGTCAAAATATTGTACGGAGGCTCGAACTACCCAATGTGACGCAGAAGATAGTGTCAATTTACTTACCATTTTAAAGGCCCGGAGCAAAACGCTAAACTGTGTTCCGTCATGCAAGGTCCTGAATTTAGGATATGGGGTCAGAGTGTGCTGCAAACATGGTAGAATTGTTGTTGTTTCGAAGTTTTATATCTTTCTTAACACATGTGGCGCAGGGTGAAAGTCCGTGTCAGTGATGGAAACATCTGAAGATTCTGTCCCCTGATTTGCATCTTTCTGTTTGACTCATGCCACAGTATAGTGTGAGATGCTGCAGAACTTTACAAGTAATCACAGAGATCGCTGTAAAAGGTATATAGCTCCAATGGTAACGTGCAGAAAGAGATGTTGCCAAGTGTTGCTTAGCAACACTGTACATGAAACATTCAGGGACACTGGCATGCTTAAACAGCAGAGATATTGAAACCTTCCATGTTCTTTACAGAAAGCGTTAGGAAAGGTCTTCAGTGTTGTCCTACCTGAAATGCAAACAAGGTGACAAAATATGTAGTGTGCTCCATATCTCTGTCGAGGACGAAGATTTCTTCCAATTTAAAAGTGATGCACCGGCGGCGCAAGGGGCTTGTAAATAAGCTCTCATGTGTGGCCGACCCGTGATTGAACTCTGTCGAGTACAAGCTGGTGGTGGGTACTGCTTTTGCCCTTGGACTTTCAAACTTTTCTGGAGGTCTGTGAACATCAGTGGGGTGTCAGGGCACAGCAGAAATGGATACATTGTTGGACTCACAGTGTTAATCCCAAAACTCACACACTTTACTACTCTGACAGTGCAGGAAGATTGAGTAAAGTATGTTAAGCGGGGAAGAGAAGGGAGGGAGAGAACCCTGGTGCAAAAGACTTGAGTCTGACTCCACAGATTATGTATGATCCATGGAGCTAAGGTAAGTAAGAGTCACACTCTAGAAGTAAATAAAGACAATGGCCCTTCTTATTATTAATTCTGAACAGGGGTCACTGAATTAGTTGTATACAGAGATATATACTGCAGTCTTACCAGCCGTCTCCTTGATGAGGCTCTCAGCAGCAGAGTGATCACCCGGAGACAACCGCCTCCCACAAGAAGAGAAGCGTGCACCACTGGGAGCAAGAGAACCAGGAAACTGAAGATAAACTGAAAAGAATCAAAGCAAAAACAAGCCCTATTATCCATAGAGAAGGGAACTATTGTGTAGGAGAGTAGGGTCTGCTATCCTATGGTCACCCCAAATTTTTGCTTTTTGCTTCACTGGTTTTTGACATATTGAGGCTGTGGGCCTGCCAATCAGACCCCCAGCCTGCTGTTCTCTCTACTAAATTAAAACTATGCACCCTAGGTGCATAACCAATTGGAAGTGGATCACCCTGTCAGCCCCTGTACCAGTGTACACTAGGTACCCAGGGCATTGGTGTACCCAAGGCCTGCCAGGGGCTGCAGCATGTATTATGCCACCCCAGGCTTGGCCTAACAATTTGACACAACTGGCTGATCACTCAGCTGGGGTAAGTTGGTGTAATCACCTCTTACTTAGGTGTAGTATACCTATACCTAACCTTAAATGGGACACCTGGTAACCTATAAGTCACTCCTATGGCAGGCCTTAACAATCCTGAAGGCAGAGTGCTTGGTTCCATGTGAGATGGTGCTCTGGCATGAGCTGAGCCTGTCTGCAGTGGTCGGAACAACTTCCTTCTACTGTTTCCAGATATCGTCATACCATATACTCTTAAGTGCATTATGAACCTCGCGGTTAAATGCTATCTTTGGTTTGGCTTTATCAAAACATGTCGAGTAAGGTGTCATACGAATTGGAATACTAACCCCTCACCAATTCTGGCGACGGGGTTAGCATTCCACCCTTCTAGAGGGACACGACATGTACAGTACCTGAAACCCGGGTAAAATCAGACATAGCCTCAGCTCCACAAAATGGATGCTGCCACCACAGACACAAGTCTGCCCTCCTGCTGCTGGGAGTCCTTCCAGCTTGGGAGGTGTGGACAAAGGGTTTCCTGCCAGGGGAGGTGCGTGCACCACCCCAGACAGGATTTTGTGTATTGGTCAGGTAGGGCTTGAAAGAAATCAGACATGCCTGTGGCTCACAAGGAGCCTCGGTGCATATGCCAGTTCAAACCGGTCCTGGGGCACACCAGTCCCGGGCCTGGGGCGAGCTGGACAAAGGATTGGGGGTGTAACCACCCCCCTTCCTGGTCCCACCCATAGGGAGGGACCTAGCAGGTAGTCCGGCCCCTAGAATCCGCTTAAAGGTAGGAGCTGTGTCCTAAGACTTCAGACATCCTGGAATCAACTTAACACTAAGAAGAAGACGGGAACTTCGACGCTCTGCCGCACAGAGGACTGAAGCCAATCTCCCCTGTGGTCAGGGAGTGACCACCTTGCTAACGCAAGCACCATCCAGCGAATCAACGTCTGCTTTGCCGCCGCCTCCCGCCGGAGCCCGAGCCCAGAGACTGACAAGACCTGGACCTCCAGACCTCTCACCGCCCGATCCACAGTCCCTGAAAAGAGGAGACCCGTGGAGGCACCGAGACACGTGGAGCCAGCCATCTTGGAACGACTACGACAAGCTGACAAGTGCAACAACCGAGGCTCCCTCCAAGTTGTGCTTTGGGATCTGAGAAGCCCAACACCCGAGCAGCATCTGCACCAAAGGTGAGCCCTCCAGCATCTCCACGATCTGCGTGGGGCCCTTCTGCATTTTGCCACTCGACGCGCCTAACCGGTTGCTGGCCCGCTGGCTAGTAGCCATCTTGGCGACGAACTTCAAGAAATACACCGCTGGTCTGGTTGCTCCAGACTGGCCCTTGCTCCCCTCCAAAGGAGCAGTCCTTCTGACCTTGCTGGTCAGAACCATCAGCTTATTTCATCTCCTACAACAATTGCTTTTGCCAAGGCTTGTTTGCTTCGATCAAGTCGCCGACACCGCCAACAGCGAGAGCCTGCGTGGGACAGCTCGTGAACCGACTCCTGGAGGTGGTCGACCTCCAGGGACCACGTGGCTGCAGAGACAAGCTACACCTTTCTTCCTGTTTGCACCCGACATTGCCTGGTACCCACCTGGTGCCACGCTGGTCACTGGCGAGTGACTGTGAACACTGTCCCCTCTGCTTACAGGTCTTCAACATCTCCGATCCACTCTTGGATCCACTGCATCTCTCCCGGACCGACCGCCTGCAGCATCTTTGTCTTCAGGCTCCACGGAACAGATAGAAGAAACCCGACGCACTTCGAGGCCTATGCACCCGCTTCCTGTGGGTGAGGTAAAGCTGGCACACCTGTGCCCAAGTGTAGTAATACATCTCTAGTGCCTGCGTTCCAAATCTTGAGTTCCTAGTCCATCCGGAAGATCCTCTTTGCAGTAACTTTGTACTTTTTACGCACCCATTGAAACCTATGGGAGCACGCGTGTGACTATTTGCTCTGCACACGCCACCCGTGGACCTCCTGGTCACTAACTGACGTTAGCTCCTTGTAGGCCCAGCGATTCTAGAGGCCCTAGGCCTTTTCCCTTTTCTGTTCGTGGTACTTATACCACTATTTTAGTATATGGTTTGAGTGGCCACCAGGGCCTATCCATATAAAGTGCAACTTCTGTGTATTCTACTGTAATCTTGTTTGACGATTTGTGCTCCTGTGCTCATAAAGAGACTAGGGGTTACTTTGAGAAATAAATACATATATATTTTGAATATATATCTGTGTGGTGTCCTTTCATTGGTATAAAAGGGGGTTGCATTTGGTAAAACAGCTGGCTTAACACGCTTCACGAGTTTAGCCTCAAAGACTGCTTAGCCTACGCTACCACTAGGGCAGCTAGTCCGAAAAGGTTGACTTACAACCACACCATAAGGGTTGCTTGGCATGGTACAAGGTGATCACTTTAACTAGTGAGCATCATATACCAGGCCAACTTCTCACATATGGGAAGCAACTACACAGGGAGAAAATTACAAGTGTGCAGAATGCGAAAAACGGATGATGGTGAACTCAGCTGTCACGACCTTCAAGAAGCAAGCGTTGCTGGATATTTGAGCTCTCCACCTGGCGCTTCTTAATGTGCCCGAGAAGTCTTGCCGACTCACAGTGGGAAACCTTCCAAGATGAAGCCATTGAAGGCACATTTTATTAGCTTTAGCTTTATGAGTCATCCAAGTCCTCCAAAAGGTTAATTTATTCTAAGTCCAAGCTTTTGGTAACTTTGCTACCTAGAACAGAAGTCCTCAAGTCTTAAAGATTGGCTCCTCAAGACTCCAGACCAATTTGTACAGTTGCAGAACGGCTCCCACAACTCTGCTTCGAGGTCCTTGCAATATTTCAAGCTCTGGTTGGTCGACTGGAACACTCCGCGGCAGCATCCTCTCTCGGAAGACGTTTTACACCTTCCAGACTCAAGAGATCCACAGGTGCAAAAAGGAGAAGCAAGCTCCAACTTGTCTTCTGCTGAAGTTCTTAAAGGCAGACAACACCTCTGTCCCAGGGCATGGGAATGGGATTTTGAGTTTGAAATATCGTCCAACAAAAATATTGTTGCAAAAATATCAACAACCGAAATAACAACCAGGGAAGTATATATAAGTGTACAATAAGCAACTCCACAACTGTTTGCCCTCACAACATATATGTATCTTCAGGGTACGTAGACGTAGACTTAAGAACAATACATCTATACTTAGCGATATCTACATATCTCCACAATATATTGGTTGTCAATAGTTTTTCTATTTTTGCATTTGTCATTTGTCTAGCATGATATTTCTGTAGTGAATATTTTGACATACAATCTGTTCCAGGACCGTGGGCACCTTACAGCACGAGGAGCGAATATTCAAAGGGGCAAGCAGGCTTTACAGGTAGGACTTAGACCTCCCTTAGGGCTGTGAGTCACTGACGATTACATGGTTCTGGACTCCAAAGTAGCACAAGGCCTTAAATTAGTGGTGGGGACATTAATTAACTTTTATAATGCCAAAAGTAAGATGCAGGGATCTTCCCGTCTCTCGGAGTTAAGTGGTCTCCTTGAATTAGCACTGGGTGATGGCTTTCCTCAGGAGAATTGTATTAATTGCCATGTATGCCAAAACTCCAGACGATATCGAAACGACCTGCCCACATGCATGTCACAGAGGAACCGCACATGGAACACTCCCCAGAGGGCAATGAATTGAATGCTATTTTAAACACTCACTGTTTACTATTCACTCGAGATAAGTTACCTAATACTGGTAGTCGTGATTTTCCCCCATCCTATAAAGGCTACAACTATTGATTTAATTTTTGTCTTGTCGTTCCGGGTCCGGCTCATATCTTTTTTTAATATTCAACAGAGCCCTTTTAGTGACCACAACCCCCTGATTCTAGTGCTTGATGTACAGGACACCTATATTGCGCCACGTAGAATGAATACGGGCACACTATCTGTTACTGGCCAGGTAAGGTGCGTACGGAGGTCGCAGGTGGATACTATTGTTTTTAATCAGTCTCTTTTTAAATTGCGGCAACATGAGATCTTAAAGTGTTTAGATCCGTCAGTCTCAGGGAAGGCAACTGTTAGCTCATTTATTATTATTGCGCAGTCAGTGGCAAGTTTGCTAACAGCCCCGGCAGTTACCACCTGCTTTGATCACCTGAGATGGTTCGATAGCGAATGCTCCTGGGCTCTCCGGCAACTTAACATGGCCTTAAATCAGACACCACGTGTTAGATCTTGGGTGGCCAGTTGTCGGAGTAATTACAAGAGGGCCCTTAAGGAACGGAGGCACCTGCTACAAAAACAAGCATGGGGCGAGTTAACAGAAGTAAGTGAACTAAGAGATAGTACCCTTTTCTGGAGGGTTATCAATAGCCCTTGCTTCACGGACCGGGATAAACTGAATCTACATCATCATATTACCGCGACCAATGGAAGACCCACTTCCAGTATGTTTATAATTAATGGCCAAGGAGAGGGATCTATTAATGAATTTCAACCTTTTCCCAGTGAGGCTTGGCATTGAGAGATTGTCACGGAATAAGGCCCCTGAACCCGGTGGGATTACCCCGAACTTTTTTCCGGAACAATATTGATGTAAGGGCTCCGGTCCTGACCAGGGTACTAAATGCAGAAGTAGCATCAGCGATGCCACCCTCATGGTCGACCACCACCATTGTCCCGATCTTCAAGAAGGGAGACAGGGATGTGCCACCTTGTTATCGCCCCATTTCCCTTATTGACTCCACGGTTAAGGTTTTGTGGCGGGTTTTATTAAATAGGCTCTCAGAGGTGCAATATGGCTTTCGCATAGGCAAATCCACAACAGATCAGGACTGGAATTTCTATCTTTTAATTTCTGATCGCCAAATCTGGTTCCCCTTTCCTGGGTTTTATGGACCTTACTGCAGCATTTGATCGGGTGACCCGTAATAAATTGTGGAGGTTGCTCAATGATTTAGGAGTCGAGCTGGCGATTATAAATGTCTTAATGACTCTTTATGCCCATACCACTGCTGCTGTTAGATACACCCAGGAATGGGGCCTCACTGATTAATTTAACTGCTCTAGAGGGGTGCGCCAAGGGTGTATTCTTGCCTCTTTTTTATTTACATTATGTATTAAAGGATTCAAATCTGCCTTGATTTCTTTACAGGCTGATACTCCCAGAATAGGAAGGAGAGCAGTGCCTGTCCTGATATACGCGGATGATGCTGTGTAGTGCGTACCCCTATGGCATTGCAGGCCCTGATAGATGGGTTTGTTTTGTTTATAAATGGTTTGGACCTGTCACCTAACTTTACATACCTGGGTATCTTATTTGATGGCAAACAAAATTGGAAACCCTTGCAGGAGGGGAAGCTATCAGATATGAAAAAATCAATGGAAGCTATCGCAAACTATGCCCACAGAATAGGCTCATGGTTTCAAGGGATAATTAAAAATTATATAAGTCTTTTCTGAATTTCTAGGGTTTTGTACGGCAGCGAGGTCTGGGGGTACATGGTGGTTGATAAATATTTAAGATGGATTCTGAAAGTCTCCCAGGGTACCCCTGAGTATTCTGTACACGAAGAATTAGATATCAAGTACATAACTGACCTGGTTGATGTCAAGCCTCAGTTGTGTTGGGTGAATGTCAGGTAGAGTGAGGAGACATCTTTTAATCGAGCAGTAATTTTGGACTGTCTCGCACTCAACCAAGCTTTCAAAATCCCATGGTTAAGGTATGTAAAGGAGACGCTTATAGACCTGGGAAGAGCAGATATATTTTTGAGATGCGACACAGTGATGTGACAGGACAAGAAACTGGTCAAATAATTGTTTTTTTAAAAAGCCATGGCCTTCCGTGAGAGTAAGGAGCTTAGTATACCTATGGTAAGAGGGGATGTATGACGTTACAACGCATACTATTACAACGCATGCCTTTACAATGCATTTTTTACAACGCAAATACCTTTACAACGCGTGTTGTTACAACGAATACTGTTACAACGCGATATAGTGTTATTAGTTGTAAAGTGCTATTACAACTAATTCAAATATAACGCATACCTTTACAACGCATAAATATAGTGGTTTTTTATTTTTTTTATTTTGTAAAATAAAACCTGGCACGGGATGCAGGGAAATTAGGGGTTTTTGGGTGGGGAAGTGTTTTAAAATGTAGAGAAAAACGGAACGTTAATGTAATGAAATGCAAAGCATTTATTACAATTAATACTCGAGTATTAAAATTAATACTCGAGTATTTAAAAAAATACTCCCTTATTTTCAATTTAGAAAAATTTACACACGCAACGATTTATTAAATATAATATACTTACAAAATATTACTATTTCACTAAATAAGTATTCGTAAAAAAAAAAAATATGACATACACATAGTCGCCATTTTAAACATTGTAGTTCCCGAATTGTCCTACAACACTTTCCATGAAATTAATACCACAACACTATTTGCAAAATGGATGCCAAAACGCATCAAAAAATTGAAAACAACACATCTTAACATGCTTTTTTAAATTATACGTTTCCACAGTAAATAAAAGATTTTTAAAAAATATAACCAACGCTGTATTTCTTAAAATTAACTATGACACTTGCTAAAACGTATAAATACAACCAACACACCATTTTAAAATCAGTTGATTATCAACTCCCAGAGTGACCAGACGCCAAAAGCTGAACATCTGACCTCTTCACCGAGATAAGACCCGACTCCATTTAAGAAGGATTATTTGCCGAAATACAAGTAAGTTTCTAAAACGAATAACAGAAATGTTTACTTGAAACATTTAAAACGCTGCACCTAATAAGTTTGAGTTTGCATTTTTAAATAAAAAAAAAAGCACCAACCTATTACTATAGTTATGGAAACATATATCATTTAAAAAAAACACAAAATATTTTAACTTTACTACGATATAAAGTAAATTGTTTATTTAAGAAAAGGATTGTCAATTAATTTATAATATATATTATTTTTCAAACATCACAAAAAGATTTATTTTTTTCTAAAAGACAACTTCTATAAACTGTGACGAAAACGACTACTTCAACAAATAGCGTTTTGCAAAATGAGCCACACTACTCATCAAGAATAAATAGAAGGTATTTTCCTACATTTTTGTAAACACTATTCTAAATTAGTAACACGAAAAAACATTTTCTAATCCACACATATTTAATCTGTTTTTCACACAGAAATTCAATAACGAAAAAAAAAAAAAAAAAATCATCTTTGAAAATTCAAACGTCGATTTAGAGAGAAGGTAAATATTTTAAACATTAAATAACTGGTTTTTTTTGCTGTCTTCATGAATGCAAAAAGGATTGTGAAAGTGTAAAAAAGTGTAGAGGTTAAAATAATTCTGGTAACGTCATAAAGGTGCAGCAGCAGAGAAAATCTGGGATGTTGTAGAGCTATCAATTAAGATTTTAACTCCAGAAAGGTGCAACATTACGGAAAGTGTTGGATGGTGTACAGTTAACAATTACTATTCTAACTCCAGAAAGGTGCAGCAGTAGTGAATGTGTGGGAAACTGTAGGGGTAATAATTACTATTCTAACTTCAGGAAGACGCAGCAGTAGGGAAAGTGTGGGATGGTGTAGGGGAAACAATTACTATTCTAACTCCAGGTTGCTGCACCAGTAGAAAAAGTGTAGGATGGTATACAGGTATCAATGACTATTCTAACTCCATATATGTGCAGCAGCAGGGAAAGTGTTGGATGGTGTAGAGTGAACCAATTACTATTCTACCTCTGGTAAGGTGCAGCAGTAGGGAAAGTGTGGGATGGTGTACGGGTAAAAATTACTATTCTAACTCCAGGAAGGTGCAACAGTAGGGAAAGTGTGGGATGGTGTAGGGGTAAAAATTACTATTCTAACTCCAGGAAGATGCAGCAGTAGGGAAAGTGTGTGATAGTGTAGGGGTAAAAATTACTATTCTAACTCCAACTTGGTGCAGCAGTAGAAAAATTGTAGTATAGTATTTATATACAATAAAGTAAACTATCACTTATCCACAGAAATGTTAACATTTTTTTTACTGTATCACAAACATTACAATAAAAAATAGCATTTCCATTACTTTCTCTTTTTTCAAGATACTCACATAAATATTCTCAACACCAAATCCAAAGTTGAATCCCACAAGACCAGACAACAAAAAATACCAGCAAAATTAGAGAAACCAGACTGAAACCAGACCAAGAAGAAAACACCTAAATCAAAAGGTAATTGAAATTAACACTCCAAAGTAGGAAAGCATTCAATTGGCAAAACTTTTAAAAACATATTCAAGAAAGCTGCAACAATACAGAAAGTGTGGCATCTTGTCGAGATAACAATAACTCTTGTAACTCCAGGTTGCTGCAGCAGTAGAAAATGTTTAGGATGGTATACAGGTATCAATTACTATTCAAACTCCATATATGTGCATCAGCAGGGAAAATGTTGGATGGTGTAGAGTGAACCAATTACTATTCTACCTCCAGTAAGGTGCAGCAGTAGGGAATGTGTGGCATAGTATATGGGTAACAATTACTATTCTAACTCCAGAAAGATGCAGCAGTAGGGAAAGTGTGGGATGGTGTAGAGGTAAAAATTACTTTTCTAACTCCAAGTTGGTGCAGCAGTAGCAAAAGTGTAGTATAGTAACAAGATAAAATAAAGTAAAATATCAATTATGCACATAAATCATTTACATTTTTTACTGTATCACAAACAATGCAATAAAAAATAGCATTTGCATCACTTTCTCATTTTTTCAGATACTCACATAAATCTTCTCAAAACCAAAGCAGAAGTTCAATCCCACAAGACCAGACAACAAAAAAGACGAGCAAAATTCAAGAAACCAGACTGAAACCAGACCAAGAAGAAAACACCTAAATCAAAAGGTAATTGAAATCAACTCTCCAAAGTAGTAAAGCATTAAATTGGCAAAACTTTTAAAAACATATTCAAGAAAGCTGCAACAATACAGAAAGTGTGGCATCTTGTTGAGATAACAATAACTCTTCTAACTCCAGATTGCTGCAGCAGTAGAAAATGTGTAGGATGGTATACAGGTATCAATTACTATTCCAACTCCAGATATGTGCAGCAGCAGGGAAAGTGTTGGATGGTGTACAGGGAACCAATGACTATTCTACCTCCAGTAAGGTGCAGCAGTAGGGAATGTGTGGGATAGTGTAGGGGTAACAATTACTATTCTAACTCCAGAAAGGTGCAGCAGTAGGGTAAGTGTGGGATACTGTAGGGGTAACAATTACTATTCTAACTCCAGAAAGGTGCAACAGTAGGGAAAGTGTAGGATGGTGTAGGGGTAAAAATTACTATTCTAACTCCAGGAAGGTGCAACAGTAGGGAAAGTGTGGGATGGTGTAGGGGTAACAATTACTATTCTAACTCAAAGTTGGTGCAGCAGTAGCAAAAGTGTAGTATAGTAATAAGTTAAAATAATATAAAATGTCACTTATGCACATAAAATGTATACATTTTTTATTGTATCACATACATTGCAATAAAAAATAGCATTTCCATTACTTTCTCATTTCTGATTTTTTCAGATACTCACATAAATCTTCTCAACACCAAAGCACACGTTGAATCCCACAAGACCAGACAACAAAAAAGACCAGCAAAAATCGAGAAACCAGACTAAAACCAAACCAAGAAGAAAACACCTAAATCAAAAGGTAATTGAAATGAACACTCCAAAGTAGTAAACCATCCAGTAAGATGCACCAGTAGGGAATGTGTGGGATAGTTTAGGGTTAACAATTACTATTCTAACTCCAGGAAGGTGCAGCAGTAGGGAAAGTGTGAGATGGTGTAGAGGGAACCAATTACTATTCTAACTCCAGGAAGGTGCAGCAGTAGTGAATGTGTGGGATACTGTTGGGGTAACAATTTCAATTCTAACTCCAGGAAAGTGTAGCAGTGGGGAAAGTGTGGGATGGTGTAGGGGTAACAATTACTATTCTAACTCCAGGAAGGTAAAGCAATAGGGAAAGTGTTGGATAGTGTAGTGGCTGAATTTACTATTGTAGCTCCAAGGAGGTGGAACATTAGGGAAAGTGGAGGATAGTGTAAAAGCAGAATTTACTGTTCTAACTCCCAGAAAGTACAGCATTATGGATAATGTAGGATGTTGTTCTTTGTTATTTTTCTTTTTATTCCACATAGTAAAATCAAACATATTTTCTTCACAGATAATGTCTACTCAGGAAACAGCTTCCTACATAAAATCCAGAAAAGGAAACAGATTACTAAAGCATGCTGGATACATATATTGTAAAGAAAGGATAAGTTTCCCAAGAAATCATTGGAGGTGTGTGCAATACTACTCATCCCATTGCAGTGGAAGAGCGGTTACCCTTGATGATATCATTATTAAGACAACAGATCATAACCACTCTGCCTCTGCAGTGGAGATTGATGTAAGGGAACCCTTAAATGAGATGAAAGAACTTGCAAGCACCTCCAATGATTCTACTGGATCCATTTTAAGAGAGGTTGCACAACATCTCCCCAGTCATGTTGCTAGTAATATGTCCATAATTCCTAATTTGAGGCGAATTATACAAAGACAAAAGCAGGCAAGTAACACACAAACCACAACACCTCATACCTTTTCTGACATTATTATTCCACATGAACTTACTATTTCTTTTGCTGATGAACCTTTCCTTCTCCTTGACAACAAAAAACCCTCAAAAACGTATTTTAATTTTTAGTACACCCCGCAACCTTGTTAAGTTAGAAAATAGTGAAATTTGGATGATGGATGGTACGTTTAAAAGTACACCCCATCCTTTCACTCAAATTTACACTATACACGCTAAAATTAACCATAATGTGATCCCCTTAGTATATAGTTTGCTTCCTGATAAGACTACTGCAACCTACACTGAACTTTTATCAGTTATTAAAAATAAAACATCCAAAAGTCCTAGGAAAATAATTGTCGATTTTGAATTGAGCATGATCAATGTGATCAGTAAAACGTACACAGATACACAAATTCAGGGCTGTTTTTCCCATTTTTCCCAGGCATTCTGGCGCAAAGAGCTCGGCGGCACCTCCTAGGTGGGGGGGTGCGGCGGAGCACTTTGCCAGGGCCGGTTTTCGTTCCCAGTCCGGCCCTGACTACAGTCTTAGGGCAGTGCCTTAATGCCATTTTCCGCCTGTGGTGCTATAGAAGCACTACCTATGGTACCCATGGTCCTCTTGGCCCTGACCCACACGGAATGTTGGAAGAAGCCTGACTACATTCCATCCCGTGCACCCTAACGAGAGCAACAAAGTGGCCTTCTTTCGGCCATTCCACAAACTAGCAGCATTTATCACTTCAAGGTACATCGGAAATTAATCCTTCCATTTCCTCCAAGAGACAGGAGGATCACCCCTATTCTGAAGCAATTGATCAAGGAATGCTATGTGTTGCCTCATGATGCTACTTTAACCATCGATTATATAAGCAATACAAGAGTTACCCAATATGCCCAATAGGAACCTTGGTATATACAACTATTTAGAACAATGGTTCACTCGGGACTTATTTTAAAATTCATCATTATTTTCAAGGCATCACGTGATGCACAAGGCAAACTTAATCTATGACCATAAATGATCATCTTAATCATCAACATTTTTAAATAAATCCCAATATATATATTTTTTTTAATCATTACATCGTACATATAAAATGACATACAGGTGCTTGGTGTGTACCCCCATCGCTCAAGACAAATAATAATGATAGTGACTAAAAGTGTGTGCATAAAATCAACCAAGAAGACAATATTTGGAGCTGCGTATTACATTAAATCTGTTTTCGCAGCACTTCATTCATTTAATGTAAAATGGCCTCATTCTATTTATTGCATGCTGACAACGTTTCAACCTTGTTTACAATTATAAGGTCATCTTCAGGATTGATATAATTATGGGACACATAACAGGGCAAAGAATTCACACCAACACTAAGTTTAAAGTGGTGCAAAAGTACCACACATGAATGTTGGCATATAGGCTACCCACACATTCACTCAATGACTAAGCCAAGCTTAATTATCCGGTAATTCATATCCAGGGTCAAGATAAGTGATATACTTACTATGGTTTTCATCAAAGATTGGATGAGTCATAATTATCTCAAACTAAATTCTGATAAAACAGAGATCATTATCACCAACAACAGAATAGAACAGTGGACTACTGCACACTGGCCAGCTGCTCTAGGTACTCCACCTATCCCTAAAAATGTAGTCTAAAGTCTGGGTATCAAAACAGATGCTAATCTATCCATGCAGGAACAGATCAACCTAGTAACGTCCTCGTGTGTTTACCACTTGAGGACCTTTAAGAAAATTAGGAAATTCTTCACCAGGGAGGCAAGCATGGCTATCATGCTGGCCTTGATTATGTCACGGCTGGACTATGCCAACGCCATTTATTTAGGACTCCCTGCTAATAAAACCCATAGGTAACAGGTGATCCAAAACCAAGCAGCCAGGTTAGCTTTTCAACAACCGAGACACTGTCACACTAAGCCATTAATGAAGAAGTTACACTGGCTTCCTGTGGCTCAGGGGTCCAAGTTTAAAACTGGTTGCATGGTTTTTGATGCACTTCACGAAACAGGCCCCAAATTTATATCTACAAAGATATCTCAAGATACTTACCCATACGGAGTCTCAGATCAGCCACTATGAATATGCTGACCATTCCTAGATTCAAGCGAAAGAGAATGGGGGGTTCTCGCTTCTCGGTGCTTGGCCCTACATTTTGGAATCCCTTGCCAATAGAAATCAGACTAACACCTGAGTACTCCAGTTTCAGGAAAAAACTGAAAACGTGGCTGATCACCCTAGCCTACTGATAGAGCCCCTTAGGATAGCTCCCCCACTCCTCACAGCGCTAAGAGACCATTGGTATACAAGCGCTTTATAAATCTCCTAAACATAAACATAATAATGTGTAAGCTCAGCGTTCGATAAGCCAATAGCATCTGAGGTCTTCAGTATGCATATCAAAACCTACACATAAAATATGCGAGAGGCTGGTAGCCGCTCTGGAAACCAATAAATGTTACTGGAATTTCAGATTCTATCATAGGAAAAAGGTACTCATGCTATCAGTGAGATATTGAGAAGGTGATACCATACACTAGAGAGATCTGTAATATGCAAAAAAGTAAATTAAATATTTGACATATTTTTTTATCCAAGTTAACCTTGATTAAAGAGTTTCTTTGCAGTTTTAATAGTTTGATTCTGAGCACACACATGTCTTTGATAGACAGTTTTATGAGTCTCGTAATTATTTCTCTATTTCCTTTCAAATGGTTTTGGAGCTCTCTTTCTATTGCAACTCTGTGTTAAACCATCTACAGCGTTGTGGTTAGGCTTCAGAGGGTGAACTGGGACAGGTATAATCTCACAGAATCTGAAATAATTTAGTCTTCTAGCTTTGCCACTGGAACCTCTGAAGAAACCGTTCAATCCTTACTATCACGGGCGGTGTTCAAACTCTCTCAAACTCTCAGCTGAGGGACTTCCACTTACTGCAATTAACCAATCACATTTGTAAAGCGCACTCTGTCACCCCTAGGGGTATCTGGGCGCTGTGTCTCCGTCGAAGAGCCAGGTCTTGAGTCTCTTTCTGAAGTCTGCCAGCGAGGCCGCTGTACGGAGCTGGAGGGGAGGCTGTTCCAGGTCTTGGCTGCGATGTAGGAGAATCCTCAAGGGACACACTCAAGCCCAACAGACTGAGAATCTTTCTTTAGGAAATTAAAAACTCAGGGGAATAAAGTACTGATCATAGCAGAGGATAGGAACAGGTAGATAATAATTACACAATCTTTATTCCGAAAATTCAAATCAAGCACGTAATCAGCCACATGATAAGAAGAGGAAACAGTCCGAACTAAATTAAGTGTTCCTATATTCTCTAATGAATTTACAGTAAACAGATCTGCATCAGCACAGAGCAGAGGAGAACCAGCCCTTACTGCTCCAGCGTCCGTCTCTGCAATCTTTATTGCGTGTTCTTTGCAGGCATGAATTTTGTGCACCATTAGCAAATGTAGCAACTATGGCACACAGCAAGAGACACACATGCATCATAGAAATATAACTAATCATATAATCATTTAGGATAGGCGGAGCGACAACGCCCTCCCAGCACGGGATGCCGGCAGCGGAGATCAAGGCAATGGGCAGATGGCACTTCAATACATCCAAACAAACAATTATGTGTGTTGTCTTAGCAGGAGACAAGATCAGCACAGTCTGGGTGTTCGGGCACTCATTTATCAACCGGGCACAGGCTTGGTGGTACCAGAGAGGGAGCACCCGGACAGGACGGCCACAAAGAACCATCATAAAGTGGAAAGGAAGCTCCGAGTTGAATTAGACAGGATAGTGCAGATTTAATTAAAGTACGGTATCATGAATACACGCAGAAAAAGAAACACCGGGAGTTGAAGCCGGGGCTATCATGAGCAATTATTTCAGTAACACCTTAGGCCTCCCGTGCCCAGAATATTTGGATGTGCTGTACTCTGAATTGACGCGAAAATGGTTCATAAAATTCCGGTTGGGTATCCTCCAGACCAGGGATTTTCTTATATGTATACATATACCTGACAGTTGATACGACCACTGTGATTGTAGCGTCGGTGAGCTGGAAAATCCAACCCATTTTATCCTGTTTTGCACAAAATATGAAGCTCCCCTTTTTTAAATACTATGGGGTTAGATGTGTTAAACCAGCAATGGCATTATGTATTAAATCAGACGATATTACGTGGTCACCTCTGCAATGTCATATTTATGGGTTACGTGGCCTTGCCTGAGAGAGATCACTTCTCTTCTAGGTATATGTTTGAGTAGATAGGCTCCGCGAAGCTGATTGTCTCTCATAATGGAACATGCTGCTATCTTTTGCATAAGTTGCACAATTCTGTACCATTTTTATGCGCTGCACTTCTTCT
The DNA here is from genome assembly GCF_964204655.1 of Triturus cristatus. NCBI lineage: Eukaryota > Metazoa > Chordata > Amphibia > Caudata > Salamandridae > Triturus > Triturus cristatus. Next base: position 1,219,441,857 of record NC_140592.1, read on the forward strand.
CTCCTAGTGGTTGTCAGATTGTTTACACCTGGAGAGAAACTTTCTACCAAATGTTCTTATGTTTTTGTCAATTGACAGTGACATATAAGTTTTTCTCTCATTTATGATGTTGCCTCGGATGGTAATGTGCACTTTTCCTTTCACTGCACTTGCACTTTATTGTACTTGAAGAATTTATACGTGTTTTTTAGGTTGTATGCCTTTGATGGAAATGCATATTTTAGCATCTCATTGTATTTGCATTTTAATATTTCCGATGAATGTGTTAATAGATTGCTGTGCACATGCTTTTGAGTTTTTTTGTATATTGCATGTTCTTAAAATATTGTAAGGCTGTTAGCTGAAACAATAAATAAATGAATGGTACAAAAGGGAACGGTATCTCAGGAACTGAATGGGGACAGCTAGCAGTATCACTACAAAATACAAGCAGTGGCCACCCGCAACCCTAACATCTGATGACACACCATGTCAGATGCAACCTCACCCAAATGGGCAGGAGGGACCTCCAGCAAGGCATCATGGTGGGGCTAAAGGAAACGGCAAGGCATTTTGGCACCACCACCATCATGTGGCACAAATGGGGAAGGTGCCCTATCAAATGTGGCAGTGGAGAGATCAAGGAGGAAGGTCAACATTGCAGTGAGAAAATTCTGTGGAGCGAATGGGCTTGAAAGCATCAGGCACGGGCTGATCAACCTGAGGGGCCTGGAATACTATGGCAAAGGCAACAAAGTGTTGTGGGCTAATCTATGGGTAGCCATGGTGGAGGCTGGCTGCTCCTGAGAACTAACGAACGAGCACTTGGGGGGAGCCACCCGGGAACTTGAGTCATACAAGTAGCGTGGCGGTAAGACAAGGAGCAAGTGCTGCTAGGGCGGGGTGGCTGATGAAGGCTACTTACCTGCGGATGCCTTACGGGAGGGTAAGTCAGCTGACAGGGGGAGTACATGGAGCATGGGACTTGCAGCCCAGACCTGTCGGATGGCAGGACACAAATTGACATACAAGGTAGCGAGTTGTGCTTAACAGCAGTTGAGAGGTTACCCCCCCTCACAGGCAAAGGTAACCCAGCACAAAAAACTCTTTTTACCTCCCAAGTTGATTTATGGCTTATCAATGATTTTGAGAGAAATTATATATGATATGATTTACAATTAACCAGCGATTGATTTATGATAGGGCGTGATTTATAACTGCCCATGTCAAATGATTTATGGCCCCATGTCAAAGGGGCATGTGCTAATTATACATTGCCTACATTGCCAAAGCCTACAATGCCAAGCATGACCCACGCCTCATGTATTTGTAATGTAAGTAACTATGGTGTGGATGGTTGCTGCAGTGGGCCAAGTGTGGGAGTTGTCACTTCTACCATGTGATATCAGCTCATCATCGGATAACATTGTGAGAGGAGCTGATAACGTGCGACACACGGTGGCATTGTGTGAGTTGGCAAGTCTGGAAAGCCTGACATCAGTGGAAGCTGATTCTAGGTCGGGCCCCTGTCCTGTTGACTGTACCCCTAGTGGTAAAGCAGCGTCTCCTGGACTATCCAGGCAGTAATTGTAATTGTAATTGTAATCAGTCTTATATAGCGCATGGTTACCCTCGGGCATCCCAGCGCTTGATCAGACACACCCAGGCCAAGACCTAATCACATACATCACCGGGGAAATAAGTGGGACTTCAACAGCTTCCGGAAGCGAAGAGTACCAATTTCTGAACGCAACTCCAGCGGGAGCGCGTTCCAAAGGGTGGCTGTGTGGACCGCAAATTTTCTGCCGCCCATACGGGCCTTATACACCCTAGGAACCTGGAGAAGAAATTTCTGGTCGGAGCGCAAGGCTCTGGAGGCTTTATAGGGCACCACCAACTTTCTTAAAATAAGGGGGCCTTTACCCTGCAGAATTTTATGTGCTATGCAGAGAGACTTAAACTTGACCCTCTCTCGCACAGGGAGCCACTGCAAAGTCTTCAAGGCTGGTCTAGCCGACTGTCTCCTAGGCACGTTGGTCAATAACCTGGCTGCGGTGTTTTGTACTTGTTGGAGCTTCCTCAGCGTTGCTTCCGGGGCGCCAAGGAAGATCGCATTACAATAGTCAAGCCTTGACATAATCAACCCCTGAATGAGTAACTTCCTTGAGGTGTCAGGAAGGAGGGGCAGGACTTTGCGAGCAGAGCGAAGGAGCCCAAAGCAAATCCCTGCTGTTTTCTTCGCCTGGGTCTTAAAAGAGAGATCCTGCTCCAACCAGACTCCCAAGCTCTTGATCTCCTGCTTAGGGCAGGGGAGGTCCCCCAGGCAGCTAGGCCAGCTAGACATAGGGAGTGGGGGAGCCTTATGCCCTAGCAACATAATTTCGGTTTTTGAACCGTTCAGTTTCAGCGCTGATTCGCACATCCAGGTATACACCTGGGACATGCATTGATGCAGTACATCCGGAATCTTCACCAATTGGGAAAGAGCCACCACCAACTGAGTATCATCGGCGTAGCTGACGATTTTTATCCCAAATGGCGACACCACATCCTCCAGGGGGGCCATATACACATTAAACAATGTGGGACTCAAAGAGGAGCCCTGTGGCACCCCACACTGGAGGGGGATTGGTGAAGACCGCTCGCTGCCCTCCCAGACCTGATAAGTTCGGCCAGTAAGGAAAGAGCGAAGCCACTGCAGCGCAACGCCTCTCACCCCTGCGTTAGACAGCCGTTGGATCAACACTTGATGGTTGACAGTGTCGAATGCTGCACTGAGGTCCAGGAGGATCACTGCCACTGACCCTCCTGAATCCAGAATGCTTCTTGCTTCGTCCACAACTGCCAGTAGGGCGGTGTCGGTGCCATGACCCGGTCGGAAGCCGGTTTGGGTCTCTCGTAGCAGACCGTTGGACTCCAGAAAGCTAGACAGTTGATGATTAACCAGCCTTTCTGAGATCTTACCAAGTCCCGGCAGCAGAGAGATGGGCCTGAAGTTTGCCAAGTCCGAAGGATCCAGACTAGGTTTTTTCAGGAGAGCCTTTACAACAGCTCTTTTCCAGCCCGATGGTACCACACCCTGAGTAAGGGATGTAATAATGAGGTTCATGACCGGGGCCGCGATGACAGAAGCCACCTGTTTCAGGAACCTCATCGGGGCAGGGTCCCCTGGAGAGCCGCTCTTCATAGAACTAAGCTCCTTTATGACTTCCGACTCTGATATCGGGTCAAACGAATCCAGTAAAGCATGTACTCCTCTTCCTTGGCTCACTGAGTCAGTGCTCTGTGGAACCCGAGGTAACAGAGATAACATATTCTCTATTTTCAGATGGAAGTAGTCCGCGAGTTCCCTGCACTTCTCAGCGGGATTGTCATGGGTGACAGGTGGCTCAGGGACTTTGAGGAGCTCCTTAACCACTTTAAAGGTCTCCCTAGAAGAGTTGGACGCGTTCTTTATTTTTTCCTCAAAAAATTGGGCCTTAGCGCCGCGTAGGGCATTCTTATACATCCTAATAGCTGCGCTGTATTCCTCCCGACTGGCCACCCCCCAGTCCCTTCTCCAGGTCCTCTCCAGCTTCTTGCATCCTCTCCTCAGGGTTCGCAATTCTGGTGTATACCATGGGGCCGAATCCCGTTCTGATCCCACTCTTAGCCACTCTCTTTTTCGGCAAAATGGCATCTAAGGAGTTGGTCACCCACTGATCAAAAGCCATATCGGCCATTGCCGGGTCGGCGGCCAAGGGAGGGCATGAACTCTGAAGCTGCGCAATCCAGCTTTCAACTGAGAGTTTAGACCAGGCTCTTTCCATAGAATAGACTCTAGGGGACAGAACGGACCTTGGGTCACATTGCAGGGTCATAGGTATCAAGAAATGGTCTGACCATGGTAAGGGACAAGCGGGCAGAACCTCTAGGTGCGGAATATTTGCAAAGATAGGATCAAGGAGGTGACCCTTAATATGAGAGGCACCGAGATTGCTTAAGTCCAGGTTGTATGCTTTCAGGTCACAGCACAAATCTGCAGCTATTAAATCTGAAGGCTCATTAAAATGGAGATTTAAATCCCCCAACACCATGAAATTGGTGGTAGCGGAGGCCAGCAGCGTGACTGTTTCCATAAGGGAGCTAATAAAGCCCCCCAGGGCCCCTGGAGGTCGATATATCAGCACACCTGAAACTGTGACGGTAGGGGAGGTCCGTAAGGAGAACTGACAGCTTTCACAATCCCGTGTCTCACTGTTTTGAGCCCTGCATACGAACACGTCTCTGTATATGATGGCTATGCCTCCCCCACGGCCCAGGGGTCGATCCAGATTGTATATAAGAAAACCTGGGGGGAGGGCGCGAACCATGTCCGCACTTGAACTGGCCGTAATCCAGGTTTCTGTCAAAAACAGAATGTCCAGGTCATGGTCCTGTATCAAGAAGTTGATCTCTAACGCATGACAGGGCAGAGATCTGCAGTTTAACAGGGCCATTGACAGAGTGTTCTTGCCCCTGTCAGCTTGTGTCACCTTACAGCTCCTACATGCAGAGAAGGGTTTAGCTCCCTTGTGAATATACTTACATGCTACTCTTTTAGGGGCGCGCAGCAACATAATTTCCTCCCGAGAATATTTCAGTCGCTTTTCCGTAGTTGGAGCCAAGAATCCTGGCCCTAAGCCCGTCCTGGCGCGGACGGGCGCAGACGGGCTTGCCTCTGGCGCGCCTTCGGCACGCCAGCGGCGCGCCCGCTACGCGCGCCCGCTGCGCGCGCGCGCTGCGCGCTTGCATTCGCCTGGTTAAAATAGTCCCAGCCACTCAAGCCCAAGCCAAGATGGCGCCTGTTGATTGGCCCGATCGGAGGAGGAGGAGTCTCGCAAAAAGCGAGTGAATAATCTGTTTTAAGGTGCGGGTAAGTGGACTGTGCAAGCTTTAAAACAAGTATTTAACACAATGTTCTCCTGACACAACAAATTAAAAAGTTCAATTAGCAGCAGGTTGAGGTTAAAAAAGCACAATGCTTCGGCTTCCAACCCTCGTGATCGTCCCCATTCAATGAGAGCGTACTGCAGCGATGTGCGGGTGTTTTGGCTGAATGTCTCTAGTCGTAGTCGTGGCAGTCTCCCACGTATGTGCTCCTTACTTTTTCTTCACGGTGGGAGGCATACATGGGTGTTGGCTGACTGGGAGTTAGGTGCACAGAGCGTAATGGGTGAGTGCGGCATACCTTTTTTTTAGGTGCTACATGGCTGATTTGGACAGCGTGTGCATGCAGTGAGAATTGTATATACCATTTGTTTGGTGAGTTACATGGTTGTTGAGTGATTGCGAGACCGTGTACAGAGAGTGAGATTGGCGAGTGCAGTGCACCCTTTGTGTAGTGTGTTACATGGGTGTTAGTGCAATGGCCCTTCAGAGAAAGATTACAAAGTTTTTGCATCCTGTTTGCATTACTTTTATATCACAGACCTGATGCATAATTCTTTTCAAGATTTAAAAGCCAACGCAAATTGTTATTTGCGTTGGTTTGTGAGAAAAAGAAATGTAAGAATGCTTGTAAGAAATGCGCTGCTTTGCGTGACTCTGCGTCAAGAGGGCCTGCCATGGGGATTACATGGGCGTTCCCATGCAACCACTCATGTTTTTTTACGCAAAACCCTCCTCTACTAATAATAGTAGTACATGGTTTTGCTCCAAAAATCACTTCCACTTGAAAGCAGGCATTAAAAAGGAGAAATGATTCTAATTATTTTAACGTTTCCCACTTTGCATGTGTGCGGCACTGTACAGCACACATACGCAGTAGGAAAAGTTTTAAAGTTAGTCTAAGCGCAGTATTTTGTACTGTAAGGATATCCTTCCAGCAAAAGATGTATGCTAGACTCACAAAAACATCTTTGCACCAGTGGCAGCTCTTCCGCAATGGCGGAGGGGCGTTGCCCCACAGCCTGGCTCGGAGCAAGCAAATATAAAATAAATGAATTTCTTGCATCATTTTATTTTACATTTGCTGGCTCTTAGCAAGCAGTGTTGGGAGGGGCGGGGCGAGGCATGGGGGGGGGGGAGGAGGAGTGCTAGTACACTCCACTCCCTAAGGGCTCACGTGTGTTTCGCCCGCCGTCTCTGGCCGACCAGACAGGCAGTCTATCCCACCGACTGCTGGGACCAGGCAAGAAGAGGAGAGGCGGCGTGATGAGACACGATGCTGGAGGTGGCTGGAGGCAAAAGATACGTTAAAAAAAAAATATTGTGGTTCTACCCCCTGCGCGCGAGGCCTTCCGCGTGACCACTCCCACCCCACTACCCTTTATTTATGGTGGCCGCTACTGCTTTGCACCTAAGTACAAAGTTATGTGCGTGGCGCTCGACAGCCTGATTATGCGCTAGCGCTAGGGCGAGGGGAGGAGAATTCCATATCTCTGTAGATATGGCGCTTTTCTGCTCTCTCCCTGTCATGCAGCGCAGCAACTTTTGGTGCTGCGCTGTGTTGTGTGAGAGGCATGATAATCTCGGCCCATTGTATGGTGCGTTAGATGGGTGTAATAGCTAGGCTTTCTTCAGGACCAGTGACAAAACAAGTGCACTGGGATCTCCGGGATCCCAGGCCGGGACTGAAATAGGTGCCAGATGCGGGTGTTTACCTTGATGATGGTTTGACTACAGGTACCGCCCCCGCCAGGATCCATGAGGTTTTGCACACTTGCGATCAACAAAAAGCCGCTAATAGCAGAACCGTAAGTTTGCGGTTCACTTTGCACTGACTAAGTGCACCTTAGTGAGTTCACTTGTTTTGTCACTGGTCCTGAAGAAAGCCTAGCTATTAAGCATTAGAGGCTGAAACATGTAAACGAAACTACGACCGAACCACAGATGTTTATGATTAATTGAGTCACAGACAACATCCTTTCTCTTTGTTTTTAAAACTTTGTCCTACGACCCCACCAATAAAATCCTAGGTGTCAGGGGCAATCTTAAGTCTAACCACTTTTCACTTTCCTGCACTGTCCTCACAAAAACACCTGCTCTGCTGTAACTCAAGTGTCGAAGCACACCTGGGAGGCACTTGGCCACTCAGGTGGGAACCCAATGATGAAGCATGCCACCAACTAGGTTAGTGGATGAGGGTTCTTTTTAATAAAGGAATTTCTTTCCTTTTTCTCCCAGTCCAAGTAGTAATTCGAATCCGGAATTGCTCCTTCTTTGTTGATTTTGTTAATCTTTAAGGGGACTAGGAGTAGTTCCGTTACACCCTTTCTCTCCTTGTGATATTTGCTCTGCCCAATTAACTCCTAGTCCCGATGCCCTTCTATATTCATCAAGTATTCCTGCAATTTCTGGGATTCCCGTGCAGATGTCACGTATATAAAAGAGGACATCCGACGCATAAAGTGAGACTATGTGCTCTTCATCATTCAATGGGTTATCCCGCTCCTCACCACTCTGGCAAAGCCGTTGAGTCAAGGGCTCCATTGCCAGAGCAAATAGCAGTGGTGAGAGGGGACAGACCTGACGGGTAACACTGCTCACTAAATTGGGGGCGAGACGAGCCAACCTATTTTCACCCGGGCAGTGGGTGCTGTGTAGAAAAGAGCCTGATCAGCTCCTGCAATCGTCGGGTTATTCCCACTTTATTCAGTGTGGGAAAAAGGTAGCCTCAGTCAACGGTGTCAAATGCTTTTCTAAGTCTAACACCAGACAGGCTGCATACGGCCATCGTACTGAGGCCTGCTACATCGCTCAGTGAAGTCTCCAGACATTCAGAGTGGTTGATCTATCGGGGATAAAGCCATTCTGGTCAGGGTGGACCAGACAGGGCATATGTTTCAACAATCAGATGGCTAGTTCTTTACTAAGGATCCTGTAGTCTGCTCCCAATATTGAGAGTGGACGGTAAGAGGTGAGTTCTAACGGGTCTGTGTCCAGTTTGGCCAAAGAGACTAGTTGGGATTCTCACATGGACTGCGGGAGGCGACCTACGTCCAGGGCAGTCTGGTATACCTCTAGCAATCTTGGGTATAGTAGCGACTCGTAGGTCATATAAAACTCAATGGGTAAACCGTCAGACCTGGGGTCTTTTTCGTAGCTGTGCTCCTGTTGGCGCCACGTATCTCCTGTAGCATGAGAGAGGCGTTCAAGGTATTTAAATACTGTTTGCGTTAGAATAAAAATTGACATCCTACATACAGCCTTTCCTTTCACACTCCCTGTACCACAGAATGATTGTCACATAGTTCACTTTGCAAAATCCTCTCACATTTCAGAGAAAGAAAAGTAAAACATCAGTCCCCATGTTAAAAGAATAAGAAGCGATTCGTCAGGAGAGAGAGTCTGACATTTGACCTCTGCCTTTGAACGCATAACATGTGACAAGATAAAAACAAAATGTAAAGTCCTGTTTGTTGCTCATTCACCTCTTTAACTCCGCATGGTTATTTTTGAGGTGCTGTAGCGCCTTGCGCACCCCTACTTCCGGTGCCCAATCTACTCTCCCCTCTAAGATGAAGGCCAAAGCTAAGTGCAATCCATATTTCTTCCTCCAGTTCTTTCCATCCCTCTTCTACCTGCTAGAAAACCAAGGAAGACTCACTTTGTCACCTCTGTGGAGTGTTTTAGTTTTGAAGCAACCTTTTAATTTGGCTGTTTTTGGCTTCTCGACAGAGCCACCAAAGCCAGATAATGCTGGTCTCAACCAATAGGTAATTGTATATGGCATGGACCTTGGAAAGATGCTCTGAGCACCAACCAAGGGAAACAGGACTCTACTTGTAAAAGAAAGGCGCACACATTGGGTGCTGACCACTTGCAACATCTGGATAGGGTAAGATCTAATTTCTCAATGGCATATATCTCGTATATATAATTGTTGAGGCTAAAATTGGTGAAAAAGGCATTTAAAATTTCAGGAAACAACGAATGAACATTGAATGTTTTTAAGAATTTGTGTTCCCCTTTGAGCATTATTTTCTCATAAAAATGCCCCAAAAAATTGTTTAATTTTGTAGAAAATATACCAAAAAACGTTAACTGAGAGCAAAAATTGTGATGAAAGTATTTGGGTTGACACTTCTGTACCACTTGTAATATTTAATGTTATCAGCGTCTTTACTTAACTCAGCAGTGCAACTACAAAAGAAGGTTGATCTTTTTCAAAAAGTTGTGTCCCAAAAGCAACAGTCTGGCCTGAACTGCCAGACAGCACCTGTCTGAATGAGTCAACAAGCAACATGTTTCGGCTCACTGAGCCTTACAGGAAGGCTCAATTAACAATTCATGTTTCAGGGTTTGTTTTTCCTTTTTCCTAGCCTGAAGCTGGAGACAGGAAGCTTCCAAGGTAATACAGTTGCGAAAAAGGAGATGTCTTGTAATATAAAACCAACCCTCTGCTATGCTTGGTGCATGAGTTGCAAGGCCGCCTGGAGAAGGGTGTGTAGTCTGCACCTGGCTAAAAGTAAGAGACAGCCATGTTCGCCACAAGAGTCCCCAACAGAGAGCCAGCTTGTGTCCAGATTGTGTTGCTCCTACCTGCGGTGTGTGCTTAAATGGGTAAGAGACGTGAAATGGCTATAGGAAGGCTTTTTGCAAGAATGAGGGGCATTCCCTGGGGTGAGACGGCGAGTACTCCAGAGGGTCTCTCTTTGCAGCATGGGAGGTCCTGTGAGTGAGATCTGGACAGCAGCGTGGTTGTGCACGAGTGACGGTATGAAAGTGCACTTAGTTGTCATTAATTAGATGTATGTGCTGCATGTCAGTGTCTGCTGAGAATGTGTGAGCAGGGAGCCTGTAGGGATGAAAGTCCCTCACACACTGTGCAGATATGCCACCCCACCATTTTCCTTTGCCCCTGCAAGTGCCCCAGTGTTTTTGCTTTGTGGTGACAGTTTGTGGAGCACCGGATGCTGGGGTACCCGCTAAGTTGCATGGTGATGATCTCAGGGACCTCCTTAGGTGTGTCCCGAGATGGGGAGTCCCTCCATTGGTCTGCTCACTGTGTGGCCAAAAGGGGTAGATCCTCTTACTGCCTTTTGCACTTGCCCTGGCTGTTGCTGGAGTTAAAAAAAAAGTTTTTTAAAAAAAACACATTTTATTAGTTTACACATAAGCATGGAGACTTGCCACAGCATGTGCATTCTGCAGGCAGGTACTCACTGATGAGGTGTGACAGAGTGGCCTGAGCGGCTGACTCCGGCACGGGGCTCATGGTTTGATCCACAGCGCCGGCTGCATGTCAACTCAGCATCATGTGACTCCTGGCAATAGCTTGCTGAATTTCCCCGACGGCCCCCAGTGCCTGGATACCCTTAGGGGTGATAAGTTTGCGCTTTACAAATGTGCACTCTTAGCTGGAACCTAAAGGCTGTGAGGCAGCGCCAAAGGTCGGGAAGGGGCCTTGAGGGCCCCAGTGCCACAAAACCCACCTAGGTATGCAGCACTGCAGGCGCAGGTGGCTCCATTGTGCCTCTAGGCTCTTTGCTCTGCAGTAATCCCAGTGGTTGCATGGCCAGCACCTTGTCGGGCCCGGTGGTCCCTGAAGGTGGCTCGTCGCCTTCCCTTTGTCCTGCACATCATCCCATATTTCTCCGAGTGACCCACTGCAGAGGCTCTTTCCCCTCCCTCCCTAGGTACTGCCTTGCTTTCACAGATAACCCATGTCAGTACTGTCATTGGGCCATTGCCAAAGTTTAATCGTTTTTGGACTGTAATTGTTGCACCGGGGGTGATGGTTCTCCATGGAAATTATGTCCATCAGCTTGGTACAGTCAGGGGTCTTGTAATGTTTATTTTTATGTTTGTAATGTCTTCAACAATATATGTAAGCGCAAGGTAAATGCTTTAGGAACACAAGTGGGACACTTGTTAGGACTCCACTTACTGATTGTAAACATTTATTTGTAAGAATGTTTTTTACAAGATGGACTATGAGGCCGCTGTACCCCTAGACAGAAAGCAGAGTATAACTGTCCCAAAAAACAACTGCTAGACACTCTTGTGAACTGAGTGGTGGCTTTACTTAGTGACGACATTCCCTCCTTGCACCCCTTATTAGATCTTGCTTTTGACAGCATTGCAGCCATATAGACCTGTTTGGGTCCACCCCATCAACTACAGACTTTCTTCGACCAGCCTCTTTCAGCCATTGGCTGGATATTTTGCCAGTCACCTCTTGGCTCACCCCCAGTGGAGTATCCATCTCTCACTTAATGCTATTGGCTGTTTGGATGTATTCTACCTCCACTGGAGTGCTACATTGAACAGCATGAGGGACTACTTTGTAACAATGCGCGTCTCTGCTGGCTCCCTCCTGTTTGTCTGGCTCTAATGGGCTAATGCTGCAGGTGTTCGCACATTAACCGCTGAACTGTTGACTTTGCCTCTGTTTGTATTATTTTCTTCTTCATGTGACCCTGCTACAGACCTTGATGGCAGACCTACTGTGTTTGCCAGTGCTTGTTTCTCTGAGGCACCATAGAGCTACACCGAAGAGACACCTTTAAATCACTGCCAAAAGTTATTCTTCTGTGCTGAAATAAACTCCCTTGGTCTTCAGCTAAGACTCTGGGAACTTACTTAAAGGTAGAGTTTCTTGGTACAGTTCCTTTGCTTGTCTGCAAATCAAAGGGGAAACACTATAGGTACCTCACCACTACCAGGGCAAAGCTGTAGAGTGCCTATGGACACACAGTGACACTCCCACGCATCTACCCAGAGAGCTCAGGCACATCATCCAAGTGTGTGTGTGTCACTGTAAATCCAAGGAGAGTGGAGGACAAACTCACACTCCATCGGTAAGTAGCTTGGGGAGCACCTTGTGAGACACCCAGTAAGACTTTGGAAGCTTGAAATTTAGCAGGGCCGTCTTAGCTTTTGATCCTTCTAAGGTCGATAAAATGAGCACCATTGAGTTGGATGACAGCAACACCTTTTATTCGGGTGCCAAGTGGTGCATTATTTTTGCTTCATTTTACAAAACAGGGAGGCCAGGGCACGGTGAAACATGCAAGAGAAGAGGGCCGTCCAGGGCTTCCCTGAGAAAATGTGGGACGCTGCCCTTTGAAGACGGTATTTTTCACATTTGCAGGAAATGATATGCTCGGCAAGGCACAGATGCCAGCCGTGACTCATTTCCTGATCTCTTGAAACATTCATTCCCAGCTACCTGGCACGGTAACGCAGCGGGCACGCCGCAGCGGGCACGCCGCAGCGGGTGCTTTCCATAGGGCCTTGAGGATGACTGACTGAGCGCTGGTTCACTACCACATCCGGTGGAATGTTGAGAGGGAGATAGCCAATCAGGGACGAGGAATGCAGCCCGTGACCTCGCCTCCAGCTCTCACAGGAGACCACTGGGGATCGTGAGGCACGGCCTAGAAGGGAGAGAGATGAGGGGGCGACACGGCTGGAAGGTGCTCACAGCTCTCCCGACCTTGGAACCAGGAAATAATGCCAGTGCACCCCTGTCTGGTAAATGGACTCCTCCATTCCAAGGTTTCCATTCAGATTTGGTGGGAAGGATTAGTAAACCGCTGGTTACAGTTAAGCATTTTCTGTCCAGCTAACCTACAGTGGCTTACAGTGGCGTTTAAAGTTATACTTTTTTTTGTACTGTTTTTTTTCACAACTTGCAAACCATTACCACGAATAGTGAGTGGCTGAAAGATGCTTCGAGATGGTCGCTGGGAACATGGTAAACAAGTACCACTGGTGACATGAAGAAGTTACTCTCTCCATTTCAATGTCCATTGGTAAGGCCAATAGGTCTGGCTGTTTTAGTAGTGAAAGTGCTTCTTTACTGACTGGCAAGTTTTTGTGTGTGGTTGTGTGCATGGCCGAATGGGTGAATATTCTTATGTGTCAACGAAGGGATGGTAGAGCCAATGGATGGAGGAATGAGTACGTGATTGAGTGAATGCATCCATGATCAGTGAGTTAGTAAAAGGCGAATACGTGTGTGTAGGGGGGCATGGCTGGATTAAACCGTGAGTGCACGAGTAGATGGGTGAATAGAGACAAATACTACAAGCTGAGCCCTCAAACAGGAGGGATATTATAAAAACGACAAGAGTTAACAAAAGTATGACAATGCAAGGCTGGTGCACTGGACAATATTGGAGAATAATTCAGAAGAAGAAGAATTTTTATGGATTTAGACCCCTGCTGGGATCAACAATATAAAAAATGTTGCCACATTCATACCATAAAACCTTTATTGCAACTATCCTCATATTAAATAAATGCCAAAAAGATTTAAAAAAATGTAATACAATGTAGCAAACAAATTCTAATGTGGATTAATTATACTATTAATTAGATCATCGTTTCTTATTAAATTACATCTAGAATATAGGGGAATTAAATATCGTTGATGTGCTAAAGCCACAGCGGGGCAGATAACAAGAGCCTGTCTTATGCTTCGATGCCTCCCTGGCACAGTTCACCCAGCCCTGGGGTCTTATTCCTGTGGCTTTTATAGGTGTTAAGTGGCGGCACTCCCAACCTAAGTACCAGTACCACCCGCCTGACACCGCGATCTAAGGGGAAAGATATATAATTCTGTATTATATTGCATAGCATTGCACGTTACTGCACTCTTGCATTGTATAGTAGTCTCATTGCACCGAGTATTGTGCATTGCACACTGCTGAATTGCATAATATTGTTAAATTGTATAGTAGAGTGCAATGTATAGTTTTGCATTGCATAGTATAGTTTCACAGCATTGTGCAGTGTTGCAATGTGTAGCATAACCTTGTACAGTATTTTCATTTCATTGTATAGCATTGCAGTGCATGGCGTTGCTGCATTGCATAGTGTTGTATCACACTGCATGACATTGGTGTATACTGTAGCATTGTATAGTATTGTTTCCTTGCATAGTAATGGCTTGCACTGCACGGTATAAGTAAAGACCAGCTCCAGCTGACAGTGTTGAGTGCAGGAGGAGCCGGCTGCCAAAGGACTCCAAACCCCCCCAAACTGGTGGCAAAAGGGGCTCAGACAAAGCAGAGGCTGGGGCCTGTGAGATCAAAGAGCCCTGATGCAACTGGGCCCTGAGCCACAGACAGCACAATCACCTCCAACTGCTCTACTCCAAAGAGAGTCAAACCAAAGGGTTAAACCAGTGACGTGTAGCTGTGCTTTTACCAAGCAACAAAGGTCACTCTAATATTAGAGTCACAAATAAAGGCAACCAAGATGCAACACTAAAAAGGAAAACTGCTTCAAAGAAAAGATGCATAATGTTTCATACAGAATAAAATGTGAGTGTTTTCTTGTGCTGAGGATTGTGGGAATTCATGTATCGCGTAAAGGACTCTGGGAATAATGTAGCTACTATACTTGTGGTTGAGTTTCTTGCACTCAGCTGAGCTCAGGGAGGCAGAGGGGGTCATTGACCCTGGGAAGACAAATTCAGTATTCTAACTCCAGTTCTAGGATATGTAGGGAAAGTGCAATCTTCCCCAAAATATTCCAGGAGGCATATTTACTAGTTTAACTCTAGGCAGGGGATATTGTGGGGAAATTTAAAATGTCCTTAATTATTTAAAAAAAGGGGAGAAAAGTTGTAGTTTTGCAATGCCGGGAGGTGCTGCCATGAGAGCCTCACTCAAAGCAAAAAGCTAGGAATACTGGAATGGTGTTGTCTGATAAAAGAAGCGGCCATCTTGGAATGGTGCTACTTCCCGTAGAGAAAAGGATATGCTGCACAAAACCTCTTTCGACAATACACTGTCTGTACAGTATGCCATGTATTTGCTAGGGAGTGGAAACACAAATGTTCATCAAAAACTGGCCCTTGTTTACCTGCCGCCACTTGTCATGGTGAGCATGCGTGGCCTCATTCCTACCATCCTTCGTGCCACCATTCCTGTCCTCGGCTCTGCAGGACGAGCAATGAGAAGGCTCAGTGTGAGGAGAAGCGGCGGGGGACCGTGTTGCTGTGGACCCACAGCTCTCCAGAACAAGCACGCTGTAGTGAAGGACACACCGTGCAAAGAGGACTTCCAACATTAAAAGCAGCCGAAGGAAATTAAGAAACAACCTCTTCAACTATGATAAGAAAGTATCAATGTACATTATAATACCTGTCATAACTCATTTTCAATAATATTGTGTTTGTTTAGTATTTTTATGGAGCTTTTTCCCACAAACATTGCTTTCTTGGAAAAAGAGACCTGACAGCGGCTAATACTTATTGCGATGAAACTTCAAGCAAGTATTTGTGTAGCACTAAAATATGTTGCGGTTAGTGTGGGAAACATTTTTTTCAAGATGGCTTCTGTTTTCAACAAATAGTCTCTACCAGATGCTGAAAAGAATGCACCTCATGCAGGGCAATAGAAAAACTCAGCGGGGGTTGGAATAATGCACCTACTAGCCAATAGCATGTCAGTGAGAGTGAAATACTACTCCTCAACGAGCCAAGATTTGATTTACACTCAAAACAATGTCTGAGGAGGGTGACTCATGGCACATTCTCTTTGCATTTCTTTCAGAGTAAAGGCCTTGGCTTTGCCAACCTTAAAAAACGGCCAGACATAAAAGCTACAAGCTATTTAGTTCTTCAGATATTACATCCATTGAATTTCATGCAGAATAAAAGGTGGATGTGTTCTTGAGCTGGGGATTGTGGCTATGCATATATTTTAAAAGCCCTGTGAGAATGCAGGTACTGTCCAAAGCAATGCGAGCGTGAGACAGAGCAGGCATACGACTGTTGAGACCTCTTTCAACTTCAAAGGTAATGGAAGTAAATTAGGAATCATTAGCATGTGATTCATACTCTGGCAGCACTTGCATGTGTCAGGGTTTGTAGTGATTTATAAATACAATGATAACAACGAGTTACTTGAGCCCTGATTATGAGTCTGGCAGTCCATGGATCGGCAGTCTCGCGGGATGGTATGAGTTGGGCGGACGGATGGACCACAGCCCCGTCGCAACCGCCATGGAACTGCTGTTCCCTGGTGGCGTTGTCGTGGTCAGGAGGCCGCAATATGCTTGCCAAGCATATTACGAGTTTCCTCTCCGTCGGCGGTGTCATGGAGGTTCCTCATCCATAAACACAGTGGCGGAGAGGAAACACAGGGGGCCCTGCAGATACACACAGGGGGGCACACAGGTGCATGTGCCCCAGTTCCTACAAGGCATGGACTGTTTTTGACGTTCCCATTGCAGTCCCCATTTTTAGAGGCACCATCGTGGGAACGTCAAAAACCAGCCCACCAGACAGGTGGAAACTCCTAATCTGGCGGGCAGTCTGACTACGGCTTTGACGGTGCTGCGGCGGGGCGGACCCGGTGCTGCACCAGCAAAATCATAATCGGGCCCTTAGTGTTAATACAAGTTACCCAGGCTCTTATCACAAGTAGACTTGCCCTGCTTTGACTCCAAACCACCCCGAACGCCACAGCAAGACTCATCCTCAACATTCAGCGAAATATCCACATCGCTCCACACCTCAACAATCTCGACTGGCTCCCAGTCCAGGAAAAGTGTAAGTTCAAGCTACTCACCCACGCATGCATAGCTCTCCACAACACCGGTCCAGCTTACCTCAAACAGCGCCTCAACTTCTACCAACCCACCAGACACCTTGGATCTGCATTCCAGGCAAGAGCACACCTCCCTCGCATTAAGAAGACCAGAAACTCCTTCTCGTACCTCGCAACCAAGACCTGGAACGACCACCTGAAACACCTCAGAACCTCCCTCTCCCTCATGGACTTCCGAAGGAACCTCAAGACATGGCTCTTCCAGACGAAACAGGCACGATCTCCTCCTCCCCCCTCAGGCCTGCCCTACTCAGTGCCTGGATACTCTCACGGCTGATTAGCCGCGCTCGCCAAATTCACATACCATAACAACTCAGCGCCGGCCCAATTCAATTGATACATGTTTGACCCCGATCACACCTGCATATTTCGGAAATATTTTAGAGAGGCAGGAAAGGTTTGATGAGCTATATTTTTAATTAAAAAAAGAAGGCCACATACCGCACATATTTCAATAAATGTATCAAAGTTTCAGAATAGACGATGACAATGGCAAACCTATTTAAAAGTAAGATCTCATATGTTTAACGCACAGGTCAGCAACAAAGTACATTCAGAAAGACACCAGGGGCAAGAGAGAGAGGCTTGTATTGGACAAACAGCATGGTGTATATTGGCTGAGATTTCTGCTTCCGCAGACACTTCGTGTACTTATGCACATGCGCAGCCATGATACTACTGCTAGTAGACATGTAATAACTCGACATGACTGTATATTACATGGTTTAATGCTATGGTCTCAGGCTTCTCATTTATTTTGTTTCTGAGTTTGTACACATAGCAAATTTATGTCCTCCAGACGCGGTGCCTGTTTTAAACAACTCTGAAAATAATTAATTGCAATAATTATGGTCTTATTCGCTCCAAATCTCCATCACCTGACTTCTCATTATGTGCACAAAAGCTCATAAAAATAATCTTTTAAAACAGCAGGAGTTTTATTGAGCAAAGTCATAATTGCTGAGAATTGCAATTACAAAATCGCCAGGCAGCAAAACCTCACGGCAAACAAAGCAAAGATCAGGCTGCAGAAGCAGGGCAGGCAGGGAAAGGGAAACATGCTATCGCAGCAACCAAGACGAGCTCGGAAAGACAGCAAACACCGGCCTGCATAGCCACGTTTGATCCCCATACTGAAACAACGCTTTATTGCATGAAAAACACATTTAACAGGCCCACCCACACAGAAACAAAACGCCCACTGAGTGATTCTCCTTGCAAAGGGGGAACAGACATGAGGACGTCAGGCAGAATCATTTATCAGGAGAACACAGGCCTGGAATGGATGAATGAATGAGCAATGCAGACGCCCGCAATGCACAACCATTGGGATGAGATACAGGCAGACATGAGATGCGCCCCCTCCCTGGACACCTTCAGGAAAACTCTCAAGACCTGGCTTTTCGCTAAACAGAACTGCACAATTCCCCCCCCCCCCCCGTCCACCGTGCCTTGAGACCCTCACGGGTGAGTAGTGCGCTTAAAATTCCCCTGATTGACTGGTTGTCAATTATGATACACACTGATGACCAAATGCACCTACAGACCCCGTTAAAGGCGAAATGTCAGCATCACTGGCCCACACCTAAGCAGGCCTGTGAAGGGACACGCCATGGAAAGGATGGTTTACACATGGGACAATAAACATGGACTCAACAAGTGAGAACCTGTAAAGCTCTTCAGACTGACCGAGGTCTCCACAAACAACCTGTTCACACTCCACAAGAAGTTACCGCATGCAATGTCAGTGTAAAGATTCATCCAACGCAGCAGTAAGGTTGATGGTCTTTATTATCAGCAATAGAATGTAACAGATACCTCCAGCTTGCTTCAGCAGTTTCTTCAGACTAACTTCACTTCATAGGACAACATTCTATCCTAGCAACCAACTTAACATTCTATCTTAAAGAAATCCCCACACATCTTCCCCCCTACATAAAATACAATTTAGATAACAAATACAGCTAACACAAGGAACATAAAATAGTAATACATTTTTTTTTTCAACAATTCAAAGAGTTTGGCATTTAGGAACAATTCCAGAACTCCTTGCATCAATTCAAGGAGCTTGGCATCTAGAAACATTTCCAGAACTCCAAGCAGATCCATCTGCTATTATAAGGACATTTCTTTTAACTTCTTTTACCTGTATAGGTTGGGTGAATTTGCTTTCCCCTTTGATCACAATGCCACCTCTCCTCACAACAACCCAATCACCAACTTTTATATCAGTGTTCCTCACCCCCTTTCTCATATTATAACTGTCCGCTGCGCTCCCTTGTTGTTCCTCCACACTTTTTCTAACTGCAGCACGGTCTACCCACACACACATTCTTTATCTTTAAGCCATCCAGGAACTTCCTGTACACCAGGCTCACGTCCCTTGAGGGAAACAAATGGAGAAACACCCGTAACTGAGTGTGGCGTCACTCTGTAAGACCACACTAACTTCTTAAGTTCCACAGACCACGACAATCCATTAGCTAATGAAAGTTGGATATTATCCATTAACAACCGGTTAATTCTCTCAACCAACCCATTCGCCTACGGTCTGAACATAGCAACTCTCTCATGGATAACACCCAATTTGCAAAGAAAATCCTTCATTCTTCTAGAAACCAATTGAACTCCATTGTCCGATACAAGGACCTTAGGTATTCCTTCATTCATAAAAGTCCTTTCCATAAATCCAATCACTCTTTCTGTATCAATGCAGTCAGTAGATTCCACAACAAACCACTTAGAATGATAATCTACAAGCACCATGAAGAATTTGTTACATGAACCAAGTCTAGATATCGGACCAAGAAAATCTATCGCTAATCTCTCCCAAGGACCTTTTGGAAATTCCACGCAAGCTAGTGGAGGTTGCCTCACTACCTTTGTTTTATCACTTCTCGCACATGCATGACATTCTTTTACAACTTGTTCTATGTCTCTGTCCATTCCTGGCCACCAGAAAGATTGACGGATCCGTCTCTTAGTCATGTTTCTCCTTAAGTGCCCTTCATGAGCTATGTTCATTATCTTGCTCCTCAAACCAACTGGTGGTACCAAATTACTTCTTCTCTACAACTTACCTTCAGACACACTCAATTCACTCTCCACATTACAATAGCTTCTAAAACGTGCATCCTGACTGCTAACCTCATTCCAACCATTTGATACACACTTCATAATTTCTTGAAGAGTTCCATCATTCAACATGGCAGAATTCCACTCCTCTTTATCAAAAGCTTGTTCCTCACTACACCCGATTGCCTCCACACTATCGCTCAAATCTTCTTCAAGTACATCCACAGGCATTCTGGATAGACAATCTGCAACTACATTCTTTAATCCCTTCATGTACTCCATCTCAAAATTATATTCAAGCACAGACAATATCCACCTAGAAATCCTGGGGGTTACATTCCCTTCAAGACCTCTTCCCCCTTTAAACAGATGCACCAATGGTTTATGATCCGCACGAACTTTAAATGGCAATCCCCACACAAAATATCTAAAATGCTTGATGCCCCAACAGCATGCTAGGGCTTCTTTTTCAATCACTGAGTATGATACCCCAGCTCCTTGGAGCCTTCTCGAGGCGAATCCAATGATTCTTTCTACCCCATCATATATTTGGGATAAAACAGCCCCAATTCCCACAGCACTTGCATCAGTGGTGATGAAATTCCTAGCATTTACATTGAAGTGTCCTAAGGTGGGTGCATGAAGGATACCATGCTTTATGGCATTGAATGCTTTTTCACACACATCAATCCATTCAGAGGTGACTCCATTCTTCATTAATAACCTTAATGGTTCAACAATTTCCGTGAATCCATTTACAAACTTAGAACAGTATTCTGCTAATCCTAAGAAAGATTTGAGCTCATCTTTGCTAAGAGGAATGGGAGCATTTGTAATAGCTGAAATAATACTTTTTTTTGGTTTTATCCCTTCTAAGGATATCTCGTGCCCTAGGTAAGTCACACTACTTTTCTTTAATTGACACTTTTCTCTCTTTATCGTTAAGCCATGAATTTCCATTCTTTTTAAAACATTATGAAGTACTTCATCATGATGATCACTATTTTTTCCAACTATCAATACATCATCTTGAAAACATAAGACGTTATTCATATTGGCAAAAACTCTTTCCATAATTCTCTGAAATACTGCAGAGGCAGATGCCAAACCAAATGGCATCCTGCGGTAACGAAACGCACCAAGTGGGGTAACGAATGAAGTAAGGTGCCTTGATCCTTCATCAAGGTCAATTTGGTGGTATGCTGCTGACATATCAATGACACTAAAAATCACACCTCCACCCATAGCTGTCAACATCTCCGAGATATTGGGTAGAGGTTGCCTGTCTACCCAAATGTTTCTATTTAAGTCGCGTAAGTCAACACACAAATGAATCTTGGTACCACCATCCTTGGGTGCGACTGCTATGGGTGCCAACCACTCTGAAGCCTCTATGGGTTCAATAATACCCTCTCTCAACAACCTGTCTAGTTCATTTTTAAGAGGCGCTCTCATTAAATGTGGACCATTTCTCACTTTATGAACTACTGGGACTGCATTTTTTTTAAAGATAATTTTATGGGCAAAATCTTTTAGTTTCCCTAGCTTATCTGAAAAAACATTAGGAAATGTATCTGCGATGTTGGTATAATAATTGTCCATGATATGGACTTCTGTAGATTTTACAGGTTCAACAGCATTTGGATTTAAAACTATACCAAGGTCCTTTTGGTGACGCCATCCTAACAAATTAGAACCTTGCTTAGTCAAATAAACTCGTCCATAAACTTTCCTTCCAGCAAATTCAATTACCATCCACTTCAATCCTTCAATGTCAATGGTTTTGCCCCCATAACCCACTGCTTTAATATCTGGTTTACACCAGGATTTCAAATCGCCCATGTCTCCCCATACTTTAAGGTACATGTCCTTTGATAATAAAGTGTATAAACTGCCAGAGTCAACTAACATCTTCACATTATTCATATCAAAGCTAATAATACTGTGTGGTTTCTCCAATTTATCAGTACTTTCGGTAATAATGTCTATGCCACAAACATTGTTAGAAGAATCATCTCCTAAAATGGAGAAACCATCTACACATAGCATGAACTCTTGAACATTTTCACAAGTGTCATCAATTTCATGCACATATTGGGTTTTGAAATTGCATACTTTGGCAAGGTGACCTCTTTTCCCACACGCTCTACATATCGCATTTCTAGCCATACACCTGGCGCTGGAAGCAATATGACCTGGTGCACCACAACGGTAGCACTTGAAGACGCGTGTATTGTTTTGTGAAATTGAGTTTCTGGATTGTGCAACATCAGAAGGCTTACCAACAGACTTAGGTTGCACTCTTCCCATGGGTTTTACGGATTTGGTTTCATTAACACTTGCTTGGTTCTCTAACTCTTTAGAATTTGATGTTTTCTGTACTAAACCCTCCGGGGCGCTTTTAGATACAATTGAATTTGTACATTTATCCATTTCCTTAATCCACAGATCAGTATGTTCTAGTCCCTTTGCTATTTGTACTGCTTCTTCCAATGTGGTGTCTTTAATAAGCAACTTTTCTCTTACTCTTTTATTATTGGTGCATCTAACTATTTCATCACGTATTAACGAATCTGCCAAACCTTCAAAATGACATGTTAATGATAATCCCCTTAACGCAGCAACATAAGTTGCAATATCCTCATCTACCTTTTGTACGCGACAAAATAATTTATGTCTTTCTAACACAGTGTTGATCTTAGAAATGAACCTCTTTTCCAACATTTGCATACTCATGTCATAAACACTTATGGGATGTCCGTCCCCTACCCCCAAAGAAATCTCGGGAAGATCTTCATAAAGACAACGCCCTTCAACACCCAAATGATGTAGTAAAATGGCTTGTTTACGTATAGGGCCATACTTATCTGCACCTGTTGCTAGGACATAGGTTAAAAATAATTTTTTCCACTCTTTCCAAGGGATAGGCGGATCACCAGGAGTAGGTAAAAAAGAAGGAGGAGCTGCAATGCCCTGGTCACTCATTGTCAATGCTACAGAATATTAAAGTGTGTTGAAAATGCTTGTGGAAATAGTTCTTAATCTTTTTGTGAATGTACTTTTACCTAGAAAGAAAGAGTATGTTAAAGAACCATGAAACAGCAAACTACTCGTATTTTAAATCTCTTGTTCTTTGCTCGTAAATGTGAGCTTCCTTCCCAATTCAAAATGGCCGCCTCATATGAACTACGTCGTTCCAATGACGCTCACGCTTGTTTCCATGGTTGGTTGGGCACAATCTATGACGTGAGGTAGACACGGGCGCTCACGTTCGGAGCTGTTCCAATGACGCTCACGCTTGTTTCTATGGTTGGTTGGGTACAATCTATGACGTGAGGTGGACACGGGCGCTCACGTTCGGAGAAAAATGCAGGCAAGCCGTCCGCAGCGTTCGGAGCTTCGAAACATGCAAGTCAATCTCAACGGTATGAACGTTTATCTGTTGTCAACGCCAGCCAGATTTGCCAATTTACATGTATACCTGATGGAGGCACACCGAATCACTTGCTTTTATAAGGTGTTAAAGTTTCGAAATTTGCTACGTTACGACTCTTCACAAGTAAAATTAAAAATTGCACTCCAAATGTCACAAAGTTCCGAAATTTGCCACGCTTGAATCCACAATAAGATATGCGTCTTGAGGCAATCGTAGGTTGACACTTACATCCAGCAGTTCACAGGAAGGAAACTCGACCACACTGGCAGCGCTTCAGATAACGCGCTCATTTAAAAGTCCACTCATGCTCCATAAATTAGAAAGCTCTTCCAAAATACGCTTGTCATTCAAACAGTCCAAGCCAGCTTCACCCGCATTAAAACGCTGGGTTCCTTGTAAATTCGAAATACATACGGGATAAAATCCACGGGTGGAGGTAGTAGTAATGTGCCCCCTGCGCACACTTTCACTCGTCGCCAATGTAAAGATTCATCCAATGCAGCAGTAAGGTTGATGGTCTTTATTATCAGCAGCAGAAAGTAACAGATACCTCCAGCTTGCTTCAGCAGTTTCTTCAGACTAACTTCACTTCATAGGACAACATTCTATCCTAGCAACCAACTTAACATTCTATCTTAAAGAAATCCCCACAGTCAGCCACAGCAAAGCTGCTACGTCACTGGACTCACCAAGGTCAGGTAGGACACCATCGGTGTATGGCAATGTCCAGTCCAACCATCCAAGTGCAGCACAACCCCCGTGTGTGGAACTCATCGGCCACACCGCCAGTGTCCATCACCAGCAGGTCCTCTTTTCACCGACACTGGCAGCAAATACCCTCCCAGCTCCTTCACCCAGGATCAGCCTTGTTTCGCTTGGTGCACTCTGGACCCATCCTATCTCTGATGTTGTTGTGGTTGGTCTGCTGCAGGTGTGGAAAGACCTTGCATGGGGAGAAATGGGGGAATGGTTGAGATGCCTCAGTGCCATGTCCTAGCGAAGGGGTTCATGTGGCCAGTGATGTGCGATGGAATGTGCCAGGTGCTATCACTGTATTCAGCACAGATCGAAGGGGCGCATAGCGAGTGTGAACCCAAGGCGTAGATGTGCATCAGGACCATTGAGGCAGACTCAATCGCATTACCCAGCTCCTGCGATTGCAAGGCATAATCTATAATGGGAGAGAGACAGATCATTAGTGGAAGGGCACAAGCGAAGCCCTAACTCAGGATGTGGTCACAAGTGGATCACCTGCAGCGACCCCAGCAAACAGGATATAATGCTTTTCTGTTGGTCGACTCTTGGTCTCCCAGAAGGTTGTTCCATGCATGGAAAGAATGGTTCGTCCTGTTAGACCAGGAACCAAGCCCACTCAGTTTACTATTCCTACTCTCTGGCCTGTAGCTCGAGAACCATCATTTGAGAGACTTTCCCTCTTTGCTTATAACACCGACTCCTGCAGCTTTTTAGGTCTGGCCTACAGGCGGCTTTAGCCGTCTCAACAATCTCATGTTTTACAAAATCATAATAAAATATGCCACGGGTTGGTGAATTGTTGAAGGACTAGGTGACAGGACCTACAACGATAATCCTTCAATACTCCTCACAAGGGCACAAGAGACTGGGTGTGTTGATGAGCACCACAACCAACACCATGTCCCCTGGGGTACAGTGGTGTAACATTAGCCCCCTGCAGCCCCTGCAGTGCGAGGGCCCTACGCTCCAGGGGGTCCCCTCAGCACAGTACCCTGGCATTAGAGCTCCTGACTGAGTCCAAGGGGGGCTTGCTGTAATGAAACGAGGATCCAGTTTCAGGTAAACTTAAGGTAGTATTTATTCAAGTAGATGATTCCAGATAAAAGGTACAGAGAGCCTCACCAGGAGCAGCCTTCCTGCTGCTCAGCCCATTCTCCAACTGCCTGCCTCACTCATCCAACATTCCACAGCATCATCACACTCCAACATTCCACACCACACGCACACTGGCTGAGCAGCAGGTACAACACTTCTCCCTTCCTCATAGTGAACAAAAACACAATGCAATGGTCCAAGGAAAAAGGGCACATTGGTAAAAATAACATGCACAGAAATCTGAAAGAATCTATTGCAACGACCTGAAGATGGTTAAGGGCAAACCAGATGGGATAAAAAGCAGGGAAAACACAGTACAGGGGGTTAACAAGTTAACCTAAAAAATGCAGAAATGCATAGTAGAAAATGATACATAGCATAAATGACAACATAAGGCAATGCAGTAAAAGCAATGACAATGCCCACCCATGTACTTAAAGGGAAAAAACACCAAACTGGACAAAGAAAATAAGTCTTCAAACAGAAAGACAATACCTATACACATCCACTCCCCTTCCACACAAAACAGAAAAATCTTCCACCTTACCACACACAACCAAACAAACCAGCAAGCAGCAACACCGCGCACACCCTACCAACCCCTAAAGCCACAAACACATCAGCTGGCAAGGCCGAAAATGAGCGTGAGCACACCAGGAACCAAACCACAACGGTGCAGGAGACAACACACCAGGGCAAAGCAAAAACACAATGTGAGACAAACCCCCAAGTGAAAGGGAGGAAGGAAAGAGAGGACAAGCACACAGAAAATACTCAGCAACAACGCCAAAGCTGAAGGTGAAGCGAAATTCACCTACCAACCACACAAAGGTGGTAGACACGAGTGACACAAACAGAAGTCAACTCGTACACAACGCCCACAAGGGTGACCAACCTAAGTCAACCCACAACCACAAAAAGTGGTGGCCAGAGAGGCACTGCAACAAAGAGCCTTCTCACACACACACCCCCAACAGTGAGAGATACACAAGGGGTCAACTCAAACACATTGCCCACAAAGGTGACAAACCTATGTCAGCCCACAACCACAAAAATAGTAGTAGGCTAGAGAGGCTTGGAACCGAAGAGCCTTCTCGAACACACACCCCCAAAGTTGAGATACACATACACCCACAACAGCGATAAGGGAGTACCCAGAGTGACTTCAAGCATAAAAGTCAGCTCACACAGACACTCAGTGGGAAACTAAACAAAGTCTTCCACAACCACAAAAAAGTGGAAACACAGAGTGACAGAACACCAACAATGACAACAGTAATACCAAGCCAACAGTAGATGATAACCACCGCAACCACACACAGGAGGCAACACAGAGAGATTGAAGATGGTATCCCCCGCACCCACACACAGCTGTAATCTTGACAGACTGCCTGCTCACAAACAAGATAAAAAGAAATAACAATTCATGGAGAATGACACCCTTCAAAGAAGTTAACGAGACCATTCTTTGGAATGTCCCAAAGTTTACAACAATCTAATAAGAAACATTTCCCCCTAGAGTCAAATGAAGGCAGAATTTCCAAAGAGTCTCTCCAAAAATGAGTAGGAAAACGCTGGGAAGTTTCCAACCTGAAGATGGATAAAGTTAATGAAAAAAGGCCCAAAGTACTTCCACCAGACGAGGAGGATCCGACTGGCAGCCGCAAACAACACAGACAACTTCCTCAACAAAGTCGAAGGAAAATGGCGGCACGCAGAGTGACGTAGGGCCGGGTGGCTCAAGGCACGTCCATGCAGCACAGCATGAAAGCGGCAGGGCGCTGCGCGAGGTGAAGACAGGGCTCACGCTGGCACCAAGGCGGCGGTTAAGAACAGGTATGACAACGGATTTTAAAAAAGTTTGAAAAGACGAAAAACGGTTGCAGCAGTGGAAAGTTAAGACAGAATTTGTTGAGAGTAAAACAATTACCTCACAAGCACAAACCACTGCACCACCTTACAACGCTAAATCAGTTCAATTTGAAAACACGAAGGCAAGTGGAAAAACTCTTCCTCTTTGTTGCACCACCCAAGTTGCTCTGTTCCAAACGGACTGATGAAAACTCTTCTTCCTAAAGCCGCTCTTGACACGGGCTACGGGGTCTGCTCCAGCGTGTTGCACCACCTGACACAGACACTGGGGCATTTGAGAGAACGAGCAACTCCATAAGTCCGACTCCGAATTCCTAATAAAAAGCTCCTCAGCAAGGCGCGAACAAAGGGGCTCCTCTGTCCAACAAACAAGGACAGAGAGGACTTCTTACATTAGATGCTCTGTGAAATTGCCATGTCTGTTGCACCACACGACAGGGACACCTCCACAAGTGGCCGCACCAATCTTCTTGTTGCTCCTCGGGGAACTCCAAATGATGGAGATACTCTCCCAAGGTAATTTCTGGGGCTGTTGCACCACACGACCAAGACACCTTCTCAAGTGGCAACACCTCAAAAGCTCTTCATGTATCTCCTGTGGAGAACTCCTCTTCATTACACCTCTGGGGAACTCCTCTTGATGGAGACACTCTCCCAAGGTAAATCAACACGGACACCTCTACCAGGGATACAGCAGCCAGGAAGAGCGAAAGTCCAGCAGGAACTGGCACGCCCGCGTTGGGGCCGACAGGTCTTGTGGTTACTGGTGGGGCTCAGGGCTGCCAGCGAGTTCAAATTCAACTACAAATATATCCAGTTCCTTTGATCTTGATGGTTACAGTCCAAAAAGGTGGCACACACAGGTTCTTTCCAGTAAAGGTGCCAAAATGTTGTAATGAAACGATAATCCAGTTCCAGGTAAACTTAAGATAGTATTTATTCAAGTAGATGATTCCATATAAAAGGTACAAAGAGCCCCACCAGGAGCAGCCTTCCTACTGCTCAGCCCATTCTCCAACTGCCAACCTCACTCACCCAACATTCCGCAGCATCATCCACACCAACATTCCACACCACACTCACACTGGCTGAGCAGCAGGTACAACAGGGCTCCATGTGCTTTGTAGGGAGCCCCCCTCTAGTTTCGTTATGCCACTGCTGGGGTAAATGGGGAACTTTGAAATGGGGCAACAATGAAGGAAGTGGATTATGCAAAGTCAGAGAGAGATAGGGGGAAAAACAAACATGCGGGAACAGAGATGGTGAACAAATTAATGCCAGCTGGAAAAATACAACAAGAAAGTTGCTAAGCAACATGGTTTCACTACTGACTCTTCTGATGCTGCCCTGGAATGACTGCCCCTGGTGATCCTAGTGCTGTGATTGGTTTGACTCTAACTCTACCCTGTAAAGCCTTCCTCATACTCTGTCCCAGCTTCCAGAAACTGATACTTCAAATGCTCCGTACTTTTGACTTCACTGCTGTTTCTAAGCCCTCTTGCTTTTCCCATGACTCTCTCTGACCCCTGATTGTTCTCTGTTGAATCCTGATATACTATATATATAAATATATATATATATATCTGAAATATATATTATCTACTGGCGGTCGCCAGTAGATAGTTATAGTTAGGATCGTGTTTCCATAGGAAATCCGCAACATTCTATTTGGAATAACTTTGGCGCCGATTGACGAATCCTCGCGAAATTTTCAAAATAGGTGGGGCACTCCGCTCCGCTCCTTCCCTGAAAGTCTCGGGGGAATTCATCAAGCGGGGGGCTGAGAAAAAGGGGGTCCCAAAATGCGTTTTCCCCATGCATTTTTCCATAGGACCTTTAGTCCAAGCTACAGCCCGAACGGCTGAACAGAATTACTTGAAATTTGGCAGAGAGGTAGTCCTCAGGTCAGGGATGTGCCTTTTGCAGGTCTGGTGTAAATCTGTTCAGTATTTCCTGAGAAAATAGCATTTAAAAGCATATATATATCTATAAGCGCGCACCGTGCGCGTACGGTAAAACCTACCGTACGCGCACGCTGCCGTGCACGAGCGCGATTCTGATTGGTTGTTAGATCTTAGTAAACATTTGAATTGGTCGAAACCAGGAAGTGTCGGCCGCCATTTTGTCTCTCGCAGTCTGAGGGGGTGAAAAACAAAGGTGGAGAACGTGAAAAGGGGGCAGGGTGGACAGTTCCTGACCCCCTAGCCTATGTCAGGGGGTCCCAGAAGGACCCCCAAGGGCCAAAATTTCCTTCAATTTTTTTGCGAAAAATCGCGGAGTACGCATAGCGTGCGCGTACGGTAGAAACGGAAAAATTCCGCGAACTGCGTAACGTGGGCGCCCACAGCGCGCGCGCACCGTGCGCGTACGGTACACGCACGGTGAAAAACCTTAAAAAAACAACAAAAAAAACCATAACTTAGCATTTAAAAAAACGTACAAATTCACTGAAAAAACCATAGGTTTCACACACGTTATAGTTAGGAATTAGCATTTAAAAAACCTTGCAAATTCACTTAAAAAACCATAGGTTTCACACATGGTATAGTTAGCTGGACATTTCACTCGTGAAAAACCATTGAAATTCCCCCGTTATAGTTAGTGCAGGCAACTATAACTCCCGCGACCGCAATCCTCTGCTGATGACGTCAGATATTACATCACTGATGACATATGTGTCTTTCTGAAAAAAAAATATTTGTAATATATGTATAGCTAAAAATTAATGGAAGAAGACATGGGTAAATAAGTGTCTAAATACAGTGATGTAATTTCTGACGTCATCAGCAGAGGATTGCGGTCGCGTGAGTTATAGTTGCCTGCACTAACTATAACGGGAGAATTTCAATGGTTTTTCACGAGTGAAATGTCCAGCTAACTATAACATGTGTGAAACCTATGGTTTTTTCATTGAATTTGCAAGGTTTTTGAAATGCTAATTCCTAACTATAACGTGTGTGAAACCTATGGTTTTTTCAGTGAATATATATATATGTATATATATATGTATGTGTATATATATATATATATTCACTTAAAAAAACATAGGTTTCACACTCGTAAAAAACCAATGAAATTCCACGTTATAGTTAGTGCAGGCAACTATAACTCACGCGACCGCAATCCTCTGCTGATGATGTCAGATATTACATCACTGATGACATATGTGTCTTTATGAAAAATAAATATTTGTAATATATGTATAGCTAAAGATACAGTATTAGCATCAACAGAGGATTGCGGTCGCGTGAGTTATAGATGCCTGCACTAACTATAACATGGAATTTCATTGGTTTTTTACGAGTGAAATGTACAGCTAACTATAACATGTGTGAAACCTATGGTTTTTTCATTGAATTTGCAAGGTTTTTTAAATGCTAATTCCTAACTATAACGTGTGTGCAACCTATGGTTTTTTCAGTTAATTTGTACGTTTTTTTAAATGCTAAGTTATGTATTTATTTGTAATTTTTGCGCGCACGGTGCCCATGTTGCGCATTTCGTACCGTGCACGCCTCGCCTTTTTTTCAAAATATCAATTGTTTTTTTCTCCCTTGGGGGTCCTTAGATTTATATATTAAATGTGATTGTTAATTTTTTATTTTTTTTTACCGTACGCTTACCGTACGCGCACCCCGCGATTTTTTAAAAAAATTATTAAATTTATTTTTCTTACTTTTTGGTCCTTCGTGAACCCCCTGACGAACGCTAGGGGGTCTGCAACTCTCTTCGTTGCCCCCTTTTCATGTTATCAACCTTTTTTTTTCAGTGCGACAGACAGAAAATGGCGGCCGATACTTCCTGGTTTCGACCGATTCAAATGTTTACTTTGATCTAACAACCAATCAGAATCGCGCTTGCGCACGGCACCGTACGCGTACGGTAAGCTTACCGTAAGCGCACGGTAAGCGCACGGAGCGCGCTTACAGATATATATATTGATTTAAATGCTATTTTCTCAGTAACTACTAAACAGATTTACACCAGACCTACAAAAGGCACTTCCTTGACCTGCGGACTACCTCTCTGCCAAATTACAAGTAATTCTGTTCAGCCGT
The DNA here is from genome assembly GCF_964204655.1 of Triturus cristatus. Taxonomy (NCBI): domain Eukaryota; kingdom Metazoa; phylum Chordata; class Amphibia; order Caudata; family Salamandridae; genus Triturus; species Triturus cristatus. The sequence continues at coordinate 1,219,472,660 of NC_140592.1, forward strand.
TCGGGCTGTAGCTGTGTCTAAAGGTCCTATGGAAAAATGCATGGGGAAAACGCGTTTTGGGACCCCCCTTTTTTCTCAGCCCCCGCTTGACGAATCACCCCAAGACTTTCAGGGTAGGAGCGGAGCGTAGCGCCCCATTCGTTTTGAAAATTTCGCGAGGATTCGTCAACCGGCGCCAAAGTTATTCAAAATAGAATTTTGAGATTTCCTATGGAAACATGGTCCTAACTATAACTATCTACTGGCGACAGACAGTAGATAATACAACTCCTTTTTAGCACAGATACCCTAGCCTCTTTCAGCGGTGGGCAGTAGCGGGGTCGCAAATCCCTAATCTCCACCACGATCGTTTGTTTGTACTCTAAAAATAAATGATGCCACAGCACTAATCCTTTGAACAGCGTGTTTATTTAGCTTCAAGTTTTGGCCAAATCACTCGACGCGTTTCGGAGAAGACCTCCTTTCGTACTCGTGAGAAAGGAGGTCTTCTCCGAAACGCGTCGAGTGATTTGTCCAAAACTTTAAGTTAAAAAAACACGCTGTTCAAAGGATTAGTGGCTGTGGCATCGTTTATTTTTGGACTACAATATTAATTATTCGTCAGGAACAACTGGTGAAAGCCCCTTTCAGAATTCTGAATAAAGCACTGGGCACCATTACAAATTACTTGTTTGCCTACTACCCAACTCCCCCCCCCAACAGTTCTTGACACACGTTACTCATGCCAGCCAACTAAATTATGGGCAAAATTGGGACCACAATACCTTGAGAGTTTGCAGAGGAAAGTGCAGAACAAGCAGTTACTGCTTTGCCTTAGATTGGCTGATGGTTACCACATGAAAAGTTATGTCTAAATATACTACATAGCGCCAAATGCATTTTTCACCCATTTTTAGTTCTTGCTGAGTCAGCGCGCATGCGCTGCTCGGAAAAACTTTAGTAGGTGAGTTTTCAAAGTGCTGCTGGCTGGCGACAAGCTTGCATTCACGCGAGCGTGCACACGCGAACCACCAGCCTTCAGCGCCATCTGTCTTTCCTCTTGCTTGCTCCCTGCCTCCGCCCCTCCCCCCGCCTTTGCGCTTACAAGCGTTTGGAATTCTCCCAGTGGGTGCATCTCCGTCAGGCAATATCACGCCCACTTTAAATGTTTCTTCCATCACTGCCTCAACTTGCTTTCTCTTTCCACAAACTCGAAGTTTGTGTTCCTTTATTTTGAGATGCTTTTAGTATTACTGTTTTGTGACTTAGGGAACATTAAGGAAATGTTACCGTGAAACTGGACAACGTTCACAGTGTTAATTTCTGATCGCAGCGGCTGCTTCATGTCCGTTGCACCATTCAGGCAGTCCTTTCATTGGTGCTTTCATGAGGACATGATGAGGAAGCTGGAAACTTTTGGCACATTCTCTTTAAAAGCACAGCATGTTGGCAACTGCTAAGTCGATTAGACCTATGTTGCGCTTTAGATCTCAAAGCGCTATGGTGGGTGCAGCAGTTATAACTCATGAAATATGGGGTGCAACTCACAAGGAGGGGGCAGGTTTGAGTGCACATTGGTTGCAATCGAACTTTTAAGATGATGGGCTGTGTGTATCCATTATCAGCACTCAGTCTTCGCTAAGTGATCTTGTTTTGTTTTTGTAGTTGTGTCAATGCTTTGCTGCGCCCGTTTGACTTACAACGTGCTTTCTCTTTCTCCAAACTCGATGTTTGTCTTCCTTTATTTTGAGATGTTTTTAGTACTACTGTCACACACACAACCACAACTGCACACACAACCACACAACCACACACACACACAACCACACACACACACACACACAACCACACATACACACACACAACCACACACACAACCACAACCACACATACAACCACACACACAACCACAACCACACACAACCACCTAACCACACACACAGCCACACACACACAACCACAACCACACCCAACCACACCCAACCACACACACACACACAACCACACACACACAACCACACACACAACCACAAACACAACAACACACACACATCCACACACACAACCACACACACACACACACACACACACAACCACATACACACACACAACCACACATACACAACCACACACAACCACACACACACACACAACCACACACACAACCCCAACCACACAACCACACACAACCACACACACAACCACACACACACACAACCACAACCACACATACAACCACACACACACACAACCACACCCAACCACCCAACCACACACACAACCACACACACACAACCACACACACACAACCACACACAACCACACACACACACAACCACAACCACACACAACCACACACAGCCACACACACAGCCACACACACAACCACACAACCACACACACAACCACAAACACAACACCACACACACATCCACACACACACACAACCACATACACACACACAACCACACACAACCACCCAACAACACACACAACCACACATACACAACCACAAACACAAACAACCACAACCACAACCACACACAACCACAACCACACACACACAACCACACACACACAACCATGCAAAACCACACACACAACCACACACACAACCACACACACAACCACACACACAACCACACATACAACCACACACACACAACCACACACAACCACACACACACACACACACACACACACAACCACATACAACCATACACACACAACCACACACACACTCACAACCACACCCACTCACCCACACACACACACACAACCACACACACACACAACCACACATACACACACACAACCACAACCACACATACAACCACACACACACACAACCACAACCACACACAACCACCCAACCACACACACAGCCACACACACACAACCACAACCACACCCAACCACACCCAACCACACACACACACAACCACACACACAACCACACAACCACACACACAACCACAAACACAACACACACACATCCACACACACAACCACACACACACAACACATACACACAACCATACACACAACCACACACACAACCACACACACACACAACCACACACACAACCACACACACACAACCAACCACACAACCACACACACACAACCACAACCACATCCACAACCACATCCACAACCACATCCACAACCACACACACAACCACACACACAACCACACACAACCACACCCACACCCACACCCACAACCACACCCACAACCACACACAACCACACAAACACACACAACCACACACACAACCACACACACAAAGGGAGGAGACAACTGCAGCAGGACCTTCGGCTCGATCAGGACAGCAGAACCACTGGAAAATGAACCCCTCAGCACAATCTGGGCAGCAAGAAGTTGTCACTGGAGACATCGTGATCCTATGAACAATAGTGTCATCAATGATCTAATCCAAACTGTAAACTGTGACAAATAACATCCCTATATATTGCAGTACCACAAAAACAGCAACAAGCATTGACATAGCCAATAGGTCTCGCCTTTGGGACCTTATAAGTGTTTTGCCATGCAACAGTTGTTGTTGCACCAAGGATATTGTGCTGCATAACTAAATACTTATAAGGTCCCAAAAGCGAGACCTATTGACTATGCCAATGCTTGTTTAAACATGTTAAGGACAGGGGACTAAGTCCTGAATACTGTAACGGCTGCCGGCAATTTTCTCATGTTGCTGGAAACTGATTAGAGCGCTTGCTCCTGCCGGAGTGAGATGGCTAAAGGTAAATAAAGCTCCCTGGGCCAATCAGAATGCTCTATTTTCAAACCGGCGCTCCCGCGAGAGTCTGCAGAGACCCAACTGTCCAGTTACGCAATTATTTTTCAACCCTACGTTCTCTAAAACGACTTAACAAATTTACACCAAATTGTGAAAAAGCACAATATGGAGACTGAGATCTAGCATCCTGCCAAAATTGGTGTAACTCCTTTTAGCAGTTTTTGCTGTAGCCCGTCTTAAAGAAGTCTAAGGAAAATGCAAGAGAATTTTGCATCTTTTGAACCCCCCCCCCCGTTTTTCTCAGCCACTGCTTTCAGGATTACCCCGAAACTTTCCATGCGCAAACTAATCAAAGAGTACTACCTTGCTTTGGAAAGTTTAGTGGAGAGTCTTCAAACGGTGCTAAAGTTATTAGCAACACAAAAAACGCTTTTCCTATGGACCAGCTGACCTAACTATAACTACCTATTGGCGGCTGGCGCTGAGAAAAACACAGAGGTTAGAGTGATGTTATAGTTAGGTGGCAAAGTCACACAAGAACTACTGATTAAAAAATGAAAACCACTGAAAGTCGGCGGTTATAGCTCACTCAGCTAACTATAACTTACACCCTCATCATACACTACTTATGACCTTACATATTTCAGCACTCATGACATTTTAAATGATATCATTGATTACAGAACTGATGACATCATCCAATTAGTGTGACTGTGTGCTGTAGGTTTGGTGGTATGGAAGCTATACACCAAGGTACACCTAATGCCGATTTTGTATCACCACACTAGTGGTAATGGATGTCACCTTTCGCAATATGCAAGAATCAAACTATACATGTCAGCCCACAAACATATAGTAGAGTTTTGCTGGTATTCAGCTTTCTAGGAAACAATAGGGCTCTGTAGACATTCATGGGATCAGAAACTTGCTAAGCCTTGAGTCAACATTGTCATTGCCAAGTGTTGTGATCTCTTCTGTGCCTAAGGCCCTGAATAGAGCACTCTCCTGATTTCCCTAAAATATATATAGAGCCATTTAACCCTCTGAGGTTTTGTGTGCCTGAAAAAATAGACATCTTCTTTTGTAGATAGAAAGACCACCTTTGTTGTGCAGATCCTTCTCACAGCCAACCTGCCATAAAGGCTTGCAAGTTGCAGATTATAAAGAGCTGAGAGATCTTCATTGGACACCAGGTGTGGAGAGGGATGATCCAACTTCGTAAGGCCGTGGTCACAGCTATTGTGGATTAGAGAGTGACCCTCCTACCTTGTGTGGGCAAGGTCACAGCTATTCTGGATTAGAGAGGGTTGGCCTAGTGAGGTCAAAGACGCAGCTATTGTGGATTACATATTAACATACCAACCTGGTGAGGCCAAGGTCACAGCTATTCTGGATTACATATTAACATACCAACCTTGTGAGGACAAGGTCACGACTATTCTGGATTTTTGAGTGATGATCCAACCTTTTGAGGACAAGGTCACGGGAAACATCCTGAACAACGAGTTCCGGAGTCACCCAAGCGAACAACGACTTGCCCGAACAACGACTCAGCCTTAACCACGCATGTACGTGGTTAAGGCTGAGTCAGTCTAGTGTTCAGGCAGGGCGAAGTTCAGAGGAGCATCGCAGAGGAACAGGTAAGAGGGGTTAATTTTCAGGGGGTGGGGGGTTTAGGGTTAGATTTAAGGGGTTGGGGTTTAGTTTTTAGGGAGTATGGGTGTTTGTATTTATTTTAAAGGTAGGGGAATTAGTTTATAAGGTGATGAGATCGTTTTTAGGAGGTGGGGGTGATCGTGATGATTTTTAGGGAGGGGTAAATTAGTTTTATGGGGGTTGAGTTTGTTTATTAAGGAGTGTGGGTGATCGTGTATGTTTTTAGGGTGCGTGGATGATTGTGTTTATTATTACGGTGGGGGAATTAGTTATTAGGGTTTGTGGATGACTGTGTTTATTTTTAGAGTGGGGGAATCCATTTTTAGAGGGCGGGGGCTTGGGGTTCGTATGCAGGGGTTGGGAGGGTTTGGAGTAAGTTTTTAGGGGGTGTGGGTGATCATGTTTGTTTTAAGGGTGTGTTGGTAATCGTATTTATTTTTAGGGTGGGGGGAATTAGTTTAATGTGTGTGGGTGATCATGTTTAATTTTAGGGTGGGGGAATTAGTTTATAAGGGGTGGGGGGATTACGGTACTACTTGGAAGGTATTTGTTTTAACCCACATTCCTTTACCACAAACAATCGTGGAAAAGGAATGCGTGCTAAAAAGAATTGTGGTTAAGAAGAGGTCGTGGTTGCGACCTCATTGTTAGGGAAGTCGTGGTTGGCAAACTCGTATTTCCAACATAAAACCCAAAGTCACAGCTATTCTAGATTAGAGAGGGACGGTCCCACCTTGTGAGACCAAGGTCACATCTATTCTGTATTAGAGAAGGACAGTCCAACTTTTTGAGCCCAAGGTCACAGCTATTCTGGATTGGAGAGGGACGGTCCAGCCTTGTGAGGCCCAGGTCACAGCTATTCTGGATTAGAGAGAGATGGTCCAGTATTGTGAGGCCCATATCACAGCTATTCTGGATTAGAGAGGCACAGTCCAACCTTGTGAGACCAAGGTCACAGGTATTCTGAATTAGAGAGAGACAGTCCAGTCTTGTGAGGGCCAGGTCACAGCTATTCTGGATTAGAGAGGGATGGTCCAACCTTGTGAGGCCAAGGTCACAACTATTCTGTATTATAGATGGACGGTCCAACCCTATGAGGCCAAAGTCACAGCGATTTAGAATTAGAGAGGGACAGTCCAACCATGTGAAGCCAAGGTCAGAGCTATTATGGATTAGAGAGCGATGGCCCAACCTTGTGAGGCCAAAGTCACAGCTATTCTGGATTAGAGATGGACAGTCTAACCTTGTGAGGCCAAAGTCACAGCTATTCTGGATTGGAAGGGACAGTCCAACCCTATGAGGCCAAAGTCACAGCTATTCAGAATTAGAGAGGGACAGTCCAACCTTGTGAGGCCAAGGTCAGAGCTATTCTGGACTAGAGATGGGCGGTCCAACCTTGTGAGGCCAAGGTCACAGCTATTCTGGATTAGAGAGGGGCACTCCAGTTATGTGAGGCCAAAGTCACAGTTATTCTGGATTAGAGATGGACGGTCCAACCTTGTGAGGCCAAGGTCACAGCTATTCTGAATTAGAGAGGGACAGTCCAGTTATGTGAGGCCAAAGTCACAGCTATTCTGGATTAGAGATAGATGATCCAACCATGTGAGGCCAAGGTCACAGCTTTTCTGGATTAGAGAGGGACTGTCCAACCTTGTGAGACCAAGGTCACAGCTATTCTAGATTAGATAGGGACACTCCTTCCTTGTGTGCACATGGTCACAGTGATTCTCAATTTGTAAGTGATGATCCAACTTTGTGAGGCCAAAGTCACAGCTATTCTGGATTACAGAGGGACAGTCCAATCTTGTGAGGCCAAAGTCACAGCTATTCTGGATTAGAGATGGACGGTCCAACCTTGTGAGGCCAAAGTCACAGCTATTCTGGATTGGAGAGGGACAGTCTAACCCTATGAGGCCAAAGTCACAGCTAATCAGAATTAGAGAGGGACAGTCCAACCTCATGAGGCCAAGGTCAGAGCTATTCTGGATTAGAGAGGGACAGTCCAGTTATGTGAGGCCAAAGTCACAGCTATTCTGGATTAGAGATAGATGGTCCAACCATGTGAGGCCAAGGTCACAGCTTTTCTGGATTAGAGAGGGACCGTCCAACCTTGTGAGACCAAGGTCACAGCTATTCTAGATTAGATAGGGACACTCCTTCCTTGTGTGCGCATGGTCACAGCGATTCTCAATTTGTAAGTGATGATCCAACTTTGTGAGGCCAAAGTCACAGCTATTCTGGATTACAGAGGGACAGTCCAACCTTGTGAGACCAAGGTCACAGCTATTCTGGATTAGATAGGGACACTGCCACTTTGTGTGGGCAAGGTCACAGCTATTCTGGATTTGTAAGTGATGATCCAACCTTCTGAGGCCAAGGTCACAGCTATTCTGGATTAAAAAGGAACAATCCTACCTTCTGAGGCCAAGGTCACAGCTATTCTGGATTAGAGAGGGACCCTCCTACCTTGTGTGGGCAAGGTCATGGTTATTTGGGATTGGAGCAGAATTATATGACCTCATGAGGCCAAGGTCATGGCTATGCTGGACTGGATGGTCATCACAACCCTACTCCAGTTGTTTTGGGTTTGCCGAGAGCCAGAGGTCTATGACAATGTTAATATACCACCTGTACTAAGAGGCCCTGAAATAGGCAGCTCTTCATAGCACAGGAGATGCCCCAGAAGAGAGATTCGGAGCCATTCATCAGCGTTCAATGAGAAAGGAGGAAAGTATCTGATGGCTTTTATCAGTTGTCTCCTGTCCATAGAAGAGAACTCTATCACAATTAAAATAAGAGTACTTCACGCTTGTTTTTGATGTGATGCCCTTAAAGTTGTATTTATTCGGTACCACTTTCAATCCCCAGATGGACATCAACCCTTAAATTGCTTATAGACATGAAAGGTAAAACCTGCATTCTCCTGCGGTTTCCACCTCTTTGCAAGAATTGAAAATCACTTTGGGGACCTAAGGAGGATGGATGTCACATAGGAGTGCTGATGGACTTTTTTCAAGGTTCATCCAATCAGATAATGGAGGATCTGCTGAGTACGAGCAAGATTGGGACAGCCTGATATGGGGAGGGGAGAATGTGGTGTAGACATGCATGATGGCATTCTGAACTGTAACATCCAGACCCTGTTATAGTGGCCTATCTCTAAGCTGGTATCGTCCTGTCCAGTGGGCGTGAATCTGGAGACCACTGCAAGGTGGTACCCATGTTTTGTGTGACTCCCTTGCTGGTTTGTGGGTATGCCCAAAGTGTATCCTCCCCTCACGGCAGAGAGCCATTGCCCTCTCACGAGGCTCGGCCCATCAAACGCGTCAGGCATAACCTACTTAGCAGGTTTCTGATGTACCACTCCACTTACCTCCCAGTGAACATATGGTCCACCAAACAAATCCCCACTGCAGTAAGAAAGTTGAACAGATAGGAAACGTTTGCCATCCCTTGTACCATCTGTCCACTTACATGTGTGCATTGAAATTTTATTTTGCTTCCATTTGTCAGAACCGTTCTTTGATCACAGTGCTTGGAGTTAACACTAGTGACAAAACACCTGCAGTCCTTGTTTTCCATCCTGCCAGGTCTTAAGTAATAATTAACATTTCTACTGACCGAGCAAATTTATAATAGTATGCAGAATTTAAAAAGCACTAAAGGTTATTACTGCCTGGAGGATGCTGTCAGACATCTTTATCAGGCTTACCACCAAGCAACATATCATTCTTAGAGAATAAAACATGACCAGGTTTCCGCTGACCATTCAAATTATGCATAAATTCAATGGATGCCAACGGAAGTGGGAAAAGCATTCAAAGATCACAGGGCACCCACTGCAACTTCGAAATGTGTGCTAGAACTGTTCAAGTGTTTGTTGTTCTTACTCCAAAATAGAATAAATCTCAGAAAAATGTATTTCATTTACTAATGCTACTAACACAGATATAAATTTAAATTAGACAAATATACAAACTGTAATCCTCCTCTCATCTACTTGTTGTTTTGGGAGTAGTTAAAGGATACTGGAGAGGATTCATGTCAGGGTTATAAAGAATCCCCCTAGGGTTGCATGCAGAGGTGTTCCTGCAGCCTCTGGCTGGCTGGTGTCTTCAACAAGTGCATAGTCAGGCAGCACTCTGCCTGTGCATGCAGGCTTTATTAATCTCAGCTGCTTTAAAATCCCACGGGAACCACGCGAGGGGAAAAGGTAAGCCGTAGATTAAACGGGGACTATCAGTTCCAACACCGCCTGAGTATGAACAATTTTAAAAGAGGTTTTAAATGCAAATATTTTTAATAATACAGTACTCACAAAGCCTGCAAGTAGTCTTGCTGCTAAGTTGTCATTAGTCTTACTATAGCTAGTGTGACCCTTACTAACTCATTGGCGTAAGTAATGCGTTCCTAGAAGGGTCACCGAAAAGGCAATGTGGGGCATATGTACTCATTGTATTTGAAAAGCCCACCTCCAACACATATGTTCAGTCTTCAAGCATATGTATCCAAAATAGTTGAGGGAGAATATGCTTCATCTAACAAGTATTTATTTTGCAGACGTGTGATGTGCTCATCCACCGATCGTTTAACATCCACAAAACACAATGATACAACAAAATTACAGAACATTATGACAATAAAGCAAATACGGCACCGCCATCTTTTTATCTGTAATAAGCACATAAGCAGAAATTAGTACATGGGCACCATATCAAATGGGATGCATACTAAAACTTTGAGGTGTTTCGGCCTGCAAAACTACTGCAATGGGCCTTCATCTGGACAGAAAGGGGCAAGGCCAATTGAAGTTGGAGTTCAATCATTATTCTAACCATACACACAGAAGCATCAGCAGCATGTGTTTGGAAATCAGTCTCCACAAAAAGCACAATACTTTTGACAGGCTATTAAAGTGGCTGCAGATGCCTTCTCATTATAGATGTGCAGAACCACCAAATTGCATGTTTTATTGCAGTTTCCTCAATCACTGTCACTTGCCGGCTCAGCCAACTTTCTCTCCTCACAACTATTTGTGTTGCTCCTAGTATCCCTTTACACCACATCCAATTTCATTTCCTGCACTTAATCCTCATTTATGATTCTAGTCATCACCCGTTAAATATCTCAGGCTCACCTAAACATGCCCCTGCAGCCGCCACTCTAATCCCCCAACATTATAAAACTGTCTAATAATATGGATTTAAACTGTCTCAAACTTAATTCCTAAACACCCAATCCCGCTGTTTATTGGGTCTTAGCATGCAAGGAAATACGTTTGCCAAACTTTATGTAGGAGTACTGTATCTAGACTTGAAAAAGAATTAAAGACCCAGTGCAGAATACCCTGATTAAAATACTCAATACATTATCTGTAACTGCAATCATTGCAGTAAAGAATTGGGTAGAGATTGAGCTAAATCAGGGTGATGGAATAAAGGACTCCATCGCTCTGACAGAGTACCCGCAAGACAAATTTAGTAATATACATTAACCTGATGAACATTTCTACCATTCAAAGGAACCTCCGTCAAGGTGGTTCTGGTGAATGCATTAGAACTTTGCCTCGTCAAACATAGCCTACAGTAAATTTTCAATACTTATTTTGTTTTCAAGAACAAAACCCAAAAGTGGTGTTTTGTTTTTGAAAATGAAAAAAAGCAAAGTCCCTCTCACCATGGGAGCTACCTACCATGGCGAGGGGGCATTTTTAGTTTTTCACTGCCCCTTACCACCAGGGTTAGCCTGGCAGTGACAGGCACAAAAGAAATGCTATATACCTGCCTATCTAAATTGGGCGGGTGGACATATAGCCAATTCTCCAATGGCCCTTACTATGTGGGAACGTTGGAGACGTTTGGCCAGGTCAGAGTTGAAGCAGTCTCCGCCTTTGCCAAACTACTGTCCACCCGCATATAAATTTGGCGGGTGACCATTATATTTGTGGTAAGCATCGTGCGTCTCCAATGCGACAGAGTATGCTTACCGCCAATATATAAATCAGACCCTAATTGTACCTAAACCCATTGTTCGATGTGAACACTGAGTGAAAACTGCTCTTCCTTTTAACACACGTTGCCTGTTCTTGTTGTGTGTACACGCTGAAATAACTGTTCCAGTATACCAAGACATGATTGTCTTTTAAGACAGACATCTTGCCGTTTTACAAGAATATGCCGTGGAACAGAATCTGTTCAGATCCTTTTAAATAGATCTTAACAGGAGGAGGCAGCATTTCAGCTATTTAAAGCCTCCTGCGCGCTTCACAAAATGTCTTAAAAATAGCAAAACAAATAATGAAATTTGCATATAATATTGCATGAAAATAATTTCACGAAGAACAATAAAGCTCAGGTCCAAAGTACCGCATTCAATGGTTTTTAAGGATTAGGTACAGCTTTACAAATGTATTTCTGTGTGCGACTTCCATCAGTAAAATGTTTTGTAAATGAAATTTACATTTGGACGAAATAGTAAATAAACATTTAAAAAAGAATGCAGAAATGAGCGCTCATTTCCATTGTTTCAGTTTGCAGCATAGTGCTGTATTGTATTATACTCCAGCATTTATATAGCTCTTCATAGCCTATTGTGGCATTATGGGACGGGGAAGGCGCTATAGAGCAGGAGAGTGCATGTGGGAAGGGTGTTAAGAATCTATGTGTGAATCATTTTGGTGTCGTGTGTGTGACTAGAGATGTGCTCTTATTTCGCGTTGTGATGCAGGTCCTAGAGGTGTGAAGACAGATGGAATGTGAGAGATAAACGCACACATTATGAATAGCTGATGATTATGGCTTAGTCATTGCTTTAGTTGGAAATATTTACTCTAATGCAAAGTAGTTCACATCCTTGCACTTATTATATCTAATGCCATGCTATTCCAGATCTGCCAAGCAACAGCAAGGATCTTTGAAGGCACAGGGAAAATTACATTTTGCCCTTTGGGCAATCCATCTCCCCTTACTACAAGATGATTTTTGTTTTGATCCGAAGTCCTCCATCACAGAGAATCTCCTCACGCACCAATCAAACAAAGAAAAATAAATAGTTGGTCAATCACAGAATCACACTCGCCAGAATCTCCTTGGAACGGCCGAATGGACCGAGCTTGTGGGGCAGCGGCAAAGACAGCGCGTATCCACTGTTACTCGTCAATGTTTCATATATGGTCATGTTTCTGATTCTTAACAAACTACAAGCCGGTGCCTATGTTAAGATCATGAGAACAAGTGAAAGGAAGTTCAAACAGTAACAACATTTAAACATTTCGGCTTGGCGAGCTAGTGTTAGATTTCTTGCACTGGGAGCCAAGAAGTGGGCCCAGCTCAACGTCAGAGATGGGCACTTCCTGTGGGCACCATGGGCATAAGAACATGGATCAAGGAATTTATGGTTATACCAATGCACCGACCTCTATTTCACTATCCCCCCTCTCGTGCTATGTGTTTGTGCAATCGTAGGACATTATTCGATTCGCTTCCACCGTGTACTTCCATCAATACATTCCAACGATTCATAGTCAGACGCCTGTTATTATAATCATCCAGCATTCTTAAAGGGTATGCTGGGGATGCACCCTTGTTTCTAGGAAGACTTTTGATAAATGTAATACAGATAACATCAGTTAGAAAAAGGGCAAGGAAATGACTAATCTTCATTTCCCAAGCTCACAAAATGCTTTTCAGCCATGACCAAACACCTTCAAGGGCAGTGGTGTTATCAAACTTTCACATATATGACCAGTTTGTTCATGTATGCCTAGAGAGATATTTAGAATAAATTTACAACATTCTGCATCTACAATTGCACAAACCCCATCTTTGGCAGCCGGGACAAAATCAAGAGCCATTCGGTTTAGCAAACTCACCGTTCATTGGGCCTCTAATTGGTCAGAGATCAAACCTAAGGCAATCACAGTTGAGTTTTCTATCTGTCCTGCCGCTTTGGTAACTTAGCATATGGCATAGATGGTTAGTCCCATTCTAAAACTAGTGAACAGAATAGCAAAGAATTGGGCAGGCTTGAGAATGTCTGTGGGCAGTGTCGTGCGTAAAGGAGAGAGACGTGCCTCAGAGGAGGTAATGGGAATACAACTTAAGCAGGATAACAAGATCAAACCATTCCATGGGTTATCACACACAGGCTTGGTTCCGGCAGACGTAAAAGGTTCCAGGTTGATTCGCGGCATCACTGTGGGTGAACTATACTCCAGTAGTTCAACATGGGAGAAGCAGAAAACGTACTCAGTTATTGCAGGCAGACTTGTTGCACTCACTATGTCCCATAAATTCCCTCATGTTTTTGATTTCATGTGCCAGTCCACATGAAGTGTTAGCATGGTGGCTAGCGGGAGAATAATCCACTGGCCAAGCTGGTGCTAGCTCTGGGTCTAGCACTGAGAAATTAAATGCCTCCATGTGTGCAGTTCATGGAGCTATTCTTTTTCATCGAAGGGGATCGTGACATGAGCACTCCATCGTTAGAATCAGCGTGCAAGTGGGCACATATGCAGCATGAAGTAAGTTTATATCCTGCTTATACTGCTCCATAAACTGCACGAACATGTCAGTGTGGGCGGAGCGTCTGTCCCAAAGGTAGGTAGCAGGCTCTGTGCAGATGCTTTCTTCACGTCTGCCACACATCCCATCCAGATACAGCCACACCATGAGCCAGCCAAACAGGCTAGCCGTGACGAGGGCCGGCTATATCCTCTGCGATATCAGGTGCTGGGAGGATTCCCACTAGAGGGGTCTCAGGCCGTAGCCGTGGCAGCAGGAGAGGCTGCATCTAGATGTTCCCTGGGTGCAAGAGCAGAAGGAGGAACACTTCTGGTCCTTCTTGCAGGGAATCTCTGAGTTGCAGCTCCAGGGATGCTTTGGGGTGCAGGTTCCACATCTCCTGGCTAAGTGATTTGCTTGCAGTACACATTGATCCAAGCATATGGTACATGAGACGGGCCTCGCCACTGGGGCTGGAGCACTGACTTTCAACGATGGAGCGCCACATGGACCCAACCTCTAGGTGGCAGGTTGTGCCAGTCCTCAGTCAGGCTAGTGGGCAGGGCACCTTTGACCTAAGAATGGAAGTTGTAGAGACAGTGTGCCAGTTGTTGCAGCATTGTTGAGTCATGTCATCCTTTGGGTGCAACCTGAGTAAAGGTGGAGACAATGGAGGCATGGCAGTAATTCTTATAAGTTGTCCCATTCTTATTTTGTATGGACTCAACTTAGTCCTCTGAGTGGTGTCTCAAGCTGACCAGAGTGCTAAGGATTCCTGTTTTACTATAAACTTTACACATTTAGTATTTCAGAGTACAGTTAAACCGCTCTACTTTCCATGAGCAGGGCAGGCTTTAGCACTGGTGGCGCCCTGTGCAACAATGTTTGTTGGCGCCCCCCACTGACCACCCCCGCCACAGATTCCCTCACTACCAACATTTGACAGTGCCCCTCAAGTCTCCATAACCACTGTCTCTTAGACTAATTCAGTTTTATAGCGCCACTCGTAGCAGTTTAAGGTATCAGAGCACTTTACATCAGGCCCACTTTCCACAATCATATGTGTGTAAATCATTATAGAGGAAATGTTAGACAAGACAGAGGTCTACAAGGCGTAGGAGTCACATTCATCCATACTGGTAGGCAGTATAGTTTAAGAATTCTTGGACTGGAAAAGCATAAATTCCGAATTTAAAATGTAACACTATTGTTAGGGGTTTTCTTCAATAATAAGAAGTGATTTCTACCCAAATGAACCCCTTTTGCAATATTAGGACAAAGAAAGACTGGGCAAAAAATATATAGCTTTAATATGTTCCTTGCAGTTTGCATACAGCTCTTTGATGGCAGCTAATAGCTCACTGCTGTATTATGAGGATTTTAACTTATAAACTGCAAGAAACAAAAGGATCTCTGATAAAAGCAGTAACCCATTGACCTATTTATGTTTTATGCCCTTTGTGATGTGAATGGAACACGTTCTTTGCAGCAGGCACATTAACCTTCTGCTCTATGATGGATCAAAACGTTCACTAGATGAAGCGCCGGTCCCTCTCCAGGAAGAACATTAATCACCGGAGTTGTAATTTTTTTTGATGCCTGAAAATTGCTGGGACAATCTACGCGGCATCAGGTGCTTTTAAAACGATGAACATGGCACCCCCACCCCAAGTCAGCGCCCGGTGCGATCGCACCAATTGCACCGCCCTAGAGCCGGCCCTGTCCATGAGGACTGTGAGTGATAGGCGCAATGAAAGGAATTGTTCAAATCCGTTAATCTGTTAGCCAAACCTCAACAAGATAACGCTTTTAAGCCTGACCAAACCCTATGTAATAAACTGGCTGAGGACTTTCAAGAGAAGGTGCAAGGAATTTATAATGATTTCCTAAGTGCCCCAAGACCTCAGGACATAACAATGCCCGTAACACGCCCCCAATGTAGGCTAACTTGTTTTCAGCCAATAAACAGTGGGGAGGTAAAAAAAACTTCTACTCTCTATAAAATCTGGTGCACCTATTGATCCCTGTCCCCCTTTCATCATGCACCAAGCAGCGCATAAAATCTGCTAAAATCTCACCCCAATCCTGAACCAAGTCTTAGCTTCTGGTTGTTATCCTAAAACCTGGAAAATGGCATCAATTACACCCCTTCTAAAGAAACCAAGCCTAGACCCTAACGCCCCATTGCTGGCCTCCCAATTGTGGCCAAAGTTCTAGATAAACACCTGAACAAAGTGCTGACTGAATACCTCGATAAAAACAACTTGCTGGATACCTCTCAACACGGCTTCCGCCCACGCCACTCCACTGAGACTGCCTTAATCCTTGCAGCTGAAGAGATCCGCAGGGTGGTGGAGGAGGGGGGGAGGGCAGTCCTCGTGCTCCTTGATCTATCAGCCGCGTTTGACACTGTAAACCACACTGTCTTGGTGCAGTGGCTGAGGGACATAGGGGTAGGGGGGGCCGCCCTGACCCTCCTGTCCTCCTTTCTGGAGGCAAGGGAGCAGAGGCTGTTCTGGGACGGACAGCTTCCATCTTCCTTGTGGAGTCCCACAGGGGTCCGCCCTATCCCCGACCTTGTTTAATCTCTATGTCAGCCCGCTGGCCATTCTCGTCAGGAGACATGGCTTTGCTCTGGTCTCGTACGCCGATGACTCTCAACTTGTCATCTCCATCACAAATCAGCCAGAGACCACAGCAGCAGGTTCCATGTCTGTCTCAGAGAGATTATGGCCTGGATGAGTCAGAGCTACCTGAAAATAAACACAGATAAGACAGAGGTGATGGAGTTTGGGCCGGGCCAGCCCCTTGGTGGCCGACCGAGGCCGGAGACTGTCCGCGCCCAGTAGAGAAGGTCAGGAATTTAGGGATACTTTTCGAAAACAAACTGAATTTTGGTGCCCAGGTAAACAGCCTTATTTCATCATGTTTTTTTCTCTTAAAAATCTTGAGAATTTTTTTTCCTTTTATTCCTCAAGAGCTACAAAAGACAGTGATAGTAGCTCTTTTTCTATCAAAACTAGATTATTCCAACGCTCTATTCCTGGGAATCGATAAATTCCAACTGCAAAAACTGCAATCCCTACAAAATGCTGCGGCGAGACTTCTATTGGGCATACCCAGAGGACAGCCAACGTCAGCTGGAATTAAATCACTTCATTGGCTGCCCATTAAACAGCGCATAGAATTTACATCTTTAACTCTTGTACATAAGGCAATTCATGGGAGCGGTGCTGAGGACTTTCTAAAACTTTTCACGCCGTATGTTCCTCCACGTGTTTTCAGATCGGCGAGTCAAGGCCAAAACTACGAAGATAAGACGGGCAAGATGGGGGGGCCGAGCAATAACACACTGTGGGGCCAAGCTCTGGAACAAACTGCCACTTCCAATGAAGCTTCAACCTAACCTCCAGCTTTTCAGGAAGAGTTTGAAAACCCGACTGTTTACAGCTGCATAGGCCTTTCTTTCACAATTTCATTTTCCTTGCCCTCACGCCCCAGCGCCAAGACGACTCGGCATTCGAGCGCTATACAAGCATCTAAACATAAACATAAATGAAAGTGCAGTTCAATCTTTAAAGCTTTACATGGTTTGTGAAGTACAGAAAATGAAAAATAATTTCCTCTTGTCACTCAGGATCCAAAGATGGATTCCAAACCTGGTGATAAAGTTTCGCAGTAGTCTCTTGGCTGCAGTAATAGCGTGCCACAGACACATGGGTAATTTTCAATCCAACCTGAAAACACACATACAGGAACCAGTACATAAACATAAGAGTAACATCGCGTCATTTGGATAAAATCAACCTGTGTGTGAAAGAAGGTCGACATTGATGAATGGGTAGCAGGGTAAGTTTTGGCACACTTTTCAAAAACTATAGGCTTCGCAAGTAGCACAGGTGAGACAGTACTGCTGGCAATGGCGAGCAGGTAGAGTACAAGCAAATGGGTACCTGTGGTGCAAATCATCACTTGGGTACTCTCACGAGCAACACTGTAGTGCAGATGGGCTAAATGTGGGAGCAACACTGGGGAAACTTGTTAGTCCTGAGGCGGAAGCCGGGACTGTTGTACTTTTTTAAACATTGTCGTGTTCTGTGTAAATTGTTTTTAAAATCACTCTTTGCACTCCTACCTGGGCACTTGAGCGGCACTCGGCACGGGAAGCGGACCCCTAGCGCTGCCACGCTGCCTTGATCCTCTCCCACGCCCCCAACCAACTCGGCACCGCGAGGACAGTGGCCACGCCCCCTTTAGGCCACGCCCCCTGGACGTTCCCACCAGCAACCAGCTATAAAATATGCCTGACCAGGAAGCGCAGCGGACGAGCGCAGCGGGAGCGCCGTTTGCGCATAGAAAGGCGCGCCTAAGGCAAGCCCGTCTGCGCCCGTCCGTGCTCGAACGGGCTCAGGGCCAGACCCCATGCCGGGCTCAGACACCAAGAGGGTGAGCTATTTGCGTCGCGCCCTACTTAGTCTCAGACCCAATAAGAACATACACTGTAATTACGTTCACGACTCAGATGGATTGCGTACTCTGCCACCCAGTCCACTTACTTCCCACCCAGGCACCTATTCCACACTTTGGCCTGAAATTAGCTGTACTAAACTGTAGGTCGCTCCCCATGCACGCCCTGCTCATCAATCACCTGCTCGTTGACCATGAGTTAGACATCCTGTTCCTCACGGAGACTTGGCATACAACACACTCGGACTCGGATGTGGTTTTAGCCCTGGCCCCGGGCTTTCTCATCCAGTCCCAATTACGTCCCTCCGGTAGAGGCGGCGGTCTGGCCATTCTGCATAGAGATAATTTCTCATGCAGAATCAGCGATGCTCATATCATAGATTCAGAGAGCTGCCACTTTACCATCCAGCTGACCCCGACTAGATCACTGGTAGGCCTCCTGGTGTATCGTCCCCCAGGACATTCCGGTCCCTTTACCAGCGCCCTGCTAGAAGCCATATCAGCATTGGCCCATTCTACACCTAACTTCACTGTGCTAGGGGACCTCAATATTCATTTTGATGATCCCCTTGACACAGGGGCTGCTGACCTGATTCTAGACCTGGCTGTCTACGGTCTCCAACTGGTTAATACTGGAGCCACCCACATTAAGGGCCATCTGTTAGACCCGGTTTTCACAAATGTCCACACCCTCCAGGCCAAACCTTCCTGCCCCCTTCCATGGACAGACTACTTCTTAGTTCCTCTCTTCTTGCCAGGAGAATTTAAGAAGCCCCATAAGCCTGTCACGTATACCCGGGACAGGGCATGGTCCACACTCTCAACAGAGGACTGGGCCAGAGCCCTGGAATCAACGACCCCCGCCCCCTCGGGGGATCCCGTCGTAGCGGATAGCAATTTTAGGAAGTGGATCTCCAATTCACTCGACTTGATCCTTCCGATAAAAACCCGCGAAGATAAAAGCGGAAAGATAGGCTCAGCCCCATGGTTCAGCCGGGAACTCAGAACCCTCCGCAAGGAATGTAAAAAAGCGGAGCGACTGTGGAGGAAGGACTGGCTCCACTCTAGTAAGGATTCCTACCGGAGGACGGTGAGAGCATATAAATCTGCTCTGAAACTTACTAAAGCCTCTTATTATGATGATAGGATAAAAAATGCCACTAACTCTGCAAGATAATCCTATCTCATTGCTAAAGAACTCATGAAAATACCACAACCCCCTTCACCTACCAGGACCTTACCGGACAGGAGCAATGAACTTGCTAAGTACTTCGAGTCTAAAGTCTCCCACATCCTAGCCTCACTTCCGCAGCCTAGCCAGCTACCTTACTGGGACAGCGTTGCGCCTGACACTTGCACAGGAGGGGCCCCTCGCCCACTGCTGACCACCTTTAGGGCGGTCTCAATGGACGAGGTCGGAAAGACTTTGGCCAAGATGAAAAGCGGCTCTCCCCGTGACCCTGCTCCCATGAGGTTTCTGAAAGCTGTCGCCCCTGCGATTGTGCCCACAATCCTGGAGTTGATCAATGCCTCGCTGTCCCAAGGCTCCGTCCCCCCTAGTTGGAAGGGGGCGGTAGTTAAAGCCCTTCTCAAAAAACCCCAACTGGACCCCACTGATTTGGCCAACTACAGACCGATCTCGCTTCTCCCGGGCATCAGCAAAATTGCCGAGAAACTGGTTAACGTCCAGCTGTCCCAGTTCCTGGAATCTAATAACCTGTTGCGCCGGTCCCAAACTGGGTTTCGTCCTGGCCAAGGCACGGACACTGCCCTCCTCGCCGTCATCGAGGAGGCAAGGCGCATTTTAGATTCAGGGGGGTCAGTGGCAGTGATCCTCCTGGAACTTAGTGCAGCCTTTGACACGGTGAATCACCGGGTCTTGCTCCACCGGCTGGCCAGGGCGGGACTTGGGGGCACAGCACTGGCCTGGATTGAGTCATTTCTGTCGGGCCGCTCGTTCCAGGTCTGGGATGGCAATTCCCGTTCTGATTCACTGCCTTTGACTAGTGGGGTGCCACAGGGCTCCTCACTTAGTCCCACTCTTTTTAACGCCTATATGGCTCCTCTAGAGGACGTAGTTGCCCCCTTCGGCATCAAAATTGTGAGTTACGCGGACGACACGCAATTAGTCGTCTCGCTCTCACATCTTGACCAATGCCCAGACAATCTCCTGCACTGCCTCCAGGAAATCCATCTCTGGATGTGCGAGTCCTCACTCAAGCTTAACGGGTCCAAAACTGAAGTTATGCTGATGGGCAATAAATGGTCAGCAATTCCATCTTCAGTTTGGCCCGATGCTATGGGTGAGGTGCCCGCCCCTAAGAGGGAAATTAAGAGCCTGGGGGTCTGGCTCGAACCAGACTTGTCCATGAAAACCCAGGCAACTAAAACAGCGGGAACTTGCTTCGGACTTATGCGCTCAGTCCGTAAGATCCTTCCACTGCTCCCTCCCCAATCAAGGAAACTCCTGGTTCAAGGACTGATCCTTACGCGATTGGACTACAGCAATGCTGTTTACTTGGGAGTCCCCGAAACTACCTTGGGCAAGCTACAACGAGCCCAAAATGCGGTTGCCCGGATGCTAATGAATCTTCCCTCCAGAGTCTCTGCCAGACCAGCGCTTAAGGCTCTCCACTGGTTACCAGTGCAAGAGAGGATCGAGTTTAAGGCAATGTGCATCGCTCACAAACTCCTCAATGGACAAGGCCCTTCCATTCTGGGAGATATGGTGACTCCGTACAAAGCCTCGAGATCCCTGCGCTTGGACAATTAGCGACTAGCCAATGTCCCTAAGTTCAGGAGAGTACGCACTGGTGGCCGTCGCTTTTCAGTAAAAGCATCCACACGCTGGAATTCGCTCCCTCGCTGTCTGCGGTTAGAACCTGTCTACCTACGCTTCCGCAAACAGCTTAAAACTTTGCTGTTTCCCAAATAAGTTCTCCCCCCCCTCCCTCCTCGGCCTATTCAAGTTCTTACAGCGCGGGGATGCCTCCGGGTCACCAGGCGCTTTACAAATCGTTAAATAATAAACCACTCTTCATTGGTCATCTCTCTATACTCTGTTAGGATCTTTTTTACAATCATATTTCAGCCAGGTGATCTTTTTATAGTCTGGGACACATTAATGTACCTTAGGAGGCTCATTAAAGATGGGCTTAAGGGGTTCAGTGACTTGGGATGCATACAGAGTGGTCTCAGAACCCAGGGCAGAGTAGCTTTTTTTAACAGTTCGGTCAGCAAAAGTGTTACCTTTGGACAGTACACTCTGGGTGATTTGATGAACACCACATTTCACAATACCAACTTTAGAGAGGTACCAGGAGAGCATCAAGCAAACCCTTTACAGTGAACCCCTTCCCGCTTTCTCACCCACGGAGGTGAGCGACCCTCGCTGCATCAAGAGAAGCCCACAGATAATGCAGAGTGCACTTTGAATTGTAGTGTGTTCTCCCTGAATACGTACATACATTGTTAAGTTAGCATAACCACGTTAGATGTTAGAATGCCATCTTTCTGCTTTTGCACACGACACTGCGTTTACATGTTATTTCTTAAATAAAACTGCTGACTCGAGACTTGCTTCACACGAGAGCAATCTGTTGTTACCATCCCAAGCTCTGCGCAGCGACCTTGGTCTGTACATGGTGTGACAAACAGTCTGGAATATTACACAATGCATGTTTTCTACTCTAGGTTGATCGACCCACTATTTAGCCATAACACACGCGCAGCTGCACATACCTGAAAGTTGGTGCTTTTAATATCACAGACATCATGTTTATTATTCAGACCGAAGACGAGCCTTCCTGCGAGAAGTCTCCTGATGCTCCTGTGATGTGATTTCACTAAGCTGATCTTTGAGGTATGGGGTCCCCTATTCAAGCCTAAGAGACCTTCTAATAGCATAATAATATTATTAGCTTATTAGTGAAGGGAAGGTGGTAGTATCCACTGTCATTATAATATGATCACTCCTTTTATATTCTATGGTATTGTAACTATGTTGCTGGTTTTGATATTAATCATTTGTCTGCTTGTATTAGCCAAAGTACTGCATCTTAGGACACGTGGTCTATAAAAATAAACTCTTTTTATTTACACCGTGTCTCTGTTGATTATTGTTGTGGACTGATGTGAGAATAATATACGAACAGGTATTTCCGATTCCCACCATTCCTGAGAGTACACTAAGTAGCTTGTTCTGGGTTGTCTATTCATTGGGATCTCTGAGCTAAATCTTGGATAACGAATGGGACACTTATGCTAGCCGGATACTGGGTTCTGGGTTCTGAGGTGAGTTTCTGGTACACCACAATTCACTGAGGTCCTGGGGTTCTAAGCATAGTTCTGTGTATAAGCAGAATCCCTGCAACATGGCGCACCTAACGTTTGGTCTATGAGTTGAAACGCCTTAGTAGTGCTTACATTTAGTCCACAGCACCCTCATTCTTGTTTCCGGATAACAAGTCTGACGGATTTTAAACCTACCTAGTTCTATTGATATAGGTTCTTTCAAGCTTGATTATTAAAAAGGTTATTGAACCCTTGTGCTACTGAATACTTGAAGTGTAGCGTGTCCTTATGGCAATAAATATTGCGGCGCATAGCCGTGCGGCACTGAAACGTCACTTGACGCAATATGGAGTGCCGGACGCGGGCATGGACGTCATCTTTGTGGTGGGAGCCGATGCGGCTCATCCCTTTGAGTTATTCTACTCTTGGGTGACGATTCCGGCAGTCAGTGGAAATGATAATACATTTCATTAATACACTGCCTCTGCAGTGCCTGCTGCCTATGCGCCGTATAGGACACAGGAGATACCAATATCTGCTTGGCAACATCAGATTTGGTTTAATGGCGCCCTCCCCCATGTGGTTATACCGCCGAGAATGGGCCCTTTATCAATTGCGGGGGCCACTTGGCCGGTACTAGCCGGATTTACGCCTCATCCCCGTTACCTCACGGTGACGGTGGATGAACTGCGTGTACTACACACTGCCCTTATAACAGTATATAGGGCGTTAGTGCAGTATGTGTCGCGCACTGTACAGGCGGGGGCGCCTGTTGGTGCGGGACAACCTGGTGATCGTCACGCGGTGGTCATTAGTCCTGTTATGGTTAATTCTGTTGTAGGCAAGCGCCCCCTCACGAGGGATGATTATCCCTTTTGGCTTGCTGAAAAATTTGACCAAATAGAAGCGGTTTATCCGCATACAACTCCTGTGGAGAAACACAGGATCCTCACCATTAGTTTGCCTAAAGACTTAGTTCCCCACATGGATGATTGTGTTTCTTGGGGTAAGGTTTTTGCTGCAACGTACGCGCAGTGCTTTGGCACTCCGTCTATGTTGCAGCTGCCCTCCGTTATCAAACGTGTTCAAGAGGACCATGGAGCGGAGTCTGCGATAGAATTAGGGATGCGGCTCCTCGGAGATTTTGGCCTGGTGGCTACCATGATAATGGGAAACCTTAAGGGTGATGCGTTGCACTTTCAGGTTCGTAATGAACTGAAGAAAGTTGCTGAAGAGGACAAACGGCAGGAATTTGCAAAAATAATTTCAGAAGCATATCGTGATTTGGGTCGTAGCTCTTTAGGAGTTAAGCCTGTGATCAAAAATCCCGATTCTAAGCAGCAGGGTAAGGCAGGAACTTCTGGTAAGGATGAACGACCAATTTTTCCAAAACAAAAGTGGCAGTTTAAACAACAGGGAAAGCAGCAGCAGAAACAGGGCTCTCGGCCTGCCTCTCCCGTACAGTCAAGTAGTGAACGCACTTATGATCTGCGAGATCGTGCTACTATTAAGTCTCCTGATAGATTTCAGGTTTCTGAACTGCGTTCTCCTCGTTCTTCACAGGAAACATCGGCTACACAGTCTGGTGGAGGAGGCGGTGGCAAAGGTCGGGGTGCTCCACAACAGCGTGACCAACCCCGACAGACTGAGGGTAAAGGCAAGCAGGACGAGTTTGCTCGACAAAGACCCCCGTTTCAGAAGAAGAAAGTGGCGGCTCTGACGGCAAAATATGCCTCAGATAGTGCGGACACAGCTTCAGAACCGGACTTGGGCGCTGACGCTACTAGACAGCGCGGCGGAAATTACCATAGTCCGTCAAGCTCTGCGTCCATTTCTGGCGGCGACAGCAACTGATGTTTTGGTTACTGTTGAAACAGCTGACACCAGAGTGGCTCCCCCTGATAGACTTTATGAAATAGTCTTATTAATTGAGGGTGACATACAACGTACCATAAAAGGGATTTTTTGGGATAATCTGACCACCACCTATGATATCGTCCTAGCGGAGGCAGATTGGCCCCCAGCCTTCATTTTAGAAGCTCCTAGAGGGGAGGAGAAAATCCTCCCGTCCTTTGCGCACACGGTGCCTAAGGAACAAGCTGAAATGTACGCTGGTGAGTGGGCGCTGGCGCTTGCGCCAGCGGTATATCGTACTCAAGTGGGTTGGGACCGGTTGTCCCCCTGCCATGAGATTCCATTACGGTCTATGCCCCAGCCTCAGCCCCAATATCCCATGCGTCGTGAAGCTAGACCACACGTCGCGGCGATCCTTGAACAATTGGAATATCAGGGTGTTATTGAAACTTGTGTGTCCCCTATGAATAACCCTTTATTCACTGTAACGAAGCCTGACGGCTCGTACCGTTTAGTTTTGGATTACCGGCACCTAAACTCCCATTGCCGGACCTGCGCGGTACAAAATACACATAGCTCGGCTTTAGTCGACAGTCTCGTGCGTAAGAGGTTTAAAACGACACTTGACATTTCCAATGGCTTCTTTAGCAATAACCTGTCCACACTGAGTAGCCAGTGGACAGCGTTTACTTCGGGCGGAAAACAAAAACAGTTTACGAGATTAGCCATGGGCTACAAAAATAGCCCTGGCGTCTTTTCCGCTCGCGTGGTTTCTCTCTTAGAAAGAATAGACCCCGAAGCATACTCCTATGTTGACGATATCTACCTCACGGATGATGAGCTGTTGCCGCATCTGTCTCGAGTCGACAATATTGTAGTGAGTTTTGCTGACTATGGCTACAAATTCAATTTTGCGAAGTCACACATCGCGGAATATACAGTGTTGTTTTTGGGCTACGAGCTCAATAATGAAGGAAAGGGGTTAGCTCCCCACTTTCTGGAAAAGTGCGCATGCTTGAGTGCGCCAACGACGCTAAAGAAATTACAATCTCTGCTGGGCTTTCTGAATTTCGGCCGTACGTACATTCCTGATTATGCCCAGCGTATCAAGCCGCTTTACGCCTTGGTACAACCCACTTTTTCGAAGTCTAGCTGGCAGCTGGAACATTCTAAAATTTTACAGTCTTTACAGGCTGATCTTCTTGCTTCACAATATTTGCTGACACGTGATAACCGCACTAACCTGGTAATAAGAATAGTGCCAGGCGCCGTGGGTTTCACGTATTTGACGTTTAATGAGGGCGATACAGTCCCCATTGCGTACAAATCCCACTTGTACACCTCTGCTGAATTACGTTTTTCTGCGGTCGAAAAAGTTCTGACTGCTGTACAGATGGCGATCCTTAAAGAACGCGCACTGTCGCATGGGAAACAGATTCTGGTTGTAACACCCTATCCTGCCTTAGAAGCAGTGACAAAGGCAAGTGTACCAAATTCTAAAGCTTTGCATCCTCGGTGGATACAATGGGCCACAACACTGACGTCGCCAGACGTCACTTACATCTTTGATGCCTCATTACAGACTCAAGAGTTCTTGCAGTATGAATTCGTTCATCCGGCACCTCTGTCTTTGCGCCCGCTCGAAGAATACCATTGTGTCATATACACTGACGGGTCTGCGCAGCCCGCGATTGGATCGAAGCACGCTTATTCAGCGGCTTGCGCAATTGTCGTAGGTACATTCGTGAATGGTGAATTCCAATCTGATGCAGTGCATACGCAGTATTTGGGTGATTGTACCGCGCAATTGGCGGAGCTTCGGGCTCTGGTGCTTGCACTGGAGTTTGCTGATCCCCGGGTCACTACTCTTATAGTGAGTGATTCCTTCTACTGTGTCCAGTCCTACAATGACAATTTACACTTCTGGTCTCAGAATGACTATCGAGACACGAAAGGTGGCACAATTAAGCATAAAACGCTTTGGGTTCGAGTGGCAGACTTTAAAGACCGTCTCCCTCTCGTGAATGTTATTCACACTCTTGGTCACCAACGACTTGGTGTCCATGCTGTCGGCAACAGCTTGGCTGACGAGGCAGCAAAAACAGCAGTGGCTACATACTTAGTGGCAGCAGTTACCAGATCAAAAAGTAAGATTGATGATGACATCTTGGCAGCTATTGCTGCTACAGAAAAGGGAGGCGATTACCCGAAGGGTTTTCCTTCTCGTTACATTTACCATTTAAGTCCTGATAATGTCCCATTAGTGAGGATTAATGACGTTGGTGACAGAATTATTCCCAACGCGGACTGCAGGCCAGCACTGATCTTGGCTGCACATGAGGGGTTGGCGTCTGCCCACGCCGGTGTGTCAGCTACAATATCTCTGCTACAACAACGTTACTGGTGGTTTGGTTTATATAAACAAGCGCGCGCTTATGTTCTTGATTGTGACATTTGCCAACAGATTAAACCTTCTACTGTTGCGCGCCCACCACAGACACAGCTGTACATCTCTAATAAGCCATTTGGTTGTGTTTATTTAGATCACTGCGGTCCTTTTTCCTCCGATACTGCGTACAAGTACATCTTGGTTGCAGTGGATTCGTGCACACGTTTTCTATGGGTATGGCCACAAAGGAGTGCTGACTCGCGGACTGTCATCAGGGATTTGCGTGTCTTTGTGGGAACTTTTGCGTGTGGTACCTTCCATTCTGATCAGGGCCCTGCGTTCGCCTCTAAGGCTTACAAGGAGGCTATGAGAAATTTGGGGGTCCTAGTCAAATTTTCGTCCCCCTACCGACCTGAGGGTAATAGTGTGGTGGAGCGAATGAACCGTGACTTAAAGCAATCATTGACAGCACGTGTTTTAGGCACAGGCCGGAACTGGCTAGCCCATTTGTATAACGTCCAACGTGCACTTAATAATCTCCCTAGAAGGTCTCTGGGTGGGCGGACCCCGTACATGATGCTCTTCGGAATCAGAATGTTTGTCCCAGACCTTGATGGTCTAGACATGGCGGCGTCGACCGCACCCTTTGACGTAGATGATCACTGTGCTGTTTTACAGACTCTACAAGAAGCCAGAGACACTCTTTCGAAGGAACATTTGCCCTCCATATCTGAAGCTGAAGTTCAGGTTCCGGTAGTCGGCTGGCTACCTAGAGTTGGAGACCTGGTCCGTGAGAAGGTGGAGAACAAGAAGGAGTTCGGCCCCTCTTATCGTGCACCAGTTCCAGTGCTTGGAGTGCAGGGTACAAGAAGAGTCATTTTACCTCCACTTCCTGGTCGCAAAGAAAACAGGTACATCTCTATTGACAATGTCAAACTTCAGCGAGTGGCCGATACTTCTTAGTATGACTCCAGCAGTTTCATGCCAGACGATGCACAGAAATTCAATGTTGGTTCCTGCTTCTAACACCTTGTCTGATGTTGCCATCGAGATGCAATCTGTTACTGATCCCTTGTTAATACCATCGGCTGGTGGTTTGCCCGAAGAGACTGAGTACGCTTATCCTACACGTGGTCCCTCACCTGTTTTACAATCTACAGCACTTGGCCAGTCCCGTTTCTCCTTTGACACTGACTCATTACCCTCAAGCCCCCCATCAAACATTGCTGTTTTTTTCAGCTGGTTTAAGAGACATTTTTTGATTGCCCCTTGGACATACATCTGGTTGATACTTTTCACTATTTTTTTGTTTATGTCAATTGGATTTATAATAGTTTTTTTCCGTCTTGTGGATGGCCACTATTTGAGTGAGAGATCGACAATTAGAGTTATCAATGGAACTTTGGCCCCCCACTCCTCGTCCCACATCATGAAGAGGGACCAGACTTCTGTGAATATTACTGCCTGGCCCGTCTTGGATGGAATCGCATGGGATGCTGTTAAATTCCAAATTCATGGGCCTACAGAGGTCATTAATGTACCTAATGTATTTCGAGTTTCTATGGGTGATGTGGTTAGGCAGAACATACGTTCTGATGATTGGGATGTACACGCCATTGAATCACTGTTTTCTGATTTGAAATATTATGCCGCTTTTGATGTTGAAGATTTATATGAAAATGCGGCTAATTATGCGGAACAGTATTGTTTTCAACATTATGGCAATCATTTCCTGCATAAAGCAAATACATTTAGAAATTTTGTAAATTTTACCCAATGGGAACACTGTCCTACTCCCGAGTTCGGAAGTTCACAAACACTAGTTAACAAGTATTCTTATTTTACTGATTTCAGTGTTTCCGACCCGGCAGCGTTTTATTTTAAGGTGCTGCCTGAGTCTGCCGCAAAGGTTAGACTGACACACACAAAGTTACTTTATTCCAAGTCCTTTATGGACGAGTTGTCAATCAAAGGTTATGATGTATGGAAGGCTACTATTGATCTAAAGTCGGTTTGGGGTTCCAAGCCGTGGCAGGTACAGGGTACAGAGGCTTTACATCGTGCCTGTCTTATACCAAATCATATTTTATTTTTGAATTAATCCATCTTCCAAACCACCTGTTTTGGATTGGCTACTGCTAAACAATTAAAGACACCTGCTGTGCCGGATTTGGGCGCTTATCCCAATTGGGATAACCACACAGATCTATCCCTTGCTGCTTTGCAATCCTTAGTTTCAAATACATCTTTCAATATTTCGAAATTTAATAGTGAGGGTTGGTTAGTTTGGCAAAGCAGTTCAGACACCTGTCAACGTCGTTTTCTGGGACTGAAACCGGGGTATACTCGGGAACGCGTGGACCCTCGGTTTGAGTCGTCACATACTGTAACTACATACTCTGTGGGCAAGTTGTGTCAATCTTGGTTGCGACATTCCACCTTGGCGTCTGTCAAAGTTCATTTATCACAATTACATGACAAAATAGATTTGAATGATTTTGTTAAAGGTCCTGTGGGTGGCAGAACCAAAAGGTGGGCGTATGCTATTTACAACGAAGTCTGGAAGTTGTCGCAGATTGAGGCGGCTTCCAGATTGCGAGCTATTGACCAAGCAAACATGGAGAAGGTTTTAGCCGTTATAGATAATAGCATTAACACTCTCTCTTCAAGAATTTATACATTAGATAATATTGTTTCTTCTGTTGTTGATATTGTGCATGATGATATGTCTGTGTTATATCATGGTCAAAACCAGTTGCGTTCTGTTATGCAGTTTGCATGGACATTGCAGACGTGAAAGGCGGGGAGAGTCCCTTGGGACTATCTTAACACTACATCGTTATTTCTTCCCTTTAACCTTACTGACAAGCAGCGATTTATGTCCATGAAGGATGCTACATATTCATTGTTACATATTGAAAAATTAGAACCATTGCCTTTTTCTGTAGCGGAGATCAATTCAGCTACGTGGTTAGTCCACGGATTGATAACTCTCCCTTTCGCGCTTTTTAAGTTCACTTCTTGTATGAAACATTATGCTTTGGGTAGATATGAACCGCTGGGCACCGCTTTCATACATGAGGTTTGGTCCCTCCCCTTTACGTATAGATGTACTAGGGAAGGCACTGAGGTTTATTTGAAAGGCGAGGAATGTACCACGACACCAGACCATTCCTTGGTATGTAGGCACATTCAATTACACGGCGCATGCAATGTACAAGCCCCGAACTTAGCCTGCGTCCTACGAGGTATCCCAGTGCCTGTGATTACGCCTTCTTTCACGTTGCTTGCAAACGGTAGTTATTTAATTTTGAATAATGAAGCTTGCTGCGGGATGTTAGTGGGAATCCCGTACATAGTAACTGTCTCGCAGAAAGTTGTCTGCTGCAATAATGTTCTCTTTCCACCCCCGCGTGGGCAGCTGGATGTTTCAATCTGGCCTTCGATTCCAACCTTGAAAGCAGAGTTCAACAAGTTGAGCAGAATAAGAGCTTTATTGTCCCAAAAAGAGGTGCCATTGACTTCCTCTCGTGAAACATTTGTCCTTCACGTTGCTAATACGCGCACTGAGGTACAGGCGCTTCTGAATACTGACCTCCCCCTACATTTCGGCACTTTGATCCAAACTATTTTTAATGCCTCGTCCACGACCGGCCTGGCTCATTTTTTTAAACTTGTGGGCTCGGGTCTCGTGACCTCTTTCAAAACTATTTTTGGTGTGATTCCGGCATTTTTTCATTCACTTTTCTCGAGCATCTTTGGAGGTGTTCCGCTGCTTCTGGCGCTGGTGGCAGGTGTGCTGCTTTTACTTTTCATACTACGGAATGGCTGCTCCTTCTGTGCCACACGAGCGCCTGTCCCGCCTGCATCTTCTTCGTGATAGGATGCTTGACTTTTATGGAACTCTGCCGTTGGCGACCTTAAGCCTGGCATATGGATTATCCTTCAGGTATTCCTACTTCACCTGCGTGCAGCCTGTATTTCACTGCCTGGATTGTCCCTTTGAATGGCCTTTGGATTTGTGCTAAGGCGTTTCAACTCATAGACCAAACGTTAGGTGCGCCATGTTGCAGGGATTCTGCTTATACACAGAACTATGCTTAGAACCCCAGGACCTCAGTGAATTGTGGTGTACCAGAAACTCACCTCAGAACCCAGAACCCAGTATCCGGCTAGCATAAGTGTCCCATTCGTTATCCAAGATTTAGCTCAGAGATCCCAATGAATAGACAACCCAGAACAAGCTACTTAGTGTACTCTCAGGAATGGTGGGAATCGGAAATACCTGTTCGTATATTATTCTCACATCAGTCCACAACAATAATCAACAGAGACACGGTGTAAATAAAAAGAGTTTATTTTTATAGACCACGTGTCCTAAGATGCAGTACTTTGGCTAATACAAGCAGACAAATGATTAATATCAAAACCAGCAACATAGTTACAATACTAAGCATAGTTCTGTGTATAAGCAGAATCCCTGCAACATGGCGCACCTAACGTTTGGTCTATGAGTTGAAACGCCTTAGTAGTGCTTACATTTAGTCCACAGCACCCTCATTCTTGTTTCCGGATAACAAGTCTGACGGATTTTAAACCTACCTAGTTCTATTGATATAGGTTCTTTCAAGCTTGATTATTAAAAAGGTTATTGAACCCTTGTGCTACTGAATACTTGAAGTGTAGCGTGTCCTTATGGCAATAAATATTGCGGCGCATAGCCGTGCGGCACTGAAACGTCACTTGACGCAATATGGAGTGCCGGACGAGGGCATGGACGTCATCTTTGTGGTGGGAGCCGATGCGGCTCATCCCTTTGAGTTATTCTACTCTTGGGTGACGATTCCGGCAGTCAGTGGAAATGATAATACATTTCATTCATACACTGCCTCTGCAGTGCCTGCTGCCTATGCGCCGTATAGGACACAGGAGATACCAATATCTGCTTGGCAACATCAGATTTGGTTTAATGGCGCCCTCCCCCATGTGGTTATACCGCCGAGAATGGGCCCTTTATCAATTGCGGGGGCCACTTGGCCGGTACTAGCCGGATTTACGCCTCATCCCCGTTACCTCACGGTGACGGTGGATGAACTGCGTGTACTACACACTGCCCTTATAACAGTATATAGGGCGTTAGTGCAGTATGTGTCGCGCACTGTACAGGCGGGGGCGCCTGTTGGTGCGGGACAACGTGGTGATCGTCACGCGGTGGTCATTAGTGCTGTTATGGTTAATTCTGTTGTAGGCAAGCGCCCCCTCACGAGGGATGATTATCCCTTTTGGCTTGCTGAAAAATTTGACCAAATAGAAGCGGTTTATCCGCATACAACTCCTGTGGAGAAACACAGGATCCTCACCATTAGTTTGCCTAAAGACTTAGTTCCCCACATGGATGATTGTGTTTCTTGGGGTAAGGTTTTTGCTGCAACGTACGCGCAGTGCTTTGGCACTCCGTCTATGTTGCAGCTGCCCTCCGTTATCAAACGTGTTCAAGAGGACCATGGAGCGGAGTCTGCGATAGAATTAGGGATGCGGCTCCTCGGAGATTTTGGCCTGGTGGCTACCATGATAATGGGAAACCTTAAGGGTGATGCGTTGCACTTTCAGGTTCGTAATGAACTGAAGAAAGTTGCTGAAGAGGACAAACCGCAGGAATTTGCAAAAATAATTTCAGAAGCATATCGTGATTTGGGTCGTAGCTCTTTAGGAGTTAAGCCTGTGATCAAAAATCCCGATTCTAAGCAGCAGGGTAAGGCAGGAACTTCTGGTAAGGATGAACGACCCATTTTTCCAAAACAAAAGTGGCAGTTTAAACAACAGGGAAAGCAGCAGCAGAAACAGGGCTCTCGGCCTGCCTCTCCCGTACAGTCAAGTAGTGAACGCACTTATGATCTGCGAGATCGTGCTACTATTAAGTCTCCTGATAGATTTCAGGTTTCTGAACCGCGTTCTCCTCGTTCTTCACAGGAAACATCGGCTACACAGTCTGGTGGAGGAGGCGGTGGCAAAGGTCGGGGTGCTCCACAACAGCGTGACCAACCCCGACAGACTGAGGGTAAAGGCAAGCAGGACGAGTTTGCTCGACAAAGACCCCCGTTTCAGAAGAAGAAAGTGGCGGCTCTGACGGCAAAATATGCCTCAGATAGTGCGGACACAGCTTCAGAACCGGACTTGGGCGCTGACGCTACTAGACAGCGCGGCGGAAATTACCATAGTCCGTCAAGCTCTGCGTCCATTTCTGGCGGCGACAGCAACTGATGTTTTGGTTACTGTTGAAACAGCTGACACCAGAGTGGCTCCCCCTGATAGACTTTATGAAATAGTCTTATTAATTGAGGGTGACATACAACGTACCATAAAAGGGATTTTTTGGGATAATCTGACCACCACCTATGATATCCTCCTAGCGGAGGCAGATTGGCCCCCAGCCTTCATTTTGGAAGCTCCTAGAGGGGAGGAGAAAATCCTCCCGTCCTTTGCGCACACGGTGCCTAAGGAACAAGCTGAAATGTACGCTGGTGAGTGGGCGCTGGCGCTTGCGCCAGCGGTATATCGTACTGAAGTGGGTTGGGACCGGTTGTCCCCCTGCCATGAGATTCCATTACGGTCTATGCCCCAGCCTCAGCCCCAATATCCCATGCGTCGTGAAGCTAGACCACACGTCGCGGCGATCCTTGAACAATTGGAATATCAGGGTGTTATTGAAACTTGTGTGTCCCCTATGAATAACCCTTTATTCACTGTAACGAAGCCTGACGGCTCGTACCGTTTAGTTTTGGATTACCGGCACCTAAACTCCCATTGCCGGACCTGCGCGGTACAAAATACACATAGCTCGGCTTTAGTCGACAGTCTCGTGCGTAAGAGGTTTAAAACGACACTTGACATTTCCAATGGCTTCTTTAGCCATAACCTGTCCACACTGAGTAGCCAGTGGACAGCGTTTACTTCGGGCGGAAAACAAAAACAGTTTACGAGATTAGCCATGGGCTACAAAAATAGCCCTGGCGTCTTTTCCGCTCGCGTGGTTTCTCTCTTAGAAAGAATAGACCCCGAAGCATACTCCTATGTTGACGATATCTACCTCACGGATGATGAGCTGTTGCCGCATCTGTCTCGAGTCGACAATATTGTAGTGAGTTTTGCTGACTATGGCTACAAATTCAATTTTGCGAAGTCACACATCGCGGAATATACAGTGTTGTTTTTGGGCTACGAGCTCAATAATGAAGGAAAGGGGTTAGCTCCCCACTTTCTGGAAAAGTGCGCATGCTTGAGTGCGCCAACGACGCTAAAGAAATTACAATCTCTGCTGGGCTTTCTGAATTTCGGCCGTACGTACATTCCTGATTATGCCCAGCGTATCAAGCCGCTTTACGCCTTGGTACAACCCACTTTTTCGAAGTCTAGCTGGCAGCTGGAACATTCTAAAATTTTACAGTCTTTACAGGCTGATCTTCTTGCTTCACAATATTTGCTGACACGTGATAACCGCACTAACCTGGTAATAAGAATAGTGCCAGGCGCCGTGGGTTTCACGTATTTGACGTTTAATGAGGGCGATACAGTCCCCATTGCGTACAAATCCCACTTGTACACCTCTGCTGAATTACGTTTTTCTGCGGTCGAAAAAGTTCTGACTGCTGTACAGATGGCGATCCTTAAAGAACGCGCACTGTCGCATGGGAAACAGATTCTGGTTGTAACACCCTATCCTGCCTTAGAAGCAGTGACAAAGGCAAGTGTACCAAATTCTAAAGCTTTGCATCCTCGGTGGATACAATGGGCCACAACACTGACGTCGCCAGACGTCACTTACATCTTTGATGCCTCATTACAGACTCAAGAGTTCTTGCAGTATGAATTCGTTCATCCGGCACCTCTGTCTTTGCGCCCGCTCGAAGAATACCATTGTGTCATATACACTGACGGGTCTGCGCAGCCCGCGATTGGATCGAAGCACGCTTATCCAGCGGCTTGCGCAATTGTCGTAGGTACATTCGTGAATGGTGAATTCCAATCTGATGCAGTGCATACGCAGTCATTGGGTGATTGTACCGCGCAATTGGCGGAGCTTCGGGCTCTGGTGCTTGCACTGGAGTTTGCTGATCCCCGGGTCACTACTCTTATAGTGAGTGATTCCTTCTACTGTGTCCAGTCCTACAATGACAATTTACACTTCTGGTCTCAGAATGACTATCGAGACACGAAAGGTGGCACAATTAAGCATAAAACGCTTTGGGTTCGAGTGGCAGACTTTAAAGACCGTCTCCCTCTCGTGAATGTTATTCACACTCTTGGTCACCAACGACTTGGTGTCCATGCTGTCGGCAACAGCTTGGCTGACGAGGCAGCAAAAACAGCAGTGGCTACATACTTAGTGGCAGCAGTTACCAGATCAAAAAGTAAGATTGATGATGACATCTTGGCAGCTATTGCTGCTACAGAAAAGGGAGGCGATTACCCGAAGGGTTTTCCTTCTCGTTACATTTACCATTTAAGTCCTGATAATGTCCCATTAGTGAGGATTAATGACGTTGGTGACAGAATTATTCCCAACGCGGACTGCAGGCCAGCACTGATCTTGGCTGCACATGAGGGGTTGGCGTCTGCCCACGCCGGTGTGTCAGCTACAATATCTCTGCTACAACAACGTTACTGGTGGTTTGGTTTATATAAACAAGCGCGCGCTTATGTTCTTGATTGTGACATTTGCCAACAGATTAAACCTTCTACTGTTGCGCGCCCACCACAGACACAGCTGTACATCTCTAATAAGCCATTTGGTTGTGTTTATTTAGATCACTGCGGTCCTTTTTCCTCCGATACTGCGTACAAGTACATCTTGGTTGCAGTGGATTCGTGCACACGTTTTCTATGGGTATGGCCACAAAGGAGTGCTGACTCGCGGACTGTCATCAGGGATTTGCGTGTCTTTGTGGGAACTTTTGCGTGTGGTACCTTCCATTCTGATCAGGGCCCTGCGTTCGCCTCTAAGGCTTACAAGGAGGCTATGAGAAATTTGGGGGTCCTAGTCAAATTTTCGTCCCCCTACCGACCTGAGGGTAATAGTGTGGTGGAGCGAATGAACCGTGACTTAAAGCAATCATTGACAGCACGTGTTTTAGGCACAGGCCGGAACTGGCTAGCCCATTTGTATAACGTCCAACGTGCACTTAATAATCTCCCTAGAAGGTCTCTGGGTGGGCGGACCCCGTACATGATGCTCTTCGGAATCAGAATGTTTGTCCCAGACCTTGATGGTCTAGACATGGCGGCGTCGACCGCACCCTTTGACGTAGATGATCACTGTGCTGTTTTACAGACTCTACAAGAAGCCAGAGACACTCTTTCGAAGGAACATTTGCCCTCCATATCTGAAGCTGAAGTTCAGGTTCCGGTAGTCGGCTGGCTACCTAGAGTTGGAGACCTGGTCCGTGAGAAGGTGGAGAACAAGAAGGAGTTCGGCCCCTCTTATCGTGCACCAGTTCCAGTGCTTGGAGTGCAGGGTACAAGAAGAGTCATTTTACCTCCACTTCCTGGTCGCAAAGAAAACAGGTACATCTCTATTGACAATGTCAAACTTCAGCGAGTGGCCGATACTTCTTAGTATGACTCCAGCAGTTTCATGCCAGACGATGCACAGAAATTCAATGTTGGTTCCTGCTTCTAACACCTTGTCTGATGTTGCCATCGAGATGCAATCTGTTACTGATCCCTTGTTAATACCATCGGCTGGTGGTTTGCCCGAAGAGACTGAGTACGATTATCCTACACGTGGTCCCTCACCTGTTTTACAATCTACAGCACTTGGCCAGTCCCGTTTCTCCTTTGACACTGACTCATTACCCTCAAGCCCCCCATCAAACATTGCTGTTTTTTTCAGCTGGTTTAAGAGACATTTTTTGATTGCCCCTTGGACATACATCTGGTTGATACTTTTCACTATTTTTTTGTTTATGTCAATTGGATTTATAATAGTTTTTTTCCGTCTTGTGGATGGCCACTATTTGAGTGAGAGATCGACAATTAGACTTATCAATGGAACTTTGGCCCCCCACTCCTCGTCCCACATCATGAAGAGGGACCAGACTTCTGTGAATATTACTGCCTGGCCCGTCTTGGATGGAATCGCATGGGATGCTGTTAAATTCCAAATTCATGGGCCTACAGAGGTCATTAATGTACCTAATGTATTTCGAGTTTCTATGGGTGATGTGGTTAGGCAGAACATACGTTCTGATGATTGGGATGTACACGCCATTGAATCACTGTTTTCTGATTTGAAATATTATGCCGCTTTTGATGCTGAAGATTTATATGAAAATGCGGCTAATTATGCGGAACAGTATTGTTTTCAACATTATGGCAATCATTTCCTGCATAAAGCAAATACATTTAGAAATTTTGTAAATTTTACCCAATGGGAACACTGTCCTACTCCCGAGTTCGGAAGTTCACAAACACTAGTTAACAAGTATTCTTATTTTACTGATTTCAGTGTTTCCGACCCGGCAGCGTTTTATTTTAAGGTGCTGCCTGAGTCTGCCGCAAAGGTTAGACTGACACACACAAAGTTACTTTATTCCAAGTCCTTTATGGACGAGTTGTCAATCAAAGGTTATGATGTATGGAAGGCTACTATTGATCTAAAGTCGGTTTGGGGTTCCAAGCCGTGGCAGGTACAGGGTACAGAGGCTTTACATCGTGCCTGTCTTATACCAAATCATATTTTATTTTTGAATTCATCCATCTTCCAAACCACCTGTTTTGGATTGGCTACTGCTAAACAATTAAAGACACCTGCTGTGCCGGATTTGGGCGCTTATCCCAATTGGGATAACCACACAGATCTATCCCTTGCTGCTTTGCAATCCTTAGTTTCAAATACATCTTTCAATATTTCGAAATTTAATAGTGAGGGTTGGTTAGTTTGGCAAAGCAGTTCAGACACCTGTCAACGTCGTTTTCTGGGACTGAAACCGGGGTATACTCGGGAACGCGTGGACCCTCGGTTTGAGTCGTCACATACTGTAACTACATACTCTGTGGGCAAGTTGTGTCAATCTTGGTTGCGACATTCCACCTTGGCGTCTGTCAAAGTTCATTTATCACAATTACATGACAAAATAGATTTGAATGATTTTGTTAAAGGTCCTGTGGGTGGCAGAACCAAAAGGTGGGCGTATGCTATTTACAACGAAGTCTGGAAGTTGTCGCAGATTGAGGCGGCTTCCAGATTGCGAGCTATTGACCAAGCAAACATGGAGAAGGTTTTAGCCGTTATAGATAATAGCATTAACACTCTCTCTTCAAGAATTTATACATTAGATAATATTGTTTCTTCTGTTGTTGATATTGTGCATGATGATATGTCTGTGTTATATCATGGTCAAAACCAGTTGCGTTCTGTTATGCAGTTTGCATGGACATTGCAGACGTTAAAGGCGGGGAGAGTCCCTTGGGACTATCTTAACACTACATCGTTATTTCTTCCCTTTAACCTTACTGACAAGCAGCGATTTATGTCCATGAAGGATGCTACATATTCATTGTTACATATTGAAAAATTAGAACCATTGCCTTTTTCTGTAGCGGAGATCAATTCAGCTACGTGGTTAGTCCACGGATTGATAACTCTCCCTTTCGCGCTTTTTAAGTTCACTTCTTGTATGAAACATTATGCTTTGGGTAGATATGAACCGCTGGGCACCGCTTTCATACATGAGGTTTGGTCCCTCCCCTTTACGTATAGATGTACTAGGGAAGGCACTGAGGTTTATTTGAAAGGCGAGGAATGTACCACGACACCAGACCATTCCTTGGTATGTAGGCACATTCAATTACACGGCGCATGCAATGTACAAGCCCCGAACTTAGCCTGCGTCCTACGAGGTATCCCAGTGCCTGTGATTACGCCTTCTTTCACGTTGCTTGCAAACGGTAGTTATTTAATTTTGAATAATGAAGCTTGCTGCGGGATGTTAGTGGGAATCCCGTACATAGTAACTGTCTCGCAGAAAGTTGTCTGCTGCAATAATGTTCTCTTTCCACCCCCGCGTGGGCAGCTGGATGTTTCAATCTGGCCTTCGATTCCAACCTTGAAAGCAGAGTTCAACAAGTTGAGCAGAATAAGAGCTTTATTGTCCCAAAAAGAGGTGCCATTGACTTCCTCTCGTGAAACATTTGTCCTTCACGTTGCTAATACGCGCACTGAGGTACAGGCGCTTCTGAATACTGACCTCCCCCTACATTTCGGCACTTTGATCCAAACTATTTTTAATGCCTCGTCCACGACCGGCCTGGCTCATTTTTTTAAACTTGTGGGCTCGGGTCTCGTGACCTCTTTCAAAACTATTTTTGGTGTGATTCCGGCATTTTTTCATTCACTTTTCTCGAGCATCTTTGGAGGTGTTCCGCTGCTTCTGGCGCTGGTGGCAGGTGTGCTGCTTTTACTTTTCATACTACGGAATGGCTGCTCCTTCTGTGCCACACGAGCGCCTGTCCCGCCTGCATCTTCTTCGTGATAGGATGCTTGACTTTTATGGAACTCTGCCGTTGGCGACCTTAAGCCTGGCATATGGATTATCCTTCAGGTATTCCTACTTCACCTGCGTGCAGCCTGTATTTCACTGCCTGGATTGTCCCTTTGAATGGCCTTTGGATTTGTGCTTCTAATAGCATAATAATAATATTAGCTTATTAGTGAAGGGAAGGTGGTAGTATCCACTGTCATTATAATATGATCACTCCTTTTATATTCTATGGTATTGTAACTATGTTGCTGGTTTTGATATTAATCATTTGTCTGCTTGTATTAGCCAAAGTACTGCATCTTAGGACACGTGGTCTATAAAAATAAACTCTTTTTATTTACACCGTGTCTCTGTTGATTATTGTTGTGGACTGATGTGAGAATAATATACGAACAGGTATTTCCGATTCCCACCATTCCTGAGAGTACACTAAGTAGCTTGTTCTGGGTTGTCTATTCATTGGGATCTCTGAGCTAAATCTTGAATAACGAATGGGACACTTATGCTAGCCGGATACTGGGTTCTGGGTTCTGAGGTGAGTTTCTGGTACACCACAATTCACTGAGGTCCTGGGGTTCTAAGCATAGTTCTGTGTATAAGCAGAATCCCTGCAACATGGCGCACCTAACGTTTGGTCTATGAGTTGAAACGCCTTAGTAGTGCTTACATTTAGTCCACAGCACCCTCATTCTTGTTTCCGGATAACAAGTCTGACGGATTTTAAACCTACCTAGTTCTATTGATATAGGTTCTTTCAAGCTTGATTATTAAAAAGGTTATTGAACCCTTGTGCTACTGAATACTTGAAGTGTAGCGTGTCCTTATGGCAATAAATATTGCGGCGCATAGCCGTGCGGCACTGAAACGTCACTTGACGCAATATGGAGTGCCGGACGCGGGCATGGACGTCATCTTTGTGGTGGGAGCCGATGCGGCTCATCCCTTTGAGTTATTCTACTCTTGGGTGACGATTCCGGCAGTCAGTGGAAATGATAATACATTTCATTCATACACTGCCTCTGCAGTGCCTGCTGCCTATGCGCCGTATAGGACACAGGAGATACCAATATCTGCTTGGCAACATCAGATTTGGTTTAATGGCGCCCTCCCCCATGTGGTTATACCGCCGAGAATGGGCCCTTTATCAATTGCGGGGGCCACTTGGCCGGTACTAGCCGGATTTACGCCTCATCCCCGTTACCTCACGGTGACGGTGGATGAACTGCGTGTACTACACACTGCCCTTATAACAGTATATAGGGCGTTAGTGCAGTATGTGTCGCGCACTGTACAGGCGGGGGCGCCTGTTGGTGCGGGACAACCTGGTGATCGTCACGCGGTGGTCATTAGTCCTGTTATGGTTAATTCTGTTGTAGGCAAGCGCCCCCTCACAAGGGATGATTATCCCTTTTGGCTTGCTGAAAAATTTGACCAAATAGAAGCGGTTTATCCGCATACAACTCCTGTGGAGAAACACAGGATCCTCACCATTAGTTTGCCTAAAGACTTAGTTCCCCACATGGATGATTGTGTTTCTTGGGGTAAGGTTTTTGCTGCAACGTACGCGCAGTGCTTTGGCACTCCGTCTATGTTGCAGCTGCCCTCCGTTATCAAACGTGTTCAAGAGGACCATGGAGCGGAGTCTGCGATAGAATTAGGGATGCGGCTCCTCGGAGATTTTGGCCTGGTGGCTACCATGATAATGGGAAACCTTAAGGGTGATGCGTTGCACTTTCAGGTTCGTAATGAACTGAAGAAAGTTGCTGAAGAGGACAAACCGCAGGAATTTGCAAAAATAATTTCAGAAGCATATCGTGATTTGGGTCGTAGCTCTTTAGGAGTTAAGCCTGTGATCAAAAATCCCGATTCTAAGTAGCAGGGTAAGGCAGGAACTTCTGGTAAGGATGAACGACCCATTTTTCCAAAACAAAAGTGGCAGTTTAAACAACAGGGAAAGCAGCAGCAGAAACAGGGCTCTCGGCCTGCCTCTCCCGTACAGTCAAGTAGTGAACGCACTTATGATCTGCGAGATCGTGCTACTATTAAGTCTCCTGATAGATTTCAGGTTTCTGAACCGCGTTCTCCTCGTTCTTCACAGGAAACATCGGCTACACAGTCTGGTGGAGGAGGCGGTGGCAAAGGTCGGGGTGCTCCACAACAGCGTGACCAACCCCGACAGACTGAGGGTAAAGGCAAGCAGGACGAGTTTGCTCGACAAAGACCCCCGTTTCAGAAGAAGAAAGTGACGGCAAAATATGCCTCAGATAGTGCGGACACAGCTTCAGAACCGGACTTGGGCGCTGACGCTACTAGACAGCGCGGCGGAAATTACCATAGTCCGTCAAGCTCTGCGTCCATTTCTGGCGGTGACAGCAACTGATGTTTTGGTTACTGTTGAAACAGCTGACACCAGAGTGGCTCCCCCTGATAGACTTTATGAAATAGTCTTATTAATTGAGGGTGACATACAACGTACCATAAAAGGGATTTTTTGGGATAATCTGACCACCACCTATGATATCCTCCTAGCGGAGGCAGATTGGCCCCCAGCCTTCATTTTGGAAGCTCCTAGAGGGGAGGAGAAAATCCTCCCGTCCTTTGCGCACACGGTGCCTAAGGAACAAGCTGAAATGTACGCTGGTGAGTGGGCGCTGGCGCTTGCGCCAGCGGTATATCGTACTCAAGTGGGTTGGGACCGGTTGTCCCCCTGCCATGAGATTCCATTACGGTCTATGCCCCAGCCTCAGCCCCAATATCCCATGCGTCGTGAAGCTAGACCACACGTCGCGGCGATCCTTGAACAATTGGAATATCAGGGTGTTATTGAAACTTGTGTGTCCCCTATGAATAACCATTTATTCACTGTAACGAAGCCTGACGGCTCGTACCGTTTAGTTTTGGATTACCGGCACCTAAACTCCCATTGCCGGACCTGCGCGGTACAAAATACACATAGCTCGGCTTTAGTCGACAGTCTCGTGCGTAAGAGGTTTAAAACGACACTTGACATTTCCAATGGCTTCTTTAGCCATAACCTGTCCACACTGAGTAGCCAGTGGACAGCGTTTACTTCGGGCGGAAAACAAAAACAGTTTACGAGATTAGCCATGGGCTACAAAAATAGCCCTGGCGTCTTTTCCGCTCGCGTGGTTTCTCTCTTAGAAAGAATAGACCCCGAAGCATACTCCTATGTTGACGATATCTACCTCACGGATGATGAGCTGTTGCCGCATCTGTCTCGAGTCGACAATATTGTAGTGAGTTTTGCTGACTATGGCTACAAATTCAATTTTGCGAAGTCACACATCGCGGAATATACAGTGTTGTTTTTGGGCTACGAGCTCAATAATGAAGGAAAGGGGTTAGCTCCCCACTTTCTGGAAAAGTGCGCATGCTTGAGTGCGCCAACGACGCTAAAGAAATTACAATCTCTGCTGGGCTTTCTGAATTTCGGCCGTACGTACATTCCTGATTATGCCCAGCGTATCAAGCCGCTTTACGCCTTGGTACAACCCACTTTTTCGAAGTCTAGCTGGCAGCTGGAACATTCTAAAATTTTACAGTCTTTACAGGCTGATCTTCTTGCTTCACAATATTTGCTGACACGTGATAACCGCACTAACCTGGTAATAAGAATAGTGCCAGGCGCCGTGGGTTTCACGTATTTGACGTTTAATGAGGGCGATACAGTCCCCATTGCGTACAAATCCCACTTGTACACCTCTGCTGAATTACGTTTTTCTGCGGTCGAAAAAGTTCTGACTGCTGTACAGATGGCGATCCTTAAAGAACGCGCACTGTCGCATGGGAAACAGATTCTGGTTGTAACACCCTATCCTGCCTTAGAAGCAGTGACAAAGGCAAGTGTACCAAATTCTAAAGCTTTGCATCCTCGGTGGATACAATGGGCCACAACACTGACGTCGCCAGACGTCACTTACATCTTTGATGCCTCATTACAGACTCAAGAGTTCTTGCAGTATGAATTCGTTCATCCGGCACCTCTGTCTTTGCGCCCGCTCGAAGAATACCATTGTGTCATATACACTGAC
The DNA here is from genome assembly GCF_964204655.1 of Triturus cristatus. Taxonomy (NCBI): domain Eukaryota; kingdom Metazoa; phylum Chordata; class Amphibia; order Caudata; family Salamandridae; genus Triturus; species Triturus cristatus. The sequence goes on from NC_140592.1 coordinate 1,219,516,154, forward strand.
GGGTCTGCGCAGCCCGCGATTGGATCGAAGCACGCTTATTCAGCGGCTTGCGCAATTGTCGTAGGTACATTCGTGAATGGTGAATTCCAATCTGATGCAGTGCATACGCAGTCATTGGGTGATTGTACCGCGCAATTGGCGGAGCTTCGGGCTCTGGTGCTTGCACTGGAGTTTGCTGATCGCCGGGTCACTACTCTTATAGTGAGTGATTCCTTCTACTGTGTCCAGTCCTACAATGACAATTTACACTTCTGGTCTCAGAATGACTATCGAGACACGAAAGGTGGCACAATTAAGCATAAAACGCTTTGGGTTCGAGTGGCAGACTTTAAAGACCGTCTCCCTCTCGTGAATGTTATTCACACTCTTGGTCACCAACGACTTGGTGTCCATGCTGTCGGCAACAGCTTGGCTGACGAGGCAGCAAAAACAGCAGTGGCTACATACTTAGTGGCAGCAGTTACCAGATCAAAAAGTAAGATTGATGATGACATCTTGGCAGCTATTGCTGCTACAGAAAAGGGAGGCGATTACCCGAAGGGTTTTCCTTCTCGTTACATTTACCATTTAAGTCCTGATAATGTCCCATTAGTGAGGATTAATGACGTTGGTGACAGAATTATTCCCAACGCGGACTGCAGGCCAGCACTGATCTTGGCTGCACATGAGGGGTTGGCGTCTGCCCACGCCGGTGTGTCAGCTACAATATCTCTGCTACAACAACGTTACTGGTGGTTTGGTTTATATAAACAAGCGCGCGCTTATGTTCTTGATTGTGACATTTGCCAACAGATTAAACCTTCTACTGTTGCGCGCCCACCACAGACACAGCTGTACATCTCTAATAAGCCATTTGGTTGTGTTTATTTAGATCACTGCGGTCCTTTTTCCTCCGATACTGCGTACAAGTACATCTTGGTTGCAGTGGATTCGTGCACACGTTTTCTATGGGTATGGCCACAAAGGAGTGCTGACTCGCGGACTGTCATCAGGGATTTGCGTGTCTTTGTGGGAACTTTTGCGTGTGGTACCTTCCATTCTGATCAGGGCCCTGCGTTCGCCTCTAAGGCTTACAAGGAGGCTATGAGAAATTTGGGGGTCCTAGTCAAATTTTCGTCCCCCTACCGACCTGAGGGTAATAGTGTGGTGGAGCGAATGAACCGTGACTTAAAGCAATCATTGACAGCACGTGTTTTAGGCACAGGCCGGAACTGGCTAGCCCATTTGTATAACGTCCAACGTGCACTTAATAATCTCCCTAGAAGGTCTCTGGGTGGGCGGACCCCGTACATGATGCTCTTCGGAATCAGAATGTTTGTCCCAGACCTTGATGGTCTAGACATGGCGGCGTCGACCGCACCCTTTGACGTAGATGATCACTGTGCTGTTTTACAGACTCTACAAGAAGCCAGAGACACTCTTTCGAAGGAACATTTGCCCTCCATATCTGAAGCTGAAGTTCAGGTTCCGGTAGTCGGCTGGCTACCCAGAGTTGGAGACCTGGTCCGTGAGAAGGTGGAGAACAAGAAGGAGTTCGGCCCCTCTTATCGTGCACCAGTTCCAGTGCTTGGAGTGCAGGGTACAAGAACAGTCATTTTACCTCCACTTCCTGGTCGCAAAGAAAACAGGTACATCTCTATTGACAATGTCAAACTTCAGCGAGTGGCCGATACTTCTTAGTATGACTCCAGCAGTTTCATGCCAGACGATGCACAGAAATTCAATGTTGGTTCCTGCTTCTAACACCTTGTCTGATGTTGCCATCGAGATGCAATCTGTTACTGATCCCTTGTTAATACCATCGGCTGGTGGTTTGCCCGAAGAGACTGAGTACGCTTATCCTACACGTGGTCCCTCACCTGTTTTACAATCTACAGCACTTGGCCAGTCCCGTTTCTCCTTTGACACTGACTCATTACCCTCAAGCCCCCCATCAAACATTGCTGTTTTTTTCAGCTGGTTTAAGAGACATTTTTTGATTGCCCCTTGGACATACATCTGGTTGATACTTTTCACTATTTTTTTGTTTATGTCAATTGGATTTATAATAGTTTTTTTCCGTCTTGTGGATGGCCACTATTTGAGTGAGAGATCGACAATTAGACTTATCAATGGAACTTTGGCCCCCCACTCCTCGTCCCACATCATGAAGAGGGACCAGACTTCTGTGAATATTACTGCCTGGCCCGTCTTGGATGGAATCGCATGGGATGCTGTTAAATTCCAAATTCATGGGCCTACAGAGGTCATTAATGTACCTAATGTATTTCGAGTTTCTATGGGTGATGTGGTTAGGCAGAACATACGTTCTGATGATTGGGATGTACACGCCATTGAATCACTGTTTTCTGATTTGAAATATTATGCCGCTTTTGATGCTGAAGATTTATATGAAAATGCGGCTAATTATGCGGAACAGTATTGTTTTCAACATTATGGCAATCATTTCCTGCATAAAGCAAATACATTTAGAAATTTTGTAAATTTTACCCAATGGGAACACTGTCCTACTCCCGAGTTCGGAAGTTCACAAACACTAGTTAACAAGTATTCTTATTTTACTGATTTCAGTGTTTCCGACCCGGCAGCGTTTTATTTTAAGGTGCTGCCTGAGTCTGCCGCAAAGGTTAGACTGACACACACAAAGTTACTTTATTCCAAGTCCTTTATGGACGAGTTGTCAATCAAAGGTTATGATGTATGGAAGGCTACTATTGATCTAAAGTCGGTTTGGGGTTCCAAGCCGTGGCAGGTACAGGGTACAGAGGCTTTACATCGTGCCTGTCTTATACCAAATCATATTTTATTTTTGAATTCATCCATCTTCCAAACCACCTGTTTTGGATTGGCTACTGCTAAACAATTAAAGACACCTGCTGTGCCGGATTTGGGCGCTTATCCCAATTGGGATAACCACACAGATCTATCCCTTGCTGCTTTGCAATCCTTAGTTTCAAATACATCTTTCAATATTTCGAAATTTAATAGTGAGGGTTGGTTAGTTTGGCAAAGCAGTTCAGACACCTGTCAACGTCGTTTTCTGGGACTGAAACCGGGGTATACTCGGGAACGCGTGGACCCTCGGTTTGAGTCGTCACATACTGTAACTACATACTCTGTGGGCAAGTTGTGTCAATCTTGGTTGCGACATTCCACCTTGGCGTCTGTCAAAGTTCATTTATCACAATTACATGACAAAATAGATTTGAATGATTTTGTTAAAGGTCCTGTGGGTGGCAGAACCAAAAGGTGGGCGTATGCTATTTACAACGAAGTCTGGAAGTTGTCGCAGATTGAGGCGGCTTCCAGATTGCGAGCTATTGACCAAGCAAACATGGAGAAGGTTTTAGCCGTTATAGATAATAGCATTAACACTCTCTCTTCAAGAATTTATACATTAGATGATATTGTTTCTTCTGTTGTTGATATTGTGCATGATGATATGTCTGTGTTATATCATGGTCAAAACCAGTTGCGTTCTGTTATGCAGTTTGCATGGACATTGCAGACGTTAAAGGCGGGGAGAGTCCCTTGGGACTATCTTAACACTACATCGTTATTTCTTCCCTTTAACCTTACTGACAAGCAGCGATTTATGTCCATGAAGGATGCTACATATTCATTGTTACATATTGAAAAATTAGAACCATTGCCTTTTTCTGTAGCGGAGATCAATTCAGCTACGTGGTTAGTCCACGGATTGATAACTCTCCCTTTCGCGCTTTTTAAGTTCACTTCTTGTATGAAACATTATGCTTTGGGTAGATATGAACCGCTGGGCACCGCTTTCATACATGAGGTTTGGTCCCTCCCCTTTACGTATAGATGTACTAGGGAAGGCACTGAGGTTTATTTGAAAGGCGAGGAATGTACCACGACACCAGACCATTCCTTGGTATGTAGGCACATTCAATTACACGGCGCATGCAATGTACAAGCCCCGAACTTAGCCTGCGTCCTACGAGGTATCCCAGTGCCTGTGATTACGCCTTCTTTCACGTTGCTTGCAAACGGTAGTTATTTAATTTTGAATAATGAAGCTTGCTGCGGGATGTTAGTGGGAATCCCGTACATAGTAACTGTCTCGCAGAAAGTTGTCTGCTGCAATAATGTTCTCTTTCCACCCCCGCGTGGGCAGCTGGATGTTTCAATCTGGCCTTCGATTCCAACCTCGAAAGCAGAGTTCAACAAGTTGAGCAGAAAGAGCTTTATTGTCCCAAAAAGAGGTGCCATTGACTTCCTCTCGTGAAACATTTGTCCTTCACGTTGCTAATACGCGCACTGAGGTACAGGCGCTTCTGAATACTGACCTCCCCCTACATTTCGGCACTTTGATCCAAACTATTTTTAATGCCTCGTCCACGACCGGCCTGGCTCATTTTTTTAAACTTGTGGGCTCGGGTCTCGTGACCTCTTTCAAAACTATTTTTGGTGTGATTCCGGCATTTTTTCATTCACTTTTCTCGAGCATCTTTGGAGGTGTTCCGCTGCTTCTGGCGCTGGTGGCAGGTGTGCTGCTTTTACTTTTCATACTACGGAATGGCTGCTCCTTCTGTGCCACACGAGCGCCTGTCCCGCCTGCATCTTCTTCGTGATAGGATGCTTGACTTTTATGGAACTCTGCCGTTGGCGACCTTAAGCCTGGCATATGGATTATCCTTCAGGTATTCCTACTTCACCTGCGTGCAGCCTGTATTTCACTGCCTGGATTGTCCCTTTGAATGGCCTTTGGATTTGTGCTTAACCAACCTGGTGTCTCCGGTGCCGGATTTCGATCGACTGATGAGGCCCTTAGTGTCTCACGAGTTGGCCTGTTCTGGTGTCCGGATTATGGCCTGTGGTGCGGCACATGGTATCCTGGGTAATTGGGACATCTCAACAGCTGCCTACAACTTCTTGGCTATGAGCTATTTGGAGGAACATTCCGGGTGCCCTCTGATCGTGCTGGAGGCTCCGATGGTTGAAGAACACGTATGTTCCTTTTCGTTGATGGATTGGATGGCTGAGACTTTCAGTGGACCTGCAAACGATTTTTTGTTGGAAGCAGTGGCCACATATGCTGCCTATACATTCATGGATTAACTGGACAGTTGTCCTTTGCGCCTGTGCTACTGGACAGCACTTTAGCGCGACATTTCTTCTTTTCTTTCTCCTTTTTTTTTTCCCGATGGTCGTTTTGAGTTTTTTTTACTTCCATATTTTTTTTTCTTTCAAAAAAACCCTGGTTTATATTTTTTGTAGTTTCGGACTTTGGCGCATTCTGAAACTCTGCATTGGTTACGCCTTGTTCTGCTCTGACGACACTGAACTCTGCGTTCTCTCTTTTCTTGCCTATTAAATAGTGCTTCGATCAAGGGGGCGTGTAGTGTGTTCTCCCTGAATACGTACATACATTGTTAAGTTAGCATAACCACGTTAGATGTTAGAATGCCATCTTTCTGCTTTTGCACACGACACTGCGTTTACATGTTATTTCTTAAATAAAACTGCTGACTCGAGACTTGCTTCACACGAGAGCAATCTGTTGTTACCATTCCAAGCTCTGCGCAGCGACCTTGGTCTGTACATGGTGTGACAAACAGTCTGGAATATTACACAATGCATGTTTTCTACTCTAGGTTGATCGACCCACTATTTAGCCATAACACACGCGCAGCTGCACATACCTGAAAGTTGGTGCTTTTAATATCACAGACATCATGTTTATTATTCAGACCGAAGACGAGCCTTCCTGCGAGAAGTCTCCTGATGCTCCTGTGATGTGATTTCACTAAGCTGATCTTTGAGGTATGGGGTCCCCTATTCAAGCCTAAGAGACCTTCTAATAGCATAATAATAATATTAGCTTATTAGTGAAGGGAAGGTGGTAGTATCCACTGTCATTATAATATGATCACTCCTTTTATATTCTATGGTATTGTAACTATGTTGCTGGTTTTGATATTAATCATTTGTCTGCTTGTATTAGCCAAAGTACTGCATCTTAGGACACGTGGTCTATAAAAATAAACTCTTTTTATTTACACCGTGTCTCTGTTGATTATTGTTGTGGACTGATGTGAGAATAATATACGAACAGGTATTTCCGATTCCCACCATTCCTGAGAGTACACTAAGTAGCTTGTTCTGGGTTGTCTATTCATTGGGATCTCTGAGCTAAATCTTGGATAACGAATGGGACACTTATGCTAGCCGGATACTGGGTTCTGGGTTCTGAGGTGAGTTTCTGGTACACCACAATTCACTGAGGTCCTGGGGTTCTAAGCATAGTTCTGTGTATAAGCAGAATCCCTGCAACAGAATCAATGAAATGGCTATGGTTTTCTGTGTAACTTGGATACGAGCATGAGTAAGGGCTATCATTTCTTGAGCAGAATGCACATGTGGTAATCCTCGACTCTCAATAGCTTCACGTATTGTACAAACAGCATAGCCAACAATCTGGGCTCCTGTATCATTTCTAAGGCAAGATCTATCACCGGAAGTAGACAAGGGGACCTGAGTGGGATCGATGAAAGGTTTGGTTGCTGGGCAGTGTCGAGTAAGCCGTCGTACAGCTCGCGGTTGAGAGCTACAGGGAACAACGAAGCAGGATTCAGCACAGACATCCTACCGGTATGATAGGAGAAGCAGACAATACCTGTAATGCCAATCTAGACAACCTGGGCATGGAAAGGGGCTGTGTCTTCATGGTCAAAAGCAATGCAGCAACAGCATGAGTGCAGTGACAGTGAGGCTCGACCCAAGGACACTGTTTCCAGACACTTCAACCCAATGGGCAGTGGCTGCTACAGTGCAGAGGCTCAGGGTCAGCCCTGCAACAACCACTTCAACAGCAGAAGAATACTAGGCACTCAGTTTCTTTTTATCCCACGGTCTTTACCAGCACTATCAAAACAAAGTTCTATCTTTCATGGCAATTCAGCATGAAAGGTATACTGTAATAAGGCAATCCCAAAGCAGGAGCAGAGGAGAATGCTTGTCTCAAAGACACAAATGCCTGTTCTGCCACCTTGACTAAGGCAATCATTTAGGGGTGTCTTTCTTAATGGAAGTTTGCAAAGATTTGATTAGGTTATGGATGACTTGGATGCGATTGGCAGACAGATGTTTCTACGTTACTGGGAAAGACGTGACCGTGATCAAACATGGGGTAAACAGAACTGCAATTTCTCCTTATAAGCTCTATGACTCTTTTTAGCTAATGCAGTGAGCAGATACAGATTTAACATTTTATTGGTACAGTGAGTAACAAGCAACCAATAAATCATAAACCTATTACACCAAGGTAGATTATCTAGAAAATGGAGGGTGTCCAGATCTTTCTCGAATGTCAGTGAAAAGAAAGAAGGTGACACTATATACCCTTGAGGCAATCTTGACCACATGAGGTGGCCGTTGAAAATGTGAACACAAAAAGAAACTGGCTTTCGGGGTGTATAAGAATGGAGAAAAAGGCAGGGCAAAAAATACACAATAGTCTCAGGTATGGGGGAGGAGCCTAGCGCTTGACCAAGATGGCCGCGTGAGCTTAGGGCTCCCGAGACCCTCGCGCCCTCCGTCGACTATCCTGTCTCTAATCCTGTCTGCATGCATGGCATCGTGTAGATGATTGGTCAGGGAGCCGATTGATGCTACCCGCGGTCGGATCGTCCACCGGGAACCGGACTTACACCTGGCGGAAGACTGCGGCCTATCTCCCGGGGAAGCCAGGGGCTAGAGTTGGCTGGATGCCCGACTCCTAGTTGAACAACAACGGTCAGGCGAGGTGTGAACTGCCGGACGGAGGTCCCCGCACTTTCACTTTCGATTTCGCTCCCTTTGTCAGCCCTGCAACTGGAGAGCTCTGGATGGCTTTATTACCCCGGGGACGCTCTGTAGGCTACTCTGGCGGTCCACGGTAGAACTGGTCACTCCTCATTCCTCTCCTTGAGAGGGACCCGTCTTAACTGAACCGACCTGCTTGGAGTCAACCATGTCGGGCAAAGCAGAAGGGGATCGGCAGAAGCCTAAGTCTACCAGGCGGGGAACCTACACCCAAGTCAACAGCATGGACCGATATGCTCTGCAAAAGGGATCACCGAGTGGATCGAGCCAGGTGCCGGATGCCCAGAAGGAGGACTCGCCTGTGGCCCCGGAGCTCTCCCTGCAGGATGTCATGGGCGCGCTCGAGGGGATGCAGACTTCGATTGGGAGGCAGTTTGAGGCCCTGGCGCATAAGGTGGATGCCATTTTGGTGGATGTCAACCTGATCCGTGCGGACTTGGGCAAAACGAATGAACGGGTTAAGAACTTGGACCTCAAGACCACGGGCCTAGCTGATGATGTTACGGAACTGCAGACCGAGGTTCGTAAGCTGAGGTCCGAGAGTGATCTCGTCGCCCGCCTGCTGGAGGACTTTGAGAGCCGGGCCAGGCGCAACAATGTGCGCGTTATCGGGGTCCCGGAGTCCTCGGATGAGGCTTCGGTTGACCTGCTTGTTGAAGACCTGGTCCTCAACCATCTGAAGCCCAAGGGCCTTGGGAAGTTCTTTGCGGTGGAAAGGGCCCATAGAGTGCCGGGCGGGAGGCCTAAGGCGGGTGCCCCGCCGAGGCCGATCGTGGCCCGGCTCTTCCACTTTCGAGATCGGGACGCTATTCTGCAAGCATCGAGGGTGACGGGCCCGGTCCCCTTCCAGAACGCGTCGGTGAATTTCTATCCGGACTTCACCCAGCAGGTGCAGAGGCAGAGACAGGGCTTTCTGGGGGTGAAGCGGCGGCTCCGGGAAAGAGACCTGAAGTATGCCATGCTCTTCCCTGCCAGACTGCGGGTGGTGCACGACGATCGGACATTCTTTTTTGACTCTCCTGTTATGGCCGACGAATGGCTGGACGCTTTGCCCCGGCGACGGACGGGGGACGACACAGCCGAGGATGGAGACAGTGGCCGGGATGGGCAGGGCTGACATTTCGGGGCCGGTCTGACTTGATTTGACTATACTTGAAGACTTGCATAGAGTGCAGTAACTGTGGAGGGTTGCGGGAGGACGAGGGTTGCTCTTTTCCTCCCTTAGGGTACTTTTTGTAGACTTTTTGTTTTTGTAGGGCGACAGGCACACTGCAAGTTGGGGGGGCTTTGTAAGCTGCAGCAGGGGTGCAGGGTGGGGGGAGTTTTAGGGATTTTGGGGTTGTTGTTGGGGGGTTTATTTCTGCAAGGCATGATGCTTATATCCAGGGCTGTTCCATGGTGGCCCCTCGGGTGTGGGGTGGGCCTCTTTTCGTTTGAGGATGGGGGGTAGGGGCTTAAGTGTTATAAGCTGGAATGTTAATGGGTTGGGGGATCGCATTAAGCGGGGGATTGTTTTGCAATTTTTGAAACGATCAATGCCGGATGTTGCCCTGCTGCAGGAGACGCATCTTATAGGAAATACGTGCTATGCCCTGAATAGGAAGGGGTATAAATTCATTGCACATTCAGGATTCTCATCTGGGTCCAGGGGTGTGGGCATCCTAGTTAGAGCTTCGTTGCCATTTGAGGTGGACTCCACCATTGTTGATGATAGGGGGAGGTTTGTGGCGGTGGCGGGGTGGTGGGAAGGTCGGACTGTGGTTTTAGTTTCGGTTTATGTCCCGCCTGCCCTGCAGGCCTCCACTTTTGCAGATCTGGGTAGGGCCCTGCTGGATCTCCCGGGGGGAATGCTTGTGGTGGGAGGGGATTTCAACGCTGTTTGCTCCGGCCTGCTGGATAGACACCCGCCCAGAGACACAGGGGGGGCTCAGAAATGGCTTCCAGACTTCCTAGACACGCTTGGTCTGATAGACTGCTGGCGGCTCCGGCACCCCACACAGAGCCAGTACACGTTCCACTCCGGGGCACATGGTAGCCTCTCCAGGATTGATTACTTGCTCACTCTGGCCGCGCATGCCTCGTTGGTATCCGAGGCGAGGCACATGGCGCGCAGTATATCTGACCACTCGCCAGTGTGGATCCGGCTGGATCTAGGTCGGGAGGGAGGAGGAAGGGTGGCCCCTATCAACCCTTGGTATTTCCGAGACCCCATGATGCGCAGCGCCCTGGTAAAGAAGGTAGAAACCGTTGACTCGGCAGTGTCGCTGTGGGAAGCTTTTAAGACCGTGCTTCGGGGGGAGGCCCTCTCCCTAGTAGTGGCTGCAAGGAGGCGTAGAGATGGTGAGATTCTGCAGGTGGAGGAGGAGATCGCGGCTCTGGAGGGAGCGATGGAGGGGGAGGTTACAGAGTCCTCACTGCATGAGCTTTGTTTGAAGCAAACTGAGTATAAAGACCTGGTGACGAACGCCGCTAAGACCCTCAGTAGGGAACAGCAGGGCCGACTGTATGATGTTGGTGATAAGGCAGGGAAACTCCTGGCGTGGCTGGACAAAAAAGAACGGGTCAATAGAGTGGTGCCAGAGTTGACGGGAGAGAGGGGAGAGGCGATTGTGGAACCTGAGGGTATTGTAAAGAGCTTCTCGGACTATTTCTGTAAGGTTTATGCCTCTGCGTCGGATAGGCCAACCGAGGACTCGTGTGACCTCCTCCGTGATATCGAGTTGCCCTGCCTCTCTGCTATAGATAGGGACGATCTGGATGGTGACATAACGGTCGACGAGGTGGCGGGGGCTATCCGCGCGTTAAACTCGGGTAGGGCTTCGGGACCGAACGGCTTGCCGATCGACCTGTACAAGCTGTTCCCGGATAGGGTCGCCCCTCACCTGCGCGCCATGTTTTTGGAGGCGCGGGGGGGTGGGGCCCTCCCGTTGGATCAGCGACTGGCGTCGATTGTGGTCATACACAAAGAGGGTAAACCCCGCGACAAGTGCGCCTCATATCGGCCTATTTCACTTCTTAACGCGGAGCCGAAAATTCTGGCTAAACTCCTGGCGACCCGTTTGATTAGGGTACTTGGCGACTTAGTCCACCCGGATCAATCCGGCTTCCTCCCGCACCGAAACACAGCGCTGAATCTTAGGCGTCTTCATGGCGTCATCGCCAGGGCGGGCACGTTGCGTGAACCGGCTATTGTGGCGTCTCTTGATGCCACGATGGCCTTTGACACGGTGGAGTGGGCATATTTGTGGGCCGTGCTGGCCAAGTTCGGTTTTGGCAGCGGTTTTGTGAGCTGGGTGAGGTTGCTGTACGAGGGGCCGCTAGCTAGTGTTGTGGTGAATGGTCGGGCGTCGACTCCGTTTCAGCTTGGAAGGGGTACTCGGCAGGGTTGCCCCCTGTCGCCTCTGTTGTTCGCCCTCGCCCTTGAGCCGCTGGCTGCGTGGATACGTTGGCACCCGGATATACGGGGCCTTCGGTGGTCGCCTGAACACGAGGACCGTATTTCGCTCTATGCCGATGATATCCTGTTGTATCTTGCCTCACCCAAGAAGTCACTTATAGTGGTCTGTGACGTACTCACATCTTTTGGTAGGAACTCGGGTCTCGTCATCAATTGGAGCAAATCATACTTGTATGTTCTTAGTGGCGAGGTTCCACCGATCCCTAGAACATGTTCGATACAGATCGCCCAGCAGGGTTTCGTGTACTTGGGGATCTTTATCTCCATGGACTCGGCTGTGCGCTATGAGAAGAATCTGCTCCCCCCCCTGGCACGCCTGAGGCGCGATGTTGAAGGTTGGCGGAGGCTGCCGCTCTCCCTCGTTGGGCGTGCGGCCCTGTTCAAAATGATGTCTCTCCCCCGCTTTCTCTACGCCTTACAGAATACCTTGGATTGGGTGCCGGCCAAATACTTTCGGGAGGTCGAAGGCCTCCAACGGACGTTGCTGTGGGATGGGCGGCTGCGAATTGCTATTGCAAAGCTGACGCTTCCATGGTACGACGGGGGCATTGCGCTCCCAGATATCCGTCGGTACTATTGGGCTACACAGCTGAGCGCGATCAATCATGGGCTTTATGGCCCTGCTCTCAGCCCTGGGTATGCCATGGACAGGTGGTTGCTGCGTGGTGGTAACTATTACAGGGCGTTGTACTCGCGATCCCTAGACTCGTCCCTCACGGGGCCCACCGCTGTGGCAGTGCGGGTGTGGAAGATGGCAATTGACTCGCTGGGCTGGAAGGATAAGCTCACCCTCGCTACCCCGTTGTTTGAATCGGAGAGATTGGGAAGGCTTTGGCATTCAAAAGGCTTTGATAAGTGGGACCTGATTGGCATCTCCAGGGTGGGTGATGTGCTGCATAAGGGGAGGGTGAAGTCCTTTGAGGAGTTGCAGACTGAGTATGAGCTGGGGCCCTCCGAGTATTTCAGATACATTCAGATGCGCCACGCCCTCCGATCAGTCCTCGTGGAGGGTGAGAAGGTGCCTGAGTCCTCTCCCTTGGAGGACCGGGTCCTTGATGGCCACATGCCCGAAAGCACGATCTCGCTTATATATAAGAAACTTATAAACGTCCGGGCGGACATGCTTCTGGGGCTGAGGGACCAGTGGACTAGTGATGGCCTCGAGTTAGATGATGAGGATTGGCAGTCAGCTGTTTCTTCCCCTAAGGAGGTCGCGATCCCGTCGCGCCTGAGGCTGGTGCAGCTTAAAATACTGCACCGAGTGTATGTGACGGGGCCAAGGCTGGTCCACATGGGGTTCTCGGAGGACGGCCTGTGCAGGAGGGGGTGTGGTATGGTGGGTACTTTCCTGCACATCATTTGGGAATGCGGTGTCATAGTGGAATTCTGGAGGGGAGTCCATGCAGTAATGGGGGAGGTGACAGGCATTGCTCTGCAACCGGAGGCGCGGTGCTGTCTCCTGAATATCTGGGGGCCCACTGACCTCGATGAAGCGCGGACCCAATGGGTGACACTGGGTAACATGGTCGCTAAGAGGGATATCGCGCGATTGTGGGGCTCCTCGGGGCCCCCCACACTGACTGCGTGGAAAGAGAACATGGACTGGAGCATGTTTAGGGAGAAGACAGTCTACTGCTCTAGAGGCCGCCCCCGGAAGTGGCACGCCATCTGGGGGCGGTGGAATCAATACAGGGGGGGAATATGTCTTGCCCCTGATCTGGAACCGCCCGAGGAACAGCTTTCCCCCTGACCTTCTTTCCAGCACAGACTGATTTGTGAATTACTTGGGCCTCTGCTGTCCCCCCTCTTCCTCCTTACACTATCTTGTAACTGGTAGATGAGTGGGGTCTGGCCTCCCCTCGGGGCTCTCACCATGGTTTTTTAGTGTTCTTGCCTTGCTGGGGTTTGCTGTGCTTTTTATGTTTGTTTAAAATTGAACCTTTGCACTTCTCTTTGTACTTTACTGGGGACGCATCACTGTTTCTAATCATCGATGCTGCCGAACCTCCGGGCTGTCGGCTGAATAGCTGTGTCCTGATTTTTAAATAAAGGTTTTCCAAAAAAAAAAAAAAAATAGTCTCAGGTATGCATGATAAAGGGGTCTTAAATGTTTCATCAGTGTGCCATATGGGCATTGTTTTAAGGTTTGGATATTTTGTGCGTTGTCAAAAATTATTAAAAATAATTAGTTTATGATTGTTTTAGTTGCCACAGAACAGGACATTTCCTTTTGTGTGGGTACTTAGTAAATGCTCTAGGATTTCTATTTCTGAAATATTTGTAGGGGTTGGGTTTGCTATTCTCCCACATTTACCTTTTCTAGATATTGTTTTTGAGTTGGTGTTTGTGCTATACAGTGTGCATGAATTCTGTGGTCATGTTTTAAGTACTGCTTCACTTGAAGCATTGCAGGTGGTGGAGGCTTTTTTGAGAGTTTCAATTATATTCCTGACCTTGGTTTCTGTCATATTTGGCAGATAGTTATGTTCAGTAGTGTTTTCAACTTCAATATTTACAGATATTAGCCTGCCATAGCAACCAATAGAATAATTCTTAGGGCATTCTTGGTGGCTAGGTTCTTTGCAGCTACGTGTAGCCTAGCTATGTTAGCAGGGGTTTTCCTTTCTGGTATATAGTAGAACTTGCTTTGCTGGACACATTGTAATATGTGTTTAATCCAATATATATTTATACAGTATCTATATTGTTCTATGTGTTGTATTAAATAGATCACGGTTTGCAGATAGCAGTAATTTCATTTATTCATAACACATTTTGGAGTAGTTTTTTCACTTCATTCCTTTGTTGTTGGGCCTTCTGGTTTTCTCTGTAATTCTTGTATTTTTGGTTAGTATCTGTAGTTTGACGATTATAATGGAGAAATAAATATTGGTTCTCTTATTAATAGTGGAATTCATTTAAAAAACTATGAGTGAGTTAGCTAGTTTCAAATGTTCTTTGTTCCTACTTTTTTTGGTAACTTCCGGTGAGTTTTTGGACAGTATGGCTGGCTTCTTTCTTCTTAGTTAACTGCAGTCACGCAGGTTATTTTTTATGTTGTTTCTTTTATAGTGATTTGTTAATTAATTACTGGTTTGGTTGGTTGTTTGCGGTTTTTAATGTTGTGATGGTTTATTTGAATTGTTTTTTTATTATTTTTACAAAAAGTGAAAAACAGTCATTTCTCCCCCACACACACATATATGTTGCTATTGTGCTGCATTTACATTTTTGTGGTGTTTAGTTATAAAGATCCATATGTCAATATTGTGTATTTCTATATTTGCAGTCTCAATAGTTTTCGCGGTGTGGCGTCGCGGCCAGGGCGACTGACTCTGAATCTGGGGATCACGGTTCGATCGCCGGCGGCAGATTAGCCCAGCACCATGTGACTCTGGGCAATAGCTTGCTTAATCGTCCCGACGGCCCCCAGCGCCTAGAGACCCTTACGGGTGATTGTTCGCGCTTTACAAATGTGGATTATTATTTCTGTAGTCTTATGTCCGATATTGTGATTTTTGATATTATTGTGTTTCACATAGGATCGATGTAAACTCAACAGTACGGTCTTCGATATTGTGGTGTCGATATTTGTATATGTCGATCTTTTTATTATCCATATTCAGTAGTCCAATCATCTATGCCAGATTTTCAGGACAACCAAAAGCTCTGTACATAATTCACATTTAGATTATGTGTTTATAAATTGATCACTTGTGGGTATCCCAGAAATCTGGCATGGATCCCCCAAAGCCTCCGATCCCCCTGTTGATCGAGTGTTACTCGTGATTCCAATTCCTCTTGTGGGACTTTCAGTGAGTTTCTTTACTTTTAGTATAGAGACTCCACTTGCAAAGGAGGAGGCTACTCTCACCCATGTGTTAATGATGGACCTTATTTCTAAAGCGCGCTGCAAAGGTATACTGGAACAAAGCAATCGGACTGGATCAGGAGAAACTGAGGTTGGTGCAGAGAAGAGGAAAATAAGGCAGGTCTTGAAGGTTTCGCAAAATGCACGATGACTCCTGATGGAGAGGTGAAGTATTCTACAGGGAGGTCTGAAAAGGCTCTGCTGTGCCAGTCGGATACGCGCAACAGTCAAAAGGAATACAGATGAGCAACTAAGATTCCTTATATCAGCAATCCCGAGAGGCTATAGCGAGGCCTGTGTTATGGACCACTTTGTGACATAGTTTTTAAGTAGAATCCTCCAGGATAGGAAGCAAATGTTGATTGGGGGAACGATCTGAAATGTGTTTCTTCCAAGGAGTAGCCTGACTGCTATATTTTGAATAAGCAAAAGTCACACAAATGATGGACGGGATGCTGAGCAAATCAAAACATTCACCCTCAGTCAAGAGATCTGGGTTTCATCCATCATCAATCTTTTGCTCACCATGCCACCCCAGTTTAGACCTGGCCATAGGCAAATCAGTCTTGACCCTGCTCCTCATGGAACAGACCAGCCGAACTGCCAGGCCGGGTCCTCCCTTAACCGGAAACAAGCATTCTGGGACTGGTTTCAGGGTTTCACTCTTCATCAGCTAGGCTAGCTTGAATCCAGTGCAGGGGATCCATGTCTTTATTCTTCGGCACGCAAAAGTTAATTGAACGCACTGCGTCACAAACTATATTAACCACACCCAGCCACACCTACCAGATTACATAGTACTTGTAAGGAATTTGAGGAGGACAACTAGAGGCCTCATACACACAAACACAGGACACAACACCACTTATCTCCAGAAAATGTACCAATTATTAGTGCCAAACGTTCTCATGTTGCATTTTCATCACCTGGGGGCTTGTGACATATACATCTGACATTTAGTGCAGTGATTCTTCAGCAGTAAACTTTCACAGAAATTTGTCTGGAGCAGTTTCATTTACTGATGCACATTGTGTTTCGCTTTCATTATTATGGTGAATCCTTTGACAATGAGAGGAAAGGAAACTGAATGACAGAGGTTGCTTCTATTCATGATGGTTTCTGTGTGTTCCTTCCATGTGTGTTGGTTTCTGTGTTGCTGTATGAATCATGTGTGTGTGTAGATATGTACCCCCTTTTTGTGTGTCTGTGTGCCAGCACTATACAAAACCTAAACCCTTTGGCTTTATTGGGGTTTGTTAACATGTCTCACTAAGCTGTGACACAATGCTGTGATGCAGGTGGCAATGAATGAGGCAACAAACACAACAGCAGATCATAGCTGCACCTAGAACTAGAGCGGCGCCAAGGGCCATGTGGGAGGCCACGCGATGCTCGCCGGCCCGGATACTGGACATTGCTGAAGTAAAGTCCAGGCTGCATGTAAGGGACAAGACAGTTGTAACCATCTCAACTGTGAAGGTAAAGTAACACACCCGGCGGTGCCAGACTGAGCACCTCAGAAGACAATGTCAAGTCCCAGGAGTATCATAATCCCTGCTCACAAGGAAGACACCAGCCAACCCATCCACAGTGCTGCAGACCCGGGCGAGTGATAAATGCCCCATGCAATTACCATGCATCATAGCAGCAAGTCAGAACCATTGGCATTGCCTCAATACAGGGGAGATGCTGCTGATCTTAACATAACATAACATGTGCATCTGTAAAGCGCACGTGCACCCCAAAGGGTATCTTGGCGCTGAATGACAGGTGTTTATTGTGACCCACCTCAGTGGTACCCATGGGTCTTGATCCTCAGTGCTTACACTGCGGGCCTATGCAATATGATTGGGGTCTCCTTCTGCGGTTTTTATAACTACTGGACCTGAAGAACAGCATAGAGACAGATGTGCAGGTGCCATGACTCACAAGAGGGGAATCCCTGGAGTGGGTCATTATGCCCTGTCCCTCCCTCAACAATGTTAATAAATACCATATTATACTTTGCACTTCTGCATAATGGTTCACGCTGTCACATATTTTTCTTGTATATTTGTTTTGACTAAAGTTATTTAACCAAAACCAGGATTCAAAGGGTTACATTTCTGCAGTATGGCAAAAGACCATTTAAGAGGGCGAAGCTATTAGGAGAGAGGTTTCTCTGTGTAAAGTAATTGTTAAGTGCCATCTGTGTGGCAGTACACAGTGTTCTTCTAATGCTAATTTTGCTGCACTCTGGGTAATAAACTCGAATTAGACATGTGCACTGTAGTAATAAATGTGCAAATGTGTGCTTATTAGTACATTTGCTCTAAATGACATCTCTTATTGGGTCACATTCATTTTCACTGCTTTTTCCAAAGCAAAGCCTGGGAGTCACTCAAGCTGCCATGTTAGCCAGGGGTGTTGCAGATGTGAGTAAGTGGTACAACATGGGAATGCTCCGTCTCTGCCTTCATCATCAGTGTCTAGACCAGGGTTTCAAAGACAACATCAAACTTGGTACAAAGAAAGTGCATTTGCTCTGCAATTCTGGCTCGAGCTGTGGAACCAAACATGGGATTTGAGTTTACACATCTAAAAGTCTCCTGGGCTGGAGGGGCTGCGTTTGTATCCACAGAGCCTGGGTGGTCCTCTCTCCAGGGGTCTTTCACAAGCCCCAGATTGCAAAGTAGGTGGATTTCCCAAAAGCAATTTTCAGCGGCATTTCTTGCCAAGGGGTGGAAATGTGTCATTCTCCTACAGTGAAAGGAGCAACTTTGTTCTTTGGAAAATACCTCCGACATCAAACAAAGCCAGCAACTCTTCACTTGCTCCAGTATTTGTGTGTGTGTGCTGGTGTGGATATTTGCTTTCCACTTGGCTCTAGAATTGTTGGTTCTGGCCCTTGTTGTGCATTTACCAGGGCCTGCAGATGGGTGTGGACTAATGTCATGCAACCCAATCCGGTGTTAGACTGAATATAACCCATGTGTTGAAAAGAAAACCCATGTTTTAAAAAGCCACAGGGCCACAGTTTTCATTCTTTTTTAACAAAGCACAAGTTTAAAGGGTTGATCGTCTTGATTTTCATGTATCGGTGTAATATATCCTAACGCTTTTTCTTGCCCCCTCCACGCCACTTAATTATTCAAACATTCCAATTGCTGCAGTTTTACGCCCATTCTTATTGGGCCCTGTTACCAGCATGGGATTAAGGGCCACATGTATCAACCAATTTTGCGTTCACAAACGGCCCGATTTAAAGAATCGGCCCAATCGCAAACGCAAAAAAGGCTTTTTACTTATATCAAAACCCATTTTGCAAATCGGTAACCTGTAACTGAATCGCAAAATGGGTTTGCAATTCTGTAGTTGAAAGGGGCGTGTTTAGGGCGCCCCCTCCAAATAGCGAATACTAATGGTATGTATGGACGTTTTGTGACCGTGAATGCAGTCGCAAAACATTCACATTTTACCACCTACTTCAAGTAGGTGGTAACCCATTCCTTTGGAAATGGTAGTAAAAAGACATATCCCAGGGACCACTGCCTGTTCGTAAAAAATGAAATGTAAACTTTTAAGTTTTTTTTTAAACGCAACCCGTTTTCGTTTAAGGAAAACGAGCTGCATTTTAAAAAAAAGATTGCGTGATTTAAAATCAATCACGTGCATGGTGGTCTGCTGACCTCAGCCGGCCACCATCCCTGTTATTTTAGCGATTCCTAGGGGGTCGCAAATTGCGATCTACCTCATTAATATTAATGAAGTAGGTCGATTAGCGACCCACTAGGAATCTGTATATGAAACTCATGGCGTTTCATACATTGGAAATTGCGATTACCTAATTGCGATTCTCAGAAAATCGCAATTAGGTCATCTCAATTTCCAAATCTGAAACATGTGGCCCTCTGCGCCTTGCTTGCAGGTTTGGCTTAACGAATGTTGCTTGGGAATTTATGAATGCCAGCCTTTTGAATATGCAGGAAAAGATTTGGTGGGTGAGAGAGCAGGGGGTGGGGGGACGCACTCTGTTCAATTGTAGACTTTGCAATTGGCTGAGAAGTATGTGAGCCTCATTGCCCAACAATTGGATTTTGTTTGTGCAGCATGCACATATGGTATCTGTTTCATTGGTGCTCCAAGTCGTCGAAGCTCAAAGAATTCCAACATGACCTACAGGACCATTGATATTTCCCCAAAAATTAAGTTGATCATGGGGGATGGGTGGTAATGGGTGCCAATTCACCAACATCACAGTGGTAGTGTGAGGGACATCACGTAGCCTTTGACCACGAAAGACATCACAGGTTGACTCTTCATCCCACCCGTAACAACAGACTCCTTTTTGCATCCAAAGGATTACAGGAAGGGGAGGGAATAGAAAATACAGAAGATTTAATTTTAGGCGTCCTGCTGCCTTCATGACCCTTGAGACCAAAACCAGCCTTGTGCACACCGTCCTGAGACGCGCCAGGGGTTGCAGCTGCTGTCGCTGACAATGGGAGCACAGTTCCTATAACACAAACGGGTAGAGTCTTAAAGTGGCAGCCATTAAAAATATAATAATATTGCAGTTTTATTGCTCTGTATGTCTTCCATTGGACGTCTCTGTCGTTAATTATTTGAAGCGAAACCCAGTTATTCCCAGCTGAGACGCAGTGCTTAATTTGGAAATAAGTGCCAGAGCCCTCATCAGGGGGCCACTGCAGCTTGCACCCGATATTGCCACTGTCATTGCTGCCAATGACAGTGCCAACACAAGTACTAACCATCACACTACTATCAATCAGTGGCGGGGTGTCCATTGGGGGCGTTGGGGCGTTGCCCCACTAAGCTGGAACAGCCCCACGCCAATGGACGCACCGCCACAGCAGCTTCTGTGGTTGAATAAATTTCGCAGCCGAGCATCGCAGTCTGTGCCTGGGTCGGTGTGTGTGGGGGGTGGGGGCGGGGCTGCTGCTGACGTCACGTGGATAGCGGTGCGCAGCAGTCCAGCAGACAGCAGTGCAGTGGTGGGCAGTACGCATGTCATGTTTTGGGCTCTATTCTGGGATCCTGGCCCGAACATGCGCAGACGTGTGTGTGTGGCACTTAAAAAATGTTGACTACTACACGACGTGACTGGGACCCGAGGGTGCTTCTCCTAACGCAGGCCCCCGGGTCTCATTATGGGCAGGGACTAACCCTGCTCTTAAGCCAATCCTGGCGCAGCTGGCACAGTGGCGCTGGTAATGCAGCGCCAGGATTGGCTGAGTTTATTCACCGCGGTCCGCAGCGCGCGCAGTGCAGCAGTTGAGGAGTGAGTCATGGTGCGCCGTGCGTATGGTATGGCCAATCACACTGCGGCAATGTGAAGCCATGCAGTAGTGATTGACCATTCCAGTCTCTACGCTGTTCGGCGCACCACGTCACCGCGCCAGTGCCTGTTGTTGCCTGCCACACGAGACGGAGACGACACGACCACGAGGTGCGAGGCGAGGAGTCACGGTCAGAGACAGAGTCAGAGAGAGTCACACGACGAGTCGGAGCGAGCACGTCCGACGACGAGCAGAGACGAGACACACACACAGTCAGTGCCGGAACCAGCAGCGAGTCAGTCAGTTTTGACTCTAGTATGTATCACGACGACACTCACTATGATTGTGGAGGCTTAAGTTTTTGTATTTTTTTTGTAATGTGTTCGTGTTGTAATGTACAGTACACCGTCACGTCACCGAGCCCTTTCGACTGAGGCCCAGTCCCTGACCTGACCCTTTACATAAGAACCCCTCCTCACTTGCACTTAGTTACCACCAGGCCAGCACTATTCACGCCTTGTTGTGCGGACAGCCCCGAGCACCTTTGCGCAGTTACTATATTGCGCAGTAACATCTTTTACACGAAGGCATTCATGTGGGAATTGTGTGCCTTCTTATTAATTGAAAAACAAGGTTTGTAAATGAAATTTTTGAAAATGGCTGGCTGAACCCAGATGTTTCCTCATGGTCAGCGCTGGACAGCGGTCAAATTGCATCCAAATGCCCCGCTAAATTGATATTTTTGTGTGCAGGCTTTTCTTCCTCATATTGAAAAGTTGATGTATGGAGCGCGCGGGAGTGTGCCAAAGCTCCATGGCGCTGAAAAGGGTATTTATTTGTCAAGCAGTGTTTCCTTCCAGTTCCTCTGGGTCCCTCCCCCCTTAAAATAGTCTAGTCCCGGTCCACCGACCGTCTAGTGCTGGTGCCCCGAGAGGGTATTTCTCGTGATGTGGACGTACATGCTCACTGCGGCCACGTGGTCTGTTTGACGTATGCTGCCCACAGCTCAGCTTCCAATCAGAACATGATGTGCACAAGGCCGCGGTTCGCACACAGGCGACAGGCCAAGCCACGAGCTACTGAGACTTTAAAAACTGCAAATATATATGAACTTTCCTTCGCTTTGCCGCGTTCAAAGAGTAATTAAAATAACAGCATCCCATGATCCTACATGTTATTGTTATTATTTTAAATATGAATTGCCTCTTGCGTTTGGCTATGTGTAGTCAAATTAATTGACACACATTTGAAGGATTTTCTTCCGGAAAACAACCGCCACAGTAGGCGATACCTACTTAAATAATTCTTCCTCCATACAATTATTTAAGTAACATGATTGAGACTGAGTAGAGTACAAACACAGACTCCTTCCTCCTGGGGCTCATCATCTCATTACCCAGTGCCCATCTGCTTCATACAGAAAAGGATTTAATTACTTCCCCAGCAACTCAGGTTAAAGGAAATACAATTGTAATTCTCTCATGCCGCGTGTCACTTGTGGATTTCAAACCAGCGCTAACTCCGATGCCTCTCTCTCATTGGAATATTTTTTAAACATATTGTAAAAGGGATGAAGCATTGTTTCTGTTAATACACACATGGTGCCTAGCAACAGAGAGGCGCTCTGCTTTTCTGTGCAACAACCATGAGATTTATTCCTGTATATGTGGCTTTACGTCAGCTGTTGTGTTTTTCTTTAACAAATGTAGCTCTGTGCTTTAAAATTGCAGATGACCCACGCTCGCCCTTTAAAAGGATGTATGTATATTTCAGGGCACACGCTACCCCAAGGTTGACAGTGGTGAGGGCGGTGCTGGCACGTTTGTTCCTTCTGTATTTGTCCCAATCTTTCACTGTGGCCGCTGACAGGCGAGCGTGCACCTCATCCAGGACTCGGAGCAGGGATGATTGATGTTGCAAAACAGATTATGCCGGCGCGTAATCGGGAGATTCAGTGCCCGCAAGGCCCAGAACAATGTTATGGGGCTCTCTGCAGTGCAAGTTAGGTAGCTACTGAAGAACGGGCACCTTCAGTCCTTGCCAGCAGTCCGCCCTCAGCTGGCAGTGGCACTGACTGCGCATGGCAACTTTAGGAGCACGAGGAAGCCAGAAGGCTTTGTGATAGGAACATCCCACTAGACTGGAGAACACAAAAACATTTGGAGAGGCAATAAGCCCGAAATTTGATGTATAAACTTGTCACTTGCCTTTAGAGGTTACGAACATGCGTATACGTCAATGTGATTGTGACGTTTTGCTGGGCAGGATTTAAAACAAGGTGCTCTTAAAACTGGATTCTTCGCCATAATAAAATGTTATTCGCCCACCACCACGGGGAATAAAGGTGTGTCTGTTCAACTGGTACTGAGTGCAGCTCTGCTGTAGTGTTTATTTGATTTGAGGAGTTTTATATGGCGCTAACATAACCCGTATCTGTGCGCTGTACAAACAGTCAACAGAAAACATGTTAAACATAAAAATGTAAAAAGGAATAAGCAAAAAACAATGCATGTGTGATGGAAATAAGCAGCTACCTATGTTATATGACATGGTCTCTTTATTACTGTAATAACTGCACTTTCTTCATTTCTTTATTAACCTTTCTGCTTTCTCAAATTTGCTTGAAAATGCACCATTTTTCCACTCTTTTTTCAAAATTTTCTCGGGGGGAGAACACCCCCGAACCCCCCTTAGGTTGTTCGGGCTCGCTCGCTACGCTCGCTCGTATGCTGAAGTATGCCAAACATTTTACGCTCACCACTTTCAAATGTCACCGTCCGCCACTGGGATTACAGCAACTACTCCATGCAACTGAAGAGTACTCGCTGGAAAACGTTTTGCAAACTAAGTTATGACAATAAACTACACAAAACGGTGAGAACTGCATTGGTATTTGGGCAGATATCGGTTGGAATCTGAGGCAGAATACAAATACTTGGGAGTCATCATTGACGATAAGGGATACTTCAAGTCTCAGAAAGAACCCATTCGACGTACAAGGTAACACCGTAGTATTGGCCCTGAGATCCTTGAAGAAAAAAGTGTCAGGTCCCACCTTAACTCAAACTTCTGAAGGTTCTTAAAGCAAAATTTCTGACAATAGAAACATAGGGGAGTGAGCCATTGCAAGGGAGAGACGCAACCATCCTGGACAAAATCACTGGGGCCTCCCAAAGTACTTGTTCCCCGCACAAATAAGATTGGAATTTTGGCCTTCAAAGACAATCTTTGGCCAGAATGGGTGCATACATCAAATACTGGAACAAGATAAGGGGTGCTTAACAGAACACATTAAATTATCAGCATTGGGAGGAAGTAATGTCACAAGAAAAATCTAAGCTAAGAGGTATCTACATGACTCAATAGCTCCACTAGGTCTTCAGGCACTATGGTGATTCCGGCATCTCACGGCAAGTTTAAAAAAACTCATCACGAAATCCATGAAATCGACCTCAATAAAAGAGGACAAGGCAGCTCTGGCAGCCGGGTCTCAAGGCTGGCTTGTACTGAGCACATGCCACAGCAAAGCCGAAATCATATTTAGGCTTCAACCTGACAGTAAAGTAGACATTTTTGAAATATCATCTGTTAATGCCACCTCTGCTCCTGCATTTACTGCCTTGGAAGCGGGATATAACAAATTCCTCCTATGCAGGTCCGGTTTCGAAGATCTTCTCCATATAATATACATCTGCACAAAACGTTTGGAGGAACAATGATCTATGCTACGCCCCCTCTTCAATCAAAGAGGCATCCGGTAGGCAGGCGGTACTGGCCTGTTTTGATTCAAACTCGACAGAATTAAACTGCTGCTTTGTGAGATTCTTAAATAAGGTAGAAAAGAGGCTTCCCCCTTCGTCACCTAGCATCTGCAAAATAGGTGAAGTAATGACCGGCTAAAAAAAAATGGGACAACGGAATAGTTCAAACAGCGAAAATTGATCATAAAATCCGTGACGTGAACACTTACCTCAACCTGATGAGGCTAAAACAGATTCAGGAACCATACAGAACCCTTGTATTAGAAATAGCACATAGCGGACACGTGTGCGGCACATTTCAAGATGGCCGCCTGAGCTGGGAGTTCTGCAGTGTGTCAGGAGATCCGAAATGAATTTCGGCGGTTTGAGTGCCGTTTTGTAACTCTCATGGGGAGATCTCCTTTGCGGATCGTTCCCTGAGCATGAGGCTGCCTTCTATATGCTTCTTCCTACCTCAGGCCATGTGAATCATCATGAGACAGTTTTTCCTGCCTTCTGGCCGCCATTTTGTCTTTTTTCCTGACTGGAACAACTCTTCTCAGCTCTACTTCATGCACAAGGTACTGTTTCTACACATTGGCTTTTGAGACTTGCGTTTTGCATTCATTGTGACTTCACTTCACTTCACGACCCCCAGTTCCAACCTACCCCTATCAGTCTCACCTGACCTGTGGGCGCGTGATCTGGCCAGTTTCTTTACTGACAAGATTAAGGCGATTCAGGCTTCTTTCTTGGACAGGCCGAAGGAGGGGTGTTGCGGCCCTAGGGCCGGTTGCGTTCCACCGCCCATATTTGCCGCTGCACTATCGGTTTTTCCATCTGTTTCCAGTGATGCGTCCCTGCTGCTGCTGGCCGGCCTGAAATCAGGCTCGCCGTTAGACCCCTGCCCTGCCAAATTTTTGGCTAGGATGGCAGCGGTGGTGAATCCACTGGTTAATCCTCTTATTAATGCCTCTTTGAGGGAAGGGAGTGTCCCACGCACCTGGAAAAGGGCGATGGTGATCCCCCTCCTGAAAAAGCCCGGTTTGGATACTGAGGTCCTGGCCAATTACAGGCCTATTTCTCTTCTTCCGGCTCTGCCGAAGATCACAGAAAAACATTTGCATGGCATCTTGTTGGGTTTTCTCGAAACCAATAATCTTCTGCACCCATCCCAATCTGGGTTCCGCCCTAATTTGAGTACGGAAACGGCTCTGTTGGAGGTCTCGGAGGTTATTCGCGAGACTCTGGATATTGGAGGTAAGGCCATGCTTGTCATGCTGGACCTGTCGGCGGCCTTTGACAATGTCCCCCACGTGGCGCTCCTCGCCAGGCTCCATGCCATCGGCCTCAGGGGGACGGTGCTCAAATGGTTTACATCTTTTCTTGAGGGCCGCCGCCAGACGATTTGGGTTTCCCAGAGCGCCGCCGAGATGCCGCCATTGGGAGTCGGAGATCCACAGGGTTCTGTGTTGAGCCCGACATTGTTTAACATCTTCATGTCTCCCCTGGCGGCCTTGGTGGAGGCTCATGGGGCCCAGATCGTGTCCTACGCAGATGACACGCAACTCCTCTTCACATGCGGGAATGATCAGGCATTTGATGGAGAGAGCATTCGGGGGTGCCTGGGGATGGTCTTCGACTGGTTCCAACAGAATAGCCTGAAGGCCAATTCCAGTAAGTCGGAGGTCCTATTCTTCGGCTGTGCCACCGACCCGGAGTGGCAGGATTGGTGGCCGCCGGATATGTGTCCTCCTGCACAGTCATCGCTGGTTGCCAAAAACTTGGGAGTTAAGCTGGACAATAAACTTTTGCTGAGAGCACATGTTCTTGGTTTGGCTGGCTCCTGTTTTGGCATTCTGAAGATGCTCCGCAAGTTTTTACCATTACTTTCTGTGGAGCACAGGCGGATTACTGTGCAAGCTTTGATTGGATCCAGGCTGGATTATGCGAATGCCCTTTTCCTTGGTCTCCCGGATTATTTGGTACAGCGCCTGCAGGTGGCCCAGAACTCTGCTGCTCGTGCCATTTTTGGCCTTCATAGGCGAGCGCGAGTATCTGGGCTGCTGCAGACGCTCCACTGGCTCCCTATCCGGAAGCGGATTATGTTTAAATCTTTGACGCTGATGCACAAAGCACTCTTTGGCACTGGTGCAAGATATTTGCAACGGAGGTTGTCTTTTTACCGTCCAGCCCGTTCACTGCGGTCAGATTCTCTCTTTCTGGCCGTGGTGCCACGGGTTAGGAAGGCGCGCACTGGGGGGCGCTCTTTTAGCTTTAAGGCGCCCCAGCTTTGGAATTCGCTTCCACTGGCTCCACGCAGCTCTGCTAAATTGCTGCAGTTCAGAAAGAGCTTGAAGACCTGGCTTTTCAACCTTTAGGTTTTTCTCTCTCCCCTGTTGCCTTGTGCTATGCTGTTTGTTTGTTTTGCTGTGTTACACTGAGCTGCCTGTGGAAAGCGCCGGGACACTCCTCTGGAGTAGCCGTGCGCTATATAAACACACTATAACATAACATAACATACTCCACCTATTTTCAAAGGATATTTTTTCACGCCACTGGTCCTTTCTATTTTTTCATTAAAGGGAGAATTTATTTATTTTTTCATGTTGGTTTGATTTAATCTTTTTTATTACATGGGCAGATCTAATTATTTTCTACACTCTAGTAAAAAGTCTACTACTGGTCTGCCTGTGACGCATTCAGCCTCCCTCGTGCCCCCTATGGAGGACTTGCATAACCCTGTCAGTATAGCTCATTCTAACTCCTCCTGGGCAGCAACTTCGTCCATTGTGCCTTCAAAATTGAAACCGACCTCCTCTGCCAACAAAAGACTTAAACAGGATCCTCCTTCTCTGCTGAAACCTGCTTTGCCTGTGTCTTTAGACACTGTTTTAAAGGAAATACGTGCATTGCGCACATTTATTGAGGAAACCAATACACGCCTACAGGTTCTGGACACTAAATGGTTTACTCTCGACTCCAGGTTGTCCATGGTTGAACAACACGTCAGTGACCTTCAGGATACCTATACAAAAATGTATTCTCTGGAGAGGTAGTTGATTCTCTTGAAGAAAACTGCTGAGGATCTTGAAAACAGAAATAGGCACAACAACCTTCATTTGTATGGTCTTCTTAAGGGTATCGAGGGAGATGACCCTGTGACTTTTTTCATCTCTTTTCTTCCGATGCTCTTGGACGTCCCTGCTTCAATATCTCTGAATATTCAGCATACCCATAGGCTAGGTCCTTGCCTTTCTTCCACAGCTGCTCCCTCAAGACCTCGTGGCATGCTCCTTCTTTTTTTTAAATTCACGGACCTTTCACAAGTCTGAAATGCGGCCAAACTCAAGAAACAATGAATGTGGTCAGGATCAAAAGTGTTCATATCCGAGGACGTCTCCATGATAACAGCTAGACGTGCTATACGTGCCATTGGTACGCAATATGGTTTATTCCATCCATGCTTGTTCAAAGTAACTTTTCAAAACAACACCTCTACTTTTGAAGACCCTGCAGATCTTCGAAAATGTCTTCGCTCACACTCCACAGCGTCCATGGATACAGCTGGTCCTCCTTCCATAACTTGACACGTATGTGAAAGTCTCTCCGATTTTTTTAAGTTGCGTATTACGTTCACTCTAACCTCATTGATTATTTCATTTACAGGTTATATCTTGGTGTTTGTATCTGTTTATAGTCACCCATTTTGTATTTCTTGTTCTTATCAATATTACAGATCATCTGGACTCCCAACATATCCATATCCCTGACCTTTTTTGATCTTTGGACGTGGCTCGTCTCCCCTGTTGGATGTACCGTCTTTGTTGTCTTTCGCCAGTCCTAGCTACTTATTTGTTTTCCCTTGCAGGTATGTATTGCAGTCGTCATTTTTTGTATGGCATGTACTGTCTCTTCTTACTATCTTACTTGCTCCTTTTCTTTTGTCCCTTCTTTTCTTCCTCATCTTTTTACTTATTGACCTTACTGCATATCTCATTCTATCCATTCCTTTTCTCAATATTCCTTTTCTATCTCTACATCAATGCTGATAGTGTGGTTTTATACCAAATGTACTCTCTTTACATTCAGAGTTGTTTCATGAATTTGAAATGTTTTATTAATCCTATAAAGAGGCAGAGAATACTATCCCATTTAGCCTCATACAATTCTGACTTAGTTCTAGTGCAAGAGACTCACTTGACAGAGACAGAGGCTTTGAAACTCCAACGGCATTGAGTGGGCTTAGTCTTAATGTCTCCAACGACCACTAAGAAAAATGGGGTAATTATTCTAAGTTCATAAACGTTTGAAATGCTTTGTTATATCCCAGGAAACTGATTTAGAAGGTAGATGGTTATTAGTTAAGTTGCTCATTAACAATATTTCTCTTAGTGTTTAATATTTATGGGCCAACTCAACCGGATTATTCCTACTGTCCTAATATTACAAAAAAAGGCATTCAACACAAAGACACATTTTTAGGTCTCGCCTAGCGATGCAGCGCAAAGCGTTGCTCGCTATCAGCGAGATCTATTGTTGCTGACTTGGCTCCAATGCGGGACAGGACCTGTGCACGCGTACGGCAAGGCCCGGACACGAGATGTGCACGTGTATGGTGCGAGCAGGACTTGTAATAATGCCGCAAGCCGTACGTGTGCACATCAACTGTCTGTGCCGAAGCTTAACAGACAGGAGTTGTGCACGCGTACAGGTCGCGGCGTTATCACAACTCCTGCTCGCACCATACACGTGCACATCTCCTGTCCAGGCGCGGCATGCTTACCCCATCCAGCATGCCTCACCCCACTCACCGGCTCTGGTCACTGCAGCAACACGCGGGGCTCCGTCTTGCTCACAGGAGTCCCACCTGAAATCTTGCTTTGGCCGCACCATGCGGCATTCACGAAGGCGGGGTGGGCTCCCGCCGGACTTCCTGTACTGCTTGTTTAAATATTAACGTGACACCACGACTTCGAAAGCAGGTTGAGCTGTGCCGTTATAATGTAGTTCTATATCTGCCTAATTTAGTCTTTACAATCGTACAGTTGGACTAAGTATCCCATCTCGCCATGCGATGGCTGGTTTCCAATCAGAGCTTTGTTTACATACTGGGATACGTAGTCCCACCCCCGCCTTGCTCTGTTGCATTTTACATCCGCAGCACTCGTTTTCCCATGGGGCCGTGCGATAGAGAGCGGTGTGCGGCCTAGCTGTAGAGCCAGCAGGAGGTGCTGTGTTTGGAGGAGTGCCTGCCAGAGAGTGAGGCCCGGTGCGTGGCCTGTGCTGGAGACCGGGATGCGGTGCGACCGCTGAGCCCGCGCCAAGCTCAAGTGCATGCCCCTGTGGTGCTGTAACCGGCAGCTGGAGGCCGTGGACCGGCGGCACTGCTCTGTACAGGCTGTGCCCGAGGAGCTGTACCGGCACTGCCGGAGCTTGGAGGAGCTGCTGCTGGTCGCCAACCAGCTGCGAGAGCTGCCCAAGGTAAGGGGTGGGTGCACAATCCCAGCACAAAGTACCGGGGCACATGGAGCCCTCAGAAATAGGTGTAGAGACTGCTCATGGCGAGGAGGAGCCAAGGCTGTCCGGCCACAGTTGGGGCGGACACTTTTATTGAGGCTGTTTGCTTCGATGAGAGAGACAAAATGACATACGGTTTTGGGCATGAAGAATAAAGAACTTGTTTCAAGTGTAATAAGCTGCTGCAGCCTCCTACTTCTGATAATGCCCCATTACACGGCCCTATGCTAATCCAAGTATGCATTTTAGCAAATTGTGCATGTGAACTGAACTGTCCACACACTCTTCTTGCCTAACATACTTGAGAAAAACTTAATTCTCAGCAATGGACTAGGGTCTGTGAAACATCATCAACCTCGCGTCTAAAACAGACTGACTGCAAGTTTATCAAGTTTACAAGGAATAGGTTTTTTAAAACTTGTCTTTATTCATTACATTGCACAGAGATCATATTACGCATTCGACTTTTACAGGGTACAGTATATCATTGAGAGGTCTCTCATTTACGCGAGTTTGAGCTATTGGCATTGAAAATAACAATGCCTTTAATTTTTGTTTACTTTTTAAAAACCTAAATAAAAGGCATTGTTATTTACAATGCCAATAGCTTAAACCTGCGTAACTGCGAGACCTGTTCTGTTGCAAATGCTTGTTTATTCTAGGAGGTGATTGTAACCAAGTTATTGACCCTTTCATTGATCGACAATCCCAAGTTCGTTTTATTCCTCACAGGACCCACAAACAGTTCCAAAGTACAACCCTCGGTCTAGGTCCACTCTCTCCCCGCAGCTCCGTTGTGCCGTCTCTTGCCGCCAGACCCCGACCTCCTCCTGTGGAGGTTCGAGGCCGCTGCCCGCTCCTGCGATTGCTGCCCGCTCCAACTAGGACCAGACTGCCTGCAACCACCGTAACATTTCTCAGCCATTTATTTTCTTAATTTTTCCCTGTTGTGCCACTGTTATTGTGCCCATCTGTGTCTTGCTCTAATTCCACCAGTGTTTTTCTCGTGTCTGCCTGTTCCTTTCGCCTTTAGCAGCTGCAGCCCCTCCCCCCCGGAATTCCCAGCCAGAATTCCCCTGCTCCCGCCTCCCAGCCTCTCCTCCCTCCCACCTCCCCTACTTAATGGCAGCTGCTGCGGGGGAGCGCCAGTAAGACCTCAGACCCTCGGTCTAGGTCCACTCTAACCGCAGCTCCGTTGTGCCGTTTCTTGCCTCCAGACCCCATCCTCCTCCTTGGGAGGTTCGAGGTTGCTGCCTGCTCCTGCTGCCTGCTCCAACAGGGACCATACTACCTGCAACCAGCGTAACCTTTCTCAGCCGTTTTTTTTCTTAATTTTTTCCCTGTTGTGCCACTGTTGTTGTGCCATCTGTGTCTTGCTCTAATTCCACCACTGTTTTTATTTTCTCGTGCTTGCCTGTTCTTTTTGCCTTTTGCCGCTGCGGCCTCTGTGGCCCCTCCTCCCCAGAACTCCCCCCCCCCTCGAAATTCCCCCCTGGAATTTCCCTGCTCCTGCCTCCCAGCCTCTCCTCCTTCCCACCTTCCCTACTTAGTGGCGGTCGATACGGGGGAGCGTGAGTAAGACCTCCGACCCTCGGCCTGGGTCCACTCTCTACCCGCAGCTCCGCTGTGGCGTTTCTTGCCTCTAGACCCCGACCTCCTCCTTGGGAGGTTCGAGGCTGCTGCCCGCTCCTGCTGCCCGCTCCAACTGGGACCAGATTGCCTGCAACCACCATAACCTTTCTCAGACTTTTTTTTTCTTCATTTTTTCCCTGTTGTGCCACTGTTATTGTGCCCATCTGTGTCTTGCTCTAATTCCACCACTGTTTTTATTTTCTCGTGCCTGCCTGTTCCTTTTGCCTTTCACCGCTGCTGCCCCTGCGGTTCCTTCACCCCGGAATTCTCCCCTGGAATTCCCCCGCTCCCACCTCCCAGCCTCTCCTCCCTCCCACCTCCCCTACTTTATGGCGGCCGCTGCACGGTCGCGTGCAGCGGGTGCTCTGCCAGAGCGCTGAAGGCACACCAGAGGCAAGCCCGTCTGCGCCCATCCGCTACCCGACCGCAGCCAGCGCCAGGAACCCTGGACCTCCCACTACGCTACGACACCACCACCCTCCTCGCACTCTACCCTGGAAGAGTTAGAGAATGCCAACAGGCCTCCCTGAACACGACCCATGGCCAATTCTCCTGCCTCCACTGCCGCCAGACCCTCACCGCCACCCCAGGCCTCCAACACCGCTGATGCCAGAACCGGCGACACCCTAAAATGCATCCTCCTCAACATACGCTCCGTTCACAAACACGCCATGGAAATCTAGAACCTACTCGACTCTCTCTCGCCTGACATCACCTTCTTCACAGAGACCTTGACTAACGCATCCTCCGCCCCTGACATCAGCACCGCCATCCCAGACGGATACAATATCCAGAGGAAAGACCACCCCAACCACCCAGGAGGGGGCCTCGCCATCGCCCACAAGAGCACCCTCCGCCTCACCACCTCCAGCAAAACCTTCCCCTCCGCCGAACACCTGCACTTCCAGATCCAGACCACCCCCAAAGCCACACTCCGAGGAACCCTCGTCTACAGAACCCCCGGCCACCGAACACCCTTCGCCACCACCATCACCGACTTCATCGCACCCCACGACATCACCTCAACAACCTACATACTCATTGGAGACCTGAACTTCCACCTCGACAACCCCAGCGACCCCAACTCTACTATCCTTCGTGACAACCTCGCCAGCATTGGACTTAAGCAACTCATCAACACACCGACCCACAGAGCAGGACTCACCCTGGACCCCATCTTCGCGTCAGGAAACATCATCCAATTCAGCCACACAATGCAGCCTCCGTGCACTGACCACCACTGTGTACACTTCGCCATCAACAAACCCAAAGCAGGAGGAGGAGCCTAGCGCGCATCCAAGATGGTCGCGTGAGCACAGGGCTCCCCGGACCCTCGCTGCTCCTCGGAATTTATCCTGAATCTATCCTGACCCGGTTAATGGAATCTGGGAGACGAATGCTGGCTGAACACTAAACTCCTTTCGGAAATCAAATCGGACCTGGCAATCCGGAGTTATGGTGGTTTGAACTTTTGAGGCCCACCCTACGGCAGTGCCCGACGCGAGGGTGATCTGTGGAGCCGGGGCGTAGTTGAACAACAACGGCAGCGGAGCGGTGCCAGTGGCCGTCACATCACTTTCGGTTTCACTTTTGGTCTTTGAGGGGCTGGACTGTGGACTTGCCTGGTGCGACTGGGCTTCCATTTTGCCTTCGCTTGATGCCGGTGGCTTCGTCTGCTGCCAGTGTGCTCATTGACGGTGGTCCCTTCGCTCCCCCATATTGCGGCCTGTGGTGCGACACACGTCTGCCTGGTCTGTGCCACCTCGACGCTTCCTCGGTGGTCCCCTTCGGCGATCGAGGTTCTCATGGGAGGCAGGGGAGACCCCGAGAGGCGTAAGACCAAGACATCCCTACGTGGGGGACCGGTCCAGTCGAACAACATGGACCGCTACACTCAGGGTAAAGGATCCCCCGGGACAGCCAATGTCCCCCCGGATGACACCAGTGGTGGCCCGTCCGTTTCTCCGGATCTGTCCCTGCAGGACATCATGGGCGCCATTACGGGCATCAGAGAGACCATCGCTACACAGTACGAGGCCTTGGCCCGTAAAATCGACACGGTGGCCATTGACATTACCCTAATCCGGGCGTATCTCTCTAAGACTAATGAGAGGGTTCAATCGCTGGATGTGCGGACGTCCTCCCTTGGGACGGACGTGTCGGACCTGAAGGCCACTCTCGGCGATCTCAAGTCGGCCAATGATCTGATGGCCCGGCGGCTTGAAGACTTCGAGGGACGGGCCCGCCGCAATAACATCCGCGTCATAGGCGTTCCGGAGACCTCCGATAACCGCCCGGTTGATCTTCTGGTCGAGGAGCTCATCCTCGAACATCTTGCTCCCGCTGGCCTGAGTAAGTTTTTTGCTGTGGAGCGGGCCCATCGAGTCCCAGGTGGCCGGCCGCGACCGGGTGCCCCCCCGAGGCCTATCGTTGCGAGACTTTTCCACTACAGAGACCGAGACGCGATTCTGCAGGCCTCACGGGTTCATGGCCCGGTCCGACATGAGAACTCGTCCATTAACTTTTTCCCGGACTTCACCCAACTTGTCCAGAAACAGCGGATGGGCTTCCAGGGGGTGAAGCGGCGTCTCCGGGACCTCGGTCTCAAGTACTCCATGCTTTATCCTGCAAGGCTCCGAGTGGAACATGAAGATCGGACTACCTTTTTTGACTCTCCTGTGACTGTGAGTGACTGGCTGGATTCGCTGCCAGACCGGGGTGACCGGACTGGGCCCTCTGCCGGTACCGAGGGTGGTGGGTCTCCTTTGGAGTGACTTATGTTCCCGGACTCTGCCAGGTTGTACTGTTCGGCTGGGTTCTACTTCTTTTGTGCATTTTGTTTCACTATGTTGTGTGTGGGGAGCGGGCGGGGACGGGTCCCCTTCCTCCTCCGGGGTCTTTTCGTAGAATGGGGTTTGTAGGGCGACAGGCACACTGCAAGTTGGGGTGGTTTTTTGAACCGCAGGGGTGCAGGGTGGGGGGTGTTGGAGTTGGGGGGGGGTTGGTGGGTGGGTGGGGTTGTTTGCATTTGTGTTTTTTGTTTTCAAGGCGAAGTATTGGCTATGGTTCATCCTTGGGTGTTGAGCTCTTTGCTAGGGGGCCCTTGCTCTACTGGATGGGATGGGGGGGGACGGGTTGAGATTGATGTCTTGGAACGTCAATGGATTGGGGGACCGTATCAAACGGGGTGTTGTGCTGCAATATCTGCGTCGTTTGACTCCTGATGTGGTGTTCTTACAGGAGACGCATCTGGTTGGCAACGTTTGTCGGGCTATGAACAGGGGGGGATATCGACTTGTAGCCCACTCTGGTTTCACCACTGGTTCGAGAGGGGTGGGCATTCTCTTGCGAGCGTCACTTCCGTTGGAGATCACCAGGGTGGTCCCAGACGATAGAGGGCGCTATGTGGCTCTGACTGGGAGGTGGGAGGGGCTGTCCCTTTCCTTGATCTCAGTCTACGTTCCCCCGGGCCTCCAGAACTCCACCTTCTCAGATTTGGGTCGTATGTTGCTTGGGCTTCCTGACAGTCTTTTGCTTATGGGTGGGGACTTTAATTCGGTTGTCTCGGGTGACCTGGACCGTCATCCGCCCAGGGCCCTCCCTGCTGCCCAGGCGTGGCTGGGCGGGCTCCTGGAGACCTTCGGTCTGGTGGACTGTTGGAGGTTAATGCATCCGGCACAGTGTCAGTATACCTTTCACTCTGGGGCCCATGGGAGTCTCTCCAGACTGGATTATTTCCTTATGCCCACGGCCCAGGCTACTCGGATTCAAGAGGTCAAGCACCTGGCCAGGGGTATTTCTGATCATTCCCCACTGTGGTTGCTTTTTGACACCGGGTCGCGGTCCGCTGGGCGGATCGCTCCTATTAACCCTTGGTACCTGCGAGACCCCAAGATCCGTGATAGCCTGATTAAGTCGATTGATCAATATTTTTCTGAGAATGAGGGGTCGGTATTGTCCTCGGTGTCCCTGTGGGAAGCTTTCAAAGCAGTGCTCCGCGGGCATGCCCTGTCCCAGATAGTGGAGGCCAAGAGGGTCAAGAGAGAGGCGGTTGTGACGCTGGAGACTGAAATATCGGGGCTGGAGGCAGCCTTGGAGGCGGGTGTCACCCCGGATGGGCTGCATGCCCTCAGCCTGAAGCAGTTTGAATATAAGTCTCTCGTCACTGATGCTGCCAAGACTATATATAGGGAACAGCAGGGCAGGTTGTATGACGCCGGAGACAAGGCGGGTAAGCTGATTGCCTGGTTGGATAAGAAGGAGAGAGTGAATCGTGTGGTCCCGGAGCTTTGGATGTTGGATGGAGTGTGTGTGACTGAGCCTGGTGAGATTGCTGAGTGTTTTGCTGACCACCTCCGTGCAGTGTACTCCCCGGTGTCCGATAGAGATGAGGACGACTCTCGTCTTCTGCTTCGGGATATTGCCCTGCCCGGCTTATCCGTCGATGACCGCGAGCTGATGGATGCCCCTTTGTCTGTCGAAGAGATTGCTACTGCGATTCGCTCCCTCCGCTCGGGCAAGGCTATGGGCCCCAACGGCCTGCCGATTGAACTATATAAGTTGCGCCCGGATAAAATCGCGCCTTTCCTCCGTCATATGTTTCAGGAATCGCTCGAGAGGGGTTCCCTTCCTGACGACCAGCGTCTGGCTACTATAGTAGTGATTCCCAAGGAGGGTAAGCCACGTGACCGATGTGCCTCCTATAGGCCTATTTCCCTGCTGAATGCCGAACCCAAAATCCTTGCTAAGGTCCTCGCTAATCGCTTGCTGAGCGTTATATGTGACCTGATACATCCGGATCAATGTGGCTTCATTCCACATCGTAATACCGCTCTTAACTTACGGCGTCTGCACGGCGTCCTTGCTAGGGCTGAGTACTTGGCTGAACCGGCCATATTGGTTTCCCTAGACGCCACGATGGCCTTTGATACTATTGAATGGCCATTTCTTTGGGCCGTCTTGGCGAAGTTTGGGTTTGGGGAGGGGTTCCTTGGCTGGGTGAAGCTCCTTTATGCTGGACCAATGGCTCAGGTGGTTGTCAATGGGCGGGTTTCTCGGCCTTTCGCTCTCGGGAGGGGAACTAGGCAGGGGTGCCCGTTGTCCCCGCTGCTCTTCGCTCTCGCCCTGGAGCCGCTCGCTGCCTGGCTCCGTTGGGAGCCCTCGCTTAGAGGGCTCCGGTGGGCCCCGGGCTTCGAGGATCGGGTTTCATTGTACGCGGATGATATTCTCTTGTATCTCACCTCACCGCGGAAGTCGCTCAATGTTCTCTTTGATGTCCTTACTTCCTTCGGGAAAAACTCGGGTCTGATAATCAACTGGTCCAAATCTTGTGTGTATCCTATCTCTGGTGGTTCTCCTCTCTTGCCGCCGGGGCCTCCGCTCCAAATATCTCAGTCCGGCTTTAAATACCTGGGGGTGTACGTTTCGTTGGATCCGGCGGTCCGCTATGAGCAGAATCTCCTGTCTCCACTCCGGCGTTTGAGGGCAGATACGGCTCGGTGGTGTAAGCTGCCCTTGTCTCCGCTTGGTCACGCGGCGCTGTTTAAAATGATGTCCCTTCCCAGATTCCTTTATGCACTCTAGAACTTCTTCGATGTCATTCCTGCGGCCTACTTTAGGGAGGTGGAGAGTTTACAGAGGAGACTGGTTTGGGACGGGCGATCGCGTATCGCGTTGGCCAAGCTGACTCTTTCCTGGTATGACGGGGGCATCGCGCTTCCTGATATTAGACGGTACTATTGGGCCTCCCAGCTGTCTGCCATTAACCATGCTACGTACGCTCCTGGTTCGAACCCGGCATATGAGATGGATAAATTCCTGCTCCCCGGCGGTAACTATAACAGAGCGCTTTACTCGCGGTCTGCTGGTAGGGCCCTTACGGGCCCTACCAGGATTGCGGTCCGTGTATGGAAGGCGGCTAACGTTGCGATGGGCTGGGGTGAGCGTCTAACGTGCGCCACCCCCCTATTCGACTCAGACCACTTGGGAAACCTCTGGACAACGAAGGGCTTCGAGCGCTGGGATACAATCGGCATCAGCAGAGTGGGGGACCTGTGGGTTAAAGGTGCGGTTAAATCCTTCGCGGCGCTTCAGCGCGAGTATGAGCTTAGTGACAGAGAGTTCTTCCGTTATGCACAGGTTCGGCACGCCCTGCTTTCGGTCTTTGGGGAGGGGACCACGGTCCCTTCTTCTTCGCCTCTCGAGGACCGCATACTCGACGGTCACGTCCCCGACAGTACTATTTCCCTGATTTACAAAAAACTGATAAATAATCGGGCTGACCTCTTGGTGCGTCTTCGGGAGGCATGGACGGGAGATGGGGTGGAGCTGGACGATGAGGACTGGCAGACTGCACTGTCATCCCCTAAGGAGGTGGCCATCCCGGCCCGTCTCCGCCTGGTCCAGCTTAAGATTCTCCATCGTGTATATGTGACGGGCCCCCGCCTGGTTTCGATGGGGTTTTCAGACGACGGACTCTGTAAACGTGGCTGCGGGCTCAGTGCTACTTTTCTCCATATCCTATGGGAATGCCGCGAGGTGGCGGAATACTGGCGCCGGGTGCATGATATTATGAGACGAGTCACCGGGGTCGCTCTGCTGCCGGAGGTGCGTCATTGTGTGCTGAATGTATGGGAGCCCAATGACTGCAATGCGGCTCAGGCTCGGTGGGCGGCCTTGGGGAACATGATTGCAAAGAGAGATATTGCGCAGCTTTGGGGTTCCCAGCGGCCTCCCACCGTGTCCGTCTGGAAGGAAAACATGGACTGGTGCATGTTCAGGGAGAAAACGGTGTATGTGGCCCGTGGTAAACCGGGGGCTTGGGGTAAAATTTGGGGGCAGTGGAATGCGTATCGTGGGTCTATCTGTGCTCCCCCTTTGGTAGATACGTCCGGGGTTGCCTCGTCCCCCTGATCCTTGAGGGTTCCTTGTGCATCTCGTACCTCGGAGTACAGATTTGGTTCTCTCGTGGCCCCCCCCTCCCTCTCAGGTCTTCTTTTATTGACCGCCCTCGGGTGGTTGGGTGTTGACTCCCCCGGCTGGTGTTCGCCGCCCTTCATAAGTCGTTTCGCCTTGTTTGTTGTATTTTTGTATTTTTCCTTTTTTGTTGTTATTTATACTAAAAGTGTGTATTCTGATTTCCTTTATGTGCAGTCTGATTTACTGTGATAGTGCGGAGCCCCTGTGGGCTAGCCATTGTTTTCTGATATGCTGGAACACTTTGACTACTAGCGGCCGGCCCTGGTGGTTGTAGGCCCGTGTTTGTAACCCTTTTATGCACAATAAAATCTTTTCAAAAAAAAAAAAAAAAAAAAACCCAAAGCACCCAAACCAGCCCCACGCCCACCACGAAGGAACTGGAGCAAGGTTACAGACGAGCAACCAAACTCCACCCTCACCCGAGACAACCATCCCTGGGCACCCAATGCAAACGATGCAGCCAGAGAACTCCACACCTGGATCTCCAACTGCGCAGACAGGCTTGCCCCGCAACGCAACCCCGACAGACAACGCCCCAGGAAAGCCGCCTGGTTCACCACCACTCTTCAAGAAGCCAGATGCACCTGCAGATGCCTGGACAAGAACTGGAGAAACACCACGACAACCGAAAACCACATCACCTACAAGGATGCCATGACGGACTACCACAACCAGATCAGAGCCACCAAGAGGAACTTCATCCACAACAAAATCCTGGCCAACTCCACCAACTCCAAGGAACTTTTCAGTGTCATTCAAGAATTCACCTACCCACGCAGCGAAGCCACAGACATCACCCCATCCCAAGACCTCTGCGACAAGCTTGGAACCTATTTCCAACTCAAGATCAAAAACCTCTACAACAACTTCACCGACCATCCACCAGGTGCCACAGATGGACCCCCGCCCCCCAGAAACACCAGCCAGCCCACCATCTTCAACTGGACACCGATCACGGCCGAAGCCACCGCCTCGACCATGAAAAGCATCCACTCGGGGGCCCCCACCAACTCTTGCTCCCCTCACATCTACCACAGAGCCGCGCCCGCCATCGCATCCAAACTACAACGCAGCATCAACACCACCTTCAAAACAGGTACCTTCCCAGACGACTGGAAGCACGCAGAAGTCAGACCCCTGCTCAAGAAGCCCACAGCTGAACCCACCGACCTCAAGAACTATTGGCCCATCTCGCTCCTCCCCTTCGCAGCCAAAGTTGCAGAGAAAACAGTCAACAGGAAACTGACCGGATTCATTGAAGAGAACTCCATCCTCGACCCGTCCCAATCCGGATTCCGAAGCAGCCACAGCACAGAGACCGCCCTACCCACCGCCACAGACGACATCTGCACCCTCCTGGACCAAGGCCACTCCACAGCCCTCATCCTACTCCACCTATCAGCGGCCTTTGACACCGTCTCCTACCGCACACTAGTCGCCAGACTACACGACCTAGGCATACAAAGAAAAGCCCTGGACTGGATCCGATCATTCCTCACCGGAAGAAGACAAAGGATCAGACTCTCACCCTTCCTCTCCGGCCCCATGAAAATCACCTGCGGAGTCCCACAGGGTTCATCACTGAGCCCCACCCTCTTCATCATCTATACTGGCCCCCCTCGCAGCCTTCGTCCGACAAAACGGTCTCAACATCATATCCTACGCCGACGACACCCAGCTCATCCTTTCCCTCACCAAACACCCCACCACTGCCTCAGACCACGCCAAGAACCTCGGCATCATACTCGACTCATCACTCACCATGAACCGACAGGTCAACGCCATCACCTCCAACTGCTTCAACACCCTCTGCATCCTCTGCAAGACCTTCAAGTGGATCCCCCCTGAGTCAAGGAAGACAGTCACCCACGCACTCATCAGCAGCAGACTGGACTATGGAAACACACTCTACGCCGGCATCAACAAGTCCCTACTCCGCAAACACTAGACAATGCAGAACACCGCCGCCAGACTCGTCCTCGGCATCCCCCGACACAAACAAATCAGCCAACACCTACGAAGTCTCCACTGGCTCCCCGTGGAGAAAAGAGTCACTTTCAAAATCCTCACTCATGCCTACAAATGCCTACACAACAACGGACCCAAATACCTCAACGATAGAATCAACTTTCACTTACCCAAAAGAAACCTCCGATCTTCCAACCTCGCACTGGCCGAAATCCCGCGCATCCACACAGCCAGAGCAGGCGGAAGATCATTCTCTCATATTGAAGCCAAGACCTGGAACGAGCTACCTGCAGACATCAGACACGCCCCCTCCCTGAACACTTTCAGGAAGACCCTCAAGACCTGGCTCTTCGGCTAAACAGATCTGCGGACCCCCCGTTCAGTGCCTTGAGACCCTCACGGGTGAGTAGCACACTTACAATTCCCTGATTGATTGATTGATATCTCAGATACACCTTGTAGATTCCTAGAGACTCTGTAACCCTGACACTACAGAATTTTCTTTTTCCTCTCCCACACATGGCACTCTGACCCGATTAGACTACATTTCTCTTTCTTCTGCCTTGACACAGAACCTCATTTCCTCCTCAATTGAACCTATTTTTATTTCTGACCATGCCCTAGTTGTTGACTTGATCCGCTCACACCCCAAATCCTCTAGATGGAGATTTAATAATTCCTTTTTGCAAGATCCACTTTTTTCTTACTCATTAATTTCCTTCATGGGGGAATTATGTTCTCTAAATGCAGGTCCAGATACTTTCATTGCCTTGGGACACTTTTAAAGCTACTGCACGTGGCTTTATTATAGACTTTGTTTCCGGGAAAAAGAAACACTTACTTAATCAACAAACATTTTGCTAGCCATTATCAAACGGCTAGAACAACAATTTTATACTTCTTCATCTGATTCTGCCTTACAGGAGCTTGTTCGTGCGAAGCTTGACTTTAATTAAAAATGAAGGCTTCATCTATTCTTCTTCATACGAGCGCTTGGTATTATGGTGAATGAAATAAGGTTGGCAAACTTCTGGCTAATTATCTTAAATCTCGGAAAGAACGTGTTATGATAGAATCTATTTATTCATCATATGGAAAAGTCATTTTTAAATACCAGGACATTTTAATGAAATTATGAAATTTTATAAAACGCTATTTACTCCAGAGTCCTCTTCACATTCCTCTTCTATCGATACCTATCTGAGTCGTGTTCCACCCCCATCTCATGTAAACTTAGACGTCGACTCTCTAGAGACTGATTTATCCATCCTGAAACTATCTCATTCTTTAAGCCTTCTTAAGAAAAACAAAACTCCGGCCCAGATGGTTTCACAGTAGAAGTTTATCTACACTTCTCAAATCTTCTTCTCCCAAAACTCCTACAGCTCTCTCATTACTTTCATACTACCGGTGAGACACAGGGCACTTTTTTAGAATGTAGAATCCGTTTAATCCATAAAGATGGTCGCGATCCTAAACAGTGTAAAAATTATCATCCTATTCCCCTAGTGAATGTCGACTATAAAATCGCTCGCTTTGTGTCTTGAGCCTCTTTAACCAAATCAAATTGGTCTAGAGCAATGTGGTTTCGTTAAAGGTAGGCTAACTTCTGACAACTCTCGTTTACTATTTAATGTTTTGAATAAGACCCCAACTCTTTCCTATCCTCTAGCTGCAGTCTCTATTGATGCAGAGAAGGCTTTCGATAGAGTAAACTGGTCCTTTTTATTTAAAGCTTTTCATTTGGATAGTTGTGGTCCTAAATTTATTTCTTTGATCTCTCTGTTATACTCGGTTCCGAAGGCCTCTGTTGTAGTTAATGGTCTTGTTTCTCAATGTTTTCATTTGTAACAGGGTGTATGACAAGGATGCCTTCTTTCCCCACTGCTATTTATTTTATCAATTGAACCCTTCCTATCTCATATTTGCCAGAATAAGTCTTTTTCTGGTTTTAATTATGGTGATCAACATTTGAAGTTATCTGCTTATGCGAACGATATCTTAATCTTTATATTTCACCCCGAAACTTCGATCCCTCCTCTTTTGCAATGAAATTTCAGATTTGTCCCTTG
The DNA here is from genome assembly GCF_964204655.1 of Triturus cristatus. Taxonomy (NCBI): domain Eukaryota; kingdom Metazoa; phylum Chordata; class Amphibia; order Caudata; family Salamandridae; genus Triturus; species Triturus cristatus. The sequence continues at coordinate 1,219,558,498 of NC_140592.1, forward strand.
TTTCAGGTTATAAGATTAATTCTGACAAGACAGAAATTCTCCCCATCACCAAATTTTGTTTAAAAAAACATTTTGATGCCACTGGGTTCCATTGGAACAGCTCTAAAATCAAGTACCTAGGCCTTTGGTTTAATAATGCCATATTAGATTCAGTTAAAATTAATATGAAGGAACTGCTAGATCATATTTCTAAACTTCTCTCCTCATGGAGTCCTCTTTTTCTCTCTTGGTGGGGTCGTCTTGATTCTGTTAAAATGATGATTACTCCTATTTTAATATAGATTTTCTCTATGATTCCCATTCACATCCCGAATGTTTACTTTAAAAAAATTGATTCCATTCTCTCTAAATTTTTATGGAACAATAAAAAATTTAGGATATCCCTGTCACATCTTCGTAAACCTAAATCTACGGGAGGAGTGAATTTTCCCGATTTTCGACTCTATCACAAGGCCTTTTGTCTTCGACTAACATAGAAATGGCTCCTTACTGAAGTCTTCCCTTTCACACCTTTATGGGTCAAAGTTGAACGATCCTTACTTGCACCCTTTTTTGTTAAGGAAGTTCTTGCCTTCACCTCAAAAGTCAGTGTTGCCTCCCTTCCGTTGTTTAAACACACTTGTTAATTACTAAAACCTCACTGTCAATTGGAAATTATCTCTAGGGATGCTTTCCTTCAGTCTCCCATTTAGTACAATCGTCTCATTACCATTACCATTACCCTTCCCCCGACTATTGTTGAAATATCTTCACCGGGAGAACATGCCCTTGAACATGCCCTCGATCAGTCTATTTTTATCAACCAGCGAGTTAGCAATGATTTAAAGCTGATGCTTCTTAATACTCGCTCTATGAAACAGCACGAATATCACATTTTCGACCTTCTTTCTGAATCCAAGCCCGACGCGCTGTTTCTCACAGAGACTTGGCTTCATGAAGGATCTAATCCAACTATTGCCAATGCAATCCCACCCAATCATCTTATCTTAAGGAAAGATCGTGTAGGGGGACGAGGTGGAGGAGTTGCGATTATTTATAAAAATACGTTCACCTGTACTACTCTTCCCAATTTCGCCTTAGAAAATGCTGAAAGCCTTAGTTTCCTTTGAAAAATATCACCTCATCAGTCTATTGCAGGGGCTCTAGTCTATCGACCTCCGGGTCAGGCCAAAAGCTTCCTGGAAGGTTTAAACTTTGCTATTGCCCCTATGGTCGCTAAATACGAACAGTGTCTAATTTTGGGAGACATTAACATCCATATGGATTTATCTCATACTTTGGATTCGATGAAACTTTATGAATCGTTAAATATGTTACATCTTACTCCCTATGTCACACGTCCCACTCAGGAAAGGGGACACATTTTAGACCAGGTTTTCTCATCTGAACTAATTGAAATGGCCTCACCCTTCCCCCTGGTGTGGTCAGATCATCATTTATTAACTTTTAGTATCAAGGAAACATCTGCTCAATCTCCTAAGCAATATGTAGAATAGACCAACAGTTTCAGGTCTTTTAAATCAATGACCCCGGCAGCTGTAGGAGTTTTCCTGGAGGCGCACCCTTTTCTTCTTATGGATAGTCTCACACTTGATGTTCCTTCCTTAGAAAGCTGGCTGGAAGCGTGTGTTAACAACATAGCTCCTCTCAAGACCCGGGAAGCAAATAGAGGTAGACCATCTGCTCCCTGGTTTACGGAAGATCTCAGGAAGAGTAAGAGCCTATGTAAACGTTTAGAAAGGAAATGGAGGCAGGATTTCAAAACCACTGGCCAAACAAACTTATAAGACAACATTAAAAGCCTACTACAATAAAGTTCGCCTGGGAAAAATGAACTTTCTCAATGAAAAAATTGAGAAAGCAGGAAATAAAAGTGAAGAACTTTTTAAAGTTGTAAAAGATTTTACGGCCCCTTGCGCTATAAAGAATCCTTTACTCCGACGAAAGAATGGACAGAGAGCATTGCTCAATATTTCTTCACTAAAATCTCCTCTATACAGGCCACTTTCGGAGTGGCTTGTTCAGACTCTCAGGTGAATTTGGAAAAGCTTTTCTTACAGACACCTCCGTCTGCGAATTGCCTATTACAAATTCCAGCACTCTTGTTAGAAAAATCCTTACACATTCTTCGCTCTCTTAAGTCAGGCTCTCCTGTGGATCCTTGTCCGGCAAAGATTCTTGCTTCGATAGCAGAGGTAATCAACCCGGCAGTTAATCGGGTGCTGAACCTTTCATTAACTGAAGGGACAGTACCGGAGAGCTGGAAACATGGGAACATTCTTCCTCTTTTAAAAAAACCCTCTGCCGATCCCTGGACAGCAGGTAATTACAGACCTATCTCACTGCTCCCGGCCCTATCCAAGACTCTGGAGAAATATGTAAATCAGGTTCTCAGGGAGTTTCTTGAATCCAATGGCATTCTTCATCCTAGCCAATCAGGGTTCCGTGCTAATTACAGCACAGAAACAGCTCTCCTCGAGATATCGGAGTCCATAAAAGTTACCTTGGATAAAGGTGGGAAAGCAGTTTTGATATTGCTTGATTTATCGGCAGCTTTCGATACCGTACCCCATGACCTTCTTCTTGATCGTCTTTGGAGATGCGGTATTGGCGGCATTACCCTACAATGGTTCCGGTCCTACCTCACCAATCGCCAGCAGACAGTTTGGTCCCCCCCTTTTGAGACCCCCATGCAACCAATGAATGTGGGAGTTCCTCAGGGATCCATCTTGAGCCCCACATTGTTTAATGTGCATATGGCTCCCCTGGCATTGTCGGTTGAACCTTTTGGTGCCAGAATTGTTTCCTATGCTGATGACACGCAACTGCTGTTCATGTGCGGCAAGGGCAAAGTCTTGGACGGGAAGAGGCTTAACCTATGCCTATCTGCGGTATTCAATTGGTTTAATGTAAACCAACTACGCTGCAACTCTGAAAAATCAGAAATGATCTTATTCGGCTGCATGCCGGGTGAAGAATGGTGAGAATGGTGGCCATCAAATATGTCTCCTCCAACCACTTTGGCTACTACGGTCAAGACTTTAGGGGTCAAATTGGACAATAACCTTTCCATGAATGCCCAGGTTCAAACGGTGGTGGGTTCATGCTTCGGTCTTTTAAGGATGATGCGCAACTTCCTACCGTTACTTTCTGTATCCCACAGGAAGATAGTTGTGCAAGCCCTAATACTATCTCGGCTTGACTACGTGAATGTCCTATATTTAGGCCTTCCTGAGTATCTGATTAATCGGCTTCAGGTCGCTCAGAACGCTGCTGCCCAAGCTATTTTTCTAGCTGATCGCCGTACACACACGACCCCTCTCCTTAGATCCCTTCACTGGCTTCCAGTGCGTAAGAGGGTGTCTTTCAAGGCACTGGTACTGGCCTTTAAGGCCTTTCATAATGTCGGCGCACCTTATCTGAGGGATAGATGCCAGCAGTACGCTCCCGCACGTAATCTACGGTCTTCATCCTCCTGTCTTTTATTGACCCCAAGGTTTTATTGTGCTCGGCTGGGAGGTCACTCCTTTCAGGTACTGGCATCTGTACTCTGGAATAATCTACCTATTGAGTTGCGCTGGGAAAATAATCTTTTGCGCTTTCGTCACAAACTAAAAACGTTACTGTTCCTATGATCGGCGATCTGGGTCTGATTGCTGAGGTTTTTTTTGTCGGTTTTCTCTATGTTAGCGCCGGGACACTCCTGGGAGTAGCCGTGCGCTCTATAAATACCCAGTAACATTAACATTAACCTCTTTATTGGAAATTCTGGAGACTTAAGGGGATTATTTGGGTTCAGGACATGTGTGATGGTTTATCTCCGTGCTCTTTTCCTAAATTTCAGGATACCTTGAATTGCCCAACTCGTTCTGTCACAAATTTTCAACTCTTATGGGCATAATCCTAGATGTCTTTTATCCCCTTCCCTCTATTGAGCTTGCTCCCATAGTGGATACTCTTCTCAGAGTATTAACTGTATTTCCTAAAGCATCCTTGAGCTAGAAACATCTCCGTACCCCAGATGCAGTTCGTCCTAAATCTAAGATTGAGATTGCTTGGGAGACGGATCTGGGCTGTGATTGGAGCATTGATTTGTGGGAGAAGTTATGGGGTAGATCTTTTAAGATTTCTAGATCTGCCTCCACTACTCAATCCATGTTCTTTCTATGCCATAGATTATATTTTACTCCCTCGTCCATAGCTAACTTTACACATACTAATAATAAGGCTTGTTGGTCTTGTCATTTTCTTTTGGCTGAATTGATGCACCTACTATTTTACTGTCCTGCTGTCTCCTCCTTTGGGGGAATGTTTGGAAGCATCTCACAGCTATTTTTAACCTGCATACTCCTTTATCAAATATTATTCTTTTTACCGGAAGTTTATCAGACTCGTTGGGCTTGTCTTTACATGAAAAAGATTTATTTGACTTGATGTTGGCTTTAGCCTTCCAGGAAATTTCACTAAACTGAAAATGTTCAACTAAACTATCAGTGAAATCCTGGTGGAACAATGTTTGTCATTATCATAGATTGGATATTGCTTTTGCCTCCTCTGTCAAACCATTTGTAAATAGGGATTTATTTTGGTCATCATTAACCAACTATTTAACTAAGATTTCAATTCATGTGTCACGTAATCGTTCTGTGAATTTCCAACCACCATAAATCATTATAGTCTCTGCTTTTTCTCCTACATTATTTTTTCTTTTTCCTTTTCACTATTGAATTGCATTTCGGATATTTTTAAGTATTTGTTTTCTCTTTAAATAGGTTTACAATTTTCTCATGATCTTCAATTATAGTGTTGTATTGTATTCCCCTTTCTTTTTCTCCCTCCCTTTTCTCCTATGTAATTGTAAAACGAAAATAGCTTTCTACTATGCTTTATTGCCTGTTTTTCTATTTCTTTTATATTACAGATATATTGTTTTTCATGGCCTATTCTTTATGTAGTTGTTATTTACTTAATAAAGCTTATTAAACCCACACAAAAAAGATATAGCACATTGCACTTTAACCTAGAAAACTGCACAAAAATAAAACACACTGTCCAGATTGTTTAGATCACATCAATGTAGTTGACATTTTATGTTATTAAGTTTTAGTGCGAAATAGTTTTGTAAGCTTTGCACAATTGGGCAAAATTTATATTCTCTTTCTGCTAACAATTCAAGGATTGACTTAGAACTCTTGCCAAATCACATCTGGGTTGAATCGGTACCCAATCTAAAACCCTTTGCAAATGGACCGAACTCCTCTGTGAATCTTTTACAGGGCACAATAAGTCAATTGTTGGATGGTTTCTTTTAACAAAGTTTTATTTAATTTGTATCTTTTTAGCTATAATTGTAATGTTTTAATTAACTGTAAAATAAACTAACCTTCTGTCTCAGACTTCAAGTAGGTGGCTGTGTCTCAACAGATTTAGGTCTTCAGGTTCTACAACCTGTTGAATCTGCTTCAATGGATTTGATTAATTTCGCTGGGCGTCACATTATATGATATCCCTCGGCTTTGTTTGAATATCTAAGCATTTGCTGTTTGATTTACTGTTTGGGTTTTAACTCATTCAGTAAGGAATGGGACAAAGAAGACAGGCGAGGAGGTAATTAACCTGTTTTTTGCTGATAACATTCATTACTCCAAACCCATGTCTTCCTCGTCACTCAATTTGCTCTCACTCCTCTGGGTAAATAGGTAGGGAATCAACCACCAAAGTATTATTATTTTCTATATTTGACCTGAGTAATATCAGGATGTTGGTTGAGTTCAGCCCACTTTTGTGTTCACATTCAGGAAGAAGAGGGCAGCCATGTTGGTAGTTTGTAATGTTTTTTTATTAGCTTAGGTTTTACCAGGGCCGGACTGGTAACTGAAACCGGCCCGGGCACACTTCTCGGCCGGTCCCCCTAGGGGGGGTTGAGGGGGCACGGGCGAGCTGTTTGCAAGGGAGGGTTTCGGCCAATTTTGTTACCGGGGTCCGATATTGCCAGCTCCCGGTAACAAAAACACCCCCGGGGGCCCAAACCCGGTCTGGGGATACGCCCGGTGCCCGTTACGGCCAGTCCGGCCCTGGGTTTTACATATACATTTGGAGTAAAATGTATTCAGTCTGGACTATGACGAGGAACACCTGGAATCTGAATAATGAAGATTAATGGGTAAGTAGCCAGGTCATCTACCCCGAGAGGAAGCTTCTCATGTTAGGCCTGATCTCAGAACAGACGCCTGATTAATCATTCTTCAACAGAGAGGCATAGCCTAATCAATGTGCAGTGGTGCAGCGTGGTCTACCGGTCCATAACTTTAAGGCCCTTTACAGCTGGTCAGGCCCACATATCTGTGTTTAAGTTAAGTGTATTGTGTTATTGTGTGAGGCATGTCTATGGATCAAATTTAAACATATGCATTTATTGGAAATGTAAGTGAAATTCTGGCTGTAAAATGCAATATTTGATCCCTTTTATTCAATATATTTTAGAGGAGGAACTTTCCCTTCTAACCTGCCTTTAGGGGGTGGGCTGTGTCACTTTGCTCGCTTTAGCTCAGCTTTGGGCATTTTCCATGCGGGCAGTGGGTTGTTCCTGTGCTGCAAGAGTGCAGTGCAGGTAGATCGATCCAGGATTTGTAAAGTGCGGCAAATCACCTGTGAGGTTCTCAAGGTGCTGAATTGTAGGCATGGGATTTGCCCAGAATCACAGGGTGTTGACGCAGAGACTCGAACCTGGTTCCTACTGGCTACAAAGTCGGCAGCTCAGGCCGTTAGGCCACATCCTCAGGAAATAGGGAAGTAGTATACCTATGACTCAGGGTCTGATTTACTAAAAACTTAGTAAAGCTACACCATTAGGAGTAAAGCTAGCCCTTGTTCAAATGCAAAAACCTCTCCCCATGGAGAAACTCCTTCCCTTAGAACCCCACCACGCTTAGGGTTGTCCTGTACCCCTGCCAACCCAGAAAGATGATTGGCCCCTTCCCTTTAGAGGACCAAGGGTCGGACCATTTTCAGAGTGGAGAAGGGGGGGAGAGGAGTTTGTGAATGCGCACTAACTCATAGATTAGTGGGCGTTGCCAAACTCACAATACAAACCCCAGTTGATCTATTTATTCTCACCCCTTCTGTGGGTATTACTGCTGCCTAAGTGTACACAGCTGCGGAGTACAATTGTGCATTAGTAAAGGCATTTACGCCTGCTGAGAAACCTTTTGTAAATACCTAGCAGACCAAATTCAGCCGTGTTTGGCTGTAAATGTTAATGTAAAAAGCAATGTGACATTGTGAATCTGGCCTATTGAATTTTATCTGAAGCTTCATACATGCAGGTGTTTATGCACAATTATATAATAATAGCCTTTTATATAGCAGACTTTATACTGAATTACATTTGTGCGTTGTAGATGTGACTACCAAACTCTGTTCTCTTCACCGTGTTGACCAGTGAAGAATAAATGTGGTAGTTATGCTTTCATGGATTGTTATTTTTATAAGTGTCTTTATTTTTGTAGTTAGTACTTTTCTTTTAGGTGTTAGTGTTTTATGGGTGGTGGGGTTCGAGGAATACTATGTGCCTGATTACGAGTTCGGCGGTGTTGCAGCGGTCCGCCATGCCAGTGACCTGCTGCAACACAACCAAAACCTTAGTTACACCACCTGCCAGATTGCAAGTTTATTTGTGGTCTGGCAGGTGGTGCTTTGGCGGTCCCACTGCGCTGCCGTTTTAAGGCTCATATGTGAGCCTTAGAAAGGTAGCGCCTTGGGGCCGCTAGAGTGCGTTCCTGCACGGCCTGGACTGCGAAGTCCATGCCGTGCAGGAACAGGGGATGCATACAGTGAGGGGGGAGCACCATGTGCCCTCTGCATGCACCTCCAAGCCCAAGAGGCAACAGGGGATCCTGTACGGCCCCCTTAGTTTCCTCACCACCACCCTTTATATTGGCGGGCTCACTGCCATGAAAAGGGTTGCAGTGAGTAAACTCGTAATATGCTTGGTGGTGTTGCAATGGCACCGCCAGTATATTGTGGCCTCACACGGCTACAACACCGCAGAGGGATCACAGATCCCCTGCGGTTGCAGTGGTCCTGTGGTCATCCGACCACCAAACTTGAAATACACCACGGGTTCGGCAGTCCCTTGGACTGCAGAACTCGTAATTAGGCCCTATATATTGTAAGTATGATTTCTTAATAAATCAGAATACATTTGTACATTTCTGATATATTTGTTGAGTTTTAAAAATTTTACGTGTTTTTATGTTTTATTTATATTGAGAATTTGTAGCATTTAAATATATATTAAATGATGTTTAATATGTATTTATATTATTTTAGTGTAGTTAATCTGTACCATCCAACGTATGCACTTTCTCCAGTGTTTATTAGACACTAGTTAGAATAGTAAATTTGACCCCACACAACAATGTTGCCTAATGTTTGTCTGACTGGAGTTAGAAAAGTACATTTGCCCCACCCCAGTATTTATTTACCCTAATGTTTCTTAGACTGGAGTTAGGATAGTAAATGTGCCTCCAGTGTATGCACTTTCCCCAAGATTTGTTTAACTGAGTTAGAATAGCAAATCAGATGCCCTGAATGTATGCACTTTCCTCAATATTTTTTATACTAGAGTTAGAACATCAAATCCCCCCCAATACATTGTATGAATTTTCTCCAGTGTTTGTTAGACCAGACTTAGATTAATAAACCTAACTCAATCCCCCACCACGCACAATATGGGCAGTTTCTCCAAAGCTTGTTCGACTGAATTTCCCTAAATACTCATTGGCCCAAATGTTTGTTCCACACTGGAGTTACAATAGTAAATCTGACTCCAAAATGTGCATTTTCCCCAAAATGTGTTATACTGGACCTAGATTAGTCAATATGCCCCGACCTCAATGTCTGCATTTTCCCTAATGTTTATGGACTGGAATTAGAATAGTAAATTTGCCTCTCCATATACATTCCCCACCCCCAAAGTTTGTTAGACTAGTGTTCGAACAGTAAATCTGATGCCCCCGCCCTCAATATATGCGTTTTTCCCAGTGGTTGTAGAACTGGTGTTACAAAAAGTGTATTACAACAGTTTTCAGCAATGATACAAGTACATTTTTCATAGGATTCCCCATGTCTGGTGATGAACTAAGCTGGCTGTGTGTCATACAAGCATTGGCAAAGCCAACGGGGTTTGATGCTTTTACTCTAGAGCTGACAAAACAATAAAAAATGAAGGCTTCAGGGCTAATAATTAAAAAAAAAAGAATTATTTGCATATATAATGCATGGATTAGATAAACAATTCAATATCTGGTAATTGAGTGTATTTATCAAATGTAAAATAGTTCTTCAAGCATTCTCTTGGAGATGGAGGGATAAACCCAGTCAATAGGTTAGATTAAAATATGCCAATGGTGTGATCCAAGATGTGATTGACAATATCGCAAGCCAATGGATGAAGATTCCTGCGTCGAAGGAGCCAATGGCTGAAGGATCCTGAACTGCAGCCACTTGGAGAATGCAGGAAATGCAATGTGAATGGTGCAAGCACTATGACTGGTTTCAAGCATCTATAAAGCAGAAATGGATTGCTTCGCTCTCGGATGTGAAAGAATTATAAAACTGACTACGGGGAAAATGACCGATGTTCCAAGATCACACATGGCATCTTATTGTTGAGTTCCATCAAACTCTACAGTCTGAGATACCTGGAAATCGTTTGTTGCATTTTATGCATGATTTGGTACATTTACCTTTAAGACTTTTTAGTCATAAACAAATCTGGTCTGTGCAGCCAGGGCCAGCCTAAACTGTCATTGGGCGTTTCAAGAAGAGCTAAGTGGGTTACATCAGACCAAATTGCAAATAAAGAGAAGGTCTGATGTACGGTTTGACCAAACAGTCCACCTTCCAGCCTAGCTGCTGTATGTCTCTGCGCCCAAATGTTCCAATTAATTGTGAGAATTTGAGTAAACAGAGGAAGAGGAGAATAAAAGAAGCCAGAAAGTGAGATGCAGTGAAACACTAAGTTGAACATGAACATGGCTTCTCCAATTTTCACACTTCTTACGCTCATGAGCCAGTTATGCTACACCCTTTCCCCCTTCATGCCTCAAGTACCAATGGGGTCTATTCCCCAGTACAAAGAGTTTTCCCATGTCCGCCCAGAAAAGGTCATCTCATCCATTTGGTTTTTACAGTGCTTAATTTGTAAAAAAACAACAAAAAAACTTAAGTGCCAGGGCCCTCGTCAGGAGGCCACTGCAGCTTGCACCACCCATTGACCCTGCCAGCACTGCCAATGGCAGTACCAACACAACCAATAACCATCAAATCCCTACAAGTGTGACAATTCAGACTACTCCAGGCCCCCAAAGTTATAAGAATAGGTAGGTATTAGTCAGTTTTTAATATACATAGAATTAATAAACAACTGTTGTTGTGCTCATCTCTAAATTAGGCAAACAGCGCCACCATGTGGCAGACTGTCATATGTGCCGGTGTTGATAATTAAGTGCCAGTACCAAGCACCGGAAACCACCAGCTCAAATTAAGCACTGTTTTTTATGATGCTGGATCTTGTAGTTTTCCTTTTTCCACTGCAATGTAGAACTAAATGTAGCAGAGTTCAAAGGAAAACAACATGAATCGGGCCAGCCTTCTTGCATCTGAACTCTTGAGTTTCCTTTGTACATGCATGAGATGCTCATCTAGTTTAAGTCTTTTCTCTGAACTCTGGTACATTTATAACAGGATGAAGAGGACTAAAGGCTCGGCCACTCGAAATATGTGAGTTCGCAGCCATGGCATTTCCTGCATAATTATGGATTTACTGCACTGACCACATAATCCACCATCTGCCATGTATTGTGCAGATTTCAACAACTGTTTTTAGCTAAAACGGATGAACTTTTACTTAAAAGATATCTCATGTGATTCTGTGCAGTGGCAAACGCTTTGCAAAGCGGTCACCTTTGTATTGCACTATTCGGGTGTTACAGTTTTATTCAGGTGTTACTGGTCTCTATATATTCAAGTATTAAACTAATGCTAAAGAGATGAAACTTTGTCAAGATAACATTCATGTGTATTAAAATGTTAAAATAGTGAAACACCCTGCCACTGAAAGTGCCACATAATTTGCCTTTTCTGCTGCATGATTTGGACACCCATGATGCATAATATGATCCTTCATTGCCACATAGTTCCAGTCGACATGAGATGGATGAGATACTAATGCATGGCTTTGGAAAACTTGAGAGCTCTACTGCATTTCCTGCTTTGGTGCTGCTTTTTTGCATCCATACCTGAGACACACTTCTCCACATGCATATCTGAGACCTGCTTCTCTGCCTGCATCCCGGAGACCCCCGTCTCTGCCTGCATATCTGAGACCTGCTTCTCTGCATTTATACCTGAGACCTGCATCTCTGCATTTATACCTGAGACCTGCTTCTTTGCGTGCATACCTGAGACCTGCTTCTCTGCATTTATACCTGAGACCTGCTTCTCTGCATTTATACCTGAGACCTGCTTCTCTGCATTTATACCTGAGACCTGCTTCTCCACATGCATATCTGAGACCTGCTTCTCCGCATGCATACCTGAGACCTGCTTCTCCACGTGCATACCTGAGACCTGCTTCTCCACGTGCATACCTGAGACCTGCTTCTTTGCGTGCATACCTGAGACCTGCTCAATGCATGCATACCTGAGACCCGCTTCTCTGCATGCATACTTGAGACCCGCTTCTCTGCATGCATACCTGAGACCCACTTCTTTGCATGCATACCTGAGACCCGCTTCGCTGTATGCATACCTGAGACCCGCTTCTCCGCCTGCACACCTGAGACCCGCTTCTACACCTGCATACCTGACACCTGCTTCTCTGCATGCATACCTGAGACCCACGTCTCTGCATGCAGACTTGAGACCTGCTCCTCTGCATGCATAGCCGAAACCTGCTCCTCTGCATGCATACCTGAGACTTGCTTCTCTGCATGCATGCCTGAGACCCGCTTCTCTGCATGCATACCTGAGAACCACTTCTCTGCATGCATACCAGAGACCCGCTTCTCTGCATGCATAACTGAGACCCACTTCTCTGCATGCATCCCTGAAACCTGCTTCTTTGCATGCATACCTGAGACCCGCTTCTCTACGTGCATACCTGAGACCCGCTTCTCTGCATGCATACCTGAGACCCGCTTCTCTGCATGCATACCTGAGACCCGCTTCTCTGCATGCATACCTGATACCCGCTTCCCTGCATGCATACCTGAGACCCGCATCTCTGCATGCATACCTGAGACCCGCTTCTCTGCGTGCAATCCTGAGACCCGCTTCTCTGCATGCATACCTGATACCCGCTTCTCTGCGTGCATTCCTGAGACCTGCTTCTCTGCATGCATACCTGAGACCTGCTTCTCTGCATGCATACCTGAGACGCACGTCTCTGCATGCAGACCCGACACCTGCTCCTCTGCATGCATACCCGAGACCTCCTCCTCTGCATGCATACCTGAGACTTGCTTCTCTGCATGCATGCCTGAGACCCGCTTCTCTGCATGCATACCTAAGACCTGCTTCTCTGTAAGCATACCTGAGACCCGCATTTTCTCCACATGCATAACTGAGACCCGCTTCTCCGTGTGCATACCTGAGACCCACTTTTCTGTGTGCATACTTGAGACCTGTCTCTCTGCGTGCATTCCTGAGACCCACTTCTCTGCCTGCATACCAGAGACCCGTGTCTCTGCCTGCATACCTGAGACCCACGTCACTGCAAGCATACCTGAGACCCACTTCTCTGCATGCATACCTGAGACCTGCTTCTCTGCCTGCATACCGGAGACCCCCATCTCTGCCTGCACACCTGAGACCCTCTTCTCTGCATTCATACCTGAGACCTGCTTTTCAGCAAGCATACCTGAGACCTGCTTCTCTGGATGCAGACCTGAGACCTGCTTCTCTGCATGCAGACCTGAGACCTGCTCTCTGCATGCAGACCTGAGACCAGCTTCGCTGTGTGCATACCTGAGATCCACTTCTCTGCATGTATACCTGAGATCCGCTTCTCTGCCTGCACACCTGAGACCAGCTTCTCTGCATGGATACCTGAGACCTGCTTTTCTACATGCAGAGCTGAGACCTGCTTCGCTGCATGCAGACCTGAGACCTGCTTCTCTGCATGCATACCTAAGACTGGCTTCTGTGCCTGCATACCTGAGACCTGCTTCTCTGCCTGCATACCTGAGACCTGCTTCTCTGCCTGTATACCTGAGACCCGCGTCCCTGCATGCAAACCTGAGACCCACTTCTCTGCATCCATACCTGAGACCCGCTTCTCTGCATGCAAACCTGAGACCCACTTCTCTGCATGCAAACCTGAGACCCGCATCTCTGCCTTCATACCTGAGACCTGCTTCCTGCCTGCATACCTGAGACCTGCTTCTCTGTCTGCATATCTGAGACCTGCTTCTCTGCCTGCATACCTGAGACCTACTTCTCTGTCTGCATACCTGAGACCCGCGTCTCTGCATGCATACCTGAGACCCGCTTCTCTGCATCCATACCTGAGAACTGCTTCTCTGCATCCATACCTGAGACCTGCTTTTCTGCATCCATATCTGAAACCTGTTTCTCTGCATGCATATTTGAGACCTGTTTCTCTGCATGCATGCCTGAGACCTGCATTCCGCATGCAGACCTGAAACCTGCTTCTCCACATGCATAACTGAGACCTGCTTATCTGCATCCATACCTGAGACCTGCTTTTCTGCATCCATATCTGAGACCTGTTTCTCTGCATGCATACTTGAGACCTGTTTCTCTGCATGCATACCTGAGACCTGCATTACGCATGCAGACCTGAAACCTGCTTCTCCACATGCATACCTGAGACCTGCTTCCCACATGCATACCTGAGACACGCTTCTCTGCATGCATACCTGAGACACGCTTCTCCATATGCATACCTGAGACCCACTTCTCCGCATGCATACCTGAGACCCGCTTCTCCGCATGCATACCTGACCCCTGCTTCTCTGCATGCGGACTTGAGACCTGCTTCTCTTCATGCATACCCGAGACCTGCTTCTCTGCATGTAGACCTGAGACCTGCTTCTCTGTATGTATACCCGAGACCTGCTTCTCTGCATGCATACCCGAGACCTGCTTCTCTGCGTGCCTTCCTGAGACCCGCTTCTCTGCATGCATACTTGAGACCTGCTTCTCTGCATGCATACCTGAGACCTGCTTCTCTGCATGCAGACCTGAGACCTGCTTCTCTGCATGCATACCTGAGACCCGCTTCCCTGCATGCATAACTGAGACCCGCTTCTCTGCATGCATGCCTGAGACCTGCATTCCGCATGCAGACCTGAAACCTGCTTCTCCACATGCATAACTGAGACCTGCTTATCTGCATCCATACCTGAGACCTGCTTTTCTGCATCCATATCTGAGACCTGTTTCTCTGCATGCATACTTGAGACCTGTTTCTCTGCATGCATACCTGAGACCTGCATTACGCATGCAGACCTGAAACCTGCTTCTCCACATGTATACCTGAGACCTGCTTCCCACGTGCATACCTGAGACACGCTTCTCTGCATGCATACCTGAGACACGCTTCTCCATATGCATACCTGAGACCCACTTCTCCGCATGCATACCTGAGACCCGCTTCTCCGCATGCATACCTGACCCCTGCTTCTCTGCATGCGGACTTGAGACCTGCTTCTCTTCATGCATACCCGAGACCTGCTTCTCTGCATGTAGACCTGAGACCTGCTTCTCTGTATGTATACCCGAGACCTGCTTCTCTGCATGCATACCCGAGACCTGCTTCTCTGCGTGCCTTCCTGAGACCCGCTTCTCTGCATGCATACTTGAGACCTGCTTCTCTGCATGCATACCTGAGACCTGCTTCTCTGCATGCAGACCTGAGACCTGCTTCTCTGCATGCATACCTGAGACCCGCTTCCCTGCATGCATAACTGAGACCCGCTTCTCTGCATGCAGACCTGAGACCCGCTTCTCTGCATGCATACCTGAGACGTGAATCTCTGCATGCATACCTGAGAGCTGCTTCTCTGCATGCATACCTGAGACCTGCTTCTCCGTGTGCATACCTGAAACAGATATACTGAACATATAACTAACGATTGGCCATGTATTTTTTCAAACAGCAAGTTAAATTCTGGGATCTGCAGTTTGGGTCTCACCCTTTCTCTGTATAGTTATAGAAAAATCACAGCATGCAAGGACAATTTGAAGAAGCACTGGAACTGGTTGAAAGCGTCATACGTGAATTCAGGTCATTTGGTGGCCATGCCCGCACCATATCCTTTCATGCCAACTCCCTCTCTGAACAAACCTCACTATTCCTACTGCTGCTCACCTTCGTACTACACATCAACCTTCATGCATCCCCTCACCTAACTCCCCCACTTCTGGATACTACAGCCCATCACAATTTCCAGTATCTTAGTCTCTTCCACCAAGTGCTTAAAATGAGCCGGGGGTTTCCGGTGCTCGGCGCTGGCACTTAATTATCAACATCGGCGCTTGTGACAGTCTCCCACTAGGTGGCGCTGTCTAGCTAATTTAGAGATGACCACAACCACAGTTTTTTTTTTTTTTTTTTTTTTTTTTTTTTTTTGAAACCGTTTATTGCAGTTTGAAAAAGTTACAGGTATGGGCCTACAACCACTCGGCCGGCCGCTAGAGTGACAAAAGCATATTGCATACATACAGTAAGAGTCTGTTGGCAGTGCAGATTAGCAAAACAGGAGAAATCAATGTTGCAGGCCGCATAGCTCCATGCCCACAGTACGGTTCCCTTTTATCAAAACAAAACAACACAAAAAACCACACCCGCAAGGCAACCCGCGATCCAAAGTGACAGCACGTGCTCCATAAGTGGGGGATCCCAACCAGCAGCAGAACTCTGGAGAGGGGAATGGGAATAGATCAGGGACTGGGGGACCGCGTGCCCAAGGCCAAGGGAGGGGGGCCATCTAGGGAGACGGAGCAGGCGAGGCAGCCGGCAGCTGTGGCGGCTCGCAAATACCCCCGCGGTAGGCGTTCCAGGGGCCCCAGAGTTTCACCCACGCCCCAGGCTTACCCCTCGCCACATACACCACCTTTTCACGGAACATACACCAATCCATATGTTCTTTCCAGGCCAACACCGCAGGGGGCCTCTGGGATCCCCACAATTGAGCAATGTCACGCTTAGCTATCATGTATCCCAGAGTCACCCACCGCGTCTGCGGGACCGAATAGTCATTTGGTTCCCACACATTCAGCAAGCATCTCCTCGCTTCAGGCAACAGCGCGACACGCGTAACCACACGCAGGACCTCATGCACACCACGCCAGAATCGCTCCACCTTTGGGCACTCCCACAGTATATGCATGAAAGTTGCCAACGCGCCACAGCCACGCTTACACATTCCGTCACCAGCAAAGCCCATACGTAGAAGCCTTGGCCCCGTCACGTAAACCCGGTGAAGGATCTTAAGCTGGACGAAACGAAGGCGAGCCGGGATGGCCACCTCTTTTGGAGAGGCCACCGCGGAAATCCAATCCTCGTCGTCCAGCTCTAGCCCGTCGGCAACCCAGGCCTCGCGGAGACTAGTCAGCAGGCACGATCTGTCGTTGATCAGTTTTTTATATATGAGGGAGATCGTGCTGTCTGGGACATGGCCATCCAGCACTCTGTCCTCCAGGGGGGAAGACTCCGGAATGGACGCGACATCCGGGAAGACGGAGCCCAGCGCATGGCGGACTTGTAGGTACCGAAAGTACTCACTGCCCTGCAGCTGAAACTCCGTCTGCAGCGTCGCAAAAGTCTTGAATCCCCCCCTCGTCCAGAGATCTCCCACAGTGCTGATTCCGATCGTGTCCCACTTCTCAAAGCCCCTCGATGTCCACAGGGAGCCCAACCTCTCTGACGCATATAGCGGTGACGCCCGGGTCAAACGGTCCTTCCACCCCATAGCTGCATTAGCCGCGTGCCAGACACGCACCATGACACGCGTCGGTCCCGTCAGACGGGGGCTGGGCGCGGCAGAGTAAAGCGCTCGATTGTAGTCGCCACCGGGCAGGAGCATCTTGTCCATCTCAAACGCCGGGTTCAAGGCGGGCCCGTAAAGGCCATGATTAATTGCAGCCAGTTGGGTGGCCCAGTAATACCGTTTAATGTCCGGGAGGGCGACCCCCCCATCGTACCACGGGAGCGTCAATTTAGCCAGAGCAATGCGCGGCCTCCCGTCCCAGAACAGGCGCCGCTGGAGGCCCTCCACCTCACGGAAGTAGCGTGCCGGAACCAAGTCCATAGTATTCTGGAGGGCGTAGAGGAAGCGCGGCAAGGACATCATTTTAAACAAGGCCGCTCGGCCGAGCGGCGAAAGCGGCAGACGCCGCCAGCGCACCACGTCCTCCTTCAAGCGCTGGAGGGGGGGCAGCAAATTCCGCTCATAACGGGCCTCCGGGTCAAGAGTGATATATATCCCCAGGTACCGAAACCCCTGGGATGCAATCTGGATCGGACAGTCCCGTGGTAGGACCGGAGCCTCCCCGGAAAGCACATATACACAGGATTTCGCCCAGTTGATGACAAGGCCTGAGTTGCGACCGAATGAGCGCAAAACATCAACCAGGACGATCAGTGATTTACGCGGGGAGGCGAGATAGAGGAGGATATCATCAGCATAGAGGGACACACGGTCCTCATGCTCGGGGGTCCAGCGGAGACCACGGATGGAAGGGTGCCACCGCAGCCACTCCGCCAGGGGCTCCAGGGCCAGTGCAAACAGGAGAGGTGACAAGGGGCAAACCTGTCGCGTGCCCCGCCCCAGCGCGAACGGGGCCGAGACTCGCCCATTCACCGCCACCTGCGCCAAGGGGCCCGAGTACAACAATTTGACCCAGCTAATAAAGCCCGGTCCAAATCCAAATTTCGCCAGCATCGCCCAGATGTATGGCCACTCAAGCGTGTCAAACGCCATGGTGGCGTCCAAGGACGCCAAGATGGCCGGCTCCCGCACAAATGGGACACGCGCGAGCACACCGTGCAAGCGCCGTAGATTGAGCGCCGTGTTGCGGTGTGGTATAAAGCCAGATTGGTCTTGGTGGACCAAGTCGCCCACCACGCCAACCAACCGGTTGGCCAACACCTTGGCGAGGATTTTGGGCTCCGCGTTCAAGAGCGAGATCGGCCTATAGGATGCGACCCGTTCACGGGGCTTCCCCTCCTTGTGGATCACCACGATTGTAGCCAGACGCTGGTCCGGCGGGAGGGAACCCTGCGAGTGTGCCGCCAGGAACATCGCACGCAGGTGGGGCGCCAACACATCCGGGCGTAGCTTGTATAGTTCGATGGGGATACCATTGGGGCCCATGGCCTTGCCGGATGCAACCGAGCGAATAGCCAAGGCAATTTCGTCCGAGGTGGGAGGAGCGTCCAGCGAATCCCTGTCCTCCACCGTAAGGGAGGGCAGTGCGATGTCCCGAAGCAGGGCATGGGAATCTTCCTCCGAGCAGGGGGAAACCGGGGAGTAGACTTCGCGGAAATAATCCGCAAAGCAGGAGACAATGGCTTCCGGCTCGGTGACACACGCACCATCCGCACTCTCAATCAAAGGAACCACGCGACTCGCTCTCTCCCTCTTGTCCAACCACGCAATCAATTTGCCAGCCTTATCACCCACATCATACAATCGCCCCTGCTGCTCTCGACTGAGGCCCCTGGCCGCCTCCGTGACGAGGGCCCGATAGGCCGCCTGCTTTAGGTGTAGAACATGCAGCTTGGCATCTGTTACCCCGCTCCCCAGGTCACCCTCCAGTTCTGCAATCTCGGCCTCTACCCGGGTCACCTCCTCCCGCTCGCGCCGCCGGGCATGGGAGATAAAGGAGAGGGCCTCCCCTCTAAGAACTACCTTAAAAGCCTCCCACAGGGAGATGGCCGAAGGGACCGACCCCACATTCTCGTCGAAATAACGCTGTAAGGATTTGATCAAATCGGCACGAATGGTGGGGTCGCGCAAATACCATGCATTGATTGGAGCCACCCTGCCATCCCCCCTCGGGAAGACATCGAAATGTAACAGCAATGGGGAGTGGTCTGAGATACCCCGCGCCAGATGGCGCACCTCCCCCACCCTCCCTGCATGGGCCGCCGGGACAAGGATGTAATCAAGCCGCGAGAGGCTACCATGGGCACCCGAGTGGAAGGTGTATTGCCGCTGTGCGGGATGCTTTAGTCGCCAGCAATCGACCACAACCACAGTTAATCATAAGTTCAATATACATTTAAAAATTACTTTCACCTTCCACCCAAGCCATTCTTATAGCTTTGGGGGCCTAGATTAGTCCAAATTGTCACACTTCTAGGAGTGTGATGGTTAGTAGTTGTGTTGTTGCTATCACTGGCAGCATGGCAGGGCAAATGTGTGGTGCAAGCTGCAGTGGCCTCCTAACGAGAGCCCTGGCACTTATCTTTTTTTGCGAATTAAGCACTGCTTCCACCCCAGTTTGTCTTGCGATGCTTGGTTTCATGCAGTCACTTGCATTCTGCTATCCTGGCTCATTTTGAATGCTGTGGTATGCCATATTGTGCATATTGCATGTTTTGGGATAAATAAAAGAATACTTTCTATAGTTTAGTGCTCTAGAAACGTTCAAACAAGTACTGGCATACACATCATACTAAATTGTTTATTTACATGTCTTAAATAGCGCTAACTGGCATCGAAGGGACATCATGGCACATTACATGGACCGTGGATGTCGGCGTGTTCACAGGTCTATACATAGAACAGCCGTAGTTATAGATTACTGCAACAACATATGTTTATTATTGCTAATTTTAGAGTCGAATCATCTTGAATGCAAGGTGAAGATGCTGCATGTACATGCTCATGGTGTGTGCAGTCCACCTGAGGCCAGATTACGAAAATAATTAAGTGATTGGGCAAAGTTTGCGAGCAATTATCTGTAGGTAGGAATAACCAATCTGGTACAACCAGCCCCAAGGCGGATTCAGAGAGAGAGAGAGTGTGTTTGAGCTTTGCAATAAGGACTGGGCCAGTGGAAGAGTTTTTTTGCAACCTATAAAACTGCATTTTACCACCTCTCATCTAAGAATTAGGTCATATTTGATGTTTTTAGGGGTAATCAGTTGTCCCCTTGCTGGGGGCCCTAGAAAGCTGACTAGTCTTGCCTTCATGTCGCAAAGTGCTGAGTACGTGCTTCACGACAGGCGTGGAACTCCAAGAAATGTCCAACTTTACTCTGGTGCGGCTACTGGTGTGAAGATCTTACCGATGAGCTCCTGAAGAAGGGAGGACAGAGGGCCAAAACGTTGTGTGGGATCCACGCAACCTGAAGATGGAAGCAGCTATGAAAATCAACAATTAATGAATCCGAAGAAGTACCTAAAGTATTTACAGAAATAAATGTACGCTTAAGAAGCTTACCAAAGAGCAAACACGTTGATTGGCAAAACCAAGAGAGTTCTTAGACCTGTTCAGTTTTTGCCACTCTCAACTACTTCATATGCTTATATTTTGGTTCTGTGAATAAGGTATGACATTTTGAACTGTTTTCTTGTTTATGGATGGACTGTAGTACTGGGCTCATTTTTGGACTGCATGTATTTAGGGTCTGATGCACAGGAATAATGTTTCCTGGGTATTTATTGTGCTATGTTCCAGCTTCTTTTTTATATTTGACCTACAGCCAGGGACACGAAAATTACACAATTCTGCAGCCGAATGTTTTACGCATAATTATGGACGTGCCACACTTGCCACATAACTCATCATATACTACGTAATCTGCAGATTTTAGCAAAACAATTGTCTCTGGCTCCAATGGATGAACAGTTACTAACAACATGACAACACGTTTTGCGAAGGCTGACTGTCCATCTTTCAGTTGCTTATTGCTGTGTTTGGGTGTGACTGTGAAACTGGTACTCATAAGGTGAAATATTTTCCGAAACAGAGTTACTATGTGTAACAAGCATTTGCAATGCAATAGGTCTCGCATTTACGAGAGTTTCGTAAATGCGACACCTTTCTTTAGCCGAGCCATATCTAAAGAAAGGGGCGTGGCCGCCATTAAACTGAAAGCGTGGCATGGGGCGCTTTTACAAAAAAAAGCACCTCATACCGCTCTTTCACTTTAATGGCGGCCACGCCGGTTCCTTAGACTCGGCTCATTTAAGGAAAGCGGCGCGGCCGACATTAAAGTGTAAGAGTGGCATGGGGCAATTTTAATTTTTCTTTTTTAATAAATAGGGGTATTTTTAAACATGCGGCTGCATTTGGTGCGCCAGTAAAGCAAAGGCATGGCCGCCACTGTCATCATGGTGTGCCGAACTATGTAAAAAAAATAATAAAGCTGTTGCGAGAGAGCGTGTCCTGCTTGCAACAGCAAGTATACGAAAACCATTCAACGAAATAGTGCCCAGAGGCTGTAATTAAAGCCTTACAAGCAACAACACATGTAAAAGGGGGTGTTCTCAAGGGTGTTACAAATGAAGACAAGGCAGTACTAAGGAGGGACTAACAAGCCTACTTACAAATCAGAAGCCAGAATTTACGAAGGACAATGACACAAGCCAATGACAAATATAGGCGTAGAGTGGGCGGAGCTTCAAGCGTATACTCCAATACAGCATGCCTCTCAGAGCAGTGCATGTTCTGCCCAGGCTCGACCTAAAAATGACAAAATAATGAAATTATGCGATCACACAATGTGCTGCATTACGCCACATATTGACCTTTTCTTGCTGCATAATTTAGTCAACCCTGCCGCATATTTTGTCCCCTACCGTGCCGCATAATTCCAGCGGATCTAGCATCACACGGTGTAGTGTCTCACTTGTTCTGCTGTTTGCTGGGTACATCTTTGCGGCCTTTCCTTGCCTCGGCTGACACACACATTCCTTTCGGAGTGCCTGGCTCCGGGCCAGCCACCTGGCCTCTTGAAACCGCTCCTTCAGTGTTTGTGTGTAAGCAAAGCTCTCGCGCTCGCACCCGCAGGGATCCTTCTTCATCAAGGGAAACACGCGCTGTTAATAGCGCTGGAGGCGTTTAGGGCCATTTCTGACACTTGGTGCCGAAAGTACATTAAGGTTTCCTGAACAGACACACAGCACACCTGGGCGAGTCAGGTGCTCTCGTCATGTTATGTCGAGGAGGAACTAATGGATAAACATCGAGTTCTCAGCAGGAGACAAAAACCTCCCCTTTGGGCTTCTCATCCTACTTCCAGACTATTATTTACTGTTTTCACTCAGGATGTCCAAGTTGTCAAACTTTGCCTTCTAGTTTGGAAAGTTTTTTAAGAAAACAACACGTTGCCGACTCTGTAAGTTTCACAGAGCTTTAAAGTTGAAAGCCTTGAGGTTTCAGGTTTTCCATCATCTTTACGCATGTTGCGGTGTGAGCTGAAAAAACAAGACTTTCTAAAAGGCGCTGTCGGGAAATGGGGCCAATCAGGAGCAGTGTACCAGGTGCGCGCGCAGAATGAGGTCATCATCTGTACACGGGGCTTCTTTGAAGAGACGGCAAAATACTGACATCCCTCAAAGACGTTCAAAAATCACCGCCACATCTTTAAAGGTTCTCTGCAGGAGGAGGCCAGTTTTGAGAGTGATGAAACGAAAGGAACTGAGGACGGTGCTCGCTGTTCCCTAGTATTGTGGTTTTTAACACTAATCATCTGGGAAATAAATGAAGTCTTATTTCCGCTTTGTTATATTTCATAATGACAATGGCCATTAAATATTCACTGTTTATAAAGCGTAACTAGAACCAGCAACGTCCTCGCCCAGTCACACAATTAATTTCACTGAACTTGATAGCTGCAGTTACATATAATTACGCCCAATTAGTTAGGACGGACGTCATCGGGTTCGGTTTCCAGTGTTCAGCTTTGATCCTGGGTGTTTTAGTCTAATTGTTTCAAAGGAAGCAAACTAAACCAGCACACGAAATAAAAAATATATGTCCAGGCAGACATGGAGTGAGGTGGCCACCCTGAAATGAGTCGACCATAGAAGGTGGGGGTGAAGGGGTTTTGACCCCCAGAAACAAAAATAGCAACTGAAACTCAGAGGTAAATTCTCCTTCTAATCGCGAGTTTAAGTTTTATTAGCATTGAAAAGCGAAAGTACTAAACAGGACGGGGGGGCATTAGGAAATCGTCATATGGAACAAAAATAAACAAGCATTTGCAATGCAATAGGTCTCGCATTTGCGAGAGTTTTAGCTATTGGCATTGTAAATGACAATGCTTTTTATTTATCAGTTTTGATAATTAACACATAAATAAAAGGCATTGTCATTTACCATGCCAATAGCTCAAACTCTTGTAAAAGCGAGACCTATTTCATTTCAAAGAAGCGACTGCCATTGTCGCGGGCTGCTTGGGAAGTGAAAGCGTGCGTGCTTACAGACTAAATAAGACATAACGTGTAACAAACAGAAGTAAAAGGGCCAGTCCTCATGGGAGGTTACAAATGAAGACAAGGCAGTAATAAGGAGGGACTAACAAGCCGATTAACGAATCACTCTATTCTTCTCTGCACCACTGTATTCTATGCCACTGTTCTCTATGACACTCTACCCTGTGCTCCTACTATTAACGAATCAGAAACCATCATTTGCAAAGGACAATGACACAAGCCAATGAAAATATGGGATGAGAGTGGGTGTATCTTCGAGTCCATTTTCTAATACAGCATGCCTTGCAGAGCAGCATCTGCGCTGCCCAGGCTCGACCTAAAAATGAGCGAACATTATTGTTTGTTGACGAAAATTACATTGAGCAAATACGCAAGGAAGAGTCAAAGGCAGAGAAAGCACCAAGTGAAACAGAAGGCAACATCAGCAACTACAGCCACATTAACAAGACGCTACCCCCTGGAAGTAAAGACTCAAAGTACCAGTGGCATTTTACACATACATAGATAGCTTTGCATCACAGGGGTGACTTCTCCATTTGAGCAGAGGAGTGTCGCCCCACAGGCCAGAGCCGAAAAATAAAGTGGTAATGTAGTGTATTTATTACCATATTATTTTTCAGCAACAAACTCGTCCTGAACTGAGTGACAGGCTCTAAAACGCGCATGTCTCTTTTGCCAGCTGTCTTGTGACGCCCAGTCAGACATGCACATTGTAAACTTCTCTAACCTCGCTGTCTAAAGCGTAGGCCTCCTGTGCTCTTGAAAGCGCTGAGTGAGGCCACCCCAACCAATCCTGGTGCTGGTCTCATACTGGTGAGAGCAGCCCCATTATTGGTTAGGGGAGTTGGCTGGGTCCTGCGGAAGAGAGACGACTGGTGGAGGAGGACGTTGCGTTGCGCCTCAAAGTAAGTGTTCTATTTCTATTTTTTTTGTGTTCCACCTGCGCCGCTACCCTCCCTACATGGCAGCCGCCACTGTCCATTAGTCTGTTCCATGGGTACTCGCAATCATTTTCCCAGGGTCCCAAAAGTTTGGTGTGTGATGTGACCAAGGGCCACATTGATGCCAGCAGGGTGACAGCAGAGGGCCGGGGGGTGAAGGGGATCCTGGAGCGGGGAGCCGGTGGCGGTGGCATAAGGCACGTTTTAGAACCATGACCCTCTTTTTAGAACGGCAAACCTTCGCGACTCACCTAGCTTTCATGGACATGAGGCACAGGATTTTTTAATGTAACTAAAGCATTGTGTGCTACTACATTTGCACAGACATTCAGTTTGACTAATACAACTCTGTTGCACACAAATGATGGTATGTGGAAAGGGGTTTCTGTGAATATTTTTCTTTGTGCACCACCAAGTAAAATGTCTTGATTTGTTTTGACCCTATTGAAATCTTTGTTTCCACAGAATAACAAAAAACCTTCTAGTCGGTTTGATTTAATAAACTATAATGTTGTACATAGGAACTGCGCCCAAATAGTGCATATAATAACTGACTTGCCTCTTAATCGCATTGTTATCAAGGTGGTGGGAAGAATGAATGTTTGTAGATTCATCTTTGAAAATTATCACTTAAAAAAAAAGACTTCTGTACTGAAATAATCTGATATACTAAGGTGAAATGGTTCTGCATGTTAATGAAATACACTTTTTAGGTTTCAGCCTACCGGACAGCGCAGCTGTCTCATTTGCGAAAATACATCTTGGGGACATTCAGAAAGTTGACCTAGGAATGTATTCTGCCTGTTGCTTACCATTGGCTTTGTGGTTTGCAACTCACATTTTCTGGCTTTCTATGACCAACTTTCTTTGCTGTAGGCTGTCCAGCTTGAGTTTGTCCTTCCTGTTGTCCAAACCCTGTTTACTGTATTCTTCCACAAACTTGCTCTCTGTAAACAGGTCTTCAAATCTTGTTCTTATCTTGTCACATTTGCTGTGCATTCAAAGACAGAGGTCAAATGTCAAATGTCAGGCTGTGCCTTCCAGGGAGCTTGGTGTTTATTTTATTTATCTGACTTCAAAGTGAGAGGATTTATGGGACAATCATGATGGCTATAAGGGTATGCTTGAGGAAGACTGTAGATGTTATTTTTTTAGCACACAACAAAATTTAAAATGTTTGCTAATGAACTGTGCTGCTGAGCAAATTAATGCGTGATGACATTTCCGCATATTATCGTTTGCGCGCTTTATACTTTTAACAGTAAAACTGTATGTGGGTGCAAATGTAATGGTTATTTCAATTAAAGATGTGGTGTCTGTAATGGCAGTACTCTATCATATCATGCGTACTCCATGTTACCCCACTCCACTCTACTGTGCACCACTCCACACAACTGAACTCTACTCTGCACGACTCCACACTATGCCACTATGCCACTCCACTCCACTCTGCGTCACTACACTCTTCTCTGCACCACTCCACCTACTCCTCTGTACTCTACACCACTTCACTCTACTCTGTGCCAATGCACTCTACCCCACACTACTCTACTATGCACCACTGCACTCTTTGTCACTGCAATCTACACCACTCCACTTTGCACCACTCCACTCTATGCCAGACTACTCTGCAGCACTGCACTCTATGCCAATGCACTCTACTCTGTACCACTCCACTTACACCAGTGCACTCTATGCCAATCCCCTCTATGCCACTTCAATCTATTCTGCATCACTGCATTCTTCTCTGAAACAATCTCCTCTACGACACTGCACTCAGCTCCAAGACACTCAGCGCCACTCGACTCTACTCTGCACCACTCTACACAACTGCACTCTATGCCAATGCACTCCACCCCACTTTACTCCAAACCAATGCACTCTACGCCAATCTACTCTGCACCACTTCATTGTATGTCACTATATTCATTGTTACTGCACTCTCCACCATTGTGCTCTGTCACTGCACTGTACGCAACTCTATTTTACTCTGCATCACTGCACTCAATGGCACTCTATTCTTCTCTGCACCACTGTATTCTACGCCACTGTTCTCTATGCCACTCTACGCTGTGCTCCTACACTCTACGCCACTCTACTACACACAACTGCACTCTATGATGGTATAGTCTGCACTCTCTGCCACTCTACTTTATGCCACTGAACTCTGCATCCCTCCACTCTATGCCACTGCATTCTACATCAATCGACTCTAAGCCATTCTAATCTGCTCTGTAGCACTGCAGTCTACGACACTCTACCCTATGCCACTGCACTCTATGCTACTTCAGTCTACTCTATGCTACTGCAGGCTATGCCACTCTTTTCCACTCTGCGTCACTCCATTCTACGCCACTACATTCTGCACCACTTTACTCAAAACCAATAAACGCTATGCCAATCTACTCTGCACCACTGCACTCTATGCCCCCATACTCTACTCCCCTGGACTCTACACCACTGTACAAAATTGCACTCTGTCACTTTACTCTGCACCACTCTATGCCACTGCCCTTTAAACCAATGCACTCTACGCAACTCTACTCTACACCACTGCACGCACTCTACGACACTCTACTCTGCAGCACTGCACTCTCTTCCACTAAACTCTATATCACTCTACTCTGCGCCACTTTACCCTATGCCACTGCACTCTACTCTGCATCGCTCTATGCCACTCTACTACACTCTATGCCAACACACTCTACACCACTCGAATCTACTGTGCACCACTGCACTCTATGACACTGCACTCTACACAACTTCACTCTATTCCTCTCTACTCTACTCTGCACCACTCTACTCTATGCCAGTGCACTCTACCCCACTCTACTATGCACCCCTGCACTCTTCACCCCTCCAGTCTAGGCCACTCCACTCTGCACCACTCCACTCTACGCCACTCCACTCTGCAACACTGCACTCTATGCCACTACTCTATACCACTCTACTCTTCCCTGCACTACTCCCCTTTATGCCACTGCAATCAAAGCTGCTCCACTCTACTCTAAACTACTCTACTCTATGCCACTGTGCTGTACCCTGCACTACTATACTCTACCCTGCACCTCTCCACTCTACTCTGAAACAATCTACTCTACGCCACTGCACTCTATGCCATGCCCCTGTACTCTAAACCACGGCACTCCACAGTATACTCTACACCATTGCACTCTATGCCACTTCACTCTATGCCACTCTACTCCCCTTTACACCACTACAATCAAAGCTGTGCCACTCTACTCTATGCCACTAGGCTCTACCCTGCATTACTATACTCTACCCTGCACCACTCCACTCTACTCTGAAACAATCTACTCTACGCCACTGCAGTCTATGCTAGTCTACATCTTTGCACTCTATGCCACTCTACGTCACTGCACCCTATGCCAGTCTACATCTTTGCAGTCTATGCAATTCCGCTGAACTTTAAACCACTGCACTCTACGCCAATGCAATCTACACCACTTTACTCAAAACCAATGCACCCTACGCCACTGCACCTATAACAACTACTTTGCATCACTGTACTCTATCTACGCCACTAGACTCTACAACATTCTGCTCTATGCCACTGCAATCTACACCACTGCACACGGGAAACAGCCATTACAACGCAGCTGCTTCACCGCATAACATTTAGCTCGCATGCGTTACAACGCATACACCGTTACCAAGCGTAGCCTTTACCATGCATGCCTTTACCGCGAATTACGTTGTAAAGGTATGTATCGAAAAGGTATCTGTGTGGCAGCATGTATGCTTAAAGCACATGAAACAGGAAATCTTTCCTTGGAATGGAATTCCAGTCCCACCTCTGCCTCCCTTGTTGTGATACCACTCTGCATCGTTAGAGGAAACCCTTCTGCTTCCTCTTTACAACGTGCGACATGCCAAAGAAGAGCTGGAGAGGAGGTGAAATCATGGAGAGGTAAGGGAGATTGGGCCTGGGGTGGGAACACCGGATTTACAATTTTGAGCTGGAGAGTAGTTTTTAGAAGGGCTGAGGGTGTCGAGCAGGGGTCAGATTTTAGGGCTTTGGACAGGGGAGGGGTAGTTTTTGGAAGTGCCTGGGCCGACGCACAGGGGTCCACTTTTAGGGCTTAGGGCAGGGGGAAGGGTAGTTTTTAGAAGGGCTGGGGGCGTCACGCAGGAGTCCACTTTTAGGGGTTAGGGCAGGGGGAGGTATAGTTTTTAGAAGGGTTGGGGCCGTTTTTAGGACACAGGGCAGGGAAAACCTTTACTACGAATATGCCTATAACATTCATGCTTTTACAATGAGAATTGTTGTAAAGACATGCATGGTAAAGGCATGTTCATGATTAAGGTAATGTGTGGTAAAGGCATTCATGTTGTAACGCATGCGTAGTAAAGGCATGCGTTGCAATGGAATGTGTTATTACATCGTACAACCTTGCACACTACGTCACTCTACACCATTACACTCTACGTCAGTACACGCCACTCTATTTCTCTCTGCACTACTGTACTCTATGCCCCAGCTCTTTGCATCACTCTGGTCTGCACAACTGTACAACCCTGCACTCTAACACTCTACTCTGCATGACTGCACTATGACACTCAGCTTTGCATTACTGCTCTCAATGCCTCTGTGTCAGATGCCAAATACACACATGCACTAACCTGATGTATCTAGGCCCAGCAGGAGCGATGAAGATGACAGTCCAACCACTCCCAATGCCGTTCTCCTTTGAGAACAGTAAATTGCTCTCCCAAGAAGCACGTCAAGGGGAATGGGGGTTGGGACAAAATAATAAAAGACAGCTTGCGTGGTAGCGGACATCCCTCACCGGTTATTCTTCCTGGAGCTGGTGAATGCAGGAACTGGAAGACCCAGGGAGTGTCTCAAGACTGTGTGAGAGAAGAACAAGATGTATCAGCACGCTTAGCCTCCTCAACCGCACAATCAACAAACACACAGGGTATTAGATGTGGATTTAGAATACACTCATACTTGCGTTACTTCTAGCTGATGTGGATAAGTCACTTACAAAAAAGCTACACGCTGGATGTTTTGTTATTTAAACGTGGATAAATGGGAAACACTGTGAAACTTAAGCCCATAGAGATTAAAGCCTCTCTATTGAAAGTTCCTTCCTGCTTTTCTAGTGCTGCGTCACACACGGTAAAACAGAGAAGCCCTTTTTTCTATTGGCCATTCTGTTTCTACCACCAAACGGTTGAAGGTGGTTAAATAAGTTAACAAATCCGGGTAACCCTGTCTTAGGGTATTCACTCCTCAGTCTAGGGAAAGGAGATGTGTCTTTCGGTCAAACAGTTTCCCCATTGCCGCGCACAACCCGGAGAAATTATACAATAATGGGTCATTACGTTCAATCGATGGAATTGACCAGCTAGCCGCATTACCGCCCAAGTAAGAAAGTACAAATGCTGTTTTGGTTTGATCATCAGGGAAGGCAGTGGCTTTACAGAGGAAATGGAGTCTACATTGGTGTAGGAAAACACTAAATTTCTTTGGGTCACCATAAAACCGTTCTGGGGCTGCAAGAGGAATCTGTGGAGCATGAATTACCTGAATAGGTTGTGTCTGTGTGTGTGTTACACCAGTTTGATCATGATTAACTGGAAATAAAAAAGTACCTTCTCCTGCGGCTTGTCCCCCACTACTCATGGGTGAGGGAACTGAGCTATGAGTTGTGGTGCCGGGTGGGGGTAAGGTCCAAGGTTTTAAGTGTGTTTTTCCACCCTCAGTTTTCCCTTTCCTAGCCAACCCAGCTACCTTGTTTCGAAACGACACTAACTCTTTTCACAACTCTTGGCTTTCTGCCCAGGATGCTTGTACCTCTACTTGGAGGCTGGTAATGGTTTCTATAACCGTCGTAAGGATCCGATTAGTATCCATCGCTCAGGCTAGGTAAGTACGTGGGCTAGGCAATCTGTCAGATGCCAAACACACACGTGCATCTAGGCCCATCAGGAGCGATGAAGATGACTGTCCGACCACTCCCAATGCCGTTCTCCTTTGAGAACAGTAAATTGCTCTCCCAAGACACACGTCAAGGCGAAGGGGGTTGGGACAAAATAATAAAAGACAGCTTGCGCGGTAGCGGACATCCCTCACCGGTTATCCTTCCTGGAGCTGGTGAATGCAGGGACTGGAAGACCCAGGGAGTGTCTCAAGACTGTGTGAGAGAAGAACAAGAAGTATCAGCACGGTTAGCCTCCTCAACCGCACAATCAGCAAACATACAGGGTATTAGATGTGGATTTAGAACACACTCATACTTGCTTTAATTCTAGCTGATGTGGATAAGTCACTTACATAAAAGCTACACGCTGAATGTTTTGTTATTCAAACGTGGATAAACAGGAAACACTGTGAAACTTAAGTCCATAGAGATTAAAGTCTCTCTATTGAAAGTTCCTTCCTGCTTTCCTAGCGCTGCGCCACACGCAGGTTTATAAAAGGTGTTTTATGGTTTGCATCGCCTTCTCAAGGTTTGCAAAGGGTTAATAGTTTGTAAACAAATTGCGTATTATGCGAGTATAAACGCGTTAGTAGTTCTTTTAAGATATGCTGGCACAGAAGTGAATAACGGTTAATAGCCCTTTCACAACTATTCTAATATCACATTAGCCCGTAATGCCCAGCACACTTGGTTCAGGAGTTAGTTTAACAATGCAATCAGTCACGCTCGCGTGGGAGGCCTCGGCTGCACTGACTTAGCTGGCTCAGGAATCCTCCCCGTTGTTCAGGACCGTTTCCGAAGCTTGAAGCCGATCAGATGCAGGAAGCGGACATTCGGTGGGCATCCCTCACCGGCAGAAGCGGAGGTCCGATGAGCGTTCCTCGATGACAGGAGTTTGGTCACTGAAGTCTTCCGGCAGGAGCTGGATTTGGATGACAGGAGGCAGTCTCATGCTGATAGGCGGTTTGCCTAGCAAAGGGCGTGATGGGTAGGAGTGGTAATATATCCTCCACAGACCAACACCAAGAACGTAACAGTGACTCATAAACAGTGACTCATAGCCTGATGGGAGATCACAAGTGTAATCAGAAGTGCCAAGGCCTAAACAGTGACTCATAACCAGTGACTCATATACTGATGGGAGATGAAGTGTGTAATCAGAAGTGCCAAGTCATTGTGGCAGAATATGTGGCAATGAACAGTGCTGCCTTATTCCAGTGCCTGACTACGGGTTTTGTTCATTCCAATGTGTTAAATGGTTACTAATCACATACAAGTATACTTTTGCCTTTAAGACCCATACCAATTCAGCTACTAAGAATAAAAGCAGTACATTCCTGATTTATGCTGAACCCTCCATATCCTCCCAATCATGCTCAAGCAGGGATACCTTAAAGGACTTGGTATAATATCTGCTGCGCCTGCACTGGGAGTGAACACCCCAATGAAACCCTGTGAGCAGGAGGGTCCTTTTCCGTACATGAGTTCTTGGAGGCAGAAGTTGAGTACCCATGACAGTACCGGGCATGGAACCTACGCAGCAGTGTAGGGGATTGTAGATTACAAGCAAGTTCCCAGGATCGTTCCTCCGGACCAAACCCTTTCCAATCAATGAGGTAGTGGACTCGTCCACGTATGATTTTGGAGTCAAGGATTTGTTTGGCTTTGTATTCTACCTCCTCCGCAACTTCCACTGGTGGTGGTGCTTGTGTTAAACGTATCTCTGCGGAACATGGGCATAAAAGGACACATGAAACACTGGATGGACCTGCATAGTGGGGGCAGGTCTAATCTTACGGCTACAGGATTTATGATATGTGTGATAGCATATGGGCCTATGTATTTAGGTTGCAACTTACGATTGCCTTTTAATGCTAAGTGTCTTGTGGTCAACCAGACTTGGTCTCCCACTTGTTACGATGGTTCTGCTGAGCGTTTTTTGTCTGCATAATGTTTGTTGGAATCTTGGGCTTTCCTCAACTGTTGTTTAGCTGTATGGAGGACGTTACGAAGGTGCTCGTGGTGTTCCTGAATGGAAGGGTGAGGAAAGGTGGCTGGCCATTCGAAGGGCAGAATGTTGGGATTAAAACCGTTCATGCAAAAGAAGGGAGAGCAGCCTAATGAGGAGTGTTCAGCATTATTGAAGGCGAATTCGGCCATCCACAATAGCTTGTTCCAATTGTCTCCATGTTGTAATGCCAAGCATCGGAGGAACTGCTCCATAGTATTGTTCAGTCTTTCTGTTTTTCTATCTGTTTGAGGGTGATAGCTGGTTGACAACCGGGTGTTGATTTGCATGGTTTTACAGAGGTGTGACCAGAAACGAGATGTAAATTGTGAACCACGGTCCGTGATTAAGATGGCTGGGATTCCGTGCAGTTTCAAAATTTGTTTTTGGAATACAATGGCTAATTCCATGGCCGTGGGAAGCTTGGGGAGGGCGATGAAGTGACTCATCTAGGTTAGATGGTCAATAACCACCAGAATAACAATATTTCCATCACTGGGAGGCATTTCTACTATGAAGTCCATAGAAACCGTATGCCATGGGGCAGGTGGTATGGGACTAGGGCGCAACAATCTGACAGGTGGTCTGTGTGTGGCCTTACTCTGCGCTCAAATGGCACATGTGTTGACGTACTGTCGTGCATCGTGTGATATTGTGCACCACCAAAAACATTGTTGAATTGCTGCTATGGTTTTATGTACCCCAGTATGCCCCACAAGGGACGAATCATGTACCCAACTTAATATTTGGTCTTGTAATTGTTTGCTTTGGATAACCAGGGCTCTCTGATGATATAGGAGCCCTTTCTCTTGAGTTCTCCGTATAGGATCTTCTGCTATCCATCAGGCAGCATCAACTGTACGTAATTGATTTTTTAGGTTGGATAAGAATTCTTCTCCCTTGATGATGAGTAGGAGTTGTTCCTTGTTTATAGAGGATTCCGAGAGGATCAGTGGCGGTTCCTGTATTTTCTGTGTCACTTGTGATTGGTCATTGAGAGAGACGGGTGCTCTGGAGAGGGCGTCGGCTTTCCCGTTCTGTGGCACAGGACCATATTTAATGATAAAGTCATAGTCGGAAAAAAATAAGGACCATCGTAACAGGTGAGCGGTGAGGGCCCTGGCGGTTGTCAAGAATAGCAGATTTTGATGGTCAGAATAAATTTCTATCACATAGCGAACCCCCATTAGGTAAAGGCGCCATTCCTCAAACGCCCGTTTGATGGCTAACAGTTCTTTATCCGTGATTCTATAATTTAGCTCACAGGGAGTGAATTTTCGCGAATAAAATGCTACAGGGTGTAGTTGACCGGTGTCTGGGTGCCTCTGGGATAGCACTCCCCCCATGGCAAAATGTGATGCACCGGCTTCCAGTATAAACGGGAGTGTAATATCTGGATGTCTTAGAACAGGGGCTTGTGTGAAATGTTTCTTTAATGTCTGAAAGGCTTGTCCTGCCTCTGGAGACCATGTAAATGTTACGCCTTTTCACAAAAGACGAGTGATGGGGTGAATGATATCAGAAAAGCCTTTGATAAAGCGCCGATAAAAATTGGCAAAGCCAAGGAAGCTTTGTAAGGCCTTGACGCTGGTCGGGGACTTCCATTGTGTTATTGCCGCCACTTTCTTCTCATCCATTTGAATCCCCTGGGGGCTGATGACATAGCCCAGAAATTCCACGACTGTTGTATGGAACAAGCATTTCTCCAGTTTAGCAAACCAGTGATGTTGTTGTAATCGTTCCAGTACTGCCTTCACATGTTTTACGTGTGTCTGAATGGTTTCGGAGTATATTAAGATGTCATCTATATATACTATACAGAAGACGTCCAGATACCCCCGTAAGACATCGTCCATGAAGTACTGAAACGCTGCCGGGGCGTTCCAGAGGCCAAAAGGCATCACCTGCTATTCAAACAGGCCGAACTTGGTCCGGAAGGCCGTCTTCCATTCATCACCTTGCCGAACGCGGACTAGGTGATAAGGCCCATGAAGGTCCAGTTTGGTGAATACTGTGGCCCCTCTTAGTTGGTCAAGAAGTACTGGTATCAACTTGAGCGGGTACCTGTTCTTTATGGTCACTCGATTGATCGTTCTAAAGTCAATGCAGGGACGAAGCTCGCCCCCTTCTTGGGTACAAAAAAAAGAGGCGATGAGACTGGCGATTGTGATGGTCGTATGATTCCGGAGGCGAGATGTTCGTCTAGGTAAGTATGCAGGTGTTTTGTCTCTGGCTCCGTCAAGGCATAGATGCGACTACATGGAATGGCAGCTCCAGGAACAAGATCGATGTGACAGTCGTACTCTCGATGCGGTGGGATATGGCTAGGTCTTTGCTCATCGAACACCTTTTGGAAGTTATGATACATGTCTGGTAGGGTCACCACACCGCAAGGCTGTAGTGCGACGCTGCCAAAGGTGAGTAATTTTGCGGGATTCTCTATAGTGGGTAGTGTCAATACCTGATCCTTGGTACAGTGGTTTTGGCAAAACTGAGAATTCATAGTTACAGACCGAGCGGCCCAATGGACCAGGGGATCGTGCAACGTGAGTCAAGGCATACCCAAGCTTAATTTGAATTGGGGAGCATCGATGAGGTCAAACTGTATCTGCTCAAAATATTGTCCGAATTGCATGACCAACAGAATCGTGTGATATAAGAGGTGTGGCGCCGCGGCCAGGGCGACTGACTCCGGAATCTGGGGATCACGGTTCGATCCCCGGCACCGGCGGCAGGTCAGCCCAGCACCATGTGACTCTGGGCAATAGCTTGCTTAATCTTCCCGACGGCCCCCAGCGCCTAGAGACCCTTACGGGTGATTGTTCGCGCTTTACAAATGTGGATTATTATTATTATATCTTACTGGTCCGGAAGTGAGTGCCGTTCCGTCCACAGCCTTTACAGGTTCTGGCATCTTTTTCTTTATACATGGAAGGTGTAACCTTTGCGCATAATTGCGATCGATGAAATTGCCCGTTGCCCCAGAATCTAACAGGGCCAACACTTCTACCTGATCACCCTCGGGGATCCATAAGGTCACCTGCATGTTTAGGTGGGCGACGGAGCTTTGTAGAGTGTTTGCTACATACAAGATATTTGGTGTGCCTTGTCCCGAACAAGAGACCTCAGCCTTCCTCGGGAACTTCAGTTTTCCGTTGTTATATCTTCCTCCTCAGTTTGTTGGACCACTGCTTGAGTTTTGTTAGGTGTTAGGCTCTTAAAGTCAGAGGTTTTATGCCGAACTTTACATTCTTTGACAAAGTGGCCGCTTTTGCCACAATACATGCATAGTTTGAGTTTTCTTCTTTTTTCCCTTTCTTCTGAGGACAGAGGCCCCCGTATACCATTCATCTGCATGGGTTCAGTTCTATTAACATGTTTGGGTCCTTCGTCATGCGTTTTTCTGGGACGTACTACTAAGAATTTTCTTCTCCACGATTGCGGTCTACCTTCCTTTCTTGAAGCCAATGGTCTAGCTGGACAGTGAGGTCTATGAGATCGTTACAGGAGGTAAGAAGATTAACCACTTGGGCCAGGATGTCTTTAAGCTCGCTACGAAGACCTTGGTAAAACAGAGAAGCCCATTTTTCTATTGGCCATTCTGTTTCTACCACCAAACGGTTGAAGGTGGTTAAATAAGTTAACAAATCCGGGTACCCTGTCTTAGGGTATTCACTTCTCAGTCTAGGGAAAGGAGATGTGTCTTTCGGTCAAACAGTTTCCCCATTGCCGCGCACAACCCAGAGAAATTATACAATAATGGGTCATTACGTTCAATCGATGGAATTGACCAGCTAGCCGCATTACCGCCCAAGTAAGAAAGTACAAATGCTGTTTTGGTTTGATCATCAGGGAAGGCAGTGGCTTTACAGAGGAAATGGAGTCTACATTGGTGTAGGAAAACACTAAATTTCTTTGGGTCACCATAAAACCGTTCTGGGGCTGCAAGAGGAATCTGTGGAGCATGAATTACCTGAATAGGTTGTGTCTGTGTGTGTGTTACACCAGTTTGATCATGATTAACTGGCACAAAAAAGTACCTTCTCCTGCGGCTTGTCCCCCACTACTCATGGGTGAGGGAACTGAGCTATGAGTTGTGGTGCCGGGTGGGGGTAAGGTCCAAGGTTTTAAGTGTGTTTTTCCACCCTCAGTTTTCCCTTTCCTAGCCAACCCAGCTACCTTGTTTCGAAACGACACTAACTCTTTTCACAACTCTTGGCTTTCTGCCCAGGATGCTTGTACCTCTACTTGGAGGCTGGTAATGGTTTCTATAACCGTCGTGAGGATCTGATTAGTATCCATCGCTCAGGCTAGGTAAGTACGTGGGCTAGGCAATCTGTCAGATGCCAAACACACACGTGCATCTAGGCCCATCAGGAGCGATGAAGATGACTGTCCGACCACTCCCAATGCCGTTCTCCTTTGAGAACAGTAAATTGCTCTCCCAAGACACACGTCAAGGTGAAGGGGGTTGGGACAAAATAATAAAAGACAGCTTGCGTGGTAGCGGACATCCCTCACCGGTTATTCTTCCTGGAGCTGGTGAATGCAGGGACTGGAAGACCTACGGAGTGTCTCAAGACTGTGTGAGAGAAGAGCAAGTAGTATCAGCACGCTTAGCCTCCTCAACCGCACAATCAACAAACATACAGGGTATTAGATGTGGATTTAGAATACATTCATACTTGCGTTAATTCTAGCTGATGTGGATAAGTCACTTACATAAAAGCTACACGCTGAATGTTTTGTTATTCAAACGTGGATAAACAGGAAACACTGTGAAACTTAAGTCCATAGAGATTAAAGTCTCTCTATTGAAAGTTCCTTCCTGCTTTCCTAGCGCTGTGCCACACGCAGGTTTATAAAAGGTGTTTTATGGTTTGCATCGCCTTCTCAAGGTTTGCAAAGGGTTAATAGTTCGTAAACAAATTGCGTAGTATGTGAGTATAAACGCGTTAGTAGTTCTTTTAACATATGCTGGCACAGAAGTGAATAACGGTTAATGGCCCTTTCATAACTATTCCCATATCACATTAGCCCGTATTGCCCAGCACACTTGGTTTAGGAGTTAGTTTAACAATGCAATCAGTCACGCGCGCTCAAGGCCTCGGCTGCGCTGACTTAGCTGGCTAGGGAATCCTCCCCGTTGTTCAGGACCGTTTCTGAAGCTTGAAGCCGATCAGATGCAGGAAGCGGAGATTCGATGGGCGTCCCTCGTCGGCAGAAGCGGAGGTCCGATGGGCGTACCTCGATGACAGGAGTCCGGTCACTGAAGTCTTCTGGCAGGAGCTGTATTCGGACAAAAGGAGCGGAGGCAGTTTCATGCGGATAGGCGGATTGCCTAGAAAAGGGCGTGATCGGTGGGAGTGGTTAAATACCCTCCACAGACCATCGCCAAGAACGTAACAGTGACTCATAAACAGTGACTCATAGCCTGATGGGAGATGACGTGTGTAATCAGAAGTGCCAAGGCCTAAACAGTGACTCATAACCAGTGACTCATATCCTGATGGGAGATGAAGTGTATAATCAGAAGTGCCAAGTCATTGTGGCAGAATATGTGGCAATGAACAGTGCTGCTTTACTCCAATGCCTGACTACGGGTTTTGTTCGTTCCAATGTGTCAAATGGTTACTAATCACATACGAGTATACTTTTGCCTTTAAGACACATACCAATTCAGCTACTAAGAATAACAGCAGTACATTCCAGATTTTATGCTGAACCTTCCATATCCTCCCAATCATGCTCAAGCAGTGATACCCTAAAGGACTTGGTATAATATCTCCTGCGCCTGCGCTGGGAGTGAACACCCCAATGGAACCCTGTGGGCAGAAGGGTCCTTTTCTGTACATCAGTTCTTGGAGGCAGAAGTTGAGTACCCATGACACTCTGCATCACTCAACTCTACGGAACTGCACTCTACGCCACTGCACTCTTCCCTGCACCACTCCACTCCATACCACTTCACTTTGCACCACTCTATTCTACACCTCTGCACTCTACCCCGCACCACTCCACTCTATGCCACTTCACTCTATGCCACTCTACTCCACAGTGTGCCACTCCACTCTACGCCATTGCACTCAATGCCACTGCAATCTTCTCTGCACCGCTCTACTATATGCCACTGCACTAGACGCTACTGTATGTCGCTGCACTTTACATAAATGTATTGTACACCACTTTACTCAAAACTAATGTACGGGCGGCCGAATTCTGAGCGGTCGCGGGAACGTTCCCTCGGGCTCGGATTTTTTTGTCACGATCACTTGATGCCAAGATAGGGACTACGTCGTAAAATGATTACCTTTGTGGAACATTCATAAAATTGGGCCTCGCTTTTCGATCGACGATGAGAGAGGAGCTTCGGTGGTGCTGCCGGTCCTATCCCCACACGGCTGAGGTGTTCGAGACACGCGCGCTCGATCTTCGGGACGAGAGCAGAGCAGTTCCCGAAGGTCCGCGCTGGAGGTGGGAGGCGGCGGCGGCTGCACGCGGAAACAGCGGCGTATACACACTGCTTTGGCGATCTCTGTGGGGAAGCCCAGCTCAGCGCCCAGAGGCAAACTACCTGGCACCGGTGAAGGTAGGGGGGGCCGGGTCAGGGCAGATAGCCCAAACCGAGGTCTCCAGGAAAGGGGGGGGTTTACTGTGCCCAAAACAACGAGATACGGGGGAGCTGGTGCCTCTCTCCCTCCCACTGGTGGGGTCAAGATAGATAAAGAGTTGAGTAGAGGGTGTACTCGATGCCCTGGAGAACACAGGGGGTGCTGGTCCGTGAGAAGGGGGCAGCCCGCTTTCAAGACTGTATGGAGAGAAGTGCTAATATTCAAGAGGGCATTTCCCCCCCAAAATTAAATAGATATTCATTACGTGCAAGAGCAGCTCATTTAGGGGCCAACAGAGATATCATAAATTTTTCTCAGAGGGCACCCCCGCCTTTAGCAATAGTGCAAGAAGTCAGGAACGACCTCCAAGCACCAGGACGGTGTAAGCAGGGGACAGGAACACACGATCTGCCAGGGGGGTTATCCCCTGCCAAACAGTCGAAGGGGAAG
The DNA here is from genome assembly GCF_964204655.1 of Triturus cristatus. Lineage (NCBI taxonomy): Eukaryota > Metazoa > Chordata > Amphibia > Caudata > Salamandridae > Triturus > Triturus cristatus. The sequence continues at coordinate 1,219,597,941 of NC_140592.1, forward strand.
CTTAGACCGCAGGAAAGGAGAGGAAAAAAGGCAGTAATTAAAACTAAAGTCACTCCATCATTGAAGACCTTCTATCAAGTTATCTCACTTATATCCTCAGCTAAAACACCGCATCCACCAAATAACACTATGCCCAGCCCCATGCAGGGGGGAGGATCAGATCTTTCATCGTCGTCTGTTAAGAATATACCATCTTTAGCCCCCCCCCCATATCTCCCAATCTGATGTCTAAAGAAAAGACGGGGAGGTCGACAAAGAGCAAGACAGCCAAGATTAACGATCAGAAGCATTTAACAACCGCCCCCGTAAGGCTGCCGGAACAGGATATTCATCCAGAGATAGATCTCACCAATAGATTCTTAGTTCTAGAGGAACATGAAGAGGCGGCCCAAGATATCGATCAAGAACTGGGGCAGGTGGAAGAAGAACAAGGAGTCAATCTGAAAGATCCAATTCCATCTAATCTAAATCCATGTTCACTAGCGGATTTGTTGATGACAATGAAGGAAGAGATGACGTCTAGGTTCACTATTTCAGAAACAAATCAGGCGGAGATGGCTACGCGATTTACTGTCTCAGAGGCAAATCAGGTAACCATCAGGTCATCATGTGAGGCTCTGGCCAAAAAATTGGAAGAGATTACGGCAAGAACAGAAACACTTGAAGAGGAGATCCCAAAACTGAAGGAATCCTTAGTGACTACTTCAGTAAAGTTGGACTCTCTTTCATTTCAAAATAAAGAGCTGAGAGACGACCTGGAACGTCTAGAGAATCATTCAAGGCGAAATAATTTAAAATTCCTAAATGTCCCAGAGACAGTGGAAGGAGAAGACATAAAGGGGTTTCTGATCGCCCTGTTAAAGGCTACAATTCTTAAGAGCCAACCAAATATTGATCTTAATGATGAGATCCAAAGGGCGCATAGAGATCCCTTCAAAAGAAAGGTCGGGAAACAAAAACCACGTAAAATTCTAGTGAATTTCTTATCATACTCCGTTAAGGAGCTAATCCTTACAGCGGCACTAAAGGAGGGAACTATATCCGCGCCAGCTACCAATTATCCCACTTTCTCCTTTACTATTAGATCTGATATCTCTCATACAACGGCTACGAGACAGTGGGAATTGGGGAAGAGATTGGAAGAGATCAACAGTCTAGGGGCAAAGGCTCAATTAAAGTTTCCTGCCACCCTTCGAGTAATGTGGAAGAACCACATGTACATACTACGATCGTCAAAAGAGGTCGATACATTTATTGGTAAAATCCAAGACGAAAAAAAGGGTGGGTAGTAAGAGAGGGATTAAGGGGCCAAGCCAGAAGGAGTGGCCCTTGCTAAGTCCTCTTGGCCTGCAAGTGATGCTCATTGTTTCTTTTTTAGTCATTGAAGAAGTCCGAGGGAACAATTCACGAACAGGCTCTGCCTATGGAAGGGAGGGTTCCTCAGGAAAAAGGGTACTATGGGGGGGTTAAGGGGCACTTAGGGGAGGTTAAGGATGTAGGAGAAGGAGAGAGAGGAACACAGGGTGGGGAGCAGAGTAAGGGTAAAATGGAAAAAAAATAAAAAACACCTCATCACACCAAGATGCAAACTTCTGTAACAAGAGAGTAACAAGAAAGTCTTCTAACTTTAAGGATATCCTTGGTAATGACGGATAATGTAAAAGATGGCTGTAAGATTCAATATATTTCTTGGAACCTAAATGGATTAAGATGTGAGCGTAGGCGAAGACTGATCTTAAAATATTTAGAGCTTGCACCAGTACAGATATGTCTATTACAGGAGACTCATTTAAATCCTTTAGAGTTTGATGTGGTTTTTTCAAAAATTCCCTGGGTACAGTGTTTCTGTGTCTCACAACAATTAATGAATAACCGTGGAGTAGCAATTGTTGTTAAAAAGGGCATCTTTTGCAGGATTAAGTCGGTTCAAACAGATCAATCTAGTAGATGGGTGATAGCCCTTCTGGATTATGGGGGTGTTGAGATGACTTGTTCATCTTATTATGGACCGAATTCAGGCGACCCCTCATTCTTAGTTAAACTACAAGAGAGTTTAATGTCAGCAAACCCCCCCCCCTGATAGTAGGAGGAGATTTTAATGTAAAACTCGACCAGCAAAAGACAGTTCCTATTCAACTTACACCACAGTAGCCCCTAAATCACGAAGGGTTATGAAAAATCTAATTTTAAATTTAAACTTAGTTGATTTATGGAGATTTAAGAAAGGAGATACCTAGGGATTTACATACCACAGTAAAAAATATAGACATTCTTCACGGATAGATTATGTGCTGGTCAATAAAGAAGCACTCAAAAATTTTATTAGTATCACGGTCATGCCAACCCACTTATCAGATCATGCACCTCTATTAGTAGTCTATGTAGCCAGTAACAATCGTACTCAGTCAAGATGGACACTGAACAGAGCAATGCTAATGGACCAAGAGATATTACAATCCATTAGTAGATCTTTAGAATTTTTTTGTTTTAATTTGGGATCAACTTCAATCGACCAAGTGTGGGATGCCCATCAGGCTAATTTGAGAGGTTTACTTCATGCTCAAATAAGTTCAAAAAATCGAATAAAGATTCAAGAACTTTACGCCCTTGACGGGAAGATAGCTACTTTGGAGACTGAAAGGAGGGAGACTGCTACAGGTGTTGAGGGGGCTCTAGACTCGATAGATAGTAAATTGGAGCAGGCCAGACAAAATCTTAGGTCTTTTTTAAACCAGAAATGTAAAGCGCAGTGGCAGGCCAGAAACATGGAGATCGTTGAATATGGAGAGAAAGCAGGGGCAATCCTGGCCTGGAAGGCAAGGTTAGACCGGGCTAAGAATGATATCAATGAGTTAATTATTGATAGTAATGGGAAAAAATCAAGTAACGTGGAAGAAATACAGAAAGCTCTTTTATTATTCTTCTCTGACCTATACAAAGAGGACCTGAAACCTACTCAAGCCCAGATATCCCAATGGCTAAAAAATAAGTCTCTTCCCATTCTAACGGAGGCCTCCAAGGAAGCGTTGGATGCTCCTATAACAACAGAGGAGATATCGAACCAAATTAAACGAGCAAAGAATAAAAAAGCTGCTGGGCTTGATGCTCTCCCCAACTAAATATATAAACTACTCCAGGAAGACCTTCTTCCGGTACTCCATAGGCTATTTAATTCCATCTATTGTTCCAATGGGGTGATGCCAAGATCATGGAGTGAGGCCACGTTAATGTTAATTCTAAAACCTGGTAAGGATCCTTTAGTGGTAGATTCTTATCGTCCAATCTCCCTCCTGAATGCTGATTATAAAATCTTTATGGGCATATTAGCAGGAAGGTTTTATACAGGGGAAGGTAATCCAAGAACAAATCCCACTATTGATAGGCAACATTGACCTAGCAGAGGCAAGAACAGACCCACTGGCAGTGGTGGCAATTGACGCAGCTAAAGCCTTTGATCGTGTGTGTTGGGGGTATCTCTGGGGCGTTTTAGAAGCCATGGGAATTGGCCCAGTGTTCGTGCGGACTCTCAAATATAGCTATACAGGTGCCACGGCTAAAATCCTTTTGAATGGCTCACTTACTCCAGGTTTCCAAATTCAGAGAGGGACTAGGCAGGGATGCCCCATGTCTCCTCTCTTATTTAATCTTTATATAGAGCCGTTAGCTCAAACTATTAGACTGGATAATATCATCACTCCATTCAAATCTTTAAGTTATGAATGTAAATTGGCACTATATGCCGATGATGTGATAGTCTACACTAGCGATCCAGAGAATGCAATCCCACAATTGGAAGACACGTTAAGGGAATTTGGCAAGATCTCAGGATATCGCGTAAACTCAGATAAAACCGAAGTAATGTGTTGGAACTCTACATATAGAGGAGGCTCTGTCAGCAAATAATTTAGCTATCTTGGAATTAAAATAGTCAAAGATTTAAATAAAATACCATTGATAAATCTCCGGAAAATCGAAAAGGATATAGATTTCTTGTTCGGTAAATGGAAGAACCTCCCTTTGACTATCTACGGGAGGGTGAATTTGGTTAAAATGTCTGTGCTCCCTAAATTGACATATATTTTTAATGCAATTCCGTTATCCTTCCCCAGTAAAAATATAAGTAAGATACAGGGGAAAATAGGAAGTTTTATATGGGGCCAAAAAAATGCTAGGATGTCGTGGAAAAAGCTTAGGAGGAAGCTCATCAAAGGTGGGCTAGCTCTACCAGATATCAACTGGTACTTGATGGCCTTTCAGTTCAAAGGGGTCAGGATGCTTTTAACCTATCCTGAATTAACTGCCTGGGGGAGAGTTCTTGGGGAATTGGCTTCAGTTGAGGGTGGTAGTCAATGCGGGTTTCTGTACAAGTTCGGTGCACCTAGGTTTTTTAAAAGGGTCCGGCTAAAGGTTTTGAAATCAGCCCTATCAAATTGGTATAAAATCAGGAAGATATGGGGCATAGGGTACTTCTCTGACTTTGCTCCAATCTGGGACTCTCCCGGGACACCACCTTGTATGTCTGATATCCTGGCGATACCAATTAAAAACTCAGGGACAGTGAGATGGTCGGACCTTGTAGACTCAGAGGGTATTTTCTTCTGGGATATCCTATCAGTCAAGATAGGTCCTTTATTTTCAAGGTTTAAATATCTTCAATTAAAGTGTTGGTATGAGTCAGAAAAAAAGGATATCTTTGGGAAATTGGGAACTTGAGCAATTACTGCAAGATCCGCGACCGAGGAAGAAGGAGATAGCCCTATGGTATGCCCGACTTCAAGAAGCAGAGGAAGCCAAGATCCCTTCCCCAACATTAGTTTGGAGTCAAACACAACTGGCTATGCATATTGATGGACTATTTGACTCTTCATTGAAGATATTATATAAATACATAAAGCCTGCTTCCCTGAAAAAAAATCCTTTTTTTGCAATAAATAGGCTATATTACACTCCAGCCAAAATAGCAAAATTTGCACCTATCCCGCCTCCATGCTGCCCAAGATGTAGTCTTGTTGATGCCGACGACATACATATCTTTTTTCAATGCCAGGAACTAGCTACATATTGGAAAGGAGTGGGCGATACATTAACATCCATATTTGAAATAGATATTGTAGTAGATCTACCCCTGGTGTTTTTTGGTAAGAATGATTCTATTAGCGGAGTGCTCTCACAGGAACAAATGGCTCTTGTATTATATTTAATTCTCCTGGCAAGAAGAGAAATTTGTATCAAATGAAAAGATACCACCCCCCCCGGGTAAGGAGGGATGGTTGAGAGCTTCCCTTAACATGGCACGACTAGACCAAGACACCAGGGAGGATAGCCCACCTAGTACTTGGCGGTATTTTATAGGATGGGCATGACAGAGGTACTTGATTAATTAATGCAGTAAGATCAAAAAGGGCCATATTCCCTAAGGTCCCATGATTACACCAGTCCTCAAAACGTGAGGAAGGCCGTGGGGCTAGTCGGAAACAGTGAGCCATAGGGCCCACAGGAACAAAATAAGTTTGGCTTGTTAAATCTGTGAAAGTCTTTGGTGAGATGAGGACATAAAAAAAAGAAAAAAAAAAAAACTAATGTACTTTACTGTGCCCCACTTTACTTTACTTTAAGCCACTTCACTCTAGGCCATGCTACGACACTCTATGACACTCCATTCCATGATATTTCACTCTATGATGCTCTACTCCATTAAACTCTGCTCCACTGACACTCTACTCTATGCCACTCCACTCTACAGCACTCGACTCCGCTTTATGTCATTGTGTGACACTACTCCTTTATACGCAACTCTCGCAATGCTACTGCATGCCACTGTACTCTACTCTATGACACATTACTCCACTCTGCTCCAGTCCAGTCTATACCACTCCACTCTATGACAATGTATTCTCCACGACACTCTAGTCATCTCTGACACTGTGCCCCACTCTATGTCATTCAACTCTACACCCTTCCACTCTACTTCACTCTACTCCCGCCACTAAATCCACAACACAGTACTCTACTCCATGACATTCCACTTCACTCCTCTTCATACCACTCAGATCTACTGCATGCCACTCCACTCTACGCCACTTTATGACACTCCACTCCATGTCACTCTCCTTTACCCTACTAACCTTTAGCCATGTTGAACAACAGCCACTCTGGTGTACAACATTCCTAAAACATATTGTCAAAGCCAACAGTTCCTGCATAGCCACGACCAATTGGCTTTGCCAATGCTTGTTGAATTTTGAAGAGACCTTATCAAATTTGTACACTTTTGCTGCAAGATGTCTTTAAACATAAATGTGTTCTTAAAGTTAAGCAGTGCAGGATTACCTAGTTGCTTCCTTTTTTAAACTTCAATTAACCTTTAAATAAAGCCATACCTGTTTGTTTAACATCTTTTTAATGTTAGTGCCAAGTCGAGTAAACACCAGCCCAGTGAAGATGTTCACCCGAGGCCACATGTAAAGGTCAGGAGGGGCCGCATGCAGCCCCCAGGCCATACTTTGAATATTATTGGTCTGTTCAGTTATCATTCACAATTTGCTTCTGCCCACCACATCATTGGGCAAGGGGTCAGCCCTCTTTAGCCATGTCTCTAATGCAGTGGTTCCTACATTTTTTAGATCCACAACACACTTTTTAGAACACCAAACGTTTATAACCCACCTACCTTTAATGGACATGAGGCAGGGTGATGTTTTAATGTAACTGAAGCGTAGTGTGGTAGTGCATTGTCATTTACAGATAGCACATTTTCTATTGAAATGGCCACTAAATTTGCAAAGACTCACAGTTTTACTGATAAAACTATACAGCACACTAATGAGAATGTGTGGAAATCGGGTTTCTGTGACTATTTATAATTTATGCTTCCCGAAGCAAGTGTTTTGATCCTAATAAAATATCTGTTTCCAGTACACTTCAGAATTACAAACATTTCTGCTTTCCTAAACAGGTGTGAAGGTGACAGTGGCCTTTAAAGGTGCTAACACATACATAGTTTTCAGGAAATCAATTGCCACATATAGACAGTAAAGTGTACTCAATGGAACAGATAACTCTATGTCACCCCATTAGTGGAAGGTATATGAGAAACAATCCCCCAATATACAAAACATATATAGTAAATGTCCAGAGCACCACCAATTAAATTGTAAATAGCCCGTCACTTCGACAGGTCCATATTAGTAAGATGAACTCCCAGGATTGTAAAATTAATACAAGAGACCAAAGAATGGCGAAACACGTGTCGGCTGTTGTTCAAATTGAAATGTAAAAGAAACGGAGTAACTAATTAAAATGAATGGAATCATCGGTCTCTTGTATTAATTTTACAATCCTGGGAGTTCATCCTACTAATATGGACATGTGAAAGTGACGGACTATTTACAATTTAATTGGTGGTGCTCATTTATTATCTATATTTTTGCTTTCTTGACTGCTGGATGCATATGGTTCATTTACAGGTATTTACATTTTGTTGGATATTGCAGAAGACAACATCCTTCATTGTCACATACTATTAAAAACTCCTCTCACTTTGCAGTCAGGGAAAGAAAGGTAAACACAATCCTCATGTTAAAAGGATAAAGCAGCCTGACATTTAACCTCTGTCTTTGAATCACAGAAAATGTGACAAGTTAAACACAGAATTTAAAGGCATCTTTATTTATCACTTTCACACCCAATGAAAATCAGCTCGGGACCACCGGTGGGTCAGGACCCACAGTTTGGACAACACTTCTCTAATGCAGCGTGAGTGGTATTGTTTTTTGTGAGAATGTGCACATTCGCCTAAAAAGAAGTCCACTTCAGTGTGATTGCTGGAGACTTGGGGGCATATTATCAAGACAGGCGATAAAAATTATCACGTGAAGGACATCTAACCTGAGCTTCAATTGGAAATCCATAGAGCATATTATCAAGCCCATTATCGCCGTTTTAGCCGCAGTTTTCTGCAGCTAAAGCGGCGATAACTTTAACGCCCTCCTTGATAATATGCCCCCCAATGCTTTACCAATGTGTTTCCTTTCCATTCTTTATCCCTTTTCATTTTGCGCAATACTTGTGTGTTTAAACCATATTTCCAGGTTTGATCAATTCTTGCTAGCTTACAGCTGCCATGTTTAGGCCGAGGCATGTATTAATTATTTTCCTTTTCCTTGTGGCATGAACTTGCAATAAAAAAATACAAAAGAACAATCTTTTCAAGAAGTTTGCTATGAGCAGGGCTGTTGGTTTTGCCTGTGCTTATCCACTATGTAGTGGATATAAACATTTGTATATAGTTTTGTGTGATCAGCTTTGACGCAGCGACCCGGGCCAGGCCTTGTTTTATGGGTTTAGGTTCTTCATCCATTTGAGCATTGTTGGTTTAGGGACGGTGAGATGGCATCATGCCTACTTGAGTTAGCAGTACATATGTAATCAAATTCAAATTTTTGAGGTAATGGGGCCCCTTGAAATGCATCTTGCCCGGGAGCCCAAAATCCCTACGATGACAATGGCCACGATGTTGTGAATTTGAAGTGCATTTACATTTTGGTGCAGTGAGCCTTCACATTAGGCTGCATCCATCGAATGCTCCAAATTATCAATTTTTACAGGGGAGTGATGCTCAGAGATCCCAACTGAGGCCCTGAGGTCTTTACATAGTGGGGGAGGGGGTGTTATACCTTTTTCAGCACCCCTGCAAATGTTTTGGCACCACAGTTTCCTCTGATGGTGGACAGCCAATGGTTAGCATCCTTTTAATCATATTCAAGGCACACATTAACAATCTGGTCATGTCTTCTCGTTTCAGCACATATAGTCCAAGTGAACCCAGTCTATAGTAAGTGTGACCACTTCCTGCACATTTATTGTTGTTATTCCTAGAACAACTCGATGGTAAGCATCGCTGGGCTGGCCTGTCTGCCCCTCTGGCATTTTCCTTGTGGGCTGCAAGCTAGAGAGCTGCTTGCAGACTTGGATGGGAGATCGTGGCCCAACCACGGAAGGCTCCGTGACCACATTTTAGTCATGGCCTCCTGCAGGGTGGAGTTGGTTTGAACATTTTTGTCAGGGCTGAGCTTGCTTTACAGTCTGCTTCTGATATCAAGTGAATGAAGTCAGTACCCTCTGCACCACATTCAGGCCCAGATTTTCAAAGATTTTGCATTGGATTTGCACCACCTTTCTAACACAGACCCGACGCAAAATCCATGTTGGTATTTACAAAGCGATGCAAATGTCGATTCATGTTGCTTTGTAAAAAAAATTTAAATAACACACCACAGCGCATTCGACTGCCTTAAGTTAATTTGCAGCAGGGTGGCACTCCGTGTGTGGTGCATGGGCATTCCCATGCATTTACACTTGGATTTTGATGTGGTTTGTACTAACATGGTGCACCTGCCTGAGCCTGGCATAACAAGGAGAAATATCTTTACTTCTCCCTGTTAGTTCCTCTTTGCATGTGCGCTGCAGCACACAAAGATGAAATAGCCTCAAAGGCATAGTGCAAGCACCCTTGCACTATGGCGCACCGGGGCCTGCGCTGAGGCTAGACAGATAGAAGTGTGGCAGGGAAAGGACAGAGCAGAACTGTCCCATTTCTTAAAAAATAAGGTGGAGTTCAACTCTCCCTTTCACACAATGCAGCGCTGCAACTTCTCTTGCTGCGCTGCACCTTCCCTTGCTGCGCTGCGTTGCGACAAAATATTTGTGAATCCGGCCCTTGATGTATTTCGTATCCTGCTACTTTGAGTCTTTGATTTTCATCACAGGTGTAACTTATGCCCTGGTGATAACTGTGACACTGCTTTGAAGCAAGCGGAAACGATTTCTTATTGCTTAGTAAGTGAATTACTTCAAAAGTATTTGCACCATTTTGTAGTCGCCTCTCTCTCTCCGCACATGGGGGCTCGTGCCATTCAGGATGATCCATTTTTATGCATTTTACAGATACGTGATGTATTGATTAAACAAATCCTGGGTGGATTCTGGCAAGTTATGTCCACCTACCTTTCTTTTACGCTTCAATTTTCTACCTAAACTTTAAGGAAATGGAAAAACACCCCCGCCTCACAAACACTTGCATCACTGCTTTGTCTCCCCGCCTCATCAAGGTCTTACCTATGTGTGCGGCTCAGAGTGCTGGCCGGAGTCTGAGAAGACCACCCTTCCAAACGTCCTCCACCTGACCAGGATATCACCAACACCCGGTCCCACCAGGTACGGAACAGAGACAAGACAGGTCGCGTCCGACCCTGTCTGTGTATGGAGCCATATGGTCAGCCGTCATGCATTGCATGAGTCCTCTATATATACAATTCCAATCCTTGAAGATGGGTAGAAATGGGAATCAAGTGACCCGGCATCAGTAGTGTCCTGGTTTTATTCCTGTTTTGGTAGTTGCACCTTCCCTGTATCTTAGGGCCCGATTTAGATCTTGGCGGATGGGTTACTCCGTCACAACGGTAAGGGATATCCTGTCCGCCGAAATAAAAATCCCATAGGATACAATGGGATTTGTATTTCGGCGGACGGGATATCCGTCACCGTTGTGTAACCCATCCACGAGATCTAAATCAGGCCCTGTGGCAGGACCCCCCTGGCCTTCTCTTCTTCCATTTCCAATGCAGCACTCCTCTGGGCTCTGTGCTTGTTTCACAACTTTTCTCTATTCACACCACCTCACCTGCTCCAAAACTTCAGAATTTTACCTTTCCCGAAACTGTATTCCATTGACTTGCAAATCTTTAATCCCCTTTGTCATTTCTTCATCAGTTTCGTATGTTGTCTCCTTCACCATTTCTTCATCGGCTTCCTATGGTGTCTCCTTTGTCATTTCTTTATTGGCTTCCTATGTTGTCTCCTTCGTCATTTCTTCATCGGCTTCCTATGTTGTCTCCTTCGTCATTTCTTTATCGGCTTCCTATGTTGTCTCCTTCGTCATATCTTCATCGGCTTCCTATGTTGTCCACTCATGACTGACCTCTCTCTCATAAGCTCAATCCGTACCATCAGAGATCTTTTTCTTCTCCTCTCGTTGTCCACTTTCTTTCCAGGATCCTGCGTCTCTTTTCACATACTTTTGGAGTCATTTTCTAATCTTCCCTCATCTTCTCCACTCATATCTGTATAGTGGCTATACAGCATTTATAAAATCTCTTTTCCTTCCTTTTCAAGGCTCAGGAACTCTCATCTTCATTCTTGTCCTGTCGGCTTAGAGTTCTGCTCTGCTCTTTTGTTTAGTGTTTGTATCACTGCCCTTGTTCTTCTTTAGTCCACTCTCAGCGTTCTCTCTACTTCTCTATACTCCTTCGATCACCCTTACCTTTTCCATATGTATTCAGGCTGGTGTCTTCCTATCTCATTGTTCTTCAGATACCACTTAGTCCGACCCCTCTTACTCTAGTCTCCAACTGGCTCTCGCCCGATCCTAAGCATCGGAATCTTCCCTCACCATCATCACGCCCCATCCTCAGTATCGTTTATATCCTACTGATGTTCTTTCTTGTAATGTTTGTATTGTCCTATGTAACATGCTGCGGGTTTAAGCATTATATAAAGTCAAATAAAAGCAAAGCAATGACACCTCCCAATGGCCGCCCTGGGAAGGTTACATCAGCAGTTGTGGCGGATGGTGATCACTGAAGGTGGTGGGCGTAACGCTTCCCTTAGTGAGCAAGCGTAGGGAGTGAGCTCAACTTCTTCTAGGAGGATTCGGGGAGAGAAGAGGGGGTTCTCCTGCGAGAGTATTTGGAAACAATGGGGTAAAATAATGCATGTATAGCACATATTTTACATAAACTTGCTCCCAACGCCATAGACGCCAAAAGGGCACTTTTTAAAGATTTATATACTATCAAGGGTGTGCCAAGCCAGTGGATCCTGATGCTCCCTAGGAGTTGACCCAACTTGATTCCAAATGTCCTGTATTGCCTCCATATTTCAATAATTACCTCCAGTGTCCCAGAGACCGCATTTTGCCATGATGGCACCTCCATATGAAGTAACTCCTTATGCCAAGAATTACATACAATTTGCCAGTGCAAGAATTTTGTTACTACTGATCCCATCCATATAACACGGATGACCTTATGTCACAGATGATCGTTAGTATGTCTAGAGCAGCATTTTGTCATGGTTGCCTGTTCAACCTGCCGCCCCTGCACCACATGCCATGGTTGTCCTCCCTAATGCCAAGAATCACATCCAGTATGCCACTGCCAGCATTTTGCCACAGGTTTCCCATATGCTTTCAATTACCTTTAGTGTGTCACCATCAGCATTTGTCCACGCTGTGTCCCAATGATTACCTCCTGTATGCCAGTGCTACCATTTTGTAAATGGATACCCCTAGATTTGCCTCCAGTATGCCAGGGCTAATGGCAGACTCACAAGAGTAAGACACAAACACACACTCACTCACACTCCCTCAAACTCACTCATGCTCATTCTCACTCACACACCCCCACACTCTTTCATTCATTTTCCCTCATTTGCTCCCACTTTCACCTACTCTTACTCTCACTCACTCTGCCTCAGTCTCACTCTGACTCACTCGTTCTCACTCACTCACTCACAGTTCCACTCACTCTCACTCATTCTCAGTCCCTGTCCCATCCCTCACTCTTTCACTCTTTCACTCACTCACTCACTCACACATACAAATGCTTACACTTACACACTCACTTTCACACACATGCATGCATACACTTTGACCATTTTGTACTCACTCTACGTTTCAGCGCCTCAGCATCTGGTGTGAGTACTCACCTCATCTACTGAAGCAGGAAATTGAAAGCTGAAGCCTTCACAGTACACAACCATGCACTGAACAGACTTCAGCTTGTAGCCTCTTGCCTTTTCACGTCACCCTCTCCCATTTGTCTTGGTATTCCACTATCCTGGCGTTCTGCAGGGGTGCTGGAGTGCTTCTGAGAAAAAGCTGGGTCCCAGCACTTATTCTTTTACTAATCAAGTACTGGTTACCAGTATTGGTGATGCTATAGTACCGTTGCGGCTCGTGTCCTGGAAGAGTGGCGGGGCAGGGGGATATGGAGGAAAAACAAAGGAGACACACAAAAAAAAAATAACTTACCTGCAGCTTCGCCGCATCTCTGCTTTTCTGCTCCGTCGTCACCAGCACAGGCTCCCAGAATCCCCTGCGGCCACTCCTGACGCTATTTTAATGATGCTGAAAGCAGCATCAGGAATGGCCTCTGCGTCGAGGATTTGCGCTCCCAGTGACACTAGGAGTCTGTGCCTGCTCTCTCTGGCCCAGCAATGCAGCTGGGGTTGGAGAGAGCTTAACTGTGCATGAGGATTTAGCCGGCCTAAGACGGCGGGCCAAATCGTCATGCGCAAGTGCCCTGCTCACCACTACCCCTGCATGATGGCCCCACCCCAAGTCTCGGCTATTGTAAGAAAAATAAAATGATAATGAACACTTTTATTATCATTTTATTTATAAAGTTTTGAGGCTGAGTGGGGTGGCAACCGCTGCTATAGCATTTTGACCAATGGGGTAGCACCTATGTGTGTGTGTGACCCCCTCAGGTCAGGGCTGGGTCTTCTGAATCTCTCTGATGGCTGTGGCAGCCATCAGATACATTTATTGCCTCACAGTGGGGGTTGGCGCTTTATTAACTATGCCAATAGCAAATAATAGATCACACAAGAAGAACAGAGCCCCGGTGCCCACAAGGGATCACTTCCCTGACCTGCAGGTGTTGAGGGACAGATATTTACAATCAGGGGGGCCCCACCCTCCAAACAGGTGGTTGAAAGAACCAGTGCATGAATAACTACTGGTGCACCTCAGTTCTTACGCAGAGATGGCGGTCCTCCCTAGCATTAGTGCTTACCACTTGGCCCTCCCACAACACGCCAGCCCAGATTTCTACACTCTTCCTAATTAAACAAGTACCCCAAATAAGTGGTTTCACACAGGTCATGCCCCAGCAAAAAGCCCCTGTCATGAGCGTGCGGGCCCACCAACTTTCCCTCCGAGTAGCCCCTAGACTTGTTTTTTTCGCTTCACCCGGACCTGGCTTTTTTGCCCCAGAAATATATCATGTTGTGGTTTGTTGTAATCAAATGATGGTCTGGACTCCTAGCGTAGATTAGGTACGTTCTTTTATTAAGATGTTAACATGGAGAAACCCCACCAGGAGCAACCTCCCTGCGGCTCAGCCCATAGAAGAGGTCATCTATCCTGTCCTGAATTCTGTCCTGAAACCTGTCCTGAAGTCTTTGTCACCTGATCTTTCCCAGGGGACCCTTGCAGCTCTTTGGACAAGGGGTTGGTTTTCACACCATCCTAGGTAAATATATCTATGTGTAGTATGTCATTGTAATGATCTCTCTATCCTCTCCTTTCTGAAGTACTTTCATTGTGAAATGTCAATTTAATATAGGTGACAGAGTAAAGAAATACTTGACTTTTCCTCATTGGAGAAACGGAGTTCGTACTGTATTCTTGTTTTGGCTCACATGAATTAGCTAGATAAACATTTAAAACTGCCCCCGAGTCTGTGGTTATTTCAAGATAATAACAAACATAAATTCTATGTCATTTCACCATCAACTAGTTCCAACTAATAGGTCCATTGACCAGAGGAAAGAACTTTTTGATCAGTGAAAGATTGGTTAAAATCTGACAGGTAACTAATCTCATAAAAAAGCATTAATAAAAATTGACCCCCAGCGGTATTACTAGCCTATATGAATGTGTGTTTATAGGCCCAGGTGAGTATATGGTGTTTGAGTACCTGAGGCTGGTAACCCGCTGGATCAGTTTTCTGATAGCAGAGGATGGTTTCGATCCATTGACCTCTGGGTTATCGGCCCAGCAATCATCAGCCCATACCCAACTGACAGTCACAGACATCCAACATTCCATCCACACCAACAGTCCACACCACACTCATACTGGCTGAGCAGCAGGTACAAAATGGTTTTTAATCTGATACCTGGACTGGTAAAAGTGAAACTACAAGTCCCAGAATGCAAAGAGCTGTTGGCTCATGAATAACAACTGGCTATGGGTTACCTTGGAAGCTATGACTGTACTGAGTTGAGTAGACGGGGGTGACGTTGATGCTGCTTTCAGCGTGTCTGGGAGGGCACAAGCCAGGGGTGGACTGGAGGGCACGGAGTCCCCACCCTATATTTAGAAAGGGTGCTCCATTCCTCTTAGCTGGAGGCCTGCCCCAGCACTCCTGCTGCTTGCATTTGCAAAGACTGTCAGTATGATCGTAATCCTCCATGCCTCTGGCAGCAGCTGCTTAATTTGTGACAACTGCACCAGAGGGGTTTATGTTTTAATCTCCTATCTGAGGAGAAGGCACTGTAAATCCTTCTATTGCTTTTGTGCTTTTAATCTGGATAAATAACACCATCGGGTAAGAATGCGCGCATGAACAGCAAGTTTAATGTTTCAAACATCCACCCAGCACATTTAACTTACATACTGGAAGTAAGACATTAAAAAGAATGCACATTGTTATGTGGGAACAATCCATCTGATTTATAAACACTAAAACCCACAAACGCTCCTTGCCATTTTAATTTGGTATTTTTAGTGAATGGTCAGAGCACATTTCAGCTATTTTGAGGTAACTTTGGTTTCATTGCGCTGTTAAATGCACCACGGGCTTCCAATGGCATCAGAGAACCGATAGGTAAATTCACCCACCAGGAAGAGAAATGCCTTAAACTATTATAGACACTTTCTGTCACATTTTCCCGGGTAATCCAATGCCTGGGCTACAGAAACCCCTGCTCTCATTCTTCTATAAATACGCCTTAATTGTGGGGGCGCGGCCCTTCTCCCAGCACACACTTAAGTGCCCCTGGCCTCCCCGCTGCGATAAGAGAGGCGATGTTACCGCGCTCTGCCCAGCGCCATCTCCTCCTGTAACACTGCTGCGGAGGCCCTAACGGGTTATCCTTAAAGTACAGAGATTATGGAAAGCGCTCATCCTGCCTGACCCTCTTCTAGGGCCGGGTCCACCTGACAGTGAGGAAAACACACTTCAAAAACAAGCAAAGGGGGGCGTGGCCAAGATGGCGGGGTGAGCGGACGCTTCCTCCCGTAGCTCCTCCGGCCCGGCCAAGCTAAAGCCTTTTTGTTATGCTTTTCTCCCCCCGCTGAGGCTCAGCGCGGGAGAGGAGCGTGGCGGAACATCAGGGGCACACATCGGTGCTGTTTTGGTCCGGATCGCCCCGGGGGAACCCCCCCAAAAGTTCGTCTGAGATCAGGGGACGACGGCGGTGAGCCCGAGGGGCGGAGCGTATTGGAGAGCTGTCTGGGCGCCTCGGTTGGGCCTGGTGCTGAAAGCTGCGGTCTGGAGGGGATCTGGCCCGCCGCTCGACGGTGACTGAAGGAGCCTGGCGGGAAGGGGCCCGACGGTGTGGAAGGCATGGGACGGGTGCCCCGGCACTCGGACTGGTGGCGGCGACACCTGGCACTGCGGAGGCCCTGACCCCTAGCCGAGGTACGGCGGACTCCTTGTTGGGGTCGGATCATCTGGCCCCCTGTGCGTGACTAACGGGGGCCGGTGGTGGAACTTATTTCACGGCGGGGCACCTCGGAGGCCCCGGGGGTGTCGCCGGGCCTAGTCGGTGTGGCTTGCTCCGCCCGGCCGCCATTTTGTCCCCGAAGGAGCAGTGGTGGCGACCTCCGCTGAGCCCTGGATGCTGGCTGCACACGACCTCCCGATATTGCTGTCTTGACTACCGGAGGGATGAGCTGTTGGGACCCCCTCGCTGCGGCCCCCTTGGTTGTCTCACGCTAGCTCTTGCGGCTGACGGTGACCGGGCTCGGCCGCCATTTTGTCACCTGTGACGCAGCGACCTCACTTGTGGGGGATCCCCCGGCCCGAGTGCTTGCCGGCGGCTGAGCATCTCTGGGGCGCCTGGATCGGGGCCCGACTGCGGAGCTGACGATGGCTGGGAAAGGAGGCCCGAAGAAAGGGGACCGTACTCTGCCGGACATGCTTGGCAGGGCCCAGCACTTGCGGGACAGGACACAGCCCTCGCCGGGGCCCTCCCGGGCTCCGGCGGATGTGACTGGAGGGGAGCCACCCGTCACGAGGGCCTTCATGGAGGAACTGTTTAGCTCCCTCAGGGAGGACTTCCAGACACTGAAGCGGGAGGTGGCCAGCGAGGTCCGAGAAGTGCGCAGAGAGGTGGAGGGCCTAGGTGAGCGTGTGGAGGCGGTGGAGACGGAGGGCCAACAGCGAGCGGAGGAGATAGTCCACCTCCAGCAGGACGTTCTTCGCCTCCGGGAACAGTGTGTGGAGCTCCAGGCCCACTCTGAGGACCTCGAGAACAGATCTCGGAGGAACAACATCCGAGTGCGTGGCGTGCCGACTGCGGATGAGGGGTCCGATCTGGGGGGCTATCTGCGGGCCCTGTTCCGAGAAATCCTGGGGGAGGCCGCGGACTTTCCCATCAGCATCGACAGGGCGCATAGGGTTGGCCGCCAGCGCCAGCCATCGGCACCCCCACCGGACATTCTGGCCTTCCTGCCCGACTTTCCACTAAAGGAGCGTATCATGGCTGAAGCCCGCAGGAAACAGCCCCTGACCTTTCGGGATCGGCCGGTGGCGCTGTACCAGGACCTCTCTGCCATCACTCTACAGAAACGCAGGTCCTTTAGGATTGCCACTGACTTTTTGCGCGAGCATGAGACGCCGTACTCTTGGGGTCACCCCTTCCGCTTGATTTTTCGGTGGAACGGGGTATTGCATCAGCTACGCTCCTTGCAAGACATTTGTGGTGTCCTGGGGCTCACGGCAGCGGAGGAAGAGGGAGCTACGCCGTCGTGGAGGTCCTCGGAGGGACGGAATCGGCGGAGGTCATCGAGGCGGCGCTCAGCGACCAGTGCAGGGCGCCCGGACTCCCCTACCATTAGGGCGGACATGGCAGACGCCCTGAGGGCGGCGGCCGGGGACTCGATCGGCTCCTCTAGCGTGGCCTTGACGGCCTAACATACACTCCGGGGGGAGATGTCTTTAGCTTCTTAACATGCTTGGCACGGGGCGGGGGGGTTGTGGGGGAGCGGGCGGAGGTGAGTGGCTGGACGTCCACTTTGCTATTTTCTACGGACTTGCCCGTTTTGGGGCTTGACTGAGACTATGGGGTGTTTGAGTTTGGGGATGGCTAGTTGCCAAGGTTGTGTTTTGGGTGGGGGAGGGGGTTGTTTTGGGGTTGGGAAGGTCCCGTCCGATGTTGTCTTTGCCCGCTTTGTCTTGGCTTGCCCCGCGCTGCGGCCCCGCGCGCCCCACCCGCTGATTCCCTACCCATTGCATGGCGCTCCCGATCCCTGCGAGGAATGCCGGGCCTAAAGGTAGTGACCCTTAATGTTCAGGGTCTGAATAACCCGGTGAAGCGCAGGGCGATCCTGTCGTTGCTGGAGGGGACGCAGGCGGACATTTGCCTTTTGCAGGAGACACACTTATTGCCCCGAGACTGCCACAGGATGCGCTCTGCTAAGTTCCCCACCCAGTTCTTTTCCTCGGCAGCGAACAAGACGGCAGGGGTAGCCATTCTCCTAGCGAGCTCCTTTCGGGGGGAGGTGTTGCATAAGTGTGCTGAACAGAAGGGGAGGCTCCTTGCGTATCGCATGAGCCTGGGAGGCATAGCATTTACGGTTGGCTCCGTTTATAGCCCAAACGAGCACCAGGAGCGCTTCCTAGACTCCGCGCTGGTGGATGTCACTGCTTCCCCGGACCGACACGTTATCTTGGGCGGAGACCTCAACATTGTCTTTGACTCTGGGATGGACAGATCGGCGCAGCGCTTCCCGCAGACGGGGGAACTGTCCCAGGCTGGGAAGGCCCGAATTGCGGACATGGACTTGCATGATCTCTGGCGCTCCCTGCACCCCACGGATAGGGACTACTCTTTCTTCTCGCACGCACACCGCACTTACTCACGGCTGGACTACCTCCTGGTGAGTGGACCGATGCGTGCCGCTGCCACGGCGGCGGACATCGGGGTCCTGACCCTGTCTGACCACTCTCCAGTTATCGGCGTTTTCCAGTGGCCGGCGGCCTCCCCCTCTCGGGGGGTGTGGCGCCTCCGGGACACACTTCTACACAAAAAATCGGTGGTGCAACGCATCGGGGAGGTCATACAGGACTATCTCACTCACAATAGCAACACTGACACCTCGCAGGCGACACAGTGGGCGGCATTGAAGGCCGTCCTACGGGGGGAATTCATCTCTATCTCTGCAGCCGAGAATAAGGAGCGACAACTGAAGAGGGATGAGTTGACGGCTCAAGTTCGGGAGCTTGAGCAGGTCCACCGCCGTACGGGAGCGCCGAGGGTCTGGAGGCAGTTGAAGGCAGCGAGGAAGCTCCTCTCGGCTCTGGATCTTGATAGGGCGGAGTACGCCGCCTTACGTTTGAAACATGCCTACTACACTGGGGGGGACAGATGTGGCAAGCTCCTAGCACACCGGCTCCGGGTCGCGCAACAGCGCAGCGTCGTGAAAGAATTGGTGGGCGCGGACGGGGGGGTTGTCTCCGGGGACGCGGAGGTAGCGGAGTCTTTCCGCGGCTTCTACGAGGCGCTGTATGCTGAGGAGCCCTCCCCGCCACGGGAGACCGATAGCTATTTGGAGTCGGTGACCCTCCCGGTACTGGACCCGGCTCAGGCTGACCACCTGGAGCGGGACATCCATGTGGAGGAAGTGATTTCAGCTATTGCGCGGCTGAAACATGGCAAGGCCCCGGGCCCGGACGGGTTCACGTCGCTATTCTACAAGACTTTTTGCACGGCCGTGGCCCCTGTCCTTACGCGGCTGTTTAACTCTTTCTCCGCACCGGGAGCCATCCCTCCGGATCTCCTGAGGGCGACGGTCGCGGTAATCCCGAAGCCTGGGAAGGACCGGGCCCTTTGCGGCTCATACCGGCCCATCTCTCTCCTAAATGTCGACCTCAAGTTGTACACGGGGATTCTCGCAGCCAGGCTGGGTCCACACCTCCCCGACCTGGTGGAGGCGGACCAGGCTGGTTTTGTGCCCGGTAGACAGACGGTTGACAACACCAAGAGGGTGACACATGTTCTGGAGAAGGCCTCAAGGATCTCGGGGGAGCGGATGTTGTTGTCCGTTGATGCAGAGAAGGCCTTCGACAGAGTTCACTGGCCGTATCTTGAGCGGGTCCTTAAGAAACTGGGAATCGGCGATAAGTTCCGCACCATGGTATTTAATTGCTATAAGCATCCTTCAGCGTCGGTGCGGGTAAACGGGTGTAGCTCTGGTAGCTTTGCCATCGAGCGCGGCACGCGGCAGGGCTGCCCTCTCTCGCCGCTCCTGTTTGCCCTCTACATGGAGCCGTTTGCTCAGAGGATTCGTGACAATCCGGATGCTGTCGGGGTCCGGATGGGCCAGTACGTCCACACCGTCAGTCTCTATGCGGACGATGTCCTGCTGACTTTGGACGACCCTAGGAGGTCGCTGCCTACTTGCCTCCGAGAGCTGGACGCCTTCGCGGGGGTGGCCGGCTTCAAAATGAATATGAGCAAGTCGATGGCACTGGACGTGTCCCTGGCTGCGGAAACCAGGAGGGATCTTCAACGGCTCTTCCCCATGCAGTGGTCCTCGTCCACGGTGCCGTATCTGGGGATTCTGCTGGCGCCTACACTGTCGGAGATGGTTACGGCCAATTATGCCTCCCTCAGCAGGAAGATCAAGGACGAGCTTGGCCGCTGGAACAAGGGCCTGCTGTCCTGGCTGGGGCGAATCGCGGCGGTCAAAATGACGGTGCTGCCCCAGATACTATATCTTTTCCGGGCCCTTCCACTCCAACCCCCGGTGGGCTGGATACGACAAATGCAGGCTGACATCTCCCGCTTTGTCTGGCAGGGCCGCAGGCCACGCATGAAGAGGGTCCTCTCCACGCTTGCTCCGGAAGCGGGGGGTCTCGGCATTCCGGACCTCCGTAAGTACTTTCAGGCGGCACAGCTCCGCTATCTGGTGGAGTGGAGCAGGTGGGAGTCCGACAAACATTGGCTCTTCCAAGACCAGGCAGTGGCGGGCCGCACCTTACAAGAGGTTCCATTCCTGCGCCGCGCGCACCGCCCCGCTAATCTTTACGCCTCCTTTGTTACGCGGGTCCCCCTGCGTGTGTGGGACGCGGTCTGTGAGGCCCGGGGCCTTACCACCTTCCCTTCGCCGCTCACGCCCATTGCGGGCAACCCGGACTTCTCCCCTGGGATGGAGCCGGGGGTTTTCTCCCACTGGGTGCAGGCGGGCTGCAGGGCACTCTTCCAGATCTATGGCCCGGAAGGAGTGGTTCCTTTTCAGCAACTCCGCCAGGAGCTCGGCCTGACGGAGCTGGACAGATTGCGCTACATGCAAGTTCGGCATTGGGCCCTCCAGCCTCAGGTGCGTGCCGCCGCTGCCCGTCCAATTACACCGTATGAGCGGTGGTTGGCTACTCGGACCTCCGACGCTAAACTGATCACTGATCTGTACAAACACCTACAACCCCCGCCGTTTCACTACTACAATCCGGGGAGGGAGCGTTGGCACAGGGAATTGGGTAGGACACTCAGCCACAAGGAATGGGACAAAATTGCGTATCGGGCGCGGCACTCTGCATACCACACGGGCCTTACGGAAACCTTCACTAAAGTGTCCACATACTGGTACTACACCCCGGAGAGACTGTATGAAATGCATAGACACACTGACAAGGGGTGCTGGCGGAGCTGCGGGCAGGAAGGTACCCTTACACACATCCTATGGGATTGCCCAGTGCTGACCGCCTACTGGAAGGAAGTTCTGGACGAGGTGGATGAGCACTTTGGCATAGAGCTGCCGCGCCTCCCGGCGTATGTCCTGCTGGGCCTCCCCAATGACCTAATGTACCCACTGAAGTCCCGCAGGGGTAGGCAGATTGCGATAGCGCTGGGGTCTGCGGTTCAGAACATTCTGATCCACTGGCGCACATCCACCGCCCCCTCCATCACCGGTTGGTTGCACAGACTCTGGCATGTGCTGGGGATGGAGAAGCTGTCGCTTACGGTTGCGGGGGAGATAGACCAATTTGAGGAGCTATGGCAACCCTTTCTAGCGCTGCTGTCCACTGAATTCCGGGAGCTCACCTGCCCGAGGTATCTTAGGCTTCTCAGGCTGCGGCCGCCGGTGACCCCGGCGGACTAGCTTACATGTGAGATGGGGACCCCCGGCGGGGGGGGGGGGGCTGTGCGGGGCTTCCTGGTTAGGGCTACTTTGCTGCGGGACCATAGGACGGGGGGAGGGGGGAGTGTTGTTGTTTTTGTACTGGGAGGATGGGGGATGGGAGGGGGGGGACTGTGTTCTGTTGAGGGGTTGATTGGGGGGGGGTTTTATTGCTCTGCTTTTGGGTGTCGGATACGCGCGTGGGATTCCACAGCTTGTAATTCTAGCGTTCATTTACTGTGTTCTTCCCTCTGAGCCAACGCTTCACCTATTGCCAACCCTCTGGAGATGCATCCCTTCTTCTTTGACTGTATTCCACGTATCCTGCCTCCTGTCCCCCTCCCCCATGGTTTGTTTTGTCTCAATAAAAACGTTTTAAACATAAAAAACAAGCAAAGCCCTCAATGTTTGCTGGGGAATGCCTTGGGGAGGCCAGGCAGCTCCCAGGGCCACCACTGGTACGGCTGCGTGAAATTACGTCATATGGATGCGTCGGCGCACTGCAGCTGGATATATTGACTCTGGGGGGCGGGGCCCCACAATACAGCTAGTGTGGGAGGGCTGGGTTGTGAGAGAATCCTTTTTCCCCGACCCTTAGCACGCGTGCCCAACGGCCATGTATGGTGTTAGTGATCTCCATGTTCCGCACATCTGTCCCTCCGTGCCATGGACTAGAGCTCCTGAAGTAACTGTAATTGTAATTACATTTATATAGCGCTTGCTACCCCTGACGAGGCGTTGAAGCGCTTTTCGGCGAGTAGCACGCTACTTCGGAACTCAAAAAGGATTTGTGGTGAATTAGTATAGGGAAAAATTACATTAATTTGAGTGGTGGACTTGTGAGTCTGTTACTTGGATTGAAAAAGGATAGTTGAGGGATTGAAGAGGAAAGGGTTTGTATTTATATAGCGCTTGCTACCCTGATGAAGCTTCAAGGTGCTTTTTGGCGAGTAGAACGATGCTCCGGAACCCACACAGGATTAGCAGTGAATTAGTATAGAGAAATATTAAATGAATAAGAGTGGCGGACATGTGAGTCTGTTAGCTGTATTGAAAAGGATAGCGGAGGGATAGAAGAGGGAAGGGTCTAGAAAGTGTTCCCATTGGAGATCACAGCAATAGAAGAAGGTTTGGGATCAATGTGACCAGCCATTAAAGTTGTCTCCAATATAGATGCCATCGTCGTCTGAGTTTTAACCTCGTCATATTCCTGTCTCCTTAACTTTAAGCTCCTTACCACAACACAGGGATTCTAATAAACAAAACACTTTTCACAGCTATGAATCCAACGCAGCTCAGCCCATGACTTTATGCCCTAGACGTGAATGATTTAATTTGTTTTGGGAGAAAGCAGTTCAATTAGAGCATTTTAGGCACCAAAATTAACATTACGTGGGAAAATAGTGGTGGTTCTATGACTTGGGTCACTGTGAGCAGCACTGGTGGCAACAGTATTACGAGTGGGCAGCTCCAGCAGTGGCTGTGGCTGCAGGGGTTAATTTGTAAACAAATAAGTGCCGGGGCTCTTGTCAGGAGGCAGCTTGCACCAAACCATTTCTCCTGTAACACTGCTTAAAACAGAGCCCACTACTAACCAGGACCTGGCCTAATGGCCTAGAGCTGGCAACCTCGGAGCTGGAGAACCAGGTTCGAGGCTTGACATCGGCTCAACATCATGTGATTCATGGCAAATCACATAATCTTCCCGCGCCTACTACGAATGAGTGTGTCCTTCCCTGGTGCTCATTAAACTATAGCGCCGGTGCTAACGATTAAGTGCCAGTGCTGAGCACCGGAAAGCACCGGCTCAAATTAAGCACTGGGTGGCTATCACCCTCCTGAGGAACAAGCACTAGCGTAGCCAATAGTGTTGATTTATTGAGCCAACATATTAAAGCAGCAGTTGCTAATGTTGGGATGTGCAAATGTTATGTAATTAAAGTAAGATCTATTGGCTTCGGTAGTGGTGACTAAAGCAATGATGGTAGTGGTAATTGTGGTTGTAATAATGGTTTTGATAGCAGTGCTAATGGTGATGGTACTGGTGGTGGTAATAGTGGATGTGATGGTGGTGACAGTGAAGTTGATGGTGGTGATATTCGTAATGGTGCTGGTGAAGGTGTTGTTGATGATGGTAATGATGTAAGAATGGTGTTGATAGTGGTGGTATTGGCGGTGGTAGTAGTGGTAGTTGTAAGGGTGATGGTGGCAGTGATGGTGGTAATAGTAATGGTGCTGATAAAGGTTGTGGTGTAATTAATGACGGTAGTGGTAATAGTGGTCGAAATAATGGTGTTGATAGTAGTAGTAATGGTGGTGGTATTAGTGGAAATAGTTGTGGTAGTAGTGGTGGCAAGGGTGATGGTGGCAGTGGCGATGATAGTGATGGTGGTAATCGTAAGGGTGCTTTTAAAGGTTGTGGTGGAATTAATGATGGTAGTGGTAATGGTGGTTGAAATAATGGTGCTGACAGTAGAACTTATAATGGTGGTAGTAGTGGTGGTGGTAAGGGTGATGGTGGCGATGATAGTGATGGGGTAATCGTAAGCGTGCTTGTAAAGGTTGTGGTGGAATTAATGATGGTAGTGGCAATGTGTTAATAGTAGTGCTATTCGTAGTGGTAATGGTGTTGGTGGTAGCAGTAGTGGTGGTGGTAAGGGTGATGGTGGCAATGGTGGTGATGGTGGTAATCGTACTGGTGCTGGTAAAGGTTGTTGTGGTGTTATGATGGTAGTGGTAATGAAGTGAGACTGTGTTGATAGTAGTGCTTATGCTGGTGGTATTAGAGGTAATACTGGTGGTAGTGGTGGTGGGAAGGGTGATGTTGGCGGTAATAGTGGCAATCTTGCTTGTACAGGTTGTGGTGGTATCAATGAGGGCAGTGGTGGTTGAAATAAAGATGCTGATAGCAGTGCTCATGGTGGTAGTGATCCAGCGGAAAGGCCAAGGACGAACACTCTACAGTCAACCAGTCTTCGGGGCCCATATACATTTAACCCAAACATTTCATCCACATTCCCTGGCAGATCCGCTGAGGGGTTTGTTTTTGTCAAGTTTTATATTTCACTCAGTTCTGACTAGTTAGCTTTCTGTAATCTCAAACAATTTATTTATTTTTTAATTTCAATAGATTTTTATTGTTTTTTTAAAACATATGACATTTAACATTTAACATATAACATGTACTCTGCATCGCTTGTTGTTACAGGGCAGCCCAAATTGGCTGGGTTAGTTGTAGTACAGTTCCGGTAGGTTGGCTGCCCCCCATCCACTGTCCTCGTATGGGCAAGAGAAAGAATGGGAGGAACAAGTATAGGGACTAGAACAGAGAGAGAAAAGAGATACAGCATGCCAGAAGTTTTGTTTATTCGCTATTGTCTTATGAGGGTTGCTTTCCGGGTAGTTCTACTAGTCCTATTCAGGGCGGCTCATATAGGTCTAAGTACTTGTCCAGGAATGCCCACATCTGCCTGCAGGGCTGTCTCCATGGTGAGTCACGTAGGGCAACTGTGTCCGCTCCTCTGAGATACGTCACCCAATTGAGCCATCCCTTGAACGTTGCCTTGGAGGTGTCTTTCCATTTAGTGAGTACCATTTTGACTCCTGCTCTCAGAAGGAGGTCCAGTAGTTCTCTGTCTTGTTGTGAGTCTACATCTGTCGTAATAAAAACCATAACCAGGGTGGCAAATTCCGTTTTTAGAGTACCATCTAACATTTTGTTTAGGAAGGTGAAGATCTTCTCCCAGAATGATTTGACTTTGGGACAGTAATATATAAGATGCGCCAGGTCCCCCTTTCCCTTATTGCAATTCCAGCACTGGTCATTGGTCTTTAGGCCCAGGGTCGCCAGGCGCGCCGTTGTCCAGTAGATTTTGTGTAATGTCCAGAACTTTGTCTGAGCTAGTACTGGGGATATTTTGTTTTTGTGTGGGGGAGGTCCATAGCATCTGGATCTCTTTTTAGCTGAGTGTGTCTCCAAGTTGGGACTCCCAGTAAGTGAGTGTCTTTTTATGAAACAATTTATAACAACATTTTATAACTAACTAATCTTTCGCTGATCAACACGCTTTCCTCTGGTCTATGGACCATTAGTTGATTTAGTTGATGGTGATATTAACAGCTATCTAACTAAGTCATAGATCTTAGTGAAATAACCACAGACTCTGGGTAAGATTCATAAGTTTTATCAACATTTTCAGTCATAAATTGAACGCTGACAGATGCAAATTCACAGTGCAAACTCCTTCATTCTTTGCATAGGAGAGAAAATGACATTTAACAAAACAATCATTAACACAAACTCATTCAGCAACAAAATGCAAAAGAATGGATAGCTGTAGAGTCAGCAGTTTCAAGACAAATTACATTTGCAAAGAAATATGCAAATTTGAGACAGGCCAATATTGACCTATTTAGGGAAATCTGGAAAACCAACCCTCTGGCCAAAGGACTGGTGGGGGTCCCCTGAGTTAGAATCAGGAGACAAAGATTATAGGACAGGATCAGGACAGTACAAATACTTACTAAACTTCCCTTTATAATCCGACGCACCGGGACGCTTCCCTCTCTTACACTCTCTCCCACCTCGATGTTCTTCCAGAATCTTCTAATCTAATCAGGCTGTCATTTGGATCTGAATCTTCCCAGTCTGCTCTCTCTTCTCTCCTTATAGCAGCTCTCTCCTATGCCTCTCTGCATCATCATCTTCTCTCTGCATCAATGTGATCTGGACCTACCAATCTTTATTCCAAGTTACTCTATTTCAGTGAAATGCTGCATATGATTGAACGGGGCAAGGGGAGTTTCATCATACCATGCTGACATATTCATTTTTATTAATGCTCTTATTGTTCTGCAAACCCTTCCCCTTTAGCTCATTCATGACTTTATTTCTCATACATGTATTGTTGCAATATTTATTAACATCTTAATACAGTCTTCATAGACGAGGGATACGTAGCACCACTTTCCCACGTCGCCTGTCCTTGGCATCTGGCCGCTGTTCAATTCCTTCAGTCATCAGGTCACAGTCATAGATCTCTGAACATGTGCGACTTGTTCGTCATCCAGAAGCCATTTTCTTATTGTCATGATCGTATCAGGCCCAAACGCACACTATTGATAAAAGAATCGAAAACAGTTGTTATTTTCTTAAACATATGATCCTCACTGTTCACCACCCACGTCTACTCTATATCATGTTATTGTTATTTTCTTTGCGCAAAAGCATTAACAATAGCAGCCTTCTTTCAAATTCAAGCAAGCAGATGCCGGGCATGTGGCTCCTCAAGACCACGTGTTAGTCCTTCTTGCGCATGCGTGAGGTTTTCCCTCTCAAAGCAAGTTAGTCACTTGATCACTACGCAATTCTGGTTTGCACATGCGCAAAGCATTTCCACACATTAAAGCGAGTTTTAGTCGAATTGCAATTTTATTCCACATTAATTTAAGCATGCGTAAAGCTTTTCTCCCCATATTTGTGTCTGGTGCATATTAATTTCATTCCATTTGCAGTTTTAACCCCTTGCCTGCTCATGACGGAACCACTCTGTCATGAGCCACGGGCGCCGTGTGCTCATGACGGAGGGGTTCCGTCATGCTGCGGCCGTTGGCGGCCGCTCCGCCCACTCGGCACTGATTCCCCGCCTGTGCGGGCGAACAATGCAAGTGGGCGGAGTCGTGACGGAACCACTCCGTCATGAGCACAGCGTGCCCGTGGCTCATGACGGAGTGGTTCCGTCACGAGCATGGCGGCGCCGCTAACACCCCGAACCCCCCCAGCGCCGCGGCAAAATTCGTGCCGCGGCGAAGGGGTTAACAGTTAGTAAATGTTATCGAGGATTGCTCCGACCAAGTTTTGTTTTCTTGAATCCTTGCTCCATCAGTAGTATTAGCGGAGGTAATAGTAGTTGTGGTGATGGTGGTGACAGTGAAGGTCTTTTTAATAGTGCCAATGAAGGTGGTAGTGGTGTTATTGATGATGGTGGTAACCTTCAGTGAAGTAATATATAAATAAAAGCCTCCATGGGAGGGGTAAGAAGGAGCTACAACTCCATTACCAGATGCCGGGGAAAACAGGGAAAGAGAGCAGCGAAGAAGGGCGGAGCTTTGACAAGAGAGCTGCCATGCCATTTGCTTCAGCGGACCGAGCCGCTGTATGCTCCCAAAAGCTATGCACGGCGGCGAGAAGGGAGGAGGAGGATAGAGCAGCGGTGGGGTCGGTGGTGGGAGAGAAGTGGTGGCTACAGGAGAGGTGAAGGTAGTGGTGGTGCAGGCAAGGAAGTGGGTAGCAAATGGAAAGGAGAAGGGAGGAGAGGTTGGCCAAAAGAAGTGATGTTTGCTGATCGGCACACTGGCCCTGAGCTAACTGTTCAAAGTCTAGAGATTTGGGGAAAGCCATACTGGGGAAAGGTACCCAAATCTGCATTAGAACGTCCATCGAAAAGTCAGGTTTGCTCAAAAACATTTAAGATACAGGGCTGCTGCATTACAAAAAACATCAAAAAGAAGGCTGCCTTTTGCATGTATTGCATAGAAGATTTTATGCGTGACGACTGGCTGTAAAATAGTTCCTCGTGCATTGTAATGCAAGCCTTCGATAGGAGGCAAACTGATACACCAAACAGCCAATACCATGAGGAGAAACAGTAATACTCCTGTGGGTGGGCCTACGATACCCCTGTAAGCATATGTTTAAGAATTACTAACAAATCATTTGCTAAATAGTAAAAACTGTCCTTTGTTAGGTTACAAAATATGGGGCATAACACTTTTGAACACTGTTTTCCATGCAAATTTTAATCACTGTATATTCTGCTACAGGGCGCACCACTAGGCCTGTCCACACTTATTGGGTAATTGGAAAAATGTGGTTAGCAGGACCGGACTGGCCGTAGCCGGCACTGGGTGTTTCCCCAGTGGGCCTCCAGGGTGGGGGTCCGATTTTGGGCTCCTGGGGGGCAGTTTTTGTTACCAGAGGCTGGTAATATAGGCCCCCTGTAACAAAATCGTCTGAAAGCGGCCCTAGCAAACTGTTCGGCCGCACACCCCTTCACCCCCCAGGGGGGCCGCCCAAGCAGTTTGCCAGGGCCGGTTTCAGTTCCCAGTCCGGCCCTGGTGGTTAGTAGTGGGCTAGATTTATTTTTATATACAATTGTGCCAAAAGCCTCTCCGTTTCCCTATTTGTGGCGAAGAGTGATGGGAGGAAAAGGGTTGGACAACAACCAAAACAACCTTAAGACAATAGAAGGGCTATCCCGGGGAATCAGTGGAGAGAGGGCTAACGATTTCAATGTTATCATCCCACAACATCTCTCTTACAGCTCTGTTTCAAGGAACTGAAACCACAAATGTACCAATTCCATTGACACCTGAAATGGAAAACCCTTGTGAACACATAAACTACTGTATGCCCTAAAATGCTTGTGCTTAGAATCATAAGCGCAGAGCAGAAATGCTATGCTGACTCTTACCCACTTCCATGTGCGTCATCACATGCCACACTATTGCCACACACATCATCAAATACATAAATCAGTCACGAGCCACATACTCCATCACAGACAAATTAAACACACGCTTTAAAATGCACACGTGACCAAGATGTCTTCACATGCACAGGCCACATTCGAACACAGCATAACACATACAAAATACTGCCACAAATGTCATCACATACATGTCACTCTGCCACGTAACCACCACATGCACGAGTCACCAGCATGACAATATCACATGCACACATCACCAGCATGTGCGTCATCACATACATACCTCGCTGCGTTGTACCACACCAACATGCACACGATGCATAGTACCTGGGTTCTTAGAAGTGCTTCTTAAAGTTGATATGCTTTTCCTCGGTCTGTCGCCTTTTTTGTCACCGGTGTCCTATATTTGTGGGTGAGGAGGTATACCTCACTATCAACCACTGCCCGTTCCTTCATGTTCCCCGCCAGGAGCCTAACTGGGCAATAAGGGCTGCCCCCCATCTTATATACAGTGATACGATGTGACCTGCCCATTTGATCGGGTTTATATTGCCTAACTGAGAAGGCAATGCTGTGCGGTCTCAAGCAGATATCCTAACTTTTAGCCATGCTGGTGTACAACATTGCTAAAACACATTGGCGAAGCCAATAGCTCTTGCATATGTGATACCTATTGGCTTTGCCAATGCTTGTTACTCATGTTCTCTGGGCAAAGGTTTCACCTCATTAGGACCAGCAGGACTCTCAGATACAGCAATAAGCAACAGAAAGGTGAGCAACCAACCTTTGAAGGGGCTTCCATTGTGCTCGTGTAGCCGCGTTTTTAATAACTTTTGTTGTGATTGCATTTTTGTTAAAATGTGCATATTATGCAGCCGATAATGTAATTATTTGGCAAATCCATAATTATGCGTCAAACGCTCCTGCCCAAAACCGCATAATTCCAGCGACCTCACAATAGGGCAGTGTGGTGCATGCGGTCACACTCTAGTCAGATTACAGACACCGGGTTGTAAAAGGAAACTCCAAGTGGGCCAGCAGCGCACAGCACTTTGCCCAGATATATACTTTTCATAGTCATAAGTTGTGGGCCACCCAGAGGAACTGATTTATCCAGAATCACACGTTTTGGAACAGATCCAAAGCCTGGATTGGAATCCATATCTCCGGGTTTTAAGGTCAGCGACCACATGTTATTTTGTTTAAAAGGCAGACACCTCAGAAAGGGTCAGCGGTTGTACAATTATTATTTTCAATCTGTTTACGACTAACTGCTGCTCTCGGCCAGGCCTCCATAACTTTCCAAGTTGTTTCCAGGGCTGGAAGCCCGACATTCCTAGTCCCTTCCCGATGGACGGCCTCGGCTGCCCCGGCAGGTGCGTCCCTCCCTCCTGGAACCGCAAGATGCGCGTTTCCATCCACCGAGTGCAGGAAAGGGAGGGGACGCTTGGAGGCAGGCACGCTGCGAGCCTGCGGCCCGTAACCATGGCGACGAGGCATAAATAGAACCTGCAATGAAACTGTTCAGGAGCAGAATTTATAGGACGTGTTCCCACTCAGACTCTCAGCACAACAAGGAACCCGAGAGGTCCTTTCTGCCGGCTCGGGGTTCAGTTCCACGCGCTGCATTGTACGGGGGTCAGTGCTGCCTTTGTCAGAAGCTGGTAGGGTTGCAGACTTACATCTGGCAGTGCCTGTCTTGCGCTCCCCTTTGTTTCCCGCCACACTTTCTGTCGGAAATTCCCGGGGTCCGGTTTCAAATGGTTTTTACTGAATCCACTTCGACGCATAGTGGTTTTGGACGTCGACTACGCTGCTATGGAAACAATTCCCTCACGGCCCAGCTGTGTCTTGGGGCTGGTATTCATCTCTGGTGGTTGCAGTCCTGTTTTTGCCAGTTTTACTGCCATTTTTCAGTCTCGCCTGAGGCAGCGAATGCGCTGTCGCTTGCAAGACATTTTGTTTACTTACAAGGGGCTTAAAACCCGCCCACTGCTTATCATTGGTTGACTTCATCATCACTCTCATGTATGTGCCACTTTCACTTCCTCCTCATGTGTTAGTCCCTTCCCTAGAGTATGGCCAAGTACTGTTGCCTGGCGGCACCAGTGTCCTTCCAGTGCTCACATGCTTTCGAAGGTGCTATTTTAATATTTGAGTTGCGGCACTCCTTGGGAGTGCATGTATTTACAGGCCGTCTCCACTCCCCCTGTCCTACTTATCGTTGTTGCTTACCCCCTCCATCCCTCCAGTTCCCTCTCCATGTTGTACCAAAAGGAGTGTGGGAAGAAGTCACTGAGTTGACTACCGAGACTAATCCAATTTTATAGAAAACAAGAGCATCATACAAGGTTTGTGGCGACCAAGATTGGACATAATGTCATTTTGTCATTGTCAGGGTCAGACAGAAGAGGAACATTTTACGGTGACGGATTAAACCTGAGGCACTCGTGGCAGCCTTAAAGCACTCCACTAGCTCACCACCTAGTAACTCATAGGTACGATTTCACAACCCCCAAGACATTCATGTAGGTGCCAAGTGGAAGCAGAACCTGTGGGAACCCTTGAGATGGAATTGCTTTTTTAAATAAAAAGCCCTTTGTCTCTGGGAATCTGGAGTTGATAATTGAAAAGGTACATGCGAGACTGCAAGTCCCACAATGCAACGTGCTGCTGGTGCATATTGGAAGCTGGCTGATGCATGCTGGGGGTTGGGCTGGGGTTGGTTAGGGGGATTTAATGCAAGATAAATGCTCCCTGTCGTGGCTGAGGTGGGTAAAGAGCACAACCCTGTTTCTGGGGGTGTAATATGTTTAGGAGGAGCAGCAGTTATACATATCTATCTCAGTATAATTCGTTTTTATATTATTTATTCTTCTATATGGCATGCCTGTCATTAACAGGGCTTTGTGGAGATTCGTGTCTCACCAATTCAATTTTATGAGGGAATTACTCTTCGGCTGCTTTTTTCATTATTTCCTTTTGCCTGTTTAAAATGATATTTCATATAGGCTTTTGAAAAACAGTATTACTGGGAATGCATTTGTTTGGGGAAATTGGAGATCATAAACACCTCGATAAACACACACACACACACGCTCAGACATAGAAGGCACACCAAACACCATGCATAAGCATCACCAACACCTACAATCACCATCCTACGAACACCACTCTCCACCACCACAACTCTACAACCCCACCATCACTCCACCTTAATCTCCACTACCTTAACCACCCCTAACCACCACCACTCTAACCACCACCACCACCATAATAGCTACCACCCTATAAACACCACCACCATACCACCACCATGCCACCATCCTACCATCACTCTAACCCTACCACCACCACCATCACCACCACCCTCACTACCAGTACCCTCACACCACCATACCACTACCGCCATGCTCCATCACCACCGTCAAGACCACCACAACCCTTACAACCATCATGGCCCCCTCACCCTCACCACCATCACCCTCCTCACCACTAACACCCTACCACCACCACCGTCAAGACCACCACCACCCTCACCAGCACCACCCTTAACATCACCCTCACGTTCACCGCTACCCTCACCACTGCCACCCTCTCCACTACCACCCTCTCCATTACCACCTCCACCACCACCCTAACTATTCCTTCACTCAACACTTCTCTGAGTTCCTGTATAGGCTTCTGTTAGAATGGGGAACCCCTAGTTGGCACAGGTAGGTACTTGTGACAAGCAGTGGTCCCTTCTTCTATTCAGGGCGAGAGAGTTACCCCCTCAGAACAACCCCTGCTCACCCTATAGGTAGTGTGGCGCGAGCAGTCAGGGCTAAACTTCAGGGCGCTAGTCAGTTAAGCATTTATGATCACACACAGTAAACCACAATGATCCCCCACAAACGGACACCAGGCGTAAGTTGTATCAAAAATACGGATGCTTTATATAAAAGATTCTTTGTTACGCAGGCATGTACAAGACCATCAATAACGGTTGCGAAATGGAAGCCACAAGATGATAATTAGGCACTGTTCTTGTCTTTGGTAACTTATTCGATCACGAGCGCTTCACAGGGCTCGGTTGAGTCGGTCCAGTCACGATGATGCGCAGTGCACCCAGGGTACCGTGATACGGGGAAATCAGAACGTTGCGGACCCCGAGTCCGATAGAGAGTTCACTGTACCTGGGAACGTGCGGTGTGCTTGGACGAGTCTTCAGGAGAGATGCAGGTTCTGCACCTCGTGGGTCTTCCGGATCAAGAATTCAGCGGGCGGCTTTCGGTAGACAGGTGCGGCCCAGGGCCTCCGACACGGACTGTGCGGGAGGTCACTGCGGAGGGCGGCACGGTCAGACTCAGGTTGGGAGGTGAAGCGGGGCGGCCGGATACGTTACGACGTACGGGCGGCCGTCCGAGGCTGGATTTCACTTCCCCACTAGAAATCCGGCGGGAGGGCGAAAGGGCACCAAGCGCGCTCCAGTAGCAGGCAGGTGACAGGGAAGCGGGACGGCCAGACTCGTGGGTCCAGAGCGACTCAGGTAGAGCGGGGCTCTCGGCGAGTGGAGGCGGCCAGGCTTCTGGGTGTCACGGCCCTAGGAGGGATGCGAAGGTGCGCAGGGCACTCCGGCGGGAGAAAGCACACGGCTCGAATTCTCAGACGAGCGGAGACACGGTGAACCCACTGGTCCTGGGGTTCAGTTCAGGGGGCAAGCTCTTCTTCCAAGCCCTTGGAGATAGTTGAAGAACAAAGTGCAAAAGTCTCTTTCAGTCTTTTTCCTCTCCTTCCTTAGCAAGGCACCTACTGCAGGCCAGTCCCTTAGGTCAGGGAAAGTTACTCCTCCTTCAGCTTCTTCCAGGTCCTTCTAGTCAGGCAGAGTTCCTTCGTGGTTCAATCTGGATCTGATTTCTTAGGAGCCAAGCTCCTACTTTTATACAGGGATTCTTTTGTTCTTTAGCGCCAGGGGGCCTGGGCCTGGCTCAGTCCAGTTTTGGAGCACTCTGTTGTGGTGACTCGGCTTGTTCCTTTCAGCAGCAGGGCAGAGACATCAGCCGCTCCACAGGGGGCGGCGCCGGCTTTGTGGTGGCAGAGCACAGGTCTATCCAAGAGTCAGGGTGCACTCCTCCCACCCATCCTGGGGTAATCTCTCTACCCACCACCTGGCAGCCAACCTGTCTCCTGGAATCCCCCAGCCCCGCTCCGGTACTGTTGCTAGGCAGAACACACACACACACAGCAGAGGCGGACTGAGATGGTTAGGCACGCAAAGGCTAACTTTCTAAAAGTAGCATTTGCAAACCCGGGGTATTAAAATAACCTTTACTAAAAGATGTACTTTATTACCCCGAGTTCAGGCATACTAAACATGACCTTCTACCATGCTCTCTGAGTCCACTGGGGTCACAGCGTGTAGCGATCCCAGCAGCCCATTCTGGCCTACGGAGAGCAGGTAGCCTTCAATAGTGAAAAACGAAAATGGCTGTAATTCACTACTAAGACATGCCACACACATCAGGGCATGTCCTACCTTATACCTACAATGCACCCTGCGCTTAGGCCTACCAGAGGGGTGACTAACATGTAGTTAAGGGAAGGTTTAGAGACTGGTAAGTGGGGACACTTGCTCAGTCAGCGCAACAGTGCCAGACCGCGCGCAGGTTCTGCAGTGGCAGATCCTAGACACATTTTACCCCGCTGCTTCTGTGGGTGGCACAATCAGTGCTGCAAGCCCACTAGCAGCATTTGGATATACAAGCCCTTGGCACCCCTGGTGCACTCTACTAGGGACTGACAGTAAACCAAATATGCCAAACGTGGAAGTCAATTCACATAATACATTTTACCATGGGGAGAGCATATGCACCTTAGCACTGGTCAGCAGTGGTAAGGTGCCCAGAGTCATAAAACAGCCAACACCAGGTCAGAAAAAATGCAGGAGGAAGGCAACAAGTTTAGGGATGACCCTGCAAGGAGGGCCAAGTCCAACACAACCCCCTTCCAGCCAAAACGCAGGGTAGACCAATCACCACCGTGATGGTCTTCCCTGCTTGGGGCGATAGAACAAGGACCTGGCCCGCAACTGCAGGGGCAGACTCCAGTTCTACGCCAATCTGAACCTATTGGCATCCCTCTGTCCATACTCTCAGGG
The DNA here is from genome assembly GCF_964204655.1 of Triturus cristatus. NCBI lineage: Eukaryota > Metazoa > Chordata > Amphibia > Caudata > Salamandridae > Triturus > Triturus cristatus. Next base: position 1,219,633,762 of record NC_140592.1, read on the forward strand.
CCCACCAAGCCAATCCATGGGGAACCCTTCTCCTCACCTGCGGACACCACCTGTGCAACACCTAACCTTAACTGGCCCACAGGTGTGTCCCAACAGACAGACAGCAAAATGCTACAGTGGCCACTGACAGTAGTCAGGGATGAGACCCAGGCCGTATGCCTCTCAGGGCTCTTAAACCTCTGTGGCGCCAGGGAGCGGGGGGCAGTAGCCCCAGGTGCTTGGCACCCTTTGTCCATTCTCCCCCTTGTCAGGTCAGGTATGACAGCCTGGCACTGATCCACCAGCCCCATGACTGTACCCGGTGGCTGGACTAAAGACTGGGGTGGCCTCTCCCACATCCGGTCCTCCTCCTTGGGGCTCCGTACCCTCCCACCTGGAGTGGTACCCCCTTCCAGAATTGCCAGGGCACCTGTGGCAGGTGTCTTGCGCAATTCACCCACCAGTTCAGGGGTTCTATCCTGCAACTGTGCGTCCAGGTCAGGGGGGACACCCTGAACCTGGCCCTCCAACCTAGGGTCTAAACCCTTCAGTTGAGACGGGGTCAGAGGCGAGGACTCCCTCCCTCTGCACCCCCTTCCAGAGTACTGCCCACTCCCAACTGGCGTGGTACCCCTAGAAGCAACATGGGCCAGGACACTGCTTACAGTGGTCCCACCCTCCAGGTCAGACAACACCTGAGCCTGGCTTCCCAACCCTGGGTCCAACCCATGCGGTTGAACGCTCGCCTGGCGCACCAGGACTTCCCGGGGAGCACGCATGCCCTCCCTGAGGGTGACACATAACTCATGTGTCGTGTGACAGTCTGCCTGGCGCTGATCTCCCGACCCCTGTCCATCTGACAGTGCCTGAAGATCCCCCAGGACAGAAGTGGTGTTACCATGGTCATTCATTGGCGACACAGCCCTTCTGGCCAGCCCCTGACCCACTGGTTTTTCCACTGGGGACTCTTTCCCCCTCTCACCCCTCACTCTGGACTTCTGCACCCTCCCGACTGGAGCGGTACTGCCAGACACCAGAACCGAGGGAGGCCTGCTTACAGACACTCCCCGTCCACTAGACTCTAGGGGATCCCCCTCAACGGGTGGGCCATCAGGACAGCCTAGGCTCCCCGCCTGGTGTTCCCTTAAAGAACCATCCAGGCTCTGAGACTGGGTTTGGGGCACCTGGGGGCACGCAGCCCCACACTCACTCCTTCTCCACTGAGACAGGACGTGAGCCCCTGCACCCCTCCCACTACCATGGGACCTAGCTGGGCTACTCTGCACCACTTCCACCACTCTGGGTTGGAAGATACCTGAGCCACTCCCCACGGGGTCACTCCCCAATGCCTCTCCAGACCCTCTGGAATCCACCAAAAGGTCTGCCTCCAATGTGGGCTCTCTGCGGTCAGAGAACTCACCCTCACACAGGTGTTGGCATAGCTCTGGAAAACAGGGACTTACAATATGCTCTCCCACAATTGGATCACACTGCCCCCTAGCAGGGTTAACCAAACTATCCTTCACCTTACCATCCAGTGCCTCACACACGTACTCCACACCACCCTCCTGAGACTGGCTAGACAGTATCTGACTGTCTCTGTCACACAACCCACACTCTTCTGGGCGGTCCTCACATTCACCCACCAGGACTTCAATTTTTTGGGAACCCCTCTCCCTGTACCTCTCAGCTAGAGTCAGTAGAGTGTCCCTCCCTCCACTAGGACTATGAACCCCTGCGCCAGATACCCTATTCCCTTCAGGGACACTGCGCACTACTGGAGCTACCTCATGCCCTTGAACCTCCTGGTGTATGTTAACCCCCTCCTTCAAGTCAGGCGCCACATCTCTGGGTGTGCGTACTACTCTCTCAGCACTATAAATTTCAATATTGCTGCCACCAGAGGGAGAGCGGTCTAAACTCCTGGCCTCGAGATCCAACTCCCTCATTCTTACTTCATGCTCCATGGCCAGCCTTTGTCTTTGCATTTCCATTCTCAGTTTTGCCATCTCCACTTCATGTGCTCTTGCAGCCCTCCTGTCGGCCATCTCCTCTGGCGACAGGCCTCTGCCAGGCTTAGAAGCACCTTCTGGGGGTATCACCTTCCGGGCATTCTCTGGGAACTTTGATTCGTGCCAGGCCCTCAGCGCCTTTACGTACTGATCCTTGGTGCTTAGTCCACTTTGCTTAATTCTGTACTTGGAGAGATATCCTTTCAGGACATCATTGGTGCACTTCCTCAGTGCCTCTTGCTCCCAATCGATGTCATCAACTCCAGAGAATATAGAGGACGCTCCGCCTCCACTGACTGAGCTAGGCATGGTTTCTTAAGGTGGAGATTCTTCTTTAGCAACAACTGTCAATCAATCTGTGGCTGCGTTATAGGTCTACGTGGTGATCAATAATTCACTGTATGTAGATCATAAATGCAAATTCGAAATCCCACCGCTGCCACCAATGTTAGAATGGGGAACCCCTAGTTGGCACAGGTAGGTACTTGTGACAAGCAGTGGTCCCTTCTTCTATTCAGGGCGAGAGAGTTACCCCCTCAGAACAACCCCTGCTCACCCTATAGGTAGTGTGGCGCGAGCAGTCAGGGCTAAACTTCAGGGCGCTAGTCAGTTAAGCATTTATGATCACACACAGTAAACCACAATGATCCCCCACAAACGGATACCAGGCGTAAGTTGTATCAAAAATACGGATGCTTTATATAAAAGATTCTTTGTTACGCAGGCATGTACAAGACCATCAATAACGGTTGCGAAATGGAAGCCACAAGATGATAATTAGGCACTGTTCTTGTCTTTGGTAACTTATTCGATCACGAGCGCTTCACAGGGCTCGGTTGAGTCGGTCCAGTCACGATGATGCGCAGTGCACCCAGGGTACCGTGATACGGGGAAATCAGAACGTTGCGGACCCCGAGTCCGATAGAGAGTTCACTGTACCTGGGAACGTGCGGTGTGCTTGGACGAGTCTTCAGGAGAGATGCAGGTTCTGCACCTCGTGGGTCTTCCGGATCAAGAATTCAGCGGGCGGCTTTCGGTAGACAGGTGCGGCCCAGGGCCTCCGACACGGACTGTGCGGGAGGTCACTGCGGAGGGCAGCACGGTCAGACTCAGGCTGGGAGGTGAAGCGGGGCGGCCGGATACGTTACGACGTACGGGCGGCCGTCCGAGGCTGGATTTCACTTCCCCACTAGAAATCCGGCGGGAGGGCGAAAGGGCACCAAGCGCGCTCCAGTAGCAGGCAGGTGACAGGGAAGCGGGACGGCCAGACTCGTGGGTCCAGAGCGACTCAGGTAGAGCGGGGCTCTCGGCGAGTGGAGGCGGCCAGGCTTCTGGGTGTCACGGCCCTAGGAGGGATGCGAAGGTGCGCAGGGCACTCCGGCGGGAGAAAGCACACGGCTCGAATTCTCAGACGAGCGGAGACACGGTGAACCCACTGGTCCTGGGGTTCAGTTCAGGGGGCAAGCTCTTCTTCCAAGCCCTTGGAGATAGTTGAAGAACAAAGTGCAAAAGTCTCTTTCAGTCTTTTTCCTCTCCTTCCTTAGCAAGGCACCTACTGCAGGCCAGTCCCTTAGGTCAGGGAAAGTTACTCCTCCTTCAGCTTCTTCCAGGTCCTTCTAGTCAGGCAGAGTTCCTTCGTGGTTCAATCTGGATCTGATTTCTTAGGAGCCAAGCTCCTACTTTTATACAGGGATTCTTTTGTTCTTTAGCGCCAGGGGGCCTGGGCCTGGCTCAGTCCAGTTTTAGAGCACTCTGTTGTGGTGACTCGGCTTGTTCCTTTCAGCAGCAGGGCAGAGACATCAGCCGCTCCACAGGGGGCGGCGCCGGCTTTGTGGTGGCAGAGCACAGGTCTATCCAAGAGTCAGGGTGCACTCCTCCCACCCATCCTGGGGTAATCTCTCTACCCACCACCTGGCAGCCAACCTGTCTCCTGGAATCCCCCAGCCCCGCTCCGGTACTGTTGCTAGGCAGAACACACACACACACAGCAGAGGCGGACTGAGATGGTTAGGCACGCAAAGGCTAACTTTCTAAAAGTAGCATTTGCAAACCCGGGGTATTAAAATAACCTTTACTAAAAGATGTACTTTATTACCCCGAGTTCAGGCATACTAAACATGACCTTCTACCATGCTCTCTGAGTCCACTGGGGTCACAGCGTGTAGCGATCCCAGCAGCCCATTCTGGCCTACGGAGAGCAGGTAGCCTTCAATAGTGAAAAACGAAAATGGCTGTAATTCACTACTAAGACATGCCACACACATCAGGGCATGTCCTACCTTATACCTACAATGCACCCTGCGCTTAGGCCTACCAGAGGGGTGACTAACATGTAGTTAAGGGAAGGTTTAGAGACTGGTAAGTGGGGACACTTGCTCAGTCAGCGCAACAGTGCCAGACCGCGCGCAGGTTCTGCAGTGGCAGATCCTAGACACATTTTACCCCGCTGCTTCTGTGGGTGGCACAATCAGTGCTGCAAGCCCACTAGCAGCATTTGGATATACAAGCCCTTGGCACCCCTGGTGCACTCTACTAGGGACTGACAGTAAACCAAATATGCCAAACGTGGAAGTCAATTCACATAATACATTTTACCATGGGGAGAGCATATGCACCTTAGCACTGGTCAGCAGTGGTAAGGTGCCCAGAGTCATAAAACAGCCAACACCAGGTCAGAAAAAATGCAGGAGGAAGGCAACAAGTTTAGGGATGACCCTGCAAGGAGGGCCAAGTCCAACAGCTTCCCATTTTTGAACATCCATTTTCAACTCATTAATTGATCGCTGTTTTCATGGAAAGTTGTGGCATACGTTTGCATTTGTTTACTGTGGAGTAACTTGTTCTCACCTAAAAATATTAATCTAGGTTTCTAGTAAAGCTAAGTCATATCAAAGACTAAGAAGCATGTACACACCACCGTCTGTAGCGGTCTATTGACCTGTTGGCCTTATATGTAAATTATTATGTGAACCTTGAGAAGGAACTCTGTTAATATGGATATTGATGCGTTTATCGATAAAAATGAACTATAGTCCTTATTAAGAAAATCGCCCGTTTTGAGCTCCACATCTACCCGACACGCAAGTATGTAGTCAGGCAGGGCCCTGCGACCTAGGCCCGGGATTACTGATTGATGGGTCACAGGTGGGAGGGTGCATGGCTGGGAGGTAAACACTCGGGGAGGAAACTCTATCAATACCATAGATAGGCGCAGTGACATTACAATGGTCAGGGGAGATTGCCCCAATAAAACATACGTGGCTAGAGGGGGTATGCGCGCTTCTACAAACACCATAAAGTCAGATGCCACATGAATTAGGAACACCTGGCCAATCAGGACACTGCACATGTAGTGATCATGCACTCCCCATGCCAGACATCTGGACATGTCCACCACTGGCCACACTGGGTCCACGCAAGGTCTAGAGTCACCTGTAGTAACTATTTGACCATTAATTTATGACTCTAAGGCAGCAATCAAAATTCATCTCCATATATAGTATGCCAGAAATTTTTATGGCTTGTTGTAATAGTGTATATAAGCAAGATACCAATTGAATGCAAATTGAGACAGTACTCAGACCATGTGCCTGTAACTGTTCTTCCAGCCAAACTGTTTAATTAAACAAACTGTTCCTGTTCTGCTAAACGCCCATTATCTTCTGTTTTTTAAGAAAATCTGATTTGAGCAAAAACTCTGTGATAGGATGTTGCTGTGAACCCTAGATCGAGTGTTCGAAAACGTAGTGTTCATCGCATTATGTGGCATGCTTTTCATAAAGCAAACTACGAAAGGAGTCAATCCTGCTTTGAAGACTGGTTATGTTGGCTTTCCTTCCTTTTCTTGTGTTTGTCCCTTCCTCGGAGCATGGCCTCATTACTTGTGTCCTGCTACTGCTTACTTTGCAGGCTCCCCTTTTGTCTTTTTGGTTAAGCAAACCATGATAGTGCATGTGTTTTCCAGCTGTCTCCCTTTTGTACTTCTCTTGGCCCTCTCTGTCATGCTCCATGTTGCTCTCGCCTTTGTGCTTCTCCTGCACTGCCCTTCTTCTTGTGCTTTCCCATGTGTACTTCTCCGCCGACATTGCCTTCTCACCTGTGTGCTTCTTCACCGTTCCAAGTTGCACCCTCTCTCCTATATTATGTCCTTCTCCTGCTGCCTGCCATGTTGCACCTGACTCCTCCCACAGTGATAATACCTCCTCACAAATGCCCTCCTTGTTGCTTCCACCCCCACTCTCCTTGTTTCTTTCTACTACCCAGCTTTTAAAAAAAAGTACCTGTTCATTTTGGATGTGAGTGCATGAGTTCTGCACAAGCCTACAAAATGACACAGCTGTGTATTAGAACTTTTTTGTTTTGTTGTTTTCCTCTTTCGCCATGCAGTACAATATCGCTAAAAACCTTTGGCAAAGCCAATAGATCCCAAAGGCAACACCTATTGGCTTGGTCAATGCTTGTTTTAGGTCTGGTGTTTGCCAAAACCTTTTCATTTTACTCAAAGTATATGTATAATATACTTGTTTCTGGGACTTTCAGCCAGTGGTCTTCATCCACATGTCTTTTATTGTGTCTTTGTGTTCTGTCCACTAAAGCATCCAGTATGGGACAAAAGGTCAGCCCTCTTCAGCCATTCACTAACTTGTGAGTGATGGGATTCTGCCCTTTTACAATGACTACGTCAACACACAAGGGGGTATATTCACAAGAACGTGTGCTAACTACCGCATGAGTAGCCTAACGCAACTTCAAACATCGCAGCCCAACGTGGGAAAATTACGCCGTGCCAACCAAGTATTCATGACGCGGCGCTATCATGCGATAGTCACCAGAGAACACGTCAAATGGCCACGCAAAATCCAATGCCACACCGCAAAACGCGAACGCAAAAAATCATGCGATGAGGCCAATCACGTAAAAACAATTAGCCAAAACCAGCCACAGGCCTGCAGATCCCATGCGACTGGCGGAAAAATGCACCATATAAGAAACAAAAAAACCCCACCAAAACCAATTCAAACTGCGTAGCACCATGAATGCACCCGGACTGAGTGCAGAGGACATGTCGAGCTCACCAAGCCCCACGGAGGACCAGCACGGAACCCCGGGGTCGGGGAAGGGCAAGGAGAAGAGGAAGAGAAAGACGGGGTTCAGTCCGCAGGAAGACCAGATCATCATCACAGAAGTGATAGAAAACTATCAACAAGGGCTCGGCACCTCCCCTGTGCCACTGGTAACACAAATGGAAATATGGCACTCCATCGTCACAAAAGTCAATGCAATCGGAGTGTCGAAGAGGTCAATGGAGGAGGTCAGGAGGCGCTGGCATGAAGTGCACAGCCAAACGAAAGAGAAACTCGCCGCCAACAGGAATACAGCATTGGTGACTGGAGGTGGGAGTCCTGCGACACAAGAGGAGCTGGATGAGCTGGAGTAAATGGTGGCCACAGTCAGCAGTGTCGAGACAGTGGCAGGAGTTGTGGTCCTGGACACAGCCTGATAGGACCTGACCCAACAGCTACAGGGTGAGTAACGACCAGGGACTGGGGGAACAGGGGGAGATGGGCACAATGGCACACATGCACAAATTTGTGGCGCACACTGCACACCCACAATGATCGTGGAACATGTCCCTGACAGACTTGGCACACTGCAGCACACATAGAAACACCAAGTAGGCCCCCGTCCACTATGTGCACAAAGGGGCCCCCCTCCCCAACACCAATATCACAACCTACCCATGCACATGTGCTGAATCCAGGAAAGCAGCAGGTCTGTGAGCCACACTGACTATGCAAGTGACAATGCATGACAGATAGCATGGCTGCAGTCACAATACATGCCATGGCCCACGAATCAACATGGAGGTGTCCCAGTGCGGATCACATCCGTAAAGGAGCAGGTTACACTCTGACATATCCACGTGCACCCACAACCCATGTCGCACAACACAAGCAGAACACGAACAATGCACCAGGCCACAAAATTGGTACGGGAGCACGTATGACCCAAGTCAAAAACAATAGAGCCCCGAAAAGCACACAATTCAAAGGCACCCTGCCTCAAAGGGAGAAGGGTACACAAAATCAGAGCTGTAGGGGCAACTCCCCCACAATGCAGCACACACATATAGCAATCACAGTACGTCAGCAATTACGGCAACGTGATACAATGCGCAACCCCAGAGGACAGAGCTCACAACATGTTCCGCTCGTGCGTATCAACTGTCCACTCACATCATGCATTGCCTGACACTGTGTGATCCGTCATGTAGTCGGTAAACACACTGTCTCCCATCAAATATCCAGCTCCACCAAAACAGTCACAATGTACATTGGCATGCAGTCTGAATGTAAACATCTGCAATCCTTCAACATGCATGTGCAACACTGTTAACCTGCATCACCCCTTTACATTTCAGAGGGACAAAGAACACCTCGTGCAGAGCACACCACACTTCCCATCAGTGATGATGAAGAGTACAACCCGCACATATGTCAGGACACCCTCCAACGGATGATGGACAGCCTCCGCACCCCATCCCCAGAAGCAGGGCAGGCCAGCTGCCTTGAGGTGACCCCTCACCTGCACAGACCACACAGCAGTAAACACACACCACCACAGCAGTCTTCCAGGACCCCCCCGACCAAGACACAGAATTATAACAGAGTGTGTGGGCATGCCGGGTGGAGTTGGCTGATCAGCTGCGGGTGGGATTCGAGCTCATGGCAGCCAAACTCGATGCCATACGTGGGTGTCTGAGTCCCAACATGGACCACGTACGGTCCCTATCGGACACCCCTGCACGCATCATGCTCCACCACAGACCTCGGCTGACCTCGCTGGGGCCAATAATCGGATACAAGATCTGTCTGGTCAGACAGGCACCAGCGATGACAGCACAGAGTTGGCACAGCTGCGGACGGCAATGGAGACCATGGAGCAGATGCAGGCTGGACGCCTGGCTGCCACGTCTGGACACCAGCGAGCAGTAGCTGGGAACTTGAATGCCCTGCAGTACATCATCTTGCCATTGATGCCACTGAGCCTGTCACAGATGGATGCAGCGGGAACAACGACACACACAGCTCCGACCCCTGATGTGTCAGTGGCAAAGGGCGATTCAGCTCCATCACCTTCGCAGTCTGATGTGTCAGCGGCACACAGTGATGCAGCCATTACCCCGCCACACACACCGGACACAGAACCCGTATCAGGGGAGTAAGATGGGGATGGAAATTACTGTGTGAGGAAGGAGGCAGTAGCCTCCATCACCGCCATATGGCCTGTCCCTGGCTGGCTCTGACCTATGCATCATGCCCTGGAACAATACCTCCCACTGACCCACGGAACACTCTGCGGCATTCACCCGGACCCCAACACAGACTGCCACATCCTCACTGCTGGACAATCACACAGCAAGCCAGCTGCGGACTGCACTCCCCCTCGTCCAAAACACTTTTCATTCCCCAAAGGACTCTGTTTGGCCCACCGCTGGGCTTCCATGTAATGTGGGCTAGGATGGCCATGTACAGCTCCAGCTCCGTCAATTACCTGAATGTGAATAAAACATTCTAAATCACACATATGTGTCATGAATATGTTCACTTACGTATAGAGGTATGGCGGAACGTAGGGACAATGATGCACATGTAGGTACACCCTGGTACACCCTGGTAACTGACATCTATGCGTATGTGTATCCCTGAGACACATGGCCAATTGGATGACGGTGGAGGTGAGTACGAGCTGTGTCCCCATTGCACATTAACTACAGTCTCACAACCCCCCAACGTAGGCACACGTACATGTATTGAATAGGGCTGTGTGTAGGAATGCCAATCAGTAGCAGGCCAGAGGTAGTGTCCTTCTACATATGTGACAACCGGACTTCACGTTGTTGCATACCTACATGCACACATCTGTGTGGCCACGTCCTGTTACAATAGCATGACATAGCTACACATGATCTGATTTTGGACCATACTCTCATTTCAGAAGACACGTAAGAGCACAGGTCGGCCAGTAACTATCCCATTACAATGTCTGGCACACAGTGGTGGAGATTGCAAAAGGGAGCCACCCCCATTGTACATGCGTCAGTCAGTTCCTCCCTGTGTACGATGAAAATGTCTAAAAAAAAAAAAACCATAACCTTAGCACAAAGTAGAAACCTGACTCAAAGCCTGGCCCTAATCCTAACACTAACCAAACCCCTAAGACTTGACCTGACCCTTATCATTATTTTAAACCAATTAACTACCTTTACCTTTTTACTATACAACAAAAACTATGGGGCGGATTCACAGAAGCATTTATAAGTACGGCAAGTAGTAGTGGAGGAGTATTGTTTTATGTACACAAATGTGCCCGGGCGAGTTAGCCCTGAAATGTCCAATTCTTTATCAGTACTGGCACAAGGAGGGCGCTGTCCTAACTATTTGCACCAATATTTCCTGAATATTCCCGTTTTAATGCCATTTTAGTAGCTTTGGGGTCAATTTACAAAGACACGATAGGGTACATAAAAGAGTACACCAGAATTACTACTTTACTGACTCCAAAGTGCCTTTGTGAATAAGCCCACATCTTTACAATTGTGTCAATATTAAAATAAAAATTAATCCTTATCACATTTCTTTATTTTTTCTCACTGTGAGGTTATCTTTTTCTTTTTTTAATTTTCAGACAGTGTTGTTTTGATTTGCAAACCTCGAATTTTCCTCTCTTGTTTGAGTTGATTTAAGACCCATTTTGTTCTTCTCGAGGTGTATGTTTCTTACCTGCATACATTTCTTCATCCCTGGTGGAAGCTTCGGGTACCACCTCCTGGACCACGATTCCATTTTTTTTTACAAATCATGCTTATTTAGTTCCTCGGTCTTTAAAATATAAACCCGTATCGTTGGCAACTAATTATAACTTGCCTGACGAATTAGTTGGCAGGAACATTCCGTAAAACAACTCACTTCCCACCTGCTTTCTGTTTCGAATATTGAAAAGGTCTGCCACTCAGATTTAGATTTGCAATAAGGGCACTCCTTCGCAAATACATCTCATTTTATGACTGAAAATATTACAACCTAAACATAGCCCACAATTCTCATCTGCGATGACATGCAGAGCAATCCATAGTGATGCTGACAGAACTCATGGGAGGCTTGGCTGCCTTGTTTGCCATTTCTCTCTGTTCATGGATGCTGGGCCCACAGGATGAGTCGGGGAGGGGCCCACAGGATGAGTCAGGGAGGGGACCACAGGATGAGTCGGGGAGGGACCCACAGGATGAGTCAGGGAGGAGACCACAGGATGAGTCAGGGAGGAGACCACAGGATGAGTCAGGGAGGAGACCACAGGATGAGTCGGGGAGGGGACCACAGGATGAGTCAGGGAGGGGACCACAGGATGAGTCGGGGAGGGGCCCACAGGATGAGTCAGGGAGGAGACCACAGGATGAGTCAGGGAGGAGACCACAGGATGAGTCGGGGAGGGGCCCACAGGATGAGTCAGGGAGGAGACCACAGGATGAGTCAGGGAGGGGACCACAGGATGAGTCGGGGAGGAGACCACAGGATGAGTCAGGGAGGGGACCACAGGATGAGTCGGGGAGGGGCCCACAGGATGAGTCAGGGAGGAGACCACAGGATGAGTCAGGGAGGGGACCACAGGATGAGTCAGGGAGGGGACCACAGGATGAGTCAGGGAGCTGGGCTGGGAGGCTGGGTAAAGAGACAACCCCTTGTCCTATGGTTCATGGGAAGGGCAGCTTGGAGGAAATCTTTCTGAGGTATTTCTCTGGTCTATGTCCAGAAAATGTTTCAGGGGCTCTGCCTGATAGCATTTCCTGTTTTCTAGAGGCTGGAGACAGCTGGCATGTGCCAGGGGATGCTCATATGTATAATGCTGCTTCAAGAATGGTGGATTGTGTTGTTGAGGCTGTATCAGTCCATAGGCAATGTGGAAGGGTCAGCAGAGGGCACACAGCTCTGCACAAGAAGGTGTGAGATGCTTGCTGCAGGTACGGAGAGGTCTGGTAGAGTGACAGGGTGTGACTCAAGGAATCTCAAGTGGCAAACACTGGGAATAGAGACATTGCATAACAAAATGGTAGCCCATCAATAGAGTCTCTTCCAACAGAGGAGCACGAGCAGAACCAGGAAGTGTTTGATGCATTACAAGATGGAAACCTCCTGCTGAACTGGTCCTTACTCCTTGTTGATCATACTGTATCTCATGGTTATTGCAGGTCATTTGCATAAAGAAGACTTCTGAATATTTGGAGACTCCACATAAAATAATGCATGTACCATTTGCAGTCAGAATCCCCTCAGCAGCTTTATTTGCTCCATTCATCAATTCATGGCAGTTTCCTAATAGGTTACAAAATACTTATTTTCTTTGTTGCTTTATAGGATTTACGTTGTCTGTTTAGTGCTCAAGATCAGTGCAGCAGTTGTGTAAAGAGTACCTTCCTGTGCTTGCCTATGTTGAAGGATCCTGGGCATATCCTGTTGTGTAGTTCCTACCAATCCGTAGGATCTGTGCCATGTTTGGACAACATAAACTAAGGGCTTGGTGCGTAGACTGATTCCGGACACCCCTGCAGGATGTGTTGGCCTAGAGACCAGCTAGCTCACAGTGCCACCATAAGCCCCCCTAACCGTACCAGGGTGCGAATGGACTCGAGCAACCACTGAACATGACAACCCTGATCACACAGGGATCGTGGAAACAGTACAGAATCTTTCGCTCAGTCACTCGTGCTCACCTATTCTCAGAGAACTATACAGAGAATACACAGTGGGACGTTTTCAATAATATTTATTGAACCAAGGTTTTTCTTGCATAAAATACGTGTGCTGCATGATTAGCAGACAGAAGCAGATAAACGTGATTACAAGCACCAGAAGCGTAAATAGTACATATAGTTCTAACATGGTGCTGAAACAAGGTATATATGCAGGCATATAAAACAAGGCAGTAATCCAGCGTACTCCCACGATGCGAACCCTACTCTAAGTGTATCTAGAGTATGTGTAGGTGTAAAGCCAAGAATCCCCCCAAGGGACGAACCAACCCCATTACCTGATGGGATAGAGTGAAGGAAACCGTTTTGGTCACGAACCGGACAGCCCTCACGCGATGTCAGACCGATGCATGGTGATCTCTCAGCATGCAAGGACCTCAGTGTCAGCGAAAGTACCCCCTCTGCGAATCTATCCAGATGCTCATCTTTTATAATGGAAAGCAGCCTTGCGATGTGCGCATAGATTAGTGATGTAATGGATATGTAGATAGCCCTGTCGCCCCATGGATGAAGGTAGTGATGGCATTTGTACATAGTGCGAATGGAGACCTTGTACATGATGTTCAAGGCTTTGTCATAATGTTGTGTGAAGCTAGATGTGTAAACAAGTTTAATTTCAGGGCAACTAATCCAACATAGTTGTGCACGCAAATATGTGCAAAAGGTCACAGCTGAAAATGTTATTTGTGAGGACAATGTAAGAAATAAGCTGCTTCGCTACATGGCCTAACTCGGGAATATAACAGTTCCCTGGCGCTGTGAGAGAGGAGGAGGTGGTTCTGATAGTCGATGGTTAATCGGTCAGAAACCTGGAGAATAATGTTATGTTATGTTATTATTTGACAAAGCGCAAACAGCTGCCCCAGCAAAGAGGTGTCCCGGCGCTAAGAACCACGGAGACTCAACGGAGTACAGAAGGAAAACAGCTGGGAGGCCTAAGAGGAAGGGAATAGGTAGGTTTTAGCAGCTTTCCGGAAGGCGGACAGATTTTCCAATGAGCGGATGTTCACTGGCAGGGTGTTCCAAAGTTTGGCTCCCAACACCCTGAACGAACGTCCACCAGTGCGGGCTAGCTTTGTACAGGGTACCGTCAGTAGATGCTGGCCTAGAGAGCGCAAGTTGCGCTGTGGCACATAGGGTGTAAGGAGTGGCCGGAGAAGTTCTGGGCGTCCAGTTTTAAGGATTTTAAAGATCATGGTGAGAGCTTTAAACTGGATTCGGGATTCGATGGGAAGCCAGTGCAGCCTTCGAATTGTGGCTTTGGCTGAACATCTGCAGGGAAGGCCGACCAAGGTTCTTGCCGCGGTGTTCTGCACGCGTTGCAGTCGTGCTATCTCCGCTTTGTTGGCCCCCAGAAGTAAGACATTGGCGTAGTCCAAGCGGGAGAGAATTGTGGCTTGGACAATCATTTGGCGAACCTTGGAGTCAAATAAGCCAAGTATAGGTTTAAGGCTCCTTAACAGGCCCAAATGGGTGGCCGCTACCTTTTTTGTGTGGGTCTGGAAGTTTAGTGAGGAGTCCATCCAGACGCCAAGGTTTTTGACCAAGGATTTGGGGGGTGGAATGGTGCCCAGCGACGAAGGCCACCAGTGCTGGTTCCAGTGGCTAGTATTCTTTCCAAGGAGCAGCACCTCCGTCTTTTCTGCATTCAACTGCAGGCAGTTGTCTGTCATCCACTGGGCCACAGCAGCCAGACCATCTCTGAACCTTGTGGCAGAGGTAGAGGGACCTTCGGTGAGTGTGATTGCCAGCTGCGTGTCATCGGCGTATGACACCAGCGTGAGGTCCCATTCTCTGGCTACTACGGCAAGTGGTTGCACATATAGGTTGAAAAGGGATGGGCTGAGTGCAGAGCCCTGAGGGACTCCCTGTCCGATGGAATGGGACTGGGAGAGGAATGGAGGAGCTGAAACCCGAAAAGTTCTGTCTTTCAGGAAGGAGCGGAACCATTCCAAGGCAAGGCCTGAGATTCCCACAGTAGCCAGACGATTTAACAGAATGTTATGAGATACCGTGTCAAAGGCAGCGCTGAGGTCCAATAGGATCAGCGCAGCACTTTGACCGGCATCAAGTATCGTCCGGAGATGTTCCGACGTGGCTAGGAGGGCAGACTCAGTGCTGTGGCCCGGCCTAAACCCGTTTTGGGATGGGTCTAAGATGTTATTTTGATCCATGTGTTTAGATAAGATGATGTTCACATGGGCCTCTGCGAGTTTGGACAACCATGGGAGCAATGAGATGGGTCTAAAATTCTCCGGTTTGGAGGGATCAAGGATTGTTTTTTTAATAATGGGAGAGACCCACGCTTGTTTCCAAGCAGTCGGGACCCTAGCCGAGGAGAAGGAAAGATTCAAAATGAATGCCATGGAAGGTAGAAAAAAATCTAGGGATTCGATGAAGTAGGCCGGTCTCATAGGATCTGCTGGGGAACCAGATTTAACCTTCCTACATAGTTTAGTAAGGTCCTCATGAGAGATTTCAGGGATGTGCATCAGCGTGGTGCCACTACTAATGGGTATAGGGGGGCTGAGTGCTGTATCAGAGTGCTGTGGGAAGGTTTTATAGATTTTTTGCACTTTTTCAGTGAAGAATGTGGCAAGGTCCTCACATTGCTGCGCCGAAGTAATGCTGGAGGAAGGAGATTTGCTACTCTTCAGTTCTTCTACAAGTTTGAATACCACTTTGGCGGGGTTAGGACTGGAATTAATTTCTTCAGCATGGAAGGCGGCGCGTGTAGAGCAAATAGCTTTGTGGTATAGCTTTTGTTTGGACAGATAGAAAGCTTTGTCTCTGTCATTGTAATCTCGCCTCCAGGCTCTTTCAGCTTTCTTACATTCCTTCCGCATGGATTTCAGGGTGTTGTTGTACCATGGGTTGGAGGGGGAACTGCGTCCCTTAGTCCATTTGAGGGGGATGAGAGCATCAAGACCTTGAATGATCCAGTCATGGAAGGCCGCATATGTAGTATTGATGTTCATATGTGCCTCTTGATGGAATTCTCCTAAGGTGGAATGCAGGTCACTGGTTGAGAGTTTATGCCATGGTCTTTTTAGGCGGCGGGTAGGTTCAGCCCTGTTGAACATTTCCTTAATCAATATAGTGAATTTGATTAGGTAATGGTCTGTCCATCCCATGGGTTTGGGCGTCTCTGTTATAGTCTCTGGGATGTTAGTGAAGACAAGGTCTAGTATATGTCCAACAGAATGGGTAGCGTCCTGGATCAGAGGGTAGAGTTGTAGGGCTGACAGGTCAGCCAGAAGATTTTTAATGATGGAATCTTGATTCCGCTCGAAATGGAGATTAAGGTCTCCTAATATGGTGAAGTTTGCCGAGCCCACCACAAGGGAGCTCGCCACTTCAAGGAGAGCTTCAATGAATCACGTTTTTACCATTTTGTAGAAAGGTAACAAAATCTGGACCTTTGCTAAAGTAGAGTAGTATAGAACAGCCACGTCCCTGCAGCGGCCACGGCTGGTATAGAGTTCCAGAGAGCCAGGGCTATCACGGAGGAGGAGTGGCTGTTCAATCTCTGTTGGCACATCTAGTAAACAAGGGTCATCAGAATGCAAAGTTTGAGTAGAGGGGTATTAAACAATGCACTTTTCAAAGGCTGCGAGGTAGAAGATGTGTTTTGATGAATCTCCAACCGTAGTCTTCGAGCCAATGAAAATGAAAGAGGTTGGGGGAGGAAGACAAAAATTAGGAGCACCCAAGACAATTCTGGCCAACACATTCTAAATGAACCCGAGACATTTCAAAATAAATGTGGGTGAGACAAGACATAGTGCTTTCAAAAATTCCAATCTTGAGGCAACGGTAGCTGAAACAGCTGCCTTCCTGCCATCCACAGTGAGGCGTGCTAAGGAAGTCCTTAACTGCATAAGATGAATAAACAGGTGAACGTCACAGAGTTAATTTGAACAAAGCATGGAGTGGTCACCAACAATTATCACTTCTGTGTTTCTGGAGTTGGGACTTAGCTGGTGAGAGCCCAACTACCTTGAGACCTCCTTCAGGCTCTGTGTCAAGAATTCCTGTCATGCGAGGGGAGGAAAACGGTAACCAGCGAAAACGGACTACATCTCCCAGGATGCTTAGCGGTTGAGAGGTTATGTAAACAGGAGAGCTGTTACATAACTCAAGGAAAACACGCCCTTATGTAAACAGGAGAGCTGTTACATAACTCAAGGAAAACACGCCCTTATGTAAACAGGAGAGCTGTTACATAACTCAAGGAAAACACGCCCTATAAAGGGAGGAACCGGGAGGTACAACGCTGTCGGATATTGTGTTTACACCGACGTACCTGCTTCGTGAAGAGCAGTGTTCCGGAGTGGTGCTCCAGTAAGGCAAGAACGGAGGTAGGTCGAGTCGTTACTCCCTGGGCCGTGTCTTGCCCCATCGTCACCTGTGAAGGACCCGGAAGCTCTACCGGATAACCATTGAGCTTCGCTTTTTGACTCGGCTGAGTCAAAGCGCAGTGGCGCTTTTGCTGGTTGGAGTCGTAACTCCCAGCCCGACCAGAGATACAGGGACTGCCAGCTGTAACGCACACCAGGAGGTGTTTGCCGCGTTACAGACTCGGAAGTCCACAGGATCGATCGAGCGGCTGCTCTCGGTTCAGTCTTCTTTGCTTGTGATTGAGGTATTGGTGACGCATCACCAGGAGGTGACTCCGCGTCCCGGTGCAGTCTGAGGAAGAGGTTGAGCGGCTGCTCCCTTCAGGTAGAGACCCCGGCTGGGTGTTTCCCTGACTCCTCGATTCTCCCCAACACTCTTCGTGCCCCTCACAGCCTACCGATTGGCATTGTCGGCCATTTCATTTCTGCCCTCTGTTGGCATACGCCGGGATCGGCGTATATGCAGAGGACGGTTAGGACCATCCGTGCTGTGGGCTGGTAACGTACTTAGCCTGGAGGATTCCAGTGACTATAACCTTTGTTTATTCCTTGTATTATTTTTGCCTTCATTAAAATAACTAAACCGTCACAAGTGGTTGCGTTCTCATTATCGTGTCTGTTAAACGATCCTGAGACGTTCAGGGCGTTACAAAATATCCGACCTAAATAACACTAACTGTCTCCCGGTCGATAACAGACATGGCAACACTTGATGATGTGCTGGCTGCTTTAGCGACCGTGCAAATTGAATTGGCTGCCTCCAGGCAAGAAACAGCCGATGTAAAAGCCAGACTGGATGCTATCCAATTGGACCCGCTCACGCCCAGCACCTCCCTCACGAACCAGACCCCTGCGGTAGTAGTGGAAATGCCGGTAGCCGTCCCCTTGGCAACACCAGAGAGGTACAGTGGGGATCCTAACACAGTGCAGGTATTCCTCACACAAGTGGCGCTACATTTATCGTGCAAACCAAGGGCGTTCCCCACGAGTCAGGCTCGTGTGGCTTTCCTTATATCGTATTTGGCTGGAAACGCAGCACAATGGGCCGTACCTCTGGTGAGCAGGGACGACCCCATCTTATGTGATTGGGGTGCTTTTCGCGAGGAATTCCTGAAAGTCTTCGACAGAAGGGCTGACTCGTACACGGCGGACCGTGAAATGCTTGAGTTGAGACAGGGATCCAACGACCTGGTGCAGTATCTCAACGCGTTCCGAAGGCTGGTTGCGGAAACCAAGTGGCCTGTTGCTAAACAGACGGCGCTCTTCCATCACGGGCTGTGCGATGAGCTCAAGGACGCCGTGGCTCATATTGACCCACAACCCAAGACATGTGAGGGCCTTATCAACCTGGTATTACGGCTGGAACATAGGCTAAGTGAAAGAAAGGGGGATCATGGGAGAAAAGGAAACTCCCTTCCATCCTATGTGACAGTGGGAAGTCCTGAAACTTCCACCGCATCCAAGGGAGAACCCATGGACATCGGCGCAATACGAGCGAGCCTCACAGCCACGGAGAAAGAGTCACGCCGTAAACAAGGATTGTGCCTATATTGTGGCAAAAAAGGCCACTACGTACGTGAATGCCCTGCCAAACCGAAGACGTCACGTTATCGGGCCAACCGGTCGGTAACAGCCGTGGTGGACGTACCGGCGGAAAACTAGAGGACTCCCAGACCAAAGAAGGGGCATCTCGGAGTCACTCATCCATCCCTTCACTTTCCAACTCGGTCACTAAGGGACAACGACACCTGTTTCTCACGGTGCACGTGGGAGTGCATGACCAGTGGATACCCGTTGTGGCCATGGTGGATTCAGGGGCCACTGGCATGTTTATGGACCACAACGAGGCATGCAGGCTAGGGCTAGTGCTTCTTCCCAAAGCTGTACCCGAAGACGTCTATGCGGTAGACGGAAGGCGATTGGTGACGGGGCCCATCGGGCAGCACACGGGGGTCCTTCCGATGAGATGTGGGAGGAACCATTTGGAACAAATCGATTTTAACATCATCCGAGCGCCCCAATATGGCGTCATATTGGGATTGCCGTGGCTACAGAAACACAACCCCTCTGTGGATTGGCCAACACATCGCATCGAACTGACGTCACCGTATTGCATCCTGCATTGTGGAATAAGAACGGAATCCCTTGACGCAGATGAGAGCGGGAGTCAGACGGTGGCTACAGCGGCAGAAAAAGATGTGGCTCTCCCCCAGGCTTATCACAGTTTTGAGGATGTATTTGATGAGGTGAAGGCGGAAGTGCTACCACCACATAGACAGTTTGACTGCCAGATCGACCTGGTGCCAGGGGCCAGCGTTCCCAGCGGCAGGCTGTATGCCCTGACGGAGCCTGAAAACGTGCATCTCCGGGGGTACCTGGATAAACTCCTCAAGCTAGGATTCATCCGCCCGTCCAAGTCTCCGGCCGCCTCGCCACTCTTCTTCATCCCGAAGGCTAATGGGGAGCTGAGAGCCTGTGTGGACTTTAGGGCATTGAATGCGATAACCGTAAAGAATCGGTACCCCTTGCCTCTCATCAGTGTACTTCTGGAACAGGTCAAGAAAGCTCGTATCTACACCAAGTTGGATTTGAAAGGGGCATACCATCTGGTGCGCATGAGGGACGGAGACGAGTGGAAGACCGCCTTTAAGACCAGGTTCGGCCTTTTTGAGTACCTCGTCATGCCGTTCGGTCTGTGCAACGCCCCGGCAGCCTTTCAGTACTTTTTGAATGAGGTATTCAGAGAGGAGTTGGATATCTACGTGGTCGTATATATCGACGACATCCTCATCTATTCGTCCAGTGTGGAGGAGCACGTACACCACGTCAAAGCTGTGCTCCAAAAGCTGAGGGAAAACATGCTGTTTTGTAAACTCAGCAAGTGTGACTTCCACGTCACATCCGTGGAATTCCTCGGAGTGATGCTGAGTCCAGAGGGACAGGAGATGGCAGAACGAAAGATCAAGGCGGTGAAAGAATGGCCGGTGCCCCAAAGCGTGAAGGACGTCCAAAGTTTCATTGGCTTCGCCAACTTTTACAGGCGGTTTATAGATGGATTTTCAGGATTGGTGGCCCCAATCACACAGCTACTGAGGAAGTCCAAGGAGTTTGTCTGGTCCCCTGAAGCGAACAAAGCCTTTGAGGCCCTGAAAAGCGCCTTTGGTAAGGCGCCGGTGTTGGCTCACCCCGATCCGGATCTCCCCTACGTGGTGGAAGCGGACGCATCGGATGTGGCGCTGGGGGCTATCTTGTCCCAACGCAACCACGACACAGGGGTGCTTCATCCCGTTGCGTACATGTCCCGCAAACTCAACGACGCCGAACGCAACTACCATATTGCGGAGAAGGAGCTTCTCGCAATCAAGGACGCCTTCACCGAATGGAGGCATTGGTTGATGGGGGCAAGACATGTGGTATCGGTGTACACGGACCATCGGAACCTACAGTTCATGACGGCCACAAGACACCTTTCTCCCAGACAGCTGCGGTGGATGATCTTCTTTGCGGGGTTCAACTTCCGCATCACATATCGGCCGGGGACGGAAAACCGGAAGGCGGACGCCCTGTCCCGTCAATCTGCAGTTAAGGAACCATTGCCTGCGACCGAGCATTCCATCATTTCCCCGAGGATGGTATTGGGGGTTATCCAACCGGATACTTTCCTGAGGGGAATAAAGAGAGGGATCAGGTCATTCGCATGGCGGAGGTGGCTCCTCAGTCACAGAGAATGGCAGCTGAAGGACGGGATACCCCTGAAGGGCAGGTGCCTATTGATACCCACGCCTAGGCTAAGGAAACAAGCATTCATCTGGTGCCATGACTCTCCATGCGCAGGTCATTTGGGCTTTGAAAAAACGGTGGCTAGCATGGGACGGCATTTCTGGTGGCCAACCATGAGAGTGGATGTCAGGAGGTGGGGACAGGAGTGTCCTACGTGTGCTACCATGAAGGCCGACCATGGCCGAACCCAAGGGCTCTTACATCCACTTCCGACCCCGGATAGACCATGGGATAGCATATCACTGGACTTCGTGGTGGGCCTACCGGTAGACCAGGGGATGACGGCAATACTGGTGGTGGTGGATTACTTGACGAAAATGGGGCACTTCATCCCCTGCAAGAGAGTCCCTACGGCCGGGGAATTGGCGTCACTACTCCTAAAGAATGTGGTACGACTGCATGGATTACCTGGGGTGATCGTGTCGGACCGGGGGTCGCAGTTTACGGCGCAATTCTGGAAGACTTGGTGCACTGCGCTGCATGTTAAGACCGCCCTGTCCACCAGCTACCACCCTCAAACGGACGGCCAAACCGAGCGCCTGAACCAAACGCTCAAACAGTATCTGCGATGTTTTGTGGACCAGGGCAGGGAAGAATGGGTCGACTTGCTATGGGTTGCAGAGATAGCCTATAACAACGCCACTCACAGCTCCACACAGGCATCTCCGTTCTATAGCAACTATGGCCAACATCCCAGGTTCTTGCCATTTCTACATCCGTTCAGAGAGGACAGGATTCCCGCCACAGCGGACAGGGTGGCACACATA
This sequence comes from Triturus cristatus, assembly GCF_964204655.1. NCBI lineage: Eukaryota > Metazoa > Chordata > Amphibia > Caudata > Salamandridae > Triturus > Triturus cristatus. The sequence continues at coordinate 1,219,655,507 of NC_140592.1, forward strand.
AAAGACACGTTGATGCGCTCAAGGGCTGTCCTAATAGAGGCCAAGAGAAGATACAAGGCTGCGGCAGACAGGAAGAGAAGGCCCGGGCCACTGTACCGCACTGGAGACTACGTCTGGATATCCACAAGAAACATGAGGTTTCGAAAGAACAGTGTGTTCCATCCCAAGTACATGGGCCCCTATCGAATTACCAAGTGTATGGGTCCCGTGAACGTGAAGGTGTGCTTGCCCCAGTCATTGCGGATACACCCTGTCTTTCATGTATCATTGCTCAAACCAGCACCCTCCAAGCCGTCTGGGACACCTAGGCCGGTATGCGTGGAGTCGGAGGTGGAGTATGAAGTGTCGGGCATACGGGCGTCCAAATGGCGCAGGGGGAAGCTGTGGTACCTGGTTGCATGGAAAGGCTATGGCCCGGAGGAGCAGTCATGGGAACCGGCTGAAGGGGTTCATGCTCCGCGCTTGGTCTCCTTGTTCCATCGGCGTTTTCCTGCCAGCGCTGGACCCGTGGGGAGCCGCTGAGAGGGAGGATGTACTGTCAAGAATTCCTGTCATGCGAGGGGAGGAAAACGGTAACCAGCGAAAACGGACTACATCTCCCAGGATGCTTAGCGGTTGAGAGGTTATGTAAACAGGAGAGCTGTTACATAACTCAAGGAAAACACGCCCTTATGTAAACAGGAGAGCTGTTACATAACTCAAGGAAAACACGCCCTTATGTAAACAGGAGAGCTGTTACATAACTCAAGGAAAACACGCCCTATAAAGGGAGGAACCGGGAGGTACAACGCTGTCGGATATTGTGTTTACACCGACGTACCTGCTTCGTGAAGAGCAGTGTTCCGGAGTGGTGCTCCAGTAAGGCAAGAACGGAGGTAGGTCGAGTCGTTACTCCCTGGGCCGTGTCTTGCCCCATCGTAACCTGTGAAGGACCCGGAAGCTCTACCGGATAACCATTGAGCTTCGCTTTTTGACTCGGCTGAGTCAAAGCGCAGTGGCGCTTTTGCTGGTTGGAGTCGTAACTCTCAGCCCGACCAGAGATACAGGGACTGCCAGCTGTAACGCACACCAGGAGGTGTTTGCCGCGTTACAGACTCGGAAGTCCACAGGATCGATCGAGCGGCTGCTCTCGGTTCAGTCTTCTTTGCTTGTGATTGGGGTATCGGTGACGCATCACCAGGAGGTGACTCCGCGTCCCGGTGCAGTCTGAGGAAGAGGTTGAGCGGCTGCTCCCTTCAGGTAGAGACCCCGGCTGGGTGTTTCCCTGACTCCTCGATTCTCCCCAACACTCTTCGTGCCCCTCACAGCCTACCGATTGGCATTGTCGGCCATTTCATTTCTGCCCTCTGTTGGCATACGCCGGGATCGGCGTATATGCAGAGGACGGTTAGGACCATCCGTGCTGTGGGCTGGTAACGTACTTAGCCTGGAGGATTCCAGTGACTATAACCTTTGTTTATTCCTTGTATTATTTTTGCCTTCATTAAAATAACTAAACCGTCACAAGTGGTTGCGTTCTCATTATCGTGTCTGTTAAACGATCCTGAGACGTTCAGGGCGTTACACTCTGCTGGAACGTTGCACCAAGATCCCATTGTTCTCCAAGCTGGTGGAGAATCTAGGTACGGTCTGCATTTATGAGTCCCCAAGCATGGATTAACCTTGCCAGTCACTAGACATAAGCATTAAAATATAAACATTAAAAATAGGGGGTGAGAGCAGAGCCTTGAGGGTTATCCTACGATATTGTCTGAGACCCGTATACAAAATCAGAGACTGTGCCACCAGCCTCTGGGTAACCGAGACTTGACAGCGCTTACATAGATAAGAGCCTTTCCCTAGGTTTTTATTACAAGCTAAGGTACTAACATCTCTGGTTTTGCACCCACATCTCACTAGGTTTTTATGAAAGCTAAGGAGGACCACGCTTTCCAGCTTTGGTTTTGCACCCACATCTCCCTAGGTTTTTATGAAAGCTAAGGAGGGCCATGCTTTCCAGATTTGGTTTTGCACCCACATTTCCCTAGGTTTTTATGAAAGCTAAGGAGAGCCATGCTTCCCTCTCTGGTTTTGCACCTACATTTCCCCAGGTTTTTATGAAAGCTAAGGAGGACCATGCTTTCCAGCTTTGGTTTTGCACCCACATCTCACTAGGTTTTTATGAAAGCTAAGGAGGGCCATGATTTCCAGCTTTGGTTTTGCACCCACATCTCCCTAGGTTTTTATGAAAGCTAAGGACGGCCATGCTTTCCAGATTTGGTTTTGCACACACATTTCCCTAGGTTTTTATGAAAGCTAAGGAGGGCCATGCTTCCCTCTCTGGTTTTGCACCCACATCTCCCTAGGTTTTTATGAAAGCTAAGGAGGGCCGTACTTCCATCTCTGATTTTGCACCCACATCTCCCTAGGTTTTTATGAAGACTAAGGAGGGCCAAGCTTTCCAGCTTTGGTTTTGCACACACATTTCCCTAGGTTTTTATGAAAGCTAAGGTGGGCCATGCTTCCATCTCTGGTTTTGCACCCACATCTCCCTAAGTTTTTATGAAAGCTAAGGAGGGCCGTGCTTCCAACTCTGGTTTTGCACCCACATCTCCCTAGGTTTTTATGAAAGCTAAGTAGGGCCAAACGTCCATCTCTGGTTTTGTACCCACATCTCCCTAAGTTTTTATGAAAGCTAAGGAGGGCCATGCTTTCCAGCTTTGGTTTTGCACCCACATTTCCCTAGGTTTTTATGAAAGCTAAGGAGAGCCATACTTCCATCTCTGGTTTTGCACCCACATCTCCCTAAGTTTTAATGAAAGCTTAAGAGGGCCATGCTTTCCAGCTTTGGTTTTGCACCCACATTTCCCTAGGTTTTTATGAAAGCTAAGGTGGGCCATGCTTCCATCTCTGGTTTTGCACCCACATCTCCCTAAGTTTTTATGAAAGCTAAGGAGGGCCATGCTTCCAACTCTGGTTTTACACCCACCTCTCCCTACGTTTTTATGAAAGCTAAGGATGGCCGTGCTTTCCAGCTTTGATTTTGCACCTATATCTCTATAGGTTTTAATGAAAGCTAAGTTAGGCCATGCTTCCATTTCTGGTTTTACACCCACATCCCCCTAGGTTTTTATGAAAGCTAAGGAGGACCACGCTTTCCAGCTTTGGTTTTGCACCCACATCTCCCTAAGTTTTTATGAAAGCTAAGGAGGGCCATGCTTTCCAGCTTTGGTTTTGCACCCACATTTCCCTAGGTTTTATGAAAGCTAAGGAGAGCCATACTTCCATCTCTGGTTTTGCACCCACATCTCCCTAAGTTTTTATGAAAGCTTAGCAGGGCCATGCTTTCCAGCTTTGGTTTTGCACCCACATTTCCCTAGGTTTTTATGAAAGCTAAGGTGGGCCATGCTTTCATCTCTGGTTTTACACCCACCTCTCCCTAAGTTTTTATGAAAGCTAAGGAGGGCCATGCTTTCCAGCTTTGGTTTTGCACCTATATCTCTATAGGTTTTAATGAAAGCTAAGTTAGGCCATGCTTCCATTTCTGGTTTTACACCCACATCCCCCTAGGTTTTTATGAAAGCCAAGGAGGGCCATGCTTTCCAGCTTTGGTTTTACACCCCCATCTCTGTAGGTTTTTATGAAAGCCAAGGTGTGCTTTAGTTTTACACACACACATTTCTCTGGGTTTTTATGAAAGCTAAGGAGGGCCATGTTTTTCATCTTTGGTTTTGCACTCACATTTCACTAGGTTTGTATGAAAGCTAAGTAGGGCCATGCCATCCAGCTCTGTTTTTTCACTTGGGCCTTTAGTATCAAGGCTCACTAAGAGTTGGATGTTTCCCAAGTCCACCCTTCCGCCATGCAAGGTAAAAAGGTAATGGGTAGAGTTCCTTATGCCCATTTTTGCTCCTCGCCTGAACACTGTGGCTCTTGTTCTGAGTGGGCCCTTCAGAATTGCGAGATCCTCAGATTCACCGTGCATCCCCTTTGTAGGAACTCAGACCAGAATAACTGATTCACCACGTAATTCTTCATTTCGCAGTGCAGCCTTGATTGCCTCCTGAAATCTCTGTTAAGTCTGCCTTCCTGGTCTCAATACCTCCAGGGGCTTACTTAAAAGAACCAGTGACCCAGTGCTTAATTTGAGCGGTGCTTTCCGGTGCTCGGCACTGGCAGTTAATTGCAGGAACCTGCACTTATGACAACTACCACATGGTGACGCTGTTTGTGAAATTTAAAGATGAGCAGGAAAAATTTTGTTTGATTATTTCAATATGCATTAAAAACAACTAATTCCTATCCTGCCACCTAAGCCATTCTTAAAGCTTTGGCGGCATAGAACAGTCTGATTGTTAGTAGTTGTGTTAGTACAGTGTCATTGTGTGGTGCAAACTATGGTGGCCTCCTGACGAGGGACCCGGCACTTATTTTTTTACAAATGAAGCACTGCAGTGACCGCATCCTTGAGATGAGCGTCCCATCGACCCGGTTAAATTCTACCTAAAGATTTCAGCAAAATTTTCATATTTATAAAGAAAGCACATGGATTATTTTATTGTCTTCCAGAAATTTGTTTGTTATGGTATGCTATGAAAACATATTGAAAAGGGAATTTTGATGGCACTGAAACTAGCTTGCTTCTTTTCAAAAGACTCCCCTTCTGAACAAAATAACACCTCTGCATGCTAGCAGGCAGAAAAAACATACGTGTATTCCCTGACATCTTTCAGCAGTTAGAGTCACCTGTGAAATGTACTGGATCCGCGAATTTACCGCGGATCATGTAATTTCGAGTAAGTCCAGAATCAAAGCTACCTGACCCTTTCTTTAATTCTGGTATCCGTACCCTCAATACTTACCGGCTATTTTTAATTGCAGTTTACAATAGCTAGAGGCTGGTGCAAGTACAAATTCATCATCTTCTGTGTTTTTCTAAGCATTGAGACTTTGTTTTTGTGCATTCCTGCACACATGATGAATGTGTAATGAGAGTTTGTTTAAACATTGTTGGAGAAATAAAGTAAAATAGTTTTAAAATCTAGATTCTACTCAAACCTATAGGGCATAATGGGCCAAAATGGTTACCATTATCATGTGCCACCGTTCATACATAGAATTGGGAAAATTCATAGGTCGTATAAATCTCAGCTGGTACACTATGAATGTCATATTTTGACTACAAACAAGCAAACGCATAATTTGCCTGAAGTGAGGTTTATTTTATGATGCTAACTGGATTACAACAATGTGTGGCATGATCATTTGCATGTTCCCGGGGTTGGGGACAATGCTATTACTGGCGACGAGGGTGGAATTACGTGAACCCTGGATCCGGAAAAACCGAGAGCGCTCTTCAGGAGAGTTTGCCGTGGTCCATCAAACTGATCTGTCATGCCACGTGTGCTTCAGTCGAAGTGGAAATCGATGGTTGGCGTATGTGGAGTGAAAGCACCACTCAAGCCGGTGCAAGGCTTATGGACAAAGTGAAGGCCTTACAGAAAGTTTGTTTGTCATCAGCTACAAATTTGCTCGTAAAGTCGAGACAAGGAGTACTACACCACAACTTAACAAAGAGCTGTCATTCATACAGTACAAAGCTGTCATTCATACAGTACAACAATGCTAAACGCAGTGATAAACAGGTACAGAGAAGCGCTAAAAGGCATGTAGAAACCAGATAGAATGCAAAGAGGCAAGAAGGGTGAAGAACCTGTGCAAGAAACAAAGGGCCCGATTCAAAAAAGTAATCTGAGACAAAATCCTAACTTTGCGACTTTCGGTATTCACAAAGGGCATTTAGGAGTAGAGTAGTAAAGTTAGGGTTTAGTCTCAGTTTAACTGAGACAAAATCCTAACTTTACTACTCCTAAATGCCCTTTGTGAATACCGAAAGTCGTAATGTTAGGATTTTGTTTCAGTTAAATTTAAGTTTTGGTCTTAAGTTTAACTTAAGACCAAAACTTAAGTTTAACTGAGACAAAATCCTAACTTTACTACTCCTAAATGCCCTTTGTGAATACAGAATTCCTAAAATTAGGATTTTGTCTCAGATTACGTTTGTGAACCAGGCCCAAAGCCGCTACTCAGTGCCAAAGTTGAAGACAGTGCCTCACAACTAGAGAGCGGGTGCAAGTTCCAAAATTTCAGCATGCAGCTAGTGATTGGCAAAGGTGTCGGCACAAGTGGCCTTCAGATGCTGCCGGAGTGAGTTCCGCTCCAGACAGCAGAAAGATGCACAGGTTATGATGCTGCCGCCTCTGTTCGATACCGCCAAAAAGCAAAATATTGGTGATAGATTAACTGCCTGGATCAAAACCTTCAATGAGCCTGGAATGTCCTTCCGCTCCACCTCAGACTGATAACATTGCTCCCCTCCTTTGCAAGAAACCTCAAAACCTGGCTCTTCGACAGACCCCCTCCTTGATGGACTGGAACCTGCGAACCCCCCCACTCCCCAGCGCCTTGTGAACCTTACGGGTGAGTAGTCGCGCTTAACACAAACACCTGATTTGATTTGATTTGAATGATTTCAATTGATGCTCTGGAAGAAGCAAATGACAAAAAGATCATTAAATATCTAAAGAATTTAGCAGGTTAAGAAGTAAAAGAAGTGATAAAGAAAATACCACAAGGTGATGAAATGATGTACCGTCAAATCAAAGAGGCATTACATACCAAGATAAATCCAATGACGATTGGTGACTATGAAAGGTACATTTGCAGTCAGAAAAGGCAGAGAGCTGGTGAAATGATGGATGAGTTTGTAGAAAGACTTGATTCACTCATCAAACATTGCAAGTTCAAGAGTTCAACGATAAAGAGGCCATGCGCCTCAGAGTAATAGATTGTGGTCTCCAGGGCTTTAAGTGGAAAGAAAAAACTGGTGGGTCTCTCAAAAGGGCGTGGCCAATGTAATTAAGGGCGTGGCTTAAAAACACATACGTTAAAAATCTATGCTTAGCATAGTGTACCACCCGCCTTGTATTTTGCTATTTCTGTCATTGCATCCAAATATATGATACAAGAAGTAACATCACTCCTACAACAAGTCAGGACTGTTGGCTTTGTCAATGGTTGTTGGTTCCATAAGATAAGTAAGCAGCAACTATGGCTTGTATATATTATTGAAAAAGCTTCCACTTACAGCCCTGGTGACACCACGATTATGTTGCTGCTCCTGCGTTTCAAAAAGAGAAGGGAAATCCAGAGAGAAAATGACTCTTTAAAGGATTTCCCTTCCCCTACAACATCACCTGGCATGAAGTCATGCCGTAATTTCTCCACTAGTGAGAAGTGAGCAGTATGCGCAGCGCACATCGATGTGCCTGCTGTCACTGCAGTCTGGAAAAAAACGGACCGCCTGTGCCAGGGCACAAAACAGAGCCCGATAGAGACCCGTTTCGAGGCCCCCTTTAAAAAACTGCTGGTGCTCAGTACCGGTGAGACCCTGCCCACTTAAAGCCCTGGTTGTCTCTCCGATTCCTTTGGAAGGAGAATGCTAGAAAGAGACTTTCAGCTTGAAAGAGTACTCATGGCCGCCAGAATGGAAGAAAGAGTTGACAGACAAGCAGCTAACATGGAGGCCAGAATGGCCCAAAATGAATCAGTGCTGAGAGTGAAGATTAAGTTGAAATACGAGGTAGAAGACCATAAAGTTATGTCTTCGAAGAAAAAGAAGTTGTGTTTGCGTTGTGGATTTTCATTTCCACATGAGGGTAAATGTCCTGCCATTGGACAGATATGCAAAGGCTGCATGAAAGAGACCCATTTTTTAACAGTTTGTAGAGTGAGGGAAAGATCAAGTGCGTCAGGTCTAGAAAACATAATGGAGGAAAGATCAATTGTGTCACCTTGAGAAAACAAAATGGATTCCAGAACATTCCAGACGCGACGTTCTACGCGCACCCACAAGGCCAAGCGACCACATCAGTTGAGGCAAATAGAAACTGAATGACGTTGATTTTCACCAAATTCCTCTTCGAAAAGCTTGTCACTGTCATTTTCAAGCGACATTGAGGAAGATGGGTGAGCAATGTCATTGTAAATTACAAGACGACATGTAGGACTGGCTTCCTGCAAGGATGAATGTCGGTCAAAGTTAGGTCGAGAAGTGAGAGTGCAAAATTCATTTGGACACTGTCCCAAGATCACACTGAAAGTGAATGGGTGCTCCATACCTTTAATCATAGACAGTGGCACGCCGATAAACATCATACCAGCGGAAAAGTACACTGAATTGTCTCCAGTGCCCCATTTAACCCTGTCTAAAACCAAAGTGTATACGTGGGATGCTCCAACGCCATTGCAAAGTCGAGGTTCATTTATAGTGACTGTGAAACATAAACAGATGAAAGTACAAGCACCAATTCATTTCTTACCAGGCACTTTCTCAGGTGCATGTTTACTAAGTTTCAGTACCGCTGCTGACACGGGGCTGATTTCTGTAAACTACTATGTCAATGCCTATCATGAGACAGTGAATCCATCCATGTTTCATGGACTAGGAAGACTTAAGATTATGAAAGTGCAACTTCATGCAAACGCGGCACGTTCATCCTACTGCTCAACGGCATTGTCGAATTGCATTCCATTTACAAGAGGCTGTTGAGAAAGAACTTGAGGCGCTCTTAAAGCACAACATTATTGAGCGCTCCAGTGGTCCGACACCATGGATATCAACCAACGTGGTAGTGCCAAAAAAGGATATTGGAGGATCCATGCACTTCTTTGTTGATATGCGCCAAGTGAACAAGGTGACTGCATGAGAATGACATTCAGGTTTACACATTGCTGAAATGATTACGCAGCTGAATGGAGCTAACATATTTTCCTGCCTTAATTTGAACAAAGGGTATGACCAGCTCGAACTGGAAGAAAATTGCAGGCACATTACTACCTTTTCGACTCATGTTGGTTTATTTTCTAATAAAAGGTTACGTTTCGGAGTGCCATCAGCTGCAGAACTTTTTCAGAATGTGATTCGTCACATAATACATCCAGTCATAAGTGCTTTCAATTACAGTGATGACATACTCCTTTTTGGGGCCACACAAAAGGAACATGATAAAGCTCTTACACAAGTGAGTCTTATAATTATTTTTACATTCCCATGTTGGAAACTGGACTGTAATGTCAATACCGTGCAGGAACTGGGGGTGTATGCACACAGGGGAGCACATGTTGTGCCCCTCTACATGCACCCCATGGTGCAGGGGCAGATGGGGGGCCTTTGTTTCCTCTCCCCCACCGTTTTGATGGAGGAGGATCCGCCATGAAACCCATGGCGGAGAGGAGACTCGAAATATGCTTGGCAGGACCATGGCAGTCCAGCCAAGCATATTGTGGCCTCCTGACTGCCACATTACTGCCAGGCATCAGCTGTTCCCTGGCATCTGCGGAGGGGCAATGGCGGTCCAAACGCCCTAATTCTACCAGGGCGGTCGGAAGACCGCCATTGCTATGCCCCCACGAGCCTGGTGGTCCATGGACCGCCATACTCGTAATTAGGCCCTATGCTGTGATCCTTCCTTGGTATGGCCAGTTACTGTTCAAGGTATATACGTGACTTTACCACTGAAGGGCCCCATTGAGAGACTTAACTAAACGATATGTCCCATTTAAATGATCAGGTGAATGTGAACAGAGCTTCAAGAAATTTAAGCATGCAATTGAGAACTCCACTGAAATGGCATAATTTGATCCAAGATTGCAGACAGAGGTTGTTGTTCATGCAGGCCCAGTGTGGTTGGGTGCCGTCCTTGCCCAGCACACTGGACATCCCAATGCCCTAAGACACATCGTGGCTTATGCTGGCTGAAGTTTGTTGTTGACCAAACGTGCCTGTTCACAACCTGAAATAGAAGGCCTCACTGTTGCATCGGCTTGTGAGCATTTTCATGTGTTTCTGTATGGAAAGCATTTCAGTGTCGTCAGCGACCACCAGGCACTGCTCACCACTTTCGACAATCCTAAAGCCAAGATGCCGCCTCCCATTGAGAGGTGGGGATGTGATTGCAAGAGTAGGATTATACATTTTCCAGGAAAAGATCAAAACCCTCCTGGCGACTTCTCACGAGTGCCTGTACACTTGTGAAATCCAGTAACCCCGCTGCCATATCGGTGTACCAAATCATTGCTGAAAAGAGCACTGACAGAGATTTGCTCATACTCAAAGACATTATTACACGTCAATCGTGGCAAAAACATACTCGACCCCTTCATGATGACCTTAAATACCAGAAATTCACAAATGTGCAGGAAGAACTCTCAGTTACCTCAGAAGTCATCATCTTACGAGGGTCAACAATTGTCGTACCCAAGAGTCTGAGACAATACTTTACTGAACTGGTTAATGAGGGACATTGTGGAGATGTTGCTACTAGACAAGCTCTATGGGACAGAGTGTGGTTTCCTCGTCTTGATGAAAGAGTTGGACAAGAGTTAAAGGCATGTCATTTGTGCATCTGCTTGTCATTCAAGACAACCCAGCACCCTTTAAACATGTCTGATCTTCCAAAGCATGCATGGGAGAAGATTGCAACTGATTTCTTTGGAGCCCGTGACAACAGACATCACCTACTAGTAATTGTTGATGAATACTCCTGTTGTGGAAGGTCTATTGTCAACTACTCATTACAAAGTCATTGAGAGATTAGAAAGTATTTTTGCGTAATAAGGTGTTCCTTTGATTTTCAAATGTGACAATGGCTCACCTTTCAATAGTCGACAATTTAAAGATTTTCTCACTCATCTAAATGCCAAGCATCTGAAAAGCACACCTCTCTGGCCACAGGCAAATGGTGTGGTCGAGAGATTTATGAGCACACTCAAGAAGACTGTTCTGCGCACTGCGCTGGAAAAGCTTTAACTCAAAGCTATTCTTCAGCCTGGGCTTCGTGCATAGAGGTCAACTCCCCATTCTACCATAGGTGACAGCCCTGTCGCCCTAATGTTTGAGAGAGCCATAGGAACCAAACTGCCACAATGGACCAATGAGAGATCGATTGACATTGGTAAACTTTACACTACTCACTCGTCTCACAAACGCCAAATGAAGACCTATGTGGATAGACGCCGCTGTGCTCGGAGCCCTGTGTTCAAAAGAGGAGACCCAGCTATCGTCAAGCAGAAACGGAAATGCAAGTCTGATGCTCCATTTGATGTGACTAGTAAAAGACACATGGTAACTGCACACTGTCCGGGAAAGTCCATTATGCGAGATTCTTCACATTTCAAGCACCTGCCTTGACCTTCACCAGTTACACATGTCAGAAGTGAGCCTTATCCAACTATGAATTCAGACAGCCCAATGACTGTACCAGTGTCTCTGTCACCAGTGCCAGCCATGGACCACTCTCCTGCTTCTCCATAACCTCACATGACCAGACTGGGTGACTGAATCAAGCACAAAAAATACTTATTGAAGAGTTGTGATGTATCTATGTATTATTTGTACTTTATATTTTAACAAAGGGGGAGATGTTGTTTCTTGCGAGTTAGAGATGATGGGGCCCTCTTATTCCTGATGGACTGTAGAATAGTGACATAAGTGAGTGAGTGTGGGTGACAGAAGTCATGATGTAGAATTTTCAGATAACGTTCACACACTGAGGAATAAAGACGTGTAATACCAAACTCCATGTGGGGCGTAATCAATTGCATCTACCCGGGCTGGGAAGGATGCTACAAATACTTGCTTTCTAATGGAGGAGATGTGGCATAACAGCCAAAGATGCCACCTTTGGAGGGGGGGAGCTAGGTTTGAGCAGGAGTCAGCTCAATGTCTTGTGATTGTGGGCAAACCACCTATTCTCCGTGTGCCTAACAAAAAAATGTGACCTTGTGTACTGTAATTGGTGCGCATGATGACCAATTCAATGTCCTCGGGTCTAGTTTACACTAAATAAACCTGAAAAAAAGAAAGAAAAAAACCAAGCACTGGCAAAGCCAATAGGTCTCACCTATGAGAGTTTTTGTCTATGGCAATGTTTTGTAGCCATGCTGAACAGCAGTGTGGATGCTTTGCAGTGTGGTGGCTATAAGCTATTTTAAAAAGCGCTACGACATAGTCAAGGCTAATGCACTTTTCTTTTAAAAGTGCATTAATGCTGGATGCATTATAGTCCTTTTTTTTAATTATTATTTTTAGCCATGCTGCACAGCACAGCCAAGCTGGTATGCAGCATGGCTGCAAATCATTTGCCAATGTGGGCAATACCCATGCTGGGCTACATGAACAAAAGGCAACGGCAGAGCCAATAGTCTCAACGGAGAGACCTATGAGTTTGCCAGTGCTTGTTAGGTCTTGGCACACTACCACTGTGATTCTGAGCAAATCAGTTAATCTCCCCATGCGTGAAAAAGAAGAAAAAAAATATGACATCTGGCAAAAAATCCTATTACATAAAGAAAGCAATTGCGCCCATGTCCATGTCTTAGTGAAAATACATTAAGAAGCAGATAACATCTGTTGTCACAATTAAAGCAGATAACATCTGTTCTCACAATAAACATCCATTTCAAAGGGGACAAAAGCTTATTTGACATGTGTGTGGCACAGTAAAACATAGCTATAAATGGCAAGAAGTTCAAACTGGGCGACAGAGAAGAATAAAAAATCAAAGTACCTCAATCACAGTGCGATGAGTGGAAGGAAAGCAATCAAGCTGAAGCAATCAGTACTTGGTCCATTCTCCAGCTGAAAGAAGAGGAAGTAAAGCCAGCGTGCCCTGGCCAATTAGAAAGCAACAAATAAGAGTGACAATGAAGCCAACGGATGTTAAGCAATGGGCTGGCTGCAAGCCCCTTGATGTATACAATATGTCTCTCGCAAGGGAGCGTGCATGCAGTGCAGGCGCTGTCACATTCGAGACCTTAATTGCAATTGTGTCATTTTGTAGGTATGTACATTCTTGGTGCATGCGCGTAATAAATGATGCTGCCACTTGCACTTTATTGGCTTTTGTTTTGTCGTTTAAAGCCATGTTTGCATAGCATCTGGGATGCTGTAGAGCATGGCTAGAACCAGGGCCGACTCTCGGGTGGTGCGACCAATACTGCCGCACTCGGCGCTGACTTTGGGTGGGGACGTCCTGTTTGCAAGTAGATTATGACACTAAAAGCACCTGCTGCCCAGGTCCTTGCCTCTTGCAATTTTCAGGCAACAATACAAATGTCAAGATAGCTCTGGTGACTAATGTTCTTCCTGTAAATGGACCGGAGTTTTGTCTAATCATAAGGTAGCGCAGAGGGTTAATATGCCTGCTGCAAAGAATGTGTACCATGAAGATCACAACGTGCACATAACATAAAGAGGTCAGTGGCTTACTAATTGCGTCAGTGAGCTATTAACTGTTATCAAAGAGCTGTATGCAAACTGCAAGGAAAAGATCAGCGCGTTATGATTTTTACCTCACTTTTTCATTATCCTAATGTTGCCAAAAAGGTTCATTTGGGTAGAAATCAATTCTTATTATTAAAGAGAGCCCTCAACCATGGTGGTACGTTTTAAATTCTGAGTTTGTACTTCGCCAGACCAAGCACTCAAACTATATTGCCTACCGGTATGGATGACATGTGACTCCTACACCTTGTAGTCCTCTGTCTTATGTAACATTTCCTATACACTTATTTACAAACATATGGTTTATTGTCTCTGTGTAATATGTGTGTGATGTAAAGTGCTCTGACGCCCTACACTGGTATGAGTGGAGCTATAAACCTAATAAAATGCATCTGAGAAAGAGTGGTTATGGAGACTTGAGAGGCAGTGGGAAAGGGTAGTAGGGAGGGAATCTGTGGCGGAGATGGTCATTGGGGGGCGCCAACAAACACTGTCCAACTGGCTGCCGCCAGCGCTAAAGGGCTGTGGCTGGAACCAAGCAAAGCCAATATGTCCCAAATGGGAGACCTGTTGGCTTTGCCTATGCTTGTTTGATTAGCCTTATTTGAAACATTTTAGATGCATATGGTAATAAAGAGTGATAGGAGAAGGCAAAAGCTGCCAGCTACTAAAACTAGTAAATTCTTAAAATGCGCTTAGTTTTAAATTGTGTAAATCATGGGGGAGACTTGCAAAGCAGTCCACAGAGGGTGGAAAACAGCGACCGAGGCCTATGAGTCCTGCCTCTAGATCATCTGTATGGATCTCCTCTAGACCTTGCGAACCCCCCTCTATAGCAGTGGGGAAGTTTGGAGGAAGGTGATGGTGTTTCCACAGGGCCTTTTTGTGTTTGTTCTTTTTCTTAGCGAGCAGATCGAGTGTGTACTATTAAGACTAGGTATAAAGAGAGAGAGCTGGATAGAGGGGGTATCTGCGTAAAGATTGTCACCCAGATATTCATGAGTCAGGTCAACGTTCAATGAATATTCATGAGTCAGGTCAACGTTCAATGAATATTCATGAGTCAGGTCAACGTTCAATGAATATTCATGAGTCAGGTCAACGTTCAATGAATATTCATGAGTCATAGTCATGTAATGTATAACAAAATAGTCTCCGGGGCTCTCGTTGGGAGGCAGCTTGCATGAGTCCATTTCTGCTGTTAGTGGCGCCGAAAACAGAACCAACTACTAACCATGAAAGTGGGGGGAGGATGTGGCGTAATTTCCAAAGCTGCCGACTTCGAGCTGGGGATCCATGTGCGAGTCTCGGCGTTGGCTCAACGTCCTGTGATTCTGGGCAAATCGCTTAAGCTCCCAGTGCCTACCATAAATGAATGTGTCCTTAACTGGTGTTCAAGGAAAGCGCGTGTTGATGATTAAGTGCTGGTGCTGAGCACCGGAAACCACTGGCTCAGATTAAGCACTGTAATTAATCTCTTTGTACAACCCCACAATGGGAGAACCTGCCTCCAACCCTGGCACATACTTTGTAGAATGCCCACCTATGCATCACACTGCAGCAGGCTCACGTGGGGCACTGAAGAGAGACGGGAGAGCCTCAGCTAACACGGTTCCCCCATTCCCCCATTCCACCGTCTGCTCCCTCTGCGTGCCCTGGTGAAGCCATCGATGCCCGTGAGGTCAAGAAGTAATGCTAAATGAGCGTCCAGCTTGTAAACGTGTAATGTGTGGAGAGTGGACGCACCGGGTCTGCCAAAACGCCACGTCACTTGACACCTTCAGCATTCTGCGGCTGCCCGTGGTGCACACAGTGGACCCTGTGAGAGGGCAGCCCCCTTAGTGCTAAATTAGGCACCTCCCCATGCCCTGTCGCAGGGACCCCCTCCTCTGGGAGTCCCTCTTACGTCCTGCGCCTCTGCAGTGTCATTTCCGGTGCGCAGTGGGCTGGGGACAGGTACTTATACCTGCCCCGACCCACTGGCCACCCTCTTTGTCCCCCGCAGGACATGCTTGGATCGCCCGTAAGTTAACCCACCAAGTTGCCATGCTCCTTGTATGTGATAAACCTGCAGCAAACTGTTTTCCCCCAAAAACGTGTGTGGACTGTTTATTTTTCGCAGCACGACTAATTATTGCTAAAGGTGGGGGGAGGGGGGTTGCCGATATCGGCTCTAAGCAAGTCCTGACTTGCTAACCTCACTTTGCATTCTGGGACGTGATGTTTCTCATTTTCCGTTATACGTTTTGCCTGCCACGTAAGTATCACAAGTGACGCCTTCATCTGCTTGTGCAAGGCTGCCCCGGAGGTTGCGCAGCAGCGCCCCTAACAGGGCGGCCGCCTTAGTGCCGCATGAAGGCACTGGGGGCAGCCGGTCTAGTCCCTGGGCTCAGCCAGGGAAGACGTCCGGCGAATGGATACTTCCGGCGGAGGGGGAGGGGGCAGGGGTATTTAGGCTGTGCCCGCCCCTTCCTCGCCCTCTTGTCCCTCTCGTCTCCCTCCCTGCCCCCCCCCTTCCAATTTTGGAGCAATAGGGGTCCAAATACTGGTGGGGTTGGCAGGCTTTGACCGAGGTTGGCGGCGAGCTCGCACATCATTCGGCTCATAGAAGGATTCCTTTGAGTTTTGGGGCAGGTCACAGGCCGCTTCTTCACGCTGTGTTTGTTCTTCGAAGTATGGTCGGGTCAAGTGACGGAGTAGAGCAATCATCGCATGGTATATCTAGGCATGGAGGAATGCCAGGCAAGATTGTAGCCTAGACAGGTAGTGGTACTTATCGGGGATTGGATGTGTGTCTCAATGGCATGCCGCCATGCAAAGGGACCATGTAACTAGGTCACGTACATCAGGCAGTGACAGGTCAACAGGGATCATTTGTACTAGAATGTACAGGAGTGGTTCCCACCTCGGTTGGTCAGATGGGAGGCTGTCGTCTTTATTCTCACTGGATACCCTTACTCCAACACTCCTATTGTAAGCTTAGGATGCCTGTTGACGCTGTTAGCCCTGCTATTAGTTATTAAAATCTCCTATGTGCCTTGGCATGGTTTGTCTCGCATCAGGGCCAGTTGGGGATTACTGTTCAGGTAATGGTTAGACTTCTTGAACATAGACTTGCCAACATCCTCCTAGGAAACCATGATTAGCATGAAGGTATTGTACCATGGAGAGCCAATGGTTGTGGGTTTGTGCACAACAGTAGCAAGGGAATTACAGTCTGCTTCATCAGGCCACGTGTTCCATCATTAGCACCTGCAGCTGTAAAGCTCCAATTTTCACCCGGGACTGGGACTGGCAATGTCTAACTCTTACAGCCAGACACGGAATAGGCAAACGACATACCTTGTTGAGGAGTAGCATTATCTGTCTCGCTTCCAGGCCAGTTTGGGGTTTCTGGGTATGGTCCGACATTCTGGTTGCGTTTGGATGCTTGGACAGGTGCCCGTGCACCTGTCCAAGAGGACATGTAGCACGGCGATAAGTGGTTCAGTTGCTCCAGTTATTCGTGTTAACGGGCAGGTGAAGCAGCAGAACTTAGAGGGGCTTGGGTCTGACCTCTGCTTCAAGGGCGGAGCCTGGTAAGCTCACTTAGTAGCCCGTCCTTGAGTTCGACGAAACAGGTACCATTGATGTGAGTAACGGTAACGGGCAACTTCTCCCGCCCTCCAGCACTGCTGGCAGCTATGCAGGGTGGAAGTGGCCTTCCAACGGGGGCGATTTGGTCCATATGATTGGGGGAAACTCCTGAGAAACATATTTGGGCTACAAAGTAGCAGGAGAACTAGTGGCATTCCCAGTATTCAACATAGAGAGGTATTTATGCTTTGGTTCCCCCCTGGGTCACGCTGTCCTGTCTGCTCCCTGGTATGCTAGCAGAAGTTTGGGAGGGCAAGGCTTCACATAGGGTGGTGACTGTCGGAAGGTGATGGTCATACTCCGACTAGTGCTAGACTCAGATAACTGAGGAAAGAGGAGGGGAGAGCGGGCTTGTGAACCCTTAACTACTCTCGCATTGGCACTTCCTGGCAGGAGTGGCTTGGAATAGGTTTTGTTCTTCAGCCAGGCAAAGGTATCATTGGACCATCGCCTATTTTTAGGCAGGTTAATTCAGTCATAAATCCATGGGGAGTTTAGAATGGATGGGGGCACCTGTCCTGATGGGGCATGATGGCCTCCGGTCCTGTATTGGTTAAGACTTGTTTTGGCTGGACCTGGGAGAAGCCCGGCAATAAGAGGTTTTGGCTTCATCAGGCATGGTCTTATACACGCCGAGTCCACAGGGTGCCTGGAGGGAGATGGGGTGCACCTCTCTAGTTTAGGCATGGATCCTTTCCTACTGGACCTAGGGGAAGCTTTGGCTGCAGCAGGTTGTAAGGAAATAAGGCTACCTTGGTGGGGGTCCCTGGTAGTGACGGTGGCCACTCCCAAGGCTGTGGAGGAGTTACAGGGCGATCCAGAGTCTGCAGATACCAAGGGGTACTTCATGCAGCAGCACAGCGTGGTGCTAAGCCAGGATACCCAGGGATGTCTAGAGTTGTCCCCTGGAAGAACTACGGCGCCCCGTTAGTCCTACGGGCGGTTGTGGGTCTGAGCAACCGGGGGCTGCCAGCATACGCTCCGCCCACCTCTTTCGGGGGGGGGGGCGTGAGTAAGCACGTGGACTGGTGGTCCACGGATGGGAGGGGTGGCCCCTCCCAAGATTTGGTATGCACCAATCGGCGACTGCCATGGTGTAATTTAGGCTTATCAGACGGGCAGGCTGCTAGGGGTTGGCCTGCCCTGGGATCAGATCGCCCGTAAGATAACCCACCATGTTTGCATATTGGTTATGCTAATAAACCTGCAGCAATATTTCTCCACTTACAAAAAGTGTCGTGTGGTTTATTTATGTGTTATGTGACAACAGTTGCCGATATTGGCACTATGCAAGGCTGCCCCGGGGGTTGCTCAGCAGCGCCCCTAACAGGGCGGCCGCCTTAGTGCCGCATGAAGGCACTGGGGGCAGCCGGTTTCCCGCGGTTTCCCGCGGTTCCTGGCTACGGCAACTTGTCATCCTCTACCTCGACCGGTGAGCCCCTTGTCGGCTCTGGACATGATGAAGCGATCATTAAGCGTCACCGTTCTTCATTACTAATTTCACTTGCCATTGAGCGGCCATCCTCCGGAGATTTTACGTCACCATCTCTACCGTGAATTGAAAATTATCATTTATGCATGGTATACAGACCCTCCCAAGCTAACCCCCGGACGCCACGGAGCTGACCTCCCCACTCGAGGGGACATTCCCTAAGGATTCAAGAGCCTTTATTTTTTAGCTTAATATTACATTCGCCTCCAGGAATTCTCTAGTCAATTACTGCTTTCATCCTACCGTGTGATATCTGCATGAACTCTGAAGACTTATCCTATGACCCCCTCAGCCGCCCAGATTGAAAGAACTCCATCGCAAGTGGTACTATCCCTCGCATTTTCTGCCATCTATTGCAACCATCATTGAGGTTTCGCCTCTTCTCGAGTTGGGCCCCCTGAAACCAAAGAAAACGCCCTGAAGAAGGTGGCACCCTATTTAAGCGGGTGATTGCACCGAAACGCGCGTCGGCGTGTCCTACTGCCTTTGTTCTGACGCATCCCCCCCTTATGAGCCAGTGGTGCCTGACCCTAGACACCCTCACACTACGAGGAGTTACTCCCTCTGCTCACCTTTTTTCTCTCAACTTTTAAGAAGAGTTAATGTATGTTTTTACCATTTAAGATTGATTGTGTATGAATGTATTGTATGCCTGATTATTTGATTGTCATTTAATTGTACATTTACTCTTTTCAATCCCCTATGGGGGCCCACTTTCGATTACTTTGTGTATTTTGCATTATCAACTATCATACTTTTTGTATTTATTTGCTATCTAGGAGCTATTTGTAAACTCACTTATTGAATTTTCTGTATTATATAATTTATAAAAAAATAATAATAAAAATATCATAATTCCATCATCAACTCCCTGTTGCTTTCTAGGAGTGTGTGTTCCTTTCTTTATGGTGGCAAATTTAGCTATTGAATCAGAGAGATCTCCTTGATCCATTGATATATGTTAAGGTAGAGCTTATTTTCTTGAGTTGTTGATGAGCTTATTTTCCCCTTCACTCTCCTTATTATCTAAATTGGGGTACCCCTGTTTCTAGTGGACATACCTTGGTGGGGGTCTCTGGTAGTGACGGTGGCCACTCCCAAGGCTGTGGAGGAGTTACAGGGCGATCCAGAGTCTGCAGATACCAAGGGGTACTTCATGCAGCAGCACAGCGTGGTGCTAAGCCAGGATACCCAGGGATGTCTAGAGTTGTCCCCTGGAAGAACTACGGCGCCCCGTTAGTCCTACGGGCGGTTGTGGGTCTGAGCAACCGGGGGCTGCCAGCATACGCTCCGCCCACCTCTTTCGGGGGGGGGGGCGTGAGTAAGCACGTGGACTGGTGGTCCACGGATGGGAGGGGTGGCCCCTCCCAAGATTTGGTATGCACCAATCGGCGACTGCCATGGTGTAATTTAGGCTTATCAGACGGGCAGGCTGCTAGGGGTTGGCCTGCCCTGGGATCAGATCGCCCGTAAGATAACCCACCATGTTTGCATATTGGTTATGCTAATAAACCTGCAGCAATATTTCTCCACTTACAAAAAGTGTCGTGTGGTTTATTTATGTGTTATGTGACAACAGTTGCCGATATTGGCACTATGCAAGGCTGCCCCGGGGGTTGCTCAGCAGCGCCCCTAACAGGGCGGCCGCCTTAGTGCCGC
This sequence comes from Triturus cristatus, assembly GCF_964204655.1. Taxonomy (NCBI): domain Eukaryota; kingdom Metazoa; phylum Chordata; class Amphibia; order Caudata; family Salamandridae; genus Triturus; species Triturus cristatus. Next base: position 1,219,675,618 of record NC_140592.1, read on the forward strand.
ATGAAGGCACTGGGGGCAGCCGGTCTAGTCCCTGGGCTCAGCCAGGGAAGACGTCCGGCGAATGGATACTTCCGGCGGAGGGGCAGGGGGCAGGGGTATTTAGGCTGTGCCCGCCCCTTCCTCGCCCTCTCTTCCCTCTTGTCTCGCCTTGCCCGCCCCTCCGCTTACCCAGCAGACGGAGGTACAAGGAGGGGGGTTAGGCTTTCTAACATGTTACTTTGTGTTGCAGGAGGAGTTACAGGGCGATCCAGAGTCTGCAGATACCAAGGGGTACTTCATGCAGCAGCACAGCATGGTGCTAAGCCAGGATACCCAGGGATGTCTAGAGTCGTCCCCTGGAAGAACTACGGCGCCCCGTTAGTCCTACGGGCGGTTGTGGGTCTGAGCAACCGGGGGCTGCCAGCATACGCTCCGCCCACCTCTTTCGGGGGGGGGGGCGTGAGTAAGCACGTGGACTGGTGGTCCACGGATGGGAGGAGTGGCCCCTCCCAAGATTTGGTATGCACCAATCGGCGACTGCCATGGTGTAATTTAGGCTTATCAGACGGGCAGGCTGCTAGGGGTTGGCCTGCCCTGGGATCGGATTGCCCGTAAGATAACCCACCATGTTTGCATATTGGTTATGCTAATAAACCTGCAGCAATATTTCTCCACTTACAAAAAGTGTTGTGTGGTTTATTTATGTATTTTCTATGTGTTATGTGACAACAGTTGCCGATATTGGCACTATGAGTCAAGCACTGACTGTGTGTGCTTTATACCTTGCAGAATTCGATACATAAGTCCTAAATGCCCTTTCTGATTGGACGTCTGGCGTTTATGTCAAGGTCCAATCCATCTGGTCCTCGCAGATTCATCATCTGTGACCTCCAGACCCAGCCGTGGCTTCTTATCCAACATCGTTGTGCATGGTTGTAGTTTCGCTTTTCCCGCCATAACCATGGAGTTGTGCATAAGGCAGCTGGCTGAAGCGGTCACGCATGAAATGAGGCCAGCTAGTAGCCATGATGATGACTTGTGCCCCAATAGTGAACGTCCGTTACTGCGCTTTAGCAGACGGTCACTCCTCGCCTGCGAAGGGCCCCTTCACCCACCATTTTCCATTAAAAAGCAATTACAGCCTGTTTTATTCTGAGAAGCCCTCTCAAAATTACTTTCTGTGCTTGCGGGGGTGCCGGACCCCGGACTCTTTTACGATAATGTATTTGGCGTTTTCATGCTCGCGGCATTTCACGCTGGGGTTTCATCCCGGCTGCGGCCGCGCAGGCCGAGCCTGTGGTCAGCGCAGCATAATCTTAAAATATTGCACGTGGAGGAAGAGCCCCCGGGGTCTGATTCGCGTGACAGCAAGGGCCATGAAAACACACAGCAGTGCCAGCCTTCACCAGGTCGAGTCCCTCGACTGGCGTGACTTGGCAGCCAGACTCGTAGGGTTAAGAAAGAAGATACCGACGCCTTCCAGCCACCGACAGCCGTTCATCTCCCGTGCTTCCTCCGGCTAGCTAGGATTTCATTTTCGGTGCTTCGAGAAAGCAGGGGCGCAGAGGCGCAACTAGAGCCAAATTCCGGGGGGGGGGGGGGGGCTGAATCTTTTAAGCCATAGGCAGAGTGGAGCTGCAGGGGCTCTTAGAAGGGGTGAAACAACAGCGAGGCCTCATTAACATGCAAATGGTCTTTTAAAGACCTGTGAAGTGCTCTGGAGCGGCTGTATGTGCGCCGGGGAAGCTGTCTCATCCCGGGCTGACACACACGACGGGGGGGGGGGGGGGGGGCTGAAGCCCTGTGAGTCCAATGGGTGTTGCGCGCCTGCAGGGGCGTAATGCAAAGTGATGGGGCCCCTAATGCAAAATGATGGGGCCCCCTAGCAGAATGTGATAAGGGGACTCTGAGTCTCCCAATTCTCACATATGCTTATTGGCCTTGGGCTGAATGAGGCCCCCCTGAAGGTTTGGACCCCCCGTGAAAAATGCGATGAGGATCCTCCGAGTCTCCCATATATCGCACAGATATTAATTGGCCTCGGGCTGAATGCCCCCGCCCCCCCCCCCCCCCCCCCCAGGGTTTGCAGGCCCCCTGAATGGTAGGATCCCGCCTGTACTGCAGGGGCTTGCGTTAGGCCCTTGCAAGAAAGAGCGTTCCCTCTTCAGCATTCAGTCGTGAAGGCAGTGAAAACTTATGGATTTGGGGGCCTCTGTTTGGAACAAACTCGGTTGTATTCCCTCTTTTCATCTCACTCAAGCACTCCTGAAGCCAAACACTTTCGACATATATGTTAAACCTTCAAAAGTGGGCCACTAAAAACGGCCAAACTCAAGCTGCCTGGTGCCTGGCAGCAAAACAGTGACAAAAGAAAGCTTGACGAGAAGGGGATTTCTTTTGAGCTTGAATTCTAGATTGTTTTACTTGCATTAGCAACATTTTATGTGAAGTTCAGTGTCTAACCAGCTTGGTACTTGTGTTGTAGGAAAAACATGCCTCGGGGGACTTGGCGAATGTTCAGTGAAGTTGTGCACGGTATTAGAGTAAGATTAAAATAAGACATATGCACAGAGTTCTTAAAGTTGCAGCTTTAGTAGATGGCCATTTGTAGACACAGTGTCACTGGCATTCTTGCTGCAAACACTGAAAACCAAACTGCCACCCTGAGGATTTTCATCATTCTATTGGTTAAAATTTGATCAATATCTCTCTCTCTCTCTCTCTCTTTTTACCTGAAAGGGTATTCTCTTGAAATTTGTATATATATATATTCACTGAAAAAAACAAAGGTTAATGTAGCATTATAGTTAGGCAAAAGTTTCAGTGACAACGTAACGTTTTAAACTAAAAAAAACCCACTGAGATTCACAATAGTTATCTTAAGTAGCTATAACTTGTGCCCTAAAGTAACTAGAACTCACGCCGTCAATGTAGTTTCAGATGTTGTAGTGATGTTATCAGTGATGTCTTAGATCATGTCATGGATGATGTAATACGGGAGGAAATTAGCAATACACGGCGAGAGCGCAGTTTATAGCTAGTTTAGGGCACAGTTATAGTTACTTGAGAAAACTATAACTACTGAATTTCAGTGGTTATTTGGGTTAAAAACATTACTTTGTCACTGAAATTTTCACCTAACTACAACATTACTTTAATGAATCGCAATTAGGAAATCGCTTTTCGTAATGTATGAAACTCACTAAGTTTCATTTAGCGATTCTTAGTAGGTCGCACATTGACCTACCTCATGGAAATCAATGAGTTAGATCGCAGTTTGCGACCCATTATGCAGGGGTCAGTAGACCACCATGTCCGTGATTGCTTCGAAATAAAGCAATCTTATTTTTTTAATGCCGAATGTTTTCCTCAAAGGAAAACAGGATGCGTTTAAAAAGAAAAAAATTGAATGTTTACATTTCATTCATAAAAGTAGGCAGTGGACCACATCCTTTAATTAAAGGGCGGGGGTGCGGCCCCCCTCCTGAGCCGTTTGGTCCCTGGCGGCCAGATCCTCTAAGCCCCAATTCACTTACTTAGTGGAGTGGGCTGTACAACCTTCCTTCCCGAGCCGTTTTGGGCCCTGGGGACCTCATTACCCGAGCCCAATCTATTCACGAAGGGCCGTGCAGAACCCCCTCTCTGAACTGTTTATGGCCCCAGGTACACCGTCACCTGGGGTCCAATTAGGCTGAAGGTGAGGGGTTGCGCGTCCCCACCCCCATATCAAATAAGGCACGGCCTAGGTGGATGGGGTCTCGGGAACTCATAAAGGCTGAGGGAGGGGTCTCCGCGGCTCTCCCTTTCCCTTTTATGTTCATTTCAACCTCAGGGGGATGGGGTCCCCGGGGTCTAATTAGGGTCAGGGAAGGGGGCTGCGGCCCCCCTTTTATTAATTAGTGGGCCCCGGGGATGGGATCCCTCGAGGGGCTGCACATCCCCTGCCCTTTTTAATTGGCTTTGTCCCCGGGAGATGAAGGGAGCCATGGAGCCCTTCTTCCCTTTTAAACAAAAAATGGCCCCGGGGTAAGGGGTCCCTGGGGCCTAAGAAGGTTCGGAGGGGGGTGTCACATGGCCCCCTTCCCTTTATTACTTGTTTGGCATGGGGGTCAGGGAGGGTGGGGGCTGCGGGAAAGGGAAGAACCCTTAGTATAGCTGCGAGTATGATTTTGTGCATCTGCTACCATATAAATGGCCTCTGGGTTGTTATTTGCCACCACATTGTTTTTTATGACCCGGACAACAGTTTCCAACCTTTTTATAAGAAGTATTTCTTTCTTGCCTATTGTAGTCTTTTATTCACTAAGACTACTACCTAGTTCAGCACTTGATTTACATTTTGTTTGTAAGTGATATACACACAATAGCGTTCCCCGCACTATGCTTCTGTCAGCATAGTGTTCATTATGGCCCCAAAAAAATTCCTGGAAAAACTGCTCACTTTGCCACTGGATTCAAGCTAGCCTGGCCAATGGCGTAGGTCAGGTGGTGCAGAACAATTCTGGTCACCCCCAGCTTGACAAAATGGCAAAAATATGTGTTTAAAACACATATTTTTGCCATTTTGTCACCCCCCCTCAGTGTTGACACTCGGGGCGGCCCGCACCCACCGCACCCCTCTTCCTACGCCACTAAGCCTGACTGATGAGGGGTGTTACCCCGAAACCGGTCACAGGATGCTTGTTTCCGGTCCAGGGAAGACATGGCTTGGCCGTTCGGGCTGGACTGTTCCCATGAGGCACAGGGTCAAGAAAGATTTGCATATAACTGTGTCTAAACTGGGGTGGTGAAGTGAGCTAAAGAATGATGATGGATTCAACCCAGATCTGTGACTGGGGGTGAGTGTCTGAAAAGTTTCATCACTCTGTCCATCATCTCCTTGTGTTTCCCAAGAAGATTACAGCGTACCGTAACACGTGCAGCGCTCATGGGCCGCGCGACCATATATGGCAGCCGATGCGCACAATCGCGCTCGCAGCAATATCGAAGCGCCCCATGAGTATTTGTTTATATTCTTCCCTCATGATGGCAGTCTGACACTGTGGTTAGTTCTATGACGTTTTCAAATGTGGTCCTTTTCTCCTACAGAGTCACCGATCATTGACAGTATTCACCAAGCGGTTTGGATGAGAATCCTTGGTTATCTGTTAAACCTTTGAGAATTTTACACACATAGTCGGGTCCACTAGAGTGTAAGTCATTACCAGCCCTGGGAGACCCATTGGGTAGCCATGCGCTTATATAAATCCCGGAAATTAGAAATAAAAAATACCATCATTTTGTCCCTCCTTTTCTGTTATTTAGCAACACTGATCCCCGAACTGTGTTTGCTTATTCCGACTTCAATGAAGGACCGTTGTTCCCTCTTTTGCTGATACATTGATTCCCTGCGGCGATCAGTCCATGTTATTGGTGAGTCTCACGCTCATCTTCTTTCAAGATACAATGGGCATTTCGCGCATGAGACGGCTATGGTTATAATTCTTTAATTTTTATGCCCCCTGTCAAATGATGGTGTTTTGCCTTTTCGTTAAATCCAAGAACAATTGACTACATTTATGATGTCGAACCAGAGAGGTGGTTCTCACTTAATTTAGGTGAGTCCCTCTCAGGACACTTCCCTACTCAAATTTGCCAGTAATTAGTCTCCCTGTTCAATAAAGTATCCAATAGGCTTACTTTGTCTTTCAACAATAGATTCTGTAATCATTGAGTGCTTGCACACCCCCACTGCCGGTATTGATTTATTTCTACAACGGGGCTATCTACACCACATGAGTACCCCTACCCTTTGGTATGTCCCATAACTGTGTAAATGATGATACTAGAAATATGTATTCTTCAGCATACTGAAATTTGGTTTTTCATTTCCCAGGTGCTTCCATTTATCCCCCTTCATCCTGATGATGACCTTTTAAAAGTAATTTTATGGAGTCGAAACGTCAACATGACACCAGTGGACTGTTTTTAATTTGATTTAGAACATTTTACTATGTTTCAGAGTATAATCTGCCAACCAATGTATTTACATCAGTCACTATCCTTGTACATATGTTTGCTGTATAGCACTTGCGCGCTTTAAATTTATCATTGTTAGGAGCAGCTTATGTTGAATTGTCTAAAGAAAGAGGTTTAACTCTATTTGTGTTTTCTTTCTGGAAATAAAAAATGGAATTAAAAACCAAAACCTATCTCTCTGATGGTTATATATGGTTACCAAAGAAGTTGAGGTTGACACTTCTCCTGTAGGGACTGTTGTTCTCTTTATCTATTGTTCTGTCCTAGTCCCAGGGTTATTGGGTTTCCCCTTTTCCTTTAAATCCTGCAGGGAGTTGGAAGCAGGGCCTGCGGACAAAACTACGCCACACGCGACAAAAGGCTGTGTGCAGTGTGAGGTTGGCTGCTTGTGCGGAGGGTTGGCTGCCTCTGGGTGGGTTAGCCACAGGGCCTGGCCACAGGCCAGCCCTGTTACTAACTCTATGCTGTGCACAGCCAAACGGTGTGCGCAGTTTGGGTCTGGCTGCCTCTGGGCTGTTTGCTGCAGGGCCTGGTCACAGGCCAGACCTTCCGGCCAACCTCCTGCCGCATACGGCCATAGGCCGTTCATGGTTGGGATGTTGGTTTTATGTATGGCAATAAAATCTTACTTTATGTTAGTAAAACTCAATAAATTCACTGTAAAAACCAAAGGTTAAAGTGACGTTATAGATAGGTCTGATAAAAAATATCTGTTATTTTACAAAAAAATCTTAGAAACTGACTGAAAACCAAAGATTAAAGTAACATTATAGTTAGATGAATATGTCAGTGATAACTTTAACGTTTTGTACTAAAAAAAACACAGAAATTCACCAGTTATGATTAGCAGAGCTAACTATAACTTACGCCCCTGCCATACACTTCTTATGACCTCACATATTATATCACTCATGACATGTTCTATAACATCCTTTATGACATCACTGATGACATCTCAAATGACATCATTGATGACATCACTTCTTTTGTACACATAAACGGGTATGGCATTAGAGCTATGAAAGTAACTACAAAATAGCTCAGAAAAATAAGAAGCATCATTAATGCCATCAAAGATACAACTCCCTTGGGTGTAGGAAGCATTTGTTACGTGCAGCATTGACCCAATACCGTACAGTTCTCGAGTAGCTTACTTCATATTAACAAACAACCACAGTTATAAGGGATACTCTCTTTGCACACAGCGTTCAATCTGTATACAACTGTTCAGAGAAAGCCACGTTCCTCAAGACACAAAAAATATGCTCCAAAATGAATGCCCTTCTCCGCACAGCTTTTATCTGTATCCAACCCCACACAGTCACTGAACCTACATTGAGAAATAAAGTAGATATGAGTAGAAAAGTGGACACTGTAAACTGTATATTATATGGAGAGACTGCTCTCTGTACTACACTGTTTGCAGACAGTGAAACTCTCAAGAGAAGTACACCACAGGGTATTGAAAAGTATCTACTAGCATAGTGTACACTCTATACAACACTTGTCAAAGAAGACACTATGAACTTAAAATGGTCAAGGTCTGAAGTTGCTAAAGATTATACTACCTGCATCCTTCATACTGTGGTGAAACCTTTACATATAACCAATTTTCTGAAGCAAAATAACCACATTTATGTAGGTTAGTAGCTGGTGCACACAGTCTTCTATGTTATATAGAAATTGTCATGCTAAGACAATTCTGTCTAACCTCAACCAGCACCAGCGTCTGCGCTGAGGCCATTCTAATATGGGGGAGAGAGAGAAAAGACTATCTCGCTAACCGAGCAGTTCCTCGCAGCCCCAAGATGATGGGGAAGCAGAAATTATGAGGGGGTCATTTAAACATGTGAATTTATTATACATATCTTATCATAGAGTAAATCACAAGGCACCTTTCTTCTTCATTCTGTTTCCCTTCATTATCACACTGCGTTTCACACGGAATATGGTAGACTACATACTTCTCATGACATATAATACACTAGACACTGTTTGCAACACACAGTACATTATGAGTACTCTGCTATGTCTTCCGCAAAACACACAACTCTTTATCCTCCTGCTTGCATTCCACTGGTCCAAAACCCAGCTAGAAAGAGTAATGTTTACAGACCAGGCCGCTTCTACTATCATCATCAGGGGACCTCAGCTTGCGTCATCACTTCACCACAGTGTGGCCACCTCACTATGTGTCAATGAATCAAATCATTATCATCCAATACTTTATTCAGGCACTTTCGCCCATAAAAGTACACAGACAAATACAGTACATATATAAAGTTAATAAATCACAGAAAGATAAAACACACCGTACTTATATCATAACATAAAGATACCCAATACCCAGTAATCAACACTAGAAAACATTACTCATAGAAAGTAAATAGCAGGGTATCCCTTTAAAATTGATCACAAAAAATATTCACCATTTCAACTAAAATTGCATACATTAAAATCTGGAAATTATAAGTATCATATTTCAAGCACCCAGGAATCTGGAGTAAGGAGCGGCAAGGTGAATAGATCAACCTTGTTATTCACTCCATCGCCTTGCTTTTGATAGACCAACTCCAGTGAAGGAAGTTGGATACCACACACAACTGTCTACTGGGATTCTGTATGGAGAAACCGTAAGGGAACCTCATGTTTAGGGCAGCTAAGTTGATTACACAAAGGAATAATCTATGATTTCTTAGGGTGACTATAGCCTGGACAGAAAAAACAAAGAGAACTAGTGATTCTTTGACTGTTGACAAACAGGACATATAGTACTTACTGAAGTTGATTGAATACATGTTGCTATTAATGACAATAATGGTAAGGTCACCGGGGATACCGCGAACAGAGGCAGAACAAGTCAATGACTTCACGGAATCGAACATAGTTCCGTGAATGCCTTTCGGGTACCACCAAGAAGTGCAATTTGCACCTTTATGAGGCACAGATACCATGAATCTGACCCTTATACATATAATTAGTGAATAATTTTCACTACCCAAGGAGCCACAACGCGCCTTCCTTTAGATCGGTCCTGACGAAAGCCTTTAGACTCTTACAGAAGGCTGAAACATGTTGACCCTGACCCTCGACATCTAGAAAGTACGGTAGACCAGTAACTCGGTCTATATCCTTACTTCAATATTTTATTTTTCTCTTTTTCAATATTCTCTCAATAAAGTCTCATTAGAAAAAGTGATCAAGAGAATTTTAACCTCACTTTATCAAGAGCACTTCTCACACCCTCCCTCCCTCATATTCATGTCTGGACGCTACTGTTTTACCAGTTGGTCTTCCTCCTGGCGGAGGACAGCATACATACTAAAAAAGACCCTATGATGATGCTGTACTAGTACACACAAGCGGTGACCCAGTATATACTGCCTTCGCGCCTGTGTACAGTGGTGAGGGTTCTTTTATGACGGAACCAAGAGCAAATAGATCCTGGCGACACAGGACAAGTGGTCCACTCTCTATTGATTCTTTGTAATAATGGTAAGGTGCCATTGCTGAATTTAAGACAGATTTTGCAGCTAAAGGGTTAATAAAATCCCAAAACGGCTCCCATTGTAAACTAGGTTTAAAATCTAAAAAGAGTGAAGTAAGTGACCCCTTGGTAACATTCTGGATTTTGCTGCAGTGAACATAGGCCCAGTAAGCATCGTTATGTGTGGTCTTGGATAAGTGAGCCATGGAAGCCGAGAAAGACCAAAACTCCCCTAGGTCAATTTGTACCAACAGCTTTTGGACATAAGATAGCCACGCAGTTTTGGAATATTTATCCAATAATACCACCTCCTCGAGGGCTCCACAATAATCTTCCAGATCTTGAAAATACTTCAGCTTTCTCCAGTAAAGTAGCGGCTTAAGTTGGGCCTTATGTGTTATTCAATTAAGGCCCATATCTCGCCTTATCGGTATTAGCGGAGTATTGTTTGGGAGATTTGTTAATGCTGTTAATAATGTATTCTCCAATACTCCCAGTCTGGATAGGTTTGAGGCGTCCCACACTTCAGCCCTGTACATGGCACTACACTCTGCTTTCGCTCTGTACACCACAAGTGTAGGAGAGATGGTCCTAGCCCGGAATGCTCTGTAGGGTTCTAAGATTGCAGCAGTAGGGTGGATTAGGTTTAAACTGCTCTTCTCGACCTGTGGAGCCCATGACATGGATTTATTTATCCTAACTCCCAAGTAGACAAACTCACTGACCCTTTCTAAAGGGGAGCCCCCCAACATAATCAGACCCCTAAATGTTTTGTGAGGACTACTAGCCGTAAACTTGGTCTCAGAATGATTTATTACATGGCCATGTTTAGTGCAAAAGTCTTCATGTTTACTCACCAAACCCTGTAGACCTCTAGGGGTCTTTGAGATCAAGAGGATATCATCTGCGAAGGGGAGTTTTCCGGCCACCCAAGCAAGGGGTGTCATTCAGGCCATCCTCCAAATAGGCTATCACATCATTAAGATACAAGGAGAAGAGGGTTGGCACAAGGACACACCCTTGCCAGACTCCATTCTTAAGGGGTGGCACAAGGACACACCCTTGCCAGACTCTGTTCTTAAGGGTTGGCACAAGGACACACCCTTGCCAGACTCCATTCTTAAGGGGTGGCACAAGGACACACCCTTGCCAGACTCCTTTCTTAAGGGGTGGCACAAGGACACACCCTTGCCAGACTCTGTTCTTAGGGGTTGGCACAAGGACACACCCTTGCCAGACTCCATTCTTAAGGGGTGGCACAAGGACACACCCTTGCCAGACTCCGTTCTTAATTTCAATCCGTTCAGTCAACTCCCCTCCCCTGCCCCATTTCACTTGGGCACAGGAATCCTGGTGCCAATGAGTAGATTTGTAGAGTGCTTCTTGTCCCCCATGAGGGTATCAAGGCACTGGCAGGGTCCAGTTGATTAGCCAAATAGCCAGGTCTTCAGGGACTTTCGGACCACTGGAGCATGCCATCACTGCGGTGTTTCCAGTCACTGGCATTTGCGAGACAACCTAATGCATTCTGGGTACTGTCCTCTTGGATTGCATCTATTGGAATAATTCGACTAAAACACTTGATACCAATTATTTGCAGGTGAAAAGCTCAGGATCGGATATAGGGTGTGTAAAGGAAAGAAACTTCACCATACCGTGTGGTAACTCACTGTGCCTCGGCTTTCTACTTTTGTTAGGACTGCCAGGGGTAATTCGGTTTGTAATCAACTAATTTTTAGCCACGCAGCATGTACAGAAACAAGGACATGTACAAGAAAGAAACCTTTAAATCAGGGGTTACAGACCCTGGTGCACTGACAGTATTTTTTGATAATTGTAGTGGGTTACCCAGCTGCGTTCGTCTCAAGTTGTATGAGATATCAAAGTGACAGAAGTTGGCTCAAAATTTATTATGACATGAAATTTTACAATAAAAGTTGTTCATTTGTCGTGGAAAGCTTGTGTTATTTGTCGTTCCTTTACACCGACGCTGAAATATAATTGCAAGGCGGGCTTTCATTACGTGCCTTACAAGTCCTTGTACACGAACAATGAGGATTTGTGTTTTTGTCTGAGTTTGAGAGGCAGCATTTCTTGTTTCCGATTCAGCAGGAGGGAAAAGAACCACCTGAGAATCATGGGGTTGCCTGCTCGGCTGAACTCACTGTTTATTTACTAAAGGGCCATAGTCACTACCATTAGACGTCCCAGAGGCCGGCTGACAGTTTTAGCAAATACGGGTGACCTTTGCACCCTGCTGCTAATCTAAGTACACAAGCTGGCAGTGAAGTGCATTATTGCCTTTGCAGAGTGCAGGGAGGGCCCCCCTTCAAATAATGCACAACTCCAAAGACTTCAGGACTCAAGAACCCATACGCTTTTAGGAACACAAGGCAGTCGGGGTCAGGGATTTGAAATCTGGGACTGTCTACAAATTGTTTAGGAACGGTATCTTTTAGATATGAGCTTTGTTGAAATGAGACTTAGTGTTCTAACAATCGTTTCCAAAATAGTGTCCCGTTGGATGTAGTTTATTCTATTAACAACTCAAATGGGGGGATATTTTTATGGACGATATTTCTGTCATATGATTTTTGCTTATTATGATCTGGTCAGTGCTTGAAATGGAAAAAAAGAAGTGCAGGTACTCTGTGTTTCTGAGAAGTGCCGGTACTCTACAATTAAAAGTATTACATCTCTCGTGAGAAGTGCCGGTACTTTCCATCGCAAAATAAAAAAGTGCCGGTGATGGATCAAGGATTTCAAGAAAACAATACTTGCTCGGAGCAATCCCTCATTAACAGTACTAATCGGTAGAAATAGTAAAGAGAATGAAATTAATATATACACACAACATTTACATATGGGAAGAGAGCTTTATGCAGGCTTAAGTAACGAGGAATAAAATGCAATTCGATTAAAACTCTCTTTAAACTGGAAAACGCTTTTGCGCATGTGCGAACTAGGATTGCGTAGATAGGAACATGACTAACCCGTTTTTAGAGGGAAAACTCTCACGCATGCGGAAGAACCATTAACATGAAGTCTTGAGGCACCGCATGCCCGGCATATGGGGCGGACGCGCAGCGGGTGTGAGAACCTTGCTGTGGTAGAAGTCCGCGTTTTTGCTGCTATTTACCGCTGTACTTGCCATTTTTAAAAACTGTTTTTATACTGTTAAAATTTGACTGCACTTTGCACTTTTGCTCCTATTTTGATTGGGGGGGAATTTTTAGAATTACTATACTTTTTAGTCAATGATTAGCCATCGCTGAGCTCTTACCTCATTCTTGAAAACTTGCATCTCCCTGCGCTCGACCCTGGCGGGACCCGGATGTTAGCGGGCCCGCGTTGCACACAGGGTTGGTGTGCTAGTCTTTCCTCGCTCTCCACACTACGGAAGCTTCATTAGTCGCGCTGGGGCACACGCGCCGGCGGCGCGCCAAAGGCAAGCCCATCTGCGCCCGTCAGCGTCCGTAACGCGTCCAGCGCCATAACCCCTGGCCAATTTTGCCCCGGAAAATACAGCAGGGAACAGCTGTTAGCTCTGGATCAAGGACTATGTAAGCCACATGACCTAACTCTTTTAAGTAAAATGGATTGTACTAACTGTCCGTTCTGCTTGGGAGGTTCGATCAGTGCTAAGGTAGGAGGGAGGGAAGGTGGAACTGTGAAAACCCAAAGGGATATCCAAAGTAGCTCCTCCCCCTGGCATAAAGTGGCTGGTAACAATTTTTGTGTTCAGGAACTGAATCTGCAATGCATGTTACTAAATATTCTATCGTTAAGTAAACACAAATATCAGATCGAGGATATGATTCGAAGTACAAACACTGATATAATCTTTCTCACCGAGACATGGGCAGATAATGCCTCATGTCCGGATTGGAACAAAGCCCTGCCACTAGGTTATACAGTGATCTCACAAGATAGAGAGGTGGGAAGAGGGGGGGCATAGCTATTGTTTATCGGTAACATATAAATCTGCGGATAACTAGCACTAAGGATCTCCCGGCAGAAGCCTTGCATTTTACCATTAGTATTAATAATACAATGAATGTTCAGGGCTTATTGCTTTATCGCCCCCCTGGCCCAAAAGCGATATTTGCTCAGTCCTTGATGACCTATTTAGAGTCTCAAACTGACTCTGGCCCGTTCATGTTACTCGGGGATTTTAATTTTCACCTGGATCTTGCTGACAACTCTGACACTAAAAGACTTTTTGACAATCTTGTCACTTTTGGATTCACTCAGTTGGTCACTGAGCCCACCCATCAGGCGGGCCACATTCTGGATGGTATTTTCTCAAATCACTCTAACATAATTGTGGTAAAAGTCATTCCTTTTCCATGGACAGATCATTATGCTGTCCATTTTAAGATCAAGGTCTCACGTCCACCGTTGCGGAAACAAATAAAATCCACCAAAGTTATGTCCAGACGGTGAAATAAAGTCAGCGCAGATGATTTGCTAATAGCTCTTAGCAAAGGCCCCCTGTTGCTGTCCAAAGATTGCAACGAGGCCGCCTCCGAAATTAACGACTGGCTTCAGACAGCAGCTGACCAGGTAGCCCCTGAAAGATGGCCTACCATTAGAAGATATAAGCCTACTTCCCCCTGGTATAACCCTCATTTGAAAGCCATAAAGGTGAAATGTAGAACAGCCGAACGAAAATGGCGGGAGGATTATGATAATTCTGCAAAAATGATCTATAATATTGCCCTTAAAGAATATAAGCAGGCAATCATAGAGGCAAAAAAGTTGTTTTTTGCCACTAAAATCGAGGAGGCGGGAAACTCCTCTAGGGAACTTTTCAAAACAGTAAATTTGCTCTCTAAATCCAAACTAGGCACTACTTTTCATCCCGATCAAACCTTGTGCGATAAGTTGGCAATCTTCTTTCAAAATAAAGTACAAGTTATCTATGATAACCTTTCTGAAGCTTGTCAGTTTCCAGATATAGTACAGCATTCACAGTCGATAGTGGGACCACTCTTGAGGGAACTAACTAGTTTTCCCATGATTAGTCGAGAGGAAGTCTGTAACCTGCTTCTCTCCTTAAAATCGGGATCACCTAAAGACCCCTGCCCTGTTACGGTACTACACCTGGTTGCAAATAGGATTGGTGAGCAACTAACGCCATTATTCAATCAAATTCTGGAGTCAGGCAGTTTTCCTGTATGTTGGAAAACGGCCACTATTAGGCCTATCTTAAAAAAACCTACACTAGACCCTATAGAGCTCAAGAACTACCAGCCGATTGCCGGCCTGCCCATAATGGCCAAGATCCTGGAAAAATCAATGAACAGAACTTTGACTGAATACCTCAACACCAATGAAATATTGGATTTAACTCAGCATGGTTTTAGATCTAACCACTCGACCGAATCTGCCTTGATCGTAGTCACTGAGGAGATACGGAGAACAATGGATCAAGGGGGAAATGCAGTCCTGGTTCTGCTTGATCTGTCGGCAGCCTTCGACACAGTAAACCATACGGTGTTGGTTCAGCGGTTCCGAGATGTGGGTATTGGGGGGTCCGCGTTGCCCCTCCTATCCTCTTTTTTGGATGGGAGAGTGCAGAGCCTATATTGGGAGGGTCTGCAATCAGAGAGTTTCTACCTGCCCTGGGGGGTCCCTCAGGGTTCTGCATTATCACCCACTATTTTCAACATTTACATGTTGCCACTGGCCAGTTTGATTAGGAAGCATGGTTTTGAATTCACGTCATATGCTGATGACTCTCAGCTCATAATCTCCATGGCTAAACATCCAGAGAATACGGCTGCCAGGTTTCATGCCTGCTTGGAGGAGATTATGACGTGGATGAACCATAGCTTCCTAAAAATCAACACTGACAAGACAGAAGTTATTGAATTTGGCCAGGGGCAACCCCGATGGGACGCATCCTGGTGGCCAATGACAGCGGGGGAATGTCCCACCCCTGCAGCTAAGAGCAGAAATCTGGGAGTCATCTTTGACTGCAACTTAACCTTCTCGGCCCAAGTCAATAGTCTTACTTTTTCTTGTTTCTTCCTAATCAAAACCCTGAAGAAGATTTTCCCCTTCATTAGGAAGGAACAACAGAAATCAGTAGTAGTAGCTGTAGGAAGGTGGATATCTGACTATGGTTACCCCCAACTTTTTGCCTAGTGTCTAGCTGGTTTTTCGACTTAGTTGGCCTGAGATCCTGCCATTCAGGGTCTCAGGCTGTCTGCTCTCTCTGTAAAATGGACTCCATGTACCCTAGGTACATAACCAATTGGTAAGGATCACCTTATTGGACCCTGTACAGTGTACCCTAGGTACCCAGGGCATAGGTGTACCCTAGGCCTCCCAGGGGCTGCAGCATGTATTATGCCACCCCTGGTCTGGCCTTCCAATCAGACACAACTGGCTGATCACTCAGCTGGGGCAAGGTCGTGTAATCACCCCTTGCTTAGGTGTAGTATTCCTATACCTAACTTATATATAGACACATGTGTACCTATCAGTCACTCCTATGGCAGGCCTTAACAATCCTGGAGGCAGAGTGCTTGGTAACATGTGAGATGGTGCTCTAGCATGAGCTGAGCCTGTCTGCAGCTTTCGGAACCATGTCCTTATAGCTGTTCTATGATATAGCCTACCATATACTCTTAAAGTGCCTTATAATCTTAAACGGTTATGGTAACTATGGTTGGGCTGTATCAAAACATGTCGTGTAAGGTGTCTAACACTTTGGAATAATACCCCCATACCATTTCTGGTGATGAGGATATTATTCCTCCCTTCTAGAGGGAGAGACATGTTAAAATCCTACTTTGCTGTGTAACCTCTGACCAAAGCCTCAGCATCACAAAATGGATGCTGCTGCCACGACACAAGTCTGCCCTCCTGCAGCTGGGAGTGATCCCAGCCAGGGAGGCCTGGACAATAGGTTTCCTGCTTGGGGAGGTGCTAGCACCTCCCCAGACAGCCTTTAGTGTATTGGGGCAGGGTGGGCTGAAAGGAATGAGACATGCCTGGGGCACACAAGGTGTTCCTTGCATAGTCCAGTTCAAACCGGTGCTGGGGCACTCCAGCCCCAGCTCTGGCGCGAAACTGGACAAAGGGAAGTGGGTGTAACCACCCCCTCCCAGGTCCCACCCATAAGGCGTGACCTAGCAGGTATCCCAGCCCCCCAGATTAGTATAAGAGTGGGAGTTGGGCCTCAAGACTTTAGATTATCCTGAACCTGCAAAACTGAACAGAAACTCTGGACCTTCGACATTCGACGAAAGAAGAAGACTGAAGTATCTCCCTTGTGGCCAAGGAGTGGCTACCCTGTGCAAACAGGCACCATCAAGAGACTACCCTTTGCTTTGCCCACGTTCTACGAGGAACCGACTGCAGAGCCCGACCAGAGCCTTGACTTCCAGACTTCTCCGACCCTGATCCACATCTGCAGCAGAGCTGAGATCCGTGGAGGCGACGAGCGACGTGGGACCGGCTACCTGGGAAAAGTGGCTAGTATCTTCAAGCGCAGCTTCTGAGGCACCCTCGAAGTTGTGCACCGGGGATTGAGAAGCCCCACCCCCAAGCACCATCTGCACCGAAGACCAGCCCCCCACACTCAACGAGTCCTGCGTGGGGCCCTTCAGCATTTTCCTGCTTGCCGCGTCTGTCCGGTTGCTTGCCCGCTGGCTAGTGGCCTTTGTGACGACGCATCCTGAAATCTTCTGCGCTGGTTTGGCTCCTCCAGACTGGCTCCTGCTTCCCTGCAAAGAAGAAGCACCCCAGACCTTCCTGGTCTGATCCTGAAGCAAGTCCTCCGTTCTTCGTGGGTTCCGCTTGCCAAGGCCTGGTGAGTCCTAGCCCAGCTTCGACGCCGCCGACAGCAAGAGCCTTCGTGGGACAGCTCGCCTCCTGGTCCTGGTCGTCCTCGACGCTTCCTGGTCCTCCTGGCTGCAGCGACAAGCTTCACCTTCACCTGCAACTCTTCACGACATCGTCTGGTTCCTTCCTGGTTCCACGTGGTCACTGGCTAGTGATCTTGACTCTGTCCCCTCTGCTTGCAGGTCTCTTCTCTTCTTGATCCCAGCCTTGGGATCCACCGGACACTCTTCACTGACTGCCTGTCAGCATCTTTCTTCAGGCATCCATAGGAGTCGACGACGAAACCCGACGCAACTTCAACCCTATGCACCCGCAGCCTGTGGGCTAGGTAACTTGGGTACTCCGGTGCTCATCAGGATAGTGACTATCCTAGTGTCTAAGTTTCAAGTCTCAACTTCCTAGCTACTCCGGAAGTGTCCTAAATCTATCTAATTCTAAACTGTACTATTGCTAGTGACTTTTACGCATTACGCGTGAGTGTTTCCACTCTGCATACGAATCCCGTGGGCCTCCCACTTCCTAACTGTTGCTAGTGTAGTGTAGCCCCAGCGATTCCCTAGGCCTAGGCCTACTCTATTTCCGTGACAGTGGTCCTTATACCACTTACTTAGTATATGGTTTGCGTGGCCCCTTGGGCCTAACTGTATTACTTACCTGTGTGACTTACTGTATGCATTAATAAGACTGTGTTGTACTTACCTCTAATCTCATAAAGAGTGCTGAGGGTTTGCTTAGAATAAATACACTTCATTTTATATATATATCTGTTGTGGTGTCCTTTCATTTGGTATTCAAGGGATTATATATGGTATCACAGCTGGCTTCACATGCCATTCAGAGTTTAGCCTAAGACTGCTCTTGTCCATGCTACCACTAGGATAGCTGGTCTATAAGGTTGACTTTACAACCAATCACCATAAGGGTATTTGGACTGATATAAGGTGTACACTATAACTAGTGGCATCATACATCAGGCCAACTTCTCACATTGGTGAGCAGCGGTTGGGATCTGAGCTTGCTGTTGTAATACCATTGTAATCTTGAGATACTAAATTGAAAGATCACACAGATATTGTCTAGGTACATATTACATAGTTTATAATACTTAAGTCCTACTGGACTTAGTAGTTGTAGGTTGAAGGGAGTAACACACCCTGACTACAACTACTAGAGAGGTTTAGTAGAAACAACTAGTGTAGGTAGGTGCACACACCACACCCTCACTAGATCATGCCTCTGGGAGGAGATCAAGTAGATGCTCTCTCAGGAGGGGCAGGTCTGCAGAAGACCCCCTCTAGGTATGATACCTTAACATTCCAGGAGATGAGACAATTGTGTACCTCCAGAGGAATAAGACAGGGTGCAAACCCTACCCTCCTTCAGTTAAGACAGCTCCTAGAGGAGTATGATACTATTAGGGCCTCTCAGGCAGGTACCCTAGGTACAGAGGAGGGTCTACCCACCACAGAGGAGTCAGATGGGGCTTCAGATGGGGAGGTAGACAGCCAGGGCCAAGTAAGGAGACTTAGCCAGGCTAACCTAAGTTTACATGGGAGTTTGCATGGGATCCCCCCCTACAGACCCCCAAGTAGGTTTTCACAAAGAAGCAGGAGGGACAGATCCCCTTCAAGGGAATCCATCCACTCCCATGTCTCTAGCATCTCTAATGCTTCCTCTCACAGGGGTGTGGTAAATAAAATAAATATTACCGGACTGAATTTCATGCGGAATCTTAAATTAAAGTAAATAGCTCAAAATAACAAGAGGCAGAATCCGTGGTATAAGAGGTTTCTAATGGGCTTTATTCCATTCAAAATGGCCGACTCGAGTCGCGGCCCTCAGGTTCCGTCACCACGAAGGTTCAGGAAGTGAAGTACAACAATTTATTAACAGACATGTATTTTTATAATAAGTACATTACAATGAAACGAATGTAGAAGGCGTAACATTTGATAAGAAAAATGACGTGACAGTGACATAATCGAAACTAGGCGTAATAAGGAATAAAAGAAACATGATTGGTTAGAATTATCAGGCATAGGTGGATCTATAAGATAATACTTGGCATAGATGCGCGCGCGGCAGCATGACGTGTAATTGACGTGCAACTAGGGGGTGAAGGGGACTTGACATTTAGCTCTACATGTGGAGACGAGAAGTCTGGGGTCAAGTCATCCTAATCCCAAATCATATCTAACATCCTATGTTTAAAGAACTATGTTATCCACAAGGAAGAGACTCTCGGACAGAATCTATTCTATACTGACTGTGTGCGTGTACAAGCGTCTAAGTGTCTATATGAGATGCGAGGGGCAGAAAACTTTCCATGGCAACAGGGCTATGAATCACTTGCAGGAGGACGGAAAGGCTGAGTCCTTTGCTTGTGAGCTAAAGGAAATGTTTACCTAAATCACTGGACAGGAATGCATCGGCTGGAGAGCAAAATAGATAATTCGAAGGTGAAATACAACTTCTTGGCAGACAGGCGAAAACTAGCCGAGGCAGGCACCGTTAGCTGCACAGGGAGTAGGACAAAGTTCATGGATACAGATGCGAGCTCAAGCTGAAGCTGTCAGAGACAGAGAGCAGGGAAAGGCTTTGAGGACAGAATCGGGCCTACTCGCCTGAACTGTAAAAATGGAGTAACTTAGCCATATAAAGTCGGTGGCCTTTCATACTTAGGAATCGAATATCCAGCCCATTGATGGCGGATCTGACAGAGAACATGTTGACAGTAGACACACATATGTTTGCGTCTTAGAAACTGGAACTGGAGGGAACATACATGTACTTGTAACATGCATATACAACCGTTGGGGTCCAAGATAGGGGACATAACTGATCAGGAAAATCCACATTTCCACATTCCCTCCTTGTCCCCTTCTTGCCCTTCACGAGACATCAATCTTCATCATTCCATTGATTTGCTCATGGAGCATCATTTCTTCTTCTTTCTTCTTCCGGGATCTTGAGCGAAAACCTTGATGTGGAATACACGATGTGGCACACAGACCACAAATCGCTGGTCCACATTGCAGGCATAGACAACAACTGAAGAGCATAAGAAGGCCAATACCTAGGAAGGATAGAACTCTCCATCCCCAGGCTGATATCACACTCCAAAACCACCCGGACCACGTCCAAGTGCCTGGATTCTCGTGTATCTGGCTTACAATCTTGTGAAGGCGTGTTATAGCTTTATATACAGATGGCGAATTTTCTGGTATGAATATACAGCAGCTGGATCCGATGACCCTACAAGCTCCGCCCCTATCGGCCAGGATGACGTCAAGGACAAGACGATTCTGGAGAACAACAATTCTCATCACTGATTGTTCCTCTGTCAGATTGCCTAGGGCGGCTATAGTCTCGTTTACTACAGCTTCAAGAGTCTTGGTGAGTCTGCGTATCAGCTTACTATTTGATATAGTACCTATATAGGGAAAGATACCTTTATTGAAATCTACATACTTGTCCCATGTTGTCTCAGTATAATCGACAACTGGGAGATCTCTTCGCTCTCTATTGTGTACTAAATGAACATTTCGATAATAATCAGGGGGAGCTAGGAAAACAGGTGGCAAAAGGAATGCGATGTAACAGGTACCATCCCAATCTAGAGGCAGACGCATATATGCCGTCTGACCACATATGAAGTAGGAATGGCGAGAAGCTCTAAATGAAGATTTACCTTGATCACTATATTCTACTGTAGTAACGCATTGGCTATGGCCCATGTGTTTGGAACCAACTTTTCTAACACATAATTCACCCTTAACTGGAAATACTGACATAGTGGGCAGAATTAGTTCAACTTCGGATTTGACATTCAAAATCATAAGATTAGGCGTAAAATTACTTAATTTATACACTTCATTTTCTAAATCAGTTCCTGTTCTACTGGGGTGACCCTCCTTATTAGGGTGACAGACTTTGAATAAAACTAGATTCAGATTTCCCCATATCCAATGTTGTTGATAAACTGCTGTGTCTGGGTCTATGGAATTTAATAAACTAAACCATGCTCCACAGGAGCCATTGTGTGTGAACGGATGTGGAAAGAAAGGCAGAACTCCTTTGTTATTCTGATAGGGAGGGAGTCGGCCACACACCCAACAATTGGTCGCATTACTAGTCTGATGGGAATGATGTAACATACTAATGAATGTGTTATTGCGCAGCGCAAGTCTATAGGATAATTCATGTGGCGGTAGGTCACTAAAAGAATGTTCATCAGTTATATTGAAAACACGTTTAGAAACAGGATGATACATATGCAAAATCATACTCGTAATAATTACTAAAATACTCAATGAAAACAAAATTAATAATGTCACAATACAGTGGTTACGCAGTAATTTACAATAAGCATGTCGTTTCATTATGATTCTGGACTCTACATGATTCAGACCTAAGGGATACATGTCGGGACAGATTCAACCGCTTCACCTTGGAGAGGACTTAAACAATCAAATCGTCCGACAGTTTAGATCTGGACCTGAGTTTCTGTTTATAGCACTGAGAGTCATTCAGTTCAACAAAAGGAAGTTTTGAATCAGTCTGTGAGGGAGTGCAGGGCACAGTGTCTATATCTGAAGGTAGTCCATGAAATTTTTTTACGTGACTGGAATGAATCCACCCTTTTCGTCCCTCGATCTTCACGGCTGTTCTTGTGGTCAACAGGACCAACTTGGGTGCTTTCCACCTGGGCTCCAATTGACTCTTCCTGTCGAAATTTCTCACAAAGACAAGATTACCCGGAACAACGTCATGGGGTTTCGCCTCAGTGTTGTCGGGAAAGGCTGCAGCTACCTGTGAACGAGAAGATTGTAGTGCAGACATCAAGGAAGCCAGGTAATCTGTCAGCATATTACAGTCAACATCAGTTATTTTACGTGGTATAGGCGTCCCCCACATATTCGGCGGTCTACCAAAGATCACCTCATACGGGGATAGCCCTGTTCTAGAGTGTGCTACCATTCTCATGTAAAAGAGTGCAACTGGTAATGCTACTATCCAGTCGACACCTTTCTCTCTACATATTTTGGACAGTCTGATTTTCAGTGTCTGGTTATGTCTTTCTACGAGACCTGCTGCTTCGGGGTGTCGGACACAGTGGAATTTCCACTGATATCCCAACAGGAGTGAGACATGTTTCATTAATTCGGATGAGAAAGGCTGACCGTTATCTGAATATACAACACGTGGTAAACCGTACCGTGGGAAGAATTCTCGAACTAGCTGTTTGGCAGTAGTCGGGGCAGTGTAATCTGATACAGGGTACGCCTCTGTCCAACGAGAGAGAGCGCAGACAACTACGAGGACATATTTGAATCCTCGACAACGTTCCATCTGAATATAATCCATCTGGAGGACTTCAAAAGGATGGTCAGGAGGCTGAAATCCACCCTGCTCTACGGGAACACTCTTTCCTGGATTAAACTGACAACATATCATACAGGTACGAACTTTTTGTTTAGCTGCTGCTCGTAAATGTTTGTTGAACCAAATGTGCTGAATGCTGTCTAGCATAGCCTTCTCTCCTAAATGTGCTGGACTGTGAATTGTAGCTATAATGGCTTGAACCATGGAATCGGGGAGAAACCATACAGATTTCTCCTTCGTCATCCATCCTTGATCTGTCTGGATCCCTCCTAGTTCAGTCCACTTCTTTATTTCTTCTGCTGTGGCATGTGTCTGTATGTCAATTACATCAAGTGTGGGATCCTTAATTGTCATACACTGTGTTGGTGTCTGAACTATTGGCTTTGTCATGTCTAATGTGCGATTCTGAGCAGTCTGTTTAGCTGTTCTGTCAGCTAAATCATTGCCTTGAGAAATGGTATCAGTAACCTTCGTGTGTGCTTTACATTTCATAATCGATATAGCAGTGGGTAGATGTATTGCGTCTAACAAGGCATGAATGAGGGGTCCGTGCTGAATGTGGGCACCATGGGACGTTAGATAACCTCTCTCTCGCCACAGCACGCCGAAGTCGTGTACAACTCCGAATGCATAACGTGAGTCAGTGTATACATTAACTTTCTTATTTGTGGCTTGAATACAGGCTTGCGTTAGAGCAATAAGTTCTGCTGCTTGGGCTGACAGAGTATCTATACAATGTGTCTCAATAACTTCAGTGTCTGTTGTGACTGCATACGCGGCCACTAAATCTCCTTTACTTGTTCTCATGCATGATCCGTCTACATACAACGTCAGGTCTGGATCTAACAATGGAACGTCTGTCAAGTCTTGTCTAGGTTTCGTCTTTATTTCAATGATTTCAACGCAATCATGAGCTAGTGGGTCTGTTCCAATTACAGGTAATAGTGTAGCAGGATTCAATGTATTACACCGTCGGATCTCTATGTGTGGTTGAAACAATGTCAGTTCATAACCGGTAAGTCTTGCTATGGTCAAGTGTTGTGTTTGCGTTCGGTTCACAAGAACCTCTACTGCATGTGGTACTTGTACTGTCAATGGATGTCCTAATACTATGGCATCGCTTTGTCTGATTGCTAAAGCTGTCGCTGCTACTGATTTCAGACACGCAGGCAAAGCCTGAGCTACGGGATCTAATGTACTGGAAAAATAAGCACATGGCTTGCGTGATCCTGCTTGATCCTGAGTGAGTACTGACAAGGCAGTACCTTCGCGTTCTGTAACAAAGAGTGTAAAAGGTTTGCTATAACATGGTGTTGCTAAAACAGGTGCTTGACATAGAGCTTCCTTTAGGCTTTCAAAAGCTTGTGTATGTTCCTGAGTCCAAGGGAGAACAGTCGATGTGGCTGCCTCCTGTGTGGTTAACTGAATGAGTGGCTTCGCTAGAAATGCATATTGGGGAATCCACTGTCTACAGTATGAAGTGAGGCCTATAAAAGCCCGCACTTCCTTTTGCGTCTGCGGTATTGGCATGTTTGCAATTAACTGAATGCGATCAGGTGTAAGCTGCCTTCCCTCCTTGGACAGCGAGTGACCAAGATAAATAACTCGCTGAACACAGAATTGCAGCTTAGAAGGGGACACCTTGTGTCCTTTGTCTGCTAGAAAATGTAAGACTGTCAATGAGGCTTTTTCACATTCGTGTTCGCTTCGTGCGGTGATCAGCAGATCATCGACGTATTGAAGCAATGCGGTGTTAACGGGCATGTGTATACTGTCAAGTTCTCGTTTCAGTGCTTGGCTATAGATGCTGGGGCTTTCTGTAAATCCTTGGGGAGCGCGTGAGAATTTAAAGCTTCGTCCATTCAAGCTAAATCCGAATAAGTATTGGCTCTCCGGATCTATTGGGACGCTGAAAAAGGCATTCTTGAGATCAATTACAGTAAAGAATGTTGCTTCGGAATCAATTGCTGTCAACAATGATGATATATCAGGGACCACAGGGAATTGTGGTACAATACACTTGTTTAGTTCACGCAAATCAATAACCAATCGGTACACTGGGGGAGCAGTAGGATCAGTTCGTTTAAGAATCGGAATTATCGGTGAATTACATACATTGGAGTCTGTTTCTACAACTACTCCCTGGGCAATTAGCTCATCAATGATTTTCAACAAAGCCACTACAGCATCATGCGGTAACTTGTATTGTCGCATTCGTGGTAGTACCACTCCTGCCTTCAGTGTGACTCGGTATGGTGTAATGTTCATGCAGCCAACATCAGTAGGGCCTTGTGCCCATAGATGCGCTGGTAAGTTCTGTAGTCGGGAATCCATGTCTCTGGATACATAGTGACCTTTAAAATCACGTAAAAACAATCTTACTCCTTCCGGGGAACAACAAATAATAGCCCCTAGGGCTTTCAATGTCTTTATGCCTAACAAATTTTCCGGACATGATTTGGTAAGCAATAAGTCTGTAGTTCGTGTCAAGGGACCTATCGTAAGTGGAAGTGGCTGTGTTACTTCATTAACAATAGGCTTTCCTGAAAAACCAAGGGAAACATTTTTAGAGCCTGAGAGGGGTGCCCCTGGAACTTCACTACTTTTTATGGTTGTTCGACTTGCCCCTGTATCGAGTAAAAATTTTCTGTCATGACCTAATAATTCACTATGTACATAAGGTCCTTCTTGATCTACCGGAATCTCGATAAGCGGTAAGTCAACTTCCCTCTCTAGGCGGGTTCATGCGTAACGCTGATACTCAGGGTATTCATACTGTGCAGTCTGATACATTTGTTGTGTTGTGGTTTGTGTGGCAGTAGCAGGCAACGGTGGTGCAGCTGGCACAAACTGTATGGGTTGCTGTGAGGCTGGTATGGACTGTTGTTGAACTGGCATGGACTGTCCATGCTGTATAGTTCCTTTTTCATTCTGATCTTGTCTAACTAATCGTGGTCTCTCTTTTGCAATACCTGTAGCTATATTTCGTTTCAGGACTTGACAATCATGTACATAATGGCCTAGTTGTTTACAGTAATTGCAGGTTCCCTTTACAGGAACTGCAGAATCACCAGAATGTGTCACACCCTTTTTGTGACCATCTGCTGGTACTGTCTGAGAAACTAGCATTTTCATTTTTGTATCCTTCATGCGTCTATGCTCGTGTTCTTGTTCATCCCTAATTCTATTGTGATGATACTGTAACATTTGTAGCATTTGCGACGGAGTGTTACTTTGCCAGGTACTCTCGAATTTCAATATTCTATTCTTCACTGGAGGCAATGCATTTTCCACTAATTTTGTCACAAATAAATGTGGATATGAGTCACTACTTGCTTTTATACCACTATTTATACCAAAACATTTTTCAAATCGAGCATAATAATCGCTTGTGTCTTCATCTTGCTTTTGTTTGCAGGCTGTGATTGCACCCCAATCTTCCTTTTTTGTAGTTAATAAACGTGGCAGTACCTGTACTAGTAAACCTGGTAACAGTTTAACTTTATCCCCGAGCCCTGAACCTGCAGCTCGGCCCCTTTCTTCCTCTGCTAATGCTGTCCAGTCTATCTTTTGGTCTCCCACTTCCCACTCTTTTTCTTTCAGTTTTTCATATATGCCAGCAGGCAAAAGCACCTTTAATATCGTCATAATATCAGGAAAGGTGTACTCTCCCATCAGTAACATGTCTTTAATTTCTCGGTGGAAACCCGCTGGGTCTTTATCATGGCTAGGTACTACTTTCTTCATTTCTAATAATTCCATTTTTGATATAGGTGTGTAAACAAATACACGGTGAAACTCATTGTCTTCGCCTTTTATTGGGTGCACTTCTCGTAGAGGATTTTGTCTATCCATGTAGTACGGTGCTCTTTCTCTGGGGGGCAGGGAGAGAGAATCTGGATTTACAAAAAGGACGTACTGCTTACGTGACACTAATATCTCTTTAATTAGCTTGTTACTAGAACCTCTCCATCTGTACGTAAGTAGTTCCGTTAATATATCAGGTAAAGGACCAGGGTCAGCATGTTGGCTCTTATATAATATGAGGAGTTGCTGAATCATATAGATTCCAGCTAAACGTTGTTCATCTGTACTGAGGTTGAGAAACGTGCGTGCTACGGTCTCATCACCGTATTTTTCAGGACTAACAATCCAGTGAACGGCTGATCTGGCTAATTCTTGCTCATCCATGGAATCGAGGAGGTGATAACCCCTTCGTTCTCGTAGTATTTTATCTGCGGCTTGAAACGAATGTTCAGGAGATTTCAGATTTATTACAGGCGTCGGATACGTTCTGCTATTATTTGGACATACAGAGTGTATTGGATCAGAAAAACATCTAGTATTTTCACAAGATCTTCCTCTGCCTACATAGGCTATGGTCTCTGACTGTCTTGCAGAGTCCCCTGATTCGGACACTTCATCTTGCTCAAACTCGTCTGTTCCCAATCTCTCTTCATGAATACGCTCTATTTCTTTACGTATTTTTCGGCACATGGCTATTATACAATTTTGCTTATCGTGTCTCCCTTCTGATATATTCTGACTCCATCTTGTAAGAATAAGCATTGCATTCCGGTCTACCCCCGGACGATCTTGATTTCTGATCACACAGTTTATGAGGAAACGTAACAGTTCCCCTTGTATCTCTACTTTCTGGAATTCCATAGCTCTGTTAATACATCCTGGATCTCGTCCTGTTTGAACAAAGTGATATATGTTATCTAGATGCGTAGCCATCCCTGGTAACCTTGCTAAATACTCTGCGGCTCGTCTGATACGTAATGATGCCAGGACCATTTCGTCCTCTTTACCAACCACCGGGTCATATCTACAATTTACAAGAAGTTCCTTAAGCGTACGTTCATTTACGAACTTAGGTGTACGTGAATGTGCTGACTCTTGAAAAACAAGTTTATTTATTCTAGGTGGTGTAAAAATACTGCTAGCACCTCCCGTGGCCCCATCTGGGGCGTCGGGTGTGAAAGGGTTCGTCGAACGTGATACAGCAACTATGGGTGTCGATACCCCTGTAGAGTCGACTGCGGAAACAGATGCGGAAACAGATGTGCTTGCCGATGCTTGTATCGGGACTTGCTGTTGCACGGGGACAGATACCTGATCCTGACGTTGAACTCCTCCGCCAGACGGTCTATGTGGTGTGGCGTTAGCATACTCGGGGGCTGCATCGTCTAGATATGAGGAAAGGAAAACATCTTCTGCGGTTCTGGGATGCCCCTTTGGATGTACCTTAATTGGAAATAACGGGGGTGGCAAGTCTTTTGGCACCTCCGTAACAGCCTTAGGTAGTCCTTCGGCTAGAAGGGGATACATACCATTCATAAGAGCATTTCTTTGTCTATTTACTTGTTCTGATTTCACTCGGATACCTTCCTCAATTAATAGATTTTCTTGAACTTTATTTGAACTTTCTTTACTCCTCTCTTCTTGTCTACGTGCTTTTTCTGTTCGTCTATGAGATTCTTTACGCCATAACTCAACAGCGTCTTTCTGTGACTGTCTGACCTTTCTTTTCCATAACTCTTCCTCCACTTTCATGATGCACTCTGCATCCCAGGTTCCCGCTATGGGCCACCTTTGACTTTCCGGTAATCCTTTGGTATAATCTACCCATAGATCAAGAAACAATATGGCATCTAAGCCATGTTTATGGTACATGAAATGTCCTGGAGTGTCTCTAGGAGGAATAGGAACTGCTTCTTCAAGCACCCCTTTTCTGGTAGTAATCTGTCTTAACTTCGAGAAGAGCGGCATATTGACAACTGATCTGATACTTACTCTTGAACTTACTTAATACGAGAAACACAATAATGAACAGTGAACAATGAACAGTCATTCATACCACAATATGCAAGACATTTTCTGAATACTTTAAACATTAAACATTAAACATTATAACAATGATCGACAATGATGACAGTCTGCCTAACTAATCACCACGCTGAATTCTTGACAATAGCTGAATACTTCGGAATACTTGATATACTGCCAAACAGTACATATACACTGCTAAACAGTGCAGACCGGATTTGTGTACCCAAATCCGTCTTGACCGGCACAACCTATGTGCGCGTCAACACGCCTCCCCGGCGATGGTACTCACCGAGTAGCTCCTTGAAACGGAAGGCCTCAGAGAATGGACAGGACTCGATAACTGCGGACATCGGACCCTCTGGACGTCGGAATTTCGGAAAACCTGGTGGGCCTCTGTATACCTCGGATCTTGCTCTCTCAGCTAGGCTCTGGTCGGGATACCTTGCGCTTCTCACCGCCTCGTCTGGGTTGATCGCAGCCTCAGTCGCCCCCGCTTGACCGGAGGGAGCTTACAGGAAATCCTGCTGGTACGCGTTTATGGTCCGTCCAGCTGTGGCAGGAGACCGGGCCTGCAACGCACCGCCGGCGCGTGAGATGAGAAAGTGTCCCTATTCGGGCGCCATTATGTGGTAAATAAAATAAATATTACCGGACTGAATTTCATGCGGAATCTTAAATTAAAGTAAATAGCTCAAAATAACAAGAGGCAGAATCCGTGGTATAAGAGGTTTCTAATGGGCTTTATTCCATTCAAAATGGCCGACTCGAGTCGCGGCCCTCAGGTTCCGTCACCACGAAGGTTCAGGAAGTGAAGTACAACAATTTATTAACAGACATGTATTTTTATAATAAGTACATTACAATGAAACGAATGTAGAAGGCGTAACATTTGATAAGAAAAATGACGTGACAGTGACATAATCGAAACTAGGCGTAATAAGGAATAAAAGAAACATGATTGGTTAGAATTATCAGGCATAGGTGGATCTATAAGATAATACTTGGCATAGATGCGCGCGCGGCAGCATGACGTGTAATTGACGTGCAACTAGGGGGTGAAGGGGACTTGACATTTAGCTCTACATGTGGAGACGAGAAGTCTGGGGTCAAGTCATCCTAATCCCAAATCATATCTAACATCCTATGTTTAAAGAACTATGTTATCCACAAGGAAGAGACTCTCGGACAGAATCTATTCTATACTGACTGTGTGCGTGTACAAGCGTCTAAGTGTCTATATGAGATGCGAGGGGCAGAAAACTTTCCATGGCAACAGGGCTATGAATCACTTGCAGGAGGACGGAAAGGCTGAGTCCTTTGCTTGTGAGCTAAAGGAAATGTTTACCTAAATCACTGGACAGGAATGCATCGGCTGGAGAGCAAAATAGATAATTCGAAGGTGAAATACAACTTCTTGGCAGACAGGCGAAAACTAGCCGAGGCAGGCACCGTTAGCTGCACAGGGAGTAGGACAAAGTTCATGGATACAGATGCGAGCTCAAGCTGAAGCTGTCAGAGACAGAGAGCAGGGAAAGGCTTTGAGGACAGAATCGGGCCTACTCGCCTGAACTGTAAAAATGGAGTAACTTAGCCATATAAAGTCGGTGGCCTTTCATACTTAGGAATCGAATATCCAGCCCATTGATGGCGGATCTGACAGAGAACATGTTGACAGTAGACACACATATGTTTGCGTCTTAGAAACTGGAACTGGAGGGAACATACATGTACTTGTAACATGCATATACAACCGTTGGGGTCCAAGATAGGGGACATAACTGATCAGGAAAATCCACATTTCCACAGGGGAATGACTTCACCTGAGAGAAAGGAGCATAAAGCCAGAATGAGGGAAGCTAATCTGAGGATTCAGAGGGAAGAAATTGCCCTTGCCAAGGAGAAGCTTGCTCTGGCTAGAGAGCAAAAATTGTGTGGGTCAGAACCCACTGGTGGCAGCAACATTCCTAGAGATAGGGATAGGTCTTATGACCATAGAAACCTAAGCAAGATAGTCCCCCCATATCAGAATGGGGATGACATCCACAAGTGGATGACTGCTTTGGAGAGGGCCTGCAAAGTACAGCAGGTACCCCAAAGTCAGTGGGCAGCTATCTTGTGGCTCTCCTTTTCTGACAAAGGTAGAGACAAGCTCCTCACAGTCAGTGATGAGGATGCAAACAATTACAAAGTCCTGAAGAGTGCTCTGATAGATGGGTTTGGCTTAACCACTGAGCAATATAGGTTGTTGTTCAGAGACACCCAGAAGACACAGACCCAGGACTGGTCTGATTTTGTGGATTGTGCCACTAAGGCTTTGGAAGGTTGGTTAAATGGCAGCAAGGTGCAGGACTATACAGGATTGTACAACTTGATTATGAGGGAGCAGATCCGTAATAATTGTCAGAACCAGCTTCTCCATCAACACCTGGTAGACTCTGATTTGACCTCTCCCCAAGAATTGGGAAAGAGGGCAGATAAATGGGTCAGGACCAGGATTAGGCCTAAAAATCAGGGTGGTGACCAAAAGAAAGATACCACCAAGCCTCAAGAGAAGGGTGGGGATAAAGCAAAAGAGAAATCTTCCTCAGGGCCCCAAAACTCCACACAGGGTGGTGGGTCCCAAGCTCCCTCCTCTACCACAGTTAAAAAGCCTTACTGCCATGTGTGTAAAACACCTGGGCATTGGAAAACTGACAGCAGTTGTCCACAGGCTAAAAACAAAACTGTTCCTCCAACTACTCCTGTCACACCACCTATTACTGTCAGCAGTAATCCCCCAGGTGGTGGGAGTGCCCCCAAAAATTTGGTTGGGTTTTCTTGGGGAACACAGGGGGATCCTGGCTTAGCCAATTCCCCTACAGCAGCTACTCTTGTCTGTGATGGTGGCATGGGGTTTGCCAACTTCACTGCCTGTCCCATCACTTTGGGTAGGTACAGACAGGAACCCTACATCAATGGTAGAAAAGCTGAGGCCTACAGAGACACTGGAGCTAGCATCACTATGGTGGCCCATAGGCTAGTTCCCTCTGAGCAGCTTTTGCCTGGTTTCTCATACCAGGTAACTAACATTGATGGCAAACAAAACAGTCATCCCATGGCAGAAGTATGTCTCAGCTGGGGAGGGGTCACTGGCCCTAAAAGGGTGGCAGTGTCTCCAACCTTGCCTGTGGACTGCTTGCTGGGGAATGACTTAGAACTCTCAGCTTGGGCTGGAGTTGAACAAGACACCCATTCCAAAATGGTAGGCCTTTCCAAAAAGGGTAGTGGGGTTGTGCCAGTCACAACCCCTGTCCAAGTAGCTTTCCTCCCTGAAAAGGTTGGAAGGGCAGTGGTAGCCACAGCCCAGGCACAGACAGACTTCCCTGTAGGGACTGGCAGAGCTGTGACAGTCACAGCTCAAACACAAACTGAGTGCCTTCCTGAAAAGGTTGGCAAGGCTGTAATGGTCTCAGCCCACACTCAGACTGATATAGGTGTAGTGAAGCCTGAAACTATGGATCACTCCACACAGACAGAGAGTAGTGGGGAGGAAGAAAAGTCTCCCTCTCCCCAGACATTAGGAAAAGGTCAGCCTCCTCAGGGATCTGACCTCACCCCTTGTGAAGGAACTGCCCCAGAGGTAGCCAGGCCTGGCCTGGCAGAGCCTCTGATGTCAGTGGCCCCTTCCAAGGTGGGACCCAGTCTGGTGCAGGTAGCCTGCCTCTCTCTACCCTGCCTCAGTCAGCCCAGGGCTGCAGAGGTCAGGGAGGCCAGTGGACCCCAAGAGGGCCCCTGTCCACAAGAACCCCCCCATCAAAAGAATGAGGATTGCCTGGCTAGTAGCCCTAGCCAGGTGATGGTTAAAAACATTCCTGAGGTATCCCCTTCACAGGTAGTTAGGGACCTCCCCCAGAGGGATTCTGTTGGGCACAGGCAAACCTGGGACCTTAGGGCCCCAAACCTGACCTGTCCCTCCAGTAAGCCCACAAAAGGGACCCAGCCTCCAGCTTTAGGTAGCCAGAGGCTGACCCTGAGAGCACAGTGCAACTCAGTTAAAGAAAGAAAGGCATCCATGGTGGAGGATGATTGGAGGAAGCTGAGGCCTCACTTTGAGGACACTCACTTCAGTACTCCATCTCAACACCAGCCTTTTTCTTTGCAAAGACACACCAAAGGTAGAGATTCCCTATGGTGGAGACCCTATGATATCTTTAGGATGAGGGATTGCTTAGTGGACCATGAGACAGGGGGTAACCATGCCAGTGCTGGTTCTTCCTTATATGGCCACTCAGGCAATAGAGGCTTACCTTGTCAAGGCCAGCCTTATCTCCTTTCGTTTGGGGGGGGGGGGTTGTGTAGGAAGGTGGATATCTGACTATGGTTACCCCCAACTGTTTGCCTAGTGTCTAGCTGGTTTTTCGACTTAGTTGGCCTGAGATCCTGCCATTCAGGGTCTCAGGCTGTCTGCTCTCTCTGTAAAATGGACTCCATGTACCCTAGGTACATAACCAATTGGTAAGGATCACCTTATTGGACCCTGTACAGTGTACCCTAGGTACCCAGGGCATAGGTGTACCCTAGGCCTCCCAGGGGCTGCAGCATGTATTATGCCACCCCTGGTCTGGCCTTCCAATCAGACACAACTGGCTGATCACTCAGCTGGGGCAAGGTCGTGTAATCACCCCTTGCTTAGGTGTAGTATTCCTATACCTAACTTATATATAGACACATGTGTACCTATCAGTCACTCCTATGGCAGGCCTTAACAATCCTGGAGGCAGAGTGCTTGGTAACATGTGAGATGGTGCTCTAGCATGAGCTGAGCCTGTCTGCAGCTTTCGGAACCATGTCCTTATAGCTGTTCTATGATATAGCCTACCATATACTCTTAAAGTGCCTTATAATCTTAAACGGTTATGGTAACTATGGTTGGGCTGTATCAAAACATGTCGTGTAAGGTGTCTAACACTTTGGAATAATACCCCCATACCATTTCTGGTGATGAGGATATTATTCCTCCCTTCTAGAGGGAGAGACATGTTAAAATCCTACTTTGCTGTGTAACCTCTGACCAAAGCCTCAGCATCACAAAATGGATGCTGCTGCCACGACACAAGTCTGCCCTCCTGCAGCTGGGAGTGATCCCAGCCAGGGAGGCCTGGACAATAGGTTTCCTGCTTGGGGAGGTGCTAGCACCTCCCCAGACAGCCTTTAGTGTATTGGGGCAGGGTGGGCTGAAAGGAATGAGACATGCCTGGGGCACACAAGGTGTTCCTTGCATAGTCCAGTTCAAACCAGTGCTGGGGCACTCCAGCCCCAGCTCTGGCGCGAAACTGGACAAAGGGAAGTGGGTGTAACCACCCCCTCCCAGGTCCCACCCATAAGGCGTGACCTAGCAGGTATCCCAGCCCCCCAGATTAGTATAAGAGTGGGAGTTGGGCCTCAAGACTTTAGATTATCCTGAACCTGCAAAACTGAACAGAAACTCTGGACCTTCGACATTCGACGAAAGAAGAAGACTGAAGAATCTCCCTTGTGGCCAAGGAGTGGCTACCCTGTGCAAACAGGCACCATCAAGAGACTACCCTTTGCTTTGCCCACGTTCTACGAGGAACCGACTGCAGAGCCCGACCAGAGCCTTGACTTCCAGACTTCTCCGACCCTGATCCACATCTGCAGCAGAGCTGAGATCCGTGGAGGCGACGAGCGACGTGGGACCGGCTACCTGGGAAAAGTGGCTAGTATCTTCAAGCGCAGCTTCTGAGGCACCCTCGAAGTTGTGCACCGGGGATTGAGAAGCCCCACCCCCAAGCACCATCTGCACCGAAGACCAGCCCCCCACACTCAACGAGTCCTGCGTGGGGCCCTTCAGCATTTTCCTGCTTGCCGCGTCTGTCCGGTTGCTTGACCGCTGGCTAGTGGCCTTTGTGACGACGCATCCCGAAATCTTCTGCGCTGGTTTGGCTCCTCCAGACTGGCTCCTGCTTCCCTGCAAAGAAGAAGCACCCCAGACCTTCCTGGTCTGATCCTGAAGCAAGTCCTCCGTTCTTCGTGGGTTCTGCTTGCCAAGGCCTGGTGAGTCCTAGCCCAGCTTCGACGCCGCCGACAGCAAGAGCCTTCGTGCGACAGCTCGCCTCCTGGTCCTGGTCGTCCTCGACGCTTCCTGGTCCTCCTGGCTGCAGCGACAAGCTTCACCTTCACCTGCAACTCTTCACGACATCGTCTGGTTCCTTCCTGGTTCCACGTGGTCACTGGCTAGTGATCTTGACTCTGTCCCCTCTGCTTGCAGGTCTCTTCTCTTCTTGATCCCAGCCTTGGGATCCACCGGACACTCTTCACTGACTGCCTGTCAGCATCTTTCTTCAGGCATCCATAGGAGTCGACGACGAAACCCGACGCAACTTCAACCCTATGCACCCGCAGCCTGTGGGCTAGGTAACTTGGGTACTCCGGTGCTCATCAGGATAGTGACTATCCTAGTGTCTAAGTTTCAAGTCTCAACTTCCTAGCTACTCCGGAAGTGTCCTAAATCTATCTACTTCTAAACTGTACTATTGCTAGTGACTTTTACGCATTACGCGTGAGTGTTTCCACTCTGCATACGAATCCCGTGGGCCTCCCACTTCCTAACTGTTGCTAGTGTAGTGTAGCCCCAGCGATTCCCTAGGCCTAGGCCTACTCTATTTCCGTGACAGTGGTCCTTATACCACTTACTTAGTATATGGTTTGCGTGGCCCCTTGGGCCTAACTGTATTACTTACCTGTGTGACTTACTGTATGCATTCATAAGACTGTGTTGTACTTACCTCTAATCTCATAAAGAGTGCTGAGGGTTTGCTTAGAATAAATACACTTCATTTTATATATATATCTGTTGTGGTGTCCTTTCATTTGGTATTCAAGGGATTATATATGGTATCACAGCTGGCTTCACATGCCATTCAGAGTTTAGCCTAAGACTGCTCTTGTCCATGCTACCACTAGGATAGCTGGTCTATAAGGTTGACTTTACAACCAATCACCATAAGGGTATTTGGACTGATATAAGGTGTACACTATAACTAGTGACATCATACATCAGGCCAACTTCTCACAGTAGCCCTCTTGCTCTCCAAGTTAGATTACTGTAATGGCCTACTACTGGGAATAAATAAGTCCCAAATGAGCAGGCTTCAATCATTACAGAATGCTGCTGCTAGATTACTCCTAGACATACCAAGGGGCAAATCTACCTCCGTGGGTATTTGAACCTTGCATTGGCTTCCAATTCAGCTTCGTGTTGAATTCAAGGCCTTATGTTTGGTCCATAAAGCTTTCTATGGAGGAGTTGCTAAGGCTATGCGTATACTGTTTGGACCCTACATCCCAGCTCGATCACTAAGGTCTAGTACTTTGGGTCTTCTCCATCTGGACAGGATTAGGAAGGCAAGATGGGGTGGTAGAGCTTTCTCCCATCGTGCAGCAAAGATATGGAACACACTGCCTGCAGCCATGCGTCTCCAACCTAACAGACTAGTTTTCAGGAGAGTCTTGAAGACCTGGCTGTTTGCTACAACATAGGCGACTGCTATGGGCTTTAACACAGGTTCTCACCTCTTAGCGCCAAGACGCCACGACATACGAGCGCTCTACAAACATATATCGTATCCTATATGCTTGCTTGAATTCAAAGAGAGCTATTGCTGCTAATGCTTTTGCTTAAAGAAAGAGATAATAACATGGAATAGAGTAGAAGTGGGTGGTGAACAGTGAAAATCATCTATTTGAGAAATTAACATCTGTTTATGATTCCTTTATTAATAGTGTACGTTTGGGCCTACTGTTGCACGCAATGGAAAAAAGATGGCAGCGAAATGGAGACAAGCTACGCATGCGCAGTGAAGTCATGCTGTCACCCGATGACCGTATGGCTGAACGCCTGCAAAGATTCAAGGACAAGAGTTGTGTGAAAGTTAGTCTCGACTGTGGAACTGCATTTAAAAACGTTATTTGATTTGCAACATTAGATATATGGGAATGAAGTAGAATACAAGTTATGAATGAAGGGTTTGTCAAACAAAAGAGAATTATTAAAAATGAATATGTCAGCATGAGGTGACGACAACTCCCCTGCCCCTGCCCAATCAAGGTCCGTATTCCATCGAGATTTGCAACTTTTGAGGGTGGGACATGCAGAAATGAAGACTACAACTAGAGTGACTTAAAATGTAATAATTGGCAAGCGAGGCGAGGCAAGTACGAGTGCGAGCTATTCGAGAGTGACATTGATGCAGAGAGAGAAAGAGAGAGAGGCGAGAGCTGCTGCTGACGAGGAAAAGAGAGAACAGACTGGGAAGATTCATACCTGAATGACAACTTGATTAGATTGAAGATTCCGGAATAATATCGAGGAGGGAGACAGTGTAAGAGAGAGATGCGCCCTGGTGCATATGGTTTGTAGAGAAGTCTAGTAAGTAATGCCCTGTCCTGATCCTGTCCTACAGTCTTTGTCTCCTGATTATTAATCACGGGACCTCCAGCAGTCCTTTGGCTAGAGGGTTGATTTTCCGTTATCACTATTGGGTAACTATTATGTTATGTTATGTTATAATATTTCTAAAGCGCAAACTGTTACCCGAAGGTGTCCTGGCGCTATCTACAAAGAACCTCCCAAAGAGCTCACCAGAAAAAGCCGCATATTACACATTAAACATCCAGGTTTTTAAGGCTTTCCTAAAAGCCATGAGATCCATGCTATTACGAAGCTGAAACGGGAGGGCATTCCAAGCTTTGGCTGCCCCCACCCGAAAACTCCTGCCTCCCCAGACGGTTTTTCTGAAGGCTGGAACTGCTACCAATTTAGCTGCTAGGGATCGCAATGGTCTATTTGGAACATACCACTGAGACTGCTGCTTCAGATGTTCTGGGCCGGTCTCGTGAAGAGCTTTAAAAACGGTGCAAAGTGACTTGAACTGCACCCGTTTCTTAATAGGCAACCAGTGGAGTCTTCTAATGTCGCCAGAAACAGAGGCGAACTTAGGTGTCCCTGTAAGCAGTCTATCTGCCGAGTTCTGAAGAAGTTGCAGTCTATGCAACAGACGCTCCTGGATATTAAGGTAAAGGCTGTTGCAATAGTCCAGCCTTGTCATAGTCAATGCAGTTACTATTGTGCATTGATTTTCCTTAGGAAGATACTGTAAAATTTTCTTACTGGTTCTCAGGGCAAATGTGGTCGCCGAGACAACTGAGTTGACTTGATCTTCAAACTGAAGCCTATCATCAATCAAAACTCCCAGGTTCTTTACTTTCCTGGAGGGGGTTGGAAGTGAGCCCAGTGAAACTGGCCACCAACTTGGGGTCCACAACTTGGGATCATTACCAAACAAAATGACCTCAGTCTTGCTTGAGTTGAGTTTTAAGCAGTTCTGGGACATCCATATACCCACTGCGTCCATACAATCATGAAATCGTAATTCTGTCCCCCTCTCTTGCCCTGGTCGCAGAGACACCACCATCTGAGTGTCATCTGCATAGGATGTCAGATCGAATCCAAATGACCTGATCAAAGGGGCAAGAGAGGACACATATACATTAAATAGTGTTGGACTGAGAGAGGAACCTTGTGGGACCCCGCAGGGCAGAGAAAACGGTTTAGAGCAAAAAGTGCCAAGAGACACTGTCTGTTTTCTGTCTGAAAGGAAGGACTTCAGGAGTTCCCATGCTTTGCCTTGTACTCCACATTCCCACAACCGGTCCATCAACAAATCGTGATGGACCGTGTCGAAGGCTGCTGACAAATCCAACATGATTATTGCGGCCTTGCCTCCCTGATCTAGTGCCGTCCTAATTTCCTCTGTAGATTTTAACAGCGCGGACTCGGTGCTATGACCCGCTCTAAACCCGTATTGAGTTGGATCCAATACTTGAGCTTCCAGTAAGTATGTAGTAAGTTGTGCGTTCATACTTTTCTCGGCCAGTTTAGCTGGCAGAGGGATACTCGAGATAGGTTGAAAGTTATTAGGATCCTTCGGGTTTAGGTTCGGTGTCTTAAGTAGAGGCAGGATTGATGTGGATTTCCAGGCTATCGGGAAATATCCTTTCTTAAACATGGCATTTATGATCGTGGTCAATGATATCGTAATCGGTTCTGGAGCTAGCTTTAAGGCTACCACTGGACATGGATCGTAAGGAGAGCCTGATTTAGTAGACATCAATAACTTATGAGTCTCACTAATAAGTAGAGGTGCAAATTCATCAAAACTAAAATAAGAGCCTGATCGTAATTTGTACCTCTTTTCGACATCTAATTTCCCATCTGTTGTAGGGCCATTAAATGTGGCGAAAATAACCTCCACCTTACTATAAAAGAATCTAGCTATTTTATCGCAAAGCTCCTGGCTCGGGGGGATATTGGGAGTGCCCGGGTATGCCAGACTGATTACTATTTGAAAAAGTTATTTACCTGAATTTATAGCAGAGTTTATTCGATTGGCAAAGAAAGTTTTCTTAGCTGCTTGGAGAAGGTGTTTATAGGCTACTAGGTTTAGTCTATATGCCTCTTTCTCTAAGGCTTTGTATCCCTTTCTCCACTTCCTCTCTAATAGCTTGCACTTCAGTTTAAGATCTTTTAATTCCTGTCCATACCACGGAGCAGAGGGCCGTACTCTATTAGAATATAGAATGTTTTCAGGCGCTAACTTGTCACCGGCTGCCTCAAGCCATTTAGAGTATTGGGTGGTCGCCTCTTCTATATCTATTGATAAGTGAGGAAGAGTAGCGTTCAATAGATTTTCTAACTCTTTAGCCTTAATTTTATTCCATGCTCTAAATGTCACTTGCTTCTTTGCTAATTTATTCTTCTCATGTTGACTAGGAAATGCCAACTCGAAGCATACAGCCACATGGTCAGACCAGACCAGGGGAAGTAGGCCAGTAAACGAGAGCTGCGGGTTGCTAGAAAAAATCCCATTTAGGGTGTGCCTGCAGTGTGGGTAGGGCCAACAACCCGTTGATCAAGGTTAACACTTTCCATACATTTCAAAAGAGTCGCTGTATCAGGGTCAGCCGGGGCCTCGAGATAAAAATTAAAATCTCCGAGCAGAGTAAAGGAACTGGCACAGATACCTCTTTCCAGCAGATTTCCCACTGAAGTTAAAAAAGGCGTCCTAAGGTCTGGTGGTCTATAAAGGAGAATCCTCTTAAAAGTAGCCTGGTGGGAGTAATATACACAAAATTCAAGTGCTTCACAATCTGAAATGGATGCATTTTCAAAGTTCACATTAATGGTAGAATGATGAATAACAGCAAGCCATTCACCTCTCCTAGAAGGCCTATTTAAAGTATGACAAACATAGCCAGGGGGCGTAGCCTTGACTAAATCTGGACCAGATGCCTCGTCAGTTCACGATTCTGTAATGAAGGCCACCATTATGCCCTTTTCCTCAATTAATCTGGCGCATTCTATACTATGCTTTACCAGGGATCTGCATTCAACAAAATGCACTTCAGTCCCTGTGGTTGTAGCATGCCTGTATAATTCGGACTTGATTGATCTTGCGGCAGAATTGGCTGATATAACAATTCTGGAAGCATAACTTTACACCTGGGGCATAATGTGGGGCAAGTAGGCGATCCCTTAGCCAGGTTATGGTTAAAACATCCGGCCAGTCTGCCTGTCCTATTTAGACTTTTTAGATAATCACTTGACCATTGTAGACTTACTGGCTTACCGCTTCCAAAACCAGCATGGATACTGGCACTGGGCGCTGGACTGGCGCGGACGGGCGCAGACGGGCTTGCCTTTGGTGCACCTTTGGCGTGCCAGCGGCGCGCCCACTGCGCGCGTCCGCTGCGCGGTCGTGTCGGCATTTGTAATTACACGGTCAGGGGCGCAACCACTAGCCCGCTGACCGTACTTCCCCCAAGATGGCGTCCCAGTTTATGCCCGTTACGCCCCCCGGTTCAATCCCCAACCGGGAAGTGTGCCTCCCTTCTAATTGTGAATAGAAAATAAATTGCCCCTGATAACAATAAATTATGTGCTAAAATGCTGTAAGTAATAAAATAACATCCGTTTCACAAACGAGTAAAAAAACTTTATTTAAAATCAGCCAAACTCACTTCTCTCAGCCAAGTCACTGTGGAAAATAGCAAAGTAAGTATGCAAAAGTAGCAATAACAGCTCTCCCGGCTCAAGCCTCAGGAGGGTGTAGGGTTTCGCGCTCGCGCCGGCCCTTCCAATTATACAGTCAGGGGCACAACTACTAGCCCGCT
Source organism: Triturus cristatus (assembly GCF_964204655.1). Taxonomy (NCBI): domain Eukaryota; kingdom Metazoa; phylum Chordata; class Amphibia; order Caudata; family Salamandridae; genus Triturus; species Triturus cristatus. Next base: position 1,219,716,410 of record NC_140592.1, read on the forward strand.
GACCGTACTTCCCCCAAGATGGCGGCCCCGTTTATGCCCCTTACACCCCCCGGTTCAATCCCCAACCGGGAAGTGTGCCTCCCTTCTAATTGTGAATAGAAAATAAATTGCCCCTGATAACAATAAATTATGTGCTAAAATGCTGTAAGTAATAAAATAACATCCGTTTCACGAACGATTAAAAAAATTGTATTTAAAATCAGCCAGACTCACTTCTCTCAGCCAAGTCACTGTGGAAAATAGCAAAGTAAGTGTGCAAAAGTAGCAATAACAGCTCTGCCGGCTCAAGCCTCAGGAGGGTGTAGGGTTTCGCGCTCGCGCCGGCCCTTCCAATTATACAGTCAGGGGCGCAACCACTAGCCCGCTGACCGTACTTCCCCCAAGATGGCGGCCCCATTTATGCCCGTTACGCCCCCCGGTTCAATCCCTAACCGGGAAGTGTGCCTCCCTTCTAATTGTGAATAGAAAATAAATTGCCCCTGATAACAATAAATTATGTGCTAAAATGCTGTAAGTAATAAAATAACATCCGTTTCACGAACGAGTAAAAAAACTGTATTTAAAATCAGCCAGACTCACTTCTCTCAGCCAAGTCACTGTGGAAAATAGCAAAGTAAGTGTGCAAAAGTAGCAATAACAGCTCTCCCGGCTCAAGCCTCAGGAGGTTGTAGGGTTTCGCGCTCGTGCCGGCCCTTCCAATTATACGGTCAGGGGCGCAACCACTAGCCCGCTGACCGTACTTCCCCCAAGATGGCGGCCCCGTTTATGCCCCTTACACCCCCCGGTTCAATCCCCAACCGGGAAGTGTGCCTCCCTTCTAATTGTGAATAGAAAATAAATTGCCCCTGATAACAATAAATTATGTGCTAAAATGCTGTAAGTAATAAAATAACATCCGTTTCACGAACGATTAAAAAAAATTGTATTTAAAATCAGCCAGACTCACTTCTCTCAGCCAAGTCACTGTGGAAAATAGCAAAGTAAGTGTGCAAAAGTAGCAATAACAGCTCTCCCGGCTCAAGCCTCAGGATTATTCTGTCTCAAATTTGCATATCCTTTTGCAAATGTATGATTTATTATACCTTTTGTCTCCACATCTATCCACTCTTAATGCATTGATTTGTTGAATGAGTCTGTGATTTTGAATGTATTTGCTAAATACATTTTCTCTCCCATGAAAGTTGACAGAGTTTGCACTGTGAATTTGTACTAATGAGCATTCATTTATGACTGAGATTTAGATAAAATTATTTGAATCTTACCCAGAGTCTGTGGTTATTTCACTGAGATCTGTAAATTAGTTAGTTAATTGTTAATATCACCATCAACTACTCAACGAATGGTTCATCGACCAGAGGAAAGAGTGTTGATTTGTGAATATTAGTTAGGCATTGAAATCATTTTCTTAAATGATTTCGAGGTTACAGTGAGTTAACTAATCAGAGCTGAAGTGGAATTATAAAACTTGACCCCCAGCGAAAAGAGCCAGGGAGTTTGAATGTGTATATGGGACCCATTTACAGTTTTCTTGACTGTGAAGTGTTCATCCCTGGCCTTTCGCTGGATCACCGGTACTCCATACCGGACAGTACCGGCCCATTTAAAGCACTGATTCTGGTACGATGCCTGAAATGAGTAAAGATCTGCCTACCCATCTCCCTCAGATCGCATCCCAGACCTCTTTATCCTGACTGCATGGCCATCAAACCCCTTCATTGCACACTTCCCTCAAATGGCACCCGCCTCATTTTTTAAGTTCACAAGCAATGATAACTCCTGCGAGCGCATCATCATGCGTGCTTGTGCCAACCAAATGGTGCAGCCTCTGTGGCCATGTCATAGTGCCTTTTTCGGGGATGTGACCTTTGGAGTGTGTTGGATGTGTTCCATGTCGTGCCACATTAAGAGCCACATATACGACAGTTTTTAGTGGTTACAAATGTAGATTTGGGCCGTTTGTGACTGCTAAAAAGGGTTGTCGCATGTATCAACCCTATTTTGCGAGTCAGTAATCTGTTACCAGCTCATGCGAGTCGCTAGTAGGAAGGGGCGTGACAAGGGCATCCCTTCGTAGTTGCGCGGCGCAAGGGCATATAAGATTGTACGATCCCAAAACAATTGCAGTTTACCACCTACTTCAAGTAGGTGATAAGCCATTTGCAAACGGGGGAAGTCACCAGGGGACCCCTTCCCCTTTGTGATCGGCAGCGAAATAGTTTTTTAAGAGCAAGCAGTATTCCCACGGACCACAGCCTACTCTTAAAAAATGAAACTGAAACGTTCCACTTTTGTTTTTGAATCACATCCCGTTTTACTTTAAGGAAAACGGGCTGCATTTAAGAAAAAAAAAAGTTGCTTTATTTAAAAAGCAAACACAGACAAGGGGGTCTGCTGTCCCCAGCAGGCCACCATCCCTGTGTTATTGCCCATTCCCAATGGGTCGCAAATTATGACCTCCCTTATGAATAGTGATGAGGCAGGTCATTTACGACCCCATCGGGAATCGCAAAATGTGTCTGAGACACGTTAGTCCATTTCCTTTTGCGTCTCACAAATTGCGAGCCGCTAAAATTTGCGAATTGCGAGTCTCAAAAGGAATTGGTTGTACATGTGGCCCCAAGTGTATAGATGAGGTTGAAGAGTTTGTCTCCTATGTTTTTTTTAGATTGCGGTGTGTGGGAGGAAACATTAACTACAGATATGTCATAGTTCCCAGAACCACCCCTTGTAGTTTCATCAGTGAGTAAAGTGGGAGGTCCACATATCATGGCTATTGCCTGTTCCTGCTCCATGAGTGGTCTGCATCCCCTTCCTTTCTCTTGGGTGGTCTTTCTGCGCTCTTACCCCTTCTTGTGTTTGTTTTGGGTTGGAAGGCTGTACTTTTCAATTCATACTTCTGTTTTCAATCCTTATACTCTTCATTTCTTTGAAAGAAAGCTGTGAGATATTGAGTGGCTTCAAAATAATAGTACATTTCATCTAGTAGTAGAAATTGCCCTACTGTCAGAATTGTCTGTTTTTTTCATTTTGGCTGTGCTCATTGGACTAAGAGATATTGGTTTTACTATAATAAGAATATGAGATGGACAGATCCACCTATGTACTGTTTGTGGCATAGATGAATTTTAATTTGCATGAACGAGAGTAGGAATATTTCAAGATGGCTCTCAGTGTTTTTGAGCACAATTGATTGGTGAGATGAAGATGCACCACCATATTTAAAGATGGCGGCCATGTTTAGATATGGAGGTGGATCTCCCACTTCACTCACTGATGAAACCATATGGGGTGGTTCTGGAAACTATGATGTGTCTGTAATTAACTCCTCCAATAAAACCATGTTTGAGGCTATGGTTTCACTATTATTCAAAGGGATGGGATTTTGCCAGAGAGCTCACTGTGATGCGTATCAGTTAAAGTCTGATATTTTCAAGTTTGTACTAAAATTGAAACTCAGAAAATATTTTAGTACACACACAGGTGCAACTGATACAATACAGACCACTCCGAGTGAATATGCAATTCAGGATGCTCAATTAATCAATCGCTCACTCAATTAGGTGATGGTCTTGAGGCACTGTTCAGGATACTGCTCAGTTACTGTCTATCACTGAGTGTGAAAATGAACCGAATATTTTAGAAAATTTACTAATGAATTTGGAGATTAAAACTAGCTTATTTATGGACAGTGGGTTAAAAGAGAAATCGAGATTTACTCTGCAATTACCAAGTAGGAATAATATTGATTTATTCTACAAAGCAGTCAATACGGACGTTTATAAATGAAGTAATAATATGGTCGGAAAACGTGGTAGAAATGATAGCCTGACTGGGTTGGAAAGGCTGGCTTTATTTGAGCTTAAACAGGATAAGGATATAATTGTGGGAAGCAGGTATAGGTGGTAAAATTGTTGTGATTAACAAATTGGACTATGATAATGAGATTCTCACACAACTCGTGGATGCCTCATGCTATGAGAGGATTGACAAAAATCCTATTCACAACATCAGCAAGAAAATCAACATGAGTCTGAAGGATTGGCTCAATAGGGACTTTTTGAATGAAGATGAATACTTGTTTTTGAAAGTGAACAAGCTGAGATACCCATGTCTATGCACACTACATAAGGTATATAAACAGCTACCCTTTCACCCAGGTAGACTATGATATAGGGTATAGGATCTCCAAAGGAAAGGAAGTCAGAATACGTAGATGTGTTTTTGAAACCAATTGTAAAGGACCATCCATCCTATATTCAGGACATAAACCACGCCTTAACTATGATGAGTGACATTCATTTCTGAGAGAACGTGATGCTGATTACTGTGAATGTGGTATCTTTGTATACAAATATCACCCATGAGTGGGGATTACAGTAAGGCACTTCTTGAATTAGAGACCAGCAAATTATTTGGAGCAGTTAGAGTTGCTTTTGGAGATGACAAAATTGACTTAGGAAAACGTGCTTTTTTTTAATGGAGTATGGTACGGACAACTAGAGGTGACTGCGATGTGCTCGAGATACATGTTCTCATTTGTGAACGTCTTCATGGGGTGGTTTGAGGGAAAGTGGATATAGGTCCGAAGTGGCTCAAGATAGATTGGTTAAATCCAATGCCGGGGTATGTTCATAGATGATGTATTGCTAATTTGGACAGGGAATGATGATGAGCTTGTGCAGTTCTTTAAATATCTGAATGGTAATGGTATAAATATGAAGTTCACCCTCACTTTTAGTAGAGGAAAGATAGCATATTTGAATATTGAACTGTTTGCGAAAGATGAGAAACGCCTAAGCAGGATGTTTCGAAAAAAAGACCTCATGCCATATGATCCTACATGCTGATAATTCACATCCATAGAACCAGATTAGAGCTAAGTGAGATGATAAGAGCAAAGAGAAGTTGTTGCGATGATAAAGAATTTCAAGATAATCTGATGGATATGAAATGTAGATTTCCTAGAGAGGTTATGACCATGGTCTATTGGAAACAGCAAGTAGCAAAACTCTGACCGTGGATCCTGCTTCACACTTAGAAATGGTAGAAGAAAGAAAGGGACAAAAAAGGATTTGGCAAGATTTATCGCACCATTTGGGAGTGACGCTGGTAAATTGAGCAGGACATTGAATAAATATTGGCATCTATTACTACAGGACAAGGTCATTAAGGAACACATTGACCAACACCCCAGAGTTACATACCTTATGGGGGAACACTTGAACATATAATTAGTCCTAGTGATACAGGTACAGCGCCGGAAACAAGCTGGTTGAGTTGGAGGACTAAAGGTTTCTGTAAATTTGCTGTGGGCAAGAAGAAATTGTTCAGCTGCAATGGTAGTTTTGAGTATAGTATCAGGACAAATATTACCTATCAGACTAAGTTTGTCGTATTCATATTAATATGTGCCTATTGTCAGAAATTGGCTTGTTGGTTAACTCGGATGTGAGCCCTGGTTAAGCAGCAACCACAATACTTGTCAGGGTTAGGCACCCGCCAACCCGCCAATCCTAAATTAACCTGTGCTCAACCCTCTGGTAGCATAGCACAGATCAGTCAGATTTAGTTCCGAGGCAATGTGTAAAGAGTTTGTGCAACACTTCAAACAATAATAAAGTGAAAACACCACACAAAAAGGATCCCACATCAGGTTAGAAAAATAGATTCATTCATAATAAATAAACAAAAGCCCAAAATGACAAAAATCCAATCAGTAGATCCGGAGATATGCAATTTAAAGATTTCAGTGAAAACAGCATTAAAAAGCCCAAAGCGCCACTTGCGGCTATCTGATTGTGTGAGGCCGGCAGAAAGTCTCAAGTTCCGTCTGACAGCAATGGAGCGCAGATCGGATAGTGTAGTCCTGCTGAAAAGTTACCTTTTCAGTCCAGCGCAAAGAGTTCTGTTTGCGGTGGAGGGGGCCGTGAGGAGCAAATAAGCGTCATGGACGATCATCAATGTAGCAGGAAGAGCAGGCGGGGCATTGCGGACAGCCATTGCTGTAGCGCGAAGATCATTTTGTCATCGCAAACGGTCGGGCTGGTGCTTCACGATGGCACGTTTAGCAAGCGGTCGATACTGTAGCGCAAAGAGTCGGGTTGATGAACCTTGGCATTGGTGGGCTGTGTGAGTGACAAGGTTTGAGCACCAACGGGCCCATTTGCGGTCATGAAGGGCCCACAAAGCTCAGTTCAGCCTCTCTGAGGCCACAGCAAGGTTCCAGGACCTGAAGGGCACCACTTGGGGGTCAGGGGATTATTCCAGCTGGATCTGGAAGCTGGTACAGGTGGTGATGAGCCTGTTATATTCCTGTGGCTCTGCTAAGGAGGTCAGTAGACTAGCCATTGGAGTCACTCTGGGAGTCCTGGGTTCAGGTCCAATTCCTCTGACTCAGACAGTCAGGCAGCAGGGCAGCAGTCCAGCCAGGCAGCAGTCCAGCAGGGCAATAGTCCAGCAGAGTGGCAGTCCTTTCAGCCGCACAGCAGCCCTTCTTCCTGGCAGAGTATCTACAGATTTAGAAGTGTATTGAAGAGGTGGTGACTGAGGTCCAATACTTATACCTGGTGCCCTTCCTCTGGAAGGGGGGAGACATTTCTAAAAATGAACTATGAAGTGCCCAGGCATTCTGCCTCCTCTATTCTGTCTCCAGACCAACTACAGGAGGTATGCAGCCTTTGTGTGCAGGTAGAACACAGCCTATTCAAGTGTAAATAGGGCTGTACCCAGCTCCACCCTCCCATCCTCCCAGTGATGGCCCATCCAGGCATACCTAAGCTCTCTATTGTGTGGGGCTGTCTACAGGGATTACACAAAGCTCAACTGTCAGCTACAACCAGTCATGTGACCAGATAAGCTACAGGCACTAAGGGCCAGATGTACGACCATGTCATTTAGAAACTCGCTAATTGTGCTCAATTGCGAGTCACAATTTGCGAGTCGCTAAATGCCATGTACAACAGTGTCTGAGACACTGTTAGTGATTCATAATTGGGTCGCAAAATGCATGGCCAATGCACATTAATGAGGCACTCGCAATTTGCGAGCCCAGTAGGAATGGCTGGTCCTCCCAGGTATGGTGGCCTGCTGGGCTCAGCAGACCTCCATGTCTGGGACTGCTTTTAAATAAAGCTGTTTTTTTAAAATGCAGCCCGTTTTCCTTAAAGGAAAAAAGGATGCATTTAAAAAAAAAAAATATGAAAATGAAAACTAAAAACAAGGAACCCCTGTTCTCTTTATCTAGAGAACATTTTTCCACATGAGGCCCGGCAAAAACTGACATGCCCCTGCTCTTCCTCATTAGCCTTTCAACAAACACCCCTCTTCAATCAATCAATCACTCAGTCATTCGATTTCTATAGTGCAGCATATCACCCGGGAGGGTGTCCAGGCACCTCCCTCTCCATATATTCCCATTATCATCTCCATGCAGCTAACTTAGCCCATATCATGCATTGTGCCAATAACATTCCATAGCATATGTTGTTCCAAGAACATTATGTATGTTGGCCAATAGCTCCCACTGTTCTAGTGTGTTTTAATGCCTTTGGCCCTCCATGGATCCTACGTACAATATTCGCAGGTTCACCAGGAAGCGGCGGTGTCCAGCTGCATAAGCCGGATAGACATGACTGCTATGAATTATTCAGGGAGTCCATCTATTGGCAGCAGCTCCTTGCCCTGTCAGCAGATGTCCGGCGCTTGTCCACAAGGGTCCCATCCAAGCAGCATTATTAGGAGATTCATTGCATGAGACACATTCATACACAATGGGCCTGTTTCACACACGCGTGCACCCACATGTTTCGGAAACACATAAGTGCAGATTTCGGACTTTTTGGGAAGTCACAGACGTTTTCAATTATCTGTCTGGAAACTTTGCCAGCTACTGGTTTACAAGAATACTCTTAGAAGGTTTTTGTTTTTCTCATGTGTAAATACATGTATATGTTTACGTTAGAAAATCGGCGGTTACTAGTGGAAATAAAATTGCTTTTTTCCTTCTTTCTGCTGGAATTCTTAGATCTGGGGTAGAGACATCTTTGCTGTCTCACCAGCCTCGTGGTTAAAACCAAAACTGTAATTAGAATGAATACAAATATATACAAATAGAGGGGCTTTTGGACAGTCCTCTTCTTCCATTGGTCTGGTCAGCCAAGGTGGCCAGCACGGAAAAGGGTCAGCCAACTACATCCTTCTTGCACTGTGAGTGTTTGCATTTTGTCTGATCACCAGTGCAGAACCTCCTGAAAAGGCGCACACTCCTTAATTACTTTTCTTTGTAAATATAACCCTGCAACCTTTAGACAATGGCATCTTTGCTTTTAAACTCTGTTTTCTGTTCCATATGCTTGCAAAATAAAGGACATGCTTCCCCAGGCTAGAACTATTGGCTTCTCCAATGCTTAGTTTTCCCTGTGACGAAAGGCCCTCTACTACACCCTCACACATTTTAGTGGCGGTTTCTATTCCCTTACCACCATGGAAAAGTGCCACTGACAGTCCTTCTATTCTGCTGACCTTTTGCAGGGTGAAAATGGGTCAGAAACAAAATTGTGGTGACCCAAAAACAAAGTTGAGAAGTGGTCCACTTAATGGAACTAGGCCCGAGCCTTAGCTTCCATTGATTTAGCAGGTTGAGTGGCACCAGAGGGGCCCAGTGAATCCTAGTTACTGCTTTATTTTATAACTCAAACAGCAGTCAGGGGGCATTTCCTTCCTGCAATAGGGCCCATCACACAATGGCTACGCTGCTGAAGCAGGCATTACTTTTAAAGCGTTACAGCAGCCCCTGTGGTGCATGGGGGGCTTAAACCTCCAGGGGCCACTCAACTCTCCGGGGGGTGGTACTCAGCTCAAGGTCAATGAATGTGTGGTTGAGATATATATAGATATATATATATTGCTGTTTTCTATAGCGCAAACTCAACCCAAAGGTACTTGAGCACTTTACATAAGCACCAGTTACATTACACAAGGACACATTCATTTTTAGGTCTCGCCTACGCAGCGTGCATGCGTTGCTAAGGAGGACCTTTAGCCGTTGCTCTGCTCTTTTTGGAAGCACATACAGGTGCTTGTGGCGGCAACCACCATGCGTGAGCGAGAGGGGGCGTGCGCCCACAAGCACGAGTATGTGCTTCCAAAATGAGCCGACTGTGCACGCACGCAAACACGACCCACTCCCGGGCCAGCAAACACACAATTGCAGTGCCAGCAGTGTGTTTTGCTTTTACTGTGACAAGCACACGTGTGCTTTAAAATAGCAGCATTAGTTATCCACTCATGCACGGCTATCATTTACTCTGTGTTTTGCTTTTACTGTGACAAGCACGCGTGTGCTTCAAAATAGCAGCATTAGTTATTCACTCGTGCATGGCTATCATTTACTTTGTGTTTTGCTTTTACTGTGACAGTTTTCTCATCACTTCTTCCCTCTTGCTCTATCTTGCTTTCTTTTTTTTATCATTCATTCTGTGTTTTGCTTTTACCTTTTCTCACTATTTGTCACCACGTCCACCACCACCACCCGGTCCACCACCACCACCACCACGTCCACCACCACCATGCCTACCACCACCACCAACACATCCACCACCACATCCACCACCTGCACCACCACCACCACGTCCACCACCGCCACGCTCACCACCACCACCACATCCACTACCACCATATCCACCACCACCACCATGTCCACCACGATTACCACGTCCACCACCACCACTATGTTCACCACCACCACGTCCCCCACCACAATGTCCACCACCACCACGTCCACCTCCACCACCATGTCCACCACCACCATGTCCACCACCACGTCCACCACCACACCCACCACCACCACATCCACCACCACCACGTCCACCACCACCATGGCCACCACATCCACCACCACCACATCCACCACCACCACATCCACCACCACGTCCACCACCACATCCACCACCATGTCCACCACCACGTCCACCACGTCCACCACCACCACGTCCACCACCACCATGTCCACCACCACCATCACCATGCCCACCACTTCCATGTCCACCACCACGTCCACCACCACCATGTCCACCACCACCACGTCCTCCACCACCAGCACGTCCACTACCACCACCACGTCCACCACCACGTCCACCACCACGTCCACCACGTCCACCACCACCACCACATCCACCACCACACCCACCACTACCACGTCCACCACCACGTCCACCACCATATCCACTACCACCATGTCCACCGCCACCACTCACCACCACGTCCACCACCACCACATCCACCACCACCATTTCCACCACCACCACATCCACCACCACCTCCACCACCACCTCCACCACAACCACGTCCACCACCAACAAGGCCACCACCACCATCACGTCCACACCCACCATGTCCACCACCACCATACCCGCCACCATGTCCACCACCACCACGTCCACCACCACCACCACATCCACCACCATGTCCACCACCACCACCACGTCCACCACCACGTCCACCACCACCACATCCATGTCCACCACCACCACATCCACCACCACATCCACCACTATGTCCACCACCACCACCACATCCACCACCACCACCACATCCACCAGCACGTCCACAACCACGTCCACAACCCCCACCACATCCACCACCACGTCCACCACCACATCCACCACCACCATGCCCACCAACACGTCCACCACCACATCCACCACCATGTCCATCACCACATCCACCACCACAATGCCCACCACCACCACCACAACGCCCACCATCACCACATCCACCACCACCACGTCCACCACCACCATGACGTCCACCACCACGTCCACCACCACCATGTCCACCTCACCACCATGTCCACCAACAAGGCCACCACCACCACCATATCCACCACCACCACATCCACCACCACCATGTCCACCACCATGTCCTCCACCATGTCCACCCCCACATCCACCACCACCAAGTCCACCACCACCACATCCACCACCACGTCCACCTCCACGTCTACCACCACCATGTCCACCACCACCACATCCACCACCACCGCGTCCACCACCACCATGTCCACTAACACCACCACATCCACCACCACGTCCACCACAACCACCACCACGTCCACCACCACCACGTCCACCACGACCACCATGTCCACCACCACCACCACCACGTCCACACCCACCACCCGTGACAGGTAAAGTGTCACTGGAGGGCAGGGGTAATAGGAGTGTCAACCCCAGCTGTAAATGGGACATTTAAGGATGCATTGGGTGCGGGAATAGGAGCTAGAAGAATTACACCAAACCCAAGATACTTTTTGAAGAGACGCAATCTCACAGGGGCTCCTGTAAAAGCACTCGCAGCATCTCTACCTCACAGTGGCATACCTGCACGAGCCACTCACTCAAAACAAGCATTGGCATTGGCATTGGCATTGGCATTTGGGAACTTATAAGTGTTTAGCCATGCAACACTTGATGTTGTTGCACCAAGGATATTGTGCTGGATAACTAAACACTTATAAGGTCCCAAAGGCGAGACCTATTGGCTATGCCAATGCTTGTTTGGTATGCGCTGGGAGATTAAGTGATTTGCCCAGAATCACAGGATGTTGGGCCATCGCCGAGACTCGAACCTGGTTCCTAAGCTCCAAAGTCAGCAGCTCTGGCCGTTAGGCCACATCCTCTAAGAGGTGACTCAGGGGGCCCTTCATCATATAATGCGGATTGGGGGGTATCATTTTGCAATGCGCCTCTGTTTTAAAGTGGGAGGTTAGCCTAGAAATCTGGCATTGCTCGGCTCTTGTGGGCCAGCCCTACAACCAGTGCTTAATTTGAGCCAGTGATTTATCGGTGCTTGGCAGTGGAATTTAATTGTCAAAACCAGCGCTACTGACAGTCTGCCTAATCTAGAGATGACCACAACAACAGGTAATTAGTAATTCAATATACATTAAAAATTACTATTTCCTGCCGCCCAAGCCATTCTTATGGCTTTTGAGGCCTGGAATAGTCTGAATTGTCACACTTGTAGTAGTAGAGTCACTACCATTAGACGTCCCAGAGGCCGGCTGACAGTTTTAGCAAATACGGGTGACCTTTGCACCCTGCTGCTAATCTCAGTACACAAGCTGGCAGTGAAGTGCATTCTTGCCTTTGCAGAGTGCAGGGAGGGCCCCCCTTCAAATAATGAACAACTATAAAAAAGTTATCACTATTGGGTAACTATTATTGTGTCTCAAACTTGCATATCCTTTTGCAAATGTATGATTTATTATGCCTTTTGTCTCAACATCTATCCACTCTTAATGCATTGACTTGTTGAATGAATCTGTGATTTTGGATGTATTTGCTAAATGAATTTTCTCTCCCATGAAAGTTGATGGAGTTTGCACTGTGAATTTGCAATTTATGACTGAGATTTAGATAAAATTCATTGAATCTTACCCAGAGTCTGTGGTTATTTCACTGAGATCTGTAAATTAGTTAGTTAATTGTTAATATCACCATCAACTACTCAACTAATGGTTCATCGACCAGAGGAAAGAGTGTTGATTTGTGAAGATTAGTTAGGCATTGAAATCATTTTCTTAAAAGATTTTGAGACTACAGTGAGTTAACTAATCAGAGCTGAAGTGGAATTATAAAACTTGACCCCCAGCGAAAAGAGCCAGGGAGTTTGAATGTGTATATGGGACCCATTTACAGTTTTCTTGACTGTGAAGTGTTCATCCCTGGCCTTTCGCTGGATCACCGGTACTCCATACCGGACAGGACCGGCCCATTTAAAGCACTGATTCTGGTACGATACCTGAAATGAGTAAAGATCTGCATACCCTTCTCCCTCAGATCGCATCCCAGACCTCTTTATCCTGACTGCATGGCCATCAAACCCCTTCATTGCACACTTCCCTCAAATGGCACCCGCCTCATTTTTTAAGTTCACAAGCAATAACTCCTGCGAGCGCATCATCATGCATGCTCTTGCCAACCAAATGACGCAGTGTCTGTTGCTGTGTCATAGTGCCTTTTTCGGGGATGTGACCTTTGGAGTATGTTGGATGTGTTACATGCCGTACCACATTAAGGGCCACATATACAACCGTTTTTAGTGGCTGCACACGAGATTTGGGCCGTTTGTGACTGCTAAAAAGGGTTGTAGCATGTATCAACCCTATTTTGCAAGTCAGTAATCTGTTACCAGCTCATGCGAGTCGCTATTCGGAAGGAGCGTGACAAGAGCGCCCCTTCGTAGTAGCGAGGCACAAGGGCATGAACGATTGTTTTGCGCCAGGAATGCGGTCCCAAAACAAGTGCAGTTTACCACCTACTCCAAGTAGGTGATAAGCCATTTGCTAATGGGGGGAGGTCCCCAGGGGACCCCTACCCCTTTGTGATTGGCAGCAAAAATGTTTTTAAGAGCAAGCAGTAGTCCCACGGACCACAGCCTACTCTTAAAAAATGAAACTGAAACGTTCCACTTTTGTTTTTGAAACGTACCCCTTTTTACTTTAAGGAAAACGGGCTGCATTTAAGAAAAAAAGTTGCTTTATTTAAAAAGCAAACACAGACAAGGGGGTCTGCTGTCCCCAACAGGCCACCATCCCTGTGTTATTGCCCATTCCCAATGGGTTGTAAATTGTGACCTCCCTTATGAATACTGATGAGGCAGGTCATTTGCGACCCCATTGGGAATCGCAAAATGTGTCTGAGACACATTAGTTGATTTCCTTTTGCGACTCATAAATTGCGAGCCGCTAAAATTCGCAAATTGCAAGTCTCAAAAGGAATTGGTCGTACATGTGGCCCCAAGTGTCCCCAGGGGACCCCTACCCCTTTGTGATTGGCAGCAAAAATGTTTTTAAGAGCAAGCAGTAGTCCCACGGACCACAGCCTACTCTTAAAAAATGAAACTGAAACGTTCCACTTTTGTTTTTGAAACGTACCCCTTTTTACTTTAAGGAAAACGGGCTGCATTTAAGAAAAAAAGTTGCTTTATTTAAAAAGCAAACACAGACAAGGGGGTGTGCTGTCCCCAACAGGCCACCATCCCTGTGTTATTGCCCATTCCCAATGGGTTGTAAATTGTGACCTCCCTTATGAATACTGATGAGGCAGGTCATTTGCGACCCCATTGGGAATCGCAAAATGTGTCTGAGACACATTAGTTGATTTCCTTTTGCGACTCACAAATTGCGAGCCGCTAAAATTCGCAAATTGCGAGTCTCAAAAGGAATTGGTCGTACATGTGGCTCCAAGTGTATAGATGAGTTTGAAGAGTTTGTCTCCTATGTGTTTTTTTAGATTGCGGTGTGTGGGAGGAAACATTAACTACAGATATGTCATAGTTCCCAGAACCACCCCTTGTAGTTTTATCAGTGAGTAAAGTGGGAGTTCCACATATCATGGCTATTGCCTGTTCCTGCTCCATGCGTGGTCTGCATCCCCTTCCTTTCTCTTGGGTGGTCTTTCTGCGCTCTTACCCCTTCTTCATTTCTTTGGAAAAAAACTGTGAGACATTGAGTGGCTTCAAAATAATAGTACATTTCATCTAGTAGTAGAAATTGCCCTACTATCAGAATTGTCTGTGATTTTTTATTTTGGCTGTGCTCATTGGACTAAGAGATATTGGTTTTACTATAATAAGAATAGGAGATGGACAGATCCACCTATGTACTGTTTGTGGCATAGATGAATTTCAATTTGCATGAACGAGAGTAGGAATATTTCAAGGTGGCTCTCAGTGTTTTTGAGCACAATTGATTGGTGAGATGAAGATGCACCACCATATTTAAAGATGGCGGCCATGTTTAGATATGGAGGTGGATCTCCCACTTCACTCACTGATGAAACCATATGGGGTGGTCTGGAAACTATGATGTGTCTGTAATTAACTCCTCCAATAAAACCATATTAGAGGCTATGGTTTCACTATTATTCAAGTGGATGGGATTTTGCCAAAGAGCTCATTGTGATGTGTATCAGTTAAAGTCTGATCTTTTCAAGTTTGTACTAAAATTGAAACTCGAAAAATATTTTAGTACGCACACAGGAGCAACTGATACAATACAGACCACTCCGAGTGAATATGCAATTCAGGATGCTCAATTAATCAATCGCTCACTCAATTAGGTGATGGTCTTGAGGCACTGTTCAGGATACTGCTCAGTTACTTTCTATTACTGAGTGTGAAAATTAACCGAATATTTTAGAAAATTTACTAATGAATTTGGAGATTAAAACTAGATTATTTATGGACAGTGGGTTAAAAGAGAAATCGAGATTTACTCTGCAATTACCAAGTAGGAAGAATATTGATTTATTCTACAAAGCAGTCAATACGGACTTTTATAAATGGAGTAATAATATGGTCGGAAAACGTGGTAGAAATGATAGCCTGACTGGGTTGGAAAGGCTGGCTTTATTTGAGCTTAAACAGGATAAGGATATCATTGTGGGAAGCAGGTATAGGTGGTAAAATTGTGGTGATGAACAAATTGGACTATGATAATGAGATTCTCACACAACTCGTGGATGCCTCATGCTATGAGAGGATTGACAAAATCCTATTCACAACGTCAGCAAGAAAATCAACATGAGTCTGAAGGATTGTCTCAATAGGGACCTTTTGAATGAAGATGAATGCTTGTATTTGAAAGTGAACAAGCTGAGATACCCATGTCTATGCACACTACATAAGGTATATGAACAGCTACCCTTTCACCCAGGTAGACCATTATATAGGGTATAGGATCTCCAAAGGAAAGGAAGTCAGAATACGTAGATGTGTTTTTGAAACCAATTGAAAAGGACCATCCATCCTATATTCAGGACACAAAACACGCCTTCACTATGATGAGTGACATTCATTTCTGAGAGAACATGATGCTGATTACTATGAATGAGGTATCTTTGTATACAAATATCACCCATGAGTGGGGATTACAGTAAGGCACTTATGAATTAGAGACCAGCAAATTATTTGGAGCAGACAGAGTTGCTTTTGAAGATGACAAAATTGATTTAGGAAAACGTGCTTCTTTTTAATGGAGTATGGTACGGACAACTAGAGGTGACTGCGATGGGCTCGAGATACATGTTCTCATTTGTGAACGTCTTCATGGGGTGGTTTGAGAGAAAGTGGATCTAGGACCCACGTGGCTCAAGATAGATTGGTTAAATCCAATGCCGGGGTAGGTTCATAGATGATGTATTGCTAATTTGGACAGGGAATGATGATGACCTCCTGCAGTTCTTTAAATATCTGAATGGTAATGGTATAAATATGAAGTTCACCCTCACATTTAGTAGAGGAAACATTGCATATTTGAATATTGAACACCCTCAGAATCTCGACTAGCACCGACGACACGCTCATCGCCGCCGAACACCTGCACTTCCAGATCCACACCGACCCAAACACCACCCTCAGAGGAACGCTCATCTACAGACCACCCGGCCCCCGGCCGCAGTTCTACGACTCCATCGCCGACCTCATCAGCACGCACGCCCTCGCGTCCACGGAATACATCCTCCTTGGAGACCTAAACTTCCACCTCGAGAACACCAACAACAGAAACTCCACCACCCTGCTCGTCAACCTCGACACCCTCGGACTCAAACAGCTTTTCACGACTCCCACCCACTCCGCTGGACACACACTCGACCCCATCTTCTCAGCCAGCAACCACGTCACCTTCAGCCACACCACCGAACTCCAACCACCGTTGCGTGCACGTCACCTTCGAGAAGCCAACCACGCACCACCGCACACAACGGACCCCCCACCACAGCTGGAGAAAAGTCACAGAAGACCAGCTAGTCACCACCCTCGCCCGAAACCCACCAACGGACACTACCAACACCGCCGCCCTCAACCTCAGGCAATGGATCAACGACTGCGCCAACACTCTTGCCCCGAATAAGAAACCCTCAAGCAGACGCACCAACAGAAAAGCCATCTGGTTCACCGCCGACCTCCAGGCATTCAAGCAGGCCTGCCGTAGGCTCGAGAAGAAGTGGCACCACAAACAGACACCGAACAGCAACACAGCTTACAAGAGCGCCATCCGCAGACACCACCAACTCATCCGAACCGCCAAAAGGACCTCCTTCAAAGAGCGCATTGACAACAACGCACACAACAGCAAAGAGCTCTTCAACATCATGAAGGAACTCTCCAACCCCAGCTCCAACTCCAATGACATCCCGCCATCACAAGACCTCGGCGACTCCCTAGCCACCTTCTTCCACCACAAGATCGCAGACATCCACGACAGCTTGAGCAACCAGGTCCCCCCAACAGACACAGTCACCTCAGACTCACCGCCCCCAAGCCACGTCAACCCCCTGCTTTCCTGGACCCACATCAACGACGAAGACACCATCAAAACAATGAACACCATCCACTCCGGTTCAGCATCCGACCCCTGCCCGCACCACATCTTCAACAAAGCAAGCTCCACCATTGCAGCCCATCTCCGCAAGATCATCAACAGCTTCTTCGAGACCGCCACCTTCCCGGAGAGCTGGAAGCACGCCGAGATCAACGCCCTACTCAAGAAACCCAAAGCTGACCCCAAGGATCTCAAGAACTTCCGGACCATCTCCCTCCTCCTGTTCCCGGCGAAAGTCATCAAGAAGATCGTCAACAGGCAACTGACCGCCTTCCTCGAAAAGAGCAACATCCTGGACCCATCCCAATCCGGATTCCGCAGCAACCACAGCACCGAAACAGCACTCATCGCCGCCACAGACGACATCAGGGCCATGATGGACAACGGAGAAACCACGACCCTCATCCTCCTGGACCTCTCGGCCGCCTTCGACACTGTCTGCCACCACACCCTCCGCACATGCCTCCACAATGCAGTGATACGCAACAAAAAACTGGACTGGACCACCTCCTTCCTCACCGGCAGAACCCAGAGTGTCCGCCTCCCCCCATTCCGATCTAAAGACACCAAGATCATCTGCGGCGTACACCAAGGATCATCCCACAGCCCGACACTCTTCAACACCTACATGGCACCGGTCGCCAACATCGCCAGATTGCACGACCTCAACATCGTCTCATATGCCGATGACACCCAGCTGATCCTCTCCCCCACCAAGGCCCCCACCACCGCCAAAACCAACCTACACGAAGGAATGAAGGCCATCGCCGAATGGATGACGAACAGCCGCCTTAAACTGAACTCAGACAAGACAGAGGTCCTCATCATCGGCTCCACCCCCTCCACCTGGGACGACTCATGGTGGCCGGCCACACTGGGACTGCACCGACACCCACTAACCAAGCACGCAACCTTGGAGTCATCCTCGACTCCGCATTGTCAATAACCCAGCAAGTGAACGCCGTCTTCTCCTCCTGCTTCAACACTCTCTGCATGCTCCGCAAGATCTACAGATGGATCCCCACCGGTACCAAAAGGACAGTCACCCAGGCCCTCGTCAGCAGCAGACTGGACTACGGCAACGTTTTCTACGCAGGAGCCTCAGCCAAACTCCAGAAACGACTACAACGCATACAGAACGCCTCTGCACGCCTCATCCTCGACATCCCCCGCCACAGCCACATCACAGCCCACCTGAAAGAACTGCAATGGCTCCCCGTCAACAAGAGGATCACCTTCAAGCTCCTCACCCACGCTCACAAACCTCTCCACAACACCGGACCAGCGTACCTCAACGAACGACTCACCTTCTACGCCCTGAACCGCCATCTTTGCTCCCCTGACCTCGCCCTCGCCACCGTCCCCCGCATCCGCCGAGCGACCGCCGGCGGCAGATCCTTCTCTCACCTCGCCGCAAAAACCTGGAACACCCTCCCCATGCACCTACGACGGACCCAGGACCTGCTGGCCTTCAGGAGACTCCTAAAGACCTGGCTGTTCGAGCAGTAGCAGCCCCCCCCAGCGCCTTGAGACCCTCACTGGTAAGTAGTGCGCTCTACAAATGGATTGATTGATTGATTAATATGCGAAAGGTGAGAAACGCCTAAGCAGGATGTTTCAAAAAAAGACCCCATGCAATACGATCGTACATGCTGATAATTCACATCCATAGAACCAGATTTGAGCTAACCACTGGGTGAGATGATAAGAGCAAAGAGAAGTTGTTGCAATGATAAAGAATTTCAAGATAATCTGATGAATATGATGAATATGAGATGTAGATTTCCTATGAGAGGTTATGACCATGGTCTATTGGAAACAGAAAGTAGCAAAACTCTGACTGTGGATCCTGCTTCACACTTAGAAATGGTAGAAGAAAGAAAGGGACAAAAAAGGATTTGGCAAGATTTATCACACCATTTGGGAGTGACGCTGGTAAATTGAGCAGGACATTGAATAAACATTGGCATCTATTACTACAGGACGAGGTCATTAAGGAACACATTGGCCAACACCCCAGAGTTACAAACCTTGTGGGGGAACACTTGAACGTATAATTAGTCCTAGTGATACAGGTACAGCCTCGGAAACAAGCTGGTTGAGTTGGAGGACTAAAGGTTTCTGTAAATTTGCTGTTGACAAGAAGAAATTGTTCAGCTGCAATGGGAGTTTGGAGTATAGAATCAGGACAAATATTACCTATCAGACTAAGTTTGTTGTCTTCATATTAATATGTGCCTATTGTCAGAAATTGACTGAGATGTGTAAAAATGACTATTACCTGCCGCCCAAGCCATTCTTACAGCTTTGTGGGGCCTGGAATAGTCTGAATTGTCACACTTGTAGGAGTGCGATGGTTAGTAGTTGTGTTGTAACTATCATTGGTAGCGTGGCAGGGGCAATGTGTGGTGTAAGCTGCAGTGGCCTCGTGACGAGAGCCCTGGCACTTACTTCTTTTTTTCAAATTAAGCACAGCCTCCAACCTATAATTGCAGGAGTCCAACCTGTTCCAGTGAGAGCAGAAGTGAAGCGTTTCCGCAGCCCTTTCAGAGCTCGCTGAAAGCCTGTGCACTGTGTGACCTTGCACAGCGCGCCTTCAACACCTGTGGGGAAAAGGCCGCTCGGCTCTTTGTAGTACTCGCTGCTCAGGCTGCGACGGGGCGATTGACGGAGGCCAAAAATAACATCCAGCGCTTTGTACACGCGGCCTCAGCTGCCCGGGCTGACAGGGCGCCCCGTTCCCACCGCCAGCCCAGGCACCTGTTAACATGCCGCGCTCTGAAAGCCTCACAGCTCCGACAAATGTTTTCAGAGGGAGGGCGGCGTTCACGTGGCGGTGTGCCCGCGCGGCCTGCCTTTCCTCAAGGGTCCTACCGACAGGCGTTCATGGCCACTGCTTGCGTGCTCTGTATCTTTTCATGGGACTCTCCTCATTTCACCATCTCATCGGGATTCTGGAAAGGTGAAGTGCCTGATGAGCTACATATGCATGGACCTGAGAATCTTTAGCGCTCAGCAGCACTTGCAGAAAATGACACCTGTGCAAAAAGATTGTTGGCGGGGCATGGCTGCCAAAAAAAAGATCACGTTTGAATGCAGTGGTATATTTTATTTCACGTCCGCTCTTCTATGCAATGCGGCGTCTATCAGATCATGCGTTTTTCTATGTTATGGGTATGTATGTGACTGTGAATACATCTCAAAAATTCGCCATCTCAGCAGAAGCTAAGACAATCTGTTGCCTGATATTAACTTCCATTATGGCCTTGATGAGCTAGTCGCGCAACCCCCAGAGTAGGGTGACCAACTGGCATTGGTGCAAATTCAGGACGGTAAGTGTAAAAATTCAGGACAAAGGGTCAAAATTCAGGACACAAATTCAGGACAGGAGGTCAAAATTCAGGACAAAGTTTCAGGACAATAAGTACGTTTTACGGACACATCAGAGGATGTCGCTCAATAGTATATAAGTAAGCCCAGCCATATCCAAACATATTCAACCTTTTGCAAACCTATCCATCATGTATCCTTCCATCTATCATTTCACTCATCCATCCCTTCATCCATCCTTTCACTCATCTATCCATCCATCCATCCATCCACCCTTTCACCCTATCCATCTGAACACTCATCCATCCACTCTTCTACCATCCATACATTCACTCATCCATCCAGCCATTTACCCTTTCACCCATCCAGCCATCATTCACTTACTCATCCATCCATCCACCCAGTCACTCCTCCTTCCACCAATCCACCCTTTCAGTCATCCATCCATCCTCCCTTTCTTTCTCCATCGACCCTTTCACTTAGCCATCCTTCCTTCCATCCACCCACCCATCCATCTACTCATCCACTCATGAATCCATCCATTGACCCTATCGCTCATCCATCCTTTCTCTCATCCATTTATCCTTTCACTCCTTCACTCATCTATTCATCCTTTTGTCCATCTACCCTCCCTTTCACTCACTCATCCATCCTTACATCCACCCTTTCACTCATCCATCCATGCATTCACCCTTGCACTTTTCAATCCATCCATCATTTCACTCATCCATCCACCCACTCACTCACTCATCATCCACCTTTTCACTCATCCATCCTTTCACTCATCAATCTACCCTTTTACCCATCCAGCTACCCTTCCACCCATACATTTAGCTATTTACCTTTTCTCTCATCCATCCTTCCACTCACTCATCAATCACTAATTCATCAATCCATCCATCATTTCACTCATCCATCCACCCACTCACTCACTCATCCACCTTTTCACTCATCCATCCTTTCACTCATCAATCCACCCTTTTACCCATCCAGCTTCCCTTCCACCCATACATCCTTTCTCTCATCCATCCATCCTCTCTCATTATCCATCTATTCAATCTTTCATTCGTCCATTCACCCTCTCACTAATTCATCCAGCCATCCGCCCATCCCTTCACTTACTCACTCGCTCACCTTTTCATATTAATTTTGAGCTGAGCCTTTTTGAGAAGAGGCCCATCAAGAACTTCACCCTCGCTGCAGGAGCCATTCCAGTACTGGGACAGAAGCCACCCAGGGCGGAGACAAGATCCACCACAGGGTGGGACAGGAGCCATCACAGACGGGGTGGACAGGATCCCCCACAGGGGGGACAGGAGCCATCACAGGCGGAGGGGGGACAGGAGCCACCACAGGGGGTGACAGGAGCCATCACATGCGGAGGGGGGACAGGAGCCACCACATGGGGGGACAGAAGCCATCACTGGGGGGGCCAGGAGCCATCACAGGAGGGGGAACAGGATCCACCAGGGTGGGCATACAGTATTAAAGTATGATCTTGCCCCCTCCAGGGTGGGGTAGGGCTCCTCACCCCCTCCTGGACAAGACAAGGAGAAGACAGGCTCTCTTTCCAAAATGTTAGTTTTCCCATCCCCCACTGTGATGTACAGTACTTAAAGGCGATACTCCAAGAGAACTGATTTAACTGATTGTCCTCCAGACTTTGTTAATCAGTGTGAGTGTGATTGTGCCATTTCTTTATTTTATTACATTATAGACGGCATGTTTGAAGAACCGAGGTTTGCTTACAATTTAGTGACAGTAATTAAGCTCTGTGAAGAGAACCACGTGCTGCCTGGGGGTACTCAGGGCCGGTTCTAGGATGTTTGGGGCCCTGGGCAGGAAGGGAATGTGTGAGGCCCCTCTAAATTGCAGAGACATGATGCATTCAGGGCTGTTTGCATCTGAATAGATGCCCCTGCTCCTGCAGCTGCAGCCCCCCCTCTCAGTCACCTTCAAGCACCTGTTAACAGCTCATCACGGGCGGAAGGTGTGAGGGTTGCCATCCCGCTGTGCCTCTCCAATGCTGCTGGGGATCTGAGCTTCGGTACTGCATCGGAGTCAAGAAGGGAGGTGGGTGGAAGCTGTGCCGGCTTTAGGGTGGTGCAACCAGTGCCCGGTTAAAATTACGGACAAATGGCGTCCGTTAAAGAATCCTTCACGGACAACGGACAGACGGCCGAAATTACGGACTGTCCGTGAAATTTACAGACGGTTGGTCACCCTACCTACCCCAGAGCGAAACATGTGTCAGATGTAGGCACAGTCAACCAAACCTTGTATACTTAAGAATTTACACTGGAATATCTTTTGTTATCACTTTCAGGCATTGGCAGCAAACAACACATTTCAAACTGAACTCATTGGGGATTACTACCCACTAGGGCTTTAAGTGGGGAAAAAAACACGAGGTGCTCTAAAAGCGGCGGAGCAAACCTCTTAAAGGGGATTGGCCTATCCAAGTAGGGGCATGGTCTAAATCAAGGTAACTAGCATGGAGTGCTTAAGAAAATCCCCTCCAATGATCCTACCTTCGGAAAACACTCTCTTTAAAGGATTTCCCTTCCTCCTACAACACGGCTCACCTAGCATGATGTCTCCACTTCTCAGTAGTGAGCAAAATGAGCATGCCCACATCGATGTGCATGCTCTCACTGCGGTCCAATTAAAAAAAAAAGAAACAGACTAGCTTTGCAAGGCCCGAAAATAGAGCCTGATAGAGACCCGTTTCGAGGCCCCCTGAAAATAACTGCTGGTGCTCAGACCCGGGCCACTTAAAGCCCTGCATCCTACCTACATACATACATCTGTCCCTGGACCTATCCTAAGCTTCTATCAGCTCACCAGCCTATCTTAAGTACTGGTCCATTCATCCATTCATCATTCCATCCATCCATCCATCCGTTCATCCACCCATCCATTCATCCAGCCAGCAATCCATTCATTCATTCATCCACCCAGCCATCCATCCATACATACATGTGTAACTGGACCTATCATAAGCTTCTATCAGCCCACCCGCCTATCCTAAGCACTGTGCCATCCATCCCTCCATACGCCCATACATCCATACATACATCTGTCATAGAACCTATCCTAAGCATCTATCAGCCCACCCGCCTATCCTAAGTACTGGTCCATGCATCCTTTCATCCTTCCATCCATCCATACATCCATACATTAATCCATCCATCCATCTAGCTATCCAGTCATCCTTCTGGCCATCCATCCACTCGCCCTTTATTCACCTATCCGTCCTTCTTTCCGTGCACCCTCCGCCCCCGATCCTAAACATCCCATATTATACTCATCCACCCAGCCTCTTAATGGGCCGAAAAGGCTGGTGATAACCATTGACAGGCAGATGTTTCTGATGAAGAACGAGAAAGCTTTCAGTTGCTCTTTGTGGACCATAGCTCACCCCCTTCTCTGGTGGTGTTTTAAACAAAGGTTGATCCAGCGAAAGAAATGTAAACCAGCTTTTCAGTGTAAGACGCTAATTCAGAAACATAACCTTTTGTCCATTTCTATATTGGAACACTGCTTAAAAATTGTCCGTGACTGACAGATACTGAATACCTGTAGTTCTTACATTTAAGAGTATACCAAACAGCTAATTTGGGGTGGTGAGAACCTGCCCTTCTATATTTCCATGTTAAGCACAGTATAGGAATATAAAGGTAATTCCAACGGTACTATCTTCATATTAAAGAGGGGGGGTGAGAACTAAGTGAGCCAGGCAAAGCGTGTGTTTTCGTAGCACTAAAACAAGACACTGTGAAAGGTGAGTGGTCGTCTCCAGAGGCGCAACTAGAGCCAAATTTCAGGGGAGGCTAATTCTTCCAGCAATAGGCAGAGTGGGGATGCAGGGGCTCTAAAAAGGGGTGAAAAACAACAAAGCCTCATTTACAAGCAAATGGTCTTTTAAAGACCTGTGAAGTACTCGGGTGCGGCTGTGTGTGTGCGCCCGGGAAGCTGTCTCAGCCCGGGGCAATGGGTGTTGCGGCCTCGTCCTCTCTCTCCTAATCATCCCACGATGATGTTGCTCCTGCGCTGCAAAAAGAGAAGGGAAATCCTGAGAGAAAATGGCTCTCTTTAAAGGATTTCCCTTCCCCTACAAGTTGGCTTACCTTGCATGACGTCTCCACTTCTCAGTAGTGAGCGATGTGCATGCTCTCACTGCAGTCCAATTAAAAAAAAAGAAAACGGACTACCTTGCGAGGCCCAAAAATAGAGCCCGATAGAGACCTGTTTCGAGACCGAAAATAACTGCCGGTGCTCCGACCCGGACAGACCCGGCACACTTAAAGCCCTGCTACCCACTTAACTTTTGCTGCAAACAGGGTGCTCCTTGGCATCCACAAAACATATTTGTGGGCTATTCCAGTCTGAACAACAATCAGAGGCCCAACTGAGCACAAAACCCACTCCCTGCTTGCTCACACAACACTGAAATGTGAATTTACACTTGGAAACTGATTTATTCACTTAGTTACACCAGTACTGGGCATCATAACCTTTGTGAAAATGTACTCACTGGGGTAGGATATTGGTGTGTCTGGGTGGGTATGTAAACTTTCAAAGTCACACGTTAGTAGGTATTCACAAAGTTTAGCAGACAATTTACCACCCTGAGTATGCCCCTACGCATATTCAAGGAGGGAAATTGGAGTCAATACCCTCAAAATGTTTAAGGAAACATTTAGATTTTTTTTATATCCATTTTTATTGGTTCTAAAGGCATAAAAGGAAAACAGCAGCACAAAAAATTATTACATTTACAGCATGAAATACTGTTATAGATTTTCATGGTTTAGCCTCAGTGTGGAGTAGAAGTAATCATGATCGGCTCCAGTTCGTTCCTCGGCCCCCCCCCCCACCAGTTACATCAGCAGTCCCAGCCATTTCCCGCACATGCGGCCATGCTTGGCGGAACAGCCTCTCGCTTCATAGATGCGCTTTTCTTGTGCGGCGCACCAGTCCACCCCTATGTGCCAATTAGTGATAATAGGGGGTGGGGTCTTTCCATGCAGCCTCTATATTGCGTTTGGCCACCATAACAGCCGTGCCTAGAAAACCTTTATCCATCCGCGCCCCATCTAGGCCATGCATGACTCCCAGGAGTAGAGCTAGTGGGCTAAGCGGAACGTCCCAACCCAGCAGAGAGCTCAGTTCGGACACTATTGTCTCCCTGTATAGGGTTAGGGGGTTTCAAGCCCAGACTATGTGGTAGAACTCAGCGGGATCCATTTGCCTTCTTGAACATGTGGGGGCGGCCAGAACTCCCGCTCGGTAGAGGCGGGCAGGGTAAGGTAAGCCCAGTGGAGATAATATAGCTGAACTAACCGAAGCCTGGCAGAGATAGTGGTTGTACGGGGGGCCATCAGGGCATCTCTCCAGTCCTCCTCCTCCAAGCGACCCAGCCATGTCTCCCAGAGACTTCTGAGGGGGTCTAGGGAAGTCGAGAGTTGTTGACCAATGATCAATAGATCTTGGATACCCTTCCTTCCCCAAGGTCACCCATCAGGATTTGGGATTCTAGGGGACTGAACTCGGAATGTGGTGTCTGTGGGTGCCTAGGGGGGAGGGCGTGTTGGAGTTGCAGGTATTTATAGAACTGGGTGGGGTGCAATGAATAGGAGTTTTGTAGGTCTTGAAAAAAAAGTTTAAAGGTGTGAATGCACTGTTGTGTTATTTAACACATGTGTACATTTCAACACATTTGAGGAACAAAGTTCACCTCGTGGAATCCTTTTTGAAATTGAAGATAGTTAGAAATGTGCTCCATACGCAGGAGAAACTTTCGCAGAAAAGCTCAGTATTCTGTGTCTGGATTGAGTCTGAAAAATGCAATAATTACAAAGCTGTAATCGCAAAAATGGGCCACAGTCGTCAAGGAGAGGGTCTCCCCAAGAAGAGGTGTCACACACATTTACAGACATTATCAGAAGTTTGCAGTCCAAGGTCACACATGTAGGTTTCACTGGTGTAAACTACAGGTGTATAAATGAGACCACGAGAAGCGGTGAAACTGGGAGTGTCCATCAGTTTCTCTCTACTTTTGTTAAGCGGATCATAGTAGCAGTTCAGTTGGTAGAGTGCACCATAAAAAGGTTCATAGTAGGCCCTTTACTTTCTCTTAGGTGGTCACAGCTGTATGTGCACTTCTGTCTGGCATGCTGTGCAGTAGTTTTATGTTATGGTTAAGGCAGTGATAATCCATTTAAAGTGTCATTTCATGGCTTGAAACTACATAAATCGATGCAAACAATGTGTACCCAGAAGCCTGGTCCTTACTTCATCCCATCTTCTCTCCTTCATCTCGCTCACCTTCGCCCCCTCCCCCACCTGCCTCCCAGCCGCCGTAAAGTACCCGTTTGTTGACTATTGCACAGCACTCCATAGCTGTGCAGACATCTTCTCCCTTTATAAATCCTCACACAGCCAGAACAGAGGCAGCAAACACATGGACCTTGCATAAAAACCTCCCTGGAAAAACAATACCATGCACCGAAACCCACTTTTAAGCACTTGACCCAAATATGCGAGTTGGACTAGTAAAATAACAAAATAGAGGTTTGATTGGACGTTGAAAGCCTGCTGTTTAGAAAACGAAAAGGGAAGTGTGTGTTTAGTTGAGTCTGGTCCACCGCCTCCTTCAAAAGCGAAGCAAAATCATTTCTGATGAACAAGTTCTTGCCCTCAGATAACACCTCTGTGTTTATTGATTGTAGCCTTACCTGGTATTCTTTTACGATGCCTGATCTCTTCATCGCTGACTAGCTCTAGAGAACAAGCTTATTATTCTGTTTATTCTCAACCTTGTGTCCTTCGTTCATATATATGGCTCGTTTTGTTAGCTCTCTTATACCCTACCTTCCTTTCATGTAAAGAGCTCAAATACCCTCTAGGGTCATGTTCGCGCTATACAAAACTTTATAAATAAATAAAATGGTATAATGTAATTTAAAAATGCCAAACATACTTCACGTGAGAGCTCCCCACCTCCTTTCACATCTGTTAGCCAAGGCTGTGCATCCCCCCAGTTCACACTGCCTAAAAAGCAGGAAAACAGGAACTGTTCAGGAAACAAAGCAGGGCTGTCCTGCCTTCTCCTGTTGATGCATTGGAGCGGGTTCTATATTGGGCAGCAAGCATCTGTTTAAGTCTGTTTACAGATTAATCCCATATCTAAAGTGAGCAGTCCCAGGCTTCAAAGGGTGGCAGACCCGCCAAAAGAAGTGGTGTGTGAACAATTAATGTATTATTTTTCATCTTCCTGTTCCTTCCTTTTGCACCTTTCTGCTAGTCCAATAAGATTATTTGACCGAGCACTTTTGCTGCTTGGTTCGGTCACAGAACAAACAACAACCAATGTCAAAGCCAATAGGTCTATGCTCTTAGACTTAAAGGCTTTGCAATTGGGTTTTAGCCATGCTGTACACCACATCCAATGATTCGCAGCATGGCTAAAGAAAACAAAATAAAAGAAAAGCACATAGCAAACAAGCAAGCAAAGCAACATTTTATTTTATTTAGCAAGACAGAAGGAGGGTGCTGGTGAGGGAGAAGGACATGGGCAAGAAAATTGGGGGCATAAATAAGAGGGCGAGCGCAAGATGGAGGAGGGTGGGGAGAAGGATATGGGCACCAGAGACCGACCTGGAGGGAACGGACAGTAGAGTATATGACGGAGAAAGTTGGAAAACACATGCACTCTCAAGGAGTGCTTAACTCAAGATAAAAAAGTAGTGCTTGAAAGCAAGCCATAGAAACTCAGAAGCCAACCAATCAAAATAGATGGATAAAAGGCTCTTTGTCATGGGAGGGACAGACTCAAGACTGACAAGCTGGGTCACAAATGAGCAGAAGGCAAATGTGGGTAACAGGAATGACAACCAATGGTAAGCAATGGGTGGGCTCCAAGTCCTTGTGTGTTCTTGGTAAGCGTTCAACCTAACAAACATTCACCTACACTAGAGCTTTTGGCTTTGCCAATGTTTTTCAGTCATATTGTATAGCAGCGTGGAGTGGAGTAGGGTAGAGTGCAGTGGTGTGGTGTGGTGTGGCATGGCAAAGAGTGGTGTGGCGTGGAGTGGCATAGAGTGGATTGGCGTAGTGTGGAGTGGCGTAGAGTGGAGTGGCATAGAGTGGAGTGGCGTAGAGTGGAGTAGAGTGGCTTGGAGTGGTGTAGAGTGGCTTGGAGTGGCATAGAGTAGAGTGAAGGGTAGTAGAGTGGATTGATGAAGAGTAGTGTAGATTAAAGTGGCACAGAGTAAAGTGGCATAGAGTAGAGTGGCGTAGAGTGCAGTGGCATAGAGTAGATTGTCACTGAGTGAAATTAAGTAGAGTAGAGTGGCATAGAGTGCATTGGGGTAGACTAGAGAGGCGTGGAGTGGCATTTAGTGGAGTAGCATGGAGTAGAGTGGTGTGAAGTGGTGTAGAGTAGAGTGGCTTTTAGTGCCGTAGAGTAGAGTGGCGTAGAGTAAAGTGGCACTGTGTGGAGTAGAGTGGTGTAGAGTGAATTGGCATAGAGTGGAGTGGCACAGAGTGTTGTGGAGTGGAAGAGATCAGAGTGGGCTGGCGTAGAGTAGAGTAGTCTGGTGTAGAGTGCAGTGGTGTAGAGTGGCGCAAAGTAGAGTAGAGTGGTGTATAGTGCACTGGTGTAGTGTGCTGTGGAGTAGATTGTTGTAAAGTAAAATGGCTTAGAGTGCAGTGGCATACAGTAGAGTGGTGTACAGTGCAGTGGAGGAGAGTGCAGTGGCATAGAGTGCTGCGGCATACAGTAGAGTGTTGCAAAGTAGAATAGAGTTGCATAGAGTGCAGTGGTGTGATAAAGTGTGCAGTGGTGTAGAGTGACGTGATGTAGAGTGCAATGCTGTAGCGTGCAGTGGGGTAGAGTGCAGTGGTGCAGAATAGAATAGAGTGGTGTAGAGTGCAGTAGCATAGAGTACAGTGATACAGAGTTGAGTGGAGTAGAGTGCAGTGCTAAAGAGTGCAGAGGCATAGAGTTCAATGATGCAGAGTAGAGTCCAGTGGCATTGATTTTAGTGGCGTAAAGTCGGGTTGTAGAGTGCAGTGGCGTAGAGCAGTGGTGCAGAGTATAGTAGAGTGCAGTGGCATAGAGTGCAGTGGCATAGAGTGCAATGGTGTAGAGTGCTATGGGGTAGAGTAGAGTGGCGTTGATCTCAGTGGCACAGAGTTGTTGAGTGGTATAGAGTGCAGTGGTGCACAGTAGAGTGGTGCAGAGTAGAGTGCGGTGGTACACTGCAGTGGTGTAGAGTTGTGTAGAATGCAGCGGCATAGAGTTGTGTGGCATAAATTGCAGTGGTGCAGAGTGCAGTGGGTAGAGTTTTGCAGAGCAGAATGTCATAGCATGCAGTAGCATTATGTGCAGTGACATAAAATGCAATGGTGTGGCATGTGCAGAATAGAGTAGTGTAGAGTGCGGTGGCATAGTATGCGGTGGCCTAGATTGCAGTGGTTTAGAGTGCAGTAGAGTACCGTAAAGTAGTATAGAGTAGAGTGGTGCAGAGTAGAGGAGAGTGGTGTAAGTGCTGTAGCGTTGAGTGGTGTAGAGTAGAGTGGCATAGAGTACAGTGGCAAAGAGTAGTGCAGAGGAGAACAGAGTGGCGCAGAGTGGAGTAGAGTGATATAGAGTGCAGTGGCATAGAGTAGTGCAGAGGAGAACAGAGTGGCATAGAGTGGCTATAGAGTAGAGCGGTGTAGAATAGATTGGTGTAGAGTAGAGTGCAGTGGCATAGAGTGTAGTGGCGTAGAGTAGAGTGATGCAGATTAGAAAGGCATAGAGTGGTGCAGACTAGAGTGCAGTGGCGTAGAGTAGAGTGACGCAAATTAGAAAGGCATAGAGTGGTGCAGACTAGAGTGCAGTGGCGTAGAGTAGAGTGACGCCGATTAGAAAGGCATAGAGTGGTGCAGACTAGAGTGCAGTGGCGTAGAGTAGAGTGACGCAAATTAGAAAGGCATAGAGTGGTGCAGAGCAGAGTGCAGTGGTGTAGAGTAGAGTGACGCAGATTAGAAAGGCATAGAGTGGTGCAGAGCAGAGTGCAGTGGCGTAGAGTAGAGTGACGCAGATTAGAAAGGCATAGAGTGGTGCAGAGCAGAGTGCAGTGGCGTAGAGTAGAGAGATGCAGATTAGAAAGGCATAGAGTGGTGCAGAGCAGAGTGCAGTGGCGTAGAGTACAGTGACGCAGATTAGAAAGGCATAAAGTGGTGCAGACTAGAGTGCAGTGGCGTAGAGTAGAGTGACGCAGATTAGAAAGGCATAGAGTGGTGCAGACTAGAGTGCAGTGGCGTAGAGTAGAGTGACGCAGATTAGAAAGGCATAGAGTGGTGCAGACTAGAGTGCAGTGGCGTAGAGTAGAGTGACGCAGATTAGAAAGGCATAGAGTGGTGCAGACTAGAGTGCAGTGGCGTAGAGTAGAGTGACGCCGATTAGAAAGGCATAGAGTGGTGCAGACTAGAGTACAGTGGCGTAGAGTAGAGTGACGCAGATTAGAAAGGCATAGAGTGGTGCAGAGCAGAGTGCAGTGGCGTAGAGTAGAGAGATGCAGATTAGAAAGCCATAGAGTGGTGCAGAGCAGAGTGCAGTGGCGTAGAGTAGAGTGACGCAGATTAGAAAGGCATAGAGTGGTGCAGAGCAGAGTGCAGTGGCGTAGAGTAGAGTGATGCAGATTCGAAAGGCATAGAGTTGTGCAGAGCAGAGTGCAGTGGCGTAGAGTAGAGAGATGCAGATTAGACAGGCATAGAGTGGTGCAGAGCAGAGTGCAGTGGCGTAGAGTAGAGTGACACAGATTAGAAAGGCATAGAGTGGTGCAGACTAGAGTGCAGTGGCGTAGAGTAGAGTGATGCAGATTAGAAAGGCATAGAGTGGTGCAGAGTAGAGTGCAGTGGCGTAGAGTAGAGTGACGCAGATTAGAAAGGCATAGAGGGGTGCAGACTAGAGTGCAGTGGCGTAGAGTAGAGTGACGCAGATTAGAAAGACATAGAGTGGTGCAGACTAGAGTGCAGTGGCGTAGAGTAGAGTGACGCAGATTAGAAAGGCATAGAGTGGTGCAGACTAGAGTGCAGAGGCGTAGAGTAGAGTGACGCAGATTAGAAAGGCTTAGAGTGGTGCAGACTAGAGTGCAGTGGCGTAGAGTAGAGTGACGCAGATTAGAAAGGCTTAGAGTGGTGCAGACTAGAGTGCAGTGGCGTAGAGTAGAGTGACGCAGATTATAAAGGCATAGAGTGGTGCACACTAGAGTGCAGTGGCGTAGAGTAGAGTGACGCAGATTATAAAGGCACAGAGTGGTGCAGACTAGAGTACAGTGGCGTAGAGTAGAGTGACGCAGATTAGAAAGGCATAGAGTGGTGCAGAGCAGAGTGCAGTGGCGTAGAGTAGAGAGATGCAGATTAGAAAGCCATAGAGTGGTGCAGAGCAGAGTGCAGTGGCGTAGAGTAGAGTGACGCAGATTAGAAAGGCATAGAGTGGTGCAGAGCAGAGTGCAGTGGCGTAGAGTAGAGTGATGCAGATTCGAAAGGCATAGAGTTGTGCAGAGCAGAGTGCAGTGGCGTAGAGTAGAGAGATGCAGATTAGACAGGCATAGAGTGGTGCAGAGCAGAGTGCAGTGGCGTAGAGTAGAGTGACACAGATTAGAAAGGCATAGAGTGGTGCAGACTAGAGTGCAGTGGCGTAGAGTAGAGTGATGCAGATTAGAAAGGCATAGAGTGGTGCAGAGTAGAGTGCAGTGGCGTAGAGTAGAGTGACGCAGATTAGAAAGGCATAGAGGGGTGCAGACTAGAGTGCAGTGGCGTAGAGTAGAGTGACGCAGATTAGAAAGACATAGAGTGGTGCAGACTAGAGTGCAGTGGCGTAGAGTAGAGTGACGCAGATTAGAAAGGCATAGAGTGGTGCAGACTAGAGTGCAGAGGCGTAGAGTAGAGTGACGCAGATTAGAAAGGCTTAGAGTGGTGCAGACTAGAGTGCAGTGGCGTAGAGTAGAGTGACGCAGATTAGAAAGGCTTAGAGTGGTGCAGACTAGAGTGCAGTGGCGTAGAGTAGAGTGACGCAGATTATAAAGGCATAGAGTGGTGCACACTAGAGTGCAGTGGCGTAGAGTAGAGTGACGCAGATTATAAAGGCACAGAGTGGTGCAGACTAGAGTGCAGTGGCGTAGAGTAGAGTGACGCAGATTAGAAAGGCATAGAGTGGTGCAGACTAGAGTGCAGTAGCGTAGAGTAGAGTGACGCAGATTAGAAAGGCATAGAGTGGTGCAGACTAGAGTGCAGTGGCGTAGAGTAGAGTGACGCAGATTAGAAAGGCATAGAGTGGTGCAGACTAGAGTGCAGTGGCGTAGAGTAGAGTGATGCAGATTATAAAGGCATAGAGTGGTGCAGACTAGAGTGCAGTGGCGTAGATTAGAGTGACGCAGATTAGAAAGGCATAGAGTGGTGCAGGCTAGAGTGCAGTGGTGTAGAGTAGAGTGACGCAGATTATAAAGGCAAAGAGTGGTGCAGACTAGAGTGCAGTGGCGCACAGTAGAGTGACGCAGATTAGAAAGGCATAGAGTGGTGCAGACTAGAGTGCAGTGGCGTAGAGTAGAGTGACGCAGATTATAAAGGCATAGAGTGGTGCAGAATAGAGTGCAGTGGCGTAGAGTAGAGTGACGCAGATTAGAAAGGCATAGAGGGGTGCAGACTAGAGTGCAGTGGCGTTGAGTAGAGTGACGCAGATTAGAAAGGCATAGAGTGGTGCAGACTAGAGTGCAGTGGTGTTGAGTAGGGTGACGCAGATTAGAAAGGCATAGAGTGGTGCAGACTAGAGTGCAGTGGCGTAGAGTAGAGTGACGCAGATTATAAAGGCATAGAGTGGTGCAGAATAGAGTGCAGTGGCGTAGAGTAGAGTGACGCAGATTAGAAAGGCATAGAGGGGTGCAGACTAGAGTGCAGTGGCGTTGAGTAGAGTGACGCAGATTAGAAAGGCATAGAGTGGTGCAGACTAGAGTGCAGTGGCGTTGAGTAGAGTGACGCAGATTGGAAAGGCATAGAGTGGTGCAGACTAGAGTGCAGTGGCGTAGAGTAGAGTGACGCAGATTAGAAAGGCATAGAGTGGTGCAGAGCAGAGTGCAGTGGCGTAGAGTAGAGAGATGCAGATTAGAAAGGCATAGAGTGGTGCAGAGCAGAGTGCAGTGGAGTAGAGTAGAGTGACACAGATTAGAAAGGCATAGAGTGGTGAAGACTAGAGTGCAGTGGCGTAGAGTAGAGTGGCACAGATTAGAAAGGCATAGAGTGGTGCAGACTAGAGTGCAGTGGCGTAGAGTAGAGTGACGCAGATTAGAAAGGCATAGAGTAGTGCAGAGCAGAGTGCAGTGGCGTAGAGTAGAGTGACGCAGATTAGAAAGGCATAGAGTGGTGCAGAGCAGAGTGCAGTGGTGTAGAGTAGAGTGACGCAGATTAGAAAGGCATAGAGTGGTGCAGAGCAGAGTGCAGTGGCGTAGAGTAGAGTGACGCAGATTAGAAAGGCATAGAGTGGTGCAGACTAGAGTGCAGTGACGTAGAGTAGAGTGACGCAGATTAGAAAGGCATAGAGTGGTGCAGACTAGAGTGCAGTGGCGTAGAGTAGAGTGATGCTGAGTAAGGGCGGGCTCACTCTACAGATCATGAACATGTGAATGTTCATGCCTCTATTCGACTGCCAGTGAAACCAATGCCTTTCTAACCAATTCATTCATTCATTCATTCATTCATTCATTCATTCATTCATTCATTCATTCATTCATGTGTTTGCTAT
This sequence comes from Triturus cristatus, assembly GCF_964204655.1. Taxonomy (NCBI): domain Eukaryota; kingdom Metazoa; phylum Chordata; class Amphibia; order Caudata; family Salamandridae; genus Triturus; species Triturus cristatus. Next base: position 1,219,750,918 of record NC_140592.1, read on the forward strand.
TTGCTCTGCATGAGCACTTACCTGCTCCACTGCTGTGGGTAGCAGGATCGCTCAAATGCTTGTACTGCAAAGTGTGTGAGGCGCGTCTCTACATTCCTCCAGTGTAGACCTATGCCTCTGCCAGCGAGGGGTGCAAAAAGGACTAGTGCACAGTGTCATGCAGCACACTGTCTCTTGGTTCGACATATGACAACATTTGGACTTAGCTTTAGGGGAAAAATATCAAAATGGCAAACATTGGCAAAAGGGTTTCAAGGCCTGATCACTGCGGGTGATTCTTTTACCACGTCGCTGCAAACGTTCGCACGCGGTGTCATCATTGAAAATGCAGACATGAGTCAGAGTAAGTGCCCATCTTGTCATTGGTGGCTGAGGCGTTGGAGTGGTGATGTCCAGTGCTTGTTGTAGCTGGTGTAATTTCGTTTGATTCTTTGCTGGCTATGTTGAATGCGAAGGGGGTGAATTAAAAAACACAAACACTGAGTGAATAGGTCACTGAGTGCCACTGGGAGAATGCTCCCCTCTGTTCAGCATCCACTTACCAACCTGATTGGAAATCCCCAGCCACTCGGGTTCCACCCCCTGCTGATGGAAATCCTGCCCTGCAGGGGGGGCATCTGACTGTGAGGCTGCCAAGCAGTGGCCCCCGTTGTTTCCTGCCTTCCACTGGGATCTAACTGCAGCATGGAGTGAGGAAGGGAAGGGCCTCCCCTCCTACTCGGGAGCCATTTTCCCTGCAAGCTCAGGTGCCATCCCTCTTAAATGAAGCTCCTGGATACAGGGACGAGGGGTCAGTGATGCAAACCTTATCTTGGGCAATGGCAGGAATCTTCGCTGGGCCAAGTTTCAATTGTGCTCTTCACCACTAGCACTCAATAATCGGCGGTGGTCCTTTCCTGGCCACACTCGATTGACAGATATTGGAGCTGAGGCACAAGGAGATACAGGAATTTGAAAATGACTTCCCAGCACTTAAATGTTTAAAGTACTACATGATGTAGCGGTCCTCGGAAGGAAAATGACATCTTAGACTTGGGGAAACCCCTGACTGTTTCCCAGGTTCTGGGAACCCTTAATATGTTTGTGACAAGTGACACACAACATTCTTTGTGATGACAGCATCCATGCCACAATAAAAGTGTACTTGTTGCTTCAATGATCACTTTGGATGAAATAATATCCGGATGTCTCGTTTTGGGCTGGACTGTAGACTTGGCTCTGAACCGAGCATTGTGCTGGGCAAGTGCTGCCTGGGCAGGAATAATGTTAAGTAAACCGGGCTCTATTCTGTACAGAGCGCTGGGCTGGTCTGAGCTAGACTTGTCTGGGCTGGGTTGGGATGGGCTGGGCTGGTCTGGGCTGGGCTGGTCTGGGCTGGGATAGGATGGGCAGGGCTGGTCTGGGCTAGGCTAGTCTGGGCTGGTCTGGGTTGGGATGGGCTGGGCTGGTCTGGGCTAGGCTGGTCTGGGCTGGGATGGGATGGGCTGGGATGGGCTGGGATGAGTTGGTCTGGCTGCGCTTGGCTGGGCTGGGATAGGCTGGGCTGAGCTAGGCTGGCATAAACGTCAGTCCTGTCCTAACTAGATTTCCATAATGGGCTATATCTTAAGGCCCTTCTCTACGTATATAAAGTTTGGTGGAGGGGTTACTGCGTCACAAATGTGGTGGATATCCAGTTTGCAGTACTTATATCCTTTGGCACTTGTAATATGATGGACGGGAGTAACACGTTAACCGAAGTCTAAATCAGGCCCTTAGTCTAGTCTTGACTCTCAAATCAATCCAAGACACAGCCGCTAGACAATAACTATACTTAGACACGTGCTACCACATCCCCCTCTCCTTCAATATCTGCACTGCGTGTCTGGGGCATGATTCATCGCTTACATCGCCCACTGAGCCATCCATGACACATAGTCACTCTTCATTCAACCCAAACTATGCACCCAGTGCCAAAAAAGGATCCTTCAGCAGTCCTGGCTTCTGGGCATTCCATACTTTGTTTCCTTTCTAGATGATCAAGCTCTCAGACACACACCTGCTGAAAAGAAGGATACTTCTCGGTTACCTGGAGTGCTGGAGAACTTCAAAGACCTGGCTGTTCCTACACACGTGATCTGCTCAGGCACAGGCCAGGCAAGATGAAGATGGCACATACCTGTTAGAGTGACTCTATCGGTCGTACACCTCTCTGCTTCACTTCATGGTTAATCCCAGCTACGTATTCAATGCAACAAGATTGTAGTGACACTCCAAACCTTACGCATGAAACCCCAAAGCTTCCCACACTGGCCACACTGTAAAGCCACACTCTACTAACAAGTCACAACTAACAGAGTAGCCCCTAACCTGACCACCTGGAAAGCTCTTCGGTGTGTATGAAGAGCTGTACAAATACAGCAATACAATACAGACTGGGCCACATGGACTTCCAGGATGATCTAGGATCTTGGCTGGGGTTTGAGAAGGACCTGGAAGTGTGTTCGGCATAGTGGCCTGTGCTCTTGGCTGCTGGATGGAGGTAAAGTAGGATGGCTGCTTCGACTCAGAGCTGTGCTGGGCTCTGTGCTGAACTGATTTGTCTGCTGATCCAGAGACTTTAATCTGTGATGGCTTTTTGACTGGACTATCTGTGGCGTGAACTGGGAGAGGCACAGGAACTGTGCAAACGTTTCAAGGTTTGAAGCAAAATATTTTTTCACTGTCTGGAGAGCTCCTCATACATCTAATAAGGGGTCTTTAGTCCCTTTGCAGTTAGTTGGTGCCTCCTCTAGGTGGCACTCTCAAGACTGTGACTTGCTGACACTGCGACACTGGAAAGGGATGTTTCTACCCTCTGACTAAGCAAACCACTGTCGATAAATGTTTCATCCTCACAGCCAGCCATGTTTTTTACAGACACAGTCGAAACTGAAAAGCTGGTAAGTTAACAAGATTTTATCCTGGGGTGTAAACATCTTTACAAAGTTGATAAAATTAGTTTTTTTAAGTCAGGCAACAGCAGCTCTTACATAGCACTGCGAGTAAATTCAGTTTATGGTGGGTGCTGGGGGGTAGAGACCTTACAATGAGGTCAGAACCCCGCATAGCCTTTACAATGAGTCCATTACAATGGATGCCTGTTTAACACAAATTTATTTTACAATGAATACCCACACAAAACCATAGAAATTCAACAGCTATAGTTATACTTCTAGTTATACTTATATTAAGAAACTAAAACTCGTGGCCTAAAGTTACTTAACAGTGCGAGTCATAGTTTCTTAAGATAAGGGGCCCTCCACTTCTACCTGGGTTCCCTAGCCCTACCCAGGGCACCCAATGTGCTTTGATGGGGACCACAGGGGGAAACTCAATGCCCCTGCAGTCCCAGCTGGCTCTCCACCTCCTGTGGGAGCTAGCATTGCTCCCGCAAGCAGGGAGCTGCTAAAGATGCAGATCCCTGCGTGCGGGAGAAATACTTTATCTGTTTCCCTGCCCACATGACAACGGGCAGGTAAACAGATGAAAACTCTGCTCCCAGTAAGCTGGAGCAGTTTGACAGCTCCCGCTTGCTGAAGCATAGTCAGTGTTTGCTTGAGAGCTGTCACAGCTACCACCAAGTGAAAAAACAGTGGGGGCACCTCTGGAGATCGCAGGAGCCAGCCCTGGGAGGTGGTGGTCCCCAGGGCCATTAATGGCTATAGAAACGGGGCCACACTGCCCCTCTTCTTCAGTATGCATGATCCAGCCCTGGAGAAGTGGTGGTACATGGCCAGGGAGGGGCTGCACGGTCCACCTCGCAGTTTTTAAAGCTGTATTTGGCCCCGCCCAAGGGAGGTGGTGGTCCCTCACAGCATGGCATATTTAATAATTTAGCCCAGGGGAGGTAGTGGTCCCCAGGGCTTCAAAGAGCTCAATTGGGGGGGGGGGGTACACACGGCCCTGCTTCAATATTTAAATTGTGGTCCCTAGGGCTAAAATGGGCCCCATGAGGGGGGCCCCATGCACCCTTCCTTCATTTATTTGAAATACCCTCATGCCCTCAGGATATGGCCGGCCTGGGAGCTAAAGTGAAAACAAGCGCGGGAGAACAAGCTTGTTTTCTTTTTTTTTATTATTTTCTGCAAATTCGCAAATCTGTCATGATTTTCACTGCAAAAAATATATATTTTTTGCCTGGCAAGATCCCTGGGGTATACCTACCCTGCCCCCTTTTCTTAATATTTTTGGTATTTTTTGGGACCGAGCCCCAAACTAGCTGCTAACACTTCCTGGCTGAAGTGTTGACAGCTGATCAGATCTCTACACAAGATCAGGAAGATTCGCAGAGGGGTTGCATCTGTAGAAATACACATTTGGTTTTCTTTTAATAAGTTTATAACTACTGTACGAAAACACACCAAATCACAAGAAGCACACCAACATCTAGCTTTCTGCCAAATTTGACATAATTCAGTTCAGCAGTTTGGGCCATAGTCGTGTCTAAAATTCCTATGGGAATTAACACTGGAAATACACATTTTTTTTAAACCCCCATTCTTCTTGTCCCCCACTTGACAGATCACCCCAAAACTTTCCATCTACAACAAGAACCAACTTAACACTTCTTTTAGAAAATTTCATGAAGATTCGTCAAATGGCACCAAATATATTGGCAAATCAATAGAACACTTTTCCTATGGAAACTAGGTCCTAACTATAACTACCTACTGGTGACAGCCAGTAGGTAATATACATACATATAGGGTATATACTTACCTGTAAAATACTTACATTTTCACGTTAAAGGCATGCATAGTAAAATTATGCGCAGTAAAGACATTCATGGTAAAGCCGCATTTGTTGTAATGTACTCATTGTAAAGGCTATGTGTGGTAAAGGCATGGTTGCTTCAGTCATACAACCGTGTGCTGGACACATAATCATTATTCTTGTTATCATTCTGTAAGGTGTCAGTCTGGGTGCTCAAAAGTCAATTCAAACACAACAGGGGAATTTCTTTTTGTGCAAACATTCCTTAATCACCATGACAACAATTCTCAGCAATACACCTGTGCTTACTTTTTTCTAAGTGCACAAATCAAACACTGATTTGACAAACACAGCTTTTGAAAAGATTGCAGCTGTCCTCATAATGAGAATCCCAATAACAGACTTTAGAGTGCCTGCATGTTCAATGTTCAGTACTGACTTTTTCTGCCATCTCGCACGAAGGAACGAGACATTCTGGTGACAGGCCACTTCTCTATGACCCAGCTGGCTCTACTCTGGCCGCTCAGATGAGTTCCTTAGGAGCCTGTCGACTATGACTATCATATATCGGTGTTTTACAAAGCTTTGAAACAAATATTTTCATAACACCTGCTATATATGGTGCTAGAAATCTGCAACACCGAGATCACAAGCGCTATATGGGACGTGATAGTATTACTTAAATGTTTTTTTTTCCAGCAACTTTCCCATTTCACCTTCCTCCCTTTTCATGGAGATGTTCTTGATAAAAAAGTACAATCATGCACCGTGATCTATTTTTAGAAGAATATGATGTGATTTAGTAAAAGTTAATATTAATATAGGTGAATGCGATGTCAATGAAAACATGGTATATGCATGCATAACAACGTCAATACCAGTAAATGCGATGTCAATGTACACCATGATATATGAACTAATAACAACATTCAATGAATATATCAGTGTGTGCCACAATCGATGCACGCATAGCAATCAGCCGCGGTCTGTGCAGGTAGCAGCGGTGAAGCGGTGGGGCCGGATACGGGGGGATTTTGAGGGACGATGTTGAGGGAAAATTAAATAAATAAAACATTTTTCCTCGGCATTGTCCTTCGAAATCCCCCCTTACCCGGTCCCACTGCTGTTACTTGCATGGACCACATCTGATAGCAATGTCGCTAACCATAAAAATGATGTTGATGTGCGCTATAACAAATGTACACATAAGCATGAGAATGTCAGTAAATATGATATCCATGACCGTCATGTTTTATGTACAATTAAAAGTGAATGCGTATCATTGCTGTCGAATTCACCCAAAATGACCACCCCCATCAACCCCGAGATAAGTGGTCAGACAGACCCGGCAACCAAAGCCCAGGCCTACCGATTGATAGGTCACAGGTGGGGTTACACTTAGCCCGAAGACAAACGCGCAAACAGGGAAAACCCTAATCGATCCCACAGATAGGCAGATGCACCACAAACAGGTCCAAGGAGATTGGCCCCAATAACATATGTGTAGCCAAAAGTGTGCCTGCCCAAAATACCACAAAATCAGATGACACATGTAGTTAGGAACACAGTCAATCAGAACACAGCACGCACACCACACAAAGTGATCACGTACTCCCCATGCCAGACATCTGGACACATACACACCGGCCGACACTACCTCTCCACGAGGTTGAGAGCCACCTGTGTTCCCCTAATCAGATGGTTGTATTTATAATTGATGACTAGGCCCAGACCCGCATGTTGTACAAGAATGTGTAATTGTTTTATTGTACCTCGAATACTGTATATATTACCAGCCAATACTTCTGTACATTGAGACTGTCTTTAGACACCTCTGTCGATGCTCTCCTGGCTGCTGAGTTTAATTAAACCAACTTCTTCCTGTTTTGTTAAACGCCTTTTGTCTTAATTTCTTCAAGGTAAATTCATATCTGAGCAACATTTTGGCATGCCAGATAGGAGAGATTGGTCAATCGAACCCGACTGCAGCCGAAGGACAAGGACCCCTGCCCGAACGGATTCACATCTGCGCAACAAGACTGGTGAGGAGACACCATCATTGATTAAAAGTTCTGCTGAATCCACAGAGCTGAGGTCCATCGGTGGAGAAGTGTGGCTCAATGGGTGGAGAAGTGGGGCTCAATGGTTAGAGCGGCAGACCCTGATGCAGAGGTCTGCCCCGGACCAGGGTTCAATTCCCGCCTCGGCGGGTCTTGGGCTCAATTTCCCCGGACCCGATAATTCTCGCCTTGGTGCCTATTCTAATCATGGGTCCCACTCTGCAACTCTGGGCAATAGCTTGCTTAATCTCCACAACGGCCCCAAAAGCGCTAGGATGCCTGGCTTCACCTTGGGGGTGCCCAGGAGTGGGCACTTCACAGGGAAAGGCCAGGAAGGGTTCCACAGCGGTATGTGCACAGCGCCTCAGAGACCCTTTCAGGGGAGTGCGGAGCGCTCTATAAATGCACTACATTTACATTTTCATCTGTAGGCCGCAGTCACAGGGTAGGAGACTACATCTGATCCTTAGTCCCAGCATGTAGCAAACTAGGATAAGTGCGTAAATCACTGTTTCCCAAGTCATCACACTAGAGAAGGTGAATGTAGTTTGTATTTTTTGCTTGGCCGATGGGCATGACACAGGCAGTACACTTGGGCTCTGAGGGTGTTATATAGGGGCACCTATTTATCTTTTTTGCTTGGCACATGGGCGTGACAGTGGTGGTACAATTGGGCCCTGAATGTGTTATACAGAGTTACACATTTATCTTTTTTACTTGGACAATGGGCATGACACAGGCAGTACACTTGGGCCCTGAATGTGTTATATAGGGTCTTTCATTGTCTTTTTCGCTTGGCTGATTTTGCGATGGCTAGCGGTACACTTGAGCCCTGAGTGTGTTACATAAGGTCACGTATTCCTTTTTTCGTTTGGCCGATGAGCTTGACACAGACTATACATATAGACCCTGGGTGTGTTTTGAAGGGTCACCACCATGATCTTATTTTTTAGCCAAAGAGGTTTTCTTAGGGACTGTCGGTTTCTTAACACTGACAGTGTCTGAAAGAAGTGAAGAGGTGGAATTTTTTCACTTAGACCACTGGGCGTCAGGCAGATGGTACGCATGACCGCTGGGTGTAATATAGAGTGTAGTTCGGACGTTAGGGAAAACTTCTGACTTTGGAGAATAAGTTGTAGCTTGTGTTTGGCCAGGGAGGGCTGTTAATTGTCCGGTTATTCCTTTTTCCCAGGACAAATCGGCGCTATTTCTGTCCCCAACCGATACTGACAGACTATCGGTCTCACTTCGCTCCATGTACCACACAGAGTATCCCCTTTCCTCAGGGTGTAGTCGTTGGGAGAGGGCTAAGATGTTTTGGACAAAATAATATTTTTTCTATCAATTGTTCTCTTTTAGTATCTTTTAAGGTTTTCTGTGCATGCATGGTTGATATTGTGGTGCTGTTAAATTTTGCAATTGTATTTTTTTTAAATATTTTGTCCTGGTAGCAAATATACATTCATTAAATAATGACCATTTGTTTCCATGAAGCAGAATTCCATATTTGTTATTTCACTGCTAAAGATCAACTTGTACTGTTCTGAGCTAACTACTGCACTTTCTTACAGGGTGGTACTATTTCACTGTGTTGTCTTTGTTAATTGTTAAGTGTATTTTGCTGCCCATTGTCCTTAAATAGAGCTCATAACCAGTAGATGTTGCCAGTACAATCCTGTGTACACAGTTTTCCCACAACCAGAGTAGAATTTGTAATTATTTAAAACTCGAGAAAGTCAAAAGTTCATAAACTCCTTCACAAGTCTCCTAAATCCATTATGGAGGAACCACTAGACCACATGCAAGATAAGTTCCCCACGCAAGCTCTAAAGCAAGAGATACACTGCTGTGAGTGGCATGCCTATACCAAGGCACACACATTGTCCTGCATGAGGGGGGAACATTTGATACCAAGATAATGGAGCACACAAGAACGCACATACAGACCAGGCATGCAGGTCAAAAGAGGGCTAAACGGGAGGCCCTACTAGAACTTTGGGCCATCTTCAAGGTAGCCCGTCCTGCAATGCTATCCTTGAGCCAGCAAGGGAAGAAACCCCCCCCCCACCATACAACAGTAAAGAGGTCTCTTTGATGCCTGTCACCCAGCCGCCCCTGCACTAGGTTACACCAATTCACCGGTTGAGGGGGCCTGTGGGCACCCCACCAGGCAACAAGCCACCAGACCTAGAGTAGGAAGACCACCAGACCATCAAGCCCAAGCAAAGCCAGCTCCCTACCAGTTCAGCGACGAGCTCCCTCGAAGTTTGACCGCCATCAATCAGTCACAGCCCATGAAGCCTCAGCAGAATGAGGAGTATATGCTCATAATCACCCCAACTAGTGCCCTTAGTTTAGAAGGAGGTTCATCGCAGTCCTAGAGGAGGATACCATAAGTGAAGTGGAAGATAGGGCTTCCAGCCCCCGAGATCAGACACTGAGAGGGAGTCTTAGTATATGCCCTCCCAGGATATTCTAGGGCTTCGGAGGAAGCATCGGAGAGTGAGCTTGAGGTCAAAATGCTACCCAGGAGAACAGCACGCAGCACGGAGCGAAAAGGGCAGCCCAGGTGGGAGTTAGGGGAGAGGTGCAAATCAAGATTAGACAAAGAGAGAGAGAGCTCCCGCCTTGGAAGCCCCAAAAAAGGGAGAACATGCTCCCTCCAGAGGTAGTCAGAGCTAGGTCCCGGGATCCACATGAAGATGAACCTGGGGAAGACTCAGAAGAGAGGCCGTCCCGGGTTGTCAGTGCAGGAGAGGGGCCGAACGCACAATTAAGGCACAGGAGGAGTAAAATGGCCCCTTTACGCATTGCCAAGGAAAGCAACGACGAGGACGTCTGCCACTCACCCCGAGCTCGCCAGTCAGGCAAACTGACCCCTAGAAAGATAGTGTCCAGAGAAGAAGGCGAGGCCTTCATGCAACCATTTTGTCATCTGCTGGCCTACTGGACCAAAAGGAAGGGCCAGTATGATAGACCTTGGCTGGAGGAGGGATCCTTCGAACCAGAGGACATGGCTGTTGAGGAAGACTGCATCCAGCACGAAGGGGGAGATCCGTGTTGGAACTTCCCCTACATGCAGGAATGTCTGAGAAGGTGGGAGCGCTATATTGTAGGGAACCGACGGAGCCACCCCACACTAAAATACGTCCGCTGCTACAGAAGGGTGTGCCAGGCACCATTCATGTGCCATAGGCACAGATGGACAAAGAAGGGCTAAGGAACAAACTGCCCCCATTGATGGATGGGCCAGGAAAGTGGATCTCAGGTTTAGAGAAAAACATAGTGGACATCAACTGAGCTGTGGGTGACATCAAAAGTCTGCTCAGCAGCCTCTTTGGGGAGAAGACCAACATGCTGTTTTTCTGAGCCCGCATCCACCCAGTCATTCTGATCAACACCGAACATGACAGGGCTGCATTCAACTCATTCAGACACTCGATATGGATGGCCTTGAGGGAGATATTCCCTGACCACCCTGATGTAGGAGAATTGATGGCAGAGAGCATGGAGCATGGAGCTAGGGGAGACTGTGATGGGTTTCCTCGATAGAATGAGGGAACAATTGGGACATGAGGCAGGACAACCCTGGACCAACATGGGTCCCCAGGTTGCATTCTTCCACAACATTCTGAAAAAGGGACTGCCCACTGATATACAGAGTGGACTAGATGGCGTGGTAGGGCTAGACACAAAACCATGGCGAGAAATTCAGGCCCACAAATTACATTATTACTGGAAGAGACAGGAGAAGGACAGGGAGAGGCAGGAGCAAGCCCATAGAGACATCTCCAAATTGTCCCAACAAAAGTTGAAAAAGACTGCCCTCAAGGGAGCCGTGTTAGCCACAAACGTGCAAATGGCACTAGTCTTGAAGGGAGCTCCACCTCCTGACACTAGGGGTATCCACCCAGTCCTGGTGGCAGAGGTCAAGGAAGCTGGCAACAGCCAAGCCTTGTAGAGTGCTACTATTGTCACCGACCAAGCCGACCGATGCCACCCAAAATATATCACGAGAAGAAAGGAATAGTCCCACGACAGTCCCCATAGAATACTTGTCAAACCCCCACACCGCTTACCGTTTGTTGTGTGGAGTAATCCCACAGAGGCGACGTGAACAACCCCCTCCGGTACCCTTCACCCCCCCAGACAGGGTGGATACTATCTAGGACAATAAAGGGGACCGGGGGAGGTAGACAGAGGAGGATGGGAACGACTTGGGATGATGCCGGGAGAAGCTTGCCCTTGGATTCACTGGGTTCTGACGGAGGGTACAACCTAAGAGAGAGAGCAAATGGGTAGCACACACGCCAAACACAAGCCTCAAGGACAAGCATACATGACACTAGATGGTATTATACTCACTCTAAAGTAATGATACCTGAAAAGGAGCGCCTCCAGAGTGGTGGGAACCATCTGTCACGGTCTGAATCCAAAGGGGGTAATGTCACGGACTGAAACAAGGAAAGGTGCTCCTGCGTTGAGTGCCCAGGAGACCAAGGGCGCTGTAGCGCTGCAACTGCAAGTACCAGGAGGCTCCGTGTCTCTGCACGAGCTGTGAACAAAAGGGGGAATAAAGGCGCTCCTGCGCTGAAAGAAAGAAGGGACTGAGGACGAGTTTACACTACAGTAAGTGTAGAAAGCGGCTCTGTGCTACTGCACGAGCCGCTGCTGTTACAAAGATAGAATGCGCTCCTGCGCCGAAATACACTCCAAGAACGTGTCTCTCAGACGCTCCTGCGTTGAGGGACACGGTGCTGGCGGCTACGTGCGGGTACACACCCGCTCGGATCCGGGAAAGTTGGCGCCCTTGCGCGGTCTGGACTATGTCCGGTTGCTGGGAAGTACGTTCCGACGTGGCTTGGATCGTTAATACGAAGCCCCGATTCAGGCGGCTTCGTGATTGAAATAGCTTTGCCCCCGGAAGTGCTCCCTGATTGGTGCGAGGCGGGTCACGTCTGACAACTAGACTGCTGACCTCCCTCGTATTCGTTCCGAGGAATAGCTGGCGCGCGCATGGGTATACGAGTTTCGCGCGCCAGCCACAACAGCAGGAAGGGACATGACAATACTCATCCCCAAAATAAAAGCCCAAAGTAACGCAAATGCACTGTACAGTCAGCCTCCAGGAAATCAGGCCTCAGCAGCAACCGGGTGGTTGTTCCAGCACATGGCAACCGCAGCAGCAGACAGGGAGCCCAGTCCAGCAAGGACTGGGGCCACAGGCACGGCAGGGAAGGGTGACTGTCTGGGGTGGCAATGCCCCTGTATAATTGCAGAATATAAACAAGCAGTAAGTCAAAAACCACCCCCGGCATGACATATCACCTTCATACCGCCTCCAAAATACATTTCCTTACCTGCATTTGCAACCAAACCTCTGGGGCTACAGTGATATACCAGGAATCCGCCCCCGGGGGGGGGGGGGGGGGGGGGGAAGCCAGTCTGACGAGGAAGTAGGGCGGCCCCCAAATGCTGCACAAAAACCAGCACCCAGGTCCATTCAGCCAAATTCAGCCTTGGGTGAACTATGTAGGTGTCACCAGCCCCAGGGTCTCCACCCAAAATGGAGGCCACCTTACAATTCTAAAATGAGGCAAATGCCCCAGTTTTAGGAGCCAGGTTTCACACACCGAGGATAAGGATAGCATTACCCACATCAGGCAGATCAAGCCGAATCCCAACAGCACACCTAGCTCTTGTAGACAACACAGCGAACAGACACATTCCCCGACAATCCCCTGGAGAGCCATGAAAGGGCCATAAACAACTCCCCGACTACCTTCAGTATGTTAGGTTAGAAGCAGCATCGCCCAAAACCACAGGTAAACTCCCAGCGAAATCAGCACCAGCTCAAAATACCCAACCTTCCAGATAAAGGGCATAGCCCAAAACCAACTCCATTACACGCCACATGCAGAGACCAGGGGGACTTGCACTTGACAACAGAAACATCGCCATTACATGCCATGTGCAGAAACCAGAGGGACATGCACGTGTCAAGGGAAACATCACTATTACTCACAAAGCCTCTAAAAATGATTGAGCATCCACTTTTCTTCACATTGCACACCACACAAATAGGTCAAAAGGACGCCTGCACCAATAAAATGACACACACACACACATAGATTTAATGAAAGCAGCCCGCAGCGAAAATTACTCTCCCTGCCACAAGTGAGTAGAGGGGAGACCAAAGCACTCACAAAGTAAAGCTGAAACAAAATCACCCAAAGTAAAGTTAAAACAAATGGAATTCACCACTCCTTAAAAAATGCCACGACTTCCTTCCATTACCCTACCAGAAGGTATTGCACACTGTGAAGCTCCAGAGTGTTCCCCAAAAAAGAAGTCACAGTATTTTTCGGAAAACTGTCAGATGATGTGTTTTTTCTAAGCTAATCTACATCCCAGAATTCTTATTCAACAGGTCTGCAATAGAGCCATAGGTGCACCATTGTTACAGCGACCCACTGCCCCTTCAACCGAATCTCCAAAAAGGACTTCAATAAGGCCAACCACTCCAGAACACAAACTGCAAGTTGTCTTTTCAGAAATGTTTTGTAAAACACTCTTTTTCGGCACTAGCATAAGACAAAATACCTCTGTGCACCCAGACAACAGACATATCCCCCGAAGACCATCCCAAGCCCTACAAATGTTTTCCAAGTTATGTATTTATGTATTCTTGTACACACAGTGTTTATCATGGGTGCTCTCACATCCGTCAGGAGCCAGAAATCTGACTAGTTTCTTGTAACCTACCTCGACATTCTTGCAACGCTTGCGCAGGGACCTCTCACTCCTCACTTACACCTATGCTGGAACAAACGCTAGCATTCCTCACGCACTACACAGCGCACTTCTACACAACACATGGTATCCGCACATGACCGCCGTGGGCACACAAACTAACAACTGGCTGTGTTGCATATGTTCGCCGATATACCACGCCATAGGCACAGATAGGCTTTACCTATACCAAGAGACAGGCCCAGAGAAAGCAAAATGTCTCATCCACCTATAAGTACATAGGATTAGGGCCAAGATACAGCCCAATAGAGTAGAACCCATTAGATCAGAAGTAAACATCACCAGGTATGAGACCCGTCCCACAGCACTGTACCTCTTTACCGAATCTAGCAAAATTCAAACCGAGCTAGGCAGGATGCACAGAAGGGGCACTATATGGGCAGACACTGTTTGGCCCCGGGACTTCGTCGAAAATAGGTTTTTGGAGGTAGCAAGACCACTGCACCAGGGCACAGATAAATCTGCTTCCACCTCTGTCTGTGGACATACGGTGTTCCTTAACATATTTGAGGCTGCCTTTTTTAAGAACAATTGTACCGCTGATATGGAATTCCAATGCAGGGCTGTTCAGCTCAACAATGCTAAGGGAAATGGGTCCCATAGGAGGGAGTCAAACACCAGAAAAGAGACCCCATGCCAGGAAATCTGGGATACCGATATTAGTAGGTACACATGTTTGGAAGGGAAGGGGCAACTCATAATTGTACAGAAACTTACACTGTACTCTTTGTGTTTCAGTGGCAAAGCTCAGTTCCAATGAAAATTGTGAAACAATACTGTATATACAGGACCTGCAATGGGGCACCCCACATTGATGGATATGTACTGGCAGTGCAGTGAGTTTGCCTACACCCAGCTCATCCTTGGATGGCAGGGCATCTGCACCATTGTGACCATAAACACGACAACCCTAGTCATCCCTGGAGAAGATCTGTTTAAGTTGTTCCAACATCCGCTACAGAAGAAACAACTCTGTTGCATCAGACCCAAAAAAGAAGAGCTGATGATTATTTTGGCTGGGTTCAGTACAAGGACATTCTGGAAGAATTTATACTGTTTTCTGAAAATTACTTGAAAGCAGGAGGGTCCATACCCTTCTTCGTCTTGCAAATGAAGGTTACAGATAACCAGGTGGTAAATGCTGAAGATGATCAACGACACTGAGTTTGGCTAACACGCTATCAAGGAAGAACCAAGAGCCATCCACCTCATGGGGATGCAACATTGGTGTGTGTTGGACTTTACCTCGATGGAGGGTGGGGTGTGTGCCAAGAATGGTGCTGCCTGCTGTACTCTTATTCCTGGCAATTATTTTGAAAATGAAACTCTTGCTCAAGCCATCCAAGCACTGCATTGTCTCCAAGCTGACAAGAAGAAGGAAGGATTTTCCCCTGAGCAGACTGGTTTCATAGTATTTTGCATGGGTCCCCCTGTGGGTATCCAAACCATTAATGCCATTGCTTCCAGTTTATATTTTCATCTACAGTTGTGTGGTTTCCTACAAAATGGGGGTTTCCTGCTTTAAAATTAGGTAGTATGCAAATAGCTAGAGAAAGAGCAGCAGACATTACAGAAACACACACAGCCTCAAATAATGTGACTGTCATGAAAAATGAGAAAAATTATATAGTTGAAAATTCAACTAGATGATATATGCTTGCATAACAATGTCACTACCAGTAAATGCGATGTCAATGTACACCATGATATATGCACGCATAACAACATCAATTAATATAATGTCAATTTATGCCATGATATATGCACGCATAGCAATGTCGCTACCCATACAAATGATGTTGATTAAAGCTATAACAAATGTACGCATAAGTATGAGAATGTCTAAATATGAAATCCATATCCGCCATATTTTATGTACCACTAAAAACGAATGCGTATCACTGCTGTCAAATTCATCCTACAGGACCTCCCCATCAATCCTGAGTCAGAGATACATGGTTTGACAGGCCTTTGACCCAAGCCCAGGACTACCAATTGATAGGTCACAGGTGAGGTTACACTTAGCCCAAAGACAAATGCGCAAACAGGGAAAACCATGATCAATCTCACAGATAGGCAGATGCACCATAAACATGTCCGAGGAGACTGGCCCCACTAAAACATGTTTATCCAATGGCGTGCGTTCCCAAAATATCACAAAGTCAGATACCACATGTAGTTAGAAACACTCAGCCAATCTGAACACCTTACTCACATACTACACATAATGATCACACGCTCCCCATGCCAGACATCTCGACACATACACGCTAGCACACACGAGCTCTCCATGAGATCGAGAGCCACCTGTGTTCCCCTTATCAGATGGTTGTATTTATAATCCATGATTAGTCCTGGACTTGCATGTTGTACAAAAATGTGTAATTGTTTTATTGTACCTCAAGAACAGTATATATTACCGGCCAAATTCTGTACATTGAGACTGTCTTCAGACACGACTCTGTTGATGCCCTGCGTTTAATTAAACCAAATTGTTCCTGTTTTACCAAATGCCTCTTGCCTTTTCATTTCTTCAAGGTAAATTTATATTCGAGCAACACTAGAATATATGTCTGAAAAATAAAAAATAAAATCATCAGATTTGAATGTGTATTAATCTAATGTTATTCTGGCCCAAAATAAATACTTGGGGCCTGGTTACATGTATAGATGCTATTAATTGCACCTGATAAATAACGATACCAAGGGGTACGTTATTTATTGTGTGCTATAAAAAGCACCTATTGTGAGTTTCTGGTAAACAACATGCAAATGTTGGTGCTTAGCACTCAAAAATCCACCTTATACGGTAAATACTGAACGTTATTTCCCCTGTTAAATTTCAACAGGTTAGACCTGCAGAATTATAACTACAGTTGAGGTATTTATCACATGAGAATTATCGGATGCTTTAAATAACACTTAACTTGTAATTCTAACCCGTGTGTAAACATGGGTTTATGCACAGGTTGGAAAAAACATCCGCCCCATAATCAGGCCCTCAGCTTCACAAAATCTTAATCTTTCATGGTTTATTTGCCTTATATAAAATGTTTCCATGGAAACCTCTGACGCACTTTTGTCTAAAGAAGTAGTTTTTTTAAACTAAATTATATACATATATATCAGACAGAAAATTCAATGTCTCCAATAAGTTTCATAATCTTCCATCCAACATGGACGTTTCTGTGGTCGTGACCTTTATAACTATTTTTTCATTCCACTTCTTTTTGTCCCATATCCTTTGCTCTAATCACCTTCATTGCTGCAGAAAACCTGGACTTTCCCTTCCTCACTCTTGGACCTTGTTTTACATGTATCCGACCCCCAACTTTAGAAAAACTGATCTTCACCATTTTCTTCCCACTGAGGTTTGAACCATTTCCGGATACTTTTTCTGACATCATTACATTTTGAGAAAAAAATAAAATCCAACATTTTTATGATAAGAACAAAAACATCTTCTGTGCATCAACCTCTATGGTGTTTTTCCTGAAACTATGTTGGGTGTGGTGCAGTACACCAACACTAACTTCCTACCCGCAATTTTCCAGTCTTCACCACTACATAGCGCTAACTACAGACCTTGTTTCAACACCCTATTCCATCTCTCAACAAATCCACTCCCTTGGTGGATAACATACAGAATGTTCTGCTGAAATAGATGCCAAATCTATCCAGAAATTGCTTCATCACTTTTGACACTAATTGCTTTTTAGGTCTCGCCTAGCGTTGCAGCGCACATGCGCTGCGCGCTCGGCGAGACATATTGTGAGAGAGGAGGTTACAGAAGGGGACTTCAAGCCCCGCCCATCATTTTCATTTGGTCGCGTCAGCGTTTATGCTAAACGCTGGCTTCCCATTGAAAAGGATGCTTTGTGGTCACTGCTCTTTCTCCCTTTTGGACTGCCCATCCGGACTGGGTCATCGGCTTCACTGCTGTTGTGAAGCAATTTCTTATCTCAAGGAGGCATGTTCACACTCCTCTGAGCTTTTGTGTAAACAGGGCCATGATTGTTATCTCGTCGCATGTTCAGGCGAAGACAGAGATCAAAGGTCAGATGTGGTTCCCCAAGGGCGCAAGTTTATTTTCCTTTAGCTACATCTGGCCCCATCTGCCCCGTCCTCTTCCACCTGATAATGGCAGCTGTACGACTTTCCTTTGATGTGCACGGCTCGCCCAACTCTGTTTACAACATTGCAACATTGTATGTTATTTTTCCGAGCGCAGTAGTAGTAATGCCGCGCGCGAGAGGCGCTCTTTTTCAATAATAGTGGCCGGGCGCCTTTCTTTTCCAAATGCACGCCTCACCCTAGTTGCACCTCTGCTCGATGCGAAGATTAACAGTATCAGACATGCTCTGACGATCCTTCCCATGGTGTGATTGTATTGCGCTGTTCTGCCATTTCCCTTGCGCCGAGCTATGAATTAATACTGTAGGGTGCTGCGGTAACTTTGGCACTTTACTACTGAAGATGAAATTAGCAGGAACAGGGAGCATATTTCACCAAACCAAGGGGAGGGCACATGTGATTTAGACACACGAGTGCACTAGTTACTTAACGCTTCCAGTGGCCCTGCCCACGAGCTCGCAGTGCGGTCTGGATGTGGCATGGGGTGACTGCTGGCCCGGGTCGCGGTGCATTCTCCTAGGCTATGGCATGTTATGGGGTGGTCGCTCGCTCGCTCGCCCCCCTGTTGTGGTGCACCGTGGGTAACCCTGCTATGTTGGCCCCGGGCCTGCGGTGCACTGTAGGGGCCCCTGGTGTGTTATAGGGGCGGGGTGGCCATGCATGACCGAGTCAGGCCGCTTTCCACATTTCTTCGTAGGCGTCGACGGAAGCGTTGCCTGGGACTGCACAGAGCGGTGTTATTGCCCGCAGAGTGGGGGCCTTTGCCACCTCCGAGAGGCGGTCTGCTCTTGGGTTCGAGAGATGCCTCGGTGCAACGTGCGCCCACTGCAAAGCTCTGTGGCAAGGGTTCCATATCTCCTACAACAACACAGTGGGACAATGCGCCGCGTGCTGAGATCTCTGCAAATTGCAGCGCATATTTTCCGATCTCATTAACGTGGCCCAAGTGGTCAGTGCACCGTTTGCTTTACTTGTTTATTTTGTAGCTTGTGTTTCATGGGTTCTGATCCAATTAAGGCAGGTCAGTGTGCATGGCGTACATTGCCTACAAGTCAAGTGTTCCAGTGTAACGATAGCTGTAGGGTTAATGCACCGGTTGCGGAGCTATGTGAATAAAACGCAGGCACAGGTTCCTGTCAGAGTAAACGAGATTTGTGAGTGAATACGGCAGGTCCGTAAATAACCTGCATGTGGCAGATTCCACCCCAGTAACATTACTGTTTCGAAAGTGCCTGCTGAACGGCTTTCTGTGTAATGTAAAGGGAACAGGGCTCGGTCACGTGATTATAGCTACAGGGATCAATGCACTTGATGAGCTAAAACACAGGCCACAGGTTAAAATACTAGTAAGATAGCGGAGGGGGTAAATGCAGCTGTAGCAGAGATATTTAAGCTAACCCACAGGTTACAGGTTCATACCAGTAAAATAGCTGAGTTGATAAATGCACCTGCGGCAGATGTCTTCAAGCTAACCCTCAGGTCACAAATTACAATTCCAGTAAGATAGCGGAGGGGGTAAATGCACCTCTAGCAGAGATATTTAAGCTAACCCACAGGTTACAAGTTCCAATGCCAGTAAGATGCCTGGGGGGTAAATGCACCTGTTGCATTAATCTGTGTGTAACCTACGTCGAGATAACACTCCAAGTGACAATGCTCAGCGAGTTAATGTTTCCACTGCAGAGCTCCCAGTAGAATTGAGCTATTGGCGTTGAAAATAACAATGCCTTTTATTTTTATCTTCGTTTTAAAAAGATAAATAAAAGGCATTGTCATGTACAATGCCAATAGCTTAAACTCGTGTAACTGCGAGACCTATTGCATTGTAAATGCTTGTTATTATCAGTCACAAACTCTATGCACTGCTTCCCTGCCAAACACTGCTAAACATTTGACAGCCACTTTAGTTTTGATGTATGACACAAATCTTATATTTGGACATCTCGAATAGTAATCTATAACTACTAAGGTATAGGTTGTTCGAGACTAACGTGTGGAAAGTTCCAGTAATGCCTAAAGCTAATTTCTCCATGGACCATTTGGTCTTTCTACTTGTTTCAGAGAATAACTAACTGTTTTTGAGACTGGTCTCTCCATGTACATTGTTTCACTTTCTCTTCCCCATTCTTTTCTAAAAATAATCACAAAAAACCTGATCGAACACTTGTTTTCATTGTACTCATTCTATTATGCCCCTTATGTGCCATATCCATAAATCTAGCTCTTAACCCAATGAGCACCACAACTAATTCTCTCCTCTTTAGGATACCATCTTGATACAACAACTCTACCTCCACATTCCTATAACTCAATACCTCCTCATGCAACACTTCTTTCTTCGACCAACACTTGTCTAAATATCCAATATCACACATCATCACTTCATGTTCTTGAACTTGTTCCTTCCACTCTTGTTGCGATATGCACCTTACTGTGGCTTTGCTCATCATAGTAACCACATATTATTCATGTTCCTCCTTCCCTAGATTAACACTCAAGTGGTAAGTGACATAAACAATATGCAGCTATGTGCTGAACTCCAGGCATAGATTCCAAATCAAAGTCATAGTCTTGCAATCTGAAAAGCCATCAAGTGACACAGCTCCCTTATCATAAAAAGCTCTATAAAAGGCTTGTGGTCAGTCTCTGCTGTATATTTTGTGCCTCACACATATTGTCAGAAATATTCAATTCCACACATGAATGCCAATTACTTCTTTTCAATGATAGAATATACAGTTTCTGCCAACCTCAAAACTATTGAAGCATAAGCTATTACCACTTCATGCTCTACTTTAACCTGTAGCGGAACCACAACTATTGCAAAACTACTAGCTTCTGTTACAATTTTAGAATGACATCTAATATCAAAAGGTTTTAGATAGGAAGATGTGCATGTCTCGTCTTTCAGATTATCAAATCGTGTCTCACATTCTTCATTCCATTAAAATCTTGTGTCTTGTTTTGTAATTTTCTCATTCAAATAGTTTTGCCTCTAAATTGCTTGTAAACTTAGCATAATATTCCAAAAGGCCTAAAAATGAACATAATTGTTTGTTTTGCAGACTGGAAGCTCTCTGGATTGCTCCAATCATAGGTGATTTAGGTTTGATTCCATTACAATCTATGTGATGACCCAAGTAGTCCACTCCTGTTACTCAGATGTTTCCATCTTTATAGTCAAGCCACTTTCCTTCAATGCCCAAAGGGCATTCTAGAACATCGGTATGCTCTCTCTGTTGTTATGAATGATGTTAAGGACCTGGAATTTTCTTACAGAGCTAGCTGAAGATATGTTGGTGGAAAGTCCAGTGTTGAGAACCTTTCTGCTCCTTTTAAAGTCCCAAGCATCTTGTTTATACTTGCAAAAGATGGTGATCCACCAAAATGCACATATTTAAGGCTTATAAATTGATACACACTCACATTTTTCCTCCTGGTTTTCTCGCTAAAACAATCAGGGCTAACCTTTCGGATGCCTCAATGGCTTCTATGATTCATTCCTTATGCAACTTCTCTAATTACAATTTTACTTCTGTTCTGAAGGCTAGTGGTTCTTTCGGGGTAACTTCATCATGTAAGATAATTTTATGTTTGAATCCTTTTAACAAGCCTAAACTTTGAATAAATATCTAAGGGTATCTTATCTCCCAATCATCATGTACTGTTTCTCTCTCGCATCTTTGTACATAAAAATATATTCAGGATTATCTGGAGCAAGAGTATTACCCAATTCCTATGGTTGTGGTCGTCCCAGCAAACAACCTCCATCTTGGTCGTATACACTTGAGATGTTATGAACCTACCCCTGAACTCAATGTGAGCATCAAAACAGCCAACTACACCAATTTGTGTTCCTCCATGTGCCATTAACTTAACATCAGATTTTCTTAAATCTTCCTCTTGGTAAACATGAAGCATATCATATCCTATTATTGTGTAGGATGCACCTGACTCTGACATAATGTTTATGGGTTTCCCTTTAATCTTTACTTCACAAAAATGGGGCATCATTGTCAATCTCGACACCACAGATTTGTAAAATAAAATCCTCTCTAATCCTTGATCATCTTCCTCCTTTTGCTTCTTGTCCTCGGAGACAGCGCGGACTCCTCTATTGTATTATTATAAACATTGCTAGTAATCCCTCTGACATGATAGCATAGTGCGCTCTCACATTACATCTCGTGCATATTTCATTATATGTTGGACAAACGTAGTCAGTAGCCACATGTCCTTTCATACCACTTCTATAACACATACACTATTTATTGTTCTTTACTTTCATGACATTTTTGTGGTATCTTTATTCTCGTTTCATTAGAATTCCTAGTTTTAAATCAAACATGTTCATGAAGAAGCTTGGACCCTCATACTTGCAGACAGGTGATGCAATGTCAAAGCACCAACATTATCAGCCTATATGACATATAACTGTACTTTAGCTCTGTTTAGACCAGGATAAAAGTCATTTTAGCTCAATTGAAATATCTTGAAAATAGTTACAACCCTCCTTCAACAAAACGCTTCATGTTCCATGTTAGAGGTGAAAACGAAGACTGCAGGACACAATGACAGTCTGAGGCCTGCTTCCGGTGTGCTGGAAGCCACCAAGGACTACTTCCAGCTGTGTCAGAATCCCTATTCCGTCCCGGAGAGAAACAGACTTTCATCCTGATAGCGCATTTTTGGGAGGGGTTTTCTGGCAAGCTTGAAACTAACGTCAGCTGCCGTGAAAGCAACTGGCGCCCGCAGGTGAAGGGTCAGCGGTGCAGATATCTGTGTGTAATTAAAGACCGCTGCTTCCTGCTCAGAGGCCTGGGCGGTGGCACGGTGCGCGTGAGCGCCCTGATCCCGCGTGCTCGCCCTCGGTAGGAACTCTCATTAGGAGGGAGAGACGGGCCGGCAGGCCAGCTGAGACTGCATCGTGTTTACAGATTACATTTTTCGCCCTAGACCTTTTTCTACACCGGAAATTTTGCTTTGTTAGGGTATGACACACTTCATCTCACGCAGGGCAAAGGTTCCAAGGGTGGCACAGTGCCAATTTAAACAAAGAAGCCGTGCCCTAATTTACGTCTCACAGCACAGATGAAACAAGGGCCGAAAAAATGGAGTCAGGCTTAAAAAACTGCCAGAGTGGTGCTAATGTGCAACGCAGCGTCACATTAACTTATTAAACAAGCGTTTTTGGTGCAGTTTTGCAGCAGCAAATATCGGAAAAGGGGGGCGACCAATGGTGGTCCACGAAAATCCGATCCGTGCCAGATTTTCAAAATCTCCGCATAGAAACTAAACATAAATCATCGGCACAGGCAAAAAAAATCTGTCAGGGCTACAAAACTCACGGACTAATGTTGGACAGGTCTATCATAGAATACGTTGCTTTTGCGTCATGCAAGGCGACGTTAGGGCAACGTAATGCTTTTTGTTTTGAAATGTTATTTGTTGAGTTTTTAAAGTAACACAGGTCCTACTATTCAATGGCATGCAAGTATATAGTGCACTAGAGCAGGGACTCTGGGAGGAGTCACCCAGCAGCAACCAGTCCAGGACCTTGAGTTAGAAAAAGAAATGCAAAAACAAGAGAATACCCAGTGCAATTCCAGCACCATTGTGCATCCGCAGGGGGCGCGGGTAAAGAACGGTAATAGTAGAAGGCGTTACATTTCCTTCATGGGGTAGGCAGGGCAGAAGGGGAGAGCGAAAGAGAGAGACACGACCGCAAAGGAGAGGGGGAAACCACACAGAACCACTAACTTGTTAAACATACAAACTTCCAGAGGTGTCTCAGCTCATGGGCCGTGGACTCCGGCAGGGCAACGCAATCTTTAAGTTGGTTTTACCATGGCATATAAGGCCACCTTCCGGGCCCTGCGTGACTTGGTAAATCTGGAGTAACGCAAGGCAGCGCATGTACATGCCCTGGGAAGGAGTTACATGGGTGGAGCATGGGTGTTCCCACACATCCGCATATATTGTGAGGCAATCTCAGACTTACCACAACTGGTCAACCTTGTAATGTGTCAAAATTGTACGCCTTCCAGACAGAGGCACAACGAGGAGAAATAACTTTATTTCCGCTCGTTGTTTTCTCTTTCTAGGTGTGCTGCGTTCTACACCCCGCTTAGAAAGAGGAAAACGCTTTTAAGGATAGTTTTCGTGCAGGAAGGTCTCACTTCCTGCACAAAACAATCCTGCATGCTATGCAGGCACATTTGCACCATGACGCAAGGCAGGGGCGTAACACAGGCCCCCGCAGCCCCCGTGGTGCGGGGGGGCCCCAAGCTCCAAGGTGCCCCCTCCGCACTGCACTCTGGCTGGAGAGCTCCTGATTAAGCACGGAGGGGGCCCCTCTACATACCGTGCAGGGAGGCCCCCTCACTTTTCGTTACGCCAGTGACGCAAGGGTGCCTGCGTTGGCGCGGCAGCCACAAGTGATCTTGATAGATACGGCGCATTCCTGCCCTCTCCATTTCACGCAGCGCAGCAAGTTGTCTTGCGTCACATTTTGATGACTCTGGGCCCATATGTGTACACCGACAAAATCTTATTTTTGCTGCTCCGGAAGAACACCGACTGTCGCTTAAACAACGAAAGTAAAATAGCACATCCTGTCAATGTGTGAAAGGGTGCTGAATAGCACAACCTCAATCGCACACCCTTACAGTGTTAAATCTTCCTTAATTAGCTCATAAGAGCAAAAGACAAGACTCTGATCCAAATTAACTAACATTCTTGCAGTGCAGCACTGGCCAAAATAGTAGTAAATTACTCCAGCTCATATATGCACCACACATGGCCAATTACTAGTATGGCAACCCCCACCCATAGAAAATAAAGGATAAAGCCCAATAGGAAATAGTGTTACATTTAAATAGTTGGGTTTTTTTTAACTTTATTTTGCATTTTATCAACCATACAACTGGTGGTGAAAGTACACTTGATCATATTGTTCGAATATACAATGTACATTAAAAGGGTTGTCAAATAGCATTCCCATGTAACCCTGGAACTGAACTGTAGTCCCCCTTTCCTCGAGGGCCGTTTTGGTGTACCTGGCCCCCGGTCAAGGTGTTCCCCTGCACATTCATGCCCGTACTTCCCCCATGTCAAGGTGTTCGCCTCATCTGTGTGGGCGTCTGAGTACGTGTCCATTGTCTCCCCAGAGCAGGGGGCTGATTTCACTGGGGTGGGGGCTGATTTCGTTCATGGAGACCTGCGTGTACTTCGAAATAATTAAAGTAAAACTAATTTCTTTCAGTACACGCAGGTCCCCATCAACGAAATCAGCCCCCAGCTCAGCAGCATTTCAAAACGCCCGGTAGTAAGTCCGGCCCTGCGTGAGAGCCCTCCATGTATTTATCGTAAATAAAACTAACAACGTCTTTCGAGTGTATAAGTTATTGTAACATTAAAATAGAATTCATTTATTTTAATTAATTCTGCACACCACCTTCAATAAGTGATAATGCATAATAAAAATGTATTTATTTTACTTTAGGTGGGAATGTAAATTTTAATTTAAATTTCAGAAAATATTTCTTAGTTAATTTAATTTATTTAAATGAATAAAGATTTAATTCAAAATAAAGTTAATAGTGCTGTGGCATTTTTTAAAATTCTATTCTTCATTTAAAATAAATACATACAATTAATTTACATTAATAGTTAATATAATATTTTACTAATTTTTATCAAGTTTTTTTTTTTTCAAGCAATATTTTTATTTGGGTTTTCCAGCCAGCAACAAATGGTGCCCAACAAAACACCCATAACAGTAACACTTTTGGAGTGAAAAGGCATTGTCTCAATTGTACAGTGATAAAAACAGGTAATGCATCTCATACAGGCAATTATCAGAGCATAGTTCGGTAAAGTCAGTCATTCACAATAAATCATTAGGACTGTATCGGGGGGACGTAGCCTCACTGTTACCATCATCCATGCCATAGTACTTGATCCAAGGACCCAACCTTTTGAAATTTCCTCGGACACCCTCTTGCTTTATATATAACATTTTCAGCTGCCACATACATATATATGCCCTGTTTTCCATTCCCATAGGGTTGGTAGCTCAGGGGCACCCCAGTGCTTTGCAGTCTATTATTTTTTTTTTAAACGTCTTTATTGGTTTTTCATATTTTAAGTATATGACAAGTTATCATCTGTAATATACAATATTATACTGTGACAGTTGCCATCTTGACACTCGGTGGGGAACCAGGTAGCATTGCATTCTGGTAACAGGTGTAGAAACAAATTCTCTGTAATGATCCTTGTGTATTATCCACAATGACTAATTTTTATCAAGTTAAATAAACTTTTTTTCATTTTTCCCTACCAGACCATACCATAGAGAGACTTCACAGTCAGGGTATAGAGTTGTCTATGGTGAAGTATAGGGAAAATGTAAACATTCATTAAACTTTATAATAAATTAGTACAAATATTATGTGTTAAATATCATTGCAAATTACTTTTACATGTTTATTTTAAATGTAGAACAAAAGACAAAATGCCACAGCACTATTAACTTAGTTTTTAATCACATCTATAATGAATTAAAACATATTCAATTGAAATAATGTTGATGAAGTTCAGATTAAAAAATAAATTCACACATAAAGTAATAAAAAATATTTTATTTTGCATTATTAATTATTTAACACAATGTATTGAATTGATTAAAAGTAAGTAATTAAAAGTTATATTTTAATGAAAATAAAGTTACATTAATTTATACATTCTAAAAAGGTTGATCAAATATTTATTAAATAATAAATATGGTTTATTTTTATATATTTTACATTGAATTATCTTTAGATTTTAAACTATTTAAAATCATTAAATAAAATGTAATATTATTTCCTATGTGGTTTCATTTTAAGTCACTGTCTCCATTATTTTCTGTGAGAGGGTGTTGCAGTATCAGTGACTGGTGGTATGGTGCTAGACTTACTACTATTTCTATTTTTTTAGTAATGTACACTCCTAAATTTGCTCCACCCCCTTTATCTATCCCATTAGTCATCAAACGAGATGGCTTGTGGATTGGAACGCGAGCTGAGTCGGCATAGAGGGTGTATTTGTATCCCTTGTTGACTGGTTCCAGAAGTTGTGATGTTTGATTCGGACCAGACGATAAATTGGATGACTAATGAAATCTATGGGTTAAAGTCAATACATATATGCAATTGGAACCTCACAGGCTTCCTTGGAGGATATTTGACTGACTTTGGATTGTTACTTGATTGGTTTTCAGAAGGAAGTAGATGTCCACACAGAAGTGGAAGGTGGGAGAGGTAGACGTCAAAGTCCTGAGGAGACCTCACAAGTCATTTGAGGTCAAAACGTCAACAAACTTTCCCATATGATTTAAGAACATTGTTTGCAATAACGATGCCATCAGTAATTGTATAGTGTATTATATATATGTTTTGTCTGAATTTAAGTATTTACATGTGAGCACTGCATCGCCTGCCCTTTTTTTGATTCACTTTCTCACACCGTAATATATTGTATGATGAGATTGCAACTAAAATATATTTATGATGAAATTGATTTAGGAGTCTAGAATTTTCCATTAAGTACTCTCATTTTCAAGCATACAACTGGAATCGATTGCTCCAAATTGTACACTAGAT
This sequence comes from Triturus cristatus, assembly GCF_964204655.1. NCBI lineage: Eukaryota > Metazoa > Chordata > Amphibia > Caudata > Salamandridae > Triturus > Triturus cristatus. Next base: position 1,219,778,306 of record NC_140592.1, read on the forward strand.
GTGATTCTAAGTAATTACAGTGCTTTCAGATTTGTAAACGTATAGCTCTGAACAAGTGAGTCCCACATGACAATTGTGATGTACAGATGATATTCACCCCCATCCCGTGGGCGTATTGGGTGGTTCTTGTTGTTAGGGCAATTGAGATTTGAGCCAAGGATGTGCTGGACGATGTTTGCTGGGTGGAAATGAGACAGTAGATTTAACGTAGCTATAGATTTGCAAAAAATGTTAAGGAAATAGCTTGCACAAACTATTGGCGTTTTAAGTGTCATACCATAGGGTGCCCACTTCTGTTCTGCTGTGAAGTTAAAGTAGCATTAGAAATGGAAAAACATACTTGGAGATCTCATAAATTGGGGGTCAAGGTTTGGCAGCAGAAAGAGGTTGTGGTCATGAAAAGTGGAGTCTGAGAGTCAACCTATATATTTCTTTTTTTAAACTCTGCTGTAATAAAGGGCCATTTTTGGATGCCCTCCCCCCAACGTTTTGCTCTGGATGCTGTGGTTTAACTACTGAATGTACACTGGAGCATGCAAACCATGCCCCAGTGCCTGTGCTCTTTCCCTCAAAAGATAATGTAAATTGGTACAACCAATTGGCAAGACACTTTAACCAGTGGTACTCAAGGTAAGGGTGTTCAAGGGGTCACCAGGGCTGCGGCACAATTTGTGCCACCCTGAATGACCCAAGTAAAATTAAAGTGTGCACAAGCAGCTTCTCTGCTCGAGTGCGACTCTGCACACACCATGAGTGACAGTCACCTTACTGCCTTAAGGTATGTAAGTCACCTCTAAGGTAGGCCTCCTAAAGCCCAGGAGGCAGGGTGCATTATATTAATGGTGCAGGCATGTATGTACAGACATATATACCTCCACAGTAACCTTACCATTCAAGTTTACTGTAAGTGAACGGCGGTCCATGGGTTAACGTGGACTGGCTACCAGACAGAACTGAGATAGCAAGCTCCATAATGGTACCACTGAATTTCTTCATCTATCAAATATCATGCTTTTTCACCCCAACATGATTCCCGTGTCGAGGGAGAGCTCAGAGGGTTCCCCCCAAGATACTGAGTTCCATGTGCCTTGGGGGGATTTCTGAGCCGTTTGCTGGCAAGGCTTAAGTATGACCTCCTGTTGATGTGTGCTATCACTCCCAGAGAACATTAAACAAAAGGGCTGGGCATGAAGGAGGTCACACCTCAGCCCACCCAAGATGGTTAGTGACTGACACAAGAGAAGCTGTGTCAGCACAAGGCAGGACTCCATAAAGAAGGGGCACGCGCAGTACTAACCGGGGGCAGCCCCACTGCACCTGCCGGACTACAACTTGTGCAGGACCAGAGACCAATTCCAAAAGGAAGATGAACCCCTGTGCAAGCCAAAGACTTCATCAGGAATCCCTAGGGCTAGGGCTAGAGATAATATTCCTTTGCAGTAGGCAGGCACAAACCGTACTTTCACATTACAAAGAAGGACTGACCACCGGGATCCATCATGAACCAACCCGTAAGTAACTAGCCAGCTGGCTTCTGGCAAGTGTAGTCCTGATCCTCACCAAGTCTCAGTCCTCTACAGTGTTCCCAGGACCTCTAGACGAAGACTGACCCAGCCGTGACCTTTGCCGGGACCAAGGCTGGTTGGTGGTCAAGATGACTGCTAACAGCTTCACTCGACACCCCCCGCGAAGGGAACCTTCTGTATCGCCACCCTCCACTGTGTGGCACAGTGTTGATTCCTTGCATCCCAAAAAAGGCTTTGTTGGCATGCCTGGTAAAGTCAGCACCAGCAGTCCTGTTCAGCACTATGATAGCAAGGCACACCTCTGCACCCGAGACACGTGAGCTAGGTAGAGCTGTCCTACCTGGTGATTCCTAGTCCACGGGCCCCTCCAAGCTTCACCTCCAAGGGCCTCCTCTGAACTTAACCTGCAAGCATCCTTTTCTCAAGTGTTGTTTTTGACAGCTCCCACGGCTCCCGTTCAACACCAAGAACAGCCAATTCACCTCTGCACCTGAACTCCTGGGAAAGTTATTCTTCTGACTGTCCCAGCTTGGTCTGTGAAATGGCAAGACCTTAACTCCAAGTGGGATTCATTGAACTCACCCCACAAGGGCCCGAGTGTCACCTGAGATTTTCCTCATTGACGGCAATGGTAAAGTTGGACAGTTCTGCAAAAGTATTGATTTCTTCAACACTTTAAAACCGATAACTCCAGTTATCCACCTTGTATTAACTTCGTTTTAGTGTCTACATTTATATAAAAATAAGCTCTATTTTCATAAATTGGTATCGGAAAGCGTGTCAATTACTTATTGTCACTGTTTGTACTGTAAAATGCTTTACACATGTTTCTCTAAGTAAGCCTGTCTGCTCTTTGCCACTCTACCAGGACTGAGAGCAGGATTACAAGAGTAAATCTGAGGTCCACTTGTGGGTATCTTTTCGATATTAAATGGAAAGGCCTCCCAGCCATACCACATACTATTACCACCTGCCACAAAGAAATTAGTAACAAGGGCACACGTGAAAGTAAACCTCTTCTGGCTAGTTTGATTGGTCACAAACAGGCTGCATTGTAAAATATCATACAATGTTAAGACACCTGCTTCTGAGATCTTTGTCTGCCCTACAAGTGCCAGGCAATTAGATTAATCATAATTCTAGTGGTTCATGCAGTTACTGGAGAGATCTGTATTTTGTCTACTCACAATTTAGAGGGTTAGTGTCCTTGCTGCAAATCACAACCTGTAACATGCATAGCACACATTTGTATTTTATGTAGCTATCTCAGTGGGTTACTACTTATCTCTTGAGATCCTTTGTTATTTGCAGTTCATAAGTTACTGTCCTTCTTAATTAGTATTATGAGCTATAAACCTTCATCAAAGAGCAACATGCAAACTCCAAGGCATAGGTTTAGATTACTATTGTTTTCTTTCATAATCTTTTGGTATTCTAAGGTTTCTAAAAAGGCTTCCTTTGGGTAGTAATAAAGGACCAGATTTGTCACCCTTTTACCGGACCACTGGAAGTATGCAGCTGTGGAAGGCCAAATTATGCAGCTGGGGTGACTAAATTATGTGGCAAGAAAAGGCAAATTATTCAGCTTAATGCGCCACATTAAGTAATAGTATTACTTCATTATTTTGTTACTTTTACACTTGTTAGCACTACCTGGGAATAAGTTGTGTGTCCTTAGTAGCAGTTTAACCCCTAAATATAGCCATTATAAAAAGTGACCAGTCAACATTTGCCAAGAGGCTTCCACTTCAGTGGCAATACGTGTTGCTGTGTTTTGAGTAACTTTGGAACCATTTGAGCTAGAAACAATTAAAAAAATAAAATAAATCTGCATATTGTGCAGCAGATGTTTGATTATGAGGCAAATGCGTCAAATCCTAATTATGTAAAAAATGCTGTGGCCGCACAATCGCATAATTCCAGTGGCCCTTATGATAGTAAGGGGGCGCAAGGGTGATGCAAAACCTAAGTGAGATATATCAAGCCACTCAAGGCCACCTAGCATGGCCCTGCATGGCTTGGTAAATCTAGAGTAACGCAACTCAGCGCAAATCACTGCCTTGCGTTACTCTACGGCAAGGAGGCTTTCCAAGGGTGGAGCGTGGGTGTTCCCATGCATCCACCCATGGTGTTTGGCGCATTACCAGAATTACTATTAGTGGTAGACCTGGGAATGCGTCGGAATGCGCCAATTTGTGACACTTTCCCAGGTGAGGCATAATGAGGAGAAATATCTTTCTGCAGCACACATAATAAGAGGAAAATGCCTCTGAGGATTGTTTTTGTCCAGGGTGATATGACTTCCTGCACGAAAACAATTCTGCCTACAATGCAGGTACCCGTGCGCCACGATGCAAGGGTGCCTGCATTGTAGGCAGAATTGTTTTTGTGCAGGAAGTCAAAAGTACGCCAGCGCTAGCAAAGGACAGGAATGCACTGTATAATGGTAAATACAGCGCATACCTGCCCATCCCCTTTTATACAGCGCAGCAAGGTGGCTTGCTACGTTGCGCTACGTGAATGAATGATAAATCTGCCCCAAAGTTTTGTTTTTACAGACAGCCCCAACCACTGCATTTTTAATATAAGAGTTCAGCAGGCCTCTGTGTAGAATTGTCCATCTTGTTGTTTAATGTACCCAAATAGGCTAAAACCACCGTCTTTTTACCTGAATCTACTGTTTCTATAGAAAGACATCTATTGGTGCACTTTTTCAAGGATGCGATGTTGGTGTTTTTGGAAGGATGTATTTTTTTATGCGTTCAAACATTTTATTATCAAGGTATATATATAAATGAGAGGAGCAGATAAGCAATGAGCAGATACATAGTGAGAGATGCTTACACACTACAAGGTAAGATACATAGCAGTATGCAATTTCATTATAGGCCGACAATACATTACAGTACCTTATATTAATTAGTTCCACTGTACGTTACGTTAGTTCATTGTAGAATAACATTGCATTACATAGGATGTGGATTCACAGGTCGCATTAATAATAGTTGAGGTGGTGTTTACGGGCCTACTATAGGTAGAGCATGGGGTAGCAACAAGAAAGAGTGGCCCTTATGAAAGAGCTGAGTGGAAGCTGGCATAAACTAATTGGTTGTAGGATGAATTGCCAAAGTGTGCAAGAGAAGAAGATCTGGAGAAGAGACAGGGAAGAGAGTGGCGGAGAGTGGGGTAAGGAAGGAGGGAGAGGGGGACTTGGTCACCTGGAAGAATGTGTTTACCTTACATCTTAATGACAGCAGAGGATCAGGTCCTTCTTGGTGGTGCAAGTGATTGATTTAGAAGGAGCCACTGGTCAATAGAAGGCCAAGGGGCGGAGTAACCTACCTATGAAGGGTATGGATGGTATCTGGTGGTTTGAAGTTTTGGCCATCAGGTACCATCGTTCTATTCACATTGAACATGTTAAACAGGTGGGGCCTCTTGTTAAACACAATTAGGACATGGGGTTTAATTTTCAAGGATTCTTCCTTAAGGTGCCCACCCTGTTGATAACTGTGCATAATATAAAATGCAAAATGTATTTCACAGGCAGAGGTAATCTACACGCTTGCAATGTGAAGATAATATTAAATGTGCTCTTCTGTACATGCAAGGACAAAAATCATACTCTAGAGATGCAATAAATGTCTCTTTATCACCATGCACACTTCCACACCAAGAAAATGTCGATCCTATTAAATGTGCACACAATTGTTCCGCCCCTTAGCTCCGCCCCTAGTCCTCACACCAGTTTATGAGTACCTGCACTCAGGTTTTCCCATTTAAAGCATAAATGCCAACATTTCAGAAGAGAAAAGTGGGAGATTTTTTTGAAAAAATCGTGAGAATGGGGCCTTGAATCGGGTTACTGTCATGTATGGGCCCTGGAAGTGTGCTGCTGCAGGATCGGACATTTGAAACGCAAATGCACGTTTTTTTCTTACCTTTCAGAAGCATGGAGCGCAATGGCAGGTAGAGAGAGGGTCATGCAAGTGTTGTGCACTAGCCTGGCAGGTTGCGGGCAGCGCATACACCCCCCTCCCCCCTGTGTGGCAGCCCGGGCTGAAACAGCTTCCCGGGCACACACACAGCCGCCCCTGAGTACTTCATGGGTCTTTTAAGGACCATTCTCTTGTTAATGAGACTTTGTTGGTTTGTCACGGCTTCTAGAGCCCCTGCATCGCCACTCTGACTGTTGCTGGAAGAATTAGCACGTTACACAATACCAAGCCCTGTCAGCTGGAACCACGAGGAATCGGGTTTCGGGATGCTTGAATCGGGAGGCGGGAGACTAGCCTTGAAATCGGTAGTCTCCCGCCTGAATCGGGAGGGTTGGCATGTCTGATTTAAAGAGATGCTCAAAAATCATTTTGAAATCAGGTGCTTCCTTAACATCAGCTGAATCTGCTCCTAAATATTATAATGTTTCATATTAAATAATTCAAGTGAGCCGCGTGGTCACACGTGAGTTCGTGAACAAACGCACTACATTTTCCCGCGTCTGGGGAAACATGACTAGATTGCAAAAACGACCCCGGCTTCCAGTAAGGAAGAGTCCTGCCCCAAGCACCGGTAATAGTACGTGAAGCCAACCATGGTAGTGCTCTAAGCTTTCTGACCACCAGATTTAGAAGAAACATCCCTTCCTCACCAATGGTGCAGCTATCAATGGTGCAGTAGGTGCAGCCGCACCAGGGCCCATGAGTCTAAGGGGCCCACTGCATCCTGACTAATTCCCAAAGGGGGTATTTCCTTGCTTGCATTGAGGCTCAGGGCTCCCTTGACACACCGCCGCTCCTCTCTAGGGGCATAGCTATCACTGGTGCAGCAGGTGCAGTAGCACCAGGGCCCTGAGGGGGCCATGGAACCCTGACAATGCTGCTCTTCACTACTCTAAGAGCATTTTCCTTGCTTGCATTGAGGCTCAGGGATCCCTTGACACACCGCCGCTCCTCTCTAGGGGCATAGCTACCACTGGTGCAGCAGGTGCAGTAGCACCAGGGCCCTGAGGGGGCCATGGAACCCTGACAATGCTGCTCTTCACTACTCTAAGAGCATTTTCCTTGCTTGCATTGAGGCTCAGGGATCCCTTGACACACCGCCGCTCCTCTCTAGGGGCATAGCTACCACTGGTGCAGCAGGTGCAGTAGCACCAGGGCCCTGAGGGGGCCATGGAACCCTGACAATGCTGCTCTTCACTACTCTAAGAGCATTTTCCTTGCTTGCATTATGGCCCATTGAACCCTTGCTGCATCAGCCGTTCCTCACTTTCTGTCATCCGTTAATAAGAATGTTCTAGTACCGAGTAGTAAGAACTAGAGAAAAAGCTTTTTCAGTGGCACCTGTCAGTGCCAAGATGTGAAGTACTGATCTCCTAAGCATCACGGCAAGCACACTTTCACAAGAGTGAAACAAGCATTGGCAAAGCCAATAGGTCTCGGCAAATACCCAAGCTATTGGCCTTGTTAATGTGAACGTCTTTTAGCCATGTTGTTTAGCAGAACATCTGCTGTTCAGCATGGCTGAAAGTTACTGAAAGCCCAGAATCACAGAATGCTGAGTGGACCCTGAGTCTCTTCGTCCCCCTTGTTGAGTTTATTGTCCTGACCCTCGTAACACAAAAAAGCTCTATGATGTGGCCTGCGCTGGCCACATCACATCATAGCACTTTTTTCAGTGACTTTCAACGATGCTGAACCGGCAGGCGTGCTGCTTGACAACATGGCTAAAAGACATTCCCTTTGACAAGGCCAATAGCTCGGGCATTGCAGAGTTCTACTTGCTTTGCCATTGCTTGTTCGATGTTGATAAAGTCCTGCTGAACAAATGTGGAAGTGTTAGTGAGAAACAGTTGAGGAGCTTTGAAGTGACGCGAGTCCTCTGGCGTTACCGCCAGAGCTGCCAACAGGGTAACTGAGGAACCAGGTTCGAATCTCAGGTCGGCTGAACAGTTTGTGATTCTGGGCAAATTACTTACATTTCCCGCTGTCTCTGCTAATGAATGGGTCATTGTGTATTGTAAATGATAAGCACTTAAAGCTCTCCAATACCATCCGCTGGTGTTAGCGCTATGGCAAGATGGAGGATGGAACAAAGGCTGCAAAACCATGGGATCGTGCAAAAAAAATAAAAGCAGCAGCGACGAGGGAGGTAGTGGGGGGACAGGTCAAGCAGGTAAGCAGGAAGGGATGGGGAGATGGGCAAGCAACGACAGGAAAAAAACTTAAATGAAGCAGGATCAGCGATAAAAATAAATGTGTCATTGTGTAATGTAACTGGTGAGCACTTAAAGCGCTCCAATATCATCGGCTGGTGTTTGCGCTATGGCAAGACGGATGACGGAGCAAGCGCTCCAATCCCCTCGGATCGTGAAAAAAAACAATAAGCAAGCGCTGTTATTGTTTTAACAACTTCTTAACAAATGCATTCATTTACACACACACACACACACACATGGATTTAAGTGGCATGTATTTATGTGTACAAGGGAGACAGTCTGAAAACACAAGTACTCCTATGGAAAGAAATAGCTCCGCAAACCAGGCGCAGTGCTAGGAGACATGTACTTGGTCCATGCTTTATGGGAGGGCCAAACACAAGAAGAGGGCATGGTGCCTGCATGCCATGACGAATGGCATCGAAGAAAATGAGAGCGACGCTGACATTTACCAATGGTAGGCGATGGGCTGCCCCCACCGATAGAACACAACACTCTCTAAGAGTCTAGCCGAGACCTAAAAAAGGGTTTAATCTGTAGCTTGATAGCTCAGTGCATTGTCTTGTGTTACTGTACGTCTTTCAGTGCCGCAAAGCTCCTATGTAAGTGCACTACATAAATGAACATAACATATATGGAACACATTCTTGACTGACAAAATGTTTTAGCGCAATTTGAAAATGTATTATAAGGATAATATATTACGATTGCCCGCTTGGAAAGAACTAAGCCTGCTACCAGAAACCACCAGCAAAGAACCTTTGACAAGAAGGTTTTCAGAAATCAGTGCTTGTAAAGGGACCCTGAAATGTTATAGCTTTTGATACAGATAAACCATGGCTCAGTAGCTTATGTTTCTGAGATGTCCATTCAGCTAGCGTGTTTGAATCCAAGTTAGTCCACTCAGTTTTTCATCCTTTCATGGTTACAGAAAAGGTCGCTGAAAGATTGAAATGTTATTATTAGCTATTCTTTTAAAGAGCATTAAAGCTTAATGCCTCGGGCAATACGCTCTTAACGCTAAATAAGAACAACGTAATTATCAATGAATTCCACCTTTCCGTGCATATATGTATCAGGTACGAGACATTTCCTGCAGGTTAGACCCCAACCACACACGTGGTGAACACTTATTTTCTTCTGTTCCTCGTGTTTAAGACACTTGAACGAACCACTGGTATGATGTTGTGTTTTTGTTTGATTAAATAAACTAGATTACATAGAACAAATAGATTAAACAAACTAGATTACATAGAACAAATAGATTAAATAAACTAGATTAAATAGAACAAAGCGGAAACGAAGGGCTTGTGTTGTGTACATCCCATTCTGGTATTCTGATGCACAAGCTGCTGAAATAAAAGGCTTTTTCCCCAAAGAAGCCGCTTTGCTCCCTTGAATACTCTCTCAGCCCCCCTCCCACCCTGCCTGTGAATCACCCCGTCTGTCTGCAGGGTGGCAGCTGCTCCCATCAGCAGGCTGGGGGCATGAATCACGTTTCTGCAGGTGGGCTGTAATTCAAGTCTAACCAGCCAGGGCACAGGAGTTACAGGTTGATGATACACCCCAGCCATCTGTTGCAACCGGATCACCTTCAAAGCCAGGCCTGCTGCCGATTGAAATCTCCCAGAATGCCTTTTTTTAAGGAGACAGTTAGGTGATCACAAGTTTGAGATCACTGGGTCATTGCTGTGGCAAACTGCAACCACCGAGAGGTGCAAAACCCCACATCTTTTGTATGTAGAGAGGCTGAGAACCAAAAGCAGTCCTGGAAAAAATGCTCAAACCAGCCCTGCTCCCTTTGTATCCTTGCACCATCTTTCTCTTTCCATCCATTCGTTCTCTCTGCCCTGTCTTCTCTCCTCTCTTCTCACTCTCTCATCGTTTTCTCTCTACCTTCCCTGCTTCTCTTTCGCTCTCTGTTGAAGCCTCTCCGTGCCTGCTGCAGTTAACCTCGGGGAGCTGGGGGAAGTGACAGAGGCACCAGGCGGGGCACTGGGCATTCAAAACCAGCCTCCAAATGCTCCAACCCACCGGGGTATTACCTGGTGGAACAAAAGGCCTGTCCGGCTGTGTTTGGCACTGGTAACTCTTTGTCTCCTTGTTTCTCACCTTTCAACCGCCAGGCTCCCAGGTTCTTGTAGAGAGACCCACTCCTGCCCTAGAGGCGAGAGCCAGCAATTTAGTGCTCTTGTATGAGTGGGCTGGAAAAATCCCCAGTATCCCTGTTTCTAAACTGTGCACATCTGTAGTTCCGGGGTGGGGCATAAATACTCCAGATTCCATGGAAATCAGCGTCTCCTGCATGTTCTGCCCCATTTTAGGTAGAGCCTACTATCGAGCGCATGCACTGTCTTTGGCAAGACATATTGTCAGCTTACCAAAAATATACAGAAGCTTGGAGTCCACCCATTTCTTACTATTGGTTGGCTTTCCTATCACTCTCACTTGCCTGTTTCTTTTGCATTTCCCAGCTTGTCAATCTTGTGATTGTCCTGCCCATTGAGCGCAGCCTCTTTACTATTTCTTTTGATTGGCTGGCTACCATGCTTTTTCGCTCGCTTTTAGGTAACTTTTTTGTTTTGGGTTAAGCATTCCATGAGAATGCATGGTTTTACAGCTACCTCCCTCATGTACTTCTCTCCACATGCACTTCTTCGCCCACATACTTCTCCCTGTGTCCCTACATGTTTACCCTTGTGTACTTCCCATTGTTTTTCTATGGTGTGCGTCTCCCCTGTCTGTTCCACTTTGCTGTTTCGCCCTCTGCTTCTCCCCCACACTCCATCCCTTCCGTATTGCTTCCACTGCCTGTGCCCTACTTCTCTCTCACCCGTTGCTTCTTACACCCGGCATTCCATGTTGCTTCCCTACCCCCGCTTTGCTTCCCCGCACCTACACCCTCCATGTTGCTGTCCCTACCCCCTAGCCTAACTGTTACTTCCTGCCCCCTCAGCCCTCCTCCCATGTTGCTCCAGCCAACCTGTGCTTAAAAAAATATTTTTACTCTACTTTTGTTTTGTTATTTACCAATCCAAAACAGTAAATTTAAAAAAATCATTTGTGTTATTTTGTAGGCACACCCATTCGTGGTAGGCGTGCCCATAAAATGACATGACCACTGCATTATAGTGCCCTTTTTAACTTGTTTTTTAGGCATGCTGTACAGCATCAGCGATGCTGTACAGCAAGACTTAAAACTATTGGAAAAGTCAATAGAACCCAATGGCGAGACCTATTGACTTTGCAAATGCTTGTTTCACTGGGGTTTTACCTAGACATTTTGCCTACTTTGGGCCGGTGATGTGTCTGGGTAAGAAGCTCTAGACCAGGGGTATTCCCCTCGGGCCCTGTGATTCCTGATACTGCCAGTAGTCAAGTCAAGTCAATAAACTTTCTTCGATCTATCGAGATAGACCATAAAAGTACAGGATAGTTTAAAAAAGATTTCAGTACAATATGTGCGATTAAATATATCCAAAGACATGGTTAAAATGTATACATTTACATTTTTTTAAAAAATCAAAGAACCTCAGATAGCAGCCCGCTATACATTTTAGTCTACCTGAATTTCCCTGTGAATCGCCAGTCGTCATTTAAAACTAAGTTCAATATGTCAGCAATAAATAGACAAAAATAAGATTAGTTAAAAACCACCTAATATACTTTATACAGTTCAGTTCCTAGACCCCGGCCCGCTAAGTTATTGTAATAAAAAAGCAGGATATAGCATGGACCGAGGCAATATAGATATATATATATATTTTTCTTTTAAGGATGCTGGCACGTAGATTAGTCACAGCTAGATCTGAGCCTGACTGCAGACCTCAAGAAACTAAGAGCATATAACACTGAATTGCCAGTGAGCATTTGTAAAAAAAATAAATGCTGGTCTCACCTGTCTAAAAGTTCACTTCTTTAAAATGGGAATGAGAAATAATTTTCTGGGACCTTTGTAAAAACTGCAGAACATTAAAAAATGCATCATGTCCTGTGTGAACTGCCCGTCGCAGCCACAAGGAGGGAGACTCTGGCCCCTATGTACCCCACCCGGGTGGGTCACGAGGTACTGAAAAAGGTCCAGAAGGAACCTGGTCACTAAGAATCGATGGCGGGAACTTTTGAGCCGTGAAAGATAGGGCTCCGTTGATGGCTCGGTTTTCAAAGGTAAATACCCAGGCACACTGGGCTTCATCAATTCCTCTGCTTCCGTGTCCATCTGCCGTCTATTAAAGAACTTCTTTTTCCTCCAACACAGGTCTCCTCTGCACATATTCGCTGGGTTGGAGAATAAATGAGCCCTTCCCAAGTCCGCAAGGCAATCCCTTACATACTTAAGCCAGAGAATACGATAAAAGTGATCCAGCGAAAGGCAATCAGTTAAAATATCCTTACTTGGTGCGATTCACTCCCTAAGCCATAGATTCATCCACAAGGATAGGGGACGGTAAGACAGCAGATCAGAAAGAAAAGCCAAATCCAGTTCTTCGTGGACTATAATAGAAGGGATACACCGCGATAGACATAAAAGACGTTCAAAAAAAGTATTTTCAACGACTTTGAGTTCCTCGTGCTCCTCGTAACCCCATATCTCGCTGCCATAAGCCCTTGCCAGTTGTTTCAGGAACCGAAGGGTGCTTGCAGAGAAGGTGTCGGGAGCCGGCTGGCCATACGGCTGAGCCCCTCCATTCACTTCTGCAACGTGCTGACATACCTGGGAGCTTCACTGAGGCATGCGGGGCCGGGGCGGCTCACCAGCTCTGTCACTAACGCCGAACATAGGGATCAAACCTTAAGCGTCCTGAAATGAGGGAAGCCCAAATAATACGCCACACTGTCCAGACCCCCCAGGATATAGCGGCATGGATTAGCAAATTTAGCGGCACAAATATGGAAATTTAGCGGCACAAATATGGAAATTTAGCGGCAATTTTGCGGCATTTTAGTTTGCAGTTTTTCCTACAACAAACACAGATATCTTAGTTTTTGGAGGAAATTTAACAAGCTGAAGCTATGTATATTTGGTTTATTTACAATGTAGACACTTTGTTTGGCTTCAAGGCTACATATAAGTGTTTAAAAAAAAAATTATGCCCCCCAGGCCTCGCCGCGTGCCTGTGTGCAGCGGGCCCAAAAAGAATGCCACCTGGGCCCGCCGCACACCGTGCTTAATAGATTATGTTGCCATTGCTTTCTTTACATATGTGGATCAAATGTACTATTAAATTACAAAAATATTGCTACATTTGTGTTGCTGTGGATGGTTTCAGCTCAATGAGATTTATCTCCCAGTGAAAGCAGTTCATCAACTTCTCATCTAATTACATCGTGAACCTTTCTAATGTTGGATGAGCCCATAAAATCATTAAAACTACAATTCATACAACTTAGAGTAAAGCCAAGAATGTATCTGAAAATATGCATTCTGGGACAAAATGGTCACTTCTAATTTTTTTTAAGCCTGCCTCCTTTAACTACTTGACAACTAATTACAGTGAGTGCACCAGCACTAGTAAGCTGTTTCTGACTGATCCTAGAGGCCTATGGGCTATGCCAGTGCTTGTTTTTGTTTCTCCCCAAGTCATTCTTGTGTGTATAAACTATGTCTACAGGTTATGGTAATTGAAAGCATGTACTACTTTTTGTGCCAGTAGGAACCATATTTTGATGTCATTTATGTTAAATCTGAAGAGGGTTTCTATACGTGTTCTGAGTACACCAGTCTGCTAGGAAGTATTCATACTGATCTATTAAAACTATATGCAATGGTTTTTCATTTCATGCATGTGGCCACTATGTTTAAGCGGTGGCATGTTTCCTTATTTTTCTTCTTTCTATTTTTGTGGTATATTGTTGCAATAAACAATATAAAAACACTTTTGCCAATGGCAGACAAATTGATTTTGCCAGTGCTTGTTTACAATTGCAGCATGTTCCAACCTTCCTTATAGTTTCAATACCTGGATTTCTATCAAGAACCAGCCCCCACTCATCTTCTAGGTTTTACAGCAGCAGTTCGGGTCACAGGGGCATGATTTGTACTTTCTGAAAAGTTCCATAGCCTGTCTTGGTCTGAATTCCATCCTTTTCCAGGTTATACTTCTAGCTGAGACCTTTGCATTATTTATGGCTTGACTTAATAGTTTCCTATAGAATGACGGCGCTATAGAGGTATTCCTGCTTTTTATAGAAAACAAGGAGTTGAAACATTCTTATTAGTCCCAAAAAACCAAACAGATCAGAAGTTGACCGGTTTCATGAAGCCTTCAAAGGATCACATTTAATCTCGGAAAAAGAGAAAAGATGTGTTTTGGGGAGTTTATTGAAGGAGAGATGGTTGCTTTGGGTTCTTTGTTGTGATGGTACAGAGTTCCTGGTTGCAAAATTGCGGCATTTTTACAAAAGTGCCGATTTCGCGGGCACTTTTGTAAAAATCGCGGCATTTTTACAAAAGTGCCGATTTCGCGGCAAATCGCGAAATCGCGAAATCCTGGAGGGTCTGACTGTCAGGGGCGTAACACAGGCCCCCGCAGCCCCCGCGGTGCAGGGGGGCCCAAGCTCCAGGGTGCCCCCTCAGCATACCACTCTGGCTGTAGGGCTCCTGATTGAGCCCGGAGGAGGCCCCCCCCCCAGGTTCCTTGCAGGGAGGCCCCCTCAAGGTTCGTTACGCCAGTGCACACTGTCCGACCCAACAGGAGCAGGACTTACAGACAGAGGCTGGCTAAAAAAAGTGGCAAATACCACAGAACGGAGACAGCAGCAAAGAGATGACATCAAACGTTCAATGCCTGAGACACTAGGGCTGGGCCGAACAGCGAGGGCAGTTTTCATTTGCATCTACTTCAGGGGTGTTCAGGAGCAACAATTACGTATTTTTGAGCATTAAGTGCGAAGGAAGTGGGAGAAAAGGCTGCAGAGGGCCCTAAAAACAAAGCATTAAATTAGATGCTGAATATCACAGGTGGCCTGTGAAGCTGGAGTAAAACCTTCCTGAAGACCTTGTAATCATGCGGTTTGACATATTTGAACGCTTTGCACCTCATTAAGAGCCTTGGAAGAAAGGCTTAGGTATATGGAATTAAGCAAAATTTAGCCACGAGCAAATTAGCGGCACAACTGCAGCTTTTTTTGTAAAAATACATTTTATTAGTTTTTTCCTATTTTCATAACAGAACAACAAACCCAGGGGCATATTTACAAGGGGATTTCAAACCAGAATGTCACTTTTATTGACGTTCTGGTGGCGACATCCCCTTAGCCCAGGGGTCTTCCAACTTGGGGGCAGGCTGTGGCCCAAAAAACATTATGCAGATAGCAGTGCTTTGTATTAGGTGGAAAACAAGGAGCTGCAGAAATCCGCTCTGTATTGGGCCATCACTACCATCTTTTGGTATTTATATCCTAGCTGGGAGCATGTGTCAAAAGGGAAGGATTTCCAAATATTCTTCAAACCCTTCACCCCCATTTCTAATAATCACACGGTGGATACTTTTACACCTTAGCAAGGCCTGCCTGACCTGAATAGTATGTTTGGTAATCATGTATTTGATTGCATTTTTAAAACAGTAACAGAATTAAAATGCAATGGTTAAATAAGTCTAGACAAATTTAAACATTGGCAATTTAATAGAATAATTGAGAAACATTCTGAGGGGGGCCAGATGATTTTTCTTTCTCCCAATGAGGGGGGGGGGGTGGGGGGGGGGTGTCGCATTAAAAGGTTTGAAGACCACTGCCATAGTCTTATTTACAAAGCAGCGCTAAGCCACTTAACGAGGATTAACCGTGCCTTGGAAATAAGGCCCCTTTTCACACTTCACTTAGCGCGAAAGGGGCATGCAATGGGTGTTGCAGTGAGCGTTCCACCGCAACACCCATTGCAAGGGTGCCTGCACTGGCGTTTGGCAGCTTTTTTAGCAACAGTGCTAGAGGAAATGCAGGGGCGCGCCGCATTTTGTGGGATTTTGCGCACCGTATGTTGTCAATATGGCACATCCCTGTTTTAAAAAAATTTCGGGGCATGGTGTTACCAATTTTTCCCACATGCAGTTGGCAAAATTAAATCTAACCATTACACTCCTGATCAATGAGCGCTGTGCAACCACCATTTTATGTTCCCATGTCCATGACATTGACTCTTCATGGAGGTAACGGAGGGGGCAATTGGGCGGAAGGGTACGGGGATTGGGAGAGCCAGGGCGGAAAGGGGGGAAGGGCAGAGGGATGCACAGATGCTGTACACAGTGGTCTGCAACAATGTGATGCTGTGATCCCTCATCCAACCTCTCTCATCACCCCCAAATCTTATCAAACTTCTTGGGGAAGCCCCGATCTCTGTGCATGACTGTTTCTAGAATCATGCAGGAGTCCATGCCCCTCTCCCACTCTCGTACTGTGGGAAGTATCGCCCCCCCCCCCCCCTCATTTTCAGGCAATGACCTGTTTAGCCGCCATATAGCCTAGGTTTATAAGTGATTTCTTATATTTGGTGGCTACCACATTCCCCAAGATCCCCAGAAGTATCATACGGCATTTGACTCCAGGATGCTATCTGTGGCTTCTTCCAACCTTGGGGTCTCTGCTCGTCATTATCGTTGGAGTTTGGGGCCCTCCCACAATATGAGAAAGAAGGTACCTCGCTGTCCACAGTTTCCGGTATCCATCTGTGTCGGCCCTTCCCAGCCTATGCAGCAGGGCTTTACTATAGTATACTCTATGTAGGATTTTCAGTTGTACTAGTCTGGCTCTTATGGGCACGTAACGGGGTAACCGTTTTGCCTCCCCCCATTCGTAGCCTTCTATGGTCCCTATATCAATTTGCCATTTCTTTCTTCATTTCGGCAGTGGCCTCTGGGTATTGATCATTGACGTTCAACAGGTCAGAGGAATGTATGACGTTACAACGCATACATTTACAACGCATGCCTTTACAACGCAGTTTTTACATCGCAACATCCTTTACAACACATTATTTTACATCGCATGCCATTACATCGTATTTTTAGAAACTACCTTTACAATGCATTCCATTACATCGCATTATACCACTACAACGCATACCATTACAACGCATACCATTACATCGCATTTAAGGTAAGTGTTGGATAGTGTAGGGGTAATAATTACTATTCTGACTCCAGTGAGTGCAACAGTAGGGCAAGTGTTGGATAGTGTAGGGGTAAACATTACTATTCTAACTCCAGTGAGTCCAACAGTAGGGTAAGTGTTGGATAGTGTAGGGGTAAAAATTACTATTCTAACTCCAGTGAGTGCAACAGTAGGGTAAGTGTCGGATAGTGTAAGGATACTGAAAACCTGTTAGTATTTAAGAAACTATTAAAAACTAATTTGTTCCCGTAATTGCTGGCTACTAAATCAGATACTCCTCTTGGTTCCGCGCTGGGACACTCTTTGGAGTAGCTATTGCACGCTATAAAAGGATTTAACATAACATACTATGCTTTGTAATAGTATGCATTGTAATGACTTGTGATGTAATGCCTGCGTTGTAGTTACATGCGTTGTAATGACATGCCTTGTAGTGACATGCGATGTAATGGCTGCGCTGCAAAGGTTTCCCGGTCAGAGATATGGCCTTAGTGTTGAGTTGCTTGTCCAACAGTCTCCTCTCTAGCAGGGAGTCCTCTTGTGTCTCTTCATCCACTTGAATCACAGACCATAGGGCGTGTCGTAATTGTAGGTACTTAAATGTTTGGGATGGGGCCATTTCACATTCTGATTGAAATGTTCAAATGGGGCAATCCTGTTTGCGTCGCACACCTGTTCCAATGTCGATAATCCTATCATATCTCACTTTTTGAATCCTGATAGTTTAGCTACCTCCCTCAGTTTCATTCTCACCCACAGGGGAATTTGTGGGGTCAGTTGTTTCTCCCAGCCCAGCTCCCTGGTCAGTGTGTGCCATGTCAAGATTACTGTATCCATCACAAGAGGTAGCAGGCTCTCCGATTTCTCCCCATATAGGGTGTTCAAGTATTCCCTATCCCCTAATGTGAGTCTGTTCATTCGGAAGGTAGGTTTCTCTTCCAGGGAGTAAGCCCATCCTTTAACCGTGCATACCTATGCTGCTTCATAGTATTTTCAGACATGTGGCATGGCTATTCCCCCTTCATAGGTGGAGTGTTCCAGGGCAGGCCTCCCCCCAAAGCAGCGTGCGGAGAAGGTGATCTATTCTTGTGAATAAATGTTCGACTACCTTGTAGGGAGTATTCTGTAGTATGTAGGTGAACTAGGTAGCGCTATCGTTTTGAAGATAGTCACCCATCCCATTATTGAGAATGAAGGTGTCGTCAATGCGCTATGTGCGATTCGATAGAATTCAAGATGAGACTTAAATTGTTGTCATAATGTGTGCTGTCTTTCCTCATGATCTACAATGCTAGCCTAGGTATTTGCAATGCTGTGTCTCCTCACTCAGGGGGCAGACACAATGCTGCCCTGGGCAGTCATTCTCCCATGGGACACAGTAATGATTTTCCTCAGTTGATGCTAAGTCTAGAGAATCTCTGGTACATGTAAAATATCTGCCGTAACCTAATCAGAGACTCCTCCAGATCAGCTAGGTAGAGGAGTATGTCTTTAGCATATATATTCCATGCCCATCCTCTGAGTTGGTCCACATTCTGTCCATCATATGTGTTTCTTTTGCTTTCTCACCCTTAGTGCGCTGAGTATGCCCAGACATAGGCCCCGGGCTCACTGTGCCACTGGATTAAAGCTAGCCTGGCTGATGAGGGGACTGCCCCGAAACCGGTTCCAAGATGCTTATTTCTGGTCCAGGGAGCACCTGGCTTGGCTGTTTGGGCTGCACTGTTCCCATGAGGAGCAGGGTCAAGACTTCTTTGCATATGTCTAGGTCTAAACTGGGGTGGTATGGTGAGCAAGAGAATAACCCAGATCTCTTGACTGGGGGTGAATGTTTCATTTGTTCTGCATTCCATCCATCATTTGTGTGTCTTTTGCATCCCCAGAGTTGGGCATCGACCCCACCATTGGCATAATGGCCAGAGCATACAGCATGGGGCTAGAGGACATCCCTGGCATGCACCGCTCCCTATAGGGAATGGCCATGACTGAGTGTCATTAACTCTCACCGTTGACAGAGATGCCGTGTACCCATGCAATATATTTCGGCCCTAGTCCTATTTCTTGCAGGATGGCAAAGGGGAATGGCCACTCTATCGAGTCAAATGCCTTATTTGCGTCTAAAGATGCCACTGCTCTTGGTTCATGTACTTCCACAGCTCAGGCTATGTTATTATACAGGAGTCTTAAATTCAGTTTGGTGGATCATTGAGGGATAAAACCTGACTGATCCGAGTGGATCACTGTCTGTAGTCTGTTGGGCAATGCTTTTGTGAGGATTTTAACTTCTGCGTTGAGCAGGGATTCTGGTCGATAGGAATCATGGGCATTCTGAGGCTTCCCCTCATTATGGATCAGCAGAATTTTTGTTTTCTGTAAGCCTAATGACAGCATCTGGGACTGAAGCGCTTGCTTATACATGGCGTGTTTTGGTTTAGCCACCTTATTTGACATTTAAAAAAATAAATATATATATATATATATATTCACTGCAAAAAACCATAGGTTTCAGGCACATTATAGTTAGGAATTAGCATTTAAAAAACCTTAGAAATTCACTGAAAAAACCATAGGTTTCAGGGGCGTTATAGTTAGCTGGACTTTTCACTCGTACAAAACCATTGAAATCCCCCCGTTATAGTTAGTTCAGCTAACTATAACTCGCGCGCCCGCAATGCACTGCTGATGACATGACATATTATATCACTCATGACATGGTCAGTGACATCACTCATGACATCAATGATGACATCTCAAATGACATCACTCATGACATCATCCTTGTGATAGAGTGGCAGACCTCCTCTCCCCCTAATATAAACTTTGATACACACATTCAAAAATAGAAACTAAAATTTTCAAAACAATGGGCATACCAATATCAGCTACAACAACCTATTCAGTAATTCTAAGATCCACATACACATCCACTCATTCACCAACAGTCCTATACAGTCACTCATACATGTACTCACTCATCATATGTACTCATACACCTATACATCCTGGTACACAACGCCACTCATCCATAGAGTTACTCACACACATAGTCACTCATGCTAATAAAGAATCAAACATCCATTAACTTGCATATACAGTTATACACACACCACCACACTTACTTCTACAGAAACTTACACATACTTGGTCTTTTAAACAACCACTTATAGAAACACATACTTATTCATACAGGAACTCTTTCAATCTCTCACTCTCACATATACTCACTTATATACACCAATAGTCACATAAACTAGTTTAAAACATATGTAGTTACTCATAAAGACACTATTGAGACAGTCATTCACTCACTAACACACCCATACACTCACTCATCCACCCATAGAGTCCTGCACACATGCTGTCTTCAACACATACAAACAGTGAGTCGCTCATTCATGCACCTATGCACTACGTAATACCCCCCACCGAACCATACAGACACTCAGACACTCATACTGATACTCAAAAAACCAAGTAATAACCTATATAGACACTCATGTAGCTACTCACCAACCCATGCAGGCACTTATACACAAAGTGAGAGACTGATACAGATATTTACATATTTAAACATTACTCACTAAGCCATGTATTCACTAAGATACACTTAATCAGTCAGTTATACAATCAATTTTTCAAAAACAAATCATCCATTTAGACACTTGTATACCCATTTATTCTTCCATCGACCTTGAGATATACATATATAAAACATATGTAATTTTCAGAAAAACACTCATTCACTGGATGATGTCATCAGTGATGTCATTTGAGATGTCATCAGTGATGTCATGAGTGATGTCACTGACCATGTCATGAGTGATGTAATATGTGATGTCATCAGCAGTGCATTGCGGGCGCGTGAGTTATAGTTAGCTGAACTAACTATAATGGGGGAATTTCAATGGTTTTGAACGAGTGAAAAGTCCAGCTAACTATAACGCCCCTGAAACCTATGTTTTTTTCAGTGAATTTCAAAGGTTTTTTAAATGCTAATTCCTAACTATAACGTGCCTGAAACCTATGGTTTTTTCAATAAATTTCAAAGGTCTTTTAAATGCTAATTTCTAACTATGCCTACAGAGATAGGACATGTGAAGGAAGAAGAAAAAACACACAGAAAGAAAAAAAAGAAATGCAGAAAGAAGCAACAGAAGTCCTCAAAGACGAAGAGAAGTGCAGGAAGAAGGATAACGTGCAGAAAGAACAAACAGAAGAGCAGAAAGAAGCCTTTTTGCAAAATCATCCTGTACCCTCAACTTTTTCAGACGGATACTGGTGGTAACTGAGTCTGACTAACCAGTCCTAGAGCAAGTGCTATGTTAAAAGACACTCAGAATACAGTGAAAACACCTACATACACTAGGGAACACTATGCGTTGGGGTCCCCCTGTGATCAGCATGACATCCTCTGTAAGCCCCTAGCATATAATAGGGCAGGGGATTAAAACTACCTCCTAAAACGCGCCACAGGGCGTGTTTGCACACGTCACCTCAGGCCCCGTCCCCTCCCTTCCCCACTATGTAAACACGCCCTGTGGCCGTTTTTTAAGTTGGGAGATTAAGTCCCCTTGAATCCTGAGGATCCCTAGGGGCAAAATAGCCCACTAGGTACGTCCAGTAAGCGCCATTGCAGAGAGGTGTAAAAAGGGGCACGGCCTGCACCACCTCTCTGCAACGCAGAGCAGTGGCGCTTACTGGAAGCACCTGGTGGGCTAGTTGGCCCCCAGGGTCCCTCAGGATTGAAAGGGAATTATTTCCCCAACTTAAAACGCACCTCAGGCCCCGTCCTCTCCCTTCACCACTGTGTAAACGCGCCCTGTGGCCGTTCTAAGTTGAGAGATTAAGTTCCCTTGAATCCTAAGGGTCCCTAGGGTCAAACTAGCCCACTAGGTACCTCCAGTAAGCGCCACAGAGCTGCGTTGCATAGAGGTGTAAAAAGGGGCGTGGCCTCAGAACACCTGTCTGCAACGCAGCTCCCTGGCGCATAATGGAGATACCTGTTGGGCTAGTTGGCCCTCAGGGACCCTCAGTATTGAAGGGGAATTAATTCCCCAACTTACAACTGGCCAGGGGGCGCGTTTGCAGAGACCTGCAAGGAGGGGCCGTGGCCTCCGGCACGATGCCGGTCTTTTATTTATTTAATTTTTTTAAGAAGGAGGGCTGCGTGGCCCCCCTTCTTTTTCTAATTTACTGGCCCTGGGGACCCCATCCCCCAGGGCCTGCACCCTAACTTTTTTTGTTGAAAAAAATTAATTTGGCCCTCCCAAGGCCTTAATCGACCCCGGGGACCCCAACCACCGGGTCATGGCCTTTTTTAAAAAAAAAATCTTTAGGAGGGGGCTGCGTTGCCCCCCTCCTCAGGCCACTTATGGCCCAGGGGACCCCATCCCCCGGGGCCGGCCTTTGTTTTTTATTATTTTTTTTTATAAATATATTTATAGAAAAACCTAGGACATGCTGGACAAACCGTATGTACCTATCACCATGACGATTTGCGTGATATTCATTAAAAGGCGACTATGCATAGAATGAATCCACATGGAATGTATTTACACCGCTAGTGAAGCTCTGACGTGTCTGATGCCCTACCGTGCCTAATCCCGGCGCCCCCACCGGTGGGTACTCTCCAAGTGGACACCCTTGTCGTTTATTTATACAAACATGGGTAGCTATTGACGGGCACATTTAATATACACGCACACCAAGCCATTCAAAGGGGATTGGACAAAAATTCGACCAAACTATGCAAGAAACCCCCCTCGCGGTTAATAAAACACACATCCACCGCCGGATGTGTAATACTTTTTATTTTACTCACTGGAAAGGAGACAAACCTCACTTGAGAGTCACAGCGTGCTCCTGGCTGAGCCCAATGCTGTGTTACACCCACCAGTGCCCGCCGAGTGCCTCACGCCTCTGTGTTGTATTCCACCACTTAGTGCGTATGCTATGACACTCTCTAGCCCACGTGCACTGTAACACCACCCCGTGAATATGTCATGCCACACTTGCCTTCGCACGGGTTATATTGCCCCATCTAACGTGCCTTCCTCGATGCCTATGTTATAACGCACAGCGCTATGCCATACATATTACAATCTGGGATCCATATCTTTGTCACAGTGCATATGCAACGTTACACTCCCCAGCACATATTTTATATTACAACTTTAGAGACTAGTTAGGTTACACAACACTACCCTGTGCATATTACACTCCAAGGCGCATATCGCATAGCACGCGCTAGTGCCTGCGCTATCTCGCGCTCTCCAATTAATCTGTCATTGCGCACAATGTATTGCATATTATATTTCACGCCCCGGTTCATCTTATATCACACTTTTTGGTGCACAGTTTATACCATATACTATATCTAGTTTCATTTTCAATCGTGCTCTCAGGACTATGTTCTATATAACACTGCGTCCACCTACCCTTTTCACGGGCATTACATTTTTTGATGGGGGTAGAGGGTCAGGGGGTGTTTCTGCCAAGTGAGTCCGGAGTCACAGTCACAAACGTCCTCTTCTTCCTGAATAAAAGTGAGATTATGCTGCATACTTGTTCATGTTTTAAGTAGTTCGCACAGACACACATTTTAAAAACAATAAAGTTCCTAATACCCACTTTCTCTGAACAGTTATCCTGCTGCCCCATCCACCTCCTCCCTATCCTCTGTTGTCTGAATCCATGGACTAGCCTCCTCCCTCCTGCCATACATGGTCTGATGTGCTGCCACTGCCCTCCATTTAGCATGATGTACCAGTCCACTCCTCCTGCCCTCCATTGCCCAATTATATGGCCCATCATTGACCTCCTGCTTAGCCTCTGTGCTTAGCTTGCTGACCCTATTCTCCTTTTCCCTGCCCTCCGATGTCTTTGTGCATGCCCCTGCTCCATCCTTTTTGCCCACCATGTTCCATGGACCTGCCACTCCTATCTACTCTGAGTGTTCTGTTGAGCTGCCACTCCCCTCCCACCTGCCTAGCATTGTCAGATGACTGTAACCGTCCCTGCCACCTCCACACTGCCTGTCCATATGCCATGCCCCTATCCCCTTCCTCCTGTCCTCCATGGTCCATTTTACTGCCACACCCTTCTGCCCACCCTAGTCTGTTGTGCTGCAACTGCTCCTCCTGAATGCCCCGCGCAGTCTGTTGTGAGGCCCTTCCCCTGAACTCTCTTGTCTGTGCCCAGGTCCTGACCCTCCCTTTTATCCTCCATGGTCCTTTGTGCATGCCCCTGCACCCTCCTTCTTGCCCATCATAGCCATTGTGCTGCCACTAACCCTCCCGTTTGCCATGCATGGTCTTCTGTGCTGCCATGGCCCCTCCCACCTTCCCTGTGTGGTCAGCTAGCTGCCCCTGACCCCCTCCCACCTTCCCTCCATGGTCTGTGTGTATGCCATCATAGTCTCATTGTTGCTCTCCATGGTGTGTCTTGTTTCTAGTGCCCATCCTGCCTGACCTCCATGGTCATCTTGCTGCTCCTGCCCTGCCCCCTTGCCCCCAGCCCTCTGTTTCCATGTGCAGACCCCTATTCCCTCCCTCCTGGCTTGTTTGTTCCATTGTAATGCCCCTGATCCGTCCCTCCTGCCCTTTATGGTCTGTTATGCTGCAGCTTTCTCTCCTGTCTGTCCATTATGGTCAGCTAGCTACCAATGCCTCTTTCCCCTCTGTTCTCTGTTGTCCATGTGCACGGTCCTGTCCCCTCCCTATTGCTTTCTATGGATTGTTGTGTTGCACTCCCGTCCTGCATGCGCTGTGTGGTGTATTGTGCTGCTGCAAACCCTGATGCCTGCCCTGTAGGGTCAGTTTGGTGCACCTCTCCATGTCCCTCCTGTCCTCTGTTATCCGAGTCCATGTCCCTACCCCAATTCCTCCTGCCTACCATGATCCAATGTACCATACTTGCGAACATTTTGAACTTGGTAAGAGGGAGATTTTGAAAAAAAACTGGGGTATTGATTTTCCCCTTTGAGTTACATTGAAAAAGAGGAGATTGTAGATAGGAGACAGATCAAATAAAGCCCATTTGAGCTTAAAAACATTGGACGTTTACTGGCTGAAACGGGTCTGTTGGCATGTATGGTTGTACTACCACTGCCTCTTCCTTCTGCCCACAATGGTCTATTATATTGCCACAGCCTCTCTTGCCAGTCCTGTATTGTTGGTTTGTTGCCCCTGCCCCCCTTTCCACTGCCCTCCATAGTCTGTTGTGCTGCCACTGCCCTTCCTGCCTGCCCAGTGTGGTCAAATTGTTGCATCTGCACTCTCCTACCTGCCTTCAGTTTTCAGAGTCCGTGCCCCTGGCCTCTGCCTCTCAACAGTATCCCAATGAACAACTAGATTGCTAACATTCTATATTTATTACAAAAGTGTGGAACGCCTGACGTCATCTTGATGTAATCAAAACTGTAATACCTAGAGTATTTCCTATAGAAATTACATATATGAGAGGGTCTTCTTTGCATCAAAATTATGGTTAGTGCTCTAAAAAACTAAAATGAGAACAGACAAAGAACTTTTAAATTATTTGTAATCTTTATGTTTTTTTATCCAGTTGACCACTTGATTAAATGTTGCACCTAGGGAAGAGGATGTGGTGTTACTTTCAGAGCTGCAGACTTTGCAACTGGGGAACCAGGTTGGAGTGTCTGCTTCAGCTCAACATTCTGTGATTCTGGTCAAATCACTTAATCTCCCCATGTCTACAACCAAAATGAATTTGATCTTGTGTGATGTAACCAATGCTCATGTAAAGCACTCCAATACCTGACAAGTCTGCACTATATAAAACTGCAAATACACAAAAAATAAGTGTTTTGCACACTTCTCTCATTGGGCTATACTTGGGCTACATCTGGGTGATATTTGGGCTACATTTGGGCTCTTTTGTCTCTGGTGGCCATCTTGGGAGATTTATTTGTTATGAAGTTTCCTAATTTCCTCATTTACTGCAGTCTCCTCAGTGGGAATACTTTCAATCTTTTATTTTGGTTCCATCAAGAAGGCATTCAGATGTGTCACACATTTGCCATAAATTCTGAATGTTAGCACTCAGCGCCAAGATGCTCCTTCCGGAGCGAATGTTGCGCTTTATAAATATCCAAATAACATAGTTGCTCATTAGATCACTGTAGTAAATCTACTGCTCACCAGGGAAGTCTGCTGCTGGTATTCAAAGTGCATGTTTCAGTCTGCATGTCAGAATTTTGTTATGAAATAGAAGAGGATTTGAGAAGTCAAAATGTTCCCTAATTTTTCTTTCTGCAGCACTAATCATAATTTCTATGGCAAAATGAACCCCCTCATTTTGTTCCTTTGTAAATTAAATGTTTTAAGTGTTACCACTTTATTCCAATCAAGATGGCTTCAGGTGTGCCATACTTTTGTCATAAGTGAGACTGTTAGTGCTCTAGTTGTTCGTTAGAACACTCTGGGACATTCTGTCATTGGGCTATACTTGGGCTACATCTGGGTGATATTTGGGCTACATTTGGGCTCTTTTGTCTCTGGTGGCCATTTTTGGAGACTTATTTGTTAAGATGTTTCCTAATTTCCTCATTTACTACAGTCTCCTCAGTAGGAAATACTTTCAGTTTTTTACTTTGATTCCATCAAGAAGGCATTCAGATGTGTCACACATTTGCCATAAATTCAGAATGTTAGCACTCTAGTTGCTTATTAGATCACTGTAGTAAAGCTACTGCTCACCAGGGAAGTCTGCTGCTGGTATTGAAAGTGCATGTTTCAGTCTGCATGTCAGCATTTTTTAATGAAATAGAAGAGGATTTGAGAAGTCACTCAAAATGTGCCCTAATTTTTCTTTCTGCAGCACTAATCATACTTTCTATGGCAAAATGAACCCCCTCATTTTGTTCCTTTTTAAATTAAATGTTTTAAGAGTTACCACTTTATTCCAACCAAGATGGCTTCAGGTGTGCCATACGTTTCTCATAAGTAGGACTGTTAGCCCTCTAGTTGTTCTTTAGAACACTCTGGGAAGCTGCAGTAGAACACAAAGGAATCAACTGACAGTCTCTGCCCTTGTTGGATGTACACGTTTTACTGAGAATGTCAGACTTCATTCTCACATGACTGAGAAAGATAATTTGAATTTACAGAAAATATGCTCTCAGTTTAGCTTATAGATCACCTTCCAAACCTCTGTGGGAAAAGCATGAGAAAATAGTTTTCTCTCAAACATGATTCATGATATCAAGGCAGAAGGCTTTTTGACATGGTAAAATCACCTTAGAACACACCACAATTCCCACAATGGGTATGGTACCATCAACAAATGATTTATAATGTAACTAAAGTCTTAAAACCTTCTATTAACTGCAATGCTTTTTAATGAGGTGCTATCATGTATATTGGTCCCAAGATGGCTGCCAACACTTCTTGAATGAAGTGCTGACAGCCAATCAGATCTCACGATGAGATGTGTGGTTAGGCTCCGCCCAGATATATATGTGATTTTACTTTTGATTTTCTCAGGAACTACTGAACGGATTTACACAATTTAAGCAAAAGGCACGAGTCTGAACTGAGGACTACCTCTTTGCCAAATTTGGTGTAATTCCGTTCAGCACTTCGGGCTGTAGCTGCGTCAACAGGTCCTATGGGAAAATGCATGGGGAAAACGCATTTTGGGACCCCCCTTTTTTCTCAGCCCCTGCTTGACGAATCACCGTGAAATTATCAGGATAGGAGCGGACCGGAGCTGGCCAAAAGTTTAAAAAATTTCGCGAAAATTCATCAATCGACGCCAACGTTATTCCAAATAGAATGTTGCGGATTTCCTATGGAAAATAGGTCCTAACTATAACTACCTACTGGCGACTGCCAGAAGGTAATATATATATATATATATATGGGTAGACCACTGGGTCCAGGTATTTTCCCAGTCTATAATTGTGTGATTTCCTTTCCTATCTCCTCCTCAGTGAGGTCCGCATCAAAACAGACAAGATAGACAAGCAGCAAATCGCCCAAAAAAAGTTTTGAAATTGTGAAACAACAATCAGTGGTAGCTCCCAATAACCTCGACCCTGCAGCCAATTCTCCTTCCTGCACTGATATGGCCATCTTCTTTACGTAGAAAACTAAATCCATCAGTCTTGACCTTGAAGCTAAGAGGGCCCTTCTTACTTCTCATGGTAATACAGCTCATCCTGTCCTCACTGCAAGTCAAAAGCCTCTCAGTACTAGAACAGGGCCACCTGGAACTCCTTCTCGCTCCTTAGTGAAAAGGACATCTACAAAACCCTTCTTAGCATAAACCCCTCTAATCACTTCAGCAACCCACCGCCACCATCTGTCTTCAAAGAAATCAAGGAAGCCCTCATCCCCCTCTGGACTAAAATTGTCAATGCCTCTTTATCTCAAGGCAAGATCCCTGAATCTCTAAGAGCAGCTCAGGTCTCACACACTCTAAAAAAAAACAGAGGCAGACAGAACTGATCTCAACAACGTCCGTCCCATCTCCAACATCCCAACTCTGGCTAAGCGCTTAGAAAAATGCGTCCTATCGAAATTTTGTTCACACATTGAGACTTTCAATCTCCTGGATCAATACCAGTCTGGCTTTAGGAGTGGTCACAGTACCGAATCGGCACTCATTCACATCTTTGATGACATTTTAAACATGTTAGACCATAATGAATCCTGCCTCTTAATCCTCCTCGACTTGTCATCTGCATTCGACACAGTTGATCACAACAACCTCCTAGCTATTCTGGAACACAGGATGGGCCTCTCCGGCTTGGTATTACAATGGTTCTCCTCCTTCCTTCACAATAGGTCCCCAAGAGTTAAGGTGAATCATACCCTATCCCATCCGTCTGCACTTTCCATGGGGGTCCCGCAGGGATCTGCTCTCTCTCCTATACTCTTTAATATTTTCCTGGAACCACTAGCGAACGTTCTATCGACCATGAACATTCTTTTTCATATGTATGCGGATAACACACAACTTTATCTGAAAATCAATTCCTCTGAAGACTTCATCTCACTCAACTTCTCCTTGACGATTATCCAAAACTGACTAACTGAAAACCATCTCCTACTGAACACCACCAAAACAGAATTCCTTCTCATCTCCCCTCCCAAGCACACCCTCAAGACTGACCTCTGTATGAAACACCTCTCGACTTTTAACTGTTCCCCAATTATCATCGACTCAGCGAAATCCCTTGGAATCACCCTAGACTCACACTTGAACATGAATAAAAATATTAGTAAGATGGGCAAGGGTGCGTATCACCAAATAAGGTTGCTTAGAAACCTAAAACCATTCCTCCCTCAAGAGGACTTCAAGCAGGTGGTACAAGCACTTGTCCTATCGAGGCTAGACTATGGGAGTGCGATGCTCTGTGGCCTCCCCAAATATACCTTGGTCCCACTCAGGGCCTCATTGAATGCCGCGGCCAGACTGATCACCGACACAAAAAGAAATGAGCACATTTCCCCAGCCTTAAGATCTCTAAAGTAGTTACCCTACAAAGCAAGAATTAATTTAAAGATTGCTTGTTTGACACACAAAGCCCTCCACTTCAAAACCTCTGGATACCTGGCTCAAAAACTGGATTTATTAGGAGGGGGCAGAACCACCAGAAGTGCAAATGCTTTACTACTGAAACCTCAGACTTTTTGCAAAAAGAAAACGAGGCTCAGAGCCTTCTCTGGCACGGCTCGAAAGATCTGGAGCTCTCTCCCACCTGAAATTCGCAGTATCCCCTACACGGCGGCGTTCAAACTTGAAGTAAAAACAATCCTAATGAACAAGTTCCTGCCTTAATTGGATCATGGCCTGTCTGGTTGCGAAATCTATTTTATTTATTCTCTCTCCTCACTATTGCAATGTCTATGTTTCTCTGCCTTATTATGTAACGTTTTGTTCACCTCTTTGTACAATTTTATTAGTTCATCTTGCTAACCTTCCCTACCCTCTCTTCAACGTCCCCTTACTTTGTTCCTTCACCCTCTACTGTGAAGCGCTCTGATACCCTTCAGGGTCTTGTTCGAGCTATTCAAAACTTTATATAAATAAATAAATAAATAAATATAAATAAAAGGTCCAGTTGAGTGCCTGTTATGAGTCTTGTGGGGCAGTCTTTAACAAAACTGGCAAGGTCCAGCGACTGTGGTCTGTCTCGTGGGTGATAAAGTACTTGAAATTAACCAGCAAATTATTCCGTTATTTCCCGAGCCCCTTTCACCTCACCCGCCTCAGGTGTATATAGTTGTCGGCAATGTCTCTGTTCCCTTTCCCTACTAGCAAGCCACACCAGTAGCTTCCCCTTCTTGTCCCCCATTTCATATAGTTGCTTTTGTTACACTAGTCAGAGTAGTCCTATTCCCATCTCTTTTGGTGGCTAGGGTGCGCATGACTCCTGGTGCGGGGTGCTGTGCATTTTCCTCTTCTAATTTCTTAAGATCCTGTTGTAACTCCCAAAAACGGAAGATTTTAGGGCAACCACCGATAAACAGAGCACTAGCTTCCTGATCTGTCTTAGGAAGAAGTTGCATTTTGATATTACTGAGGAGATTTGACACTTCACGGAGAGCTTACCATCAACAACCACTCCTAAGGCCTAGCAGCATCTTTAGGAATAGGTAGAGCGCCCATCTTGGCTGGCCAATACATATTTGTCCAAAGATCGGTTTATGGGTAAAGAACGGCATCTCAGTTTTTTCTGCGTTGAGCTTTAGTAGGTTCAAGCTCATCAAGTTTCATATGTAATGGATTACATTTTGGAAAGAAGCCAGCTGAGAAGGGGATAATTGTCCAGTCGTGACAAACACTGTAAGCCATCTGCTTACATATATATTTTACATCCTTTAGCTGAGTGGTCCTTCATCATCAGTTGAATATATTTGTTAAAAAGATGTGGAGATAAGGAAGAATCATGTAGAATTCCGCAAGGATACTTGCAACTTATTGGTTATAAATGAGAATTGTGCTGCCTGAGAGCTGTCTACCAGGAAAGATTGAAACCAAGACAGAGCCTGCCCCTACACACGGTGCTTCAACACCGTTCCACAGCATATTATGATCGACTGTATCAAAGGTGGCTGACAAGTCAAGCAGTATCAGCGCGGAAGCAGGACCCTGAGCCACATTCCTGCCGGAGGTCATGTATAATGGTCGAGAAGACTTACTCTGTGTTGTGTTTAGGTCGGAAGCCTGACTGTTAAGGATCCAAAACATTATTTACCTGGAGGTGAATACACAAAGTGTCGGCAACATGGTTTTTCCAAATTTAAGTACAATGCAGTAATGAAGATATTGGTCTGTAGTTCCTTAAAATGGCTGGATTGTAATCTGGATTTTGCAAAAGAGGTAAGACAACAGTGCTTTTAAATGATTGAGGAAAAGTACTGTGCGCTAATGAGGGATTACTCAATGCTTTTAAGGGGTCATGTAGCATTGGCCATAACTGCTTAAAAATGGCCAAAGGACAACGGTCAAGTGGTGGTCCTGAATTTATTTATATGGTCAGTTTGTGTAAAGTTACACAAGCCACTTGAGGTATTTCAAATAGGCATGCCTCCTTTGTTCAGGCCTCTATCTGAAGTCCTTTGGCCATCTTCTTTCTGATTGCCTCCATCTTCACCAGAAGGAAAGTTTTAAATTTGTCTCAAAATGTTTTGGTGGGAGTGACTCTAACTGCAAAGGATATTATGTGTGCAGTTTTGAACACCAGCTTTGTGGCTAACAAGACTTGTTCATACTCTACCATGCTAGAGATTTATGAACAGTACACCCTGGTACTTTTCTAGGAAATTTGATTTGGATTTTTTGTGTAAATATGTTTCATATTATGTGGTTAGTACTTGATGTTTGATTCTGTTTATTTCTTGCCTTCTAATTCTAGGTCACATTTGTCCTCACTCATCTCTTTGGGCTCTAGTTTTTTAGCCCTATTTTACTTTACTGCTTTTGTTTAGATCTACATTGGTTTATGATCACAGATATATGCATTTTTGAGGTGAGTATGTATAAAAATTAGTTCACTGAAACCAATTGACCATTGTACCAGGTGAGTTAAGCGTGGCAGATACACTGATACTTAGGGCCTTATTACGAGTTTGGCAGTCCAGGGGACCGCCGTACTAGTGGTGGCGGTTTGAGCATGGAGGGTACGGCGCTCCGACCGCCGTATTATGATGTTGGGTGGATCTCCTTTGCGAAGATCACAGATGAACCGCCGGGAAAGACAGCAGACCTCCGGGCTGGCGGTCAGGGAAAGGCAGCCGCCATTGGGTGGCAGGACGGAGCTGCCCCGCCGTGCGTATGACGATTTGCCTTTTTCACAAGCTGACCGCGGCGGCCCGACCGCCTACTTTGAGGTGGTGGTGACGAAGGATTTGGGGTACGTACTCACTCCTTTCTTGGTCTTCCAGGCAGAGTCCGACGTGGAGACCATTTCCCAGCCCCCCCTAAACAGCAGGATCTTCACCCCATGGATTACAACCCTGTTTGTGGTGATCTACAGGTGAGTCCTTTCTGTACCATATACCCATTACCAGGACTGCCCACATATATGCCGAACCCCATCAATGGGTAGATGGTATTTTTTAATATGTATCATGCATATGTGTGCATCCCGACACATATGCAGACGAAATGCACACACAGGCATCCATATATTTGGAAAAAGTAACCGCTGTAAGATCTCTGCATCCACACCACCAGCACCGAGGTCAGCTCATAAAACTGAGGTCTTTGGACCACCAGCACGGTGGGCTACTGGCAGGGGTGGACCCGGTTTTACGGTGGTCGGACCGCTAAACTCGTAATAAGGCCCTTGGTAACCTGTTAGAGAGGCAGCATATTTACTTTTCTGATGAACACAAGACTATTTCTTTTACGATCACTCGACTTAAATTTGATTTTGGCTAACTCCTTTTATTTTACCCACTTAGGTAAAATATATATATTTTCTGCTAAGGCTGTCTGCCGTGGTGTTTCTTATATGATTTATCAGATACCTCTAATCCATACACCATATATATTGAGCACTTTCATTTTGGTGTGCCTGTCATGGCAGAATTTAGAAATGCCAGGTCCCATTCATTCACACATGTGGAATGTTAACATAAATATATATAAATCCCTGCCTGAGCCCATTATAACCATGATTTGGGGGCTATGGGACTTGCAGTCTGGTTCTGGTTATTTTACCTTTCACCTCCTTGGGCTGCTTAATATACATGAATCTCTTTGTTGCCCCAGTTTACATAGGAATGGGGAATAATGGGACCTGTAGTCCAGTACTGGCCACTTGACACTTTTTCAAATTTGAACTTCATCCCCTGGTTTTTATTGTCATTTTGTGTGATATCAGTGTTACCATTACAGTTCTTTGAAACCACTACCGTTGTTTCACTCTATTACACAAGCACATGAAGGATTTTATGGAGTAATAATGTTTTTTTTATGGTCTTTTTTCTATGTGCTACACATACTCACCATATACATGCTGATTTGGAATCAATCACATTTAGATTATAAATATATTGTATTAAACAATTGTAATTACTTTAGTACAAAATTGTAACTGTATAAATTAATTTCGCTGATGAAATATAAGGACATGGAATGTCCGTTGTAATTTTCCATGACTCATGGTTTGTACTAATTTTCAAAAGGTTATGGGCATTATTTGTCTTGGCAAATCCTTTTTTTTTATAGATGAAACGCATCAATCCACACAAGTGAAATAAAGGTGGAAATCTGATTTGAATTTTTTTTTACTTAAGAAAACATCTTCAATGATTGGATAGGCGCTACAACCTGGCTCCTCCCACTCTTCTGGGGTGCTATTGACTCCAGACCGATCCGATATTCAGAACTACTTTAGACGTAGCCCACCACTGCTCAGTGTAGCCGTACCCTTTCCTCTCTTCTCCTTGCATATATACTCCCTCTACTCTCTTTCTCTCTCTCTTTTAACTTTATTGAGCTAGAGGACTTTGTTTGTGGTACATTCCGTTCAGTCTGTTGCTACCGTGGCTAACTTGATCCACCAACTGCTAGATACAACTATCTCCATATCTGTTTTGCAATAACAACCCTTTATTTTCTCCCATCCAAGCACTATTTTGTACTTAGTGTTGTCAATGATATTGTCATTTGGAGAACGATGTCTTACCAATACCTCCTAGGACACCTAGAGCGTACGGCTCCTTTTGTACTCCTCTGCCTTTATTGGTTATTTTTGTAAAATAAATAAAACTATCTGAACAAAAAATACATTATTGTAACTTTAATACAATAGTTACATTATTGTTAGAAAATATAATACATTTATATAAATAGATAGAATATAAAAACTTCCTAACATTACTTTAATAACTTAAAAAACTGTAAATCAATGCAAATATATATAACTTCAAAATAACTTGTAAAATGATACAACGGCATTTTAAAATTAAAATTTACATTCAAATACATGTAGTAAATACATGGATTTTTTTTAAAGAATGTTAATAATTTATACTATATAACAAAAACAGTTTAAACATATATAATTATTATTGTCAATTAAAAAACTGGATAATAATAAAACCATTAACAATACTTAAACAAATATGTTTCTAAAACTAATTGATGTCAAAGACTAAAGGCCTTATTATGAGCTTGGCGGTCCGACCGCTCAAAGACCGCATCTGTAGCCACCAGTAGCTCACAGCTCTAGCGGTCTTAAGACCTCCGTATTACGAGTTGACCACAGTGCGGGAGGTAGGCTGCAGAGATCCTCCAGCGGCTGAGATTATATGTCTTGATTCCTGTGTGAACATTTCAACTGAAAATGTATTAAATGTACACATATGTATGATAACATGTGGTAAAATACCACCTACCCATTGCCGCAGTCAGGCCATATGTGGCCTGTCCAAGCAAAGGGTATATGGTACATAAAGAACTTACCTGTAGATTGCTGCAAACAGAGTCATATTCTTCTGGGTGAAGATGCTGCTGTGAAGGGGGGACCTAGAGAAAGGAATCCATGTTGACCTCTGCCTGGAAGAACAGGAGAGGGGTTAGTATGCACCCCATAGTATGCACCCCAAATCCTTACTTACCGCCGACTTGAAGCTGGCGCTCAGACCGTCGCGGTCAGCTGCTCAGAAAGCCAACTCGTAATACGAACAGCAGTGGAGCTCCTCAGTACAGCTCTATGGCAGCTGCCCTTCCCTGACCATGAACTCAGCAGTTGGCGGTGTGGTAGGGGTTCAACCATGGTCTTCCGAAACGCAATCCACCCAACTCATAATACGGTGGTCGTACTGCTGAGATCACCATGTTCGGGACGCCACCGCTGGTCCAGTGGGACACAAACTGCCAAACTCGTAATAAATCCCTTAAACATATAAATAATTATTTACAAAAGAAACAAAACACAATTTAAATAAAATGAAATATAAGAAAAATCTATAATTTTAAAACAATTACACTCAAATATTATACAAAAAATTAAACAATTACAAATAGTAACCCAAAACCAATTCAATAACATTTTTAAAGAAGAAGTTATTCAACTGCACTACTGTAGGTACAATCATACAAGCAGTGGAGAAAATAATTATGTAGTGGGGGAGAAGGAATCAAATAAATCAAATACACTATTCTAAATCCAAAGTAGCTTACATTGGGGGAGAATACATACATTAGAGGGTCAAATATACTATTCTAACTTCAGTCTAACAAATACTGGGGAAAGTGCATATATTGGTAGAGGAAGGGGCAGTCACATTTACTACTGATTTACTTTTCTAACTGCAGTCTCACAAACGTCAGGGAAAGTGTATACATTGCGGTCAAGGCAGTGGCGTAGCTAGGGGGGTGCGGTGGGGGCGGACCGCCCCAGGCGTCACTATTCTGAGGGCGGCGGCCGCGCGGCACTGTCCCGTTACCACGGCCTTTATAATTTATTTGGGGACACTATTGTCAGTCAGTGTACTACCCAAATAAATTATAAAGGCCGCCGCAACGGGCCAGTGGCCAGTGCCCTGCGGCCGCCGTTTGAAATGCAAGCGCTGTGCACCCCATTCCCGAAGCTGACGTCATAACGCAGACGTGAGGTTAAAGTCTGACATTGGTGTGTCGCCCAAGTTTCACTCCTTGCCGTGCACTCTTCGTTTCTGCGGCTGTCACTCCAGCCTCCCGTGCACATGATGTTCTGACATTTCCCCATGCTGGTCGGGGAAAGTGAATAAGTGAACCATCCCACCACAACAGGCAAGGCTGTCACCCGATACCTCACCTCACAAGCACACAGGAACTAGAAGGGGCCTCTCAGAATGATGAATGATCGAATAACACCTGAGTTTCCGAGCAGACCCAAAAAGGTCGGCTGTCTTGAAGGGAGGGGATTTTAACTAAAAACGGTCGAAGATCTAATAATCTCGGCTTTAAAGAGCAGAGTTATCTAAAGATAAACACAATTTACAGACCTAAACAGCAGAGCACAGCTAAGGTACTCTGATTTGAAGTCCCAGACTCGAGACAACATTTGTGCCTAGTGATAATTACGTCATAAAAAGATGTCTACTTTTAAAGAAATGCCTCAGTTAGTCATAGGATAACTAGATCAGCGTCAAGAACGGATCGTATGAGAGCAACAAGGCAACAAAGTCAGCAATTAAGTGTGAATTATCATTCAGATGCCAGTTTGAAATATTTTGTAAATGTAATAATTTTGCCTGGAAAAAAAGTTTTTCAAACATTGACCTATTTTCGCCCAAAAACAGATTTAACTAATGATAAGGAATACTTTTAGTTTTTTGTCTAACTCAAGCACATAGCAAGAATTGTACTTCAAACACAAGCTTTTCATGTTTAGCATAAAATGTTTTTCTTATCAAATGCTTTCTTTTGGTTTTATGAAATTACACTAACTTTATCCCAAATATCACCTTATTACGGTCAATGCCGTAATGAGATCACGTAATTCCCATAAACCAACTATGCGGTTTTATTCCCACATATGCCGCCCAGCCTCCATGAAGTGCTGGAGAGAATTTCATGTGTCACTGATCCTCCCCATTTGCCAGCCACGCCTTGACCTTGCATTTCTCCAATTGCCAACCATGCCAAGACATGCCCCTTTTTACCAACGGTCTAGCGATGTCATTTTCTGTCCCTGCTCCCCTCGTAAGTTTACAATGTTGAGCTCCCTCCCTCTCATGCCAGTCATGCCATGGTATAACATGCCCTTTTCCTGCAGTTGCATTCCTTTGTATGTTATCTATGATGAAATGCGCACGACCCCACCGTATATACAAAATAAATGTGTCCGTCTGTAACACAAATGGTGCTCATGTAAAGCGCTCTGATACCTTCCGGTCGAGTTTGCGTTACATGAAACCCCCCCCCCCCCAAAAAAAAACACCTGCCGTATCCATAGCTGGCAGAAAGGGGACACTGTAAATATCCAGTATTTCTAAAGCAAGAACAAGCACCCGAGGGAGTCAAGGCACTGGGGGCTGTCGGGAAGATTAAGCAAGCTATTGCCCAGAGTCACATGGTGCTGGGCTGATCTGCCACCAGCGATTGAACCGTGAGCCTCTGTGTTCCGAAGTCGGCCGCTGCGCCACAACTAAGGTATGGCACAGCATTCCTGCAGTAAAGGTACAGGAGGGTGCCCGCTCACAGCCAGTGTTCCCCTGCCACCAGCGACGTAGCTAGGGGGGGGGGGGCGGTCTGCCCCAGGCGTCACTCTTTTGAGGGCGGCGGCCGCGCGGCACTGGCCCGTTGCAGCAGCCTTTATAATTTATTTGGGGACACTCACTGACACTTCTGTCAGTCAGTGTACCCAAATAAATAATAAAGGCCACCACAATGGGCCAGTGCCGCGCAGCTGCCGTTTGAAGTGCAAGCGCTACGCACCTGCTTGCCAAAAGCAAAAAATGCTGCCTGCAGCGCACGCACCAAGGTGCGCGACGTACCTCAGCATTTGTGGTTGTGTGTGGGTCCGTGACATCCGTCCCAGGGCGGTGCACATTGTTAATACCCATCTAGCACATCCGGCATGTATATATATATATATATACACTTTAAGTTAAGTCGAAATGATATGGCTTACGTCAGACCTAAAAACATTTACTAGAAAGATACATTATCTCCTCACTCTAATGCCCATCACACACCTTTCCATTAGTTGCTCCTGAGTCGTTGTGCTCTATGTACCTAGAGGTGATTGAATTTGTGGTGCTGTATGATTAGAAATCAATTCCTTCCAGTACAATATAAAACCATAGGCGTTTTGCACCCCGCGTGGTGTAAATCAGTGCCCTTGCAACTTGGTCTTATGTGAAGATCTCTGGGGCTTCTATCCTTCCCATGACAGCTTTACTATGATGTGCATTTTTCACGCTCTTGCCCACTAGGGCAAAGTCCTATATATGTTATGTATTTGATTTATTTCATAGAAATATTTCATATTAAAACGTGCTACCAAATCCAACCATAGTACTAGGGGAAAAAATGCCATAAATGCAGAGAAGTAAATTCCTTTCCTCTCATTCCTGGACTCATGCCTGCGGCATGAAGGGTGCCACTGCGCCCTCTCGATGACTCTGAGGGCACCGAGGAGCAGGCCGAAGTCCTGGCATGAGAAGGCAGCCTGCGCCCTTGGTACCTCAGACTGGAGGAGGCCGATGAGGACTCGCTTCCTCTGGCAGGGAGATGGCGGTGTCCCGCCACACAAATGCCCGCCCACGCCGAATGCCAGCCAATAGCCCACCACAGCGGAAGTAGGCCGTGATTGATAGCGGGCATCCTAGTAGTAAGCACCCCCTGCGGTCCAAGCCGGCTCCTCGCCCGATTCCTCCCCAGCCCCTCTTCAGAGCCGGGCCTCGGCACGGTCCCGGGGGCCCCATTAATTAAAAACACGTCCAATTAAATGGCAGGTGTAAACGTGCAGTGGCGGGCGTCTCTGCCCTGCACACCGTGCTCCCTCCACGGGCTCAGCTGTGCACCAAGAGGCTCTCTGAAGCAGTGCCAGTCTGCCAGGGTGGTAGAGTGCCTGGCTAACTCCTCCCCCGTCTGTTGTTTGTAGTTATTAAATTTTGTCAGCTATGTCCTGCTGCCGTTAAAGGTGTATTGTGCGCGGCCCCTGGTTCTCCCGCCTGCGCCCTTCTGTCAGGGCCATCAATCTTGTAGCATGCCAGCGCTACCAATGACGGCCTTGGACATCATTTTTGGCCAGCCCTCACGCTGAGAACGTGGCAGTGACACGTCATGCGCTCCACCACTACGCGCTCTTGTGAGGAGTCGAGTCTGTGGCAATGGCAGTGCTGGGGGATTTCCTGCTGCAGCAGGAGAGAACCAACCCCTACATAGAGACCCTGGCTGCCACCACTGTGGAGTACTGGAGGCTGAGTAAGGTAAGAGGGAGCTTAAACGGGTTTCAGAGGGGAGAAAAGGATCTTTTGTGAGTGGCAGTTCACAAGTCCTATAAAAAGAAGTGGGGGGTCAGAACTTATTTTCAAGGGCAAGATTTAGGCAGTAAAGTGAAAGATGGTCTGGACACTTTTAAATATACCCCCATGAGTTTGGATGGGCATTCCTAGAAGTGGCACTTGTCCATTCAGTATCGCATGGCAGATAAACATCACAGGACAGCAACATTTGTGGGCAATAGAAGGAGGGCAAGTCAAGGCTTCTCAATGGCTTTAGTCCTCCCTCCGTTGCACACAAGTCCTAAAACGACACAGACAAGCCACGGCACCTTAATACCTCTTGGGAGCAATTAGCTAGAAAAAATCTCTCAGGGACGCTTTCATGTGCTGCTTTATACCACCCTCTTACCTTTTCTAGGAGTAGTAAATGACACGTGGTACTCGGTTTATTTCATAGTGATGTACCAAGGGTACATTTTCCTCCACCTGCGAGCGTGGTTGGGTGAGAGTGGCAGCCGTAGGGTGACCAGAATAAAGTTCACCTTTTTCTGAGGTAGAAAAGGATGACTGAGCATTCGGCACAGCGCATTTTGTAACTGACATCTGTGAGGTAGGCAAGGAAGGTCATGTGTTGTGGAACAAGAACTCATTCACAGAGTGATGCTGAGTCACGGAGAGAGGTGGATTCTAAATAGGGTTTGAAGACACTTAAACCAAGGATGAGGGCAGCCCCGGTGGGTGCCGCAGGACCCAGGTAAGGTCTTGAGAGGCAGGGGAGGAGGGAGGTTCTTGTAAATTTAACCAGATCAGCACACCCTAAAACCAGTTCTCTACAATCGCAGTTTATGCCTAGAGGAGTAGGTGTTCGTGCCACAGAAGCTGGGCACATGATAGGGTAGGTGGCTTGAATATGACCAGAGGACAGGGGTCCTGCACTAGCTGTGATGTCATGGATGAGATGTCATGGATGGGACAGATAAGGAACAGAGGTCCTGCACATGCTGTGATGTCATAAGTGAGATGTCATGGATGTGGCAGATAGGGGACAAGGGTCCTGCACAATCTGTGATGTTATGAGTGCAATGTCACAAACAGGGTAGGTAGAACTGATGTAAGTTTTGAGTTTCCTTCTGCTTTTCCTTCAGCGGCATAGCTAGGTGGGGGCAGTCCACCCCAGGTGGCACTATTTTGGGGCTGGGGGCTGTCTAGCCCTGGACCGTGTCATGTATGTGCATGTAACTTGCATGATCGAGGTAACTATTAGCGGCGATACTACGTGTCTCTCGGACCTCTTTCAGGTGCTCGCCGTCCATTTTCCCCAGCACCCACCCAGGGGGCGGCAATCTGAAGGGTAGCCCCGGGCGCCACAAGCTCTAGCTACGCCTCTGGGTCAAGGTAGACTTACTATCCCAACTCCAGTCTAACAAACATAGGGCGCAATATATATAAGGGGTTTAAACTTACTATTCTACATTCTAACATCAGTCGAACAAATACTGCAAACATCTATACATGGGGAAGGTGGGCAAATGTACTATTCTAACTAATTAGGGTCAAATGAAGTTTATGTCTACTAACTGTCCATAAAACAAAAGCAATAGATTGCTTTATTGACAAATGACAGTTAAAACATTTATATAAATGTATATAAACTGTAACTTGTGGTGTACAAGGGTCTCACCAAGACTGACAAGAGACTAAGGGCCTTATTACGAGTTCGGCAGTCCGGTGGCCACTGCCCAAGTGGTGGCGGTCCAACGGCGGTTAGCTATCCGCTGTATTACAAGCTGGGTTTTGGATTTGCAAAGACCGAGGTTGGATCACTGGCACCGCCAGCACAACGCCGACCGCCGTGGCTGCAATCGTGGGAAGGCAGCTTCCATTGAGCAGTACAGAGGTGCAACACTGCCGTCTGTATTACGAGTTAGTGTCCCGACTAGCAGACCGCGGCCGTCGGATCGCTGCCTGAAGGTCGGAGAAGACGAAGGATTCGGGGTGCATACTCACCCCTTTCCAGTTCTTCCCAGCAGAATTCGACGTGGATACCTTTGTGCAGGTCCCCATATACAGGAGCATCTTCCCCTGAGAAATATGACCCCGTCTTCTGACAAAAACAGGTAAGTGTTTTGGTACCATGTACCCATTACGGTAACTACCCACATATGAGTCAGTCTCTGGCAATGGAGAGGTGGTATTTTTCCACATATATCGTGCATATGTGTGCATTCGACAAATGAAGTCGGAATGAACACACAGGCATTGATATATGTGGAAATACATTGTCCACCGGACTACCGCAGCCTCATGGCCAGCCTGGGGTAACTCGTAATACGGTGGTCGGAAGGTCACAGGTGCAGCAGTCTCCTAGTGGTCACGGACGCAGTCCTTCAGGGGTGGGACCACTGAACTCATAATCTCTTAGCTCTTAGCTTGCGCTTAGCGGCAAAACTATTCTTGGCACCGAAATAGAAATGTCCAATGATCCCCGCGGTGCAAGAATAATCTAGTAAATTGTGGTAGCTGCGGGCTGTGTAGATGCTTTCTGTAGTAGCTTATGCTTGTTTGGAATGTCACTGGTTCAGAGCCTAACTGCGTGAGTGTCCTGTATCAGGAGTTCCAGCTTGGTCAGTTGGTGTCTTCGCAGGCTTGGCTACTGCTGCTTTTCTTGATGGCTCAGTTGTTTCCTGAATAAATCTTACAACGACTTACCTGGTGTTCCTGTGTCCTTATAACATCTTTGTTGGCGACGAGCGCTGGGCCCTCAACACGAACCCATGTTCATTGGCAAGAATTCATCTCGACGATCTCGGCAGTGTCTCAAGGTGAAGGAATTCTTCTTGACGATCTCGGTGATGAATAGTATCTCAAGGTGATGAATGATCTTTTTCTGCGCATCCGGGAGAAAACGCTTTGATCCTCATGGCATACAGTTCCTCAGAGCGCATTTTGTGGCAAAGCAGCGGGCAAAATTGAGGTCAGTGGATGCTGGAACGCATTTGGGAGACGTGTGTTCCAGCAACAATAATATTTAAAGGTATGCAGTGTCAGGACGCGTGACGTAACGATGTTCATGCGTGCCTGTGAGTCATTGCTGGAACGCAAAGCGCTTTTCCTGCGCATGCGTCACAGTGACGTTTCCAAGTGCCTGCGTTTCAGAGGTGGAACGCACCGAGTACTTTGTGTGCACGTCATAGTGCATTTTCTTCTGAGAGAAAGAGTGGAACAAAGCTTTTTTTCTGCTGCACTCAACATTCTTTCAATAATTAAGTAAACCATTACCAGTGCATACAGGTACTGTTAAGTGTTATTTTATTGACTTTTGCTGATAGCACTGTGCACAATTTGAAAACGAAACATGCTGTAAGAGATGTGTGTCATTCACATCGGCAAGCAAATTATTGGCAGAGTACTGTCAAGTGTTATTTTATTAACTTTTGCTGATACCGCTGTGCACAAAGTGAAAATAAGACTTGCTCTGAGAGATTCGTGTCATTCACATTTGTAAGTCTGCAAGAGACATACCCTGTTTTAAGATTTTTTTTTCTCCTCAATGTTCCTTCTCATTCAGGATGGTCAAGATACTACTTGATAAACAAACACAATGTTCAAAGGTATTTTGTAGCTGAATATCTATTGCTCTTGGTTGAAGTGACGCAGTTTCTCTTCATCTGTCACTGTTCTGTCTTTTCTGGACACTACAAAGTTCTTGTCTCTTAAAATTGTGTAAGATGCAAACTGTTTCACCTCCTCCTCCGCTTTTAGAGACACCTGGTGAGCCACCCATCAAGTGGAAACAGTGGTTCGATGGGTTTGAGACCTACCTTGGTGCAATGGGTGCGAACAGGTTCAGAGCTGAACGCAAGAATTACCTTTTGCGACACTCGTTAGGTTTTGAGGGACGGACTATTTTGAAACATCTGCCCCCTCCAATCATTGATGGGTAGAACGTCCTTGATGAATATCAAGACACTGTCAAGAGACTCGAAACTAGGTTTGATGTTCAGCCCAGCAGAGTCGTTCTTCGCCACAAATTCTTCTTACGCACACAGACCACAGGGGAAGACGTTGACAACTATATCACGGCCCTGAGGAGGCTTGTAGCAGAATGTCAGTTTGAAATTTTAGCAGATCAACCTATGCGTGGTCAATTCATCTGTCACTGTACAGATAAAACTATCAAACAAAAACTTTTTTCTATGGGTAACCCTACTTTGGATGAAACCATCAATGTAGCAAAAAGTATTAAGACCTCACAGGTGTCAGCAAAGGAGCTTGATAACAAAAACACTGAATCTGTCTCTGCTGTTAAAGTAAAAGAGAAGGATAGTAAAGACAAGGAGAAAAAGTTCTCTGAAAGACCTCGTTCCAGTGTCGGTGATAAGCAGAGCGCTTTCTTTTCTCAGAGTAACCTCTGTTTCAGATGTGGATACAAGACTCATATGGGGAATGGCAAGTGTCTGGCTAGGTTTGTGACTTGTAGGATTTACAATAGAACAGGTCACTTTGCCAAAGTTTGCCAGGCTGCAAAAGGGAAAACACTCTTTCAACCTTCTGCTGTAAAATGTGCTGTTGATGAAAGCATGCATGGGGATGGTGAAGATGTCATTACTAAAGATCTCTGTAACATGGTTGTGGTAGTAGAAGACAATGGAGTCATAGTTGGTGATTCTGAGGTGTGTGTTGACTCCCTGGTAGAGATTTTAGTAGGAGATCGTGTACTGAAGCTTCTTGTTGATTCCGATGCTCGAATCTCTATGATCATGTTGAGTCTATTTAATGCGACCTGGCCGAATAGACCCCTACTACCTCCTGATCGTAAAGCTGTCTCTTATGAGGGACGAGAGATCTGTCTGTCCGGTTACATTGAGGAGATCATGGAGTTCAAGGGTAGGAGGATTGCTGGGAAATTGTACGTTGCACACAAAGGGTTGAACATTTTGGGCTGGTTCCACCAATGTTTATTTGGGATGGTGCTCAGACCTAGGGCTACTGAACAAGTCCTTGCTATTAGGGACAATCCTGAGCCTGAAGATCTCATTAATAAATTTCCCCATGTGTTTTCGGTGAGCTTGGAAAGATTAAAGACTTCAAACACAAAATCATTGTAAAACAGGATACCAGACCTGTCAAACATAAGCTGAGAAATGTCCCCTTTAGTGTCAGACAGGATCCTGAAAAAGAGCTTGATACTTTATGTGCCAAGGGAATAATTGAGCCAGTTGAATACTCCCTATGGTTATCTTCACTTGTTGTTCTGCGCAAGCAAAACGGCAACCTTAGGGTCTGTGTTGATCTCCGCTGCTTGAATAAAGAAATTTGGGTTAATTCACATCCTCTACCCAATATAAATGAACTGCTGGCAGGTTTGAAAGATGCGAAGATTTTTACAAAATTAGACTTAGCATCAGCCTACCATTAGGTAGAGTTGGCTCCCGAGTCAAGACACCTCACTGCATTTGTTTTCCCTTGCGGTACCTTCCAGTATGTCCGAATGCCTTTTGGGCTTGCGTCTGCTGCTTCAGTTTTTCAGCGACTTATGTCCAATATGCTGAAAGGGATCGAAGGGCTTTCTGTTTTTCAAGACTATGTCATTGTCTTTGCACCTGACAGAGTTACGCATGACACCATTTTAAAGGAAGTTCTGTCCAGATTCCAAACTAACAGTGTGGTGTTGC
The DNA here is from genome assembly GCF_964204655.1 of Triturus cristatus. Taxonomy (NCBI): domain Eukaryota; kingdom Metazoa; phylum Chordata; class Amphibia; order Caudata; family Salamandridae; genus Triturus; species Triturus cristatus. Next base: position 1,219,823,250 of record NC_140592.1, read on the forward strand.
GTAGGGACAAATGTGTCTTCATGACCAAGAAGGTTGAATATTTGGGATATTTAGTTAATGAGAAAGGTATTTTCCCTAAGTCTAGTGTTGTTGACTCAATTGTCAAGTCCAAACCTCCCACTGAAAAGACTAGTCTCAAGTCCTTCCTCGGTCTTTGCGAGTAAATTGAGGCCACTGTCGCAAATGCTTATGAGGGGTGATACTTTTGTGTGGAGTTCTGAATGTCAAAGTGTCTTTGAGTGGGTGAAAGAACAACTTGTCTCGCCTAAGGTGTTAAAACACTATGATCCTTCTCTCACTTGTACTCTCACTGTCGATGCTAGCAACGTCGGAGTGGGTGATGTTCTGTCCCAGGAGAAGGGGGTGAGGTCAGGACCATTGGGTTTGCTTCCAGGGTTCTGTCTCCTTCGGAAAAGAAATACTCTGTTATTGAGAAGGAGCTGCTGGTGTGTTGGTGGGCTGTGATGAAGTTCAGGAACTTTACTTGGGGAAGGAAGTTCCGTCTTCAGACTTATCACTAGCCTTTAGTCTTCATTCTTAGTGGGAAGAATGTCAGGAGTTTCACTCCCAGGATTGCACGTTTGTCCTCAAAACATCTTCAGTTTGACTTTTGTGCTGGATATACTCCTGAAAGCAAGAATGGATGTGCTGATTTCCTTTCCCGGTCCTCTGACACTGTGGATGTTGAACTTAACATGGGTGAGGAGGACAAGGAGGAGTTTATTGTTTCTGCAGTAGAACTTCCACAGTTGTGTGAAGTCTCTGAGTGTGAATGGCGTCAGGCTCTCAGTCGTGATCCTTCCTTGACCCTTGTTATGGGTTATGTTGAAAAGGGTTGGCCCAAGGAGAGGGATTTGAGTTTCGAATTTATAACATTTTTGCAGGTTGCGGATGAGCTATCTATTGAAGATGGGCTGTTACTGAGAGGTGACAAGCTTGTTCCTCCTCTTAGTTTGAGAGCTTGCTTAGTTAAACATGCTCATGAGGGACAGCTAGGTGCTACACTTACTAAAAAAAGAGTGTGCCTCTTTTTCTGGTGGCCTTCCATGGACAGAGAGGTAGATGATATGGTCAAGTCATGTGTGATTTGTTCCAAGTGTGACAAAACTGCTAAATTGCGTACCTCTCACCTTTCTCCCATTGAATTACTGTCTGCCCCGTGGGTGAAGTTGGAGCTCGACATTGTGGGTCCTTTTCATGCTCTTGATGCTTCATCTAAGTTTGCTTTAGTCCTTATAGACTATTACTGCGAGTGGCCTGAGATCAAGTTTGTGAGGGAAGTGACATCTGGAACTGTTGTTGATTTCCTTAATGATGTTTTTATGAAGGAAGGTTTTCCTGAATTTTTTGTGACGGACAATGGTGCCCAGTTTGTAGCTCGTGAAGTAGAGGAGTTCCTCCAAACCGGTGAGATTAACCACCTCAAGAGTTCTCTTTACCACCCCCAGTCCAATGGCCTGGTTGAATGCATGAACAGAGTGCTTGGCGAGTGCATTCAGTGGGCTCTGGCCAACAAATGTGTAGTTGCAAATTCTGTGAGGAGCATGCTTTGGTTTTATCGTACCACTCCCCTTCAACCATGGGTGTCTCACCTTTTGAGTTGTTACGTGGTCAAAGAGCTGCCACTGCTTTTTGTCCAAGTTGGATGAGCAAGTGGGTTAAGGGCACTAAATGGACGGATGAGAGTGTTAGGAGTCGTGTGAAATTGGCTCAAAATAAGCCAAAAACGTACTTTGATAAAAAACAGTGTTAAAAGTGTAGAGATCACTGTGGGTGATTACGTCTGTGTCAAAAAACCTGTCCATGTTAGGAAGGGCTCTTCTAAATTTAGTCCACCTGTCAAAGTCGTGGATGTGAGAAGGAATTCTGTTAAGCTCATCAATGGACAGTGGTGGAACAAGTGTTTTTTGGTCAAGAGTTGTTTGCTTCGCGAGGATGTTGTTGGTGAGAGTGATGAGAATGGTTTTAGTGGTGAGAGTGGTGTGGGTAGTTTTGGTGGTACTGGTCAGCCCGCCCTTAGGCGGAGTGCTTGAGTCAGGAATGTTCCTGCTCGTTTTAGAGATTAAGTTTTCTAGTTCTGAATCTGTTGTTTTGTCTAACCTTCTTTTTCCTCCACAGGTATTTTTCATTTCTTCTTTTTCTTTTCTTTCTTTTTCCTTTTTGCGTTGTAAGTTTCCTTTTTCTTTAATGTTTTAAGGAAAGGCCCATGTAGTAGCTTATGCTTGTTTGGAATGTCACTGGTTCAGATCCTCACTGCATGAGTGTTCAGTATCAGGGGTTCCAGCTTGGTCAGTTGGTGTCTTCGCAGGCTTGGCTACTGCTGCTTTGCTTGATGGCTCAGTTGTTTCCTGAATAAATCTTACAACAACTTACCTGGTGTTCCTGTGTCTTTAGAACACTTACCTGGACAGTTAACAATATGGACCATATATACGAACGCCAATGGCAACCATTGGTGGACTATCTAATGCATAAAGGGTTTGAATACGGCTGTCTTAAGACTCTACGATCCCTCAAACTCGTCTCTTACTCGCTGTCACTTAAAGTGAGAGATCTCAAACTGTAAAGCGCAGACCTCCAAAGCTTTGTCAAACAACGGGGGGAGGATGCTTCGATGCACCTGGGCCAATTGTATATGAATAGCCAAATGCAACCTATTGGAGATTTAACTGTTCAGACCCTCACCTGGAACGGGGATGGGGGCCAATAGGGAGAGGGGGAAGAGGGAGGGAGGGAAGGGGGAGAGAGGGGAGAGGGAGGGAAGGAAGGGGGAGAGAGGGAAGAGGGAGGGAGGGAAGGGGGAGAGAGGGGAGAGGGAGGGAAGGGGAAGAGAGGGAAGAGGGAGAGGGTAGAGGGAGGGAGGGAAGGGGGAGAGAAGCAAGAGGGAGGGAGGGAAGGGGGAGAGAGGGGAGAGGGAGGGAAGGGGAAGAGAGGGAAGAGTGAGAGGGGTGAGGGAGGGAGGGAAGGGGGAGAGAGGGAGAGGGGAGAGGGAGGGAGGGAAGGGGAAGAGAGGGAAGAGGGAGAGGGGAGAGGGAGGGAAGGGGAAGAGAGGGAAGAGCGAAAGGAGACAGGGGAGGGAGAGAACTGGGGGCTGTGGATATGAGTCACGTAAAAATGCCATGCAGTTTGTGTATTTGTTATAATCGCTATTGTGAAGATATAAGTGGCGGAAATCTAATAAAATGCTCATGGGAACAAAAACACTTATATAAGCACTACATTTAAAACACTTACATGATAAAAGACCCAATAATAAAATCTAAAGTGAAAAGAATGTCAGGGCCTTATTATAAGCATTAAAAGATGAAGCATTCACTATAGGAACTGTTTCTATGTTCCCTTCAACTAAGTATCTAAATGCAGCCACAACACTAAGGAGATTGTTCTCAAATAAATAATGGTTTCAAATTCTTTACCCTAGAATTTCTAAAAGCTGGGCAGAGTAGCATAATGTGCTCAAGTACATCAGTCTATGAAAGAGCGGTGGCCCTTTGACAACATGTTCGCCATGTTTGACTCCCACGCCCAAATCTGCAAAGATTTTGCATCAGGGTTGCATCTCTTTTTTACTGAGCCCCAACGCAAAATCCTTTTTGGTATCTACAAAGTCATTCAAATTTCGATTTGTGTAGCACTGTACGAAAAAATAATGCAAGGCAACGCATTGCACTGTTGTGCTTTACAATGAACCACCGAGGCGTTCTTTGGGTGGCGCATAAGCGTTCTCGTGCATGCGCCCATGGATTTTGCTGTAAACCCTTATTTACGAAGCGATGTAGACATGAATTTTCTCCAAAATGGTGTGCCTGCTTGAGGCTGGCATAACGAGGAGAAATGGCTTAATTTCTCCTCGTTATTTTCTATTTGCTTGTGTGCTGCATTATGCAGCACACATACAAAGAGAAAATAGTCATAAATTATAGTTTTTGTGTAGGAAGGTAGCCTTCCAGCACAAAAGCTATCCTGACCATAATGCAGGCACCCTGGCACTATGGTGCAACTCAAAGGGCACCAGCGCATGGTGAGACAGGAACTGCACCCTTTTTCTAGTTGATGCAACGCAGCACAGCAACTTTGCTTCTTGCGCTGCGTTGCGCCACATCTTTGTATATATATGCCCCCAACCTAAAGAGAGGGAGTTCACATCTTGATTGGGACTACACACAAATGGCAGATATGGTGAGATTCCAAAAGTGTACTTTATTTTGTACAAATGTTGAAGGGTCTTTTTATTTTTAATATATGATAGATCAACTTCAAAGATAATTAGCATAGACTGCCCATTTATCAGCTGCTCAAATCTAATAAAAATCCATACTTTTGAACATTCCAACAAATCTAACTTGTGTCTTTTGTCCAAATAACTAATTTTGCATCAATTTTTTAAAAGCAGCCTTTTGCAAAAGATTTAAACTTAGGGATCAATCAAGTTGAAATAAATTTAATAATGGCTACTTCAGTTGAAAAAGCAACCGAAGTTCGAGGCCCAATGCTTCAATGCCGGCGGTGTGTGGTATTTCGCAAACGTTGTACAGTGCCCAGCCTTCAAATGTTTTAAAATGAGCTGGTGGGCCTTAAAACAATGCTGAATGGCCATGTGTCCCAATAGGTACAACCATGGCACAATACGCCTTTGAGAACAGTAAAATTGTACAGCCACCATATTTATGGTTACATCTGCTCAGAAGAGCCAACGCTGCATGCACCCCTAAAAAAGGTTTGTTTAACAAAAATGCTAAAATTCATTACTATGCCATAATTCCATACCCAAATGCTAGTAGAGCTTATATCCCCTACAATTTCGAATTAAAAATATTCAATGAATACTGAAACTGTTTCTCAGCTAGTTGCATAAGCATAGTTTTGGATGCATTGATCATTAATCTGTTTGTTTAATAGGAGATTTCTAAGACATGCAGCTGTCTTTGCAGCCCTATTAGAGCCAAATCTTCAGCATGAAGTAGTGAGTTCTCTGGTGCACAATTTATAGCTGGTGGATTACAGGTAACTTTCTTTGGTGGGGATGGCATGTCGTGTATAAATAGTGGAAACAAGAGACATGCAAGTTCATCCTATTTCTGTTTAATACGTTCTGACCCTAGCTGTCCTCTTGCCCATAGGGTCTACATTAACTTGTGCCCATGTGTTTCTATGGAGTGTTGTTAACAGTTTCAGTAGACTTCTTGGGATGCTGTCATATATCACAACACAAAGTGATGATTTTTTGGAAAAATGGGAGACCTACTTAATATATTTTATGTAGTGGCCAAGCCTCCCTTTTAAGATTCTCCTGCATTGGCTGGGCTCATAAAGACGGCTGGAGTGCAGAGAGCAAGTAAGGTGAAGGAACCAGTATGCCACTTGACGAATGTTTGAATACAGAGGATACCTTCTCCAACCAGACCTGGAAGTACAATATTCCCATAATTAAGGAACACTTCCTTTTACCTTCGTCAGGGAAGGAAATTCCTTTAGGACGACTGTGCACTTGGCCTCTTATAATTAGAGTAAGAGATAGGGAGGGATGGCTATGGCGTGTACCGCCTACGCGTAGCCACAGGAGATCACCAGGGCCGGACTGGCCGTAGCGGGCACCAGGCAATCCCCCGGTGTGCCGCTAGGGTGGGGGCCGGTTTTGGGCCCCTGGGGGCCGTTTTTGATACAGGGCCGTAACAAAATCGACCGAAAACCGGCCCTGGCAAAGAGCTCAGCGGCACACCCAACCCCCCCCCCCGCCACGGGGGGGGGGGCGGCCAAGCACTTTGCCAGGGCTGGTTTTGGTTCCCAGTCTGGCCCTGGCGATCACTAACCCTGGGCGGACAACTACGCTACGCTCGCGAAGTTTGCGTAGCTTGTGCTACTTCGCGGTTTGCGAATTGCACGTAGCACAGTGCAAAATTGTGTAGCGTAGCGTAGTTGGCATTTTTTGCCCGCTCGCGGTCCTCAACGTCAAGTTGGCGACAGCGAGCGAGTAAAATGACATCCCGGCGAGACATTTTCCTCATTCGCGATCAGCAACATCAAGTTGCCGATCGCGAGCGTGGAAAATAAACCTCCCGGCGAGATTCTCAACGCGGGGAGGTCAGGTTTCTCATTGCGAGTGGTCGCGTATGCTCGCGACCGCTCGCGATGAGAAACTGCCAGTCCGTGTTGAGAAAGCTGCCGCTCGAGTAAAAATCTACTCAAGCGGCAGAAAACGACCGCTTGCACTGTGCAAGATGCCGTTTGCAATGATTGCACAGTGCGGACAAGCATCCAGCACTGTGCAATCATCGCGAACAGCGTACTATGCAGTTCGCGTAGTGCTACGCGTATCTCGCATAGTGCGAAGTGCACTTAATGTAGCTACACGTAGCGCTACTACGCGAACTACGCCCAGGGTTAGTGATCACTCGCCCCTCCTGCAATGAGCCTGCACGTACCTGAGCTCCGGTGAAGCGGACTGGAATGAAGGCGGCTGCTGGACTGGTTTTTTTCTTTGTTCGTGGCCGTTCTCCTCATTAACGGTGCCCCGGGGGCTTGGTTTCCAGCCTGACGGTAGCTGTAAACTTTGCCTCAAGCTCTGAACCCCCCCCCCCCCCCACCCCCCCGCTGGCTTGAGAGAGGCCATGAGCGAGAGCGGAAGGTGGGGGCACCCGCCCAGCTGTGTTGGAGGCATCGAGAGCACGCCAGGCTGACCCCTGAATACGTGTACGCCGAGGCTCTTGTAGAGACATTCACTGGTTGGTCTCCAACTTCCCTGGAGCTCGCCAGCTTGTAAGCCACAGCTACAGCAGCCATTGAATAGGGCATAAAACAAATGGTGATGCAGGAATAAACTGGGCACCCGCCAGCGGATTGAGGCCTCTGTATTGAAATCTTGAATTTTTTGATTATTTTTCATTATTGAGAGGCTAACGAAGATACAGCCCAACTGTTAAATGGATTTAATTGGTGTTTGCGGATTTCCTGAATAGCAGCGATAGTGTTGCCCTGATTCATGTTAGTGTACTCCGAGGGCTCCCAGGGGGATTGGGGTATGATCGCGCACAGTCACCAGTGACCAGTGCTACTTCCCGCTTTCAGCAGCAGGAGAAGCAGTGGCAGTGGTGGCAGGATCCTCCATAGGGTCTCCATAGGTGACACAGGGAGAGACGTATCATCCGGGAGCTGAAGGAGCTGAAGAGTTTCATCGGCGGGCGGCTTTGAATCAAGTAAAGCCTTACACAGTTATTTGGACTCATGTTAATGGCGTTTGACTGCAGCTAAACTACATCCAGGAAGTATGTGGGCAGAAGGCGGCTGATGGCTGACGCCTGAGTTTAGAGGAAGAAAGGTAGATGCTCAGCGGCGGCGAGTGTTAATGAGAAGGTGAGCACGGCAACCCTTGCAATTCTTGTATCTGCGGAGAGAGCTGGAGAAGAGCTGCTAGCAGTGAGAGACAGCTGCTTGTTGATTGTGTGTGGGGCATTGACCCCAGGGGGCCTGGTCTCCTCAATATTGATTGTTGGCTTTGGTCCTAGCGGTGCTCTTTCTTTTTGAAACAAATTTTTCTCTTTCAGTCTTAGACACAATTTAAAGGGCCAGGTGGAGAGAAGCCAGTTCTTTCCCTGCAATGTAAGATCAGAGCTGAGCTGGACAAAGGTAATTGAATATAAGGCTGGGCTCTGAAAACTACCTAGCTCAGATCTAAGTATTGTCACTGGAAGAGATTCCCAGATTTTACGGGGTGATGGGCTAGCCGTAGTCAGCTTGAAAAAGCAAAAAAGGAATTAAGAGAGTTTTTTTTGCTAGAAGATATTAATAGCTCCCGGACATTCCTACAGCGAGCCTATGAAGAAAGTCAAATGATAGACAAACTGATAGCTTGGTCAACCAAAGTAAAACAGGAAGCTGCCTTAATTACTGAAGTTATAGATCCTAGGACCAGAGCTACGGTGACGGATAAGGACAGGATTGCCCAAGTATTCGTGGAGCATTACGAGCAGCTATATGCTAACAAGTATATGGTTAGGCAAGAGTCAATTACGCATTATTTTGAGGCCGTTAATCTCCTGCATTTGTCAATTACCCAGGCTGAGAAAATTCAACTTGATATATCAGGAGCAGAAATTCTGGCAGTCCTGCATACAATGGCGGGAGCGAAATCCTGTGGGAATGATGGGCTACCAACAGAATTCTACAAGGTCTTTGCTAAGGAATTAACACCCTTCTTGGCAAAGCTCAATTATATAAAGGTGGGTGGTTTTGTTCCCCCAACTTTTAAAGAATCCAACAATGTTAGTTTTGTGAAAAAGGGGAAAAATCCTAAGGATATTAATACCTACAGACCAATTAGTCTACTTAACACGGACTACAAACTTTTTATGAACATCTGGGCACAGCGTTTTACCCCTTTAGCAGAGGTTAATGTCTGCAAATACAGGGTTTTCAGTACAGGCACTCAACATTTTTAATAGCAATTTAACCCCTGCACTTGTCATGATGATAGACGCAGAAAAAGTGTTTGATCTGGTTAATTGGGATGCTCTTTTTTATGGCCTGGCAGGTATGTGGTTTCCCCTCAGGTCACAAAAATGCTATGCAATATTTACCGGGGGCACAGGCTCAGGTCTTTATTGATACTAATTTAGCAGGGGTAATACATTTGAATCGGGGACTAGAAAAGGGTGTCTGCTTTAACCCGTTTTATTCACCCTTTTTATCGAGCCCTTGGCCACTAAAATTCGTGATAATATAACAATTAGAGCACCAATATTAGGCATGGCAAAATGAAAGTTGTTTGGGGATGACATCATCCTTTATCTTAGTCCAGAAAGCCAGAATATAGAGCAAGTATTAGCAGAATTTGCTCAATTTGAATTGATTGGGGGTTATAAAATCAACCAAAATAACACTGAGATTTTAACCATCAATGTGGTAAGTGATTTTTTTCTCGAAAAGTTTAAACAACAACCCTGTAATGCCAATCCAATTCGTTATCTCAGGATATATGTCACCAATCAATATGGGGAACTGCATAAATTGAATTATGAAGCCATGCGGAATAAAATTAAAAAACTGCTAGATGAGTGGTCATTATTACCCCTCACTTTGATAGGCTGTGTCACCCTTATCAAAATGTCTATTTTACCTTTACTTGTTTTTCACTTCACAAATATACTTATAAAAATTAACACCATCTATTTTAAAGAGCTTGAAACAATGTTTAGAAAGTTTGTCTGGAACAAGAAGGCACCCAGGGTCAAACTCTCGGTGCTCCAATTGGATATTGACCAGGGGGGGCTAGCACTTCCTCAAATTCGGACATATTATAAAGCCGTTATTTTGGATTTGACGGCTCGTCTAGTAGACTCGAATGGATCAGTAGATTTTTTTCTGGATAAAATGGTGCAGGAGACTGGCTCGCAGATTCCGATATTTTTAAAAACAGCAAAACTCCCTAGAAAAACTAGGTACAAGACTTTGCAGGAATATTCTTATAGACTGCAGACTTTTCTTAAGCAAGCAGGTGCAACAGGTTTCACTACTTAAAATTAGGTGAATGTAAAAGTCTGGGTCTTCAAATCAGACTAGTCATCTAAGATGCTGGAATAACTGTGGTCTGAATGAGCTGGGGCATTTTCTAATAGGAAATAGAGTGATTACTTGGCAAGAGGTCCAAAACAGAAGTGGCGACCGGAGTACGCCTCACTTCTTTGAATATATACAGATCATATATTTTTGAAATAGATACAATCTCCCTTCAAGTGCTGGCCCAACTAAACTTGTGACTGCCCTACTGGGAGCAAAGTTAAGAGGGGTATCAATACTGGTCTCAGAGATGTAGATTTACTCATTTAAGTATTGGTTAACCCCATGAAATGATATCATAGTTGGGATCTCCAATTGCGATAGTAGCTCAACTTTTAGCCAGGCATTCAATGTCTGGCTATATTACATATAAGAGTGTTCCTTTTGATTCTGAAGCTACTTGGTTTGGGTTAGTTTACCCTAAAATAATATAAGAATGTTCCTTTTGATTCTGAAGCTACTTGGTTCGGGTTAGTTTACCCTAAAATTGCCCTACACGTAAGACTACATACATGGCAAGAACATAGGATGACACTGTGCTCCTGAAGAGTTGTTATGATAGATTTAACCATTTTGCAGATGAAAGGAGAATAGAATTCAGTTTTGGTATAATCCAGATTTTAACTATCCAACACAAACCCAACACATTTAATGTCTTTAGTGGTTAGATGTTTTAGCATTGGGATCGTTTCAAACTGCTGGAGTAAAGCAATACAATTTAAAATTGTTCCACCGGCTTTGCTGTTGTTGGCCTTTAAATGCCAGACTGTAGTCAAGGTGTTGTCGAGCAAGTCATTTGCACTGGTGGTTATATCATTTCTAGGTGTAATATACCGAAAAGTGGCTCGTGATCAAAGGCACATGGCATGTCTTCTGAGGCATATGTCTAACTTCTGGCAGAACAAGAGGTAGGACCTGTTTGCTATCATTAGAAAGTGTATAAAGAGCTGCTATTTTATGATCCTTATCAATATTATGAAGTTCTTTGTTTCTCCATCATAGCCTCCGTTGCCGAGAACTTAACACCAGTTTTGCTTGTTTAATATGTTGGGTAATTGGATCCACAATAGTCATAGTTTGAACCTCAACTTATTAGTCAACTCTGAAGTGGGCGACAGCGCTGAGTTGACCTTCATTGAATCTCAGATACGATTTGGAATTCGGATCATCTTGGTATGTTTCACAGATGGTTTTGAAAGTCCAGATGCTCCTCGCATCCTTGGTCATTACAAGTGATGTAGACACTTCCTGTTGGTGGGGTCAAATTTGTTATTTTTATAGCAGCATAAAAGCAATTTATCTTTTATCCTTTTATAAACGGTCAGCGTGGACAGACTTCCTGTGGGTGGGGGTGAAATATATTTTTTTATAGCATCATAAAAGTAATTTATCTTCAATTCTACTTATAACTTGCCTGCTCAGACAGATTTCCTGTGGGTGGGGGTCAATTATTTTATTTTTATAGCAGTATATATGCAATTTATCATCAATCCTACCTAAATTGTCAACTTGGAGAGGCTGTTCTTCAACAGAACTAATAAGTGTCTCAAATATGGCAGAAAGTGTAATTTTTATTAAAACCAGTGTTTCAATAAGTGAGTTTGCTGATTCTACTTTAAAACGGGAAGCAATGTCAGCAGCAGCCTCTTCACCCACACTGTTTCTACCACAGTGGACAGCTTGTGCACCACAGCTCTGTGGAGTGCTCAGGGTATTGGGCAAAAGCCTCTCCTCTAAAGAATTGTAGTAAGCTGGGTCGGACAGGAACAGAACAAAGCCGGGGCAGCAAACTAAAAGGGACCCCCATTAGTGAATTAGGGGCATATGTATCAAAGGATACATTTGCGATTCTCAAATAGCGATTTTTAGAGAATCGCTATTTGTGAATCGCAAAACGCTATGTATGTAGGATTTGCAAATAATTTTGCGAATCCTACATATTCCTTAATTGCGAATCACAAATTGCGATTCGCAATTAAGGACTACCTCACTATTCATTCCTATAGGCCGAGAGGTCCATAGGAATGAATGGGAAGACATTCTCAATTTGCGAATCTCAATTAGAGAATGGCAAGGGCTAACACCAGGAAGTGTTAGCAGCTGGAAGGCAAGATGGCTGCTGGTTGATTGCAGTGTGAGGTCGCGATTCCTCTCCCTCTTCCCTGGTCCCTGGGTATGCCGTTTTAGAAAAGGCGTTGGGATGCTTGGGATCCCCCTTCAAGTAAACTATTCGACTGCGGCCCTGTTCCGGGAATTGTGGTCGCTACGCTGGGTGTCACAGCTCTCAGTAGCCCTTCAAACTTTTCAAAATATTCACCCCGGTTTGCTCTACCAGCAGCTGTGGTTGCTCTGGAGGCTTAGAGGCGAGCTGGATATGGTGCCTAGGCCACCCAAACAACCGAAGGATGATGGGGTCCAGAAAGAGCAGCTGGACCGTGATGGCGGCAAGGACTACCGGAAGGATCCGCTGGCCCCCGGGTCACAGCGAGCTATGCTGCCGCGGAGAGGCTCCAAGAAACCGGACGACGCGCGAGGCTATGGAGGCAATGGTGTATGCTTAGCGTCTACAGGTATTGGAAGAGATCCCAGCGGGTATACTCACAAATCAGCAGCGGCGGCGGCGTAATCCGGCATCGACGGGAAGGGGCTTAAATCCCTCAAAAACCCCAAGGAGTCACGACAGGAGCTACGACAGCCTACCCTGCAGGATTCCTTCTCTGGGAAGACGGCGGTGAGACAAGCCGGGGCGGGAGACAGAGCTGCAGCAGTGGACGCTGAAGGTATTGTTGCAGAGCAACAAATGGATACACTGTTGCAGGCACCCTCTGAGACCCAGAATACTTCGATCGCGGTCCCTACGGGATTGAGAGCCGAAGCGTTGAAATCGCAGAGCAAGTTAGAAGTTGAGCTCCCCGGTGGTGGCGCGAAGGTGGCTCATAGCATTGTATGTGCTAGCGGTGATATTATACTCACTCAACCTACAGATTTTGATGGGAGGGAAGGTAACGGGCCTATGGGACAGGCTAAGGTATCACTTAACAGAGGAATCCCTGGCACCCCGGATGGAGAATGCTTTTTTTCATTAAATGACGAATCTGATTCCTTATTGTCAAGTGAGGGAAGTCTGGATAGTAGCTCTGATTTAGACTCCACAGTAAGCTCTTCAGTCCAGAAGGCACCTGCTACTCACAGGGCTTCGTACTAAAAAAGGACTAAATCTAAACCAAAACATCTTCCCAGCCCATCAGAAGCTGGGGAAAATAGGAAACTTTGTTGGGACTATTCGGCGACGTCAAATCTTTATCGCGAGGGTGTGGCAGTTGATTCACAGGTGGACCAGGATGAGCCCCAGGCCACATCTCTTGATCTTCTCTATACTACTCTGAAACAGATGCAAGGCGAGGCTAGACTCGAGAGTCGGAGAGCTAAACAGGCGGCAAAAAAATTTCAGAGTTCTATGCGGAAGATGAATAAACTATATGAGGAGATGGCTGACAGGGTCGCTCATGTCGAAGAAAGAACGGGTCGGCTCGAAGACGACGTTAGCAGATGGCATTCATTCAGAGAGGCGCAGGAGAAACCGACTGAGGATGTTCAATGGAAACTGGAGGACTTTGAGAACCGCCAGAGACGTAACAATATCAGACTTTTGGGTGTAGCGGAAGGGGTCGAAGGACAGGATGTCAGGGTATTTGTTATTAATTTGTTTAAGGGAGCTTTCCCTGAGATGGAGTCCTGGGGCTGGGAGAGTGAAGTTCAGAGAGTGCATCGCTTCCCTTTCATTCAAAAAAAGACTCATGGGGCATCTCAGGCAGTAAGACCTCGGGCAATCCTGGTTTACGTAGGTAATTTTCTCCTCAGGCAGGAGATTATCGAGAAGGCTAGGCCAAAGGCTAGACGTACATTTGACGGGGTCACTTTTTTTGCCCAGGCTGATTTTTGTCACGCTACCGTGGAAAGAAGATGGAGGCTGAGGCAATTGATAGCGCCCTTTCAGAGCCTCGGGCACGAGGCCTTTCTGATGTACCCAGCAAGGCTTAAGGTTGTTGCTATGGGGCAGGTTAGGATCTTCTTTTCAGAGATTAAGGCTCAACAATATCTGAAAGAATTAAAAGAGCAGAAGGGGAGTTAGGGGTTAGTGTTTTTTTTTTCTCCTCTCCCGGCTTCCGAGAGATATAGTGTTTCTTTTGAAAGACTTTTTGGCAGGGATTAAGGAATACAGGGGGGACATATGGGACATGTGGGAGAGGGGGGGCGCGACCGCTGCATTCTAAGCTGCCACATATGGGTCATGAGTGACCCATTTGCCTGTAAGGGGGGAGGGTTTTGGGGGGGAGCTGCAGAGGAGGGGTGGGCTCGGTGAAGGGGAGGGGATGGGGGATTATATTGTTTATATGGTTTTGCACAGCACTTGGTCTGAGATGTTTGAACAATCACAAGAGAGGTATTAATAAAAAAGGGGAGGTAAGGCTACAATCTATCCAAGAAATAAGGAATATATGCAATGACATTTTGGTTATCTGTAGGGGCAAGACATACGACGTATTTTAATGAGTATAAGGATTACTTCTCTTAATGTGTGTGGGCTGAACGACCAGGTGAAAAGACAGTGTGTCGCGGCTGCCCTGAGATTAATGCGGTTGGATTTCGTTTGCTTACAGGAGACACATGTAGAAGGGATACGGGGTCACTTAATGGAACAACTTGGTTTCTCCCTGTTTGCATGTTCAAGACAGGGTATTAGGACCAGAGGGGTTGCTATTTTGTCTAAAAGAAGGGACGTTAAGGTTATTAGGAAGAAGGAAGATCAATGGGGAAGATGGGCTTTGATGGAATGTGTAATTAATGATCAAACAGTTACTATTGGGTCAGTATATGGATCTACCAAGGATGACCCGGGGGGGGGGGTTTAATATAAATGGGGTTGGGGGCTTGGGTACGGAGGATGGACAGCGATATCAAGGTAGAAAGAAAAAAGTATGCCGAGCAATACTTAACTTGGTGTACCATAATTCCTTAACTGATGCATGGAGACGCTTAAACCCATTAGACGATGGAATAACTTACTATTCTGCCCCTCATAAAGTGTGCGTTAGGTTGGATTATTTTTTTATATCAAATTCTTTAATTTCTAAAAGTCAGATTGAGAAGTTGCCTCGATTGGTTTCTGATCATAATCCATTGGTGTTAACACTAAAATCGATAGGAAGTGATAGGCGGGAGCGAACATGGACTTTTGAGAGGAGGTTGCTTAAGGATGATGATTATGTTAATCATATGAATAACTGGATAACTATTTTTTGGGAAATTAATCGTGGTCGCACCTCCTCAGGTGTGACCTGGGACGCTTTTAAGGCCGGTATACGGGGGGAGACTTTAAGCTATAGTTTGATAAACAAAAACAAGAGGAGGTTAGAGTTAACAAAATGGTTAAAGCAGTCATGAAAGCAGAGCAGGAGCTGATACTCGCAGTCCAGGCCGGCGACTCTCCGGATCCGGTGCTTCTTAAAATTTTGTGTATGAAAGCAGATATAAATGAGGGATTTGCTATAAAGGCAGCCGCGAACTACTTGACTAATAGGGAGCAATGCCATGAGTTGAGTGAGCAGGTGGGGCATATTCTCGCAATTCGCACAAGGCAAAGAGTGGCGTCGGGAGAGATTAAAGAAATATCTGATGGGAAAGGGGGTAAAGTCACTGATTCTGAGGAAGTTAGAGAAGTCTTCAGACAGTTTTATGTTAAATTATACAGTGAGGATCAGTTAGGAGATCCAGCGGTATTTGGGGGGGGTTACTCCACCCCATCTCTCTGATGAAGATAGGGAGGCATTAGATGCATCCTTGAACTCTGAGGAAATCCTCGTGGCACTTAATAGTCTCCCTTCAGGTAAGGCTGCGGGTCCTGACTTGATCCCCATCAAATTTTATAAAACATTTCAAAACGTAATACGTTTTGACCTGGTTGATACAATCTTACAGGCACAGTCAGGAAAATCTGTTCCAGTATCTTGGGCAGGTGCCGATATTGTTGTGATCCCGAAAAAGGGTAAGTCACCCCTGGAACCGGGTTCGTATAGACCTCTTACTCTAATTCGGATGCTAACATTCTTTCTAAGGTTATGGCTCTTAGGCTGTGTAAAATAATAGATCAATTGGTTAGCCCTAGACTGCATGGGTTTATCCCAGGGAGGGGGACCACACAGCATGTTCGTAAGGTAATCACTTTATTTGATGCCACGGAAGTCTCAGGAGATCCTATGGCGGTTATGTTTCTGGATGCAGAAAAAGCATTTGATCGGGTCTCCTGGGACTACCTCTGGGCTGCTCTATCATGGTGTGGTATTGGAGTAGGGTTTATTAGGGCAATCCAGGCACTTTACCGATCTCCCACAGCCCAGCTTAGAATTAATGGAGGGCATACATCGACAGTGCAGATTAAACGAGGCACCCGTCAAGGGTGCCCGTGCTCGCCATTACTATTCGCGGTCTACATTGATCCGCTGATTCGTAAGTTGGAAATAAATGACCAAATTATTCCAATTAACCCCTTCCATGCTCATGACGGAACGATTCCGTCATGAGCATCGGTTGAGCTGTGCTCATGACGGAACCGTTCCGTCATGGCCCCGCCCGCGCTCGAACCCTTCAGCACCGCGGGGGAATCCGCGCAGCGCTGAAGGGGTTAAGATTCAGGGCCAACTGTTTAAAACTCTAGTTTACGCGGACGATATCGCGATAGTGACTCCATCTAAGGCAATCGTTGAAGTAGAAACAGAGGCTGAGGTATTCGGTCGGATATCGGGATATGCATTAAATAGCCCCAAGACACAGATCGTTAAGAATAGCCAGGTGGTTTGTAACGATGTGCGGGTAGTCAAGTCGGCTGGGTATCTCGGTATTGTTATATCAGCAGATTTAGATAAGATAGTAGAGCATAATATTGAGCCTATAATGGTTAAAAGCAAGAAAGATCTAGATAGGATACATAACCTTCATCTCTCTCTTGTTGGGCGCTTTAACGTAGTTAAAATGATTATTTTGTCCAAATTCCTCTATCTATTTAGGACAATCCCATTGATATTTGAAAATAAATGGTTTGTGGCAATTGAACGTTTGATCAACAGGTTCATATGGGCACAAGGGAAAACCAGGAGAGCCCTCCGATTTATAACTCTTCCTAGGGATAGGGAGGATGGGCGGATTTTAAGTTATATTACTGGGCAGCAGCCTTCCAGTACATGAGTGGGCTTATGGGAGGAGACACCTCAGATCCGCAGGTTAAGATAGGATCAACTGATATATACGCAATAATTATTGGCGAAGATGCAGGAGATTGCTTCCTGAAATATACAGACTCCGGATACTATAAAAGAACTAGATTTAAGACACTTATAGCAGGTTTTAAAATTTGGGCATCATTCTGTAAAAAACTGGGGCTAGGTAGATTTAACGCTTATACTTGGATCGAAGGGAATGTGTCTCTTCCAGGAGAAATATTTGCAGATACTGTTATGGGTGATTGGGGGCGGCGGGGGATTCGGAAACTGGGAGATCTCATGGGAGCTCAAGGCATCTTACAGTTTACTGAAATTCAAGGGAAATATGGTATTATTAGGAATAATTTTTTTAAGTTCTTGCAAGTTCGGAGATATCTGATAAATAAACAGGGTGGCACTGCCGGGTTTTGTAAAAATAGGATATTGGATATTATTGAGGGTGGGGCAGAATGTTCTATAAGGAAAATTTATGCTGAACTGTCTGTCTTAAAAAGTGATGATCTGGAAAAACATGGAAGGAAATGGGCAGATAAGCTACAGGTTGACCAGGATTGCTTTCAGGACTCTCTAGAGTTGGGGCGGACCATACTTTGCTCAGCATCACTACAGGCCCAACATTATAAAACGATATACTCTTTATACCACACACCTGATAGGATTGCTCAATGGGGCGGAACAACAGGAATTACGTGCGCCCGGTGCGACAGTAGTGAGGCTGATATTATCCATATTTTTGCGTTATGTACACAACTTAACTCGCTACATAGGGCTATTGAGTCTTTCATAGATAGAAATTTAGGAATCAATCTTGCCCTCACGCCAGTATGGATTCTCCTTGGGGTAGGTCGGGGAAATGAGCAGGTTAGTTCGCCTTACTTCTTGTTCATAGCTATGACAGTTTTGAGAATCTGTGTGGCAACAGCATGGCTGGATAAGGTAGCCCCAGCATTTCATCAATGGTTGGCTAGACTGTTGTCAGTATATAATTTGGAAAAAGGGATATAAGCCAGGAAGGGAAAAAAGGGTAGAATTCTAGGAAAAAGTATATGGGAACCTATTAGGAGGTGGAAGGAGAATCTTTGAAAATAAGTTTTGGGAAAATGAAAAATTTGAATTTATGTACATTTTCATTTTGTGGTATAAAGGATTGCTTATATGTTTTTAGTTCTATTTGCCTCTCGGATAAGGGAATGTGCAATGTGCAAAAAGTATTGTAATTTTTTGTTTGGATATTTGGAAAACTCAATAAAATAAAAGAAAAGAAAAAAAGAAAAAGAATGGCAAGTTGAGAATGCAATTTCAAGTTGAAGTTGGTGGTAATTTGCGATTTCTTAAGGAGAAATCGCACAACTGGGTGCTTTTTACATCACATCACAAGCGCTAGGAGGCCTCCGGGTAGCTACGCGCTATATAAATATAATTTCATTCATTCATTCATTCACATTTACGGAATCGCAATTTACGATTCCTTAAATGCTTTTGCAAAATAAGGAATCGCAAATTTTGCGATTCCCTATTTTGCAAGGGCCTTTTGGGATGATACATCCCAAAAGGCTTTTTCCCGTTCGCAAACGGGCCGATTCTGAGAATTGGCCCGTTTGCGAACGGGAAATGAGCTTCATGCATATGCCCCTTAGATTGCTAAAAAGTGGACTATGTTGCAAATTTGGGGAGTTTTCAAAAGACGCTGCATAACTGTTTTGCAAGATATGGGAGACTGCCTAGAATTGAGCTTGCTACATGCAATGTGTGTTTTAATATTAGGGAGATCAACAGTAAACACCGGCCCATCAGACCATAAAACAGGCCCACAAGCAGTCACAAAATCAACCTACACACTGACTTGTCAGACGAGCCCATTGGACACTGCCTGATTGCCCTATAGGCCAGTCCGACACTGGTTATGAGAACCTTCTGAGTCAAAATATGCAAATGAGCAAATTCTAGATTCAGCAGGTGTTTGATTAAGGCTGCTGAGATCCGTTGTATGCTGCACAATAATGTTCAGAAGGAGGGATGACATACTGACTTGTTTCTCCTCTTCATAACAGACATCTTTTTGTGGGAGCGATTTTACGAATATCGGTAGGCGATCCACACATGACTGGTGTGATGACTTCGGCATGTGGTTCTAATCTTACAACCAAATGTAGATTAGCAGAGTGGCTTTAGGGTGGTGCGACTGGTGCAGCCACACCTAGCGCTGACCTCAGGGCACTGCGTTTAGAAATAAGTTATTGGTTTAAAAGCACTGGCTGCAGAGTTCCTTGTCGAGTCCGGACCAAGGGGGTGATGGACAGTGGCACTGCTGGTCTTGGTGTCACTGTCTCTGCTTTTTGTATCCTGGGGAGAGGGCACCACAGGGTCTCCTTAATGATCTGGGCACCATCCTTACTGCCTCCAATCTGGTGTCTGGAATAGGTAGTATCTTGTGACCTTTCTGGCCTTCATCCCCACCTTTGGTATGCTTTGCTTAATCTGTTTGAATTATTTGACTGTTCTCTTTTCCATTATTGTCAAACATGCCATTCTGTGTGAATTTCGGTTGTTGGGTGTTATAATCCTATATAGGGGGCCGTTGAGAGCTTTTAGCAGCTCTTGCCCCCTTTTGACTGTTAGTGTGTTTAGGGAAGGGGTGGCAGATGCTTCGGGGGGTGGAAGTATGGTGTGGGGAGATTTGGTGGATGAAGCTGTTTTAGGTGTGTTATTTGTTTGGGATTTTCCTTTGGGTTTGACCACCGCTCTCACTGCAGCATTTCTTGTATCCCATATGTTCATCCCGTGTCTGAACCTCACTGGTCCCCCGGGTGGTTCCATAGGAGGATAGCGCTCTTGCTGTCCCCTTTCTCTGCTGATGGAGGTTAGGGTGCTTTAATGGAATGTTAACAGCCTTCTTGATCGCATAAAAGCAGTCATCCGTTCTCAGATATATTAAACAATTGCCCCTTCCTGGGTTGCTTCAGCTATTATAGATTGTTCCACACTGGTTTTTCCCAGGGCTCCCGCGGAGTTGCCATTCTATTACATAGGGAGTCCCCACTGGCAGTCACGGCCTCGCATGGAGACCCTCAGGGTCGATACTTAGGGGTTGATGGTTGACTGGAATGTAAGCATCGTACTTTCCTGTCTCTTATGTCGCCCAGCAAAAACTCCAGTCCACATTGCAGACTCTGTGAGACATGCTGACTCTCCCCCAGGGGGTCAAACTGACAGGAGGTGATTTTAATGCGTTTACGAACCTCTCTTGCGATACCTCTGACCCTCCCCGACTGGGGTGCCAGGTGCATGCCTGACAGCTCACCCTCTGGGCAGATCAATGGGGCACTGTGATGCGTGGCACGTATGGCACCCTCACGGGCATGACTATAGGCCCACGTTAGCAGCCCACCAGGTCCAATCGTGTATTGACCAACAATGGCTCCCAGCGTCTGATATCCTTCAGCTCACGGAGATTGCAATCCTCCCTAGGGGAATATCAGCTCATACCCCCCTTTTGCCGAAAGTTGGGCCCCCTTGGAACCTCTGAGATCTATGTGGCGCATAAACGCCTGGTACCTCATGTACCAGGACTGTTCTAACTTTGTAGCATCTGAAATTCTCTGTTATTTTGAAATTAATCATGACACAGTGGTCTCAGCAGGGGCTGTTTGGCTGCCAGCAAGCTGACCCTCAGGTTCCAATTCACAGTATGTTTGCGTTGCACAACAGAGTAAGCAGTCGTAGACAACTGCTCTAGAGACCCAGATTCTTTCTCTGGAGTGGCATCTGTGCCGAAAGCCCTTGACGACCCTTGACCGCAAGTTGGGTCTAGCAAGGTCCAATTATGTTGAATTTCCCTGCAGGAGGCCCGGCAATGTTGGTGGGCATTGACACAGAATGATGCAGACTACTACTGCGCGCTCTACGCAGAGACTCTCAGGCACCCGCAGAAAATCGCACACACGATTTTGGGGACATCCCTTTGCCCGAGTCCCTGGTGAAGGACCTCGATCATCCAATTGGGTTTGAGGAGACTGGAGAGGCACTGTCCGCAATGGCTCCTAAGAAGATCCCGGGACCAGATGTATTCCTGATGGAGTTCCTTAAATGATTTTGCACTCTACTACTCCCCCATCTCCTAGCACTCTGTGCCGAAGGGGTGAAACAGGGGGAGATCACCCAAGGGCTGGACATGGCTACTGGGTCCCAAACTGGGCCAGCCGCTAGATCAATGGTCCTCATACAGGCCCATCTCTCTCAACAATGCAGACATCAATGTCTTTGCTTAGGTCTTTGGCCACACAGAAGCCCCCAGCACTGAATCAGGAGAGTAGTCCAGGTGGTCGTCTTGCAGGCCCACTGCCTCTGCGGCTTTGCTGCCAGTCGACTTTGAGAAGGCATTTGATACCGCCGACTACTCCTTCCTGGAGGTGGAACTGAAGGGGCGGGCTGAGACCTCACTTCTGTAGACTTATCAGCCTCTTTTATGCCACCCCACACACCCAGGTACAGGTTAATGTGGTCCTATTTACCCCTTCCCCTTTCCCAGGGGCACGCACCAGGGCTGCCCCCACTCACCTGTCGTATGCTCTTGCGATTGAGCGCCTAGCACAACTAATCGGTGCGACGTGAGGATACAGGGCTGGTCCTGGAGTGGGGGACCAGAGTAGCGTATATCACTGTATGATGATGACATTTTGGTGTTCCTTATAAATCCGCAAATCTCATATCCACGCTGTTTGAAAATCTTGCGTTGATATGGGGAGGCTTCCAAACTCCAGGTAAATAAACTTATATGTCTGTTAATACCTATGGGCAGGGATGAGAGTTGCTGTTTGTGGCAGGCTGCTATCCCAATATGTCGTCTCTCCTTCAAATACGTAGGCATATTCATGTCCCGACGCCCGGACTTGGCCTGGAGCCTCAACCTGACCCCATTGGTTGTTTGAATAAACAAGTACCTGCTGCGGTGAGGCGCTCTACCCCCGAATACCCTAGGGTGAGTAGCCCCGTTTAAAATGATGCTACTGCAGTGCTACTGCTGGAGCAGAGTTTTCTGTTGAAAATTCATTGGGTTTTGAAGCTTCAGTTGTCTATACGTGGTAAAATTTAAATTATTAATTTTTAATAACTAATCATTTTGTCTTGTGTAAATGTAGTTTTATACTGATCAACATGTGTGTGTTAACAAAAGAGAATTACATGTGGGGATGCATATGTGTGCTAATTAATAATAACGTGCATGTTTACATGTTTAAAGTTGCTGAGTGCTGTTTATTTTAAAGCACAAAACGCTTTCGAATTAATGCTTTTCTGTGTTGCAAAAGCTAGATAATTACATACACATAAGGGTATTAGTGGGGTTAACACTGTTTAATCACTATGCTGTAGTAACGTTGTTTTGTCTCTTTCAATTAAGATGGTCTATTGTGGCCTATTGAGGCCTGACCAAATATGGCCGCCGTTTGCAGCCTGGCCTCGAGTGAAAATCTGTGATGAGAGAGAGCCTTGCTGAATATGTTCCTGAGTCAGCTGACCACAGTCCTTGCCTGGTTAAAACTTTCCGTGAGGACAGCAGCAGTTTTGGGCGAATCTCCAGATGTAATGAAATGGCCTTGGCAGCCTTGAGAAACAAAGGAGCCTTAAAGAAAGACTCTGAACTATGAGCTCATTGCCGAGGAAATGTGAAAAATGAAGGATACTTTTTATTTTCTTGGTTCCTGTTCCGTCTTTTTATTTTTGTGATTTTTCCTGAGCGGAGATTTCCAAATGTAGCGATGCTACATCCTTTCCTTCTCGCTCTGCTCAGTGGTTCAGTGGATGTAAAGAACACTTTATGTATCTTTCCTTTGTTCGAAATGCTATAAGAATTGTTAGCTTAGGGAGGGTTCTTGCCACTTGCCATTTGCCACTAGCCGTTCCGAATCTGCGTTGGTGAGGATCGTTGCTGAGAGGACTACGTCTTGAGAGACTTTACCGAGAGACTTGTCCTGACCCATTCTGACATTTAGCTAGAATAGGTAATTATGAGAAAAATGATTTATTCTGATTTATTTTCTTTGACTAATTTTAGATAAAGCATTAAAATTTTGAATATGGTGTTGGTTATTATTTCTTGTCAATTATTGAGTACTATATTTTGATTATTGTTGTATAGATTGTTTAGATTATGTTTCAGGGCAGTTACAATAACCAGGTCTTATCGACCTCGATATAGATGCAGGGTGTTTAGGAGTTTTCTTTCCACAGGTTTAGTGCTGGTAGAGTATTTGAGCGTATGTTAGTGAAATGGGCCCTAGTGTATGATGAGTGTATGTGTGTGTAGGGATATTATATACACCCTGATCTCTATCAATTTCCTGGTAGCAGAGTAGGATGGTTATTGATGATTGTCTTGATCTGATTAGATTACTTATTGATTATTGATTATTGATGTTGGTATATGTACTAATACTATATGTTGGAGTCGTCATGTTGAGTTATATGTAGTGCTTCTGGAACTTGGGAGCTGGTAGCAGTTCCGTAGTAGGGCAGAGGGAAGTATATGCTGCTCTCGGGAAAGACGGAATTGTAAGGAAAAACGTGTGACAATTGAAGTTGCGCGTCACATTGTCTGGGTTCGGAATCAGTGACATTGTCGTATGTTGCTATTAGAATATATTTCTGGTATATAAGGAGTGTGTATGGTAGTAAAGGTTATCTGTGAAACTCTGGTCTTGAGTCCCAGGGATCCGTAAGGTTCACCGTTAAAGCTTATTGCGGGAGGAGTAATAGGTATTCTCTGAGCTTGTTTGAGGAACTGGGCAGAGGTAAGCTGCTTGGTTGACGTATGCTATAATTCTGTAGTGGGACAGATTGTTCGCTGTTCTCAGGAAGCAGGATTCTGTGTGTGTGTACTATGTTTTCTTGTATAAATGTGCGTGAATGCATATACATTTAATTGATTGTAAGACTCTTTGGACAAGTCCTGGAGGAAACAGTTAAGGGATGTATGAAAGTCTGTTGATTCTTGTGAAATAGATTTTCTTTTACTATTCTGTGGTTAGCGAAGCAGACAATGGAGATGTTTATATGTTGTAACTAATAGATTTTGTAGAAATTTTGACACGAAGTCTACTGAGAAGATTTTGTAAAGGAGGGGTATACGAGTGACAGGAGACAGGAGACAAGCGACTGCAGCGACTGCTGACGTCAAACAGACCGCGCTCTGATTGGATAGTAGATCAGAATAGTGTTTGCGCTGGGATTGGTGCGTTGGTGTGAGCCGCGCAAGGATTGGAAGAGCTATTCTAGTGACGTAGACGCTCCAGGATTGGTGCGTTAGTGTGAGTCGCGCTGTTATTGGTTGAAAATTCGTATTGTATATTTATAATACGGAAAGGAGTAGAGAGTTTTTGGTAAACGCTAAAATGTATTACCAAGAAGAGAAAAAGAAGAAAACATTCTTTGGAAAAATCAAAAAGTGGTTTGACAAGGATAAAAATGTTAAGACGAGAGAGGGTGAATTGTTACCTCCAGCGAAAACACCTGCATCCTTCATGGCTGCAAGATATGGGTATCATACCTGTATATGGTTGGAGAATTGGGTTAGATATACCAAAGAGGATGATGTTCTAGCATTTCCAGAACATGGTTCATTTAATCTGGCCGTGTTGAGAAATTTACGGGAAAAGATGTTATGTCTAGACCCAAAACCAAGGCCGACACAGTTTGAGGCTTTAGTGGAATGGGAAGAGGAAGTACATGAACGAGAAAAACAAAGGTCTGGAGGACATTACAGGTACATGTTTGGGAGGAGACATGATCGTGAGACTCATCATGATCGAATGAAAAGGTGGCGAGATGCTAGTATGTCAGAGGGATTATATCCGATGAGAACAGTTGAAGGAGGAGCAGAGAGGGTTCCTGAGTCAGAAGTGAGAAGATTTGGAGTTAATGAATATGAGGATGAGGTCTTGAATGACATGATTTACAAAAGACCACCTCCATATAGACCAGAACCAGACGAGAGTACACCAGTTGTTTCTCCGATAAGAGATACAGAGTGTATCATTGAGACAGAAAATGTGACACCTGAGTTAAGAAGTGGTAATCCTTTCAGGGAGAGAGGGAATCGAGGTGGTGACGAAAATACAAGAGAAATAGCCAGAACTACAACAGAGCTGACTGAAAAGATTAGGGAGTTAATGAAGAATCTGGAAGCTGTTACGGTGCCTGTAACCATAGGTCCGGTTATGCCTGTGTTTGACAAGCAGAGGACGGGTGAAAACGGATTGGTGATTCCATATGTTGGGAATAATTTGATAAGTTCAATTGGTCCCTCAGGAGATTCAGGAAAAAGGACAGAAAGTAGTGATCTGAGACAATCCAGACATGACACATGTAGTGAAGGACTGGATGCTAGTGAAGCTAGTTGTTCAGGGATGCCAATTTTAGAACCGCAGAAGAAAGTGGTTCCAGTGAGAAAAACTATTGAAATAACAGCTGAAGATTTGAATGATTGGATGAAAGTTCTTCAGAAAAGGGATAAAGATTCACAAGCAATTGATGTGGCTAGGTTACGTGTAGAATTAGAAGAGCTTGTTACAGGGACAGTTCCAACAGAAATTCTTAAAAGTCATCATGATGGTGAGCTGTTGTTCATGTGTAAAAACATTACCTGGAGAGCGAGAAATACACATGACAGGTTAAGAGCAATAGCGAATGAACAGGGAGTTGACATTGATAAAGTGAAAGCTTTGCAAAAAACCTACAGGATGGATTTTACAGACAAGGATATCGAAAATCTGAATGGTACTGGTAGAACAGGACAGATTAAAGAAATGGTCGCGTTATTGCGAAGATGGGGAGATGTAGAAAAATGGAAGGATAGGTGGTATAAGAAAAGAGAGGAATTCGGAGATAGAACTTATTCAGCATTTCCTGTGAGAGAAAAGGAGAAACCAGTGGATAATTATCCTATGAGAGAAATACCTGGAGGAGGATATGTACATGTTCCATGGACCAGACAGGATATTTTATCATTTACGAATGATTTCCCTCGATTGAGAGAAAAGCCCGTCGAGTGGTATAGGCAGGTAGATAGGTTTGTGAAATTGTCAAAAGTGCTGTGGATTGACCTGAATAGTCTGTTTGATATAATTGTTCCAGCAGACTTGTGGACTGAGTGTAAAATAGTTGTGAGTTGGCCTACTGAGGAATATCCAAGAGATCCGAGAACAGGGGCACCAGATCCAGAGGTAATGAGAAAGTATGATCAGGTGATGGTATACCTGAAGAGTAAAGTACCTGCAAAAGAGACAGACTGGGTTAAAATAGATCGAACACAACAGGAAGCAAAAGAATCAGTTCATGCTTTTTACGAGAGGCTGATACTGGCATTTAAACAATTCAGTGGAGATGAACACCTGGGTGATAAAGATTTGAGTCATTTTGTATACAGATTTGTATATGGCTTGAGACCTGAGATTGGTGAGAGAATTCGTGAGCATACAGTGGATTGGCAGAGTAAGAAAATAGATGAAATTCTGAGACATGCAAAATACTTCAGTGATGAAATTGAAGCGAAGCAAAGAAAGCTGAAAGAGAAAGCAATGTGGGCACAAGTGAAAGTTGCGGAAAGACAGGAAGCACAGTTAGTGGAACAGGCAAATAATCCAGGAAATAATGCAGGGAATAGACCTAGGTATGCAGGGAAAGGAAAGGGGAATCTTGAGGAAGCCAAAAAGAAGTTCCCATGTCACAACTGTGGCCAACTGGGACATTGGAGATCTGAATGTACCAATCCACCATTAGTGAATAATGAGGGTAAAACCTTAAATCAACAGGTGCAGAACGAAGGAAATAATCAACAGCAGCAACAACAGAAAGCTGTGAGACAGCAGAGTCAAGAGCCAAAACCGCCCTCGCCGCAGAATAGAGGGTCACAAAAGTATAATCAGGATTCAGGATTCTACAATGATGAACAGGTAAACAAACCAAGGCGTTCTAATCAGGTACAACAGTGCTTGTTAAAGAATGAAGGAAGTGAATCTGAGGGTGATTATTGACGGTGCCGAGGAGAGGAGGAAGAGTGCATACTTGGTGCAACTCTAGAAATAGACCAGGCAGGACCATTTGTAGATGGGAAAATAAATGAAGAGAGTGTTACTTTTTTGGTAGACACAGGTGCGACGAGATCAACTGTCAGGTCAACAGATATTAGAAATCTTCCTCTCTCGGATGAAGCAATCCAAGTAGTTGGTGAAGCCAATACACAAATCAGGACACGTCTTACGGAACCAGTAAGAGTACAGATAGGGAAATTTTCAGACATGCACAGATTTATTGTCTGTGACAAGAGTCCAGTGAACCTGTTAGGTAGGGATTTGTTGTGCAAGATAAACTGCACAATTTTCTGTACACCGGATGGAATAGCTTTTGAAACACCAGATGAGGATGTTTTGTACCGAGTGACTCTAGAAAATAGAGAAAGTGAGTTAATTGGTGCATTTGCTGTGTTTGATCCGGAGGATTTGCCTCGAGAGCTGAGAGACACAGTGAAAATAACAGTTTGGGATTTTACTGGAGAGGATGTGGGATTGATGAATAATGTAGATCCAGTGAAAATTGCAGTGAAAGAGGGAATTACATATCCTAACATTCCTCAGTACAAAATGACACCAGAAATAATTGAAGGAATAACTCCTATAATTGAGAAAATGATTCAGCAGGGAGTCCTGAGAGAACTATTGAGTAGCCCGTGTAATTCACCGATAATGGGGCTAAAAAAGCCTAATGGGAAATTTAGGATTGTACAAGATCTGAGAAAAGTTAATCAAATTGTGGTGGCATGTTGTCCTATCGTGCCAAATCCATCAGTGATTTTGTATCAGATTCCACATGATGCTGAGTGGTATACAGTGATTGATTTGTGTCATGCGTTCTTTTCAATTCCATTGCATCATGACAGCCAGCCGATTTTTGCATTTAGGTTTGGCCAGCGTATTTTAGCATGGTGTCGTATCCCACAGGGGTATACAGAGAGTCCTTCGATATTCAATCAGTTATTGAAAAAATCGTTGGAGAGTTTGATCATGCCTGAAAACTCAGTACTAGTGCAATATATTGATGACCTACTTGTGGCATCAAAGACACGTGAAGCTTGTGAAGTAGATACTATAGCTTTACTGAATCATCTGGCAGATGGAGGGTTAAAGGTATCTCCAGCCAAATTGCAATTTTGCAAGAAAGAGGTGCATTATCTTGGACACAATATTGAAAAAGGTCTGAGAAAAGTGACTGATGACAGGGTTAAAATCATCAGGGGAATGAAAGCCCCAAAGACCCAGAGGGAAGTGAGAATGTTCCTGGGTATGGTGGGTTATTGTCGTCAGTGGATAATTAATTTTTCTCTGATAGCAAAGCCACTGATTAAACTGACAAAAAGTGAGATGACAGACCCATTGGAATTAGATGGAGAACAAATGGCAGCATTTGAAGAGCTCAAAAGTAGAATGTGTGAGGCCCCAGCTTTGGGTATGCCTGACTATGAAAAGGAATTTGAGTTGTACTGCAGTGAGAGAAATGGATGTGCACTTTCAGTGTTAATTCAGAAGCATGGACAGCTGAGGAGGCCTATTGCGTACTTCTCATCGACACTTGACCCTGTAGCTGTGGGTTTACCAGGTTGTCTGAAATCTGTGGCTGCAACATGCAGGAGCCTGGAACAGAGTGAGGGAATCATAATGGGATATCCTGTAGGGGTATTCGTACCTCATAATGTGGCAATTCTTTTGACGAGAAGCAGAACTCAGTACATGTCACATAGTCGGTTGACTAAATATGAGAAAGTGATTCTGGGAGCATCAAATGTGACTCTTGAGAGATGTGTAAATGTGAATCCAGCGACATTGTTGCCGGATATTGAAAATATGGGTGTGAAAACAGAAGATGATCACAATTGTTTGGATGTGCTTGATTACTGTACAAAACCGAGACCAGACATAAGGGATCTTCCCTTGCATGAGAGTGATCATGTGTTGTTTGTGGATGGATCATGCCTGAGAAATGATGAGGGTGTGCTATGTGCAGCATATGCGGTGTGCAAAGTTTCAGAGGTTATGGAAGCATCACCATTGAAAGGAGTGAAATCTGCGCAAGTTGCTGAATTAGTAGCATTAACAAAAGCTTGTGAAATTGGGAAAGATTTGAGAACGACTGTGATGACTGATAGTCAGTATGGATTTGGAGTTGTGCATGATTTTGGCCAGCTTTGGCTACAAAGAGGTTTCTTGACATCGAGTGGAACTCCAATAAAGAATGCTGAAGTGATTGGTAAATTACTTGAGGCGATACAGCTGCCTAAGGAGTTAGCAGTTGTAAAGTGTGCTGCTCATGGACAAGGAGACGATTTTGTGACAGTTGGCAATAGATATGCTAACGACATTACTCAATATTGTGCAAAGAATAATCAGTCCATTAATCGGGAACGAGAGGGTGAAATGTCTTTTTGTTCTGTGATGTTTACTAATGTCTTAGAGACATGGGATGAAGTGAAACAGTTGCAGGATGAGGCAGGAAAGGAAGAGAAAAAAGATTGGATTAAGGCAGGATGTGCCCCAAGAGAAACAGACCAAGTTTGGGTCTATAGAGATGGTAGACCAGTAATGCCGAACTCCATGTTGTCGACAATGGCAAGAATGTATCATGGCCAGGGACATTTGGGAAGGGATGCGATGATCAGGTCGTTTAAGCAGACCTGGTACAATGCAAAGTTCAGGACAATTGCAGAGAGCATCTGTCAAATATGTTTGATTTGCCAGCAATTTAACACTGGGAAAAAGACAGTGGTGAGTCTGGGAACAATAGGCAGAGAAGGAGGTCCTTTTACAAGAATGCAGATTGATTTCATTGAAATGCCCCAAGTGAACAGACTGAGGTATGTTCTAGTAGTAGTCTATTTGTGGAGAAGTGTAGCTCACTGGTTAGAGGAGGCATACCCTGAAGCAGAGGTCAGACCCGGGACCAGGGTTCAATTCCCGACGCGGCAGGGTCCGGAGCCCAATTGTCCACGGACTCGATAATTCTCGCTTCGGTGCCCACTCTAAGCACGAGTTCACACTATGCAGCTCTGGGCAACAAGCTTGCTTAATCTCCACAACGGCCCCCCCGCGGCGGGATGCCTGGCTTTCACCTTGGGGATGCCCAGTACGGGTTATCTCACAGGGAAAAACCAGGACGGGTTCCCAATGCAAGCGCCAAGATGCCCAAGGGTGAGTTGAGCGCTATATAAGAACAAATAATAATAATAATAATAATAATAATTTGTTTTCAAGATGGGTGGAAGCCTATCCGACTAGGAGAAATGATGGAATAACAGTGGCAAAGTTACTGTTAAGAGAGTTGATTCCTAGATACGGGTTTCCAGTAACAATTGAGTCTGATAGAGGTGGACACTTCTATAATGAACTCATGAGTTTGATTTGTGAAGCATTAAGCATACAGCAGAAGCTACATTGTGCATACAGACCAGAGGCTTCTGGTGTGGTTGAGCAGATAAACGGCACAATCAAGAACAGGATTGGTAAGATGTGCTTAGCCACTGGCATGAAATGGCCAGATGTCTTGCCTCTAGTGCTAATGACTATTAGATCTACTCCAGATAGAACTACTGGTTTAAGTCCGCACGAAATAATCATGGGACGTGTAATGCACCATGCATTTGTACCTGTCAATAAGTTGATGACAATAACTGATGACATGATTTTGGATTACTGTAAAGGCCTGGCTGACGCAGTTCATTCTGTGTTTCACCAGGTTGGAGAAGAAGCTACCACACTTGAGAAGAAGCAAGCTCATGATCTGAGTCCAGGGGACTGGGTGAGGATTAAGGTGCACAGAAGAAGAAATTGCTTGGTTCCAAGGTGGGGAAGGCCGAGACAAGTCATTCTAACTACGACAACTGCAGTAAAGTGTGCTGGTGTGAAAAACTGGGTACATGCGAGTCATACTCTGAGAGTTCCAAACCCAAAAGAGGGGACTGGTAAAGAGTACTTTGAAGAGTTAGATTCCAGTGATGATGAAGATACAGAACCAGTGAGAAAAGAAGCAGAAAAGGCTTCAAGAGAACCATTGAGAGTCTCGGAAAGGAGATCAGATTCTGTAAAAGAGCCTGAAGTTTTAAAAAGCAGTGAAGAAAAAAGAAAAGAAAAGAGCAATTCCACAGAGACTACTCCTGAATTAGAAGAGGAGGAGATTGAAGAACCACTTGAGATTATACCTGAAGAAGCAGGGTCAGAAGAAGATAGAGAGGGACAGATTGCGGAAGACCCCCGAGGAGGTGTAGGGAACATTCTTGACAAGCTAGGTGAAGGGACAAGTAGACAGCAAGAAGATTGCGTGTCGGAGACCCGAGGAGGGATAGAAGTAGGGAAGTCTCAAACAGTGGTGGAAGAAACTGTGGAGAGAAAGAAAGCTGCTAGAAAACGAAAACAGAAGGCATTTGAAACAGAATCGGATGAGAGTGAGAATGAGAAAACAGAGGGTCGAGTTCTGAGGAAGAGAACTTGGATTGGAGAAAGAAATAATAAAGAAATAAGGCCGAAAAAAGTGATAAAAGGAGATTGTTGGCCTAACAACAGAATAAAGAGGCTGAGATACAGACTAATAAGAGCAAATACATCGAAAGCTGAACAAGTAAATGAAATATCGAGTCAGAATTCAATAAAAGGAGAAGAATCAAAAGAACCAGAAGAGATCAAAAGAATAAGAAAACCTAACCAGAAGTATAGGTCGCCGGAATGGACGTACGTGGCACTGTCTGAAGGTGAAGAGGCAGAAAGTCAAGGAAATCCAGAGGAGACCGTACGAGAAGTGGTTGAGGAAAATACTGGTGAAATCCTGAAAGTAATCTTGACTGACATTGGAGAAGAGTCAAATACTGAGGATTTTGATGTTGGAGATCTAATACAATTTGATGTTGAAGAAGTTGAAGTGAAGAATGACAAGTATCCAAACTGAATAAACAGAAGAAGGATTCACTTGGATTAAGTGAACAGAAAGAATCACTTGGAGAAAAGTGAAAAGAAGAAAAGTCTGAAAAAGAATTGTTGAAGAATTTAAAGTTTTAAAATTTCAGTAGTGGAGTAGTAGAGGCTAAGTCAAAAGACAAGGTCAAAGTAGTAAAATGGCTAACATAGAGGATAATCAAAGTAGATGTGCCTTCTTAAGAAGATGGTGTAAAATGTGCTGCTGCTGTACTGGATTATTAATGCTATTATGGGGTGTTTTAGCTTTATTAGTTACTTTTAGAGTTACAATAGGTACATTTGAGATGCATACAGAGAATGTGACAAATGCAGAGAAGAATTCGCAAAAAGTAGTTCCGACTAGAATTAGTAATACTTACATACACAAAGATAGGTCAATTAATGATTTTTCTAGTAATGTTTTTTCAAAGTTGTTATACGAATATGTGAAAACAATGGAAGTTAGGGATTGCTACGTTTGTATGCAATTACCTGCATCCGTTTCAGAGGGTGTTACTTATCATCATTTACCAGCTACATATGGTATTTCATGTAGTGTATTAAGTAGTGTTTTTTATTTGTTAGGGAAAATAGATTATAAGATGTCTAACAAAGATAGTATTTTTGGGCATTTGCCAATGAACAAAGAGCTGAATCCAGCTAAAGAAGCTAACATTTTTGGTGAGATTTTTATTGAAAAAGAAGAATTAACATTAGATTACATTTTTAAGAATAATTTAACTTGCAGTCTGAAAGAAGAGGAGAAAGCTTTTCTAAACATGGTAGAGGAAAGGAGATTGAGCATGCATGAGAAAGCAGGGACATATAAAGTGAGTGAAACAATTTGGGACATTGAGATGGGAAAAGAATTGGAAAATGGAGCTAGTCCAACTTTAGCTTTAGATGCACCACAGAAGGGTAAGCTGTGCATTACAAGGAGAAAATCCCAATATGATACATATTTTGTTGGGACTAGTGAGTGTCATGATACATACTTCATTGCAACAGGATGGGGTTTCAGAGGTGGAGAAGATACAATTTTCCCAGGAGTATACTATGTTTGTGGGAACAAGGCTTATTACAAGTTGCCTGATCATTGGTATGGCACGTGTTATGTGGGCCTGGTCTTTCCAAAGATTTTTCATATAGATAGAATAGAAGATGTAGAACATATTAATTTACTAATGCGTTTCAAGAGAGAAACTTGGTCTGAAATAGTGGGTGATATTTTTGGAGCTTTAATTCCAGCAGTGGGAATTTCTTTGAATGCTTATGGAATTCGGAAACTGTCAACAGTGGTGGATCGCTTATCGACAAATACCGCTGGAGGGTTTCTTTTGGTGAATACGGAATTAATTGCCGTACGTGCCATGTCTATGCAAAATCGACTTGCCCTTGATATTCTATTGGCCAAGGAGGGTGGAGTCTGTGGAATGCTGAAAGTTCAACATTGTTGCACTTACATTCCAGACGAAAGTAAAGACTTGAAGGTCTATATCAAAAATATTACTGATTTGCATGAAGAATTAGCACCACTTGAAGCTGAAAGTATATGGACTAAATTAGCTAATAAGGTGATAGCTGTTAAAAATTTTATTGCAAAAATAGGTAGTACTATTATAGGTAAAATATTGTTTCCTTTAACTTGTATAATTGTTGCTTTATTGATACTAAGATTAGTGTGTGTGTGTTGTAAAAACAGGGGAGGGAAAAAGAAATTAATTAAGAGAAATAATGAGAAGAAAAATAAAAGGTTGAAAAGAGAACCACAAGAAATTGAATTAGAAGAATTGAGGGAGAGTGTCTACTTAGAAACAAAGAGGGATGATGAAAGAGTGTCTAGTGTGTAGTGTTGTGTAAGGAGAAAAAGACATTTCCAATTTCTCCTAAAATGGGACTAAAATTCACTAAATGTTTTTTTTTTTGGGTTTATTTGGTGATAAAATCACCAAAGGGGGGATTGCTGGAGCAGAGGTTTCTGTTGAAAATTCATTGGGTTTTGAAGCTTCAGTTGTCTATACGTGGTAAAATTTAAATTATTAATTTTTAATAACTAATCATTTTGTCTTGTGTAAATGTAGTTTTATACTGATCAACATGTGTGTGTTAACAAAAGAGAATTACATGTGGGGATGCATATGTGTGCTAATTAATAATAACGTGCATGTTTACATGTTTAAAGTTGCTGAGTGCTGTTTATTTTAAAGCACAAAACGCTTTCGAATTAATGCTTTTCTGTGTTGCAAAAGCTAGATAATTACATACACATAAGGGTATTAGTGGGGTTAACACTGTTTAATCACTATGCTGTAGTAACGTTGTTTTGTCTCTTTCAATTAAGATGGTCTATTGTGGCCTATTGAGGCCTGACCAAATATGGCCGCCGTTTGCAGCCTGGCCTCGAGTGAAAATCTGTGATGAGAGAGAGCCTTGCTGAATATGGTCCTGAGTCAGCTGACCACAGTCCTTGCCTGGTTAAAACTTTCCGTGAGGACAGCAGCAGTTTTGGGCGAATCTCCAGATGTAATGAAATGGCCTTGGCAGCCTTGAGAAACAAAGGAGCCTTAAAGAAAGACTCTGAACTATGAGCTCATTGCCGAGGAAATGTGAAAAATGAAGGATACTTTTTATTTTCTTCGTTCCTGTTCCGTCTTTTTATTTTTGTGATTTTTCCTGAGCGGAGATTTCCAAATGTAGCGATGCTACATCCTTTCCTTCTCGCTCTGCTCAGTGGTTCAGCGGATGTAAAGAACACTTTATGTATCTTTCCTTTGTTCGAAATGCTATAAGAATTGTTAGCTTAGGGAGGGTTCTTGCCACTTGCCATTTGCCGCTAGCCGTTCCGAATCTGCGTTGGTGAGTATCGTTGCTGAGAGGACTACGTCTTGAGAGACTTTACCGAGAGACTTGTCCTGACCCATTCTGACATTTAGCTAGAATAGGTAATTATGAGAAAAATGATTTATTCTGATTTATTTTCTTTGACTAATTTTAGATAAAGCATTATAATTTTGAATATGGTGTTGGTTATTATTTCTTGTCAATTATTGAGTACTATATTTTGATTATTGTTGTATAGATTGTTTAGATTATGTTTCAGGGCAGTTACAATAACCAGGTCTTATCGACCTCGATATAGATGCAGGGTGTTTAGGAGTTTTCTTTCCACAGGTTTAGTGCTGGTAGAGTATTTGAGCGTATGTTAGTGAAATGGGCCCTAGTGTATGATGAGTGTATGTGTGTGTAACTGTGAAATTACTTTATCCGTGGAAGTAGGGATATTATATACACCCTGATCTCTATCACTACCTCGACACCTTTTCAAACTTCCCATACTCGATTCCCAGAAAGTAGTTTCAGGCCCTGACCTCAAGGGCTGCAGTGTTCCTTTGGGCAGGGCACCGCTCGCGGGTGGCATTTGTGAATGGACGTCACTCTCCATAAGATGGTAGAATAGGCATGGCCAACCTCTATCGCTATTACCTACCTGCACACCTTCTTGTTATTAGCGACTGGTTCCATGGGGGATGGGATTATCCAGCTTATCGGGTAGACCTCTCCCTACTGGTCTTTGATGGGATGCACAGCTTACTTTACGGGGCCCGATACCTCGGTCCCTCCCAGACTGTAAATGAGTAGCACTGCTGTGTTGGAGAGCAGCCCTTAGAAATATTAGCTGAGAGGGTAAGCTCACTGGGTTGACCCCACTGTGGCAGGGGACCTTGCTACATCATACAGCTGGGCTCCAGGGCTTTGAGAGTTCAGACAGAATAGGCATTATCCATCATGGGGATGTGTGGCGCGGTGAAGGCCTACAGTCCTTCCAAGAACTGCAAGAGCAGTACCAGCTCTCACGTATGCAGTTCAACCAATATCTGCAACTGTGCCATGTCTTGCTGGCTCATGTTCCCCCAGGTGTACAGATACCGGAGTTCAACCCTCTTGAGGCTAAACTCATGATGTGGAAGTTGGGCAAGGGTTTCCGGATCTATCAGTCTCTTATTCTTAACGCCCTAGACCGCTTCCCAGGGCTCCGTGAATGGTGGGAGGATTTGGTGGGTGAACTTGACAAAGATGACTGGTACGAGGCACGGCTGGCTCCCGGGAGCTGGCCATTTCTGAATGTTTGTGAATGGTACAGCTTAATTTCCTACATCCCGCCTATATGGCTCCACAGAGGCTCCATTGAGCTGTCCGAGCCTTCCAATCTAGGTGTGCCCGCTGTTCCAGAGCTAAAGCTGATTTTTTTCCACAAGGTCTGGTGCAACGCCCTCTTTGTAAAAGAAGCACCAATAGGGGAAGGTATAAGGTGAGTTTATTTGTGCATAACAAGAGGAAGCTGTCGCTGCGCTCCTCACAGAATGTCCCCTTTCAACGATCGTCCGCGAACCAACGCCCATTACATGATATTATCCCTTGTGACATCTCTGCATTCGATGCATGCATGAAGAATGCCACACATCTCCTTCCTTGAAATGAAATAAACAACACATTTTACTAGCAAGTATGTATATGAATAAGTGACAGAAACAGAAACATACCCAGGATGCTTGTTTCCGGTCCAGGGAAGACCTGGCTTGGCAGTTCGGGCTGGACTGTTCCCATGAGGCACAGGGTCAATAATGATTTGCATATAGCTGGGCCTGAACTGAGGTGGTGAAGTGAGCTAAAGAATGATGATGGATTCAACCCAGATCTGTGACTGGGGGTGAGTGTCTGAAAGGTTTCAGCGCTCCGTCCATCATCCCCTCATGTTTGCTTTGTTCGCCCTAAGTTAGCAGGGTATGCCCAGACGTGGGTCCCTTGCTCACTTTGGAACTGGATTCAAGCTAGCCTGGCTGATGAGGAGTGTTACCCCGAAACCAGTCCCAGGATGCTTGTTTCCGGTCCAGGGAAGACCTGGCTTGGTAGTTTGGCTGGACTGTTCCGATGAGGCACGGGGTCAAGATTGATTTGCATATAGCTGGGTCTGAACTGGGGTGGCGAAGTGAGCTAAAGAACGATGATGGATTCAACCCAGATCTGTGACTGGGGGTGAGTGTCTGAAAGGTTTCAGCGCTCCGTCTATCACCCCCTTGTGTTTGCTTTGTTCGCCCTAAGTTAGCAGGGTATGCCCAGATGTGGGTCACTTGCTCACTTTGCCACTGAATTCAAGTTAGCCTGGCTGATGAGGGGTGTTACCCCGAAACCGATCCCAGGATGCTTGTTTCCCGTCCAGGGAAGACGTGGCTTGGCAGTTTGGGCTGGACTGTTCCCATGAGGCACAGGGTCAAGACTGATTTGCATATAGTTGGGTCTGAACTAGGGTGGTGAAGTGAGCCAATGACCGATGATGGATTCAACCCAAATCTGTAAATGGGGATGAGTGTCTGAAAAGTTTCAGCGCTCCGTCCATCATCTCCTTGTGTTTGCCATAGTAAAATATTCATATGCATTGCTATATGGAAAGTATAAATGAACAAAACATTCAACAAAAATATGTATCAATCTAAACACCTATCCAATAAATGGCACTTTCCCTACATAAATACATTACTTAATCTTCAATACATCACATAGTCTTTTGCCCACTCTGGTGCTTTCCGAAATCTAAAAATCAACAATGAGGGGGGGAATAGACCACTTGTCCTGTGTACCAGGGTCTCATTTAACGTGGATGCTTGTCGTTAAAAAACCCTCATATACGTACACAAGTGTTGGGCGGTATATGTTGGTTCTCCGCCTTCGTGTGTCGTAATAGCATGATCATTGGGCTTTTTTTTGTCCAAATGCTTGCCTCCCCATGGAGGAAGACCAACTGGTTCTACAGTAGTGGTCAGAGAGATAAAAAGAGGGTGTGCTCGTGCTCAGTGAAAAAGTGATTCTGAAGATAAAAAACCCGGTTGTCAAAACTCTTTTCCTTTATTCTTGAGATATTTGACTTCGGGAAATTAAAATCGTGAACGTGCATGTGAAGACCTAGTTATTGGTCTAATGCACTGTCAATAATCTTTAGGAGGTCTGGTCTACATGTTTCAGCCTCGTGCAGAGTCTAGAGGCTTTCGTCAGGACCAAAGTAGATTAAGGGGAGCTATGCTGGGCTCACCTTGTGAATTCTGGGGGCGGTTTTTGTGTACTCACCACCCTTGGTGTAAGGAGTCAGATCTCTTAGTACCTGTTCCTGTGAAAAAGAAATAGTGTGTATTATCACATACTAACAACACATTAATTGCTAGTGTTTTCTCTCTGGTAATGCTAGAACGAATATTCTTAACAGACAGTCTCAGTGTGCTGAATTCATTGCGCTTTCTTGGCGCTTTTTTTCATACACAAACTAGGTAGAAGAAAGAATTT
The DNA here is from genome assembly GCF_964204655.1 of Triturus cristatus. Classification (NCBI taxonomy): domain Eukaryota; kingdom Metazoa; phylum Chordata; class Amphibia; order Caudata; family Salamandridae; genus Triturus; species Triturus cristatus. The sequence goes on from NC_140592.1 coordinate 1,219,861,399, forward strand.
AAGGTCGAGTTAAAAACAGAGGTTAAGTAAACATCACATCGCTTTTCATTGTTTGTTTTTGTTTGTTAAATAGTGTGTAGAATAACTGTTGACTTAATGAGGTCAAAGAACCCATTGTTTGTTGTCTCGGTGACCTGTTGTGTGTCGGTGTGAGTCTAAGTTATCTTATATAGACTGAAGACAATATGGGTAGATGGCTTTTCTCCGTTCGTTACTTATCTAAATTATGGTAAGAAAACAATAAGTGGATAAACTCGGCTATTGCTGCCTTAACGGACATAATGTTGCTACTAGAATTAGTTCACGGAAGAAAGGAGATTACCTTTTTTTTGATTTGGACATCTTTCTTCAGGATGTTAGTCAGATGGTAGTAAACCTCTTGCTGTTGGAGAGGGGGAAAGAGTTAGTTATCTTACTCACTGTTTGGCGCTATTTTTGGAGACAGCTTCCGCGTCGCTTACCGGTTCCTCCGGCAGACCCACTTGTTCTGACTCTGACGTTATCCTGGGATAACGCACGTTCCGGTGGAATCGCGTTACATAGGCCGCCGTTGGTAAAATCAAAGAAGGACTTGTCGGTTTGGTTGGCATTAGGTTGTGTGAGACTGGTTGGCGTTGTTGCATGTGGTTGTCAAGGTAACACGCAATAAGCCAGTAATGGTTGGAAAAGGAAAAAGGCACTTAGGGTTGTTGGGGATTCATGTGTGCAATATTGCCATGATTGTACAGATGTTGTTATGCCGTTATAAACATTAGTATGTTATCGGGATGAAAGTAGGTTAAAGGGTCATACCGGTGGGTACTTCTGGTTGGCAATATTATTTACAGCAAAATGGGGGGTGTGCCCCGACTAAGTTGGTGATATTTATCATCTTTAGGTTCATAATGATTTGAAGGTTGGCCTTCTTGATGTTGTATTATGTCCTCTCATGAATCTTTTTGAAAATTGCGGGTCTTCATATAATCAGGGGAGATACTTGTGATCATTTACAGAGAGTGGACCAGGGTATGGAATCATTCAGTCCCTCTTTGTCTGTCTTCAGACGATGGACCCAGCGTTGTTCCTTTTCAAAAAGTATATGTTCCACATTATGGTTTTTGAACGCTAAGGTCTCCAAGATTACCCAATTCAGATCTTCAGGGGTGTGGTTAGTGTCAATAAAGTGTTTGCTCATTTTTGTTGTTGCTCTTTTGCATGAGATGTTGCTGCGATGTTCAATGATCCGTTGTTTGGCTTTCCGGCAAGTCATTCCTATGTATCTAAGGTTACAAGGACAGACAATCATGTACACCACATGTGTGGTGTTGCAGTTTGTGTGGTTACGTAATTCCCATTTGAGGTTGGGAAGAAGTTGCAGAGTTTTTGTCATTTTGGTTAACTTACAGACTGAGCAGGAGCCACAAGGGTAGTGACCTACTATCGGACTTAGGTTCCATGCTGTTGTTAAAGTTACTTTTGTGGTCGTAATCCTCGGTCTCGTGTGGACCAAAATGTCTTTAATGTTTTTGGTTCTCTTATTGGCAAATCTTGGTTTTGGCCATTTCAGTGTGTTTGAGGTTAAAATTCTCCAGTTCTTATTGATGATTTTCTTGACTGTGTTAGATTCAGTGTTGTATGTTGTTACACATGTCAATAAATCTTCGGGTTCTTCTCGTTGTACAGTGGATAGTAGACTTTCTCTGGGTTGATTGCGGGCTCTCTTTTGGCATTTCTTTATCGTTTTGATGGGATAGTCTCTTTTGATGAGTTTGTGTTCTAAATCTCTTGCTTGCTGCCTATAATCCTCCAATTTACTACAGTTTCGTTTCAAACGGAGGAACTGACTGTAAGGGAGATTGTCTCTTAGAGGTCAAGGATGAAAACTTTTATAAGAGAGAATGCTGTTTCTCGCCGTTGGTTTATAGAAAGTCCTGGTGTGTAGTGTCTCGTTCATGGAAAAGATAGTTACATCAAGGAAGTCCAGTTGGTGTTTATCTGCTGTCAGTGTAAATTTGAGGCAGTCATCCCTCGTATTGATCCAAGTCAGGAAGTTGTTTAAAGCTTCTTGGTTGTCTTCCCATATCATGAACACGTCGTCTATGTACCGTCGCCAAAACCTGATTTTTCCGTAGAAGGGGTTGTTGGGGGTTTGTACGTGTTCATGTTCAAAATTGCTCACGTACAGCCCTGCTACACTCGGAGCAAATGTACTGCCCATTGAAGTTCCGTGGCATTGTCCAAATAAGGTCCCTTCGAATTCAAAATAATTCTCTGTGAGGGCTAATCTACAGCATTCCAACACGAAATGTCTGGGTGTTCTGTAGGTCCAATCACAAGAGAATAAGATGTTTTCTAGAGTGTTAAGAGTCTTTTCTTGAGGTAAGCTGGTATAGAGACTCTCGACATCTAAACCTACTAGGAGCATGGTGTTTTCGTTGTAGGTCTGACCCTCTAGTAGGTTCAGGAGATCACGGGTGTCTTTCAGATACGTGGGGGTCTTTTGTACTAGTGGTTTCAAGAACTGGTCAGCAAATTGGGAAAGTGGTTCTAATACAGACCCAATTCCTGACACTATGGGGCGTCCCGGTGGCGGAGTTTTGTTCTTATGAATCTTTGGCAAAGAGTAAAAATAAGGGACTCTCGGTGTTTTGGTTTTTAGGAAATCCGCCTCCAGTTTTGAAATCCATTGGTTGATTTCGGCTTCGTCAACCATTAGTTCGACGGTTCTTTGCAGTCTTTTGGTGGGGTCAGTCGTCAATTTGGTGTAAAATCTTCTGTCAGAGAGAAGGTCAGTGCATTGTTGGTTGTAGCCTAGGTTAGTTAGTAGGACGATAGCTCCTCCTTTATCTGCTGGTTTTATTATTAAGTTGTCCTTTTTGCTTAATTCATCCAGCGCTCTTTGTTCCTTCTTTGATAGGTTTATGTAAGATTTTCTGCTGTTAGTACTTAGATTGTCTACTTCTTGCATGATTGCTTGTTCGAAAGCTTGGATTTCAACTGGTACAAGATGTGTGGGTGGATTGAATGTAGACTTGGGCCTCAGATTTGTGTCACTTTCTCTGGGTTGTGTTTCCTTGTCTTTAAAGAATGTCTTGAGTTTAATTTTCCTGCAGAATTCTGCTAGTTCACATTTCAACTTGAAGATGTCGAGCGGTGGAGTTGGAACGAAGCCCAGGCCCTTGTTGAGGACAATTTCTTGGTCGTTGGTGAGTATGGTTTCCGTAAGATTAACTACCAGCGACTCGTCGAGCTGGTTCCTGGTTGTTCCTTGGTCATGCTCCGGGTATGCATTTGTCCTTCTTGCTCGTTCCAAGTAACTCCTTTTCTTCTTCCCCTCTGGCGTCCCGGACCTCGCCCTAAAAAAGGAGAGGGTGATGGTTGTGCATTCATCATTTGGCCCATTTGTGGGGGACCTTGGAAGTATGGATTCACCCATCCTTGGTAGTTGGGCATGTAGGGTTGGAAAAAAGGGGGTGGTTGGTCATAGTATCTCGGCATCTGCCAGTTGTTTCCTCTTTGGCGTCGATTTCTCCTATTTTGACCCCTACCTCTTCTTGTAGTGGTGCCTTCATCACTACTCCAATCAGAGTTGTTGTTAGAACTCCCTGCTGAGGAATCGTCGTCTTCTTTATAGTCTGGAGTGACGTAATCTTCCCTTGAGTAGGGGTGCATCTTTTCCATAGAAAACCTTTTGAGGTCTTTGTTCAATTTCTGGATTTTATTTTGAGTGATGTACTCCTTCGTCTCGTTCATTTCCTTGTTTATCTCCTCGAGTTTCTTCTTGAAGACTGAGATCTGTACCATAGTTTTTAGTTTGGCTTCGCTGGTTTGTATGCTGATTGTTAGTGTTTCAACCAAACGTGTCGCTATTTTGATTATTAGAACTAAATAGTCTCGGGTGCACTTCCATGAAATGGAAGACCAGTCTTTACGGAAGAGTACATCTTTCAAAAAGATGCGTGGAGCATTCTGTACCCATAGGCCTTTGGGTGCTGAATTAGCGCGTAAATATTCTTTCATGATGATGCCATGAATTGCCGTTCTGACTAGTTCTTTCTTCGTCTCCGTGAGTTCATCCCACTCATTTGTTTGTGTTAATGTTTGTGCCAAGTCTCTGTCTTGCAATAAAGATGATTCTGACAATATGGCGTTTACTTCCTCCTCCGTATAGCTCAATCCTTGCATCTCAGCCATTATCACTTCTGTGAGTAAATGGATTTTACGCCCGTATTTGACCCACTTTTGGGGTATGAGAGGGGCTTGAGGGAGACCGTTCTCCCTGAGTTAGATTTGTATTTCCCACAGCTGTGCGCTGCTTATAACTACAGAACATCAATGGGGGGGAGGGAAAAAGAAGCAGTGGTCTATTCAGCTTCCAATGGTTAGTACAAAAATCAACAATGAGGGGGGGAATAGACCACTTGTCCTGTGTATTAGGGTCTTAGTTAACGTGAATGGTCGTCGTTAAAAAACCCTCATATACGTACACAAGTATTGGGCGGTATATGTTGGTTCTCCGCCTTCGTGTGTCGTAATAGCATGATCATTGGGCTTTTTTTTGTCCAAATGCTTGCCTCCCCATGGAGGAAGACCAACTGGTTCTACAGTAGTGGTCAGAGAGATAAAAAGAGGGTGTGCTCGTGCTCAGTGAAAAAGTGATTCTGAAGATAAAAAACCCGGTTGTCAAAACTCTTTTCCTTTATTCTTGAGATATTTGACTTCGGGAAATTAAAATCGTGAACGTGCATGTGAAGACCTAGTTATTGGTCTAATGCACTGTCAATAATCTTTAGGAGGTCTGGTCTACATGTTTCAGCCTCGTGCAGAGTCTAGAGGCTTTCGTCAGGACCAAAGTAGATTAAGGGGAGCTATGCTGGGCTCACCTTGTGAATTCTGGGGGCGGTTTTTGTGTACTCACCACCCTTGGTGTAAGGAGTCAGATCTCTTAGTACCTGTTCCTGTGAAAAAGAAATAGTGTGTATTATCACATACTAACAACACATTAATTGCTAGTGTTTTCTCTCTGGTAATGCTAGAACGAATATTCTTAACAGACAGTCTCAGTGTGCTGAATTCATTGCGCTTTCTTGGCGCTTTTTTTCATACACAAACTAGGTAGAAGAAAGAATTTAAGGTCGAGTTAAAAACAGAGGTTAAGTAAACATCACATCGCTTTTCATTGTTTGTTTTTGTTTGTTAAATAGTGTGTAGAATAACTGTTGACTTAATGAGGTCAAAGAACCCATTGTTTGTTGTCTCGGTGACCTGTTGTGTGTCGGTGTGAGTCTAAGTTATCTTATATAGACTGAAGACAATATGCGTAGATGGCTTTTCTCCGTTCGTTACTTATCTAAATTATGGTAAGAAAACAATAAGTGGATAAACTCGGCTATTGCTGCCTTAACGGACATAATGTTACTACTAGAATTAGTTCACGGAAGAAAGGAGGTTACCTTTTTTTTGATTTGGACATCTTTCTTCAGGATGTTAGTCAGATGGTAGTAAACCTCTTGCTGTTGGAGAGGGGGAAAGAGTTAGTTATCTTACTCACTGTTTGGCGCTATTTTTGGAGACAGCTTCCGCGTCGCTTACCGGTTCCTCCGGCAGACCCACTTGTTCTGACTCTGACGTTATCCTGGGATAACGCACGTTCCGGTGGAATCGCGTTACATAGGCCGCCGTTGGTAAAATCAAAGAAGGACTTGTCGGTTTGGTTGGCATTAGGTTGTGTGAGACTGGTTGGCGTTGTTGCATGTGGTTGTCAAGGTAACACGCAATAAGCCAGTAATGGTTGGAAAAGGAAAAAGGCACTTAGGGTTGTTGGGGATTCATGTGTGCAATATTGCCATGATTGTACAGATGTTGTTATGCCGTTATAAACATTAGTATGTTATCGGGATGAAAGTAGGTTAAAGGGTCATACCGGTGGGTACTTCTGGTTGGCAATATTATTTACAGCAAAATGGGGGGTGTGCCCCGACTAAGTTGGTGATATTTATCATCTTTAGGTTCATAATGATTTGAAGGTTGGCCTTCTTGATGTTGTATTATGTCCTCTCATGAATCTTTTTGAAAATTGTGGGTCTTCATATAATCAGGGGAGATACTTGTCATCATTTACAGAGAGTGGACCAGGGTATGGAATCATTCAGTCCCTCTTTGCGAAATCTGCCTTGAGTTGATTCACTCAGAGCAGGGTACAAACTCAGACACTCTTCCCGCTTTCGCAGACTTATTTGGGGTACATTTTGCAAACTTTCAAATTCCACATGTTCTCATTACTAAGGCAAACTGTATATGCGTTCACTTTTCTTACCTGCAAAGAATCTGAAAATGTGGACATTGCCCTTCTCTCCTTACGACCACATTGCATACGCACCCTATCACCAAATTCAATACCTGGGGCACCAGCACTACCTTCCCCATGCTTTCTCACAATGCTCATATCCACACCATGCTTCTGCACTCCAATATTCTTGCTTTCCTACCCCTCATCAACTTAAACTGCGTCTTACCAGTGGCACTATTGTGGGTAATGTAAAATGCCCTTGAATTTACTCACAGCCTCCCTCCATGAGCCACCCTGGCACAGCACCAATTGTAATCCCTCCTTGAGCGTTCTGTTCTTCTTTCCCACCACACATTTCCTTGAGGATAATAAACTGAGGAACGGAATTGCTCCACTCCCCATTTCTCTCCAAAAATTTCACATCTCATGTGACACAAACTGTACTCCATTATCCGTCACTATGACTTCAAAAACAACTTCTCTGTTCCAAATCTCCTCTAGGAAGCTTATTACCTCACAAGTATTGACCTGATGGGTAAATTTTACTTTTAACGGGTGGTTATTTTACAGTCCTCTGTGACTTATCACTCCACGCACATGACACATAATCACAGATCCTGTGCTCCACATCGCGATCCATGCCGGGTCACCAGCACTCAGATCTTAATCTTCACTTTGTCGCACTCATCCCACATGACCTTTGTGTGTCAGATCCAAAATATGTCCTCTCCATACTTCAGGCACCGCCATTTCATTTCTCCACAACATATCATCAATCACTGATAGCTCATCACCCACATGACGACAATGAGTGGCCTGATCAGAACCTGCAATGACAAATTACCCACCAACATGCTAGGGTTTCTCTTCAGTTGTGAAATACGCTAATTCCACCTCCCGCAATAGTATTGATGCATAAGCTATTGTTACCGCTTTCCCCTCATGACGTTGCAATAACTCTGCACCCAAACCTACACTGCTGACATCCATACAGATTATGCTTTTGTCGTGATCGTCAAATGGTTTCAATAAGGGAGCAAAAGCAATGTCCTTCTTTAATTGTTCAAATTGATGTTTTCTCCCCTCACACCAGTTAAACTTAATTTTTTTTGTCATAAGTCATAGGTTTGGTATGAACCTCGGATAGTATTCGCACAATCCCGAGAAAGATTGCAGCTGGTCTTTGTCCCCAGGGGATGGGGCATCTTGAATGGCTTTTACCAGTTTCATCTTAGGCAATACACTATGCTCATCCACCCAATATCCCCAAACCTCTACTCGATCTTACACTATTCTAATCTGTCAGCCCCCTCTCTTGATACCTCAACAACACATCATGCAAAACTTTGTCATGAGTTTCCTTATCCTTTCCAAATAGCAAGTTATCGTCCTGAAAACAGGTTACATTTCTCATCCCCTGAATTAAGTGACGCATTGCCCTTTGGAAAACAGCTGATGCGAAGGCTAATCCAAAAAGCATGCGTATAAATATTTATGCCCCCTCTGGCGTATAAACGAGGTTAAAGGTCTTGACTCAGGATGCAACAAAATCCGGTGATACCCAGACGATGAGTCGAAAGTATAGAATACTCTTGCTCCCTTGATCCACATCAACATATCACTTATATTGGGTAAAGGATGTCTGTCCACCTATATCGCCTTAGTTCACATTGGCCTTCTTTGCTAGCTCCACGGGGTCTAACCATTCCGATGCCTCTATTTCCTCGATGATGTTCTCCTCACACAGCCTGCATAGTTCATTCGGTATTCCTCAGCCCTTCAAAAAAAGAGAGGAGTCTATATGATTACAATTGCAACAAGTTTGAGGTCAGTCTTTAAATGTGTCAAACTGATTGGTTAACACTCGAGATGGGAGCAAGCCTCAGAATTCATATTAGACCCAAGGAAGAGGTCAGGAGCAAAGGAACACAAATCCATGTTGTGATTAGAAAACAAGTTGGAGTTTGCCAAGAGTTATTGCGGAAGAGACACTGTTGCAAATAGTAAACATCGGGCAACTGCAAGACAGTGTTGCTATTTTAGGACAAGTTGGTAAACGAACCTTTGTTGTTAAGTGAGGAACTGAGAGACAGACATTGATTGGGCTAGAGACTCAGGATCAGTGTAACATTGTAGCCAGCTGTACTGTGGTGAACTACAAGAGGGGGAGGATTTCACAGACACTACTGATATCTCTACTGCTTTTAGTCTGCGAAAGAGACAAGCGCTAGGGAGATCACACCCTCAACCCGGACAAGCGCTAGGGAGATCACACCCTCAACCCGGACAAGCGCTAGGAAGATCACGCCCTCAACCCAGACAAACACAAGGGAGATCATGCCTCAACCCACAGCCTTATTCGCTCCGATGAAGATTCACTAAGAGGGAGACACCAAGGGATTCGTCCTTTCTTTTTTCCTATCCCTCACTCCCTTTTGGGACAGCTGCCAGCGTGAGTTTGTAGGCAGTGCTGAGAGTTGAGAGTGGTTGGAGGATTATCTTCACTCCTGTGGAGATCCTGTGTATTGCAGGTGACTGGCAAAGCCTAGCAAAATTTTAATTTTCTTTAACAAAATATTGTTTTTTGAAGTTATATAAATTAATAAAAATATTTAATACAGAATAATAACAATATCTTAAAATAAACATTATACCTTAAGCCCATCCAATCTATTACTTGCTGATTTAAAATTTTAAATTTAACATATTCAATATGTTAATCAATTAATCTCAGTTTTTAATTATTTAAACAAAAAACCTACCCAGTCAATTCCACTATAGATTTGACACCCCAATTTTTAATTTAATATACAACTCAACAAGCTATAATTATAATATAGTTAAACATTTTTTTAAATGATCATCTTTTAACTAACATAATCACTCAAAACCCCAGTAAACCAAGCAACACAGACTTAAAATATAATAGATAAATACCAAATTAAAAATATTGACACTAATAAAATTAAAATATATCAAATATTCAACAAATACATCAATTACCATTAATTAATATTTAGGAAATCAAAAACTTTACCAAATAAACCCAACAACCCATAATAAAAATGTAAAACATAATTTAAAAAAAACTTTGTCCAAATACAAAGATAAACCATAGTTATAAAATGGACATACATTACTACATCAACTCAAACTGTGTCTTACCAGTGGCACTATTGTGGGTAATGTAATATGCCCTTGAATTTACTCACAGCCTCCCTCCATGAGCCACCCTGGCACAGCACCAGTTGTAATCCCTCCTTGAGCGTTCTGTTCTTCTTTCCCACCACACATTTCCTTGAGGATAATAAACTGAGGAACGGAATTGCTCCACTCCCCATTTCTCTCCAAAAATTTCACATCTCACGTGACACAAACTGCACTCCATTATCCATCACTATGACTTCAAAAACACCTTCTCTGTTCCGAATCTCCTCCAGGAAGCTTATTACCACACAAGTATTGACCTGATGGGTGAATTTTACTTTTAACGGGTGGGTATTTTACAGTCCTCTGTGACTTATCACTCCACGCACATGACACATAATCACAGATCCTGTGCTCCACACCGCGATCCATGCCGGGCCACCAGCACTCAGATCTTAATCTTCACTTTGTCGCACTCATCCCACATGCCCTTTGTGTGTCAGATCCAAAATATGTCCTCACCATACTTCAGGCACCGCCATTTCATTTCTCCACAACATATCATCAATCACTGATAGCTCATCACCCACATGACGACAATGAGTGGCCTGATCAGAACCTGCAATGACAAATTACCCACCAACATGCTAGGGTTTCTCTTCAGTTGTGAAATACGCTAATTCCACCTCCCGCAACAGAATTGAATGCACTGACCTCCCAATACCCTAATAGACCCAACAACCTAAAAAAATACACATCACAAAAATATTTTACAAAAATCCTTTTGCAATAACATATATATTATAATAAAAACATAGGAAATTATAATAAAACACAGTAGTCAAAATGTTACTAATGTAAACAATTTTATAAACATCAATATAATAGTAAAACAGTTAAATAGTAATATACTTACCTTCCATATTTTGGTCCATAATATTTTTGTTGTCACAATATTTTGACCTGTGGATATTTAGGTATATGTGGGATGGAAAAGTCATCTGCATTGTAAGAGACATGTACCCCTACCCTGGGTTTCCAACTGTACTGTTGTCTGGCTCCCTAATGATGATTCTTGTCACAGGCAAACGCAGATCATGTGTGTGTGCCATGACATAGACCTGACTCACGGACTGAGGTTGTGTTGAACCAGAAGGGGCGCCCACTGCGCTACCCTCATAGGTCCTTTAAATCTGTGTCACTGAAGAGAGGCTTACAGGTTCACTCACCTTTTTAAAAGTTCAGCTACTGTGTGCTTAACTCACCCTAGGTCTACATTAGGTAGATGTGGAGTGCTGTGCAGCGCAGGAGTAGTGACTCTGCATTGGTTGTATGTGTGCCTGGTAAGGGTACAGTACAAGGAGAGAGCAGTTAGCCGAGCATGTGCGGTTAGTACATGTATTGGGTGTATGTATGCCTGAGAGCAATAAATTACATGGGAGATGTAGTGCGGTGCAGGACATGTGTGGATAAAGCATGAGCTGAGCATAAGTGTGCTTGTGGTGAGTACCATACATGAAGGGTGAAGTATTATGCAACGCGCACATAGTGAGTGTGTGTGCTGGAAGTGTGTGTGTTTTTCGAAATAACACACCCTGGATAAAGATAGAAAAGCTTTAGTGCTGAACAGTATGCGCAGACTGAGTGTGTGTCCTGAATAAATGTGTGCATATTAGGGTACAGGGTATAGAGGTATGCGTGACAATAAGTGTACTGTGGGTGCACATTGAGTACATGTGCCTGCAAGGGTGCCAAGTATGGAGGACCCTGGGTTCCAATTTAGGAAGCCCAGTCCTGCCTAGTGAAGACAAGAGGAGGAGATGAATCCCCCCGGCGGAATTGTAGATTTCTGCATTCATGAGAGATGGGTAGGGACACACAGAAGGTGAAAGGACAGACTCCCTTTGCATTTCGAAAGATAGCTCTCTGATTCAGTGAAATATCACAAGGAAGGAGCCTCTACACATCTCAGGAAGGGAGATTGTTGCTGATAAGATAATCATAAAGAGGGGGGGCGGAGCTAAGCTCGCAACGAAGATGGCTGCTTGAGCCTCGGGCTCCGGCGAGCAGCACATGATCCTTCATCGATCCGGCCCCACACGGCTTGTAAACGCAGCCAAAGCAGAGACACGAGTGCCGGAATTGGTGCGCTACCTAGCGGTGCGACTTCTGGGTTGAGGGACGCTTCCAGGACTGTGTGGAGGCCGGTGGTGCTGGGCGCGGCGCAGGGTCGCTAATCCTCGGACTCCAGTGAGCGCGCAGGCGGGCTTGCGTCACTGTGCGTGCGGCCTGCGCGCTTGATGTGCGGTGGCTCGTCCTGCCGGGCCTCGATGTTGCGGCCCGTGCTCGGGCACTGAGGCAGGAGGGGCGAGGACAAGATGCCCGGAGTGTTGCCGCGCACGGCGGTGAAAGCGAGAGGGGCGCCTGATGCGGTCGGCACCTCCGTAATTCAGCGGCCCTCGTGCCGAGAGGGGCCCGACTAGGAGGAGACTTGGCCGCCATTGAAAGAAGCGTGGGCGCCGGCCGGAGCCGCGCGTGCAGTGACTGGGGGCTGGAGACGAAGCACGGGGGACAATGAAGGTGCAACCGGAGGATGCAGACTGATGCCATCGCGCAGATGGGAATTCCCAGCCGCAGGCTGCTTCGATAAGACTCGGAAGTAGTGGCAGTGAAACGCGGTTGGGCGGTGATCACCGCAGCAGAGACTGGAGGACAGCGTTGCCAGTGACGCTTAGCGGATCGGCCGACCGGGGCACTGGAGGGTCGGTGCCCCTATGATAGCCTGAAACTACTGCTGCACACGGTGAGGGGGCGTTAGCTGCAGGAAAGTGCAGGGTGCACGAGAGCGTGGAAATCTGGAGCGAAGCTCGTAGTTGGGAAGCCTGGGGAGCTTAGAGAGAGCAATTTTGCCAAAACGTTGCTGACCTGCAAGTAAAGGAGTGCGAGGAGTAGGCGGAAGCCATCGCGGCGAGCCCCCCTCTGGCACACCCCAACGGCCCTTAAATTGGGAGGCCAGGAGTAGGAAGAGCATCGCTGCGCATGTGGCGGACCGGTGGGGCTTCCTGGGGAAGCTGTGCGGCGACACCAGTTGAGGGGTGAACCACCAACGACACTGCGCCCGCACTGAGAGCCGCCCCCCCCCCCCCTAGGGACGGAGACCGGGGAGGACAGTTCCAGGTGAGACTCATTGCGACCACGATGGGCAAGTCGGACAAGTCCCAATCGAAACTCTCATTTGAGCAGAGATGCCCCAAACCTCAGGTCACTGCCGAGGGGGCGGACGGTGGCGCCTCTGTCCCGCCGGAAGAAGAACAAGATATTCGGGGCCTGCTGCTTTCCATGGAGAGAGGACTGCAAAATGGTATCACCTCCTTGGGCGCAAAAATTGACGCTCTCTCATACAGGATGGATCGCATGGGGGAACGAATTGACAAGCATGCGGAGAGACTAGATCAGTCGGACCAACGTATTGCTGAAGTTGAAGAAGCACAGACTTCATTGGAAATGGACCACAAGAAACTTGGACGTCTTATGCAGGTGTTACAGGATAAAACAGAGGACCTTGAGGCGCGTACTTGTCGCTGCAACTTGCGCATTACAGGCCTGCCGGAGACGACGCAAACTGGTAGAATGGAGTGTTTGGTGGAGTCGCTACTGGTTGAGCTGCTCGGTCAGGATGTGTTCTCAAGGATGTTTGTGGTGGAGAGAGCGCATAGATCCCTGGGACCCAGGCCTCCTCCGGGAGCCCCGCCGCAACCAATCATAGCGAAACTACTGAATTACCGCGACAGGGACACGGCTCTCCGTGTGGCGCGGGAGAAAAAGACATTGGTATATGAAGGGTCGACCATCTCGCTCTATCCGGATTTCACTGCCAGGGTGCAGGAGGCTAGGCGGCAGTTCGTTCCCGCCAAAAAACAGCTGCGGGACCTGGGACTGAACTATGCGATGTTGTATCCGGCCAAGTTGCGAGTCAACAGGCAAGGGAAATCTCACATCTTCCTGGACCCAAAGGCACTCCAGAAGGCGTTGAAAGACTGGAACAGAGAGCAGAAGCGTAGTCCAGAGTGACACCTGCCGGGGGAGGTGGCGGATGGCTCGCTGGAGGAGCAGGACTGAACCTGGAGGACTGGCAAGCATGTGTGGCATTTACTTGGTGCCTGGGGGGGTCGGGTGGGGGGGTTGGTGCGGGGAGTTGACGGGACGGGGTGCAAACAGCGATTGTGGGTTAGGCGCTTCCTGAAGTTCTGCGTGGCTGCATGCGCGGCGATCGGCCAAATATCCTATAGACAGTGCATTGGGAAGTGATGGTTGGCATATAGGCCTAGAGCTCGGCGGACAACGCGTCAAGTAATGTATTGGGGGGAGGTGCACGGGGTGGGTGCGCAGTTAAGGATTGCGGGGTATGAAGAAACGTATACATGGCTGTGAACATTGCAAGGCGGTGGGGCAGACATTCGCTTGCTGTGCCTGGGTGTCGTAATTGGGTATAAGGTGATAACCTGTTACAAACTGAGGACTGAGCGACCTCCGCCCGTGAGTGAATACCACTTGGGGGGGTTAATTTGTTCCGGGCAGGGTGGTGGTAGGGGCAGATAGACCAATACAACGAGGGGAACCCCTGTAGCAAGAATGAAGGTAGAGATTCAGGGGAAGAGGCAAAATAAATACAAAGAAGGGGTCTCTACCTATAGTTTTCTAAACGTACAAAGTATCGTTATTGAATAGATCAACACTAGGACTAAGACAAGGGAAGGAAGCAAACAATTAAGTCAAAGCATAATCAAAAAAACAATTTTATAGATGTAATAATATTTTTTAATTTTTTGTAAATATTAAATCAATTTCAAATGAATAGATTCAGTACATAATCAGATAAATAATTAGAGCTAAAGAATTTTCAGAATAACAATAAAGATACTGGACAAGGTCCCAGGCGTACTCAAAACCTCAACAACTTACACATTCATACCGGGATCAATCCACAACATCAACATTCAACATATACATTCACATATAAAAAGAATGCTCAATTAAAGAACATGGCTCAGTATGTACACAAAATCAAATGAACATTCAAAATCGTATTGGGCGACATATGTTCAATTTTGAGGAATAGGAACTTGGGTGGACCACATGTAGACGCCGACGCGCGTTTCGGTGAAAGCACCGAAATGTAGGTATCACCTTCCTCAGGGCGAACAAAGCCTTGGTCTTAATATAATTATGTGCTGGGACCTGTAAGATCACGTACGAGATAAATACAGGATAGCTCAGATGGTGGACATTCAATGCTTGAGTTGGAATGCTTCTAATAATCGAAGATGTGCTCCCGAAATCAAGTACAAGAGCCTAATTGAAGGAATTCCGGGTGCGGGAAGAGGTATCTACCGATCCTGAGTAGATTGAATTTGACGAGCCTAGGATGGATGGAATAGCGTCTTCATTGTGGAAACCACGGGAAAGCTCCTCGTGCTGAGAAGGGACTGGGCTGGTGTAGCGAGAGTGAGTAGTCAGTCCGGCGTGCTCCGGGCAGAAGCGACGGGTTCAGGAAGGATTGATCAGTCCGAGGAGCAAACGCGCAAGGCAGGCGCTGTTCAAATGGGCCAATCTGCTAACGCGTCGAGGAAAAGATGCGTGGCGCGGGATCCAGAAGACTCCAGGCAATAACACAAGGCTCAGGTGGAAATCATCAGTCCGTAGGGGCAGATAGTCCCTATAGGGGGCACGGCATGGCCGAGTTGGGAGGGGGGAGGGTAGTGGGTTCCAGTTTTCTTTTATCGTGGTCCGATTGTGAGTGAGCTACAGGGTGCAATCTTTACTACACATGTCGCATATAGTACTCAGAGATAGACGCTGTGCGTCTCAGACAAGATAGCAATGACTAGTAAAACCGTTCCAAGTGTGACACTCGATTCTGTGAGAGTAGTGACCTGGAATGTCAGAGGCCTGAATGATCACCGGAAGCTCCGTAAGGTGCTACACTACCTTAGCAGACATTCTATTGATATAGCCTTCCTACAGGAAACGCATCTCCCCAACCATAGCCACATGCTGCGTACTAGAGGGTTGATGGGAAATGTGCATGCAGCTGGTTTCACCACCTACGCCAGGGGGGTGATGACTTGGTTCAATCCTAAGTCAACTTACAGGTCGCATCTGTTGTCGGCGGACGGCGGAGGCAGGTTTGTGCTCTCGCGTTGTCAGGGTAGAGGTCTGGACTTGTTACTGGTTAATGTTTATGGCCCAAACTATGACTTCCCGGAGTTTTATACGGCGTTAGCTAACGCAGTGAGGGACTGTGGAGTTCCGAAGATGTTGTGGGGAGGAGATTTCAACATGGTTATGAATCCGGGCCTTGATAGATCGGGAGGCCCGGCTAGAACGCAGGCTGCAGCGGTTAAAGTAGTTGGTAGGGAAATGCTCCGTATGGCCCTTGCGGATGTGTGGAGAACCCTTAATCCGACGGAGGGGGGCTTCACGTACTATTCTGCTTACCATAACCTACATACGCGCATAGATTACTGGCTGGCGTCGACGTCTCTTATATCCAGGTACGTACGTGCCAGGTGCTGCCGCGCACTCTATCGGATCGTTCCCATATATTGCTGACATTGGCTACACCCAGAAAGACCATTCCACCATTTATATGGCGGTTTCCCCCGTACTCACTGCTGGACCCCCTTTTTAAAGAAGAAATGGCGGAGGCGATCACATTGTTCTTTGATACCAATATTGGTTCAGTGGATAGCTTCCAAACGATTTGGGAAACATTTAAGGTTTATATTAGAGGGGTGGCAATAGCCAAGCATTCCGGGGTACTGCGTGACATCCGGCGGAGGCTGTCGACATTGGAGCGCAAGCTGGGGGACTTAGAGGCTAGGCAACAGACAGATGCATCGGAAGATACGGCAGAGGAGTTGAAGGCACTGCTAGCGGAGTATCATGAGGCAGCAGATGCGGAAGTGCAGCATTTAGGAAAGTATGCTACGGCCAGGGTGTACGGGGAGGGCAATAGGCCTGGCTCAGTACTAGCTAATATACTAAAAGCCCGGAGGGGCAGAGCTGCTGTTACCAAGATTAAATCTGACGAAGGTGTGCTCTTAACGGAGGAGGCAGACATAGCTGCACGCTTCAAGATGTATTATACTGCTCTCTATGCTTCTCGACAGACCGATATGGAAGAGAGCATAAGATAATACCTGGACCATATTCAGTTACCCTTTCTCACTAATGCACACAGGGAATTTCTGGCCCTTCCCATAGAGAAGGATGAAATTCTCGAGGCGCCGGCGGGCATGAAGGCGAATAGCTCCCCAGGGGCGGATGGCCTCACGGTCGCCTTTTACAGAACCTTTATCGACCAGCTGCTCCCACAGATATCGGCACTGTTCGATGATATGTGTGTTACGGGCCACATGCCACAATCTATGAGAGAGGCCATTTTGGTCGCTATCCCCAAACTGGGTAAGACGCTGGAGGAGTGCAGTTCATATCGACCGCTATCTTTGTTAAATGTCGACACTAAGCGATTTGCGAAAGTCTTAGCCATGCGCTTGGCCCTGCTCACTTCGGAGCTGGTTGCTCCGGAACAGGCGGGGTTTGCGCCTGGCAGAAACCTCACGTATAATTTGCGGATGGTGTTTGGCACTATGCAGCATGTAAGGCGGGATACGCGGGCACTTGCAGTCTTCCTGGACATGGAGAAGGCTTTCGACTCGGTAGAATGGCCATTCATGCGACAGGTTCTATCCAAAATGGGACTGGGCCCGGTCTTTTTACAAATGATTGGGGTGTTATATAGGGGACCTACTGCGAGGATACAACTAGGCGACTTGGTCACGGACACTATTCCTATCTCGAGGGTAACGCGTCAGGGATGCCCCTGTCGCCCATATTGTATGCCCTTATTGCGGAGCCTGTGGCGCGCGCCCTCCGGGAATACCACAGCCTTAGAGGAGTGAGCTTTCCGACATACAAGATTGTGGTCTCCACATACGCAGACGATACTCTGCTTTATGTCAGGGACCCGGAGAACAATTTGGCACCGGTGTTGCGGGAGGTGGTGCACTTTCGGGCGCTCTCTGGTCTGAAGGTAACCAAGTCCATTGCTTTTCCGTTGACCCCGTCCACTGGCCCATTTGAGATGGAGTACCCGCTTCAGTGGTCGGACGACGCGGTTAGATACCTTGGGATACAACTGCACATGGACCCTGAAGTAGTGCTCTCTGAGAACTATGGTAGGGCCATTGATAAGCTGGAGGACGAAGTGGAGACCTGGATTGGACTGCCCCTGTCATTGGTGGGTCGGATATCCATTATGAAGATGGTGGTACTTCCCAGATTTTTATTTCTGTTTACTAACATCCCTATTGTGTTGTCGCGCGCCTTTTTTGCTAGGCTTACTAAATCCCTTTTGCGACTGGCTTAGGCGGGTAAGCAAGCTCGTGTTAGTTGGCGAGTCTTGACTCTGCCTTACCACATGGGAGGCTTGGAGGCCCCCGATTTGGAACTGTACTACAGGATTGCACAGGGAGCTCATGCGCATAGCTGGATACATGGCGATGAATCGGTCCCACATCTAAAGTTAGAAAGATTGTCCGCTGCACCTCTCCCGCTGCCCGCGGTCATTTTTTAACCAACCGATCGCAGAACGGGATTCTTAGATTCACTAAACTCAACCCGGCATGCATGGAATAATATATTGCAGCAAACGGCGGGGGCATTATTATATTCCCCAGCAATGCTACTTGACTGGGCAGTCTGGTTGTCCCCTTGTAGGGACCGCTGGGTGGTACAATGCCTTCGGAAGCTGGGTATACACGCGCTGGGAGACCTGTTTTCGGATGGCATTGCTAAAACATGGGAAGAGGTCGCTGCAACAGTGGAAACCACTACGCAACTGCAGCGCTTCCAATTCCATAGGGTGAGGGGAGCATGGCGGCAACATCTAGGGGACGACATGTCCGAGCTCCCTGAGGTTCTGGAATTATCATATCTCATTAAACACAAAAGCCCCTGTAGGCTGGTGTCTAAACTATACAGCATGGCGATGTCGCAGAGAGCACAGAAGTATACCAAGGCCAGATTAGCCTGGCAAAGGGACCTAGACACTGTAATAGACGATGCTATGTGGGCGTATTGCTGTTCTGGGATACGTCGCATATCACTGCACGGCAAGCATAGGCTGATTCATTTTAAATTCATAAACAGAGTCTATTACACGCCGGAGAGAATGCATAGGTATGGCCTACGGGAGGAGGCGACTTGTGAGAGGTGCAGCCACTCAAAGGCTGACTTCATTCATTTAGCGTGGGACTGCCCAGGGGTCTACAGCTTCTGGGAGGCCATCTATCAGCAGATAGGAAGAATAGTAGAATTAGATCTCACTCCAGACCCTGCAGTGGCCTTACTGGGACACTCCAGAGTGCTCCCCAGGGCAGCACGTAAACTAGTGGATATGGGTATGCTTATAGCAAAGCGCAGGGTAGCAATGTGTTGGATGCGGGGTCCCCTGCCCACTGTGGTGCAGTGGGCGCGAGACGTGCTTTACTGCTGCACGCAAACAGAGAAGTTTAGTGAATTGCTCCCCCCGCGGAGCAGGCCAAATAATTTTTGGGGATTGTATGCTGACTATCTCGGGAGGGGTGGTGGAGCTGCGGAGATTAGGACGGGGACAAAGGACGAGAAGGCCTCGAGCACAGCTATCCCAGGAGAGTCCCTACAATGACAGGGGATTGAAGGCAGGCGAGTGATGCAAAGGCCACTTAATAATGTACACCTGTCTGATATGAAAAACAAGGTATGTAAGTCTCTTCTGAGTGGAGACGATACGGTTAGGTACTGAGTGCGAGGATAAATCTTATGCGGGTCGCTGACAGGACACCTAAACGCCTATAGGTAGGGGGGTGGGGAGGGGGTTGGGGTTTTGTTTTTTCCTTTTTTTTGTTATGTTCAAATTAAAAAAGCTGAGCCCCTTATGGGGGAAAGTCTACAGGAAATGGCATACAAGATTGTACGTTGTGATGATATGCTGTACTACAACTTTTGAACACAGTGATGCCCAGCCTCCGGGATGTGGGATAAGCAAACACAGCAGCCGGCCTCAGGGTTGTAGGCGCACAGCTATGTATGTCATCAAGTGTTGTCAGCTAAAAAAAATTTTTTAAAAAAATAAAAAGATAATCATAAAGAGAAGGGTCGGGGGTCTTGATGCACATACCACTGTGGCTGACATCCAGGTGTAAACTCTGGTAACTCCCATGAATTATGTTGTAGACAATCAGCTTCAGAGTTGTGTCTGCTGTGAAAGACCTCTTTCACGAAGGAAGATGAAAAGGAGAAGTGCCCACTTCAAAAGAAGCAAAACATAAACCTTCAAAGACCCAGACCCTAAATCACATTTGGTGTCTGGAAAAGCACTGTAAGAAGGGGAGGTTGAGTCCCCAAAAATGTGTCATCTGCCAAGCAACCAGACGGGCTGTGTGAGAAGGGGAAGCTCTGCAAGACTTTTGCCTGTGACCAGGAAAGCGGGCCAACGCCTGCGAGTCTCCCTGCTGAGGGATAGAACATCACCCAGGAAATACAAGAGAACCTACCTGGAGTACCAGCGCCTGCCTGCTTGGTAAGACCAGTGTACCATGTGAGGAAGAGGCGAGCGTTGGAGGGTGCAAGGCTCAGTGAGGAGCCTTATTATGAGGACTCCCTGTGCAAGGTGTGAGGATTCATCTATGTGCAAGACTATTTTCGGTGACCCCTGTATCTCAGGAGAGGGTCCCATAGACTGTGCCACGTATCGAGAGATGGGTGGAGGGCGCCAAACCCACACTGCCTCTAAGTGGTGACCCTATTTGCCAGTGGGGCAACCAGTGAAGAAGATGTATGACCAGCGTGGCCGGACTTGTGAACGCCTGGGCAGCCACCCCATATGCCAGGAGGGGCCAATTGCACCTGAGTCTGTGTTGTGTCCGGAAGGGACCGTGGCTGGCACCAAATCATCCAAAACATCTTGCCGTTGCCTGGAACTGAAGTGAGGCTGTGACCGGCACCAAACGATCTGCCACGATTGACCCCTGTGCACCAGGAGAACGCCAAGAAGGTTGACACACCATCGTGGTACTCCAGTCTGGAGCCAAAGGATTGAATTCCTCCTGCCAGGGAGAACTTGACTTACCGCATTGCTAAGAACTGGAAACTGATCTGATCGCTGGGGAGAGCAGTCAAGCCACTCTGGAGAGTGAGCCTCTGCCTGCCCGACCCTGCCGCGTGCACAGTGAGCAGCTTGACCTTTCCAAGCAGGATGTTATCTCACAAGTGCCCGCGCTTAGGGCACCCACTGTAACACCGAACACTTCCATGCGGAAGAAGCAGGTAAGACTTGGACTAGGGCCTTTGGAGCCCGGGGATTCACTGCTGAAGGTGCTTTGCACCATAGACCCTCTCGACTGAGATCCTGAAGAGTCAAAAGGGAACTCTTCAGAATGGCCTAATAGTTTACATTCCCTGAGGCAGCCACCAGTGAATGCGGAATAACCATGAACACGTTACTCAAAGGAGGGTGGGGCAGGGATTCACCAGACAACTACTACAGCTCCAACCTCAAGGGGGATTGTGTCGCTGCATTTGAATGTCGCGTTTCTTTGCGTATGTTGGGTTAGAAATAAACTACTCCCTTTTCTTATAAAAGCAAATACTTGGCTGAACATTGATTTATTGTTGATATTGTTTGCACTTTGAGTTATGAGTAGTGTGCACTGACCTGTATTCACCCCCCCCCCCCCCCCAGGGAGCCCTGACTGCTTGACCACAGCTACCACTGAGAGTCAAGTGCAGAAGGGGTACTTGGCCCAGGTATTCAGGACCCATAGTAGGGTGAGCCCCAGGACACCCAGAGTAAAGGGCCTCAACCACCACGGTTGATCCCAGTGACCCCTGTGTTGCCCTGTGGCCCTCTAAAAGGAGTTCTGACAGCGAAACACCAAGAAATCTGGTGGTCAGTGGTTGTGAGGTCACTCACAGGGGTAAGAGGGTGGTAGGCCATACTGCTATTGCGGGTTGTTTTATTTTAGAACTGTCTCAAGCTTGGACTGAGCTTTTGTACCTGAGGAAGCAGAGAACCACTGAGTGATAGTATCAGATGTGTGGAACATTTCACTGTACCCTCAGTGAAGGTATCAACGTTCATTTAACTGGAAAGTTTAAACTCATAGTGATTTTATTAGCACCACGGTTTGAGATTTTAATTTGATGTAAATGATGTTATGAACTTAGCTAGTTAGATTACATTTGCTGAAACCTTTGTGAATAATCCCCCCCCCCCTTTTTAGGTCTCGCCTGACCCAGCGCATGCGCTGGTCTGGCGAGACTTATTGAGAGGGCTCCAAAAAGTGCTACCAGCCCAGCCTAGAGCTACAGTGCATGTGCGCAAGCGCGGGCGTGCGCGCCGCGCTTTACCGCAACTACTTTCACTTTGATGTTTGAACGTGATCGCGATCACTTTAACTTTTGCGGCCAATAGGTCTCGCTTTTGGGACCTTATAAGCATTTAGTTATGCAACATGTTGCATGGCTAAACACTTATAAGGTCCCACAGGCGAAACCTATTGGCTATGCCAATGCTTGTTTTTATTGTGTTCCTGGTCTTGTCGTATTATTCCATAGGCTGCAGGAAGTAAGATGTCCATGTAGGGGAGTCAAGATTGAGAGGACCATGCCTTCACTGTGTGCAGAACCTCAGGGTTCAATTTAGGAGGCGGAATGCCATATTAGTCACCTTAGATATGGCTGATCTACAGCTATGCAGTATTCAGAGAAGACTGGACATTAGTTTCTGCTGTGTGGTTGTGAGCTTGGCGTTGATGAGGTTGCTGGGATATACAGAGCATGCTTTTTTGTTAATGAAGGTTTGGCTCTGAGATGGTTGGAGTCCTTCAATTCTCATACGGACAAAGCATTGAGGCCAATATGTGGACAACTTCTGCAATGGCTCTGGAGATGTTCCCCTAGTTCCTGTTTTAAGTTGTCCAAATTCTCATAATTCATTGCCTTACTACTAAAATAGCACAATGGATTAATACATAAGCTTAGAGAGCTGTGTGCATTCTGCTGGCCCCAGGCTCACTCCCAGCTGGGACTGACTCAGCTATTCGTCTGTCTAAGGGCCTCATTATGAGTTTGCCCCGCTCCCGCACCGCCAAACCCATGTACAAACCACCCGCCCAATGAGGAGTTACTCCTGTATGGTGGGTGGTTCTTTGGCGGTCCGCCATGGGCACTGCAATGAGAACGTCAAAGGCAGTACCTGTAGACCATGGACTGCTGCAGTCCATGCCGTGCGGGTACTGGTGTGCATGAACACAGGGGGGCACATGTTGTGCCCCCCTGTGCACATCCATATGGCGTGAGGCACAAGGGGTCCCTGTAGGGCCCCCTTTATTTCCTTTCTGCCACACTTTTCATGGCGGTCGCACCACCTTGAAAAGTGTGGCAGTCAGGAAACTCGTAATATGCTTGGCGGGCCACAGCGGTTCCGCCAGGCATATTGCTGCCTCAATACTGCTGTGCCGCCGCCAGGGATCAGAGGCGGTGGTCCCAGGCTACCCTGGTCGTAATAAGGCAGTTGGTAGACCGCCAACCACTGCGCCCCCTTAAGCCTGGCGGTCCGTGAACCGCCAGAATCGTAAGAAAAGCCCTTAGTTTCAAACAGTGAGTAGACGTGTGTCATGCTTATACTAGGTCTGATGCAAACTTTGTAAACTGTTCCTGCCTGGTGTGATAGTTCAGTGGGCTGAGTCTCTGACCCCTATATTACCAGGTCACAGGTTGTAATGCCAGCATGTGCAGCTCATGTCCTCCCCCTTGTAGTTAAAAAAGCACATTCGGGGGGGGCACACTGTATGTCTCAGGCGAACACAAAGGGAGGGGGCATGTGGCACTTATCTCCAGGGAGGGATTGTGTGTATCGTGAGAGGAGCGCGATGGGACAATTATATGTACCGTGATTTGTTCTAATTGCAACGTCTGTGATCACTACTGCGTAATTGCCATGAATATAAAACCAATAAAGACATTTTTTTTTAAAAGAGCGCATTGAGTCCGGGTAATGAACAACTTAGGGGCATATTTGCAAGCCCCTTGCGCCATTTTTGCCTCACTTTTCCCATGTTAAAAGTGACGCAAAAGTGGCGCAAGGGGCTTGTAAATCTGCCCCCAAGTTCTTAAATGCAGGTCGCAATTCAGTGTGTACTACGCAATGGGCAAGTAGTTGTTTTTGGGTTTTTTTTGCACAGTCAATAGAACCAGGGCAATAGTATACATGCAGGGTCTTTGAAATAGACAATCTGCTTGGGACGATTCCCTATCCTCTGTGTGGCCATTTTAGGAAGTTTGATGCCGCAAATCACGCATCTGTGGTGCCCTTAAAAATCGCTGTCTTTTCTGCACTAAGAGCTGAACAGCGAATGTGTTTCCTTCCTCCTTGGTGTACTCCAGCGGTTCAAGTGCCAACAATTTGATATATACATCCAAACTGTTCACTCACACCTTCCCCCTTGACCGGACGCGTATTGTGTGATCCTGGGCTTATTGCTTTATCTTGGCGCCCCATTTCCATTCTCTCCCTCAAAAATGTGAAACTCTAAACAAAAGTCTAGCCCCAATTATTCAGTGATGTATGTACAATGACCCATGGGCCTGGAAATAACTGTTGTTGCCATTACGCAACTCAATAGTAGTCAGTTTGTCGGTCTTGGAAGAATGAATGTCTGTGCGAGTGCGCCCCTTCAGGCTTTAACCTTGTAACCTTCCGGTCTCTAAGCAGCAAATGCTTAACACAGCCAGCTAACTTGGTTGCCAATGAACGAATACCTGTACGCCTAAGGCGTCAAGAAGGGTGGTCAGCGCCATGACAGCCTTGGTGAGCTTTAGGGCAGAGGCCCACGTGCCTGCATGGACATCACTCAATCACAACGCCTCGGGCCACCTGGTACCCAGCCCTAAAGCTTGAAGGGAGAGTGATGCACCTTTCGGACAGGTGACATAAAGGGGGCGGGCCTTGTGTAATGTAAGGTGCTAATGTAAAACTGCAACAACAACAAAACAACTCCCTTATTCCCTCTGCTTTTGAGACAGCGCCCTCCTGTGCCCCCTAACCCTCCCAGTCAGCGGCTGCCATGCCTGCTTCTTTAATCTTTGAGTAAAAATAGACCCCTGCAGAAGGCTTCCGCCAGCGCCTTTTTTTCTCTTCTCCTACCTCGTGAGGCTGGGTGATGAGAACTAATTTAGTTGTGCTGAAGCACTAATCATAGAAGCCCTAACAATGGAGATGCAGATAGGCGCGTGCTGGGCAACTCAGCATACGGGTACTTGGTTCGGAATCCGGAAATGAAGAAGGACCACGCCCCCTTCGCTTCAATACACGGTGACTTTAGATTGCTTTTAGCCGTTAAGCTACGAGATTGCTGCCCTGACTCGTAGGGGGCCTGCGTCATGTTATTCACATTTTGTATAGTTCAAACTCTTTCTTTTGGAAAGACACTTTGTTTTTCGTGTACAGCCCTCCATTTCCTATGGCAATGTTGTCGCTATTTAAAACTGCAAATAAAGGTATAGTGCTAACAACAATTGTAATGGAAAGGTTCAAAATGGTTTGTGTGAATTAGTGTGAAAGTGAAGTAAGCTTTATTTTGGAAAATATATTTGCCCTTTGTATGTACAGGTGAGTGTGCTAGTGGACTTTCCTATTCCTCTCGATTGGGATGAGGTGAGCCTTATGTTTTCTGTACAGGGTAAGACTAGAAGAGAAAATAGCCCAGGCACCAAAATAAAAGTGCCCCCCATTAGTGAATCAGACAAATGGACATACTTAATGAAGGTCGCAGCGTGGCTGTGAAGTGGACGTGCGCAGCTGGGACGCCACCAGCCTTGTCCAGGTCTGATGAAGCTTCGGGTTGGGTGGATCTGAGTATCTGTGTCCACTGTGTCTCAGTTACCTTGCCCCAGCTGAAGTGGGAGAAGCTGTGATGCTTGGTGATGGTGCGCTGAGCATCGGTGATTGTGAAGTGGACTATGGCGTGGTCTGTCCAGGTGAATTCTGTGATGTGGCTGAATTTGATTCTGTTGCTGGGGGTAAAAATGGGGTCGAACATGTGTCCGACTTTGTGTGTGGGTTTGGTGACCAATTGGGTGAGGCCGAAGTTGTTCAGGTTCTTCATGAGGGTGCTGAAGTTGGTGTCATTGGAGTTGTCAATGTGGAAATTGAGGTCGCCGAATATGATGTAATGGAAAGAGTCGATGGCTGGGGGGGGGGTGATGAGTTTGTAGATGGCATTGCAGAAAGTTGGTCAAGGTCCTGGGGGTCTGTATACGAGGGTGCCTCTTACTGTTGTCTTGGCCTTGGTCTGTAATTGGAAGTTGAAGTGTTCCATGAGGGGTGTGGGATTGTCGTCAGTGGCGATGCATCGGACGGTTTCCTTGAAGAGGATGGCGATGCCCACGCCGCGTTTGTTGGTGCGGTCTCAGTGTATAATCGTGTAGCCGTCAGGAGCTGCGATACCGATGTTGGGGTTGTTGGAGGGGCCGAGCTATGTTTCAGTGATGAAGAGACATTCAGAGGAGAGGTTGGTGATGGTGTTCCAGATTTCCATGGCGTGTTTGCAGAGGGATCAGGCATTGAGCTGGATGCATTGGAGTGGTTCCAGGTTGCTTGTGGTCTTCTGGGCAGAAGTTGCGGAGGATCCCGATTGGAGTGGCTGTCCTGGGTAGCAGGTGAAACGACAGAGGGGGCCGGTGAAAGGTCTTTCCGTGGATCAGGGGAAGGAGATGCAGCAGTTGTTGTGGCGTCTGGGGTCCAGGTTCCGAAGAGAACAGGGATTCATCCCAAACATAGAAATATTTGTTATCCACTTTAAATTACTACCATTTGAAAAAATGACAGTATTTTTCAGTTCTAAATATGGTGCAGTGTCAACTGGCCACTGGGAGCAAGAGGCCTGCTGTTGGTACATGCAACACTTTGAAATGAAATAAAAATTAAAATGAAGAGTTAACATAATCATTAATTTAACTCTTCATTTACATCTTCTCCCATTTAAAAGCAGCCAGAAAATCATTTTGTTCTCATGCTCCAATATTGAGTTGATAAGGACTTTTGTTTTAGATTTAAATACCTCCGCGCATCAGTTCTTCACCTCTGTGCCCTGGGTCATAAATCAGACTCCAGTACTGCTCATTATCAGGTCCTGTTATGCAACCTGAAGATAATAATGTAAAATAAACACAGCCTTCCCTTAACTTTAAGACAAAAATGTGACCCTGTTTTTATTTAAAAATTAACTCAAGGTGGTGAGCTACTCTGAAGGTGTCTGTGAGCTACTGGTAGCTTGCGATCAACTGGTTGGAGACACCGGCTGTAGAGTAAGGGTGTAGTATTTGGTGGGTGGGGGCACTCAATGGTCTGGTCTCAAACATTGATTTGCTACTTGAAAATAGTTAACCATTAGTAATGCCTGTGTACATTTGATCATTACTAGTACTACAAGCACCAGAAAAGTCAATAGGTCTCTTCTTCAGAACCTGCTGGCTTCCCAGTGCCTTTTGGCAATGCTGTAAATCATCAGAAAAAGTCATTCCTTGCCAATGATGTGCAGCATGACCTAAAGCAAAAAACAAAGGAAAAAAGGTGCGATGACACAGCCGTATATTTTATAAGCGTGTGCATGTGCGATGCCGTTTACGCACATGCGTTATCATGCAAGCAAGTATGCATCATAATTCATGCAAACACCTATGAAATGAGATGGGTACAATTTTTTCGGACATGAATCACTAAATTAAAAAAATGGACAGGAAGTAGTGTGAAAGAAGTTTTTTTTAAAGAGGTGGGGCCAGCAGCAAATTGCTGCCTGGCCCTTCCCCAAGAAATAATAAAAAGTGACTGTGTGAGGTGGGGGTTCATTGAGGAGCCAGCAGGGGAGTGGGCAAGGAGATCAGCAGCGGCGCATCCGTATCGGCTGAAGGGCCACGTCCCCCCACCTTTTTCCAGGCAAAAAGAGTGTCTGTCATGCTGGACAAAGGTCAGTCTGACAGACACTCTTCTTGTTCAGATCAGGCAGGCAGGAGCTAGAACTGCGCTAAATGTGCATGGCCCCAGCTGCCAGAGCTGAAATGTGCAGGCTGAGGATTTCACAGCCTTGTGGGCGTGACCTACTCAGCCTGGCAAAAGTGTCTCAAGGCCCTCTCCGTCATGATGATGGACCACCAATTGACTTGGATCTGGGTGCTTCAGTTTTACGCCCTGAAGTGCCCATGGGCAGAGTGTCAATCATCACAGAGTGGGGGGTGGGGGCAGCAGGCTCACTGACTTCATCCCACTCTGTGACGAGGTTAGGACTGCTGCCTTCCCTCATTGGCTGACCCTAAGTCAGCTAGTGAGGGAAGGCAGCAGTCTCAACCCTCCTGGGCCCTCCGTGGCTTGAGACTGCTGCCTTCCCTAATTGGCTGACCTTAGGCAAGCAGCCCCAACCCTTCTGGGACCTGTGAGGCTTTCCTCTTAGAAAGCTGCCGTTATGGTAAGTTTCTATGGTTTTTTTTCATGTTTGGTTCGTGCATGCATGTATGAATGTATGTGTATTTGTTGGTGAGTGTTTTGGAATGGGTGTGAGTGTGTGTGTGTGTGTGTGTGTGTGAATGCATGGCTGTAAGTGTGGTGTTTGTATGCATGTGAGCCTCCAACCCCTTTCTAGTAAAATTACTACCCGCCACTGGTTAAAGTACAAATAAAGACAGGTGGACAAGCTGGGACAAGGAAAGGCATCAAATAAGAAGCAATCCCCTGAAGTAAGTCCCTCCAAGACCTTGGTAAGCCTACAGTAAGTCTTTTTCACCCATACAATATGCGCTGGTAATAAAAATATCGATATATACAAATATCCAAAACAAAATATCGACACCCAAAATATCATTAACCCTATACTCATAATTAAAATTACCAAAATATTGAATCCAAAATACTGTAATATGAAAATATCTAGAGTTTACGAATACTAAAAACCAAAATATAGATAATAATGTTAGACTTTTTGAATTACCATTGAAAATAACCGAAATATAGAAAACCAAAATATGTATACTTTTTAAATATCAAATATATTTAATTATAAATAATTTTAAACTTCAAAAATGTACAAACATTTTTAAAAAAAATGTATAAAATATATTATTTTACACCTAAAATAAGTGAATAAAGTAATTAGTAGATATATATATATATATATGTCACCACATGTTTCTCCACTTTGCCGGGGCCACCAACTCTGCAGGGCAGGCTCTAAAGCAGGAATGGAGAATCCTGTTAAACAACAACACGAAGAATGGAGAGCCCACAGCTGAGACATCCTCTCTTGCGGACACTTTATTTGGTCTGTGCATGGCAGCATCAACTCTTTTACCTTACGCGTTTCGGCGCGCATGTGCCTTGTTCACAGGTGAGTATCATAATAACCCAGGGGTCTTCTGGCTCAATTAAAAACCACATTGCCCAGAATGCACCAATTTTCAAAATTAGTATCACGGAAAGTCCTTTGTGTTTCACGAAGCACTCGGGTTATTAAAATTTCAAGCTTAGTGCTTGTGCTCTGGCCCCCCTCCCCGGGCCTGTAACTGACCCTTGCTTCTAGTAGTTAAGGACGTACTGTAGGAGCCGCTAGGTTTATGTGGGCGTAGTTTATTAAAGGTTTAGACAAGGTCCGAACAGAGGCTGCTGAAAACCTCTAGTAAATTAACAAAGAAACGAAACTAAAAGTCCTCCAGGAAGGTAAATGAGCGATGCCCCAGGTCCGGTGGTCGCTTCCTCGGGTCCCTCTCCTGTCCGCTTTACGTCGGCTTCTTAGGGGGTTCTCTGGGAAAGGTGGCGTCCCCGGGAGACAAAGGAAACAAAAGAACAACCTCCCGTCAGTAATAGGACTTTCCTTGGATGTGAAAAAAAAACCCCTCCACCTGCTTTTCTATCACCACGGTTTGTGAGGGTGGGGAGTCGTGAGGGACAGTTCGGTCCTGGCTAGTGCCCCGTGTCCGGTGTTCCCCTTGCTTTCCCCCTCCCCGTTAAGATCTTTAAGTAACGCAGGAAAGGCACTGACCTGAAGCTACAGTCCTCCGGGACTGTAGCATGGGGTGTCTCGGCGTCTTGATTCTCCCCGGGACGACTGGACACTAGAGCGGTGTCTGCTGGAAGCTCACGGCATCTCTGCTCTTCCTCTCCGGTACTCCCTTGCTGCTGCCTGCTAGCCTGGATTCTCTCTGGCTCTGCTTCACGTTCTCCTCCTTTCCTCGCTGCTCCCTCGATCTCGTCCGTCATCGTTTCTCTGGTCTCGGCGCGTGACGTCAGCTCCACGCCGGCCGGGAGGACTAGAGCGCTGCCTTCCTCCGGATGGGCCTCCTCCGCCGCCATCCTGAAGGGCACGGAAGACGAGTCTCCCGCAGTGCCCGGATCACACTGCCTTTCTCCTGGGGATGGACGATCGGGCCATTCAGAAACAGGACAACGGGAGAGGAAGTCCACATTACTTTGTAACCGCCCCGGGAGGTGGATAGTCTGAAAGGAAAAGGGTTGTAGTGCTAAGAACCATCTCAGTATTTTAGCGTTGGTATTCTTATTCGTGGCCAACCAGGTTAAGGGTGTATGGTCCGTTAGCAGAAAGAAATGTCTCCCTGATAGGTAGTATTGCAGGGATTCTACGGCCCATTTGATGGCTAAGCATTCTTTTTCCATGGTGGCATAGTTAGTTTCTC
This sequence comes from Triturus cristatus, assembly GCF_964204655.1. Classification (NCBI taxonomy): domain Eukaryota; kingdom Metazoa; phylum Chordata; class Amphibia; order Caudata; family Salamandridae; genus Triturus; species Triturus cristatus. The sequence goes on from NC_140592.1 coordinate 1,219,891,598, forward strand.
TAGGGAACAATTTCCTACTGAGGAATAACACAGGTCGTAGAAGCCCTGGGGTATCGGGTTGGGATAGGACAGCCCCTAGCCCTCTATCCGAGGCGTCCGTTTGTAGTACAAAAGATTTCTTGAAGTCCGGGCAGGACAAAACAGGGGCACTGCATAGGGCAGTTTTGAGGGAACTAAAACTGTCATCTTGCCTCTGTCCCCAGTCTCTTTCTACCTTTGTAGTTGTGTGTCTCAGTAGGTCCGTGAGGGGACTGGCCAGGTCAGAAAACCGGGGAATAAATCTACGGTAATACCCCACTAACCCTAAAAAGGCCCGAACATCTCTTTTAGTAGTGGGGCGTGGAATTTTCTGTATGGCTTCCAGTTTATTGTGTTGGGGTAGAATCGTACCATCCCTGATGGTGTATCCCAGATATTCGATTTGATGGGTCCCATAACATAACATAACATAACATAACATAACATAACATAACATACCACTATGTCGTCTAAGTAGGCAACAGCATAGTCTCGATGTGCTTTTAACAGAACGTCCATAAGTCTTTGGAACGTCGCAGGCGCTCCGTGCAGTCCAAATGGCATTACCTTAAACTGGTAGAGCCCGGAGGGGGTGGAAAAGGCTGTCTTTTCCTTCGCTGACTTGGTTAAAGGAATTTGCCAGTATCCTTTCGTTAAATCGATTGTGGACATGACTCTAGCCTCTCCTAATCTCTCAACTAACTCATCCACCCGGGGCATTGGGTAGTTGTCAAATTTGGAGTGTGCGTTCACCTGGCGGAAGTCTATGCAGAAACGGAGACTTCCGTCGGGTTTAGGTACTAGCACAATGGGTGAGCGCCAGGGGCTGTGAGACGGTTCGATAATGTCGGCCTTGAGCATTGATTCCACCTCTGCTTCTACAGCCCCTCTCCTAGCCTGGGGTATCCTATAGGGTTTGAGGTTCACTACTACTCCCTCTGGGGTAAGGATGTCGTGAGCCACTCTAGAGGTACGTCCGGGTTCCCCAGAACTCAACCCTGTGTAGTGGGTTAGCAGATTGTGGACCTGTACCCTTTGTTCGGGGGATAGCCTGGATCCCAACTGGGGTATTTCTTCTCGGGATGTTCCTTCGTGCTTCACGCATACGTCCAAGGGTTTATTGAGGGTCACTTGGCATACCGGCCGTATCCCACTCCCACCCCCGTTGTTCTCTCTCTCCTCCCACTTCTTTAAAAGGTTTATGTGGTATGTCTGTCCTTGATCATTAGTGTGAGGGACCGCTATTCGGTAAGAGACCGGGGTAACCCTTTGGGTTACGGTATATGGTCCTTGCCATGTTGCCAGTAGTTTCTTTTCCGAAGAAGGCAACAGAATCAATACTTTATCCCCTACGTTCAACTCTCTCATTTTGCTGGTCCTGTCATACTGAGCTTTTTGCTTAGCCTGGGCTTTCTCCATGTTTTGGTGAACCGTGTCCCACAAGGTGGCTAGGGTTTCTTTCAAGGTGGATACATAACCTAACAGGGGTTTCCCTTCGTCCTCCTCTTCCGTCCACTGTTCCGCGGCCATCTCTAATAAGGTGCGAGGGGTACGTCCAAACAGGAGTTCGAAAGGACTGAATCCGGTGGACTTCTGTTCGTGCGTTCTAATGGCAAAGAGGACCAGAGGCAACTTTCGGTCCCAATCTTTTCCTATATCCCCAATCAGCTTCTTCAAGATGGTCTTAATGGTGCGGTTGTACCGTTCCACCAATCCATCTGTTTGGGGGTGATATACCGAGGTTCGGATTTGGCGTACCCCTAGGATCTTGCAGATGAAAGGGGTCCCCTGATCTGTTAAGAGCTCTAATGGGAATCCTACACGGGAGAAGAAGGAGATCATAGCCTGGGCTACGGCTACTGTGGTCATACTAGTGAGAGGGATCGCCTCTGGATAACGAGTAGCATAGTCCACCAGGACCAAAATGTACTGGTGTCCCCTTGCTGACTTTATTAGGGGACCCACCAAGTCCATGCCTACCCTCTGAAAGGGAACATCAATGATGGGTAACGGGCACAGAGGTACTTTTCGGTCTTTGGAAGGATTGATCATTTGGCATTTGGGGCACTCTGCACAGTACCGGGCTGTCTCCCTATACACTCCTGGCCAATAAAACCTGTCCAGTAGGTATTTTAATGTATGTTCCTGTCCATAGTGTCCCCCCCCGTTTGGTTGTGAGCAAGCTGTAGGGCCTGTTCTCTAAATGCTACTGGGATGAGCAATTGTTCAGACCTTCCTCCGGGACCGTTAACGGCCCTGTACAGGAGACCTTTTTTTTACAAAAAATAAGGGCCTACCTTGTTGGGGTCAACTTCCTGAACTTGCTTCCAGGCCTGTAACAAGGTGCTGTCATCTTTCTGGTCCGCTCGAAAGCTGCGGGCGGGAGTAGTGTCGTTGTCTGAGGAAGAAAACATACATGAAGATACACCAGAGCAGGCCTGGGCGTATTGTTCCTTATCTCTTCTTTTCTCACTACGGGATTTTTTTTCCCTATCTTGGGGCCTGGATATGGGTTCGGTAGAGAACGGGGCCTCTTGTAGCCAGTCTGCCTCTGCCTGCATGAGTCTGGATAAATATTCATGAAAGAGGGGAAGATCAGTTCCTAACAACACTCTTTCAGGCAGTCCCGGTACTATCCCTACTTTTCTTACTTGCGGATACCCGTCTATCTCCAGTACGATCTCAGCTAAGGGATAAGACCTAACATCGCCGTGTACACAGGACACCAACACCGTCTCCCCCTCACACCCTTTGTCCTCTGGAAGTGTCTCCCTGGCTATGACGGTATGGTGACACCCTGTATCTAATAATGCCTCTATAGGTTTCCCGTTTATCCTGACCGTTGTCTTATACCGTTGGCTAGGGCTTCCTGTCACTAATACCCTTCCTCGGGACCACCCAACCTCCATGGGCTCTGAGTTGTCAGTGTTTAAAGGGCAATTCCTAGCTATGTGCCCCCATTCAGCGCAACGAAAACACTGGGGCCCCAGGTGAGCTGGAGGTTGTTTTGAAAGGGGTTTGGGAACTGGTTTTGACATGGATAAGGGTCTCCTGTCCCCGTCACTGGGTGGTTTGGGAGGAGTCTTGAGAGAAAATGGCGGGACTCTTGCTGGTTGGGCTTTAAAGTCCGGAGACCGATGATAAGCACATGCTAAGTCGATGGCTGTCTGTTGAGTCAACCCCGGGTGCTGTTTTACCCAAGCTCTAGTAGTGTATGGTAGAGCTTCCAGATATTGTTCTAAGAACACCTTCTCTACTACTTCCTCCATGGAGGCGGTGCTGGGTTGAAGCCATCGGGTTCCCAGATCCTTAATGCGGTAGAACAACGCTCTAGGGTTATCTCCGGTCACCCACTTTTCTTTACGAAACCTAGTCCTATAATACTCGTGATCACAACCCAGTCGTTCCAAGATAGCCCTCTTGATTTCCTGGTAGGGCGTGGCGCCAGCGGGGTTGGCAGCTTGGTAGGCGGCTTGTAATTCCCCCGACAACAGCGGTGCGATATATTGTCCCCACCGTTCCGGTGGCCAAGCAGCGGTGGTAGCCACTCTTTCAAAATTCGTAAAGAAATAATCAGGGTCCTCTCCCTCTTGGAACTTTTGGAACTTTTGTAGCACACTTCCCGGTACATGGGGATGCACCCGGGTGTTGGCTATCACATCCGTGAGTCTCAATATGGCCGTGTCCTGTGCTTGTTGGTTGTTGGTTAGTAGGGATGCTTGTTCGGTCATAGCCTTTTGGAATGACTCCCTCTCCTTCTGGGCGTTTTGGTTTTGCTGTTCTAGGACTATTTGCAAATGTCGTTGTCCCTCAGCTAATTGGGTGATTATGTCCTGTAGGGTCACGGGTTGTGTCATCTTCGAGCCTCAGACGACAATCCCACTTCTGACACCACTGTGCTCTGGCCCCCCTCCCCGGGCCTGTAACTGACCCTTGCTTCTAGTAGTTAAGGACGTATTGTAGGAGCCGCTAGGTTTATGTGGGCGTAGTTTATTAAAGGTTTAGACAAGGTCCGAACAGAGGCAGCTGAAAACCTCTAGTAAATTAACAAAGAAACGAAACTAAAAGTCCTCCAGGAAGGTAAATGAGCGATGCCCCAGGTCCGGTGGTCGCTTCCTCGGGTCCCTCTCCTGTCCGCTTTACGTCATCTTCTTAGGGGGTTCTCTGGGAAAGGTGGCGTCCCCGGGAGACAAAGGAAACAAAAGAACAACTAGAACCCGTCAGTAATAGGACTTTCCTTGGATGTGAAAAATAACCCTCCACCTGCTTTTCTATCACCACGGTTTGTGAGGGTGGGGAGTCGTGAGGGACGGTTCGGTCCTGGCTAGTGCCCCGTGTCCGGTGTTCCCCTTGCTTTCCCCCTCCCTGTTAAGATCTTTAAGTAACGCAGGAAAGGCACTGACCTGAAGCTACAGTCCTCCGGGACTGTAGCATGGGGTGTCTCGGCGTCCTGATTCTCCCCGGGACGACTGGACACTAGAACGGTGTCTGCTGGAAGCTCACGGCGTCTCTGCTCTTCCTCTCCGGTACTCCCTTGCTGCTGCCTGCTAGCCTGGATTCTCTCTGGCTCTGCTTCGCGTTCTCCTCCTTTCCTCGCTGCTCCCTCGATCTCGTCCGTCCGCGTTTCTCTGGTCTCGGCGCGTGACGTCAGCTCCACGCCGGCCGGGAGGACTAGAGCGCTGCCTTCCTCCGGATGGGCCTCCTCCGCCGCCATCTTGAAGGGCACAGAAGACGAGTCTCCCACAGTGCCCGGATCCCAGTGCTCTTAGCTGCCACACACTAAAATACTTGCTCGAGATGAAAGATCACAGTCTGTCGGAAAGAGGAAACACCTCCTTCATCTCCCTTTCTCTTAGCCATCACCAAATCAATTCGGAAGTCCATAAGGCTGGTGTGGTATCGAGCGAGTCATGCCCCTCCATTGAATCACCACATGTTTCTCCACTTTGCCGGGGCCACCAACTCTGCAGGGCAGGCTCTAATCCTTCTCCATTCCTGCTTTAAAGTGGCAGCCAGGCTCCCACCTCTAAGCCAATCAAAACCAGGCGCGCAACGCCCATTGCGCTGAAGTGGCTTCAGTCTCCCCCCCCCCCACCCACTGTGTGGGTCAGCCCGGGCTGAGACAGCTTCCCGGGCACACATACTGCTGCACCCAAGAATTTCACAGGTCTTTAAAAGACAATTTACTTGCTAACGATGCATTGTTGTTTTTCACCCCTTCTTAGAGCCCCTGCCATCTCCTTTCTGGCTATGGCTAGAAGAATGACCCCCCCCCCCCAAAACGTTTAGTAGCCCCCCCCGAAATGTGGCTCTAGTTGCGCCTCTGATCACAATGCTCCAATGGAGCGTTGTGATTGGTCTGAGTGCTGTGACACGGAGCTCAGCCAGGGGCTGTAGGGGTGGGCATATTCTCCATACAGGCTGTATGAGTGTCCTCTTGAAAGAATGGAAGGATCCTGATCACATCATGATGACGCGCTTTATGTCCAAACTGTATCCTTTGCAGGACATGGAGGATTTGTTTCCTGAGTCGGTGCATGTGAATTCCATTGTCGCCAGTTTAGTGGGTCGCCCTTCTTTGGTGGATGATAACACACTGCATGATGGTGTGGATAAGAAGATTGACTCTGCGTTGAGGAAATCTTATGCAGGCTCTCACCTTGCTATAAGTTCTGGTGTCTATGGAGCTTATGTCGCGCAATCCCTGTTGACTGACTTTAAGACTTTTATTTTCCACGATGCAGGGGGGCAGTTGTCCAGACCTGCTGGAATCCATGGAACGTCAGGCCGAATTCCTTTTGGACATTGCCTTTGATTCTGTGCGCCCTTCTGCCTTGTCCTGTGATTCCTCTGTTGCCGCTCGTCGGAACCTGTTGCAGAAGGGTTGGAATACGGACACCGCGCAGTGATCCATGGCTTTGCGGTTGCCATTTACTGGACCTTGTCTTTTTGGGGACGCTCTTGAGGTTAAACTACACAAGGTGTTCAAAGAGCGGAAACATTCTTTGTCCTTCTGACGCCAGCCTTCTCGTAAGAACTCTTCTTTCTCTCATGCCAAGACCTTCCGCCAGCCTTCACGGTTTCAGCAGTCTTCTTTTAAGGGCCCAAAAGGTGCTGGTAGGAGTTAACCCCGGAAGTTCCAGAAGAAGCCCCCCCGAGATGCTGGACAGGGTTTGCAGCGTTCCTGACTATACCACGCCTGGGGTCGGTCACGCTGGTGTTCAACCAGAGGTTGGTGGGAGGCTGAGGTTGTTCCTTCCTGCTTGGCGTCTGCTGACCTCCGACCAGTGGGTGCTGGATGTCCTGGACAATGGGTATCGGATCGAGTTTCTGTCCCTTCCTCCGCCCTCGGGTGTAGTGCGGACTCCGACGCCCTTGAACCTGTCTCGACGTCAGTCTTTGTTGGACGGTGTTCACTCTTTTCACCTGAAGAAGGCGATTGTGCCTGTTCCCCGGTTGGGGTGGGGTTTGGGGACCTATTCGATCATCTTTCTAGTTCCGAAAGTCACTGGGGGTTTTCTAATTGTCATCAATCTCCGCAGTCTGAACTTGTTTGTCCGGAAGATCCCATTCAAGATGGAGACCTTGCAAGAGGTGATCCCTTTCATTCAGGCCGGCTGGGTGCTGTCTACGCTGGATCTCCAGGATGCTTCTCTTCATGTGCCAGTGGCTCTGGAGGATCAGAGGTTCCTGCAAATCTGCCTGGAGAGTCATCATTAGCAGTTCTGTGTCCTTCCGTTTGGTCTCCGATCAACTCCCCAATTGTTCACCAAGGTGGTGGCTCCCTTGGTGGCCCATCTTCACCTCCTGGGAGTATCGGTGTTTCCTTACTTGGACGATTGGCTGCTCCAGGCTCCTTCCCCTGTGGTCCTGTCTCAGCACCTGTCCTTGACCATTCGTACGCTAGAGCGCCATGGGTTTCTCCTGAACTTTCCGAAATGCCCAGCTGCTTCCTGCCACTTGGAGGTCTTTCATCGGGGCCTTCTTCGATTCGATCCAGGGCAATGTGTTCCTTCCGGATTCCTGGCTTCTGCGCCTTCAGTGAGGAGGTCGTTGTCCCAGGCTGTGGCTCCCCTCCTTCGGTGGCTCGAGGTTCAGGATCATATGGCTGCAGCTGTCTTCATGGTGCCCTGGGCCAGAGTTCATCTTAGGCCTCTGCTGTGGCATCTTCAACGTTGGGTGCCTTTCCCGGTTCAGGACTATGCTGTCTCTGGAGGTTGTGTCCGCTCTCCAGTGGTGGCTGGATTCCTCCAATTACTCCAAAGGGATGTGGATTCCCCTGCCGCCTCCGTTGGTGTTGACGACAGATGCCAGTGCGTCCGGTTGGGGAGCGACTCTGGGTCAGTGGGCTGTTCAGGCTCGTTGGCTCCGGTCGGAGTCCTGCCGGTCCTCCAATTGGAGGGAGCTGTCTGCGTGCTCTTCGTTTATTCCAGGATTGTCTGCTGGGGTGCAATGCCCTGGTGAGGTCTGACAACTCGGTTACTGTGGCTTAAATCATCCACCAGGGCAGTTCTCGCAGTCCTTCGTTGAATCTGGTGGCCTGTGCAATTGCGGGTTGGGCGGAGTGTCATGTTCTGGCCATCGCTGCTCAGCATATCAGGGGTGTGGAAAATGTGGTGGCGGATGCCTTGAGTCGCAGGTTTCCATCGTCTCTGACCCTGTGTTTCTCCCCAAGGATTTTCCTGCTGCTTTGTCGGAGGTTTAGGACTACCAAGCTGGACTTGTTTGCGTCCAGGACCAATGCTCAGCTTCCCCTCTTTTGTTACCGGACTCCAGAGTTGGGTGCTTGGGGGGAGGAGGCATTGTCTCTGCGGTGGCCTAGTTGGTTGCTGTACGCCTTTCCCCTCTTTCCTCTGATTCCGGCCTTCTTGCTGAAGGTACAGTGGGTGGGTGCCCAGGTGGTGGCTGTCTTGCCTCACTGGCCTCGGAGGTCCTGGTTCCCGTTGTTGTTGAGTCTGGCGGTGGGTCCTCCTTGGATTCTACCTCGCTGCCCAGTTCCTCTGAGATCGCCCTCTTCCTCCCTCCTGGTCCCTCTCACCCTGGCGGTCTGGAGGTTGAACGGATGTCTCTTGGGGTCCGGGGTTTGCCTGACCACCTCATCACTGTGATGCAGGCCTCCTACTCTAAGCATTGGGGTTCCTTTTCCTCCTAGTGTTCTGGACTTGGTCTGTCTCCTACCTCTTGCCGTATCGCTTCTATCCTTCAGTTTTCTGGATGGGTTTCAGAAGCGCTATGCATTGTCTACTCTGAAAGGTCAGTGGGCTTCTGTTCAGGCCTTCTGAGATCCGGCTTCACTCCCATCTTCGGATGGGTTGTTGGTTTCTGGTTGTTCCGGAGTTTTTCTGTCTCCTCTCCTTCTGCTCGTTCTTCGGTTCCTCCTTGGGATCTTTCCTTGGTCCTGGCTGCTTTGAAGTCCTCTCCCTTTGAGCCGTTGGAGTCCATTGACCTTAAGTTCCTCTCTGTTAAGGTGGCTTTTCTGGTTGCTGTTACTTCTGCTCGGCGGGTGGGTGAGCACACTGCCTTGTATTGTTCTCCCTTTTTGAGTTTCTTGGATGACCCAGTGGTCCTTTCTTTGGATGCTGGGTTTGTTCCAAAGATTGGTTTTCGGTTTCATTCCTCTCAGGAGTTGATCCTTCCTTCTTTCTGTCCTTCTCCTTCCTCGCCTGTTGAGCTGTTGCTGCACACTCTTGATGTGAAGCGTGCGTTGTCTATTTATGTTGCCTCCCGTCTTACTCTGGGTCGCTGGATCAAGGCTGTTATATCTGTGGCGCATCAGGGCTCTGGTTTGCCTTGCCCTTCTGGGGTTCTGGCCCGTTCCACTAGGGGTGTTTCTGCTTCCTGGGCTGCTTTTCATGGGGTTTCCCTTGATGAGATCTGTCGGGCTGGGACTTGGGCTTCTGATTCTACTTTTGTGAAACATTATCGTCTAAATTGTGCTCTGTCTGGCTGTGTTCTCTGTGTGGTGTGCCAAAGGCCTGCTTGTGTGGTTGCTTTGGCGTGCCTCATTAGTGATGACTGGGTCGAGGACGAGGGACGTAGAGGTAATTCTAGGATTACTTACCGGTAATCCCCATTACTCTTAGTCCTACTCGGCCTCAACCCTGTCATACTTCCCACCCACCTCCCTGTTCAGGCCTTTGTTGCTTGGTATGTCAGGAAGTGCTTTCTGTTGGCTATGTACTTATAGCCTCTGGCAGGAGGGTGGGTGGAGCCTAAAAGAATTTCCTGTTTTGTTTCCTATCAAGTGGAATACCTCATTAGTGATGACTAGGTCGAGGACGAGTAGGTCTAAGAGTAATAGGGATTACCGGTAATTAATCATAGCAGTAATGTGCTTCTAGGGGTGTAGCTACCAGTGGTGTGGCAGGTGCAGTGATGCCGGGGCCCATCAAACCCTGATAATTGCTACATTTTACTACCACAACAGCAGTAAAAGGGGCCATTTTCCTTGTTTTCATGGTACGTTGTGGTGCGAATCCCCTCTTGTGTGTGGGGCAACAGAAGAGCGGTCTGGAGAAGCAACAAGGAGTGGGCAGGAGCATAAAATAAAGATAGATGGGAGGAGAGGAAAAGCAACATATGAGGAAGAGAGCAACACGCGGGAGAAAAACACAAGGGAGAGCGCAACATGGAGTGCAGGAGGTGTGGAGGAAAAGCACATGGGTGACAGAGAGCAAAACAGTGTGGTCAGGAAAGAGAAGCACACATGGGAGACAGCTGGACAACATATGCACTTTCATGGAGTGCTTAACCAAAAGGAAAAAAATCCCTAAAAGTGACCAGTGGAACGCCAGGAGCTAGCCAATCAGAGAGATGGTAAAGAGGCTGTGCTCCAGGGAAAGAACAAAGACAAGAAGGACAAGCTGGGACAAGCTGGGACAAGGAAAGCCATTGGATGAAAAGTAGGCTAATGAGAGTGACAGTGAAGTCTACCAATGGTAAAGAATTGGCGGGAGTAAGCCCTTGTAAGTTCTTGGTAAGCCCACAATATGTCTGTTGCCACCGGTCAACTTGATGATGATTTTACTTGGGGCATGATTGACAGGTGGGTGGTAAACAGTGCTTGATTTGAGCTGGCAGATGTAGTTGGGGCACGCCAACACTCATTTTTGGGAACCAGCACTTACGTTTCCTCATCAGACTTTCACCCAGAGCTAAGGGGGAGAAAAACACAAACATGGGAAATAAAAAAAGAAGAGAATGACAGAAAAATAGTAACCCAGTGAGAAAGGGTGGATTAAAAAGAACCTGCAAGAGTCAGACAAAGCGGCAAGGAATGTCTGGATGGTGGATGACAGAGGCATGAGGTGCAATTAAGACTATGCAGCTTTGGTATTCAGCACCCCCACTGTTTGAAGTGGTGCCTGTGGGCTTCTGAGTTAAACTTTAGGCCTCAGAACCTACTGTTTTGCAAAGTAAGCACTGGTAATAACAGAACAAATTACAGTTTCTGCTGCAAATGTTCAATCCAGAAGTGAATCAGCCAGGGAGAAGTCCCTGTTCTTGCTGTCTCTTTAGCACTGGCAACTCCACCAGTGGACGATATGTGATGTCTTCCTTAAACAGAGGTGCACCACCCTTCAACACCCTTGAACGCCACTGTCACACCTCTTTAGTGGTTGGACTAGTGAGTCCTCTGGCTGCTTTTTTGGGCCCATGGGCTGGGTATTGTCACTTATGACCGATTCGTACTGGGACAATCCTGGACCATTTAGGCTTTAACCAGAGCTGCTGTCCTCCAGTAATGTATTTTTCATTGGGTGTGCATGTTTTTGAGTTCATAGGGAAGGGAATCTAAACACCAAATACTTTTATTCATTAGTTAATGTGCAGACAATTCACAACACCGGTATAACTTTGGGCAGACAAGTCTCCTGTACATGGAGCGATCAAGTCACGCTTGTATAAAGAGTATAGGTTAGATGCTCTTTGTGAGCCAAGAATGCATTTCAAAGTTATAGATAGTTTTTATAAAGTCCATAGAAACATTGTTTGTTTGTTATCCTTCTGATGGCAATGTAATCCGCCAGAAGACAGCTGGTGCAATGAATATATTGTGGGATTCGATGGGCTTGCTTACTTCTTCTAAATATAATTTCTGGAAATTGTTTAGATGGCTGGAGAAAGTCCTATAGCAACAAAAAAAACCTTTCAGTCTTAGAAATGTCCCATGTGACCTGGAGCCTCACCCTTTCAGAGGCATAATATTAGAGTAAAACCAAAAACATTTTGTTTGTAAAGACCACCCGATCACTGAAGTAAATCTGGTGAATTTTAAGTAATCATGCATATTTTTCTTGAAGCACTTGCAGAATGTGGCACATTACTTGCTTTTCTCAATGCTACAACTGTAAGTACATTACCCTTTGCTGTTTTAAAATTTTTGTGCAAAATGTCGTTTTTTCCCCTTTTGCCCATTATATGTCGAGCAGTGTTCTGCTCCTGAGTGGTGAGATGAGACCTCGGCTTCAAAACAAGACAGTTCTACTACTCTGATGTGCTTGTAGCTCATTGTACAAAGAGGTAAGATTATTTTGTTTGTAAGAAATTGGTACCCAAGCAGATATGTATCTCTCTGAACTCTCCATCACTGCTATCACCAGGAGGAGTCTGTACGGTGCCGTGGAGATATGTTTTCAGGGATCTGTTGTAGAGGAAGGAGGAAATTGAGTATCTGGTGTTTCTATGAGGCTTATTTACAAGCCCCTTGCGCCGCTGGTGCGTCACTTTTAATATGGGAAATAAGTCCCTACGTTTTCAAGCCTATAGAGTAAAATCGGTTGATGAAGAGTATTAAGGCAGGCAGTGAACGGGTCTAATTGTACCTCTTTCACATTAACGGTGGTCTTTATGTTTTTCACTGTGGGTTCCCGACCAGGTTGGAACACAGTTCAATTGTCATAGATACGGTTGTTTTCTTCGACAGATATTGATCATTGAATGTTATTTCAATGTCTTTGCTCAAAAAGAGGCTACTGATGGATCAGTTTGGGCACTGCCTAGGTTTTTTTAGAATATGTCTGATATAGAAAGTCTTGAGTTTAATCAGTAGTTGATTTTAGCTCTTTTACAAATAGCTGCTGAGCTTTTAATGACGATGCTCTTGAATTGATGCACCAAAGATGTGTCTGCTTGCGATCCTTATGATACATAAGCGCATGGTAATGTTGGAGAAGCCATCCAAAGGGGTAATTAGCCTCTTTTGATGTCCTGGTTAACTGAACAGTGCAGGGGTTGAGATAAATGTTCTCTCTAGTTTTTGTGCAAAGACATTTTTCCAGCTCTTTGTTGAGATGAAGTGATCTACTATGAAGATGCACTGTTCTTGGGCGTGAATGACTAATAAAGCAATCCAGGCTCTTCAGTTCCATCGTTATCTTGCAAAGTTCTTTTGATGGGCAGGTGGCTTCTGAGATGTGCTGTGAGTAATGAAGTCTTATGCCTTTTTGAAAGATGCTGTATAAATTCTACAGTGATGTAAGTGAGCCAGTTTGTAATTAAAGTTTTAGTTCAGTTATTTTAGTCTTTTGTGTGGATTATTTATTTATTTATTTTGAGTTTTTATAGAGCGTGAACTGGACCCGTTAGGGTATCAGAGGGCTTTACAGGAATCAGCCATAGTAGACAACAGACTTTGAGGGGGACTGGATACATAAGGGATAAAAAGACAAGCAATTACATTCACTTATACATTTTATGAAAAACAAAGGTCCCAGGGTCCACGGAGGGATGCTTGGAGGTTCCGGGTGGATATTGTCAGGGTACTCCAGTGGGATGCATTAGACGGAAGTAGAGCAATGGTCCCTGGATGAATAGAAGGCAAAATTTAGGCGAGGAATTTGCCCATTAGGAAGGTTTTGGCATCATTTTTGAAGCGAGCCAGAGAAGGGATTCTTTAAATGGCGGGCGGGAGTGATTTCCATATTCTCGGTGCGGCCCCAGAAAGGCCCGATTGTAAGTTTTATTTTTCCGAAAACGAGCAAGAGGTCTCTGGTGGATCAGGAGTTTCTGGTTCCTCCGGATATCACGAGTTTCTGGGCAAGATATGCAGGGGAGTTTGAGTATAATGCCTTGTGCGTGATACATGCCAATTTGAGTTCGATTCTGGCCTGTAGAGGAAGCCAGTTCAGAGCTTTCGGATGTGGTGAAATGTGGTAGAATTTCCTTGAGCCTGTTAGTAGTCTGGCGGCCGCGTTGAGGCAGGTTTTTAAAGGTGCCAGGGAGATCTTGGGTAGACCGAGAGGGTAGAGCAACCATATTGGAGTCTAAAGATGACTAGTGACTGGACTGCCATTTTTAGGTCGGGATTATCAAAGAAGGGTTTCAGTTTCCTTAGGTAGCTCAGGTGGATTTTAGTTTGGATGTCAACAAGCCAATTTTGTGGTAACATAAAGCTGGAGAATGAGAAGAGTTTGAGTGTGATAAGGTTGTCAAACGTTGATTTTACCACTGCTGAGATGCTGAAGAGTTATCATTAAGCTGTTAGGTAAGAAAGTTCTTAGTAGAGACTGGAAAGTGGGTAATTCAAGTTTCTTCCTGGGTGTAACAGTTATTTGAGGGTTTGTGCGGGTAGCATTCATCAGTGATACTGAGATGTGGAGGTTTAAGGAAATTATGTCATTCTAAATGCAGTTGATACAGTATTTTTCAGGGTCCATGATAAGGTTACAAAGAGCAAATATTGTGTCAGGTGTCTGCTCAATACCCTGGGTAGAACTGGAGATCAATTTAAATATATAAAAATATTCTAAGTTAGAGGAAGGAATGTGGTATTGGACAGTTTGGTTTGGCGACCAAGGTATCGCAGTCTCCCAATGTGCAAAGGATGGCATATGTAAATGTGATCTCCAAGACAACGTCCAGGAAAGTCTCCTCAAATTTAGGGTTATATTGGAGGATGTGTGGTCAGTCTGTAGATTTAAAGAAATGAGGTCGTGAAATTTGGCAATGGAGGTCATTGAAAGAGTAGAGATTTACATATTGGAGCAGTGTACTATTGAATGAATTTGGTAGGAAGAGCTATCCCTCCTCCGAAACATTTTGTAACTTTGGGGTGTGGCTCTGTGCATGATATTCTAGAAGTAAATGACAAAACAATAGATTTACGTCACTTTTGGTGACGTTGCACTAAAAAACACAATGTGTTGGTAATGTGCTGCCTAGTCTCTGCCATTCATGGCTCTGCCATCCATCTCATAATCCACTGCATTTGTGCCGTTAAGGCATAATATTCCATATCTTATACCGTCCTCCTTCATGGGTAGTGTCAGTTTTGAAAGAGACACTCTCTTCCTATATAGTATTTATCTGCCTAAAACGTTTATGGGGAGTCAACGGAAATAAACAGGATTCAACTACTCAGATAAACAACTCTGACAAGGGTTTTTATTATAAAATATTTTAACAATAACTGAGTTCCCTTTCTTGATCTTCTATACAGAAAATTTCATGATTTGTTATTCACTGTTATTTTATGCGTCATGTGGCCCAATGCTATACTCGTACACCTCGGGTCTCACTGACATTCCCACGGCTAATACAACTATTATTGGGTGTTCCTTTGGACAGACAAACTCTCTGAAATCATCCCCCCACTGTCTTCACTCTTGCTGTTGGCATGATATACAGCAACTGTATAATTGTAGGAGGGAGGAAGAAGCTGGAATCCATTCAGCATCCTGTCTAAGGTAAACAATCAATGGGTGAATGGATCACATGTACCTGTAATACCAGGGTCAGGTGTGGTAACCAACTTAAAAACCTTCATTCATGTACAGGAGTGGTAGAGCGGTATATCTTGGTTCTCCGCTTCTCTCGGAGCGTGAAATCATCATCATCGGTTCTTTTTTGACAACATGCTTTCCTCCACCTGGAGGTAGACCAACTGGTGTTAGCAGTAGTGATCAGTAATGATATGCGATAAAGCAAAGTGAGTTAAAATTGCTTAGCCCTCCATCCCAAACGAACTTTATTCGGTTGGAAAGGTGGCAAGTTTAAAAACGTGGGGAGGTACGCCTATAGAAATGCTACTGTTCTATAGCACCTCATTGTCCATGTAAGGTCGACATGTGCCAGCCCTCTGGAGTATTTTGGGGCTTTCTTCAGGACCTATATAGAATGCCACTTGTTAGCACCCTATCAGAGCAGGTAAATAACTCACCCTTCTTCTTCATGACAGGTCAATAGTACCTATAACTGGGATAAGAAATAAAGTGAAACATTTTCAATTATAAATGTTAAACATTCATTTTGTCGAGTAAATGATTGTGTGACTCCAGGTGAGACATGAAATCCAGTGCAGACTCTGGTTAACACAGGGAGTGTCATTACGATAAATTAAAAATTAAAAAGCAGAAAAAGTGACAGATAGACATATCTTTTATGTAGCAATCATCATGAATTGCTCTCTTTGGATAAGAAGGCAAACAGGTAACATACGAATGATGAAACAAATAGTGGTTCCTACACCCATGCTACAAGCATACAAAGAGTGTTTATGGGCTCTACTGAGCGCTGCCGGAATGCGCTTTCTAATAGTTACGTGCTGGTGCTTTTTTAAGTAAACGCGAAAGTCTGTCTCTCAGAGACGAGCAGTTACCTTATGTGACAGGATACTCAGCTTGTGCTCGCTCCATTGACGGTGTCCTGGTGACGCGGGGCCATTGTGGGCTGTTTATCTGGAGCGGTGATGGGCATGGTAGAGAGACTGTGAGTCTCTTCATAACTTGTGTCCCCAAAAGTGGAAAACGGCCTTTGATCTATTTTACAAAGACATGTGAGGAAAATAGATTTTGCAGGAAACTCCTCTGTGCCCCCATTTCCTCTCCCCACTACATATGTCATAAAGAATTGGGGTTGCACTTCATAGGGGATTTTATTCGTGCTACCCCTGCTCTTTTTTGGCAGGCTATTTGGAAAAACCCTGCTGCTAAATTGACTAGGGACATCATAGAGGATCGCTTATGTTGTGATAGAGGCATGGCCATCCCTTGGCTTTCTGGGGTGCTGAGCGTTCTTTGTAGTGTGAACTTTCAAAACGTCTTTTCTGATCCTACCACTACCCAGCTCCCATCTAAGTCTGTACTCAAACAAGCTCTCTATACGTTGTTCAATGATGAAAGGGTTGTGAGAGAGTCCATGAAACCTAGTGTTACTAGATACCTAGCCCGCAATCTTCTAACCTATCCCACACCCAGCTATTTAACTCTCCCAATGAGTCACTGGGAGCGAGGCCTCTTATTTCGTCTTAGGGCTGGTACTATTAAATATGCTCTCAGTTTCCCACTATGGAATTATAATGATCAAATTGCCGAGCCGTGCCCATGTGATTGCCGGAGTGATCAAACAATTTTAAATTTTTTATTCTTTTGTAAATTTTATATTAAATATATTAAATGTTTTTTAACTCTGTATTTTAAAAAATTGAAACCAATTAGCCTGGACCTCACACTTTCGATGATATTGACCCTGGATGATCATGAACTTGTTTTCCGTGTGGGCTCCTTTTTAAAAACTGCGGTTCGTGCTCGTTTAACTATGTCTTAAAGTATGCATGAATTGTTGTTTTTATTCTGTAAATATCTGCATATTGTATATTTGCAATGTTTACTGTATCTTGTGCTTTTATGGATTATTATTATCCGAATAAAGTTTTGAAACTTGAACTTGACATGTAAGGCATTAGTATGGCGGGTGAAAATTGTTGGGGTAATAATATGAAAAAACACTTGTGCACCTTCACTGTCCATATATTCAAGGGTGCGAAAGACTGTGTCAGATCAATCTCTAT